>NC_141691.1:1838854139-1841254139 GCF_964263255.1 Lissotriton vulgaris | reverse complement strand
CGGTGTAGTGCGTGTACCTCTGCCTTGTTCAGGTGCGATTCTTGGAGCAGTGCTTTGTTGATCTTATGTCTTTTCAGATATGAATAGATCTGGTAGCGCCTGGCCGGCGTGTGCATCCCCCTGACGTTCCAGGTGCATAGTCGTATATCAGCCATATCTGCCGAGTGTGTGATATCCCCTATCCCCCCCGTACCTCAGCGCCCCACATGTAGCCCCCCACCAAAGCCAGCACCCCGCTCGTAATGCAAAGAGGTTACCAGTCTTAAACACATTGTAGATCAATAAAAATCCAATTGGTCGCACACTGCTTGTCCTATCAGCGTGTTGCCCCAAAGCACCGTGGTCCATGTAGTCAGCATCAGCGGGTACGCCTCTGCCAGGGTCTTGAGCAAAAAATCAAAATCGCGTTGGCCATCCCTGGACACGTGTTTCGAGGTTGTTGCCTCTCGTCAGCAGGGAGTAGGAATGTATAAAGGGGTGCTGCATAGGCTGTCAAAAAATATCCTCGGGTCCGGTACCACTCGTGGCACGCAGGTGCGTAACCCGGCTCGTCAGCCCCACCAGCTCCAAGGAGCTTGAATATAAGTAAAAATCCAATTGGTCGCACACTGCTTGTCCTATCAGCGTGTTGCCCCAAAGCACCGTGGTCCATGTAGTCAGCATCAGCGGGTACGCCTCTGCCAGGGTCTTGAGCAAAAAATCAAAATCGCGTTGGCCATCCCTGGACAAGTGTTTCGAGGTTGTTGCCTCTCGTCAGCAGGGAGTAGGAATGTATAAAGGGGTGCTGCATAGGCTGCCAAAAAATATCCTCGGGTCCGGTACCACTCGTGGCACGCAGGTGCGTAACCCGGTTCGTCAGCCCCACCAGCTCCAAGGAGCTTGAATATAAGTAAAAATCCAATTGGTCGCACACTGCTTGTCCTATCAGCGTGTTGCCCCAAAGCACCGTGGTCCATGTAGTCAGCATCAGCGGGTACGCCTCTGCCAGGGTCTTGAGCAAAAAATCAAAATCGCGTTGGCCATCCCTGGACACGTGTTTCGAGGTTGTTGCCTCTCGTCAGCAGGGAGTAGGAATGTATAAAGGGGTGCTGCATAGGCTGCCAAAAAATATCCTCGGGTCCGGTACCACTCGTGGCACGCAGGTGCGTAACCCGGCTCGTCAGTCCCACCAGCTCCAAGGAGCTTGAATATAAGTAAAAATCCAATTGGTCGCACACTGCTTGTCCTATCAGCGTGTTGCCCCAAAGCACCGTGGTCCATGTAGTCAGCATCAGCGGGTACGCCTCTGCCAGGGTCTTGAGCAAAAAATCAAAATCGCGTTGGCCATCCCTGGACACGTGTTTCGAGGTTGTTGCCTCTCGTCAGCAGGGAGTAGGAATGTATAAAGGGGTGCTGCATAGGCTGCCAAAAAATATCCTCGGGTCCGGTACCACTCGTGGCACGCAGGTGCGTAAACCGGCTCGTCAGGGATGGCCAACGCGACTTTGATTTTTTGCTCAAGACCCTGGCAGAGGCGTACCCGCTGATGCGAACTACATGGACCACAGTGCTTTGGGGCAACACGCTGATAGGACAAGCAGTGTGCGACCAATTGGACTTTTACTTATATTCAAGCTCCTTGGAGCTGGTGGGGCTGACGAGCCGGGTTACGCACCTGCGTGCCACGAGTGGTACCGGACCTGAGGATATTTTTTGGCAGCCTATGCAGCACCCCTTCATACATGCCTATTCCCTGCTGACGAGAGGCAACAACCTCGAAACACGTGTCCAGGGATGGCCAACGCGACTTTGATTTTTTGCTCAAGACCCTGGCAGAGGCATACCCGCTGATGCTAACTACATGGACCACAGTGCTTTGGGGCAACACGCTGATAGGACAAGCAGTGTGCGACCAATTGGACTTTTACTTATATTCAAGCTCCTTGGAGCTGGTGGGGCTGACGAGCCGGGTTACGCACCTGCGTGCCACCAGTGGTACCGGACCTGAGGATATTTTGTGGCAGCCTATGCAGCACCCCTTCATACATGCCTATTCCCTGCTGACGAGAGGCAACAACCTCGAAACACGTGTCCAGGGATGGCCAACGCGACTTTGATCTTTTGCTCAAGACCCTGGCAGAGGCGTACCCGCTGATGCTAACTACATGGACCACAGTGCTTTGGGGCAACACGCTGATAGGACAAGCAGTGTGCGACCAATTGGACTTTTACTTATATTCAAGCTCCTTGGAGCTGGTGGGGCTGACGAGCCGGGTTACGCACCTGCGTGCCACGAGTGGTACCGGACCTGAGGATATTTTTTGGCAGCCTATGCAGCACCCCTTCATACATGCCTATTCCCTGCTGACGAGAGGCAACAACCTCGAAACACGTGTCCAAGGATGGCCAACGCGACTTTGATTTTTTGCTCAAGACCCTGGCAGAGGCGTACCCGCTGATGCTAACTACATGGACCACAGTGCTTTGGGGCAACACGCTGATAGGACAAGCAGTGTGCGACCAATTGGACTTTTACATTGTGGATCAATCTCCAGTGATACAGAAGGGTAAGGAAGGGAGGGAAAACATATGGCCTTAACATGGCAACAAAGTCTAAAATACCAAAAGGTCGGCTGCACAACATGTCGCCATCCAAACGCTCTAATGAGCTCGTAAACTATACAGTTCTAGGGGGTTTCGTGTGACTTATTCGTGCAGGAGTAATAGTTACAGCGTGGTTCGTGGGGAGTGTAGCATCCCTCCCGGTGGGTAAAGAGGCCGTTGCTGTCTGGCGGGTGCCCAGGCCTCGTCGCTCGGCACAGTGTCAATGGCGTGCCTCAAGTGTCATTGGTGGGGGGGTAGGGCCCCCGGGGGAGAACCCTTTTCTCCAGCAACCAGGGTAGTAATGTCAAGTATGTGCGACACTGCAGATCTGTCTCTAGTGCCTGCCATGAGTGGTCGGGTCAGGTGTAATAAGCAAAAGAGTACTCACAGTGACTGGTGCAGCCCTGGTCCTTCCGGCTGGGGAGTCTGCGTCCATGGGTGGGCGCATAGATTACCTGTGTAGGAGTGGGTATCCATACAGGTGTCCAGCTGCGTCTGTGCTGCATTCCGGAAGTCAGCGCTTGTCTGTCCCCCTGGTTAGCCGAAAAGGTCTGCTGTCTGAGGCGTGACTTCCGGAAGTCCCTCGGAGCCCTGGGTGTCCGGTATGCCGTATACTGCCTCGTCGTCCATCAGGGATGCAGTCGGGCTGGTATTCGGGTGTGGCGATTGGGATGGTGAGTTGCTGATTTCCACCACTTTGCATAGAGCGTCTCGTTGGTCCTGTAGAATTTGATCCATGGGTGGAGAGTGTGCAGCTGCTTCACGGTTCCGTGGGGATGAGGGAGTCCTGCGACGGCGCCGTCTTCTCGGTCCTCGAGTCCGTTCCGTGGTGGTGGTTCCCTGTGCCTTCCTAGGTGCGTCCGGTTGTCCCTCATCTAGCCAGGCCTCCGCTTCCTCCGGGTTTGTGAAGAAGTGCGTTTTATCCTGTGCGATAACTCTAAGTTTGGCCGGGAAGAGCAGCGAGTATTTGAGATCCGCTTGGCGTAGGCGTCTCTTCACTGCCAGGAATGAATGTCTCTGTCTTTGTACTTGTACAGTGTAGTCGGGGAAGAACATCACTGTAGTATTGTCTATTTTGACTTCCCCCAGCTTCCTGGACTCGCGTAGTATCGCATCGCGGTCCCTGTAGTTGAGGACCCGAAGGAGGAATGGCCTGGGGTTTGAGCCAGGTGGTAGCGGTCTTGTGGGTACGCGGTGGGCCCGTTCCACCACGAAGTGGGGCGAGAGCGCGTCTTCCGGCAACAGGTCGCGTAGCCAGTCCTCTATGCGGCGAGCAGGATCTGTCCCTTTCCATTTCTCCGGAATGCCTACCAGGCGGATGTTGTTCCTTCGCGCCCGTCCTTCCGCGTCCTCAGCGCGGTCTTCTAGAAACTCCACTCTGTTGAGGAGATCCCGTATGTGTTTGTCCGCCTGGGTAACCTTCGGTTCGATGGTTGTCACCGTACTCTCCAGCGCCGTGGTACGGTCTTGGAGTTTTTTGTGGTCGGCTCGAAGGTGTGTCAGGTCAATGGCCACTCCATCGATCCTGGTCTCCAGGGAAGTGCGCGTCTGTTGGTGGAATTCTTCCATCCTTTCCATGGCCGCCAGTACACTGTCCAGTTTCGACGCCACTTGTTCCGCGTCCATCTTGGGTGTCGCTTTTGTCTGCTTCCCCTTCGTTGACGCAGTCCCTAATCCAGAGCGCGATCTCACCCCTCCAGACATGGGCCAGGCAGGGCGTGCAAGCGATCTCCGCTATCAGGAGGAGGAGAGGCGGCAGCGTGCAGTGTGCAGTCGGTGAGGAAGGATAATCTCCGTAGGTTCCAGGCTGCCTCTGCGTGGAGGGGAGTAGTTTGCGCAGCCACTCAATGGTCTCAGTCCCGGGCTTCCGGGCGATGTGTAGTGGGCGCTTTCCGTCGCAGTGGCAGTCACCTCAGGCCTCAGGGGGCGAGTATCTTACAGGTGGGTCGCGAGGTCTGCCCGTAGCTCAGCCCGCGCCCCCCAGGTAGGCAGGGTCTGGGGCGTTCAGGCACGTCGGGCCAGTCTAGCAGCAGGCAGCAGGAGCAGGTTGGCGGCCTGCTCAAGGTAGGCAAGAGGGCTCTTCAGTTCGTTCCTCGCGTAGTATGAAGTTTATGGGCTGTGATGTGTTCCGGTCATTTCCGCAGGGGGGGAGAGCGTGTGGGCGCCCCCAGCAATCACAGCGCCTCCCCAGCGCTCTTGTCCGCGCCCAGGCACCGCCCGCGGTAGTCCATGGTGCCCTGGTGTGTATTGCGTGCAGGAGGGGGGGGCCCCAAGTCCGGGGGGGCGCGCGTCCGGCCTCAGGTGCCTCGCGGCCGCCGCGTCTCCCCGCGTGGGTTCTCGCTCCTGGGTGTGCGCGGTGTGGATAGCGCGCGGCTTGGGAAGCCTAGGGTGGCGTCGATTCCTTGGCGCTGCACCTCCGGTATTAGGCCCCCGCTCACCTCCGCCGTCGGAAAGCTCTTCAGGGCCGCCACCAGGCAGGGCCGCTGCTCTCAGCCGCCTCCCTCCGCCTCCATAGAAGTCTCAGGTGCCGCTGCCACGGCCGGGGTGGGGTGTAGGGTCAATTCTAGCCCCGACAGGGGCCGCCCAGTCTTCTCCATAGGTCCGCGGCGGTTCCGGTGCAGGCCGCGCGCCAGGGCCCAGTAGGCCGTCAAAAGCCTCGGCTTGGCCCAGCGAGGTCTCCCAGCTAGGTCGCGGGCAGGCCGGCGTCAACGCAGTCGGTCCCGCCGGAGCGGAGTCCCAGCACCGATCCTCCCCAAATTCAGGCTGCAGGTGGGGAATGAGTGCGGGTGGGTCCGCCAGCAGTTTCGGGCCGACAGGAGAAGTGTGGACGGAGAAAGGACCCGGGGTAGGGGAGCTTAAGCAGGAGCTCTACCCAGGTGCGACCATCTCCGTTGCGTGCCAAGCCACGCCCCCCCAAGACCACACATTATATGGGAGTTTTTTTCGATCCCAGCGGGGAAGAAAAAAGTAAATGCAGCCAAGGTGACTTGCCTAATCTGTGGCATGGAACTTTCTAGGGGGAACCCTAATAAAAAATATTCATTTGGAAACAACACGATGATTCGCCACATGCAGCGCAAGCATCCAATAAACTATTCTGCTGCAGAGATGAGGGAACTGGCTAGTAACCCTCCCCAATCCACAAGCACCACCTCAAAAAGAAAGCAACCCACTCCGTCGGCACCAGAGGAAAGTGAGACGATGCCTTGCATTCAGCCACGATTTGCAGATTTCCGAATTATCTGTAAATATTGTGGGAAGACCATCTCCTAAGGAGAACAGAGCGTAAAGCTCATCGTCCTTGCTGGGGACAACCACAAATGCCCCAATAAACCCTAATTATTTCTTTTCTTTTTTTTTTTGCTCCAGTTGAGCCATTTTCAATTCCCTGTTTTTTCGTTTCTCCCCATGAAAAATTCAAAAAAAATGTAAAACTGTTCAGAAAACCCAAAAAAAGTTTAAAATGTTCTAAAAACAATAAGAAAAACATAAAACAACAAAAAGAAGAAAAAAAACAGTTCTTTTTTAGAACTACCTCCAATTTCTAAAAAAAGGCTACATTTTTTTAAAATTCTATTATTCATTTTTCCCCATGGGACGCTCCCCGGTCCGCTCCCCGGTGCGCGTACTGGGCGCACACCCCGTGCAAATCAAAAAAAAAAATAATTTTGCCCCGCTGGGCCCTTTTATGGCCCCCACATCAAACCTAGGGGGTCGGGGGGGTCTATCCCTGCCCCCTTAAGGTCATTTCCCCCTTTGATTTTTCCACCTCTTGTGTCTCGATTTTACCGAGACACAAGATGGCGGCCGCTCCGGACTGTTTCGAATGTTTACAGACACTGAGAGCCAATCAGCTTTCTGTGCGCAAGTCAAGTGGCGCGCCCGGAGCGCTCCCCGGTGCGCGTACCGGGGCGCTGCCATAGATATATATTTTTTTTTAACCTAAATTACTCAAAAACCACTGGAGCACATATCTTGAGACATAGCAAAGGCACATCGGGCTACCAGTCCCTACAATTTTGCCAAGTTTGGTGCAAATCCATTCAGCCGTTTGGGCTAAAAGTGAGTTCGATCGCCCTATGGAAATTAACATGGGGAAAACACGTTTTGAGACCCCCTTTTATCTCGGCCCCCGCTTGACGAATCCCCCCGAAACTTTCAAGTAAGGACCGGAGCTCCGCGAGGCAAATTTGAGGAAGTTTTCAGGCAGATTCGTCAACCGGCGCCAAAGTTATTCCAAATAGGATTTTGAGATTTTGCATTGAAAAAAATCCTAACTATAACTACCTACTGGCGACCGCCAGTAGGTAATATATATATATATATATATATATATATATATATATATATATATATATATATATATATATATATATATATATATATATATATATATATATATATCCTCTCCACTGTTCGAAACGTATCGACACAAAAGACCCAAACACCTCCGTGTGCAGGAAAAAAGTTTTATTTTAAGCAAGAAAGCAACGCGTTTCAGCAATTAAGCCTTTGTCACGCTATGAAAACAACTGATTGTTCTGTCACATTTGAACCTCTGCAGTTTACTTAGTGGATCCCAACACTTATACGTTTGTAGAATCTCCACCCTCCCTGTGCTCCATCCCAGGCATTGATCTGCGCAGGGGTGTTGTATCAGTCCTAGATTTGTGCATAACACACTTTTATTCTCTGGATCTTTGCCTTCATGCATTCATGCCTAGACTAAACTAGCCTCTGAGATGGCTCTCTCATGCTAGGCATGCAAGAAGCACTCAAAGTATGTGTGAAGTTTAGTTCTGCACAACAAACAAATTGTATCCTTTGTGGATATGAGACTTCTATGTGGGCTTTGATTGTGAGGTGCCTAGTTTGGCAATTGAGTAGCAACAGATGTTGTAGGTGTCTCTTTGTTCTTATCATACCTGCGGTGTTGTCCAAGAGAAGGTGATGGCATGCCACAAAATGTGTGTATATATGTTGCCAGTAGGTAGTTATAGGTAGGACCATGTTTCCATAGGAAACGCTTTTTTTGAATTGCCTAATCTTAGGTGTCATTTGACGAATCTTCATGACATTTTTCCAAAAAAGTGTGCAGATGATTCTGGTTGCATTACAAGCTAATGAGGTAACCCATACGGCCACATGACTGACCCGACTACAATCTGATAAAAAGGGGTCTATAGGCTAGGATATATAACAATACCCAATATTGTATTTACATCAATCATAATCCATATGCAAGAGAGAGATAGAGAAAGAAAGAAAACACAATTGAATACGTTATTAGGAAAATCAATCTTATTCTTTTTATATATATTGTACTGAAAACGTTTATTGGCATACAATCAATGCTTAAAGGTTGATCTAATCGGTGAATAAGAGTGTGCTCATAGAAGTGCTCAAGTTAAGTGAAAGAAGTAGGAACGATGATTCTAAAGATTATAGACATAAAATAAGAACACTGTAACAGAACCGAGGGGCATATTAGCAAGAACCTCGTTAAAATTATCGCCATTTTAGCAGCAGGAAAATGCCGCTAAAACTGCTTTAATAGAAGCCCAGGTTAGTTGTGCAGGACATCTAACCTGGGCTTCTATTGGAATTCTATAACGCATATTAGCTAGCCCATTATCGCTGTTTTAGCTGCAGTTTCCTGCCGCTAAAATGGCGATAATTTTGATGAGGTTCTTGCTAATATGCCCCCGTGTTACCTCAGTAACTTTGGAATGACTGTCCAGAGAAGGGTCTCACATAAAATGTATCCATGTAAGAAAAAGAGGCCAATTTTATCAAAGCACATCTGTCTTTAGGATGATGAGAAAAAAGATCCAGGCTCTTACGATTATGTAGTCGACATTTTGACCCAGATACGAGGAGTGGCAATTAAGGACCCAGCAAGGGGGTCTTCATCAGGACGTAAATTGAGCAACCTTCAGTGGCGTTAGAGAATCTCACACACTCTTAATGTATACATATGCTGGTGGGCTCCTTATCTAATCTCATGTGCGGGCGATGGAAACCCAGAAGACCGCATTTTAGCGGTGAAACCAGCAAGTAGAACCCATGAGAGACTGAATCAGAAAATGGGTGATTGTCTTTAAGGTATCAAGTCGGGTTGGAGGTGCCTCTATTTCAACTGAATGTGGGGTCACTCATCGGAAAGGTTTAACTTCTTTCCCCTGGCTCTTTAATGCGATGGCTGTCAGCCAGTAGTGTACTGACTGTTTGCTCAAAGACAGCAGAGGTAGTTTTAGGTAGGGCCATGCTTCCATAGGAAAAGCTGTTTTTGGATTGCTCATTTTTTTCCGGCATCTTTAGACAAATCTTTATGGCATTCTTCAAAGAAAAATGTGTGCCAATGATTCTGATTGGGCATGATCATTTTTGGGTTAATCCATAAGGTGGGGGCCAAGAAAAAGGGAGGGAGGGTCAAAATAAAGTGTGTTTGCCAGGGAAATTACGATACAGGTTTTTAACATGACTACAGCCCGAACTGCTTGACGTAATTACACCAAATTTGGCAGAAAGGTAGACTTTGCTCTGGAGATCAAACTTTTTGTTTTTTGGTTTAAATCCATTGAGTAGTTTTCGAAATATTAAAGGTAATCCAAATTTGGATATCTAGAGGCACTAGTCCTTTATGAATTGTTCGCAAACTCACACACAGCACAGCTTTGATTGGCTGGCCACAGCCTGAGTAAAAAGGTTTCCGCTGCCATTTTACACATCGGGGAACGGTCCATGGCAGCAAAATAAAATATGTTATGTAGTGGAAGAGGGCATGGTAGAGGTACCCTAACCCCCTGGGAGTTATATATGGGTTTGTGAGGGACGTCTGGTTGGAAGAATATGCCCAGAAATGCTTTTTGTAATTCTATGTGTGCATATTTGTGAATGCTTCTCTGCACCCAGCACAGCCCCCTGTGTAATTTCTCAATGGATGCTCAAATTCTATCTATAAATAAATGTAAAGAAAGGCTCAGATACTTACCCATCCACTGACAGACCCACTCTGACACTCATGCACCCACTCACACACTGAGTTAGACCCTCACATACGCACTCACAGTCCCACTGAGACACTCATGTACCCACTTACAGACCCACTCAGAGACTCATGCACCCACCCACAAACCTACTCTGGCCTGCATGTACCTACTCACAGACCCACTGAGATAGACATGCACTCATTCACATATCCACTCAGATTTCTACACACCCACTCAGACCCTCATGCACCCACTAACAGACCCACTGAGACACTCACACACCCACTCACAGACCCACTTAGATATTCACATACCCACTCACAAACCCACTGAGATATTCATGTACCCACTCAGACACTCATGCACCCACTCACAGATCCTCTCAGACACTCATTACCTCACTCAAAGACCCATTCAGATATTATCACACCTACTCACAGACCAACTGAGACCCTCATGCTCCCACTCACAGTCGCACTCAGACACTCATGCACCGACTCACAGACCCACGTACAGACTGATGTACCCACTCACAGACCCACGCAGACATTCACACAGCTACTTAAACACCCAGTCAGACCCTTAAATACCACCTCACAGGCCCACTGAGAAACTCACGCACCCATCACAGACATAGTCAGACCTTCATGTATCCCCTCACAGACCCACTGAGACATCAATGCAGCCACTCAGAGACCCACTTAGTCGCTCATGCACCCAGTCACACACACACACACTCAGAGACTCATGCACCCTCTCAGAGATGAACTCAGACACTGATGTACCCACTCACAGATCCAGTCAAAGAATAACATAATCACTAACAGACCCAGTCAGACACTGACACACCCACTCACAAAAACAATCTGATCATCATGCACCCACTGAGAGACGCACTCATAGACTTATGCAATCAGTCATAGATTTACTCACAGACTTATTCGCCCACTCACAGACCCAGTCAGACACTGACACACCCACTCCCACGATCTACTACTGCAGAGGTTGCCTTAAACTCCTCTTCTAGTACATATAAGTCACTACTGAGATAAGCTACAGTAGCCCATAGGGCAGGGAGCTATGATCTTAAAAGATAAGACATGTGGGAGTTTATTTACAAAAAACTCATGCATTGCTGCGTTAAAGCAGCGATTCACTAGTTTCCTTGCACATGCGAGAGAAACCCTTGCGCCACTATGGGTGCGCCGTATTCACAATACAGAGCACCATGGCACAAGGATTGACAGATGACTGTCTGCGCAAAACCCACGCATTGCTGGAGTTGTGTCGTAAGCCTGACGCAACTCCAGCAAAGCATGGGGAAGAGCTATTCTTATTGCTCCAAGCAGGCGTAAGGTTGTAAGGAAATGGCTTCCAAGAAGTGGCGCAGGGAAAACTTGTGGATTTCACTGCGCCACTTCTAGCAGGCTTTCTGGCGTGGGAATGCCCACCCTGTATGCATTATACCTGACGCAGGTATAATGTGGTGCAGGGGTTTACAAGGTGACACATCTGCCTACATTCATCACTTTGTAACTAGGGTGCAACCTTGCACATTGTTTACGCTGCTGCTGCATCACAAAAAGTGATGCAACCGCAGCGCAAAAGTTTGCAACAGGTTTGTAAATAAGCCCATTGGTTTGCAGTTTGATTGAGTTAGATGTGCACTTGCAGACCCATATGTCAAGTTATACATTCAGTCTTCTACCCATACTATAACTCACACACTTATATGTAAAAGGATAGAGCCACTAATACATCAAGTCAGACAGTGACAGAGGCACTTAAACATGAACTTATGTATCCCGCAGTAATAGAGGCAGTTGTACACACAGTTAAACGCCCCAAAACTCACTAACACTGCCTACAAACAAAACATGCAACTCCTTACATACAGATTGAGCGTCACATAGAGTAACCAAGAGACCCAGACATTTATCAACATACTTACTTACATATCCAATGATACATCCATATAGGCAATGACACACTCATTTAGGTATGTAGTGAAGAACTGACAATAACTAGTCATCCATCCAGACAAGTAGGCCTTCACACTTGTCTCAGACATGCTACTGTAGAGCATATATGTGCAGTTTTCCTGCTAGGCTGCTAGGCAGTTATAACCGAGTGTACCAGCACCTGCCAGCAGGGGCGCAGTTATAATGAGGGGGTACCAGCACCTACTAGCAGGGGCGCAGTTATAATGATGGGTACCTGCAATTACCAGCCGGCGTGCAATTGTAATGAGAGGGTACCAGCACCTACCAGCAGGGGTGCAGTTATAACGGAGGGTACCAGCAATTACCAGCAGGCGTGCAGTTGTAATGGGAGGGTACCAGGACCTAACAGCAGGGGCACAGTTATAATGGGAGGGAACAAGCACCTATCAGCAAGGGCGCAGGTATAACAGAGTGTACCAGCACCTACCAACAGGGGAGCAGTTATAATGGAGTGTACCAGCACCTGCCGGGAGGGGCGGAATTATAATGGGAGGGTACCAGCACCTGCCAGCAGGGGCACAGTTATAATGGAGGGTACCAGCACCTGCCAGCAGGGGTGCAGTTATAACGGAGGGTACCAACACGTGCCAGCAGGGGCAAAGTTATAATGGGACGGTACAAACACCTGCCAGCAGGGGCACAGTTATAATGGGAGGGTACCAGCACCTGCCAGCAGGGGTGCAGTTATAATGGAGGGTACCAGCACCTGCCAGCCGGGATGCAGTTGTAATGGGAGCGTACCAGCACCTGCCAGCAGGGGCACAGTTATAATGGTAGGGTACCAGCACCTGCCAGCAGGGGCGCAGTTATAACGGAGGGTACCAGCACCTGCCAGCAGAGGCACAGTTATAATGGTAGGGTACCAGCACCTGCCAGCAGGGACGCAGTTATAACGGAGGGTACCAGCACCTGCCAGCTGGGGTGCAGTTATAACGGAGGGTACCAGAAATTAACCAGCAGGGGTGAAGTTATACCAGAGTGTACCAGCACCTGCCAGCAGGGGCACAGTTATAATGGTAGGGTACCAGCACCTGCCAGCAGGGACGCAGGTATAACGGAGGGTACCAGCACCTGCCAGCTGGGGTGCAGTTATAACGGAGGGTACCAGAAATTAACCAGCAGGGGTGAAGTTATACCAGAGTGTACCAGCACCTGCCAGCAGGGGCACAGTTATAATGGAGGGTGCCAGCACCTACCAGCAGGGGTGCGGTTATAATGGAGGATACCAGCACCTACCAGCAGGGGCGCAGTTATAACGGAGTGTACCAGCACCTACTAGCAGGGGTGCAGTTATAATAGGAAGGTACCAGCACCTACCAGCAGGGGTGCAGTTATAACAGAGGGTACCAGCACCTGCCAGCAGGGGTGCAGTTATAATGGGAGGGTACCAGCACCCGCCAGCAGGGGCACAACAATAATGGGAGGGTACCAGCACCTACCAACAGGGGAGCAGTTATAATGGAGTTTACCAGCACCTGCCAGGAGGGGCGCAATTATAATGGGAGGATACCAGCACCTGCCAGCAGGGGTGCAGTTATAATGGAGGGTACCAACACGTGCCAGCAGGGGCGCAGTTATAATGGGACGGTACAAACACCTGCCAGCAGGGGCACAGTTATAATGGGAGGTTACCCGCACCTGCCAGCAGGGGTGCAGTTATAATGGAGGGTACCAGCATCTGCCAGCCAGGATGCAGTTGTAATGGGAGCGTACCAGCACATGCCAGCAGGGGCACAGTTATAATGGTAGGGTACCAGCAGCTGCCAGCAGGGGCGCAGTTATAACAGAGGGTACCAGCACCTGCCAGCAGGGGCACAGTTATAATGGTAGGGTACCAGCACCTGCCAGCAGGGGTGCAGTTATAACGGAGGGTACCAGAAATTAACCAGCAGGGGTGAAGTTATACCAGAGTGTACCAGCACCTGCCAGCAGGGGCACAGTTATAATGGAGGGTGCCAGCACCTACCAGCAGGGGCGCAGGTATAACCGAGTGTACCAGCACCTACCAGCAGGGGTGCGGTTATAATGGAGGATACCAGCACCTACCAGCAGGGGCGCAGTTATAACGGAGTGTACCAGTACCTACTAGCAGGGGTGCAGTTATAATAGGAAGGTACCACCACTTACCAGCAGGTGTGCAGTTATAACAGAGGGTACCAGCACCTGCCAGCAGGGGTGCAGTTATAATGGGAGGGTACCAGCACCTGCCAGCAGGGGCACAACAATAATGGGAGGGTACCAGCACCTACCAACAGGGGAGCAGTTATAATGGAGTTTACCAGCACCTGCCAGGAGGGGCGCAATTATAATGGGAGGATACCAGCACCTGCCAGCAGGGATGCAGTTATAATGGAGGGTACCAACACGTGCCAGCAGGGGCGCAGTTATAATGGGACGGTACAAACACCTGCCAGCAGGGGCACAGATATAATGGGAGGTTACCCGCACCTGCCAGCAGGGGTGCAGTTATAATGGAGGGTACCAGCACCTGCCAGCCGGGATGCAGTTGTAATGGGAGCGTACCAGCACATGCCAGCAGGGGCACAGTTATAATGGTAGGGTACCAGCACCTGCCAGCAGGGGCGCAGTTATAACGGAGGGTACCAACACGTGCCAGCAGGGGCGCAGTTATAACGGAGGGTACCAGCACCTACCAGCAGGGGTGCAGTTATAATGGGAGGGTACCAGCACCTACAAGCAGGGACACAGCTATAACGGAGGGTACCAGCACCTGCCAGCAGGGGTGCAGTTATAACGGAGGGTGCCAGAAATTAACCAGCAGGGGTGCAGTTATAACAGAGTATACCAGCACCTGCCAGCAGGGGCACAGTTATAATGGTAGGGTACTAGCAATTACCAGCAGGCGTGTAGTTGTATTGGGAGGGTGCCAGCACCTGTGAGCAGGGGTGCAGTTATAACTGAGGGTACCAGCACCTACCGGCAGGGGCGCAGTTATAATGGGAGGGTACCAGCACCTGCCAGCAGGGGCACAACAAAATGGGAGGGTACCAGCACCTACCAGCAGGGGCAAAGTTATAACAGAGGGTACCAGCACCTGCCAGCAGGGGCACAACAAAATGGGAGGGTACCAGCACCTACCAGCAGGAGCGCAGTTATAACAGAGGGTACCAGCACCTATCAGCAGGGGCGCAGTTATAACGGAGTGTACCAGCACCAACTAGCAGGTGTGCAGTTATAACGGAGGGTACCAGCAACTACCAGCAGGGGTGCAGTTATAACAGAGGGTACCAGCACCTACCCGCAGGGGCGCAGTTATGATGGAGGGTCCCATCAATTACCAGCAGGGGAGCAGTTATAATGGGAGGGTACTGTCAATTACCAGCAGGGGTGCAGTTATAGTGGGAGGGTACCAGCACCTACCCGCAGGGGTGAAGTTATAATGGAAGGGTACCGGGGCGCAGTTATAATGGGAGGGTACCAGCACCTGCCAGCAGGGGCGCAGTTATAACGGAGGGTACCAGCAGGGGCGCAGTGGTAACGAGTGGCTACCCAGGCTCTTCAAACAGATACTCGAGGATACAGAGTACTTGTACTTTTATATTTCATTTCAGCCACTGTCTACAAGTTATCAAATAATTCAGCTCACTGCGGCGTGTATGCCTAAAACTACATGATACCTGTATGTTGTTAATGTATAGAGTATATTCAGTCATGCAACATCCAGTGTACAACTTTCCTCACGTCCAAATGTAACATGGCCGACAAAGCCATAGAGTATGCTTAGGAGAAAGACGAACACAGCTGACCCGGCATGCACTATGATAATGAAGGTCATTAACTCGAAGACACCAGGCTCAGTATGCATCGGACGCGTGCGATGATGGGGCTGTGAGGAGACAGTGATGAAACGCTAGCTGTGCAGCCTAAAGGCAGGGAGAGCAGTGCGTGCTATGATTCCATTGCTCTGCTCCTGAAAGGGTCAAGATCATCGCGCCAAAAATAGCAGCGCGTCACCCACACCACTGTATTCAGGACAGTGGGTCTTGTCCTCCGCAGCCCGCGCAGCGCGAGCCTCTTCTGGAACTGCCCATTTGAAAGAGTGCCCTCGGGACTCCACGTGGTTCAATGGTAATCCCCTCCCCTCCTATAGTAACCAGAACAAAGGGGCAGATTTACAAGCCCCTTGCGCCGCCAGTGCGTCACGTTACATGGCACACTCGCAGCGCAACCTGCTGCGTGATATTTACAAGCACACCTAACGCCCACTCTGCATGGCTTTACTTGCGCTTGTAAATATCGCCCCTTTTCATGCAACACTTTGTATGTTAGGGTCGTGACATGGGTGTTGCTGTGGGTGTTCCCACACAACACCCATGTACACTGATGGATTTCCAGATTTAAGAGAAATCGTAAATCTGGAAATGCGTCAGAATGCTACGCCGTCGTAGGAGTGGCGTAGCGAGGCGCAACAATGAGAAATGTTTTAATTTCTCCTAATTTTTACCTCTTTCAATGCGTGCTGCATTAGACAGCACACATTGGAAGAGGAAAGCAACTCAATTGATTGTTTTTGTGCAGGAAGGTGCCCCTTCCTGCACATTAACAATCTTCCCACGACGCAGACATCCTTGCACCATGGTGCAAAGGTGCCTGCGCCGGCGCTTGGCAGCAGTGTGTGCGCCAGGGCAGGGGGAAGCACAGAGATGGAACATGTTGTTGTAAACATGTTGCATCTAATGCAGCATAGCGCAGCAAAATGACTTGCTGCACCACACGTCATTAGTTAGTTGTAAATTTGCCCCTAAATGTGCCCACCAACAACTTCAGGTCTCAGGAAGACAGGTCCCCCTTTCTTTTCATGTACTCATGTTCCTACTTTCTTGGACTGTGCTGTGAGCAACATTGGACACTGAACATCTGTAAAACAGACGCAGCCGACTCACAGGAAAGTCAAAAGTAGGAAAGGTGACAGGTGAATAACAGAGGTTTCACCACAAATCAGCTATCTCTAGTCTTTGTGTTCCTGCGTGCATGCTCTTTTTCTTGAGAAGTTTTCAGAGACTGGCATAATACTCAAAAGCTGAAATTCCTTGATTTCTCTGCAAATACGAACACAAGCATGATATCCTGCATTGTAAATAGATCATAGTTGATAAAAAAAAACACAGCGAAAATATAAATAAAGAACAGCAAATGTGAACCAGCAATGGCTTCACAAGATAGAAAAAGATTTGCAAACATAGACATAGGCAGATTATACAGATAAAAATCTCCTTAAACATATACAACAAACTTGAAGCAACAACACAATCTCTGCGGTGGCACCTAAGGATCCTACATGGGACCCTACACTGTTGATTAAGGCCCTGTACGATCATGCTATCGCTCGCAGTCATGTTAACGTCATGATAAATGCAATGCTTTCATTGCTGGTATCTCTGCTACATCACTACACAAACTGTGTCTTCAAGCTCATCTTCAGATTGAAGTGGTCTTACTGTATCTTAAATTCAATGAAAACAATAATATGGCATATTGATTTCAGGGCTGTGTATCTGACCCACAATGCAGTGCAAGGCCAGGCATGAGCTACATCATCAGGGCCCTTCAAACTGCCAACCAACCAGATGTCTAAGACCTAACTCCCTCAACTACAGTGCTCCCAAAACCCAAATAACTCATTTTCATCACACTTTTTTTTGGGTAAATCTTTTTATTAATTTCAAAACAAGGAAAGAAATAGACATATCAGGTGCCATACATTCAGACATAATAATAAGGCGACCTGGGCTCGGATGGTGGTATTTTTCTAGGTTTTGGCGCCACAAGGGAGAATCCACCTTACGTAATTCTAAATGGATATTTCTTAAGACGGTGCTACAAGGAGAAGAGAACCACACTCCCTCTTCTAGGTTGGGCTAGAGCCACACAAAGCTTAAGACTCCTTAGCACACGTTTTGTATTTTATAGTTCAAGTAATATACATGTGTTTCCTCCATACATCAATCATGCATTCATAAATAATTCAGATCCTTTTTGGTCAGGGTTGTCGTTGGTGTTGTTTAATTTCTGGAGACGTCACAGCCAACACGTGTTTCGTCGTTAGGGGAATGTAACCCACGATTTTCTCAAGGCTATTTCGTCTTCATAATAGTTATGTTTCACCTTTACCTCAACCTACCCCAGAACCTTAAAGTCATACCCACCTCCCTTTACCTCTACCCACCCCTGAACCCTTAACGCACCCTCACCTCACTACCTCTATACACCCTTGAAAGTCCAATTCACTGTCACCTCCCTTTACCTCTACCCGCCCCATAACCCACAAGTCACCCTTACCTCCCTTTTACCTTTGCCCACCCCTAAGCCTTCTACTACCCTCACCTCCGTTTACCTCTGCCCACCCCTGAACTTTGAAGTCATCCTTACCAGTCACCCTCAGACCACTTCACCTCTACCTGCTCTGAGCCCTCAAGGTACCCTCACCGCTCTTTACCTCTACGCATCCAATAACCCTCAAGTCACCTTCATGTCCCTTTACCTCTACAGTCACACTCACCTCCTTTTACTTCTGACCACTTAAGTCACCCTCACCTTCCTTTACCTCTGCTCACTCTGAGCACCCAAGTCACCCTCACCGTTTTATCTCTACCCACCCCTGAGCCTTCACGTCACCCTCACTCCATTTACCTCCACACCCACCTGAACGCTCAAGTCATCCTCACCTTCCTTTACTGCTACCCACAACTGACCTCTCAAGTCACCCTCACCTTTCTTTACCACTACTTACTCATGAATCCTCAAGTCACCCTCCCCTCTCTATACCTCTGCCTACCCCGTAACCATTAATTCATCCTCACCTTCTATTACTTCTACCGACCTCTGGGCTCTCAAGTCCCCCTCACCTACCTTTACCTCTATTCACACCTGGGCCCTCAATTCACCCAACCTCCCTTCACCTCTAACCACCCCTATATGAATGTATGTTGTGGGCTCTAGAGATCAGCCTTAGAACGTATCTACTTCAGCATAGAGACTTGTTTTTCTGTTCAACTGCCTCTATTTAACAGTGTTGATGGAAAACGACCACTAGAGGGCAGTGAAATATCAGAATTGCTTTCTGCTTAGGGACTTTCTTTTTTTTCTTTTTCTGGAAACTGCCTCTACTTACTTTCTTTATAGAAAACGACCAGCAGAGGTAAGTAAAATACCAGAATTACTTTCGCATTCTCTAGATTCCAGTCCATAGAAATTGTCTTCCATGAGCACCCGAAGACATTATTTTTTTCAAATCTTGTATTTTCAGTGATATGACCACCACAGGCTCTGATTTATATAAAAAAACAGAGCTTTGAACTGTACCATTTCCCGCTGAAAGGTAATTTTTCTCTCCATGTGTTCCCATACCTGCAATGTCACACAGTTTAGTGCTTACTTTCCCTCCATGTTAAAGAACCGTAAATCTTTCAGCACCCAGCCAAATTTGCTGCATATCCAAAGACATATAAGGTCCCAAAGGTGAGACCAATTGCACTGCAAATGCTTGTTTCCTTTTACTTGCACAATCTTCCGCCCTCCCACATTGTTACTTGCTCTGCCCCCACCCGATTCTCCTCCTGTGTTGTGGCTTGTCCGGTCCCCCGTGTACCTCCCCAATTGTTGTTTACCCCATCCAACACTCTCCTTCTCTGTTGCCTATACCCTCCAGTTCTGCCAGAAATAAAAGCACCCAAAAGTCTCACCAATTGGTTTTGAGATGCCATAAAGATGCAGACAGCTCGGTGCCCCCTGCTCTGCATGGCCTTTTTGGTGCTGTATTCAAGCAGGGCCAACATGGCAAACTTCAGCTCGGGCTAAACTAATAACAATTAGATTTTTGTGAAGGTAATGAATAATACCACATTAAGAAACCGCATCACGGCCTCTCACTGTCAGTGCTGGCCGCGCCATGGCACTTTTTAGGTCTCGCCTTCGCAGCGCGCATCCGCTGCAAGGCAAAAAGACCATTTCCCGTCGCTTTGGCTTTTCAGCCAAGCACGTGCACGCATTCCATTGCCTTAAATGGCAAGGCGTGCGCGTCAGGAGATTCACTTGTGGGAGCGCGTGCCACCATCTGGCAGCAATTATCGCTCCTGTGAGTGTATCGCGCCCTGTCCCTCCGCTCCCTCCCACCGTGTGAGGAGCGCTTGTTTGTTTCTTGTGTTACATAGATCAGTGCAAAATGTTGAAAACAAAAAACGTTTGGCTATGTGATTGTGCCTTACTTAATAAACACATTTTCTTAAGTAATTGGAAAATAGATTTGAATTTTCACCATTATCAACAGTGTGCAGAAATAATTATTGTGGTATTCGTGGGGACCTCGGGATAACGTGTAAAATGCATCCATGTTCTGATTAACAGTGAGAAAAGACACAGCAACACTATCTGTGAGCTTCGTGGCTGCCCAACCCTGCCCCTTGGTCGAACAGGAGAGCCTTTTTAACCCCTTCTGTGCTCGTGACGGAGTAGTTCCGTCACAGTGCGGCCGCCCCGCCTACGTGGCATTAATTCTGCGCCTGCGTGGCGGTTTTAATGAGTGGGCGGGGCCGTGACGGAACCACTCCGTCATGAGTACAGCGCGCACGTGGCTCGTGACGGAGTGGTTCCATCACGAGCAAGGAGGAGCCGCGCTACCCCTTATTGAGAGTTGCATTCAGGCTGAGCTTCTGTCGGCAGCTCTTAAAGGGGTTCAGAATACTTACTCCTCTAATCCTTGGCCTGTTTGCAATCGCACAAGCAATAGTCATGTGTGCAACTTTTAATTGTGAATATATGCAAATGTGTGTGAAGGAGGTGTGCAGCTGTGAAACTATTGACAGGGCAAAATTTAAAGAACATGCCCTGTGTGCATGTGAGTCGGTATAGGTGAGTGGGTGTATTGTGTGTGCTTGTGGGGGATTGGTGAAAGAAGAAGATGCAGGAGAGAGTGAAAAGAGGGTGCTACAGGAAAGGGATCAGGTGTGAGGGATGCAGATTGAGTGTTTCATGCAAGAAAAATAACAGTAATTATCTAACGGAGACTTCAGCAGACAGAGGTGTGAGGAGGAGAACGATTGTGACTGAGACACTCCGGGACCGTGCCACAGCATATAGTGATGTTTAATTTCACAGCCTCCTGCTTAAAAACATATTGTTACTTTGTATAGAATTATATAACACAACCAACGCCTATTGTAGGATGTCCCCCGGTTTTTATTGGCCCATTGTGTGCCCCCTTCCTAAAAATCAAGTCTGGAGATTCCACTGATTGGTCCATATTGAGCATTTAAAATGTGCAGCGTTATTTGTACTAGCAGCACATCTCTATTTCTTAGAAAAACGTGTTTCCGCTACACAAACTTTCCATCAATGTAGGTACTTGAATTAGGTGACAAATGCTCTATCAATCAATATGGGTGTAAAGACGACAAAGTTGTTTAGCCAGTTCAAGTGGTTGAAACTGTACACCAGAATAGAAAGTTTGTATCCCTGTACCTACATTATAAAACACTGAAAGCACATGTATTCAACCTCCCTCACACCTTTCCACTGATCACCAAGTGCAAGTGTCTCTCTGTTCTGCAGACACTTTTAGTGTTCCTCTCACATTCCTCCACCCCCACAGTACACTCCCCCTTTGTCACTTCAGCCTTACCTCTAGCTAATTCGCTCCTCGTCCAATCTGCACCGTCCCGGTACTCCAATCGCTTCTCCTCCCACCTCTTCCTACCTGCCACCCCCTTTTTAGTCCACCGCTCTTCCAACCTTCTCCCCCAGTTAACTTTCCTTACGCTCCCCTTATTCCTCCCTCTCCCCCTATTCTCTACCCCCTCCGCCCATCGCTATTTACCCCGATTTCTCCACAAACCCATTACATCGCTCTCCTTCTCCCCACTCCTCCAGCATTGCTATGCTACCCCTTCTCCCCCCTTGGTAACCCTCTCCATTTCCCTTCCTCGGGCCCAGCAGAACCAGGGGAAGGTGTGTTGGGATTGTACATATGTTCTCACGAGCCATGTCACGAGCATTCAGACACAGCTGAATGCCATCCTCGTCGCCAGTGTAGGAAAGTCGGAAGCAACACGGAAGGTGGTTAAAAGTAGACCAAGTTTATTCCGGTCATTCAGTAACGGAGTTCCAGTCAGTAATGGCAATAACGGGAACATGGCCTAACTGTAAACATTCTACATGTTTGAAACATTACAACATCCCCACAGGCACGGCCTTGTCACGAGCCTCCATACACAGCTGAATGCTCGTGACATGGCTCGTGAGAACATATGTACAATCCCAACACATTTACTTTATTCAACTTCCCTTTCTCCCAACCCCCCTCACTCGGCCAGTTGCCCGTTCCCTCACAGCCACCTCTCCGAGCTGACAGGACCTCTCCTAGCACCTCCCCTCCTTCCCGCCTGAACCTCCTACTTCCCTATGATCCCACACAGTCCTCCCCTCTCCTTCTGCCCCACTACTTGAGCCACACCCATCTCCCCCAAAATTTGTCCCTAATTCCTTTCCCTCTTGTATTTTGTTTGCTCACAATTGTCATTTTTGCCTCATGTAACTTAACATTTGCTTTTGCAATTTGTTCACTTGTGTTTTTCTCCTCATTTATCAGTTCTGTTCCTAGTGTGAAGCGCTCTGACACCTTCGGGTAAAGTCTGCGCTATATAAAAACGCATAAAATAAATAAAATAAAATAAAAATAGTGGTGACTAATACTTTCGACCCTCGGGAATGCAGATCTAATTTTTTTTAATGCACTGCATCAGTGAAACGTACATACCTCCCTCCCGGGTCCCCTCTCCCTTGTGAGTACGTAGGTGCTGTCAAAGTACTTGCAAGAACATATATAGCCTGGTGAATACTACTAGATCAAACAAAGGTAAAGTTTTGTACACGTTGAGGTACTTTATTTATTATATTGTAATCACAGGAGTGCTGTCTGCCACAGAAGAGTTTAAAGTCACCAGTGAGGCTGGTACTGGCCTTACACATGTGACTTTTATGAAGCACAGAAACAGGCTCAGGATTGGATGTAAAAATAAAAGCCTGCAGATTTGGGATATGCACAATTTGAAAAGCTTTCGGTTTACATGGCGAGAGATACTGAATGGAATCACGGTGCTTTTTCTGGTATTTGGAGATGGCGTTTAAGAAAAATCCTTATTGTTGCGAGTAACGTGGGAGAAGTTTTCGCACCGAGAGTGGAACACCCATAATTTCGTACCAGACAAGCTTAGTTACAGAGAAATTCATAAACTGTCCAACCTTCTTAGTTTTATTCCGCTCATATTACGATACTTTAAAGCTACAATGTAAAAATAACTATCATAATATAGCAGTACATTAAATGCATCAAACATTTGCCTTTTCAATGTATAATGTAAAACTGTATTAAGACTTCTTTTAGTTGCCTAACAAAATTAAAAACAAGTATTTGCAATGCAACAGGTCTTGCATTTACGCGAGTTTAAGCTATTGGCATTTTAAATGACAAAGCCTTTTATTTATGTTTTAAAAAGAAAAACAAAAATAAAAGGCATTGTCATTTGCAATGTCAATAGCTCAAACTTGCCCAAATGCGAGACCTATTGCATTGCAAATGCTTGTTTTCCTAAGCTTTGGCCAGACTGCACAGTGGCCGAGCTGCTGTACAACATAGCTAAAAGAAATTGACTTAGCCAGTAGCACCACCATAGAGGAGACAGTCTGGCTTTCCCCTTGATAGTGTCTATAACTAGCTCAGTACACTCAAATGCCGAATCCATAAGTGAAAGGTAATTTCTTTAGACTCGTAATAGTTTTTCACTTCAGTTTGTCTGATTTCGTATCTGTTTCTTAAATGAACGCCAATAAGGTATAGCTGGAGGCAACAGATCATGCCTGTTAGCCCTGGCATGACCCTTGCTACCTACAGCTTCAGGAGTCCTGGGAACTACAGCCAGAACAGTAAGTAAACAATGACATAGTACACCTTGGGCCTGAGGTATTAAAGGGTTTTACCAATCCTGTTTATGTGGGGAAAGGTGTTGCCACATAAGAGTCCTTATCTAATCCCCGCCTAGCTCTTCAGCAGGAAATGGGAAGGACTGTCCAATGAAAAATTCTGAGATGCCATCATGGTCAGAAGGGGCTTGAGGTGCCTTCTGCTACCACTGGCATTTTGGTTAATTGAGGTCAACAGCTTCAGACAAAGTGTTGCGCACATAATCAGATCCCAATGTGCAGCACAAGCTGCACACCTCAGTGTCTCGATTACCCTCCTGTTAAACAACAACACGGATCTGTAAAGCGTTGTCTCACTTGTGATAATTCGGATCAGCATGTACAATACGCTCCCAAGATGACCTGACATAAATATTTAACAAGGACAGGAAATCTCTCCCCGGTATCTACTGCATTCAGTCACTCACACGCCCGGCCCAGCCTTCTGGATGTCATGTCAAATCCCAGCGGGTGACCTTAGACTTGGAACAAATGTATTTCTGCAGGACAAATGCTATCGAATTCTGCTGACAGCTCGCACAGCCCTGGCATGGATAAACGATCCCCTTATAGCACTGCATTGTGATGCAAAGGTTAGAACGGTTTCAGAAAGATGATTCACAATGTCGAAAGATGGCTTGGGCTGCAAAATTCAGATTTAACTTTATTTGTTATGCTTCAAAAGAAAATCAGTTGCGGCAATACAAGAGTCAGAGACGAGAGCAGCTGCAGACTGGAGACTGAGTAATGGCTTTATCATTCTAACCCCTGTTCTATTCTCAACTTATCTGCTATCCTTCGGAGAGGGGACTACATGCTCTGCGAGTTTCTGGGGTGCCAGGGTGTGGCAGCCATCTTGGATGTGCCTCCTTGCCCGCCACCCTCATGAACTGTGCATGGTGGGCACCTCTTGTTACGTTGCCCATTCCAAGTTCAGACGCAGCATGAGACAGCAGCAGTGGTGGGAAAGAGACAGGACGGTCTCAGGTAACAGTACAAGTGCTGCTGCTCCATGGTGTGAGCCTGCATTGGGCTCCTTCCATTCTGTGGCCTAGACGTTTTGCTGCAGGTACCCTACTTCTGGGAGGTCAGGAAGGCTGGACTGAAAACCAAAATCAGCTCTGCCAAAAAAGTTCCCCCCATGGCAAGATGGCATGAAGTTGTTATTTTTTACTGAAGAAGGACAAATATCCTGAAACTTGTATCTAGAGATACACAGCACTGGTGCACCAACAATGGTGAATACTAAAGACTTTCAACTATAGTGTGTGGTATGCACTGCATTTACCACAATGCATCTGGGTGAATTGTGTGCTGGTGTGTCAGGCAGTGTGCTCCCTCCCCCATTTTGAGGATGGCGTGACTAGAATAGGGTCATGGCAGCCCCATCAACTCATAAAACAGCACCATCACCCACAACCCACTAGGGAAATACCAAAGTGGCAGAAAGACCAATTCGGCCCTAGAGGCCAGTAAAAGAAAGGCAAGGGTACACGAGTTGAACAAAAGTTTTTCCAGGAAAGCATCACGGCCAAGCGGGCAAGAAACAAGTCTGTAGTAAGGGTTGGACATCGTCAGACGGTGCTTCTGATAATGGAGTGCCAGCACATGTGCAAACCTTGCCAGTGAGACTGTGGGAGTCACTACATCATGTTTGACTCCTACCTGGCACTTCATGGGCAAACCCTGTTGTAGCAGGATGCTTAGAGAATATGTAAACACTGGTTGTTCCCGCTGGCCCTTGGTTTCCCGTGCCTTCAGCATGTCGGAAGGGCCCACTGCCTACAGCATGGTGCAAGGAGCCCCTGCCGGAAGCATGGTGGAAGGGGTCCTTGCCTGCAGCATGGTGGAAAGGCCCCCTGCCTGCCGCATGGTGGAAGGGACCACTGCCTGCAGCATGGTGGAAGGGGCCCCTGCCTTCAGCATGGTGGAAGGGGCCTCTGCCTACAGCATGTCAGAAGGGGCCACTGCCTTCAGCATGGTGGAAGGTCCTCTGCCTGCAGCATGGTGGAAAGGCCCCCTGCCTGCCGCATGGTGGAAGGGACCACTGCCTGCAGCATGGTGGAAGGGGGCCCTGCCTTCAGCATGGTGGAAGGGGCCTCTGCCTACAGCATGTCGGAAGAGGCAACGGCCTTCAGCATAGTGGAAGGTCCTCTGCCTGTAGCATGGTGGAAGGGGGCCCTGCCTGCAGCATGGTGGAAGGGGTCCCTACCTGCAGCATGGTGGAAGGGTCCCTGCCTACAGCATGGTGCTAGGAGCCCCTGCCTACAGCATGGTGGAAGGGGTCCCTGCCTGCAGCAAGGTGGAAGGGGTCCCTGCCTGCAGCATGGTGGAAGGGCCCCCTGCCTGCCGCATGGTGGAAGGGGCCCCTGTCTGTAGCATGGTGGAAGGGGCCCCTGCCTGTAGCATGGTGGAAGGGGCCTCTGCATGCAGCATGGTGGAAGGAGCCACTGCCTTCAGCATGGTGGAAGGTCCTCTGCCTGTAGCATGGTGGAAGGGCCCCCTCCTGCTGCATGGTGTAAGGGTCCCTGCCTACAGCATGGTGGAAGGGGTCCCTGCCTGCAGCATGGTGGAAGGGGCCTCTGCCTGCCACATGGTGGAGGGGACCACTGCCTGCAGCATGGTGGAAGGGGCCCCTGCCTTCAGCATGGTGGAAGGGGCCTCTGCCTACAGCATGTCGGAAGGGGCCACTGCCTTCAGCATGGTGGAAGGTCCTCTGCCTGTAGCATGGTGGAAGGGCCCCCTCCTGCTGCATGGTGGAAGGGTCCCTGCCTACAGCATGGTGGAAGGGGTCCCTGCCTGCAGCATGGTGGAAGGGGCCTCTGCCTTCAGCATGGTGCAAGGAGTCACTGCCTACAGCATGGTGGAAGGGACCCCTGCCTGCTGCATGGTGGAAGGGTCCCTGCCTGCAGCATGGTGGAAGGGCGCCCTGCCTGCCGCATGGTGGAAGGGGCCTCTGCCTGCAGCATGTCAGAAGGGCCCACTGCCTACAGCATGGTGCAAGGAGTCACTGCCTACAGCATGGTGGAAGGGACCTGTTGGACAGGCCACATGACGGGCCGCTCTCCCCCGGCTCGACCAGGCCCGAGCCCAGTCATACAAGCACCACACACCACCATTGTACGTCCTACGTCCCCTCAGGGACACCTGCCCTCGAACATGATCACCTCATGGGCCCGATCCACTGCCGACCCATGCGCTCAGCCTGGGCCGCCATCTTGGACACTTCATCACGAGGCCGCCTGGCCCCCGATCGACCTCAACCCTGGGCCTAGCCCGGCCTCAGACATTCCGGCACCACCCTCCACCCAGGAGGTGAGCGAGCTACTTGGCAGGTCAATGGGAGAAAGAGGTGTCGATGGCTCTCCCCCGGCCAGTGCCGCTCGCCCATCGCCTCCCCGGGCGCTGGCTCCACCCCCCCGCTGGGTGTCTGGACTCCCTCATCCCGGACCTCCCGACCTCCAAGTGCGAGGGTCCGGACATCAAAGCCCGCCAGCCCTATAACTGGGGCAGCTCCAGAGCAGGAAGGCAGTTGTATCTTGGAGTCGAGAGACGTAAAGAGGAACTCACCCTGGACGGACTACTGGCGCTGCCGTAGCTCTGTCCTGTGCACCATCGTCCTGCCTGTTGGCGCTGCCACAGCCGTCGTAACCTTCATCCTTCATCGTCGTCCGGATCTGCTGGCGAGGCCGCGGACCGTTGTAACCGTCATCTGCATCGGGACCTGCTTGGCTTCTCCACGGCCCGTCGACCATCCGTCATCCATCCCGGGACCTGCTTGGCTTCTCCACGGCCCGTCGATCATCCTTCGTCCATCTCGGGACCGGCTTGGCTCCTCCACGGCCCGATCAGCAAACACACCGAGCTCGAGGATTGAGAGCTATTTAACTCATTGGCAACTAAGACTGTCCCGCTACCCCTTTTTCCTCAACCAGAGATCAGAACCGAGGGGACCCCTGAGTCCAGACCTCCTTGTATCAGATCAACGTAACCTAAGAATTGCCTATAAAGTCTCGTTAACCTTCCATCTTGTGTGGTGTCCGTCTGTGGGGGGGGAAGTTACGTATCTGTACAGTCGTTGGAGACGGCTCTCCCTGGAGACCTCTCCCCGTAATCTCGGCCGACCCTCCCGGTCCGTCTAACATTGGTGGCCAGCGGCGCGATCCGAATCACCGCATAACGTACAGAGAGTAGCTCACCCCACAACGAACAACAATGTCAACTAAAGAGAGCGGATCAACTGAGAAGTTCCAAATGGAAAAACTCGAGGAATACAGCCATCGTGAACTGAAGCAGTTCTGCATCGAACTAGGTATCGCTACCACCGGACTAAGTACCAAGGACGATTTCAAGCATGCCCTAGAATCTTGGGCAGAGACCGGGGATGTCGAAGCCCCTGAGCAAAGCACCGCGAAAAATACCAGCACGGGCCCTGAGGGGCAAAGAACCAGTCTCTCGCAAGACGAGATCCAAGAAAGAGAAAAAGCCCGACTACACGAACTCGAAATGGCCCGACTCAAGATGGACATAGAACTCAAATTGGCCGAGCAAAAAATAAACTTAGAGCACCTTCGCCTCCGAGAAGAAAGAGAGGAGAAACAGAGGCAAAGGGAGCTCGAGGAAAAAAGACTAACGTACGAGCACGAGCGGAACCTAGCCGAGATCAACCTGCGCAAACAGAATAAAGAGTTAGGGGTGCCTGACCGACCGTCCACCCCAGGGACCACGGAGAAAAAAGTGCACATCCCCAAGGATGTGGTCCGAGAATATTTTCGAGAAGACGACATCCAGCAATGGTTTAAGGCCTATGAAATCGCGATGACTGCGCACCGGATCGATAGAGCCGACTGGGGAGCCGGCCTATGGGGCAAATTCCTTAATGAGGGCCGCGATACTCTGTTACAGCTCCCAGACCACCAGATGACCTCCTACGACCATATGAAAGCGGCCCTCCTCACCCGCTATGGCCTCACGCCCGAGATGTACCGTCAGCGGTTCCGAGACTGCACACGCATTCCAGGTACAACTTGGGTGGACTATGTAACGTACTTTAGCAGAGCCTTCGAAGGCTGGATCAGAGGGAACAACGTCACGACCTACGAGCAGCTGTTCAATCTGATGGTATGGGAGCATCTGTCCAACAATTGCTTCATTGAACTACGCCAACACCTCCTCGACAGCAAGTTAACCGATCCCCGGCAGCTCGCAGCCGAAGCTGACCGGTGGGAGATCACCAGAGTGGGCCGGAATGGGTCCTACGAGCAGAACCGGAACAACAATGGTCACCCCCGACCCAGAGGAGGAGGAGGGGGCCAAGGACGAGGAAGAGACAACACTCCGGCCGCCCCCACTACCAGCACCACCCCCCCGGCCAACCGGGGCAGCACCCCGGCGCGACCGGGATACAGAGCCAATGTTACATGTCACCGATGCCAACGAGTCGGCCACTATGCAAACGACCCAAGCTGCCCGCAGTATCAGAGTCCAAGACCCCGCCAGGTGGCCGCCGCGGCACTAGGGGAAGAACAGATCTCCGAGGAACAAGAAACAGACGAGCAAGAGTATCAAGAGTGGGAGCCAGCAGCCATGACTCTCGCGTGCTTAGGGGGAAGAGACATGGTCCCGCGGGTCCCCCTACCCGCTAACACCCAGAAGTACAGCCAATGGGTGAGCATCAATGGACAACGGGCCGAAGCCCTTCGAGACACCGGGGCCAGTGTGACAGCCGTCCGCTGTCATCTGGTGACCCCAGAACAATATCTACCGAACATTCTCTGCCCTGTACGATCCGCCGACAACTCAGAGAGTCTGTGTCGGATGGCCTGCGTCCCCTTTGAGTGGGGAGGGGTCTCCGGCATGCTGAAGGTAACGGTCCGAGACGACGCCCCCGTGGACTGCCTCCTCGGAAATGACCTGGAAAGCTCCCCGTGGGCAGCCGTGGAGCGAAAAGAACACTTGGGGATGTTGGGCGTCCCAGACTGGGCGTGCGTCACCACCCGGTCCATGGCCGCCCGTGCCAACCCTCACCCCGAAGAACCAGAATGGCCGGCGCCACCACCCCCGGTCGCCCCCGCCGAGACCCCCGACCATGGTATCCCCCTCGAACTTGCCCAACCTTCCGACCTTGCTAATCTTGACCAGTGGGCTCAAGAAGGGGGACCCACACAAGAACAATTTCGTCAGGAGCAGGAGACTTGTCCCTCCCTTGAGGGACTCCGACAACAAGCGCTCGCCCAAAGCGCAGGGGATACCTCCGGAACTCATTGGGTCTACTGGGACAATGACCTATTGTACAGCGAGCAACGAATCGCCGAGCTAGGGGCCAACCGAGTACTAGTGGTGCCCCTCCGCTTTAGAGACTTCCTGCTAAATCTGGCCCACGATGTCCCCCTGGCAGGGCACCTGGGACAAGATAAAACCTACAGCCGCCTAGTGACCCACTTCTTCTGGCCAAAAATGAGAAACGATGTGCACCAGCATTGCCGATCTTGCCCCACGTGCCAAGCCAGTGGGAAGAGCGGCCGCAAATTAAAGGCCCCCCTGCAACCCTTTCCAGTAGTCACGACCCCATTTGAGAGGGTCGGAATAGACATTGTGGGACCCCTAGACCCGCGTACAAGACAAGGCCATCGCTTCATCCTGGTACTAGTGGACCACGCCACCCGCTACCCTGAGGCTATTCCTCTCCGGACCGTGACAGCCCCAGTGGTCGGCCGGGCCCTGATGGGGATCTTCTCCCGTGTGGGGTTCCCCCGAGAAGTCGTCAGTGACAGAGGCACAAACTTTATTTCCAAATATATGAAGTCCCTCTGGCAACAGTGTGGGGTCACCTACCGCTTCACGACCCCCTATCACCCCCAAGGAAACGGACTTGTTGAGCGGTTCAATCGCACGCTAAAAGGGATGATCGGGGGATTGGAAGAGCCCCTCCGTCGCCAGTGGGATGTGCTGCTGCCGTGCCTCCTCTTCGCCTACCGGGAGGTCCCACAGAAGTCCCTAGGCTTCAGCCCATTCGAGCTGCTCTATGGGCACCCAGTACGGGGGCCACTCAGCCTGATCAAAGAAGGCTGGGAGATGCCTCCGACCAAGAGTCCGCCCGATGTCTTCCGGTACCTCCTCACCCTCCGCAACCAGTCCCGAAGGTTCAGAGACCTAGCAAAAGCCAACCTAGAGACAAGTCAAGAGGACATGAAGAAATGGTATGACCAGAACGCCTCATCTATTGAATTCGAGCCGGGGCAACAGGTCTGGGTAATGTCCCCCACAGAACCGTGCGCTCTCCAAGACAAATGGACGGGACCCTTCAAGGTAATCGAGCGCAAGGGTCCTGCCACCTATCTGATCGATATGGAGTCCGCCCGGAATCCGCTCCGAGTCCTCCACACCAACAGACTGAAACCCCACTTTGCGCGAACAGAACTCAGTCTCTTGATGGCCACAGACAATGGGGTTGAAGACGACTCCGAACCTCTCCCTGACCTCTTGCGGACCCAGGAGCAAGACGGCTCCGTGGATGGGGTCCGACTCTCGGAGTCCCTCACCAGAGAACAACGCCACGAGTGCCAAGCCCTCCTATCACGATTTGCCAGTCTGTTCTCCCTCACCCCAGGTGTCACTTCCTGGTGTGTGCACGATGTGGACACCGGAGACAACCCTCCTATCCGCCACCGGGCCTACCGCGTACCTGATCGGGTACGGGCCTGCATCCAGGCGGAAGTAGCTAAGATGCTCACGCTCGGGGTCATCGAGCCCTCAGACAGTCCATGGGCCAGCCCGGTCGTACTGGTCCCCAAAGCGGCCGCCCCCGGAACCACACCAGAACTCCGGTTCTGTGTCGACTACCGGGGCCTGAATGACGTCACCAGAACGGACGCACACCCCATCCCCCGGGCAGATGAACTGGTCGACCGAATGGGCGCTGCCCGCTACCTCAGCATCTTCGACCTGACGGCAGGTTATTGGCAGATCGGCCTCACATCCCGAGCACAAGAACGTTCTGCCTTCTCCACCCCCGATGGCCACTATCATTTTAAGGTCATGCCCTTCGGCATGAAAAATGCCCCAGCGACTTTCCAACGGCTCGTCAACCAGGTCCTGGCGGGGCTCGAAGAGTTCAGCGCCGCCTACCTGGACGACATCGCTGTGTACAGCCACCATTGGACCGAGCACCTCCACCACCTCCAAGCAGTACTACAAGCCCTTCAGCGAGCTGGCCTCACGATCAAGGCCAGCAAATGTCAAATTGGACAAGGGTCGGTGACCTACCTCGGACACCAGGTGGGAAGCGGCCTAGTGGCCCCTCTACAGCTGAAGATTGCCGCCATCCAGAACTGGCAACCCCCTATCACTCAAACTGAGGTGCGAGCCTTCCTGGGCCTCACGGGCTACTACCGAAGGTTCGTGAAAGACTATGGTACCATCGTGGGGCCTCTCACCGAACTCACATCAAAAAATCAGCCCAAGAAAGTGAATTGGACCCCAGAGTGTCAAGCGGCATTCGAACAGTTAAAGGCCGCCATGTGTTCCGCTCCTGTGCTCCAGGCCCCAGACTACAGCCGGGAGTTCATCGTCCAGACGGACGCCTCCGACCAGGGCATTGGGGCAGTCCTGTCCCAAGTGAACACCGAAGGCCTTGATCAACCGGTGGCCTTCATCAGCCGGAGACTCCTACCCCGGGAACAACGCTGGAGCACCATAGAAAGGGAAGCCTTCGCTGTGGTATGGGCCCTCAAGAAGCTCCGGCCCTACCTTTTTGGCACCCACTTTCGGGTACAGACTGACCACCGACCCCTGCAGTGGTTGATGCATATGCGGGGGGAAAACCCAAAACTGCTACGCTGGTCCATCTCCTTGCAAGGTATGGACTTCACGGTTGAACACCGGCCTGGGTCCGACCACGCCAACGCGGATGGCCTGTCCCGGTTTTTCCGCCTCGACGAAGAGAGTCCCCAAGAGGATGGGTAACTCTCCCCGCCTTCAGCTGGGGGGGACGCATGTTGGACAGGCCACATGACGGGCCGCTCTCCCCCGGCTCGACCAGGCCCGAGCCCAGTCATACAAGCACCACACACCACCATTGTACGTCCTACGTCCCCTCAGGGACACCTGCCCTCGAACATGATCACCTCATGGGCCCGATCCACTGCCGACCCATGCGCTCAGCCTGGGCCGCCATCTTGGACACTTCATCACGAGGCCGCCTGGCCCCCGATCGACCTCAACCCTGGGCCTAGCCCGGCCTCAGACATTCCGGCACCACCCTCCACCCAGGAGGTGAGCGAGCTACTTGGCAGGTCAATGGGAGAAAGAGGTGTCGATGGCTCTCCCCCGGCCAGTGCCGCTCGCCCATCGCCTCCCCGGGCGCTGGCTCCACCCCCCCGCTGGGTGTCTGGACTCCCTCATCCCGGACCTCCCGACCTCCAAGTGCGAGGGTCCGGACATCAAAGCCCGCCAGCCCTATAACTGGGGCAGCTCCAGAGCAGGAAGGCAGTTGTATCTTGGAGTCGAGAGACGTAAAGAGGAACTCACCCTGGACGGACTACTGGCGCTGCCGTAGCTCTGTCCTGTGCACCATCGTCCTGCCTGTTGGCGCTGCCACAGCCGTCGTAACCTTCATCCTTCATCGTCGTCCGGATCTGCTGGCGAGGCCGCGGACCGTTGTAACCGTCATCTGCATCGGGACCTGCTTGGCTTCTCCACGGCCCGTCGACCATCCGTCATCCATCCCGGGACCTGCTTGGCTTCTCCACGGCCCGTCGATCATCCTTCGTCCATCTCGGGACCGGCTTGGCTCCTCCACGGCCCGATCAGCAAACACACCGAGCTCGAGGATTGAGAGCTATTTAACTCATTGGCAACTAAGACTGTCCCGCTACCCCTTTTTCCTCAACCAGAGATCAGAACCGAGGGGACCCCTGAGTCCAGACCTCCTTGTATCAGATCAACGTAACCTAAGAATTGCCTATAAAGTCTCGTTAACCTTCCATCTTGTGTGGTGTCCGTCTGTGGGGGGGGGAAGTTACGTATCTGTACAGTCGTTGGAGACGGCTCTCCCTGGAGACCTCTCCCCGTAATCTCGGCCGACCCTCCCGGTCCGTCTAACAGGACCCCTGCCTGCTGCATGGTGGAAGGGTCCCTGCCTGCAGCATGGTGGAAGGGCGCCCTGCCTGCCGCATGGTGGAAGGGGCCTCTGCCTGCAGCATGGTGGAAGGGGCCTCTGCCTGCAGCATGGTGGAAGGGGCCCCTGCCTGCAGCATGGTGGAAGGGGCCTCTGCCTGCAGCATGTCAGAAGGGCCCACTGCCTACAGCATGGTTGAAGGGTCCTCTGCCTGCAGCAATGGTTGAAGGGGTCCCTGCCTACAGCATGGTGCAAGGAGCCACTGCCTACAGCATGGTGGAAGGGACCCCTGCCTGCTGCATGGTGGAAGGGTCCCTGCCTGCAGCATGGTGGAAGGATCCCCTGACTGCCGCAGGGTGGAAGGGGCCTCTGCCTGCAGCATGTCGGAAGGGCCCACTGCCTACAGCATGTCAGAAGGGCCCACTGCCTACAGCATGGTTGAAGGGTCCTCTGCTTGCAGCATGGTGGAAGGGGCCCCTGCCTGCAGCATGGTGGAAGGGCCCCCTGCCTGCCGCATGGTGGAAGGGGCCCCTGCCTGTAGCATGGAGGAAGGGGCCCCTGCCTGTAGCATGGTGGAATGGGCCTCTGCATGCAGCATGGTGGAAGGGGTCCCTGCCTGCAGCATGGTGGAAGGGCCCCCTGCCTGCAGTATGGTGGAAGGAGCCCCTGCCTACAGCATGGTGCAAGGAGCCCCTGCCTACAGCATGGTGGAAGGGGTCCCTGCCTGCAGCATGGTGGAAGGGGTCCCTGCCTGCAGCATGGTGGAAGGGCCCCCTGCCTGCAGTATGGTGGAAGGAGCCCCTGCCTACAGCATGGTGGAAGGGCCCCCTGCCTGCAGCATGGTGGAAGGGGTCCCTGCCTACAGCATGGTAGAAGGGGCCTCTGCCTTCAGCATGTCGGAAGGGGCCACTGCCTACAGCATGGTTGAAGGGTCCTCTGCCTGCAGCAATGGTGGAAGGGGCCCCTGCCTGCATCATGGTGGAAGGAACACCTGCCTGCAGCATGGTCAAAGGGACCCCTGCCTGCAGCATGGTGGAAGGGGCCCCTGTCTACAGCATGGTTCAAGGAGCCCCTGCCTACAGCATGGGGAAAGGGGTCCCTGCCTGCAGCATGGTGGAAGGGGTCCCTGCCTGCAGCATGGCCAGAGGGGTCCCTGCCTGCAGCATGGTGGAAGGGCCGCTCCTGCTGCATGATGGAAGGGGCCTCTGCCTACAGCATGTCGGAAGGGCCCACTGCCTACAGCATGGTTGAAGGGTCCTCTGCTTGCAGCATGGTGCAAGGAGCCACTGCCTACAGCATGGTGGAAGGGACCCCTGCCTGCTGCATGGTGGAAGGGTCCCTGCCTGCAGCATGGTGGAAGGGCGCCCTGCCTGCCGCATGGTGGAAGAGGCCTCTGCCTACAGCATGTCGGAAGGGCCCACTGCCTACAGCATGGTTGAAGGGTCCTCTGCTTGCAGCATGGTGGAAGGGGCCCCTGCCTGCAGCATGGTGGAAGGGCCCCCTGCCTGCCGCATGGTGGAAGGGGCCCCTGCCTGTAGCATGGTGGAAGGGGCCCCTGCCTGTAACATGGTGGAAGGGGCCTCTGCATGCAGCATGGTGGAAGGGTCCCAGCCTACAGCACGGTGCAAGGAGCCCCTGCCTGAAGCATGGTGGAAGTGGTCCCTGTTTGCCACATGGTGGAAGGGACCACTGCCTGCAGCATGGTGGAAGGGGCCCCTGCCTTCAGCATGGTGGAAGGGGCCTCTGCCTACAGCATGTCGGAAGGGGCCACTGCCTTCAGCATGGTGGAAGGTCCTCTGCCTGTAGCATGGTGGAAGGGCCCCCTCCTGCTGCATGGTGGAAGGGTCCCTGCCTACAGCATGGTGGAAGGGGCCCCTCCTGCTGCATGGTGGAAGGGTCCCTGCCTACAGCATGGTGGAAGGGGCCTCTGCCTTCAGCATGTCGGAAGGGGCCACTGCCTACAGCATGGTCGAAGGGTCCTCTTCCTGCTGCATGGTGGAAGACCCCTGCCTACAGCATGGTGCAAGGAGCCACTGCCTACAGCATGGTGGAAGGGACCCCTGCCTGCTGCATGGTGGAAGGGTCCCTGCCTGCAGCATGGTGGAAGGGGCCCCTGCCTGCAGCATGGTGGAAGGGGCCCCTGCCTGCAGCATGGTGGAAGGGCCCACTGCCTTCAGCATGGTGGAAGGAAGTTTTGCAGATTCCCAGGCAGATGCTGAACACCCACAGTGCTACTGGGGAGCTGTCTGGTTATGTGTGCGCTGCTGAGATGCTGCATTGTCTCTGGAGGTGTAATTGCCATAGATTGTACTTTGCCAACAATGGATTCCTTGATTAATGGTCACCATTATGTGTTGTATATTTGCATCGAGCTGCTCCAGATACAAGGGCTTCAGAGGGCAGTGGTGAAGAAGGGGGAGGCAGAATATGATTTAGAGTAGAGGTGAGGCATAAAGGTGAAATGGGCAGAGGGCAGTGGGACCAATTGGACCTGCAGAAGATAAAAGACAATGTTGTGTAAGAAGAAGCAGAAAATAAGATAAAAGTGGTGAGTTTTTAGTTGATTATTAAAAGCGGGTAAGTTATCAACCTTGCAAGAAGAGTCTATGGAAATAGTTTTTTTATAAATAGAGAAATAAATCATTATTTCTTTCAAGAAACCTAGACAGTGGCATATGTCAGTGGAAGGACAATGGAAAGGTGTAATGAAAGGTGCATTTATGGAGACCTTTTTTTCAAAGGTTGTGTAGGTATTAAATCCAATGGATTTCGAACATTACTTTTTTCCGACTAGAAAGTTCACTCTAAGGCACTTTGTCATGACCAAAGGGGTTTTCAATGTAAATGGCACTCAGTAAAGATAGGACGGCTGAATGAGGAACAGCTTCTTTCTGTCTCTTTGTTTCTAGTATAATCGCCTAGCATTGCAAATATGACTGTGTGGTAAAAGCTAGTCTGTCATAAAGTGTGCGCACAGGTTGATCGCTTATTTGTAATATGTTCCATTTTCCTGCACCAGGATCTAGTTGTCATTTACTAGCTTTGACATGTATTGTGTCTGGCAAACATTTTGGGCCTTATCTATGAGGCCCTTACGCCTCAGTTGTGTCACTATTTGTGACGCTGTGCCAGTGTAAAGAATGGCTGGTTCAGAAATCATTAAAAGTGAACTGTAGTGACATTTTTGCAAAAAATGTTTCTTGTTTATTTCTGTTTGCTTTGTTCTGATGTACATTGTGTCTACACTGACACGACTGTTTATTATTCCAATGTTGTGTGCATAACTATAAGGTATTCAGGTTAATTCAATTGCCAGGGTCAGTTTGCGTTGCCAGTCTGGCCCTGATGAGGTACAATTTTACAACTGAAATCAGTCGGAGAGTAGCCCAGCGGCACTGATGAAAGAACTCTGCCAAAAAGCATCGGAAAAATGCATGCTGCAGAAAAGAAAGCACCCATTTAGCTGCAACACACTTTTTTGGGTTCTTTTGTCTTAACTCACTACCCACTGCTGCCAGACATTAAGGACTGACAAAGGCATTGGGTTTGACATTTGTACAGGATATGCACACCGACATGCATGCCATAAAAACGTCAGACCTTTTGGGTATATGAATGCTTGTCTTTATAATTGTCAAAATATTGATTTGGATTCTTCTTAATAGGCACCACCACATCTCTTCTGTTGCTATAAAGGAAGACACCTATGTTTAATTGTTGCTTGCTAGAGAGCCTAGAGTGCCCAGCCACCTTTATTTGTTTGGAGGCATCTAGTGGGGACATTTTTAAGTCTGGCTGGAGACAGCTTTAGCTGGTGGCCACTGCTTATGAATCAACACAAAAGATACACAAAGAGTTATTATTATTATTATTATTAAAATTTTATAGAGCGCGTAGTCACCCTAAGGTATCCCAGCGCTAGAGATCCCTAGTTCTGAGGGTTCGGCATCAGACAAGGGGAAAGGGCCAGTTTCAGAAGGGGAAGGTTACAATTAAGGAAAGAGATGAGCTTTGAGCCGTTTCCTGAATCGTAAATAATTAAATTCTTTTCTCAAGTCTCGGGGAAGAGCATTCCAGAGGCGTGCGGTGTGGACCGAGAAGCGTCTTCCACCCGAGCGAGCTTTCCTGAATCTGGGCAGGATGATGAGGGACTCATTATCTGAACGGAGGGATCTAAGGGCTTTGTATGGTTTTATGAATTTCCTAAGAATAGGAGGGCCTTGGTTCTGCAGTAGCTTGTGGGCAAGGCAAAGGGCCTTGAAGATCACACGTTCCCTCACTGGGAGCCAGTGGAGGAGCTTAAGAGCGGGTTTGGCTGAAGCTCTGGCCGGGGTGTTGGTAAGGATCCGGGCCGCCGCATTCTGGATTTTCTGAAGTTTATTTAGGGTAGCTTCAGGCGCACCCAGGTAGATTGCATTACTGTAGTCTATCCTGGAAAGTATGAGGCCTTGAATAAGGAGTCTTTGTGATATTGGTGGGAGTAGGGGCAGGATCTTTCTCATGGATTTCAGTAATCCGAAGCAGGTGCCGGCTACTTTTTTTGCCTGCGTGGTGAATGAGAGATCAGTATCTATCCATACTCCCAGGCTTTTTACTTCCTTCTTTGGGTCTGGGGGGGCCCCAGACATGATGGCCAGGCGTCCAAGGGAAGGGTAAGTCCTTTCTGACCCAGAAGGAGGATTTCCGTCTTTGATCCATTCAGCTTAAGATCTGAGCTATTCATCCACCCTTGTACCTGCGTTAAGCAGTTAAATAAGTCCGCCGGTTGTTTACTAGGGTGGGATAGGGAGACGACAAGTTGTGTGTCGTCTGCGTAGCTGACGATGCTCACTCCGAACGGGGTGACAACATCCTCCAATGGAGCCATGTATATGTTAAACAATGTGGGGCTCAGGGAGGAGCCCTGGGGTACCCCACATTGGAGGGGTGTTTCGGAGGAGCAGGTGTTATTTTCCCAAATCTGGAAGGAGCGTTGGGCCAGAAAGGAGGAAAGCCAGGATAGAGCAGTACCTTCTACTCCTACCTTTTTGAGCCGTTTGATCAGGAGTTGATGGTTGACGGTGTCGAAGGCCGCACTTAAGTCGAGGAGGATCACTGCCACTGATCCTCCTTCGTCTAAGAGTGCCCTGGTCTCCTCCACCGCCGCCAGGAGGGCGATGTCAGTGCCCTGTCCTGGACGAAAACCGGTCTGCGAGTTTTTTAGCAGGTTATTCAATTCCAGAAACTGGGAAAGTTTCTTGTTCACCAGTTTCTCGGCGATCTTGCTGGTCCCAGGGAGGAGGGATATTGGTCTGTAATTGGCCAATTCTGCTGGATCCAAGGAAGGTTTCTTTAGGAGCGCTTTTACAACAGCCGCTTTCCAGCTCTGGGGGACACATCCCTGTTGAAAAGACGCGTTAATCAGATGGGTGAGGGGGGGAGTGATAGTAGAAGCTACTTCCTTGAGGATCCGTAGCGGTGCGGGGTGCCTAGGGGATCCGCTTTTGACGGTTTTTAACGTGTTCTCGACTTCTTCGATAGATATTTGCCCCAAGAAGTAAGTTTAGGGGAGATCGAAGTGTCGAGTGGGTCGCCAAAGTCGCTCGGATTGTATGGGGGGATAGAGTTCAGGATTTTTTGAATTTTTTCTTGAAAAAAGGTGGCTAACCGATGGCATTTATCCTGATCTGCTTTGGGGTCTGGGGGGTTTCGCAGGGTGGCAGCGGGTACGGACCCTGTGCCTTTGCCTACTGGAAATGTCATTCACATGTTGGGTCTGCTGTAGGAACTGTCACTCATGATGTACGGAGTTTTACCCCTTGTGACAGTTGGCATGATACATGTATGAGCTTCACTTGAGAGAGACTTCCGCTTTTATGTAATTGGAAATGTATGCTTAGGTCCCAGGAGCTGGTGGCAGGTGAGACGGGGAAGCAGTACCATTGGAACCCGCCTTGCACAGCATCAATGTAAAAGCAAGAGCATCAATACCATCTGCTGTACTACCTTTATATTGAAGCTCCATAGATCTTGTTTTGCGTTTCTGATGCTTCGAAGGGAACGCAGGAACACGACTTGCCGCATCTTGCATGAGGGCAGGAGAATGGTGGGCACTAGGACTGTGGAGCCCGGCCAGCCACAAACACTGTGGATGCAGCACCACAACCTGTGCCCTGCACCTGTGCCCAGCTGCATCCTTGGAGAGCAAGCACGCCGTGCCCTGATCCATCTACCAGGAAAGGGGGAAGAGGGTGCAGCCTGTGGGCCAGTGGTAGGAAACATCAAGAAGATGGAGCAGGAGCTCCCTGCATGACCACCTACACCAACACATACAGACATATAAGCAGTCCCAGATCAGCTATGAAGAGAAGACAACAGTCTCTGATGGACCACATCACATACTGAATGCAAATGCACTGAACATGTTACTACAACATTGCACATTTCGGACTTAAAGCACTTCTTACAATGTGTTGATCATTTGAGGATGGCAGCATTATTGGGTACCAGAAAAACCTTAAAGTGGCCAATGGGAAGGGGGATTGGAACTAATATTAACCCCTGTACTTGCAATAGGACAGTTATGGGGCTACATACAATTAAAAGGCTTGTGTGGGCATGACAACGCTCATGTATGCAATATCATTCTTAGAGAGATTGGTGGTCCAGGCTGGATAGGTTAAGAGGAAGAAAGCCGTTGCACACACTAATGTTAAGGGACATAAACCTAGAATAAACCAGACCTATCGGCTTTGCCACTTCTTGTATTCCAGCGAGACAGTGTATTGTTCATCAGAATCTGCTCAGGGAGTTTGTCTTCAAGAGGTAGCCGCTGTCACCTCACTCGTTCAGTGCTCTCTTCTTCATATTCGTTGTGCTCCATCCCTAATAAATACACAGTGAATGCACTATTACCATGCCCGTAGTCTATTACATCCCCCATCCGCAGTTCAATGAATACTGCATCCGGTACCTATTACAGTTCTCCCTAAAACGCCTTATGCTGAGCTGACATGAATGAAAACAAACACATTCTAGGTCTCAATGGGGGACCAACCCCTTATCAATAAGAACATTTAAGAAATCTAACTTTGTTGGCTTTGCATTTCAACTTGTGAGAAAAGACAGACTGACCTAGAGAGAAATCGGGAAACATCCTGTGAGAGCGTATGTCTGAAGACTATTAGGGCTGGTCATGGTGACCCACGTTAGTTAAGGTGGAGATAAACCTCGCTTAAATGAGCACTCCCTAGCAGAGGACAGTTTGCCAAGGCCGTTTTTTACTGGGGGCCACTTTTGTTGGAGTGCAGCCTGCTTTAAAAGCACAGCAGAGTTCCTTGTATAGCCAATAGTTTTTAGGCAACAATAAAAATGTCAAGATAACTCTGGTGATTAATGTACCTGCTGGAGAGATGGAGTTTTTCTAGTGGCAGTTTTGAGTCATCTAAGGTAGCGCGGAGGGTTAATATGCCTGCTGCAACGAGTGTGTACTGTGGAGATCACAGAACTGCATTTTGTGTTCATAGCACAGTGGGTTACTGATTTTGTCACAGAGATCCTTTTGTTACTGTGCAGTTCATAAATTACAATCATACTCTAGGTTAGAAAGTTATGTTGTCTCCTAGTCTTTCATTATCCTAATTATGCTAAAAAGGGTTTGTTTGTGTAGAAATACATTTTTATTAGCAAAGTCAACCCTAACACTGTACTATGTTCTAAATCTTGAGTTTGTGCTTCCCCAGACCAAGCGCTCTTAAAAAATGCCGACTAGTATGAATGATATGGGAACCCTACACCTTGTAGTCGCGTTTGTCTAATGTAACATTTTCTACACACATCTATGATCATTGTCTCTCTATGTGTGTGTGATGTAAAATGCTCCGACATCCTACATTGGTATGAGAGGCACTATAAAACAAAAGATATATATATATATATATATGTGAGAGAGGGGCTATGGGAGATGAAAGGCACTGTTGGAGGGTGATAGTGAGGGAATCATTGAAGAAACCCAATAAAGATAAGTGTATCCTGGGGCACTGTAAGGTCACCATTTACTATGATTTAAAAACGGATACAATTAAATATGTAATTAAAAATCTGTTGTAGAATGCACCATTTTGGCCATTTTCCCCACAATTTCTTGGGAGGAGAACCCTCCAAACTTCCTTGCAGTGGTCAGGCTTGTTTGCTGCGCTCGTTCACTATGCACCATATGGGGCCTGGGCCGGTCAAAATCTGCCAGGACTGGTTTTGGCTCCCAGTCTGGTCCTGCAGTCTGCCATATAACAGACCTTAGTCCAACCCAGTTGCCTTTTTAAGACATACCCACCTGCTGAAATACTCCAGATGTGTGCATCAAGTTGAGCTACCGACTCCTTCTCTATTTGATCTTCCAGAAGCAATTAGTTTGACTTGAAAAATCAATTTACCAACTATTTTATATTGAAAAAATGTTCACTGCTTTCTGAAAGGCTACTTCCTCTTGTGCAATAGAACCTCCAATCACATAGATGATGAGGTGTCAGAGCATCTCAAAGAATGGTTTCTGAACCCCGTCATCAGGGCTGAACGAAGATTTTTTTTCTATAACTGAAGGACTGCGTTGACCTGTCCTTGTACCTTCCTCTCAGTGTATTCTCACAAACAAATGTGGTCTTACCTATGGACGGCAGATGGTAGGAACCTCATATAGGGACAGTATCTCAGAAAAGTCGCGTGGACTACAGATTAGAAGTATTACTAGACTCATGGGGATGGTTATCACCTATGATGTTCCGCCAGAGTGACAGGACTCCTCCAGAAGTCCAGCTGCGCTACACACAGCCCACATCCGACATATCAGTGGTATCAAACACTATTTCATTTCAAACCCAAATGTAAAAAATGAAAAAAGAACAGCAGTCTTTGCTGCCTGTGCTAGGGAAATGCTTATATTAAATGAGACATTGGAAGACTGACATTTTGTTCCTACATTTAATAAATATCAGGATTGCAGATTTAATGCAGTGCATTTCAGAAATATAAGCAAATGGTACTCCTTTTATAGACCTCAGAAGGATGAAAGGCTGAGGGGACTCCAGGGATTTGAATCTGTGACTATGAAGTCAAACACAAGCCCCTACAGTGGGGACACATTAGCCCACTAAGCCACCAGACCCTGCTAAATGAAAATTTTCAAATAGCGTGCCATTGGCTTCATCTTGCAAAGAAACAAGCCAGTTCCCCACGCCATCTCCTTGTCTCTCGATATCTTTGGAGTGGTAGGATATACCTTCCAGATACTGCACCGTTTCTTAAGAAGATCATTTGGAGGAACTTTCATCTTTATAGCTAGATACAAATAGAAAGATGAAAATGGTCTAAGCAATAATAAAGACCCTGCAATGGAATGCAGTGAAGTGGCTGTGACCGCACCGGTCACTGGTTGACCACACCGGCCGGTCACCCTTTCCCTTTGCATAGTCTATTGCTGATCCCTGGGCAAGCTTCAAATTCTTAGTTCAGTCTTATTTTTAACCTGTGACGACATGACAAGACCATTGTTTAATTTGTCATAAGACAGACCATAATTTTTTTTTAAAAAAAGGACTATTGGGTGTCTGTACTAGAGCTTAGTGACAGATACTTCTTATTATTTCTACTTCATTTTCCTTAAACTAACAACAGAACATTTGTTTAAATTGATGCAGGAAGGGGCGAGATGTGTAGAAATGAGTTTAGCTTAAAGCTCGCCTGCCTTTGCAAATGCAGAGCAATGCATACATTGGGCGGAATTCCAATTGCTATAGCATAAGAAGGGTTAGTATTGCTCCCAAGTTCTGTGGAGAAGCAGTATAAACATGCAAAATAGTAATTATGTTTAGTTTATGATTCTTTCCCATGGTTAATGTCTTTATTTAACTGATATCAACATCTGTTCAATGTCTGTATTCCAATTATTCAATCTATGTATCATACAAATTCTTCTTTTATTCACCAAAATGTGCTCCTGTCCTCATGTACCGCCCAGCTACTATTTGAAGGGAACAGCTTTCAATCCTCAATAAATACAAAATACATATATAGACTGTCCTGAGTCACACAATGGCCATCCCCAGTCATTGGAACCCATCCATGACTCAAGTACGCCCAATGAATATTGTCGATCGCCCGGCTCCCTCAGTCACCATAACTACATCATGAAAATTGCTTATTACCCTCTCCTTAACATCAACACACCCAAGGAACACTCCCCATCATTCCACCCCATACCTAGTTGTTATGGAAACCGGTCACCTATGCCTAGAAGATTATCATCTTTATGTTGATGAAGACTGGGGGGTGTGAGTGCGAGCTAAGACACTGGAAATGAGCCCCTGGGGCTCTACAGGGTGATGTATAGGACTCTGGTTCTGGATATAAGGAAGAAGGCCTTATCATGGTGGTTCTCCTTTCCTCCCAATCACTGTGTAGGAAAGTAGTTTGCTCCAAGTATTTCGAAAGGTTGGTGCAGTGGGCAAAAGAGAAGTGCGCATCCAAATTAGTCTCAGCCACCTGGTGAGCGATTGTGGTAGGGACACTACCTGAAGAGTTATAGCTCACCTGAGAGTGCAAATCGTCACGGTTGCCCCTTACCCTCTCTTTAAGTTGGTCTTAGCCTTGTTTCTTGAGGGTACTGCAGTGTCTTCCAGTGCCATTACTCTTGACTCAATCACCTGGATGTTTTTACACGCATTCATAAGTATTGCTTGCTGATTATGACAGACAGCACCCAATCAGGGGTGTTAAGCAGCCCCCTGCAACCCCTGCTGTGCAGGAAGACCCCATTGCTTCAAGAACCCCTCATGCCGTCAAGTCGGCTGCATTTAGCCCAAGAACAATGAATATCTGTGAGATAGGAGAAACTAAGGTTCCGTTCTTCACATTCTGCAGGGGAACCATCATTTTGTGTTACACCGCTGCATCCAGTATTACAGTCAGTTGTCATAGGGGCTCAGTGAGGGTTGAGCGGGAAATGGCTCATGCAGGCTGTTCATCATTGGTTTTCTAGGGGTCTTTGAGGGGGGTCAGGATTGATTCGCTCACACTGACAGAATGGCACATATCTTCAAACATCCAATGCTGAAGCAAATCTATGCTCCTACTAATGGTGGTGTTACATTTATGGATGCATGAGAGCTCATTCTTGCCACAAGCTGGCTGACGGCCATCTACCTTGGTATCTGCTGCATGGTTGGCCTCTACCTTGGAAGCTGCTGGCTGACTGGCATCTAAGTTGGTGCCTGCTGGTTGGCTGGCACTTGACTTGGTGGCTACAAGAGGGTTGGCATCTGGCTGGGTCAGTGGCGGCTTACTCGCTAAGGCGGAGGAGCTGCCCCACTGAGCAAATCAAAACAGAAAAAATAAAATGATCCTTTTATTTAACCATACTGGCTGAGTTGGTTGGGGGGGGGGGCGGGACGGGCTGAGCTGTTTAGAGCTGGGGGGGACACTTCCTAAACAGGCATGACATTTTGGCGGGCCCTCTCAGGCCGGCCAAATAGTTATGCGCACTTTACATGTTTGTCATCCAGGCTGTATTATAGCCTGCGTGGAGAACATGCACAGTCTCCTAGCCCATGTCTGAGCACTGAACCACAGCGCTCCGACCAATCACAGTGCTACTGTAAGCAGCATTGTGATTGGTCAGAGGAGTCTGGGAGGTTGTGTGCTTCCTGGTTCCTGCTGTCTGGGAGAAGAGAAGAGGGTGGAGGAGGAGTGGCGGCCAGCTGTATCCAGGTAATTGTTTTTTTTTTCACACCGTGGCAGACATTGTGAGTTGGAAATTCCTACTGCGAGCATTTCCAACTCACACTGCATGTAAGGCTGAGCACAGCTGATGTCCGTCGAGGTTTTACAGCGTCCTCAGGCCATCAGTGGCAGCCTTTGAAACCACGGATTGTTTTTGAAGGAGGTTACAGTGGCTCACAAGCAGTGACCTGCCCAAAGTCACGACCCTTACCTAGATAGCCACACACCCTCAAAAGCACTTTTGGAGCTTGTGCGGTAATGGACTTAAGGTGCCGCCTATTCCTTATGCCCCACCCCCTCCTGGTTCCCTCCCCGCACATAGTGAGTTTTTTCCAGAAGTTGGCAGGTCTTCTGTATGCTGCCTGGCTGTTAATGTGTTGCTCTCGCATTGGGCTTTGTTTCTTTGGCAAACTTACCTTGCTCTTCGATATCACTTTATATTGCTTCAGCTCCTTGGACACCAACTCGAGCGGCCGGCTACAGGGACATCCTAAGGATATAGGGGGCCCTGGGCCAAACATATTTTGGGGGCACCTTTTCGGAACCGCTTTCATTTTATGATGCAATGCACAGGTTCACTGGTCCAAATTTTAAATGTGTTTACATCCAATATTCAGGGCTAGTGACAGGTTTTCAATATCATAACACAGCAGCAGCTCATTCCTATTACTGCACATAATCTCTGTGACAGCCTCCCATTTCCCATACGTCAGGTCCTGTTTTGATCTAATAGAAACTTTTTATGGATGTTGCATGAAACAAACACAGCATTTCTTTGCAGAGTGTCTATAATAGACTCACACATCACCCACGTTGAAAAAAAATTAAAGGAAAACGGTATTTAAAATAATTTGTCTAAGAATTATTCAAGGTCATCAGGACAAGACTCTGCAGAACAGAGCAGGCTCTATCAGGGGAACTCTGAAAAGCTGGGGTCCTGGGCCACAGCCCACTTTGCCCTTGCCTTAAAACATCTCTGAGCAGGCACGATTATTGTCGAGACCTTCTATTGCCATAGACGCAGGACCCTTGCAGGAGCTGGACCTTCCTGTCTAGCTTCCAAGTCCTGATATGGCTGAAGAATTCTGCTATTCAGTTATACCGAAAAAAAATCCAGGGGTCTCATTTATGAGGCCTTGCGTCAGTTTTGCGCTGCGGATGCGTCACTTTTTGTGATGCATCGGCGGCGTAAAAATGCGCCTTGTTGCGCCATATTTAAAAAGTGACGCATCTAGGTAGATGCGTCACTTTTTAAACACCTGCGCCACATTATGCCTGCGTCAGGTATAATGTATGCAAAGGGGGCGTTCCCCCGCAAAAGCCTCGTAATAGTGACGCAGTGAAATCTATGAGATTTCACTGCGTCACTTTTAGGATGCGGTTGCGTCAAAATCTTGCGCCTGCCTCACCGCAGGCGTAAGACTGACGCAAGCCCTTTCACATGGGGCTTTCCCCATGTGAAAGGACGCATTGCTGGAGTTGCGTCACTTTTGTGACACACTCCAGCAATGCGTCACTTTTGCGCTTACAGATGCGTCAGAAATACTGACGTATCTGTAAGTCCTTGCGACATGATGCGTCATACATTAAATATGACGCATCATTGGTGTCGCAAGGAGTGCGCAGTGAAAAGTGACGCATCGCTGTTTTCACGCAGCGATGCGTCACTTTTCATAAATGAGGCCCCTGTATTTTTTGCTTCTAAATTCTTGAGTGCCTGGGCACTGGATCAACACCATTAGGTTTATGCTTGATTAAGACTCCCAATTGTTTTTCTGGATTCTTGAGCAGATGATGTGGTATAGACATACAAGCAGCTGCCTATATCATTGATCCACCTCCTCTCCAAAGAGCTTTAATTTAAGATTTGTTGAACTCCTTATGTTATCATTCCAATAGGAACTAGAGTACCCTCTGCTTGTGATAATTCAGTCCCCCCTTTTATTTAAGATTAGAACCCGTTGAGGATACTTTCAGGAAAAATCTTAAACCCTGACTGTTTAGACACGGGTATTCCTCCTAGTGCCTTCAGCACCAGATTTCACGAGGTTCTGGCTGGTTTCCTCCTCTTTTAGAGGCCTTTTCGCCATCTGCGCTGCCTCTTGTTCCTTCCTTCTGCCATAGACTTCGAGGGAATCTAAAATGGTATTGTTATCATCAAACTGTGCTAGGTCCTGCTGGAATTGCACACTACTCTTGAAGGCCCATGGGTGAGTTTGTTGTGTTTCTCCCACTTACATATACCCTGAATTACTGTGAACATTTATGCACACATACTCTTGCCACACATTGTCACTTCTACAATTCAGCTTTTATAATATGCACCACCTACCTTACCACCAAGGGAATGTAATGGTGCCACTCCAAACTGAAAAAACGGAGTGTATTTACTTGTCCTTAGTGCTAGGAAATATAGTGCATTCTTCCACAGCTTCTCCAATACAGGTGGGCGAGCCACTGAAAGCTTGAGCGAGGTTCAAGCGAGAAGCCTTGCTCTGACTCAGCTAGAGGTCCCCTCGGAAGCCCGAGCCCATAACGAGGTGAGCTTCCATGGGAGGTGATGTGGCAGTGGCTACAACTGCTGACCATGCAACATGGGGAACCAGGTTCAAGTCCCACCACTGCTCTGCACCCTGTGAATCCTGGAAAATACCTCTGTGCCGAAAGTGGAGAAGTGTGGCTCAATGGCTAGAGCGGCAGACCCTGATGCAGGGGTCTGGCCCGGGACCAGGGTTCAATTCCTGCCTCGGCGAGTCTTGGGCTCAATTTCCTCGGACCTGATAATTCTTGCCACGGTGCCTATTCTAATCATGGGTCCCACTCTGTGACTCTGGGCAATAGCTTGCTTAATCGCCACAAAGGCCCCAACAGCGCTGGGATGCTTGGGGGTGCCCAGGAGTGGACATTTCACAGGGAAAAGCCAGGAAGGGTTCCACAGCGGTATGCGGTACAGCGCCAGGACACCCCAATTGGGGTACTAGTGCGCTTTACAAGTACAGATCACATTACAAGGAGACGTTCGACTTAGTCTGTGCCTGTTGTCACATGCTCATGGCCTTAAGGGGTATGAACAACGGTCAAAAATAAAATGTGGATTTTGTCTATCACCCCTACTTTAATCTCATTCTTTAACAAAGCAGTAACAATTGATGTCACAAAGAGGTACACTGAAATACAGTGTGAAACTGGAAGAATCTGAGATCCACCCCTCTTCCCTGCCTTGGCCAAATTGTGTGACCTAGGAAAATAATGTATTTTACAGACATTATTTTGTTCATTGTCACATAATGGACCTCATTTAGGGGTCACAGCTGCGACCCCTGGCTTGTCTCTTTCAGGCAGGTGGTACTGCCTTTGTCCTCCTGGCTCTCAGAGGTGGTAAACCCAGTTCCAGCAAGACAGTTATTTTTCACTATTACTGTGATAAAAATGGAGTTCAAGTAGCTGAAGTATGACCCTCCTTGGCAGTTGAAGAATATAAATAAGTTGTTTAAATGTATGTTGTGCTTTCGGGTGAGAGTGTGTTTGTGTGTGTGCATGTCTATGTATGTGTAATCATGTGTGTGAGTGAAAGGGAAGGTCAAAGGGCGCATGATGTCACTTCCGCTACCCCAGGTGGTGAATTGATGTGCATGTGTCACACATAAGAGCACCTTCAAATATGTGATTCAGGCTGTGCTTTATAGAAAAACATCTTATGTCTTTGATGTAATATCCTATAATGGTGCTCCATTTATAAGAATCTAAGCCACATCACACATTGGGTTTTGTACCGGTTTACTGTGTAAGCACTGTGACACCTTCGGGTAATGTTCGCGCTATAGAAAATCGCATTAAATAAAAAAAAAATATATATATATACTGACTCTTAGTTGACTTAGCATTTTTATCAGGGTTTAGGCAGGAATGTGTCTCACTGCATGTTCACAAATACAAATGTTAAGTAAAATATCTCTCAAAGTAGAGACATCATTGGATGTGCTCAGGTGAAACGTGTCCGTATGTTAAATAAATACACTTGTTTTGAATTTTGAAGATCACATCATATTCTTACATGGTGTTTACTGCATGATTTACATGCCAAATATTTTCAAGACTCGGCTCTCCCTAATAATTTGTTGACCCGCCAATCTCAAATTTCCGAAGCTTCGATAACAAGGAAAGCGCTTTAGGAATGCTCGACGGCTCAATCTATAGTTCAATGTCTCCCTCTAGTGGCCTCTGCAGGAAAGCAGCCCTATAACGGCGGTCACCGTTAACCTCTGCGGCTGAGCTAGTTTCATTCAAGTCCTGAGAGTACGAAACGCGCCAAACCATCTGGCGCTCAATGACACCTTCGCTTATTGATACGCCTGACAGCCCTGTGGGACCTCGCGAGAGTAAATACTAGGACGCCGCCCGCGAGCTGTGGTTACATGAAATCAACTTTTGGCAATGTTTATGTTAATAGAGGAAAACGTCTGCCCTTGCTGCGAGGGACATTCACTATCTTAGTGGTATTCCCGCCCCCTTCTGTTTAATAATGTACGAAGGGGCGTACAAAAAGCATATAATTGCAACAATTATAAAAAATAAAAAAAATACCATTTCATTTTCACTAACAGAAAGATTGTCTCTTATTGAGTCATTGCTAACTATGGGCCATATAATCAAGAAACGGCGTTAAAATGATCGCTGCTTTAGCGGCAGGAAACTGCCTTTAAAGCGGCGATAATGGGTTTGATAATGTGCCCTTGAGAATTCGCATAGAAGCCCATGTTCAGGTGTGAACATGGGCTTCTATTGGAATTCTCAAGGGCATATTATCAAACCCATTATCGCCGCTTTAGAGGCAGTTTCCTGCCGCTAAAGCGGCGATAATTTTTACACAGTTCTTGATAATATGCCTCTATGTTGATAGGGTGCCTAAAAAACTCAAATTCCTAGAGATTTCCCTTGATGATAGCGCGTTTGATGGCTTTTTTTCAACTCTAATTTCTAGGACAAACTATTTCGACCAGTTGTGCCCAGTATGAAGAAAAGTTCATGCTAGATTAAATTTACAAAACAAATTAGATATCTTAAGGCACACCTGGTACTCAACGTGGATTTACGGTTGAGATGGTGCCAGGCCGACAAATCACCGAAACGCCCAGGGTAGCAGAACTATGCGGAAGAGGAAAACCCCTTTGAACAGAGGTTATCTAATGATGTTAGTTCATATAAGGTACACATGTCAGTCATGGCCTTTCATAACAAGTACATAGGTTTAATTTGGAGGAACGTAAGTCTTTTGTCAAAGTAGTATCCTACCATTAACTTTGGACATTAGAAGTGACATCACAAGTCATTTGACCTTGATGACATCGCAGGAAGTGATTTCATTGCCTTACACCCGAGGGTATTAACCCCTTGCATGCGTCGGATGGCCCCGGCCGTCCGACCCCTCTGTTGGTGTGTGCTTTCGACAGCCGGGAGCCGTCCGATCTGCGCAAGCGTGGAATTTCACCGCACCCCTAAGTTGGCAGGGTATGCCCAGACGTGGGTCCCTTGCTTACTTTGCCACTGGTTTCAAGCTAGCCTGGCTGATATGGGGTAATACCCCAAAACCGGTCCCAGGATGCTTGTTTCCAGTCCAGGAAAGGACTGGCTTGGCAGTTCGGACTGGACTGTTCCCATGAGGCACAGGGTCAAGACTGATTTGCATATGGCCATGTCTGAACTGGGGTGGTGGTGTGGGCTAAAGAACGGTGATGGATTAAACCCAGATCTGTTGACTGGGGGTGAGTGTCTGAAAAGTTTCAGTGCTGCGTCCATCATCTCTTTGTGTTTCCTCGCTTTGTGTTCGCCTTGTTCTGAGATAGGCAGTGCCTGTTTCGTAGCGTGCCCCATGAACCAAAACGAATGCCTAAAACATGATTTGTTTTCTTACTTGGAGCCAGTGGTAGGCGCGTAGGTGTGTGAAGATATGCGTTCTTAAAGGTAGGTTGAAATGAAGGTGGGCTGCCGCATTCTGGACCACATCATAGAAGTGAAGTGCTGGATTTAAAATCCACTCATTCATATTACTGACTCTCCATGATAGCCACGCATACTAACATATTTATCCCAAAGGTCAGGCAGACCCCAGGGTCTCATAGGCATGGCAAACAATAAAGTTAATGGGAATTGCGCTCTAGGTGCACAGCTTTATTTTCCTTGCTTGATCCTGATCTTTTGTGTATTTTTTTTTCTCAAATGTATTTATTAAACAGCATCACATATAGATTCACAGTCATGAATACTGTAACTTAATCATCCATATAAGCATCTTCAAGTTTATACAAAACAGAAAGCAAATATAGGATCCAGAGATAGGAAAATAATAAAAAAGAAAAGAAACTAATCAGAAGGCAGTATAACAATTCTTATATACATGATAATTTTACCTATACACTCAACTTGGTTAGGTAAATTTCTTACTAAACAATATAACTGATGCTTAAGTAGTTCAACCCTTAGCCCCGTGCATCCATCTTTCAACCGGTTCCCAAATTTTCTGACCCCGGGTTCGAGAACGCGTTCCTTTAGCTGCGTATATTGCTGTTTCTTGATTATAAATAGCCAGAAATCTTGCCAACCACATTTGGTAGGTTGGGGGATCTGCATTCTTCCAGCTAGCCGCTAATAAAATTTTATATACAGTTACAACAATACATAAACATGATTCCTGAGTTTTATTCAATCCAAGTGTATTATCAGAGCCCAACATGAATAACATAGCTGACACCGGGAGCAGTTGTCCAAATAGTTCTTCCCAGAATTTGATCGAATCATTTTTAAGTGGAGTTAACACCCGGCATCCATAAAACATATGAATTAGATCAGCGGGGCCCTGCGCGCATCTTGGACAGAGATCATCCGATCTTTTACCCCATTTAAACAATTTTCCTGGAGTAAAATATAAATTGAAAATCGTTTTATATGTCTGAGCTTTTAAGTTTGAAGACATAATTATCTTAGATGTTAATAACAAACTATAATCAATATCAACATTTGGATCATTTAGTCTAGTCGCCCATGATGATTCCGTATTTTCTATATCATCTTTTATTCTTTCTAGGAGTAAATCATATATTTTCCCTATTTTTACTGTTTTAATAGTCAATATATTCAGAATAGGTATTGTTTCAAATGAGATCTCAGGAATTTTTGCTTTCAGGATCGCTTTAATCTGGTAAAATATAAATTGGTGACTATTGGGGATATCATATTTCTTCTGAATATAAGAAAATTGAAGGTCTGCAGCATTCTCGCATAGATCCGAGATTGTGCTTATACCTGCTCTGTTCCATTTCTTGGCCAGATAATCATTTACCAACCGGGGAAGAAGGAAGGAGCCCCAAAGGGGAATATATCTATTATGTTTCGGGATTGATAAGAATTTTGAGATCTTTACCCAGACTTTCCAAGAACTCATAATTATTTTAAATTCTGTTTTTTTAAAATAGCTTGGTTCTATTTGTTTCAATAGAAGACCTTGATGTTTATTCCCAAGTAGTAATTCATATATGGAGGGTACTGCTGGTGCTATCGTTCTGGAATCTGGCGCTTTTGTATTAAGCATGGGAGCCATTTGTTGAAGAAAGACCGCCCACTGATACAGCAGAATATTAGGAAGAGCTAAGCCTCCTCTATGCTGTGGTAATGATAGATACTTAAGAGACCTCCTAATTTTCCCGTATTGCCACATAAAAGATGAAATTAATGAGTCTATTGCTTTGAGAGTACTGTCCTCCACTACTAATGGTATCGCTCGAAACAAATACAAAAGTTTTGGGAAAATATTCCTTTTTACAAAATTACCCCTGCCAATAATCGATAAATGTAAACTTTCTACTCTCTTGAGATCTTTTCCTATAGTTTTAATTAACGGATTAAAATTCAAATTATTAATCATTTCAACTTTAGGTGTTTAGCATATCCCTAAATATGTGGCCTTTTCTACTCTCCTAGGATCATTATAGCTCGTATTCTCAGTGCAAATAATAATTGTTTTGGCTTTATTTAGTGAATAACCTGAAAATGAACCGAATTGTTGAGTTATTGCTTCAATTTGTTCAATTGCCTCCGCTGGATCAGGTGTTAAAATTGCCACATCATCGGCATAAGCTAGAACCTTCGTATCAAAATTACCTATAGAGATGGGTTTAATATCGCTATTATGAAGTAATTTCAGGATTAGAGGATTAATATATAAAGCAAAAAGAATCGGAGAACAGGGACACCCCTGCCTTGTCCCCCTGGACACCTTTATTGCCTTTGATTCCTTCCCCATAATCTGAAGCCTGGCTCTAGGTCGAAAGTACATAGCTTGAATAGATCTGATAAAGTTGCCTCCGAAATTCTTTAAACGAAGAATAGTCCACAAAAACTCCCATGATACCCGATCAAAGGCCTTTTCGGCATCGAGGAGGATCATTGACATCTGGCCCCCCTCTGCAGACACAAAATCAAATAGCGCATAGGCTCTGCGGATATGATCGTTCGTACTCTTACCAGGAATGAAACCGTGTTGCCAGGGGGAGACCAGATGCTCAATCACCCCCCGAGCCGATTAGCCAAGATTTTTGCGTAGAGTTTGGAATCGGAGTTGATCAGGGAGATAGGTCGGTACGAAGATGGATTCTCAACAGGTTTGTTTTTTTTGTGAAAAATTATTAGATCTGTCTCATTCCAAGAGTCTGGAGTTGTACCCGTTATTTGTATGCCTGTAAAGAGATCTAGTAAGAAGGGCAGTATAACCGGACCTAAGATTTTTTATAATTCCAAAGGAATTTTATCGGGACCGGCTGCCTTTCCTGAAGCAAGACCTGCCAATGCTAGCTGTAACTCAGTTATAGTAATTTGATTCTCAAGGTCAAGTTTGGATAGATTATCTAGAGTATTTATTGAGTCTATGTCACCAATAAATTGATTCACAGCATTACTAACTTCGAGTTCAGTTTGTGGATTATTATCGGAGTACAGGTCTTGGTAATACTGCCGGAACCCTTAAATTATTTCCTGGGGATCAGTATATTGGGTATTATTTATATTTATACAAGGTATTGCATTGTAAGAGGCCTTCTGACGGGTATTTAAAATTTTAGGTGCTCCTGAGGTGACGTCTTCCGACCGGTGGCGCCTCTAAGTATAAGTATCAATATAAACTGTGCCGCTAATAGGCCATTAGCGGCATCCCTCTAGGGCACACTGTGTTCTCCTTTCGTTCGAAAAAGGATTCCACTCAATATCTTCATCCGAATGTTCAGTTTGTTTTTATTGATTCATTTGTGACTTCATACTAGTTTAACTTATTCATTTACATGTAAATGAATAAGTTAAACTATTATGAAGTCACGAGAGGAGAACACAGTGTGCCCTAGAGGGATGCCGCTAATGGCCTATTAACGGCACAGTTTATATTAACAATAAAGTTAAACAGATCCACAGGGTAAGTCCTCAGGCAGCAGACATATCCCCAAGGTTAAGAAGATAGTAAAGGTTCAATCTTGAAACAGAGTTATACAGCAGGTGATTTAAATGCTACAGACTCTGATTCTTGACAGCAGACCCCTATCTTTATCCACACTTCAATGATCGGGTCATGCCTCAGTGGCAAATTAACAGTAATGCTATTCCTTGTGCTACACTCATCATACAACCTGAAGCTTCAGAAAACGGGAGCAATCCCTGAGATTGGATGGTTAGCACAGGTTCATTTTCAAAGAGCAGAGCTAACCATTGCATTGTACAGATCCTACACATTTAAGCTTAAGACAGCAGAGATATCTCAAAGATCAAACAGCTCTCATAGCCACAGGTTATAAAAAGCAGAGCTGTCCCTGAGTTAACAGAGATCTTGAAGGCTGAGGGATAAGACATTTTAAAATGTGTATAACAGATGTGATTCATGGCATTGTATTTAGAATGATGCTGTTACAATGAGGAGCTGCTAGAAGGAGAGTCAGCCTTGGCAAAGCCTATGGCTCTTGCCTCTGGACCTTTTGACTTTGCCAGAGCGGTTTTCTCTTTGCAGGTGCAATGATAGAGCCACTGATGCCACTTAGATTGGTAAATTAAAAAAAAATGTTAAGTATGCGAAAGTCTCTTCTTTTGGTATCGGAGATGCTTGAGAGGATTAGGTGAACAACAGAGGGGTAGGTCAAGGGAAGCAACAGCAAGAGGCAAAAAAATAGAAATAAAGTCAGGGGTAGAGGAGGTGAAAAGCAACACTTTAGGAGGAAAATAAGATGGAATGCGAGGCTAGAGAGGAAATCTTACAAGAGAGAGCAGCACTTGGGGGAGAGATCAGAACAGCACAAAGTTTATGAGGAGAAACCTATAAGAGAGAGAGCAGCACAAAAGAGAGACAGAGAGAGCCAACAAAGCAAGCCACCAAATAGGAAGCAAACAAATGAGAGTGACAATGAATGAGAAGCACTGGAGGACTTAAAGCTCACTGTAGACTTTAGTATTCCAATAATAGGTCTTTAGCAACCAGGCAGCTTGCGCTGCCTGATGGGGAAGACCTAAATAACGTTTGAACAGCAGAAGGCATGCTTGCTATATAATTGTCACATTCCTAAATGATCAATGGAAAGTGCTGACCATTTGTGTAACTGGGGGTGCTAAAGTATTCAAATAACAGTTAAAGTCGACTTCGATGAAATTTACCAATCTGGTCGAAGCTGCAACAGTGAATTAATGCGAGTGGCTATCTTGTGGGGCAGATGATGTCAGGTCAAGAATAACACATGTGAGATTTGTGATAGCTCCTGTTACTTACCAGTAAGCTTCATTATCCTTAGTCCATAGTCCTCATCTCAATCATTACATGTGAGGTAATGCCACCTCATCCACAGTACCAAAAACAATAAGTAGGAGTGGCCATGACATAATCCCACCCCATAAGGGTGGCATAAATCAAGGCCAAGTCCACCCTTTTTCTCAAACTACCGAGCTTTCCAAGGGCACCAGCTTCAGGGAGGGGGGAGGGCCGAAATCAATGTAACAAGGACAATTGACTAAGGATAATGAAAATTACAGGTAAGTAACCAGAGCACTATCCCTACATCCTAATCTACTTATCTTAGTCATTACTTGTGTAGAATTATAGCAGAACTGTCTTTTGGATCAGAAGACTGAGAGAACGTCTCCTCTTCTTCATCACTTCCAGAAGAGGACGCAGCCACCTGCTCCTTAGCAGGATTTTGGAATTTTCTTGGATACCCACTAAAGTCTCCAGAAGAATATTTTTGACTCCCTCCTCAAAATAAGTATCTTCAGCATCAGGGGATCTCCTAGATCTCTTCCTAAGTGGAGATCTAGATTTGGATCTGGAGTCATCAGACGAAGATTCTACAAGCCTGTATTTCTTATGGAGTTTCCCCATATGGGCACACACAGAAAAAACAATAAAAAGAACACCAATGCAATTAAAAAGGAAGGAATACAACTTAAAGTCTTAAAATATATCTTACCTCTATTCAGTATGCCTTTAATTAGATAAAAAAAGGTCATGGCAAATAAATGAGAAAAGGAGGATGTGCACTAAGCAGGAATTGCAGCGCCCATACGCCACTCTGCTCTAGGCATCCTCTTCACACGTGTGTTGCATATGAAAATCAGGCCAAGAAACAAACCATAAAAGTGCAATTACCAGTCTTGCTGCCACATGAGGTGATTGGTACATGGAGGATTTAACAAAGGAGCAGTCCTCAGAATGCTCCACTACCTCAAGGACGGTAAGCCACAACTGTACTACCAATGCCACACCACTCAGAATAAGTGCAAATAGAATACCAACCAGAAGGACTGCCTGCCTGACTTCTAATTAAATTTGCAGCTCCCTTTTCGCGAAAGCATAATCTTCCAAAGCCCGGCAGGTCAAGATCATGCCTGACACATCCCGTAAACCCAATGCCGGGTACGGTTGCGGCCAGCATGGCTAGTAGGTGTGGGTAGGTAGGTCGTGGGATGGTTGAGGGGGGTCACGGGGGGCGCGATTGCGGAAGGGAGCACAATTAAAAAAAACTTAAAAAACACTTACATTGCCGCAGCCGGGTCCTGTGCTCTTGCTCTCCTGTTCTGACTTCAGGAACAGGAAGCAGGCAGCCAGGTTCCCTCCCCTAAGCCAATCACAATGTTGCAATGCATGGTTGTGATTGGTCTGAGTGCCGTGACATGGCACTCAGACAGGGGCTCGAGGGGTGGGCATGTTCTCCATGCAGGCTGTAATGCAGCCTGCATGGAGAAGTGAGAACGTGTGCATTACTGGTTTGGGCAGCCCCAGAGGGCCAACCAAACAGTCAATGCAGACTTAGGAATGGGCAAACCACTCCTCCCCTGCCCTGCTTCGTTAGCATAGAAGACCCACAACCTGCCCACCGACAAAGGAAACATAAAATGATAATAACTTAAAGTTATCATTTTCTGTATTTGCTTCTAGCACTGCATGAAAGCAGTGGGGCGACGCTCCTCTGCCATAGCTGAGGAAACACCACTGGCCGGGCAGGGATCCCTCTCGAAACCTTTTAGTCTCAGTCATGAGACAGGAACAAAATCAGGAAGAAGGGTGGCTTGGGATTATGTCATAGCCACTCCTACTTCCTGGTTTTGGTCCAATAGATGAGATGGGATCACCTCACAAGAAATGACTGGGACAAGGACATTAGGACATAGGGGTAATGAGTTATTTAAGTAATCTGGCTTGGAGACAATGCAAGAGTGTGTCCAGTGTTCTTGGACCTGCAGGTATACTTTAGTAGATTGTGGGGTACAGCTGGAAAAGAGCTGTTGTGTTACTTTTCTTTCAACGTGTTTTCACATTCTGCCAACTGAGGTGGTGTTTTGACTGCACGTGGGAGAAACAGTGAGGTTTCAAGATGGTTTACTCCTTAATAAGGGCGTAGGTATTAACATCATAAGGGTGGGCGTGGTAAACTAATTGATGGAAGATGCTGTGCTCGTTCATCTACTGTGGTGTATTATGGGTCTTGGAGTATCATGGCAGACCGGGGTACGTACAGGGGAGGAGTCACGTTTGATGAATTTAAAATGACATCAGGTGTTTAGAGACGTGATGGTCAGTGTAAACAGACTAGCTAAGAGGCCACGGCACGCGACACAGGTATGAGGAGTGTTGTACAAGGTTGGAGTAAGGGGTGCAATATGCGTTGGAATAAGGGGGACTCTACATGAACTGATATGGGAAATTAGAAAAGGTAGTCATCTTACTTGAGTTGTAGAATGAACAATTAGAGGGAAAACGCTGAGTGAAGTACTTTTTCTTGTTAACCAACGCACAAATGAATGTCTGATGAAATCGTATAATGGTTGTTCGTGTACACTTATGGTTTAACGTTCCTATTTATATTTCTAGTGAATCCCTGATGAAGGGCTAAAATTACGGCCCAAAATGCATTGGATATTACTCACTATCGAGGATGAATCATGTATATATTCCTGCTGTAGAAATTGAAAGTCCGGTTGGACACGTCTACTGTATTAGAATTTTAAATACACAATATGGCTCGACATGCGACTGACTGAAATGGAGAAAAATAATGATTACTTTGGAATCAATTTGAATAAAAGACTCATAACGCAACTTTATTGTGGTACACTCATTGCAACAAGCAGTCTCAAGCAGTACTTCTGGCATGGGAGCAGGACTCCGCTCCCAGGATTTAACGTTGTTACTCCTTAATAGAGCATGCATGACACCTGGAGTGAAGTAGCACATCGCGCTGATAAGGCAATGCAGGTTCTGAACTCACTCTGAGAAGGCAATAGGCCTGTGATCTCGCCTTGCAGACGCCTTGGGAAGCACCAGGTAGCAGATGATTACCAGTAATCACTGAGGAAGGACTCTGTATTGTGTATACTAGGGTCAAAGGAAAGAGAGAAGGGCTGTATGGCATCATGTGGAACTGTTGCTAATGAAACTGAAGAATATTTAGGAAAGATGTGTGCATCATCTCAGAAGTCTGAGTTTTGGATATTGAAAATATGGGAGAATTAACCATTCATTTTGCTTTTATGATTGAACAGTTTCTTTCAATTTAGGAAGTAACATTGAATAAGGTGTTTCAGCTAAGTCCATTCATTGTGCATGATTCTGTGATGATGGTTACGAAATAGGATGCAGTGTGCTGTTTTTGAAGTTTCTAATGTTACCCTTCAGTTTGTGGACCCTTCTGCAAGAATCTAAATCTTTGCTTTAGTTTCTGTTCATGCTGTGACAAGGGATTTGTCTGCATGGTGTGCACGTTTGTTATTTTTCGTAGGATACTAAAGAGATGATTTGTCAGCAGTACTAGGGTGTTTGTACTGCTGTGGGGTAGTGTATGTGGTTGCTCGACTTACCCATTATTGTTAACATAGGCATCTGTGGAGTGTTTGTTTGGATTCTGCTTTGATCAAATTGTGGACACCTTCAAGGTAACACATCACAGATCACTACTTCTGGTTATGTGTAGTGCTTTATGTTAATGTAGTTTAGAGGGCACTTGGTAATGTGGGTAGTTATTCACACATTCTGATTGGTGCAATTGTGTGAATCTTGAGGCGACACACCACATACCACTACAGGTGGTTATGTGTGCCAGTCTTAAGTTGTGTGGTCATGCAGGGTCATTCGCTGCATACCAACGAGGGTGGTTCTATGTGCAATTTTAGACTGGAGATATTGTGTGCACTTTTATGTGCTGTACAGATGTGTGAGCTACATTGTTGTTTTCAGAGCCGTATTATGGTGTCGCTGGGTTGGGTGCACCTTTGGGATCTCGTTTAGGATGTAGATACGTACATGTGTGTATTTATACCGAATACCATTTTAGGTGGTTGTGCGTGTTATTCATATTTGCTGTCTCTGGTGTATCAGGGCCAACAGTTCTTTCGGTGTGGTGTGGAAGCGGCCCACCCACCATCCTGATATGCCCTACTTTGGATTCCCCTGCACCACGAGATTTACATGGTGTTCAGGGTGTGGTGACTTCATGTCAGTATAGCTAGCATGTTGGCAAACACCAGAGCTAGGTTATTTCTGTTTTTCGATATGTTCATTGAGTGATTCTCTTTTTTGTTTGTCCTCATTCAAGAAACCAAGTGAGTGGTCTTAAAGCAATACAATGGCACTCTCCTGAACCAAAAAGAAGGGAAAACCAGCTGCCCTGTAAATCTCTTTCCACTTAAGGGTCCCTTGAGTCACTGACCACAGGACTCTTGGGAATCGGCAAAGAAGGAACGAACCCTCGATCCTTGAATGAGCCATCATACCAGGAACCCACTAATTTCATAATCATTGGACTTTTTTTTCTCCCTAGGAAGTTGCATTACCCATTTTTTTACCCACTTTTTTAACCACTCCTCCCATAGCTCCCAGAATCTAATTATTTTCTTTGACATGACTCCCATGTCCAATTTATGGTCTCTTTGTACAGAGTCTACCCAGTCCAGAAACCTTGGCGGGTTGGGGGATACCCAATTTAGACAAATTTCCCTTATTACCAAGAGAATTACAACAAATAAAAGTAAAGCTTGGAAAAGTGATAACTTATTATTAATTCCATCTTCAGGCCAAATTCTCAAAATAACTAAAACCAAGCCAGGGGCGTCACTAGGAGGGTGCAGGGGGGTGTCGACCGCACCGGCTGACACCATCACATGGGGTGACACTGTAACACCAAAATGCTAAATATTACTGTCTATGATTCACTTTGTCACTCTATGAAATTATTAGTATGCATTGTTTCTGCCCAGGGACAGAAATGTATTATTGAAATTTAAAAATATCTCTGTTCTGTTAGTTATAACACAAAAACGTGTTACAGTTTTATTTTTTGTGTATAATAACTGCTCCAGAAGATAACATTGTATTACAGTAATAGATAAGAAATTAAATGGCGACTAGACTATTACATAATCTGGTTACGCTGTTGGCTGCTGGGTGCTGGCCAAACTTTCTCTATCAATAGCTCTGCCCTCTGCAGCCTCTCTGCTTTAAATCACTACATAAATCAGGAGGAACCCGTTACCCGGCTGCGGGCCAAGATTATTGTCCAATTAGCTATACGATGTCCGGACGTCGACGTTCGAAACACGTCACTCACGTGGCTCCCGGACCTGCCGTTTCATCAGCCCACGTCCACTACACATGTTTAAAAACACGCTATGTTTTTGCAGTTTTTTGGTGTTTTTAAAGTCGCTGTTTTTTGATAATAGTTCAAGGATGTATTATATCAATCATGCAACATGGAATACATAAATCAAAGAGGCCAAGTGGATGCCAGCAAAAAGAAGCAAGAAAGGAAAAAAATGAATCACTCTCAACACTACGTGGATCCATGCTTCAATATGTCAAGAGACCAGATGAGTTCAGGGTTCATCATCAAAAGACACAGTTCCTCGGCCACCAATTGATAACGCTGATTCTGATGCTAGTTTGCATTCTGCAGAAAAGGAAGGAGTTGAAATAGAAGAAAATGAAGCAGAAAAACAAGCAAAGGAAATGGAAGTTCTAATGGATGAATTTGAAGCAGAAGAGAGTACTGCAAGTGACTCTAACCATTATACTGTAAATGAGATGATGAATGATGTTAAGGGGGAAAATTAGAATATTTTAGATGATGCTTATTTTTGGAATATACCTGTTCTAGATCATTTGCGGGTTGTAATCATCAAAAGAGGAAGTGCTTCTTTCCAGAACAAAGATGGCCCTTTCAGAATTGTGACAAGGAAAGATGCAAAAGGAGATGTTCGCCAGCTTTCAAAAGAGTGGTTTTACAAGGTGATGCCAAATGGCGAGAAGGTGTTGCGATCATGGATGGTTTACTCATTCATAATTGAGAAATTATATTGTTTTTGCTGCCGACTCTTTGCCACTAATGCAACAGACACGATATCCAAATTTGTGACTGGGTTTCAGATGTGGTGGAAACTGAGCCCGAAAGGGCATAATCATGAGACATCCGAATAGCACTTACATTGCCTTGAAAAATGAAAAACATTGGTAGCAGGACTTAGACTGCACAAAACAATTGATGCCGAAAGTATTGTTTTGATGGACATAGAGAAGAAAAAGTGGAGAGACATCTTGCACAGGTTGCTTGATATCACATTGTTTCTTGCCAAGCAGAATCTGGCATTCCGGGGCCACTATGAAGATGAATCTTCATTGAATAAAGGAAACTTTCTTGAAATGGTTAAGGTGTTTTTTAAATATGACCTAGTGCTGAAAGAGCACCTAATGATATTAAAACGAAGCACATGTAAACCCAAAGCATCAGTATCTTATCTTGCACCAAAAACTCAGAATAAGTTTATACATGTCCTAACAAATCATGTGAAGGAGAAGCTTGTCATGGATATAAAATCTGCCAGGTATTTTGGAATCATGTTTGATAGCACACCTGACACATCACACACTGACTAAATGTCCGAAGTGATCAGATATGTGAAAATCCCAAATAGGAAAGTTGAAGTAAGAGAAGTGTTTCTGGGATTTTTCCCTTTAAAGTGGAAAAAAGCTGTTGACCTCAGTTCTTATATTCTTAAAAATCTGGAAAGTGATGGACTCAACATTATGATGTGCCACACTCAAGGTTACGATAATGCTGCCACTATGGCTGGAATCCATGGGGGTGTACAAGCCATTTTGAAAAGAAAGAACAAGAAAGCTATTTTTAATGGATGTGTGGACCATTCGCTTAACTTGTGCGGCCAACACACTTTTGCTGAAAATGCTTTGTGTGTGACTTTTTTTCGAACTCTTGAGACAATGTTTTCCTTCTTTGCTGCTTCCACTCACCGATGGGATGTTTTAATGGACCACACTGGCGTCTCAGTGAAAAGACTATCAACAACACACTGAAGTGCTCATCATGCTGCAGTAAAGGCAGTGAAAGAAAAATTTGAAGAATGTGTGGCGGCAATTGAAGCTCTATGTGATCCAGATGAAAATTAGACACAAGAGGTACAGCCCGAGGTCTTTTGCCTGCTGTCTGCAATTTCATGTTTCTGTGCTACCTCTACTTTTGGTGTGATGTACTTGAAGAAGTTAATCTTACACAGCTGTACCTTCAGACTTAGGGCTTAACTCTTGACAAGGTGGTAACAAAGCTAGAGACGTTAAGACTTTTTCTGTACGAGCAGCACAATTATCTAGTGTAGCAGGCAATTGAACAGGCGCTTTTAAAATCAGACCAATATGAAATTTCAGTAGAGAGCAGACCCAGGTTCAAGAAGAGGATGACAGGTGAGAAGACAAGAGATCCTGGACTAACTCTGCAAGAAGAAAACAAGAGGGTGATGCTTGAGTGTATTGATCGTTTCCATTCTAAACTCCACATCGGATCAAAGGCCATCAAGGAAGTAGCAGCCATGTTTGAGGCTGTTCAAGCCAAGAGTTTGATATAGAGGGAGAAGAGTAGGGGGGCTAAGATGCACCCCTGTCTCACCCCCCTCTTGATGGAAAATCTTGACGAGCACTCCCCTCATTGACCAAAACGCACCCTTGCCCCTGCATCCTTATATATTTCCTTGATGAAATTAAGGATTGAAAGATCCAGGTCAAGGTCCTCTAACATGGACCATAACTGATTGTGAGAAACACAATCAAAAGCTGAACTCAAGTCAATAAAAGTTATAAAAAGGTTCCCTTTCTTGGCGTCGATGCATTTAGAAATTAAAAGATATAAATTTAGACTCTGCTCAACCGTTCCCATGCCTTGTCCGAATCCATATTGGAAGATCGATAGGATGTTGGCATCCTCGATCCATTGTTGTACACGTTTTAAAATAATACGGCCAGCTACCTTCATTAGGGCATCGATGAGGGAAATTGGGCGATAGCAGGATGGATCGCGTCTGTCCCCTTTTTTAAATATAGGGACTACTATCGCCTCTGACCACATTGGTATTAGTCCATGGATATTAGCACAATTCATCACAATGGTTAGTAAAGGGGCCCAGAGATCGATTACAGCTTTGAAGACATCAATTGGTATTGCATCCGTGAAGTATTTCGGGGTTCCCAAGGCCTACACGCTTCGGAGATAACCCACTCACACTCAAGAACTGTTGGCACGGAAACTGTAAAAGGCAAAGAACAAGTTTATTAAGACCCCATGGGGTGGTGGTACACTCAAACAGCACCCTTCGGTAATGCAAGAGGTATCACACCGAACATCGGTGCGACCTCATATTATATACAGTTTTGGGGCAATAAAAGATAGGCGGCACAAGTTAAGACACATTTTCGAGACATATATGGTCATGTTTTGGAATACTGCCAGCTCATTGGAGGGGGCACAACTCCGCTGGTCAGTTTGGTGCACATTCCTGAAGGTTTACGGGTCAGTGGGAGCTGCGCATGTGCGGCTTGACCAGTACTAAAAATAGCCTGTTGCTGGGCAGATAAGCGTGGTCAGTGGAACGGACAACGGACTGAAGGGCACGTCGGCCACGAGGCCGCTCATGATCTAAGATGGCCGCTGTAACGTTCAAAATGGCGTTAATCATATATAGCCAAGTTAAGGAGGACAACGTGTAGGTTCAGCTAATCGCTAATGCGAACGGGCCAATTACGACAGACGACCCTTTTAGCGTTTAGCTGAATCTACCTCATAATGAACATAGTCAGGATGTTCGTCCTCGATGTCTATTAACATAATTTGTGTCACCTCTTTGTGGAGCATCATTTTGTCATGGGCAAGAGCTCGCCTCGATGGTAAGCAAGCTGATAGACACATTGAACATAAGGCAGGGCCACATTGAATACACAAGCATATAAAGAACATTGCTCCCACAAGTATGCAGAGAATTGTCAACAGTTTCCAGCCCCACGTCGCAATCATGGACCAGAACCATCCTGAAAGTGTCCAAGTCCCATTGTCTGGGTGTATCTCAGCAGCTATTTTATGCAGCTTGGAAATGGCATCATACACAGATGGAGAATTGTCCGGGACATATACGCAACAGCTGCTTCCGATAATTCTACATGCCCCCCCACGATCGGCCAAAACAACGTCCAAAACCATTCTATTTTGGAGGGTGACAATTCTGGAAATCTGTAGTTCCTCGGTAATATTCCCCAGGGCAACGGCAGTGTCATTCGCAACAGCCTCAACAACGCGTGTCAGTCGTCTTATTTTCCGGCTGTTCAATGCAGCCCCCACAAAGGAGAATAGTCCCAGATTAAAATCCACATACTGTTGTAATGCAGTGTCCGTTTGATCAATGTCCTCTAGGGCAACAGTTCGCTTAACCCTGTTCAGAACAAAATCGTGGTACAATGTGTAATCATTGTGGTACATTGGAGGGGCAATGAATACCGGAGGTAGTACAAACGATACGTAGCACGTGCCCAACCACCCCACTGGAAGCTGATGGTACCCCTTCGTTCCACAGATAAAGTAGGTGTTTCGAGATGCAACAAATGAAATGCCATTCGGGCTATCAAACGTGAGAGTAATATTACATTCGCTTTTCCCCACTGCAATCGTGCCCTTGTTTCTAATGCATAAATCGGCTTTTGTAGCAATAACATTTATGACATGAGCACTAGATACATTCACATTTCGCTGATTGCTATATACACGTGGAGCAGATACATTGTCAGGCCTGTACTCTTCCCATTCGAAACGTGTACCCTCAGCCCGGGGAAACCCATCCTTGTCATGGGAACATACTTTATTCAAACGGAAAAGCACCCCCCCTTTAGTTGGCCATCTCAGAGTAAAGAGGAGGGTGTACCAGGCGTTGCATGACCCATTGTGCGAAAACGGGAGTGGGATAAGTGGGGTGCCCCCTCTCTTCTGGTGCCCAGGCAACATTCCGCACACCCAGCAATTAGAGGTATTGGTCATATTATGCGTGTGGTGAAGAATCTGAATGAAGCTGTTATTTAAGTACGTTTGGCGATGGCGCTCTTCATGGAAAGGCAATGTAAAATGAAAATGTTCAGACGGTGCCGGGGTAGTCGGCAGCAAATGTTCACGTACAGGCACCACAAGTTCGACTACCCAGGCTATAACAGCAATCACCACAATGGTCAAGACAAAGAGAAAGGCACCCAATATTTTCTTGTCACGAGATGCCGTTGGTGCCATAGTTCAAAAAAGTTTGTGCAAAGTCTCAAGTGGCACAGATTATTCACAATGTTTTCACAAATTGTCTCAGATACACGTGCGTGTATACCTAAAAAAAAAGAAAAATGCGGTGCTGAACTCCGAGGTAGCCGTTGTTTTCTTCTCCGGGCCAAGACGGGTGTCGCTACTCTGGCAGAACTGATCCCCCCCCCTTGGAATTCCCGGTTTCCGTTTCACAAACCTGGAGCGGTAACCAACCAGTCATTAAAAAAGGAACAAAAATCTTCTTATCGTGGGCGTAGATCGTAACGCTCTCTTCCGGTAGCAGATTGGTCCGGGAAGGCTCCCTCCACTTCGGCCGACGTCACAGCTGGGCTCTTTTCTTTCTCCAAGATCTCCTTATAATCAGTCAACACAGCAGGAGTCACCAGATCCGGAGAGACACGGCGACAATGTGTCGAATGCACCCACCGCTTCCTGTTCGTCACTCGTACTGCGGTGCGGGTCGCCAGGAGGACCTGCTCGGGGCCCTTCCACCTGGGCTCCAAACTGCTTGCTCTTTCAAACGAACGGACCATCACATGGTCCCCAGGACGAAGATCGTGGCCTTCTCCAGTGGAGTTATCAGGGAGCGCTTCTCGAACCTGTTGATGAATAGAGAGCAAATCATTTGTTAATCGTGCCAAATAATCATTCATCATAACACAAGGCACATCATGTATTAATCGCGGCTTGGGCACCCCCCAGATATTCATAGGGCGGCCAAACACCACCTCATAGGGCGTAAGGCCGGTTCGTGAGTGGGGTACTGATCTGAGAGATAGTAGTGCTAGCGGCAACGCATCTGGCCACTTCAACGATGTAGACGCCACAATTTTGGCCAGCTTAAGCTTCAACGTGGCATTGTACCGCTCGACCAAACCTGCTGACTGAGGGTGGAATACAGCGTGGAACTTTTGCTGAATCCCTAACCCCTTCAGTACATATTCCACAATCTTTCCAACAAAATGGGGCCCATTATCGCTCCACAAAAACTTGCAAACTCCAAAGCGAGGAAAGAATTCCTTAAGCAACACCTTAGCTGTTGTCAAAGCCGTATTGTCTTTCGTGGGGTAGGCCTCAACCCATTTGCTAAAAGCACACACCACCACTAGGACGTACTTCAGGTTATTGCAGCGCTCGAGTTGGATGTAATCCATTTGAAGCACTTCAAACGGTGCAGAAGGTGGAACGAACCCTCCTTTCGGAGTATGGGTCCCCTTCCCAGGATTGTGTTGCAAGCATACCAGGCAGGTCTGCACTACTCTCTTTGCAGTATTCGCAATCTCAGAATGTTCCCAGACTCGCGTTAAAAGACGAGTGATTGCAAGAGCTCCGACATGGGCCAGTCCATGAGTCATCTGGACCATCGCCTGTAAGTAAGCCGCAGGCAATTTCCACTTCTCCATGTCTTTGCTTCTCCAACAACCTTCGTCATCTAGTACCCCGTCTGCTGCCCAAGCCGCAAGTTCAGATTCTGTGGCTGATTTTTGAATATCCCGTATCTCTGCTCTAGCATCACTCCATCTCTCAGCTTGTGATTGTACCACGTACATAGGGGAGCTAGTTCGGGACATAGCCGTCTGCCTTGCTATGCTGTCTGCAAAGGCATTTCCTTGACCCACTTTATCCGTAATCTTCTTATGGGCACTGCACTTCACTATCGCTACTTTTTTAGGACTGAGCAACGCATTCAGGAGATCACGCACTAGCTCTCCATGCATAATGTGCTCCCCGTGTGATGTCAGGAACCCGCGTTCCCTCCAGAGAAGCCCGAAGTCATGGGCCACTCCAAAGGCATACCGGCTGTCCGTGTATATGTTCACACATAGGCCAGCACTCAATTCGCAGGCTCTTGTTAAAGCTATCAGCTCTGCTGCCTGAGCCGATTTTTGTGGTATTCTAGCTGTTTCTACCACCGTCTTAAGAGTCGTGATCGCATATGCTGCGGAAGTCGTACCATCTGGCAGCCTCAAACACGATCCATCAACCCACAGTTCCCCATCCACATCTGGAAGCGGCACATCCTGTAAATCGACACGACCCTTTGTCTGTTCCTCAGTCAGGAAAACACAATCATGATGTTTTTCTTCCTGACCCTCCTCGGCCGGATAGGGCAATAAAGTCGCAGGGTTCAAAGTAGCGCATCTTTTCAATGTTATGTGTGGCGCTAAGAGTGTCAGCTCGTATCCTGTAAGTCGTGCACTCGTGAGGTATTGGGTCTTTGTTTGGTTTAACAGGGCATCTACCGCGTGGGGGACTAGCACCAACAATTTGTGTGATAACACTATGCCCTCACTCTGTCGTATGGCTACTGCTGTTGCCGCTACTGCTCGAAAACACCCAGGCAGCCCTCGTGCTACAGGATCCAAAATGGCAGAGAAGTATGCACATGGTCTCTGCTTATCCCAGTGTAACTGCACTAACACTGACAACGCACACCCATCATTCTCGTGTACGTACAATGTGAAAAGTTTCGTGTAGTCTGGTGTCCCTAACACAGGTGCGGAACAAAGGGCCTGCCTCAACTGTTCAAAAGCTCTCTGACATTCATCTGTCCACTCAAGAGGCATCGGTGTGGCTTTGGACAGTAACGCTAGCAAAGGTTTTATAATGTGTGAAAAACCCATGATCCATTGTCTACAAAAGGACGTCAACCCTATGAAGGCACGCACATCTCTCTGCGTGCGGGGGACTGGTGTGTCTAAAATTGCTTGAATTCGATCAGATGTTAATGCCCGCCCCTCCTTAGACAACAGATGACCGAGGTAGGTCACCTGGGGTCTACAGTATTGAAGCTTTTTCTTGGAAACCTTGTGATTGTTTTGTGCCAAAAAGGAAAGCAACGCAAGCGTGCTCTGTTCACATTGTGCATAGGAGTCGGCGGCAAGCAGAAGGTCATCCACGTACTGGATGAGCGCAACGCCAGACTGCAACTTAAAGGAATCTAGTTGTCGTTTCAAAGCCTGGCTATAGATGCTAGGGCTTTCAGTATATCCTTGGGGAACACGACAAAATCTATACGATTTATTATTGAGCGTAAAACCAAACAGATATCTACTATCTGGGTGAACAGGGATGGAAAAGAACGCATTCTTTAAGTCAATAACGCTAAAGGTGGTGGCCGTCGGTGGAACCAAAGTAAGCAAAGTCGTGATATCGGACACCACTGGGTATTGGGGAATGACAATTTTGTTTATTTCACGCAAATCAATAATAAATCGGTAGATCTTGCCATCTGAGTCTCTCTTAAGAATCGGTAGAATAGGGCTGTTACAGACATTATAAGGGACCTCCTCCACCACCCCTGCAGAAATCAAATCCTGAACAATATGTGTCAATGCAATTTCACCTTCCTTCGATATCTTATACTGTGGCACTCGTGGTAGAGGGGCCCCCTCCTTTACAGTAATGTGTATTGGTGGAATGCGCATCTCTCCCACATCCGTATCTGAGGTCGCCCACAACGTGTGCGGCAAAGAGGCCAAAGCAGGGATGTCTAGAATGGCATAAAATCTGTCAGGGTCAGGGCAATCATCAGGGTCAGGGTAGTTGTCGTTCAGAATAACCCGCACTCCCTCTGGAGCGCAGCGTATTGTTGCTCGAAAATATTTAAGCAGATCAATGCCCAGGATATTGTCTGGGGTATGGGGTGATAACAAAAATTGGCCAAAACTAAAGTATTTGTCAATGCATAGTGCAAGGGGCTTGGACAATGGGCTGGGGGAGGGTGTGCCATCAAACCCTACACACGTAATCATTTCGCCAGACAGGGGAGCCCTCGGAACCAAGTTTTTCGACAGAGCGCTACGAGTAGCTCCTGTGTCGACTAGAAATTGATCAGTAGAACCCAAAATACCCGCTGTTACATATGGACCTTGCTGATCTACCGGCACTTCAACTGTTTCCTTACCCCATCCTACGCAGTCCTATGCATGCACATAATCCTGATGTTCCACATTCTCTCCTTCCGAAATCTGATATTGATTCCGTCTATCAAACGTATTTCGTTCGTCCTGGCCACGGCCCCTCTCCTCAACCTGTCTACGATCACCTCCGCCACCTCTCGTTCCAGTATAACCTCCTCTTGACCTTCCACTGCCTCGACCACGCTGACTGCGCTGTTCACGAAGTACCGGACAATCTTCGGCCCAATGCCCAAACTCCTTACAATAAGCACACTGATCCTCCGCAATGTCCGTACGACCATACGATGCGTTACCTCCACCTCGTCTACCTCTATCATTCCCTCTACCCTGTGTTCCCCGAACCTGCGCCAACATCACCTTCGTTTTCAATTCCTTCGCCTTTTTCTCTACACTTTCTTTAGCCTCCACTTCCTGCCGCTCATAATACTGAGCCATAGTTAGCAAGGACGCAGGGGTCGCCGTGGCCCAGGAACTTTCACTCGACTTCAATCGCTTTGCAATCTCTGGTAGGAGATTAGCTACGTACTTATCTACAAACAAATGCCGACCCGTATCATCTGTTAAAGATTGACCACTATAATCATGAAAGGCCTCCTCGAAGCGCGTAAAGAAATCTGAAACCGTTTCATCGGGTTTCTGTTTGCACGACGTTAACATGGTCCAATCAATCTTTTTGGGGGGGACGAGCGTTTTTAATTTATTCAATATAGCTGCCGGAAGGTCTAGAATTAACTGACAAGGCTTACATGCTGGTTCTCTGTCTAAATCTGCAGCATTTATTTCTTTCCATGTCCCCCCCAATATCGTTTCATCATTATTTTTACGAATTTGCCTCCACATATCAGGTGGTAAAATTAGTCCAAAAAACAAATCTATATCCACAAGAGTCATCACGCAAGACGATATAGCCCCCTCCACCCCCTCATAAAATGCCGCCGGATTCTTCCGAAGATCGGGTAAAGAATTTTTCAATGCCATGACATCTGCTCTATTCCATGGCGTATATACCCAATTATACACAAAATACCCTTTCGCATCCTTCGACAATTTATCATCATCCGTACCTTCCCCTTTTGGTGGAACATACAAAGGCGCAGCTTCACGCATAGGCATAACATGCAACGCAGAACTCTTATCTGAACCACGGAGAGAACACTCTCTGGCCTGCCCATCATGCTCCAATTCAGACTCCTTTTGTTTCCTTTTCCGCTCCTCCCGCAATCGAGTTGTCTCATCCCGCAGCTTGATCAATTGCGCAAACAGGTCATCGACATCTGAAAGATCAAAATCACCTTTAGTCAAATTTTCACGATACACTGACAACACTTTGGGCTCTAACGTATCAGAAAGGTCACGATATGCGCCTACAACCTCATCAGCCAAAGAAGAGAGAAAATACATCAATTCAAGATCCGTCCACCCTGTTTTTTCTGATATCAATTGATCCTGAGTAACAGTACGCTTATTCACTTTACGAGCCCAACTACGTAAATGAGAGGACCTCTCCGCAGTAAACCTGAGAGCAGATACGCCCTTCTTGCCCGACTTATCCTGTCCGCCATCATCAGAATCCACAGCTGGAGCCGTCGGCGTAACGTACGGAGGCGGTGACCGATCTAACAAAGAAAAATCATCAATTTCATTATTAAGGACAGGATAAAGCGGTCGGCGAATAGGAAATTGACCAGTCGTTTGCAAATTACGTTCCCGTTCCTCCCTTTCTTTCTTCTCCTGAGCCTCCTTTTCCTCAAGCTGTAAAGCCTTATCCCGAGCAGCCTTGCGCTGCTCTTTGTCCGCCAAGGCAACCTCACGCTTCATTCGCTCACGCGCTGCTTTCTCCCACATTTGCACACAATCGAACATGTTTTGTCTAGACCTGCGTTGAAACATACATTGCTCTACAAATTGTATTTTACTCAAATCATAAGACCCGTGTAGAGGCCATTGCAATTCAGGATCGGCCTTGGTGTATTTATGCCATAATTTACTGTACATAATAGGGGGAAGGCCAAACTTTATGTACATGTCCCTATTTGGAGTTCCCTCTGGGGGAGCCGGCTGTGATTCCGCTAACCTAATTGAGGCACCTTCTCCTAAACAACACATTCCTCGAAGTGTGCTGAAAACAGGCATGTTCAAAAAGTATCACGAAAGCGTGACACCGGACAAAATGGCACTTACAGTTCTCCACACGATTGTGCCGCTCCAAAGGGAAAAAGAAAGTTTAGAGAAACATCTCTACATGCCTGCCTATGTGAAGTGCACTACACATATAAGTTCAAAAGATCACAAATTCACAATGTTAGCTAACTCAAATCAAAGTTCATAGAACTCGGCAAGCGTCCGAAGACTACCTTACCGATCACAAATCACAAAATTTCAGTAAGCGTCCGAAGACTACCTTACCGAACACAAATCGCAGAACTTCAGTAAGCGTCCGAAGACTACCTTACCGAACACAAATCGCAGAACTTCAGTAAGCGTCCGAAGACTACCTTACCGAACACAAAGCTTACCAAATTCCCAACTGTCCAGATTCCAACTGCCAAGGTCTTGTAAGCCAAATCAGCCAAACGGCACTTTCGCAGCGATGCAGACACTTCAAAGACTCAGTCGGAGACCGGCGCCACCTGGAAGGTCAGATCGGAAGGAAAGGAAAAAACACCGTGGCAGCCAAGACTCGGGTCACTCGTGGCAGCGCGCGCCCATGGCGGGTTTCCAAGCCTTCGTCACGACCTCTCCTTCGGGCATCCGAGTCGCCGATGAGTCCCTTCGTGGTCGCCAATTGAAGTATTTCGGGGTTCCCAAGGCCTACACGCTTCGGAGATAACCCACTCACACTCAAGAACTGTTGGCACGGAAACTGTAAAAGGCAAAGAACAAGTTTATTAAGACCCCATGGGGTGGTGGTACACTCAAACAGCACCCTTCGGTAATGCAAGAGGTATCACACCGAACATCGGTGCGACCTCATATTATATACAGTTTTGGGGCAATAAAAGATAGGCGGCACAAGTTAAGACACATTTTCGAGACATATATGGTCATGTTTTGGAATACTGCCAGCTCATTGGAGGGGGCACAACTCCGCTGGTCAGTTTGGTGCACATTCCTGAAGGTTTACGGGTCAGTGGGAGCTGCGCATGTGCGGCTTGACCAGTACTAAAAATAGCCTGTTGCTGGGCAGATAAGCGTGGTCAGTGGAACGGACAACGGACTGAAGGGCACGTCGGCCACGAGGCCGCTCATGATCTAAGATGGCCGCCGTAACGTTCAAAATGGCGTTCATCATATATAGCCAAGTTAAGGAGGACAACGTGTAGGTTCAGCTAATCGCTAATGCGAACGGGCCAATTACGACATCCGGGCCCGGTGCCTTACCAGATGGACTTTCTCTTATGGCCAGGATAACCTCCTCGCCTGTAAAGACGATGTCCAACGGGAGGTTTCCCAAAGAAGATCCAGTGTTATTGGAAGGTGTAATAGAACCCGGAGGAGATGAATAAGAGGGGGCAGAGTTACCGTACAGATTTTGAAAATGGTCCACCCAAGTCTCCCCGTTTATGCTATATATAACATCTCGGATTGATTTCCCTGGGCAAAATGTGCATTTACAGCCTTCCAAAAGGCAGTTGGATCTTTATTTTTAGAAGAAGAAATTAAGGCTTGCCAGGCCTCATGTTTCAAAGTTTTCTCCCTACTCTTGATCGCACCGCAATATTGGTGTCTGGCGAGACGGATCTCTGTTGGAGATCTAGGCATGGTATGTAAGGCCTTTTTTAGGGATTTTAGTGCAGAAGTACAGTTCTTATCAAACCAACCTCTGGGTTTATTAGGTCCTGGTTTAAACTGATGAAAAAGTAGAAGTTTTAATGACTCTTGTATCTTTGAAAAAGAATCCAAGCTTTTTAAAGGATCTTCTAGGGGAGATAGATAAATGTCAATCTCTGCCTATCTTTCAGAAAATAGAGTGTCAAATAAAACCTCAGGAACCACCTTATCCCATTTGAGAGTGTAACCGTTGGGACATCCAACGGAGATAGGTTGTTGATAGATGATACTTTTTCCCTGGTTGCCTGCTTCAATGAATACTTATTTATATTAAATGCTTTTGCATAATAATCTCCATGAATATCATCCAACGTTTTCCATGATGAGAGTAAATGAGCATGTGATTTAGAAAACAACGTGAAATCAATCACGGTGTTAGAACCTCTCCCATGGAAAGTTGGATGGAAAGGTATGGATGGTGAGCATAAGTCGTTTACATAATCCAAGTTAAAATAAAAAAGGAAATTATTTAAAATATACCCTGTTTTGGAATGGGTAAAATGGTTCAGGGTATCATCCATGGAGAATTCAAAACCACAAATTCCCTTTGGACCATACTGGCAAATATTACAATTGAAATCGCCCAGCCAGGCGAGCACACACTCCCTACCTATAGATTCTTTTAGTGTGACAATTGTGTGACTTAATTCATTTAAAATTTGTTTCAAAGCTTCTGACGCCAGGTTGATGTAGAAATTTACTAAGATGAGGTTAAGTGAACTACCCCATCCAATCACTACAACCTGATAAAATTCCGTGGGAATATGTTTCATCACAGTTAATCCACTAGTAATACTAATGTAGATGCATAAACCACCCCTGTTTCGTCCCTGATTGCTTACTAAAGCTGGTACATAGAAAGTCTGATACCCTAGGAGGTGGACAGGATTTAATGCCCATGTTTCCTGGAAGCATAAAATAGAATAACTGTTCACCAAGTCCAACCAAGATTGGGAACCAATTTTAGTTGCAAGACCTGCCACATTCCAATTAAGGACCAAAATTAGGGGAGCAACCAGGTATAAGTGTGGAATATTTAGACACAATCCCTCCCCCCCCCCCAGCTTTAGTGAAACATGATTTAGAAGATGATACAATATCATAAATATCATGAGACCCAACATTTCCCCCCAAATTGACTTCCAGTTGTTTTTCAGACGGGCTAGGAAATTTTCCGGGGCTAAGCTTAACAGTAGTAATCGAAGTAGCAGTACTATTATGTGACGGGTTACCCCCAGCAATGCAATCATTATTCTCCTCGTGAAAAGATAAACAAAACATCGTGTCTCGCAATATTGTGGGATTCAAGGACGCAGTACCAATCCCTAGACTCACGTTCAGATCTAATTTTGATACACAATGATCCCCCCTCGTATCTTGTAGAGGCTCAGGCGATCTGGACATAGGAATAGGAGTAACAATAAAGAGTTCATTTGGTGTTTTACAATTGTTCATGCACTCACGAGTACTTCCTACTTGAGAAACAGGTGGAATGAGTCATTCATTTACATCTAAGCCAGAGAGGGGTTTGAATAAGTTGTGTAATGGGATATTCAAGTACTCATTTTGGTTTGTAGGATGATAGCTATTACCAAAAGGAAGGAAGAACCTATTGGGGCATTGAGGTGCGAAACAAGGGGGAAGATTGTTTATATACTGTCTTTGAACAGTAGAATGCGGGATACGGTGAGGAAATTGCAGAGAATCACGGCGACCCAGTGTTGATGGGTAATTGGAAGGCATCATCAAAGCTTCAGGGTAAAAATAGCTCAGGTTACGAGATGATACACTACCCTCACTTATCCCTGGGAACCAATCACTGATGTGCGTGACTACTCTATGATCCCTGAAATGTACTATTATTATTATTATTATTACATTTCTTATATAGCGCCAGAATCGACCCCCGAAGGGGTATCTCCGCGCTTGCCTTGGGAACCCGTCCTGGTTTTTCCCTGTGAGATAGCCCCTACAGGGCATCCCCAAGGTGAAAGCCAGGCATCCCGCCGCGGGGGGCCGTTGTGGAGATTAAGCAAGCTTAATGCCCAGAGTTGCAGAGTGTGAACCCATGATTAGGTCAGGCACCAAAGCGAGAATTATCGGGTCCGTGGACATTTGAGCTCAACACCCTGCCGCGTCGGGAATCGAACCCTGGTCCCGGGTCTGACCTCTGCTTCAGGGTCTGCCTGCTCTAACCAGTGAGCCACACTTCTCCACGTCCCCCTCAATATCTTTAGGTCGAATACCCACCCAATTGCACCGTCTTACAGATACTATATCTCCATTTAGATGTAATGGGAGAGGTCTATTATTTCGCAGCCAGTAAATAACTTTATTTTTAAGGCTACTATTGGATTCTATGTTTCCTGCTGGCACGACCGGAACTCCAGTCAGAATGATGACGTAGTTAGAAGATTCTGGTGGTAAATCTGCGTAGTTTCTGAAATTAGATTTTACTATATTCTTATTAGGAGCCTTTGTTAGAGGAAAATTTCTGGTAGAAAGGGCTTTCGAGGGACCTGGTTTAACCTTCTCTTTGTGTAAATCTTGAGAGGCCACCGATCTAGAAGGGTTAGTATGAAGAGGCATATTTTTGGATGTGGGGTTATCCACTTGTGGCCTAGATGTTTTCTGTATTGGATGTTTGGTTACTGAGCAGGTTTCCCTTGGGTTGGTTTGCTTTGGGGCTTCACTTAAATTGCAGGATGACAAAATACAATCCATTTTTTCCCCCCAACCTTTTAACTCGCTCTGTGAGTGGCAGTAGAAAAGATTTTAGAAGGCATTCAATAGCCTCCCTTATTCCTGTATCCGACAAGGCTTCTGGAAACATAATTGTTTTTGTTAAGGGCCCTGTTATTACATCCTTCCCTAACTCCTTAGGTAACTTATTCGTTGAATCCACAGGTGGTAAAGATTTATTTAAAGTTTTACCCCCTATTCTTACTCCTCCCTTTCTCCTTCTTTTTTTAGGTGGAGAACGAGAACGATGGGCTCCCTGGATCCTCTTAGTTTGTGTCTTTTCTTTAGATGCACTAACTACTATCGGCGGTTGTATCTCCGTAGATACTACAGCCTCTACTGGTAAGTTAGATACAGGAGATGAAGCATTTATGTTAGACTGAGAGACTGCGTCTAACACTATAGGGGAGTTTAAATCTATTAAAGAGTTTGATGTAGTAGGTAGCCCATTAATAGTAGTGTCATTAATTATGTCAATGATAGGTAATGGTGGTGATCTATCTTGGAATATTAATGGGATATTATCAGTGCAAAATAGCTCTGCATCTGCATCTACAGGCTTATTATTGGATATTTTTGTAGTTGGTATATCCTTCTGGGCCAAAATTGGGGGCTTGTTTTTAAGAAGTTCAGTAGAAAAACGGCGCTCAGCACGTTTTCTCAGCCAATGTAATCTCTCTATCTACTTCTCTAGAAGCCTTAGCAAAATACTTATCTAAAGGCCCAAGTATAGAGACCCCTACAGTAGAGGGTAAAGAATTCGGTACACATGTAGCCATCCTGGGTCCTCAGGTCGATATCGGTATGGGGAATAATCTAAGATGGTCAAAACAATTACAAGTTTGCAAAGAGTCCGAAAACCAAAAGTGTCAAATGGCAGGAGGCAAGGGTCAAACAGAAAACAGCTTACTGTCACGTAGTCCTAACTGCAGGATAGGGTCCAGAACGAAATGTTAGAGGGCGAGTCCCTGCAGCGCTCCACCCCTGATGCACTCAGACCTCTCTCCCCAGGCAGACAAGGCGATGACCCTGAGCGGTAGTTCCCAAACCGCGCAGCGGCACCCGCGAAGCGGGTGCGGCAAGGTATGAAGGCAGAATCAAGTCTGAAGGGCAACGTCCCAGGTACAGTGTCTAGCGCGTTTCAAAGTTCCCGCCGAAGCCAGGGAATTTGATGATACTTGAAGTGTTTACCGTCCAGGGGGCGGGGCAATCAGGGGTCGCAGACCAGGTGACACAGGTCAAGCAGGGACTCCTGGGAATGCGAGTCCCCGCAGCGCTCCACCCCTGATGCACTCAGACCTCTCTCTCCAGGCAGACATGGCGATGACCCTGAGCGGTAGTTCCCAAACCGCGCAGCGGCAGAATCAAGTCTGAAGGGCAGCGTCCCAGGTACAGTCTCTAGCGCATTTCAAAGTTCCCCTTTCCCATAGTCTTTCAAGGATTGGTGAAAAAGATGAAGTAAGTAGGGCTCCCATTTTATCCCAGAATCCCTCTGCAGCATGAGGTGGATAAACACCAACCATGTCCGAGTTTGGGGCACCCAAAGGAGAAGTAAGTAACTAAGGCTCTGGTATGGATGGCATTACTGAAATCTCGGGCACACCAGTCCTATTAGTTTTATGTATATTAGCATTTTTTTTCCTCTGGGGGCCCCCACCCCACTTTCTCTTTGTTGCGGGTTCCGGCACTCTATCCATGGCTTGTGATATAGAATTACGGGCAGACCTCGTTGAAACACTGGGAAGTATGCTACAAACGGTCTAATTTGTTGCTTGAGCATTAAGCGAGGGACTAGAGGGGGATTCCAATGATAGAGAAGTATTCACTGAGGTCACTAAATTCACTGGATCCTGCCACGACTGGGTATTGCCTCCAACCGAGGCATAAAGTGTAGTGGCCGAATCTGTCTGTTGCTCAGGTGACCTTGCGTACATCAGGCCCCCCAAAGATGATCGTTTTGATTACATGGGTCCATCGATAAACGTCGCTCAGTCAGGGCTATTTCGTGGGCCAGTACTGATGTTACTCTAATTATAAACTGGTCCAGTGTCCCTGCCACATTTCCTCTCATTAAGGGATTCCTCCCCTTTCCTCCTCTATTGGCCATCATGAGGTTGTAATTATCTAAACGACTAGCCCACGAGCTCGATCGCCTCGTCAGGGTATTAACACAGATATACTAATGTACATGGACCTTAAAATATAGTTGGATTCGGAGGGGGGCACAGCCCGTCCTCTTCTGTTCTCAAACGGGCTCAAACGGGCCCGCCCTTGGCCCGGGCTTCGCCCGGCGCATGCTCGCGCGCATCCCACAAAGCGGGGTTAGTGGTGATTTAAATAGCAACAGAATCAGGTGCGGGCAGCAACAATAGCACCCTGGGACATGCAGTCCCTCTCGTAGCAGCGTCCTCTCTCGTGTCGTGGCGCATTGAGCCAGGACCTAAATTTACAAACGTTACTAAGGATTCTGTAGGGTTCCGTTATTTGGCACTGGAGGACTCAGAGGAGGTCCATGGGGTAAGTCGTGAGGGGGTGACACCATGAGTTACCGCACTGAGTGGCACCAACCCTAGTGACGCCGCTGAACACAGCTTACCTTAATTTCTTGGCCAATTACTGCTGAGATTGACTTACCCGCTTGGTGCCAGAAGCCCTGGATCTGGGGACACTGCATAAACATGTGCACATCATCTGCACTCCCCAGGGCACACTTTGAGCATGCCTTCACTCCTTATGCCAGCTTAGTAAGCCTCTTTGGGATCAAGTCGGCTCTATGGAGTGTAAACAGATGGTTTTTCCTCAATGGGGCGGCCTTGACAACACTCCATAAAGTACGCATAGATACTTGACAGTAAGATGTGAAATCGTTGGAAGGCAGGTCTCATCTCCAGGGCTCCTCTCTAGGCATTAACGTGGGATCTCCTTTAACTAAAAGCCAGTACCATTTAGATACTTCTTTATACTGGTGAAGGGGGGCTAGTAACTTATCCTCCAGCTCCTCATTCTCAACTCCATCTTTGCCCTGGTTAGCAGCCCAACCAGATAGTTGATAGCATTTAAACTGGACAGTCTTTGGTTAGTTAGAATGCTAAGAGTATCCCACGGAAGTAATTTATTGTCTTGCAGTACTTGACCCCTTGGTGCATGTGTTTGTGCCTACTCTACTTCTCCTTACTTATCTGAGGCTACTGTCGACCCTCATTTACAAGTTGCAGTTGAAGAGAAGGATATAATCACAGAACACCCAATCAGATACACATTGCGCAATAAATCATTTAACGCTTTGGATCATTTGGAAGCCGCTTTCATTATCCCTTCCTCTGTTCCTATTCCTGGGAAACCAACTATTAAGAAGCTAAGTAAGAAGTCAAGGGGGGGGGGGAGGTCAGCCCCAGATTTCACAATATTCCTCTGCTATTTCAACACAACAATTGAAAGAAACTCCGCAACTTAAGATAACTCTGTTCTTACAATCTTAAGTCCAGGAAAAAACTCAGCAACCGCTCCCTTAACATCGATCGCATCTCAGATATTCATAGGAAAGGGTAAGAGAACTCTAATTAAGGCTGAAATGGATGCTAAAAGGAACAATCCTGTAGTAGTTGAGGTGGCATATGCAAATATTCCAATGGCTAATATGTTTCAGGCCTTAGAAGAAAATGACGTTGATTTTGTCCCTGATGCTGACACTCTCAACTCCACTGCAGTGTCGTCAGGAGTACCATAAGCTTCAACCACCCCTAATAAATTATATCTGGCACAAATGTTAGATGATTTATCCCTGGAAATCAGGAACAAGTTTGCTTTTTCAGAGATGAATCAGGCCAAAATACAAGAGTCGTGTGAATCTTTAGAAGCCAAAATGACAGAAATTACTGAGAGAATTTGTGTAATGGAAGCCTCAATTGAAGCCTTGAATAAACACGTTGAGTCTAATCGTATTGAGATTCAGGCATTAATAGAGGGGGAAAAGGCATTCTAGATAAACTTAAGACCCTAGAAAATAATGCCAGTTGAAATAATATCAAAATTATCAATATTCCAGAAGGCTCAGAGGGGGAGGACATTAAAAACGACATCATAAAACGGTTAAATAGTTTATTCCCACTATGGACTCTAAGGTTGTTGGAGTCTGATATACAGAGAATTCATGGAAACCCCTTTACAAAAAACCCAAATAGGAAAAATCCCTGGTGAATTTTGGTCAACTTTAAAACTTACGCTCTAAAAGAACAAGTGTTATCAGAAGCCTTAAAAGCTCGTAGTTTCACGAAAGGCGACTGGGCATTTCAGATACGGTCAGACCTCTCAAGAATTACGCAGGACAGACAGTGGGAATTGGGAAAATTGATGCCAACTTTAGGATCCTTGGGCACAACAGTGCAATTGAGATTCCCGGCCTTACTTAGGGTGATGTGGAAAAACAAAATGTCAAAATTTAGAGACCCTAAGGAGGTAGGGATCTTCATTGATCAAATTAAAGCTCAGGGATAATGTTTTAATCAAATTTGCTTATAACTATCGGATTGCCGGAGAGTGGGTAGTGAGCTCATAGAGGTAAATTTACATCACATCCAATGTAGTTCAGGAGGGTTCCCTTGGGGGGAGGACGGGGGCACACACAAAAAGTATGATATGTTGGGTTTTCACTGGGTGGGGAGCAAATTAGGGAAAAAAATAAAAAGTCCTCCAAACTTTAGCAGTGTCAAGGTAGATGCTAAGAAAAGAAGGGTAGCTCGAGATCAGAGTGTGCTCTCTCTGATAGGGAAGAGGGTGCATTGGATTGTATCAAAATGCCTGAAGTAACTTCAATTAGAATCTGTACATGGAACGTGAATGCCCTCATGGTCTTGGGTAGACGAAGAAGGATTTTCTAATATTTAAGTCAAGCTAATTTAGATATTATCATAACAAGAAACTCATCTCACAATTGATGAACGGGAGGCGGCTGTTTCTAAGCAGAAATGGATTGATAGCTCTCTCTATACCACACAAACCTGCTGCACTAAAGGGGTGGCCATTATCTTTAAGAAAACGACCAAAGTAATCTTGGGCCCCACTAAGATAGATAATAAGGGGCAATGGATTATGGCTGATATTAAGATACAAAATGACTGGAGGGTCCTGGTGGGCTACTATGGGCCAAACATAGATGATGATTCACCACTTAGAACTATATAAAATCATTTAGTGGAATCCAATCTGCCGATCATTATGGGCAGTGATTTTAATATCTTATTGAACCCCTCTCTTGATAGGTCAAAGAGGGGGGGATAACAGTTTCTACTAAAATGGGTTCCCTGATTAGAGTCCTAATAGACGATTTAAGCCTTATAGATTACTGGAGAACAAAAAATAGGGAGTTAACTGGCCCTCTGTGCTATACTTTTCATAATAAAAACCACAGTCATCGTTCTAGAATCGATTACTTTCTGATAGATACTAGGCTGACAAATAGTGTCAGCTCAGTAACACATATCCCAGAGCATCTATCAGATCATTCAGCGGTGATAATGGATTTACAATTTACAAGACAACTGTAATAAGTAGGTGAACATTTGATAGAGTCCTTCTTCAAGATGTTTCAGTAGTCAAACAACTAAGAATGAGATGTTTTTTTTTTAGTAAAGTAAATGATCTTTCGGCTCCAATAGAGGTAACATGGAATGCCTATAAGGCAGTTATCAGAGGCAAAGTTATCAGTCTCTCAGCTAAAATCCATAAGGAATCCAAAGAAATGCTTAAGTTATTTGAATCAGATTTCATTAGAGCATTATATAATCAAGTGGCCAACCAAAATAGTGCAGAGCAGAGGTGTAAAAGGTAAGGCCGATTTCAACCGATAACCTTTAAGTATTGCTCGGCGTTAGCCGTCTCTCATGCCACTCGGAATTATCAAACAAAGAGGCAGGCGCTGGAGACTGGAAGGCAGGACACAGAAGTTTATTTTGATGGAGCAGAACACATCAAATCAGACAACAGGGTATCGTCTCGAGGTGCTCTAACCGCATCTCTGAGGCCTGGCCTCTTATACACAGGTTTATGGCTTTATTACATGAAACACATCTTTGTCAACACTTTGATGTACGGAAAGACATCCTTGGAATCCCCGCTTCAAGCCCGTTCTCACACGCAATTACAGTAGAAGTCCCCACCCCGATCTCAGTAGGTGATGACTGTCACGCAGCTGGACATTCTGCTTGTTCCCGGAATGTGTGCGGCTGATCGGATCACATGGGGTGGGGGCTTTTATCAGTCGCAGATCCTTTGAAGAGGGCAGCTTCCTACTATAGGGGGCAATAAACTGCATCCGCAGGGCCAGGTGGTGGCCTGGGATCGAGCCGGACAATCGGGCACAGAGGAAGGGGTTTATCAAAGGATGTGTGGTTATGAAAGAGATGGAGGGAGGTGTTAGCCGGGTACGGGATGTGGCTCCGAGGCAGGGTCGTGCTGAAGGGGAGGTTTGTGGCCCAAGCATGTGAGAGCGGGGGGGATGCTTGCGAGGTCAGAGGGAGATAGAGAGAGAGACGCGCTGGCTATCGGCAGTGGGCGGAGAGGCCATGGCATTCAAAATGGCTGCTACTTACGCGCACATATGAGCCTGAAAAGGGACAAGATGGCGCCGGTAATGTTGATGTCGCAAACTAGATTTCAACAGTGGGAGGAAAACTCTGAGGTGATAGTTAAGCAGCAAGCGATGACGGATAATATTAATATAGATAATACCGGGAAAATAGTAAACTAGCTAATTATGAATACGGAGAAGGGTGCGGGAAACTCCTTGCCTGGAAATCTCGTGTTAATCAAGCCAGAAATGTAATCAAGGAGATTCTTAACACAGAAACAGGGGAGTTAACATCAGATAGGACTAATACGGAAAAAGCATTTGAATCCTACTTTCAAGCACTGTTTACTGAAGACCTAGTGGTCTCGTATTCCCACATAAAAAATTATCTGGATAGAATACCCTTACAGTCTGTATCTGGTGATCAGGTCCAACAGTTGAATGAAAATTTTTCACTAGAAGAAATAAAGGCCACAATAAAACACCTGAGAAGAGGCAACGCCGCAGGCTTAGATGCCATTCCTAATGAGTACTACATTGCCCTTAAGGAGACACTTGCTCCTGTCCTGGAGAAATTATTTGTCAGTATTTTCTCTAATGATACTCTAATTCCTAATTCTTGGAACGAGACAGCGGTTACTCTGATCTTGAAGCCCAATAAGGATAAAAAAAAATTGAATCCTACAGACCCATCTCCCTGCTGAATTATGACTATAAAGTCTTTGCATAAATTTTAACAGGAAGATTGAACAACATGATGGGTTGCTTGGTACATCCGGACCAGAAGGGTTTATTTGAGGAAGTCAGCTTCATGATTTAACTCATGAGCTGATTGGAGCAATTGACATCCCCTCAGTTAATATGTTGGTGCTTACTATCTTTGTGTTTGACGAGGCCATGGACATTGATCGGGTGAACTTGTCTTGTTTACATCCTATAGCTCATTCGTTTGCACTAGGATCCTTTTTTTTAAGGGTCATTAGAAACATTAATAAAACTCTCACAGCAAGGAAAATTGTTAATGGAAATGTAACCAATTTAGTTAGGCTGGAGCTAGGCACTAAGCAGGGCTGCCCCCCTCTCCCCTCCTCTTCGATCTTTACATAGAACCCTTGGCATGTAACATCAGGGCCAGTGAACTTTGTTTTCCATGAGGGAATCATCAGCAATTCTGCCAAGATTGGAGCAACCTCGGATAGATTTTGGGAAGATATCTGGCTATCTAATCAACTCACAAAAAACAGAAATTATGTTGTGGAATTTGCAGACCAGTTCCCCTTTAGCTCAGCAGCAAATAAGATACTTAGGGATTCAAATTACTCAGGACATTGATAAATTGTCCCAGGCTAATTTGGAGGTAAAACGAAAAGCAATTAGATCCCTATTAAGATCATGGAGCAACCTCCCATTGTAATTTCTTGGTCATTCCAATCTCGTCAAAATGTCGGTTCTGCCCAAAGTCACCTTTACCTTTGACACTATTCCTCTATTATTCAGCCCTGAATCTTTGAAAAATATAAAGAGTGACATAAATAGCTTTAGTTGGTCCAACAAAGTGATCAGGATTGCATGGAAGAAATTAAGATTTGCAAACCTATTAGGGGGAATAGCCAGTTCCGATCTTCGTTTTTATAGTTGTGCCTTTCATTTTAAGAATGTGAGATCTCTTTTATTTGACTCTTCTTGTTATCCTCCCTTTCTTTTAGCTATGTCAAAAAGTGTTCCTCTGGGGAGGGGATGGTTTCTTTTCAAATTTGGTCATCCTAGGTATTTAAAAAAGGTAAACTGAAGGTTTTAAAGTCTGCCTGTGAATTATGGTTTCAGTTGAGGAAGTTTTTCTGAATTTCATATTATTGCTTAAATTCTTTTATCTGGAATTCTCCAGGTACCCCTTAGTGCCTTAGGGATAGCTTGTCAGCCCCACTATTGGAAAATGGCATACATTGAGTGATTCTCGTGACATGGGTGTCTTTTATGTTGCCTATGTCATTATGTTTTTAATGTGTGTCATCCAAAACATATCCAGTATTGTTTAGAGCAAGGTGAAGATTGCAAGGTTCAGCCTCATTTCACAGATGACAAATGTAGTCAGAGGGTGCTTTTTATTCCACTCACTGTGTACAGTGGGACGTTTAGTCATAAGCATCTGAAAATGCAACACACAAGTCCAAGATTACAAAGGACACCTGGAAAAAAGACATATATTTTAATGTGTTTCACACAGTATAGGTTGTCTGTATAAAGATATCTTCCAAGGAGCTAATGCTTCAATGAAAATGATAGTGAACCACTTCACATATTTTCAAATGTGCTTGGGCCCTATTTTAGCATACATTTGCTTCAGCATCGGATGCTTGAAGATATGCTGCATCTGTCAGTGTGAACAAATCAACCCTGACCCCTCAAAGTCCCCTAGAAACCCAATGATGAACAGCCTGCATCAGCCATTTCCAGCTCAGCTGTCTATCTGATCTATTAACTATGATAGGATGGGTAAAATTGCCTCCAAAGGAGTTTGTTGTACTAAAGAAGTTGTTTTAGTTATGTAACTAAATTGAATAGATAACTTAATTATCCTGGGTGAAATTAATTATAAAAGCTTCAATGAACATTCATAGACTTAACTAAACATGACAATACTTGACATTTCCGAGATAGCAAGAAGTGTCCGCCGTCACAAGCGGCGGCGGACACTTCTTGCTATCTCGGAATTGAGAAAACTTTTACAGATCGCGCATTCCTGGCGACTTGGCTACTAATTGAGATCCCCTTGACAAACTTGCGAGAAGTGACATGCAAAGAGCAGAGCTTTAATTGCTCGTGTTCCTGCTCTGCCTAATGCGTTTACAGATCGTCCATCTTTGACGACTCGAATTTCTTTGCGACTCCCTCCACAATAGTGGATGCGGTTCGAATAAGTGATAAGAAAAGCCCCAATTGCTAACTTCCTCGTGAATCCAGAGATTTACCTCTGTCCCGGCCCTACATGTCACCTGCCTCCACCACGCGGAGTTAAAGTTATTGATTCAAGGGATTTACAATATTAATTGTCTACTGTCCTGATGATGGTCTTGAAGAGTTATCCATAAAGAGCGAAACGTCGACCCTCAGCCTTATCCAAAGGAGAATTTCTCATAATCTTTATTTTGGATAGGCCGCTCACAGGCTTTACAGAGATTTTTTTATTTATTTCGTGATATTTATCCTGTATTCCTGTTTTGCACATTCTTTATGCTTTGTATTTTTCCCTTTATGATCCAATTTTGATAAAATTCACCTTTTTGCCTATACACATGTCTATTCGTTTTTGTCTCATGTCAAGTATTGTCATGTTTAGTTAAGTCTATGAATGTTCATTGAAGCTTTTATAATTAATTTCACTCAGGATAATTAAGTTATTTATTCAATTTAGTTACATAACTAAAACAACTTCTTTAGTACAACAAACTCCTTTGGAGGCAATTTTACCCATCCTATCACGTTTTTACCCAAGCCCCCAAAGGTTTACTGGGTTGCTCACTTTATCTACCACACTATTAACTATGAGACACTAAGCTGTGAAGGTGGCTACTACATGCTTTACCATCCTGAAATGGCTTAAAAAGATTATCTGGATGTTGCCTAATTCTACCCAGAGAACCTTTAATCCAAGCTCTTGTCACTTCTAGACTGGACTACGTCAACATTCTGTATCTGGGAACAAATAAGGATGTGACATGTAAGCTGCAGGTGGTATTGAACTCCGCCGCCAGACTGATATGCCAGGTTCCTAGAGCTGCCTCTGACTCTGGATCTCTGCGTGACCTTCATTGTCTCAGGGTGGAGAACCTAATCAAGTTCAAAGCCCTGAGCTACATGTTCAAAATCAAAGCTGGGGTTGCTCCCCGATACCAGCAGACTCTGGTTCATTCTTACGTGCCTCCACGCCCCCTTGTTCATCTACTCATGCGAAATGTTTGGTCCCTAGAATTATATTCTCACGCATGGGCAGATGCTCCTTTGCCTGCTCGTGCCCCTCCTTATGGAATTCTCTCCTGTGTCGCTTAATAATGAAACTGTTTACGTCAATTTTAGAAAATCTCTAAAAACTTGGCTTTTTAACCAAGAATATCTTCCTCTGCTTGCCATCTCTTTGTGGCTGGTGCCGGGAAACTCTTTTGGGTAGCTGTTGCGCCTTACAAATTAAAATTAACATAACATAACTCTCACTCAGCCCCTGTGACTACTGATTGTAAAACTGGATGCAGCGGTGTAACACAAAATGATGGTTCCCCTGCAGAATGTGAAGAACGGAACCTTAGTATCTCCTATCTCACAGATATTCATTGTTCTTGGGCTAAATGCGGCCGATTTGACGGCATGAGGGGTTCTTGTAGAGATGGGTATCCCTGCACCGCATGGGTGTGCAAAGGGCTGCTTAACACCCTGACTGGGTGAGGTCTGTCATAATCAGCATGCAATACTTATGAATGCATGTAAAAACATCCAGGTGATTCATTTAAGAGCAAGGGCACTGGAAGACACTACAGTGCCCTCAAGAAACAAGGCTAAGACCAACTTAAAGAGAGGGTAAGGGGCGAGCGTGACCTTTGCACTCTCAGGTGAGCTATAACTCTTCAGGTAGTATCCCTACCACAATCGCTCACCAGGTGGCTGAGACTAATTTGGATGCGCAGTTCTCTTTTGCCCACTGCACAATCCTTTCGAAATACTTGGAGCAAACTACTTTCCTACACAGTGATTGGGAGGAAAGCAGAACCACAATGCTAAGGCCTTATTCCTTATATCCAGAACCAGAGTCCTATACATCACCCTGTAGAGCCCCCAGGCGCTCATTTCCAGTGTCTTAGCTTGCACGCACACCCCCAGTCTACATCAACATAAAGATGATAATCGTCTAGGCATAGGTGACTGGTTTCCATTACAACTAGGTATGGGGTGGAATGATGGGGAGTGTTCCTTGGGTGTGTTGGTGTTGAGGAGAGGGTAATAAGCAATTCTCATGAGGTAGTTATGGTGACTGAGGGAGCCGGGCGATCGACAATATTCATTGGGCGTACTTGAGTCATGGATGGGTTCCAATGACTGGGGATGTCCATGGTTTGACTCAGGACAGTCTATATATGTTTTTGTATTTATTGAGAATTACAAGCTGTTCCCTTCAAATAGCAGCTGGTCGGTGCATAAGGGCAGCAGCACATTTTGGTGAATTAAAGAAAAAAGTGTATGATGCATACATTGAATAATTGGAATACAGACATTGAACAGATGTTGATATGAGTTAAATAAAGACATTAACCATGGGGAAGAATCATAAACTAAACAGAATTACTGTTTTGCATGTTTATACTGCTTTTCCACAGAACTTGGGAACAATACTAACCCTTCTCATGCTATAGCAATTGAAATTCCGCCCAATGTATGCATTGCTTTGCATTTGCAAAGGCAGGCGAGCTTTAAGCTAAACTCATTTCTTCACATCTCGCCCCTTACTACATTAATTTAAACAAATGTTCTGTTCTTAGTTTAAGGAAAATGAAGTAGAAAGAATAAGACGTATCTGTCACTAAGCTCTGTAGTTCAGACAACCAATAGTCCTTTTGTTTAGGAAATTATGGTTCAGGCACATGACAAATTAAACCATGGTCTTGTCATGTCATCACAGGTTAAAAAGAAGACAGAACTAAGATTGTAAAGCTTGGCCAGGGATCAGAAGTAGTCTGTGCAAAGGGAAAGGGAGGCCGACCGTTGTGGTCAACCGGTGACCAGTGTGGTCACAGCCACTTAACTGGATTCCATTGCTGGGTCTTTATTCTTGCTTAGACCATTTTCATCTTTCTATTTGTATCTAGATATAAAGATGAAAGTTCCTCCAAATGGCCTTCTTACGAAACGGTGCAGTATCTGGAAGATTTATCCTACAACCCCAAAGATATCTACAGACAAAGAGATAGCGTTTGGAACTGGCTTGTTTCTTTGCAAGATGAAGTCAATGGCACGCTATTTGCAAATTTTTATTTAGCAGGGCCTTGTGGCTTAGTGGAATAATGTGTCCCCACTGTAGGGACCTGTGTTTGACCTCATGGTCACAGATTCAAATCCCTGTGGGTTCCCTCAGCCCTTCATCCTTCTGAGGTCGACAAAATGAGTACCATTGAGTTGGGTAACAATAGACTTCTGTTATTCAGCGCAAAGATACCCTTCTGGGTGGACATGCGCTTTACAAATACATGTTATGTTATTTATTGATTAATGTGTTGCAATGACTTAGGGCCAGATGTAGGTGTCCAAATACCGGTCGGAAACGGCCGAAAATACAGATTTTCGGCCGTTTCCGACTGGTATTTGGACATTGGTATGTAGAGGTTTGAAAAACCTACAGATTCGGTAATTTTACCGAATCAGTAATTTTACCGAATCAGTAAAATTACAGAATCGGTAAATTAACCGATTCTGTAAATTTTAACGATTTGGTAAAATTACTGATCAGTGAAAATACCGAATCTGTAATTTGCTATGTAGGTAGCACTGTTAACAGTGCTACAGGCCATTCAGGATTCGGTATTTACCATGTAATACTATTACATGGTAAATAACGAATTCCTGTGTACATGCACATCTGTGCATGTACACCTGTGCCATGTGGCACACAGACATGCCCTAAGGGCATGTATGTGCGTCACATGGCACACAAGCCAGTAACAGGGGTGCAATGGGGTGTCAAAGTGACACCCTGTCCCCCTTGTAAATCGAATCGGTATTTGCTATTGAATCCTATGGGCTGCAAGGCCCATAGGAATCAATGGCAAATACCAATTCGGTAATTACTGAATCGGTAGTTACCGAATCTTACCAATTCGGTATTTTTACCGAATTTTTTACCTACATAGCAATTACCGAATAGTAAATACCGAATCGGTAAAATTCGGTATTTACCATTCGGTAATTTGCTATTACCTACATCTGGGCCCTTGTTGTTTAATAAAGTTATGTAATTTTTCAGTTAAAACCTACTGTTTGAGACATTATATACCTTCAGTGAATTTTTCAGAATTTTCGATGTGAAAAAATTATTGCAGTAAAACTTTAAATGAAGTTGTACTATAATTGCTTATATTTCTGAAATACACTCATTAAATCTGTAATCATGATATTCATTAAATGTAGGAACGAAATGTCAGTCTTCTAATATCTCATTTAATATATGCATTTCCCTAACGCAGGTAGCAAGAAATGTCATTCTTTTTTCATTTTTAACATTTGGGTTTGAAATGAAATAGTGTTTGATACCACTGATATGTCGGATGCGGGCAGTGTGTAGCGCAGCTGGACTTCTGGAGGAGTTCTGTCACTCTGGTGGAACATCATAGGGTGATAACCATCCCCATGAGTCTAGTAATACTTCTAATCTGTGGTCCACGCGACTTTTCTGAGATACTGTCCCTATATGAGGTTCCTACCATCTGCCGTACATAGGTAAGACCACATTTGTTTGTGAGAATACACTGAGAGGAAGGTACAAGGACAGGTCAAGGCAGTCCTTCAGTAATAGAAAAAAATCTTCTTTCAGCCCTGATGACGGGGTTCAGACACCATTCTTTGAGATGCTCTGACACCTCATCATCTATGTAATTGGAGGTTCTATTGCACAAGAGGAAGTGACCGTTCAGAAAGCAGTGAAAAGAAAATGTATATAAATTAGTTGGTAAAGGCTGGTCAATTGAAAGTAAACGAAAATTTAAAAATTGGTAAAGAATGGTCAATTGATTTTTCAAGTCAAACTAATTGCATGTAGAAGATCCAATAGAGGAATTCACCCAAAAGTGTGTCTATTCCATTCCCAAGCAATAGAAATCGGAGAATAATCCCATGTAATCATTTATATGCAGTGAATGTGAATCTTTAAAGAGGTCTTAGAAAAAATCCTATTTCTGCAGACACTGTCACTGACCTGGGTTTGGACTTTCCTGCACGTGTTATTTTGACTTGTATTAAAGAAGCATTTCCAGAAATCTTCAGAATGAAAAGAGTTGTTTCAGAAAACACCTCCTGCTGTTAGTGTCATTAATGTCACCTTTCGTATATGCATTTTCACACTTCGCTAGGGCAGCTTGCTTGAGTTAGTCATAATCTGGCAATAGGGTGCTGCACACGTCCTTTAACAAGGAGTCAGTAGCTCACCTTGATGCACACATCTGAAGGATTTCAGCAGCCGGGTATGTCTTAAAAAGGCCACTGGGTTGGACTAAGGTCTGTTATATGGCAGACTGCAGGGCCTGACTGGGAGCCAAAACCAGTCCTGGCAAATTTTGACCGGTCCATATGGGGCATAGCGAGCTTGACCACTACAAGAAACTTTGGGGGGTTCTCCTCCCAAGAAGATGTGGGGAAAATGGCAAAAATTGTGCATTCTACAGAGGATTTTTCATTATAGATTCAATTGTACCCGTTTTTAAAGCAGAGTAAATGGTGACCTTACAGTGCACCAGGATACAGCATTCTTTTTTGGGTTTCTTCAATGATTCCCTCACTTTTACCCTCCAACAGTGCCTTTCATCTTTCTGTAGCCACTCTCTCACATGTATATCCTTTGTTTTATAGTGCCGCTCATATTAATGTGGGATGTCGGAGCATTTTACAACCCACATACGGAGACGGAGAGACAATGAATCACATACGTGTGTAAATTAGTGTATAGAAAATGTTACATAAGACAGGGGACTATAAGGTGTAGGATTCACATGTCATCCATTCTGGTAGGAATTTTTTAGGAGTGTTTGGTCTGGGGAAGCACAAACTCGGGATTCGGAACATAATACAGTGGTTAAGATTGGCTTTGCTAATAAGAATTTATTTCTACCCAAAAAAAAACTTTTTAGCATAATTAGGATAATGAAAGACTAGGAAACAACATAACTTTCTAACCTAGAGTACGATTGTAATTTATGAACTGCACTGTAACACAAGGATCTCTGTGACAAAAGCAGTAACCCACTGAGCTATGAACACAAAATGCAGTTCTGTGATCTCCACAGTACACACTCTTTGCAGCAGGCATATTAACCCTCTACGCTACATAAGATGAGTCAAATCTGCCACTAGATAAAACTGAATCTCTCTCCAGCAGGTACATTAATCACCAGAGTTATCTTGACATTTTTATTGCTGCCTAAAAACTAATGGCTATACAAGGAACTCTGCTGTGCTTTTAAAGCAGGCTGCACTCCAACAAAAGTGGCCCCCAGTAACAAAACTGGCCTTGGCAAACTGTCCTCTGTTAGGGAGTGCTCATTTAAGTGAGGTTTATCTCCACCTTAACTAACATGTGGGTCACCATGACCAGTTCTAATAGTCTTCGGACACAAGCTCTCACAGGCCGTTTCCTGATTTCTCTCTAGGTCACTCTGTCTTTTCTCACAGGCTGAAATGCAAAGCCAACAAAGTTAGATTTCGTACATTTTCTTATTGATAAGGGGTTCGTCCACCATTAACCCCTTTGCTGCGGCTGCAATTTCGGGGCAGTGCGGCACTTCTGCAAAATGGGTGGGCCGCGTTGGCCGTTGGCCGACGGCAGCACTAGCGAGATAGTGCTCCCTCATGCAAGGGGTTAAGACCTAGAATTTGTTTGCATTCATTCACATCAGCTCAGCATGAGGCATTTTAGTGAGAACTGTAATAGGTACCTGATGCAGTATTCATTGATCTGCGGATGGGGAATGTAATAAATTACGGACATGTTAATAGTGCATTCACTGTGTATTTAAGAGGGATGGAGCACGAAGAATATAAAGAAGAGAGCACTGAATGAGTGAGGTGACAGTGGCTACCTCTTGAAGAAAAACTCCCTGAACAGAGTCTGATGAACAATACACTGTCTCTGATCATTCGGGCCACCTCTCTGGGGCCTTCTCGCTCTCTAGCCCAACGGCTAGAATACAAGAAGTGGCAAAGCCAATAGGTCTGGTTTATTCTAGGTTTGTGTTCCTCAACATTAGTGTGTGCAACAGCTTTATTCCTCTTAACCTATCCAGCCTGGAACACCAACCCCTTTAAGTTTGATATTGCATACATGAGCATTGTCATGCTCACGCAAGCCTTTTAGTTCCATTGGCCACTTGAAGGTTTTTCTTGTACCCAATATTGCTACCATTCTCAAATGAGCAGCACAGTGTGAGAAGCACTTAACGTCCAGAATGTGCAATGTTGTAGTAACGTGTTCAGTACATTTGCATTCAGAATGTTATGCGGGTCATCATAGACCAGTGGTTCCCAAACTGTGCACCATGGCTCCCTGGGGAGCCTTCAAACTTAGCCAGGAGAGCCGCACACCAAGCCCTTAAATGCATTTAGTGTTGAAGGGTCTGTTGGCTTCAGTTAAACTAATTAGACTGAAACGCATGATGTTTAAGATTTGTAAGTGACATGCCTAAAGCTGTAAACGTAGTGCTTAACTGATGGCATGTTGAAGGAGATGACCTCAATATTTCACTGGATCCCCAAGTTCCAACACTCCCAAAGTAAGCGCAAGATGTCTAATTTATTTTGTTAGACTCTTTAATAGTTTTGTTTATTTCCAAATGCATTTTAAAACAATGCAAGTTATCAGTAAAGTACAGTTGTGCTGTCTATTACACACTAAGGGGCCGATTACGATGTTGACCGGAAACTCTTCTGACGGAATCGGGTTCAGAATGGCTTCCAACTGAATCGGGTCTGCGAGTCCGACTGACGATTACGATGCTTCCCAACATTGTTCGGTCGGACTAGCATTGATTTCAATGGGAGCCTGTGTTCCGAACGAGAACACAGGCTCCCATTGAAAAAAGGGTTGGTTGGGGAAAACCGTGCACCCTGTGGCGGGCACCTCATGAGGCCTGCCACACTGTGCATGGTTGGAAAGAGGGTCCCATGGGTACCCCTATGTGCCCCAACCAGAGGCCTACAGATGAAGGGGTGCCTGCTAAGGGCCCCCAAAATCAGATTCTGACAGCCGTTTTGTGTTGGGTAAATCAATTTGGACCAGCTGTCTGAATCGGTTATCATAATTGCTCAGTCAGAACCGTGTCCATAGAGCTGTACAATTCGCCTCCAAATGACTCAGGCTTTCTGAATGCCATCCGTAACTGAATCAGACAGCCCAAACGGTTTCCTTGTATCGTAATCAGTCAGTCAGAAAAGTATCCGATTCGGTTGGAAACATAGGTTTCGAATCAAATTCAGAGAATCAGAATCCCGTTCGGAGCCTTTCCGACCAACATCGTAATCGGCCCCTAAGTATTATTAAGTATTAACATTTGTACTTGAACCATAGGTACACCTAGTACACATTTCTTTCAGTACACACACATATCCAGGCAGGCCTGCTCTCTCCTTGAACACAGGGAAGTAAAACACCATAAACGGCATAATGCCAACATTTGGAAGCAAGAAAGAGGAACGTTTAAAAAAAGATATCTGAGAAATGTATGATTTGGAGCCAGTTTTAGGGAGGAGACAGCAAAAATAAAGCTGTATGTGGTTTAAAAAATCTTGAGTCACCCTGCTGAGACAGATGTATTGGCAAGTATAACATGGGTAAAAATGGAAGTCCATGCAAATATTCTTCAAGCGCAGAAACACTTTGGCAAAGGGGCCTACATGCATAGGGGTGCTATCTAGCACTGTAAGTGTGATAAAAAAGTTGGAGAGTGTACTCTGAAAAAGGCATGGGCAAAGAAGTGTAACTAGGAATATTTTATTAGAGATGCGTCCTTAGTAATACGAAACACCTTGCGTATATGATTATAATACCATCATCAGCTCCATTTTAATTATTTTCAGGAAGGAAAATGCAATTACTCCTGAGGCTGTGGTTAGATCCCACACACACTCCAAAAAAAGTAACAGTGGGGAACCTCGGGCAATGGCCAATAAGTCAAGGGAGCCGCGGGTCGAAAACGTTTGGGAACCACTGGCATAGCCCTTCCCATTTTGTGTTCACCAGGTATCTAATCTTCCCTTTGGGCAATGGCTCCATCATTAGGCTTCAGCAAGGTTGGTGCATGGGCAGACTCACTTTCTATTGAGGAAAAGGCTCCATTAGAAAACCTTTCAATCACTTGCTCTTTGCTGTGGCTTCACCCTGAAAAAACTCTAGGGCTTGGAGGAGCTTTGGTTGGCACATAATATCTCACTATAGTCATCCATACCCTGTGTACCATTACTAACACTGACATCTAGTGCCCTTGTTGATCATGGTTTATCTGCTGAGCCTTCAGATTTCTGTTCTTCATCATAATCACAATGACCCTGGGGGATTGAAGAGGTGGATTGGAAAGCATCCTGCACCAGAAACATTTAGAGAGAGGGCCTGATTTAGATGTTGGCAGACTGGTTACTCAACCACAACAGCGACGGATAGCTTGTTCGTTGCAATATAAATCCCATTATAACCTATGGGATTTATATGTCGGTGGACGGGATATCTGTTACCGCTGTGATGGATTAACCCTTCCACCAACATCTAAATCAGGCCCAGAATCTTTTTATTCATAAGTGTAAATTTTTGGGTAATATGCTAAATTACATTTCTTTAACTGACTTACAATACATATTGGATTTGGCTCTAATAATCCTATACCATTTATTTACATACGTGATGGCATTACACATTTTCTGTTTACATACTTTTACATTTTATGTAAACTTCTGCACATGGCTTCCCCTCTTGTTTCTCCATTGTCCTACCGGCCTCCTGACACTTCATCTCCTCACCTCAAACAAGATCAACTACTGGACCTGGAGGCAGAGATTTCCACTCCCTTCTGCTAAACAATTTAAAGAACATGTTGATTCCATGTTCCACCTGCACCAGTAGTCATTCGTGCGTATTGCCATGCACTTTATAGACTTAGAGTTTTGGTAAAAGTTGTTAATCTAGCTTTGCAAATAAACCCAGCACAAAGTATAATATGTGGCACTTTCTATTTACATTATTTTATAATACATTTATCTACTTTTATAGGTCTGGTTACAGAGAACTGTAGCTGGCTGGAAGGCATCATGGTATCAATTCTTTAAAACAGTATGGGAAAAAAAAACAGAGAGAATAGACTATGTTTTCGCATCCTTCAGCTATTGGCTTTAATGTTGTTTTCATACTTTGCCATTGCGGGGAAAGGTCCTACATCTCACTCAGGGTATTTTGAGAATGATTACAATGTTGGTGGGTCCGACACCGACGGCTCATCGGTGTCGGACCCACCAATATCTGCCCCTGAGGTCTGCCCAACACATTGCAATGCGGCGAGCGGAGGCATCGGGCGGAGGGACAGTCCATGGCGCTTCTGAAGGGCTCAAAGAGACCATCAATGTGTCGGAGGGTCTGTATTCCCTACAATAAGGGCGGTGCCTGCTCAGGCACCACCGTGGGGATTACAATGTCCCTTCCCACCTGCCCTTTCATTGCGGTTTACCCGCCCTGAGAAGACAGGCATAAAGTGACTTTAGGGGCCCTAGCGGGCCTGACTTCCCCCTTGGCCCTCTGCATGGTGCCTGCCACAGGGTGCAGAGATGTTTTAAAAGTGTATATTTTCTAGCTCACAACACCCGCCACAATAGAAATATACACATTGCGACTGCTGTGAAGGCGGTTGCAATGTAATCAGGGCAGCGGCATCGCCGATTTCTAGTCGGGCAGTCCTGCTTCTTCTACGGTGCCGTTCAGATGAGAGTCCGACCCGCATTGTAATGATGCCCTAAGTTCCTATTTGGTTTTGATGATGGGGATCAAGAAGTCCTTTTGTTAGACTAAAGCTGCAGTATGACCTACAGCTCCTTATGGTGAGCTAGTGCGTGTTCTTTGATGTATTTATTTTGCAGGCAGTCATGAATACAGGTTAATTGCTGATTCATGGCTTCTAAGGAAGTATTTGCTGTTTGGCTGCTGCAGCCAGCTATAAAGTCACAATGCTATTCAGTAATCTCCATTGCATGTTCGTGTGTTTTACTTTACTGTCCTGATAACTGCTGTTGGATCTACAACTTTTTTATTTACAAAGAAAAGCCATGCATGCACATAGGCGTTCTTAAAGATGAACCACAAATGCTGACTCATCATTATAAATAGCTACTATCCAATATTTTGCAATGTTTGCCTTTTAAATTCACTTACAACACAAATTGCATCTTGAGACTCTCTTTCATAATACCGTGAGAGTAGAGCTTACCTCTGCTAATGCAGTTTGTTTAACACAGAGTCCCTACCCCCAGATACCACACTGTTGTACTCAAATATGTTAATTCATTATTGGATTTGTACTGTAGTACAGTTCGAAGCAACCCATAAACAGTCTACAAAATATTACTAAACACAAAAAGCCAGAACTATTAGGTTTGCCAATGATTCTTTTCTTTAGGAGAGGTCGTATTTCATCCAATATGAGAAAAATCCTTTACCACAAAACCTTTAACTGAGAGTCCTGTATTAATTTTGCTTGTACCTCAACCTGATGGATGCCGTGGATCAATTTTCTATCTTCTACCAAATATTATATTGGCTTTTTTTCAATCTACTCTTTGTAGAAAGCGTTTTCCTCCCTTCAGCCATTGCCTGGATCTTTTGATAAGATTGCATTCATGGGGCTTCTATTCTTAAAATCGACTTTTTTTTACCTGTTTCCTTCGGTGGTATATTTTTTTTAATCAAATGGTATTTCCCCTATAGACTCACTTTTTGGCGTTTTATATTTTTAGGTCATCTTGCTTCGTTTTGGTGATTGTACTTTCTAGTGTTTGATTCCACTAACTCATAGTGTAATAAACAGCAATTCCTGAGGTATGAAATGGAAAACTTTGCACAGTGATTACAAGGATACCTCTCATTTTCATAAACGTACTTAGAGGTTTTTTTAAATGTATACATTTGATACTTTGTTCAAGTTCTATCGTTTTATTGGAAATTACATTCAAGTATTTCGCTATTAAAATTCAGCAAAAAAATGCAGACAAGAAAAATCCTTCATAGGTTTACAACTTTGACCATCCTAAGTGCAACCTTAGGGAACTGAGAAATAGAGAGCACACATTATGCAGAAGAAGTGCAGAGAAATAGGTTGATATAATATTCACTGTCTACAGTGGTTTTCTTTAATTGCGCGTAATATAATATGCTGCAACATTGTGGAAAATATTACATAACAGAGAAAAAGGACACCTCCTGCCTATTTTCCTCGGAGGTTATTTGGCATGGACCTGTTATGCTGCTATGACTAGCTAACAACTTTGGCTCTCATTTTGAGTGGCCACTCAATTGTTTGGGGCAACTAACAAGATTTATTGACCCACCGAAAGTATGAGACGCTTACTTCAACTTGAAGTGAAAACAGCTGAAAAGGTTAGGTGATATTCTGAGCCATATTGAGGAATTACCATTTGAATTTGACCTAGAATTAACAATTTTCACAGTTTTTGTTCATGTTTTTGATATAAATGGAATGTTATTGGTTTTTGAAGCATATTACAGCACACAACACGTCCCCAGGTACAACAGTACATAAGAATAAGGGCATATTATAATACATCCTCATATTCCACCCTCACATATCCGTCAACGGTAGTCCACGGTACTACAACCATTTACCCCATACTTTTACATGTTTTTTGGGACACACCCTTGTCTTATATAAGGCATTCTCCTGAATCGAGCAAAATGCAAGTATCCAAAAAACTGAGATCTGTGCAGGCCAAACTCTTCTTGCAACGCCTGACATGATTTAAGGTGTCTACCCTACCAGATGTCACCAACACTAGAGATCCTGAATCTTGTCCCACCCAGCAAATTTGTCTAGAGGGATGTCTATTGCAACCACCTATGTGCCCATAGGGAAGGGTCACCTGTGTAATATTTTGATCTCATCCTATCTACCGGAATGCCAGGCACAAAGCCCCAAGAACCATCCTGGAGGGCACAAGGTGGGAAGACAAAACAGGAACACCATATAGAAACCCCTCAATCTTGTCCAGACCTATCCCAGCCATCTGTAGCCTAAACGCTGGGCCCCCTTCCCCGACTCAGCGATTCATTGACCACCAGCAGCTGGGCCGCCCAAACATAGAGAGATAGATCCGCCATACCTATCCCTTCCATCCCATTCAGATTGTGTACATTTCCCACACGCTATTCGAGAGGGTTGATCAAGTCAAAGAAGGTCCGGCGTTTGGCTTATAGTTGCTACCACCAAAAGTGCAGCGGTATTAAGAGATCATTTTAAAAGACATAAATTAGAAGGGTGAGGGTGATCATTTTAAACAACGAGGTGTGGTCCAAGATATTAAGAGGCAGCTTCGCCTACCGGGTGACGTCTGACATTAAGTGGGACAACAAAGGGCTGACCTTCAAGCTCCAGGTGAGGGTAGCTCCAAAGCTAATACATGCCCAGGAACCGAAAGCTCAGTCTGCGCACCGTAGACCGATTTGGGCCAGTTAATAGTAAGCCCTGAAGCATCCCGATACAGATCAAGAATCTACAGCACATGATGAATCACGATCAACGAGCGTGAAATGTAGAGAAGCACATCATTCACATAAAGTGCTATACGCTCTTCCATCGCCACCCTCCCAGCCAATGCCCCACACTTGGGCATCGCAGCAAATCCACACCACCATTGGCTCAATTGGCAGCGCGAACAACAGCAGAGATAGGGGGTGACCCTGATGGGCCCCCCAGCCATTCAAAAATTGGGAAGAAAAAGTAGCATTGACCAGCACTTGGACCTTAGGTTTAGAATAAAGCACTTGCATAATTGCACCGAATCAAGGACCCAGTCCCATATTGATCAGCACTTGCTCCACAAAGGCCCAGCTCACAGAATTGAAGGCCTTCTAAAAATATATCAAAAGAAGGGCTGCAGGATATCCCAGTTGAGAAAAACGTGCAAAAGCCATATGGACCCTGGTACTTCTGCAAGGTATTAACCTACTCTGGCACAGGTGTACCAGCTGGGGGAAGATAGTAAGCAACCGGTTCACTAACACATTCGCAAAGATTTTCAACTCAGAGTTAATAAGTGAGATTGGACGATATGATGGGCCGATCCACAGGCTGGCCCGGTTTCGGAGAACCACTATGGTTGCTAAATCAAACTCAGAGAGAAAAAGTGCCCTGCCAATTGCCCCCTGTTCGGGTTCAAGGAGGTAAGGCGTCAAATGAGCCTGAAAGTATGTGTACTGCTCAATAGGGCATCTATCTGGGGCTGGAGTTTTCTCGGAGTTCATAGCCGAGGGCCAAAACGATATCCTCTGGTTCCAGGGGGTGATCCAAGTCCACCCTGTTGCTTACTAATATTGTGGGCATTGGATGTCAAACACAATGGGGTGAGTTGCCTACCTCAGAGGCCGCTCCTTAGATGCATATGAGGCTTCGTAGTACATTGCAAATGCTCTTGCTATATCCGCAGCTGTTTCCCTCACCCCCACTTCCAGGCTGGATAGATGAAACAATCCTGGAGGCCATTCCTCTCACCATCAACCAGTACAGCAACTTACCTGACTTGTTCCCCCACTCGTAGACCCTATGTGTCATGACCATTCAACATTGGTCAGCCTCCCCGAGGTCAAACTGCTGGAGCAACTTACGCTGCAGAGGAAATTGGTGTAAGTGCATGCCAACCATATTTGTTTTGGCTCAGCATTTCAAACCAAGGGTATTTGATTCCAACTCTGTGATTAGCTGCCACTGAGCCTGCTCCTGCCCTTTCAGATGAACAATAGCCACCCCCTTCCAAACAGCCTTACTGGCCAACCACTGGGTACCCGGAGAGTTCACAGTGCCCTATTTAAGGTTGAAGTACACCCCCACCTCTTGGGCTAGGAAGTACTGAACGTACAGCTGCTGCATGAACCAGGCATTAAGTCTTCTCATCGGAAAGGGCCTGAACAGTTGCTAAGTATGGTAAGAAATCCTTTGGGGTAGAATATGAGAGTAAGAGGATCTGGGCGGATCCGACACCAGAAGGAGAAGGTCAATACAGGACAAAAATTTACGGGCCGCAGAGTGGTGGGTGTAAGCATACATTCCAGGGTCCTGTACCCTCCAGTCATCGCATAGGCCAAGGCCCACCAACCAACTATGCAACCCTCTACTCTCCCTTCCTCTGGTCACACCCAGCTCTAGTGAGTCATTTAAGGGATCATAATCTCACTGAAGTCCCCATGAGTAAAGGTTATTCCATAGGGAGTCAAAGAACCTGCACTCACAGCTCCTCCATGGTCTTTTGCATTATGCAGGGTGCAACATAAATACTGACAAAGTGGTAAATGCCACCCTGTAGTTTACCCGCCACTACCACAAACCTTCCCAAGAGATCCAGGTCAACCTTTGAGATCACCAGCGATAATGTTTTATGGAGGAGCACCGCACTGCCTCTGGCCCCCTGGTGTGCCCCAAGTGGAAGACCCTGTTAAGTAATTATTAACAAGTAAGTGAGTTTCCTGCAAGAACAGAACTGCAGTGCTGTGACGTTTAATGAAACAGAGTACTGCTGGTCTTTTAATATGATTGTTAAGGCCATTGACGTTCCATGTCATCAATATGTAGCGCACCACTGCAAATGGTAGGAGCCACCACAGCTAATCTAGCCTCATATAACCTATATGTATTCTGGGACAGCCCATCTCAGATAAGGACGATGAGAACATGCCTGTGGTACCCTCCCTGTCATCAATCAGCAAACATTCAATCCAAAACAAGAACAACAAAACAAAACCCTTCCCCTGCCACTCTCACCCCACTCTTCCCCCTGAAGCATCTGTTACCCACCCACACAAACAAGAAAATAACTTAGTTCCAAAAGTTCCCTCCTCACATTTTCCGCTCCTTCCCTCCAGAATGGAAGGAGCCATTGGTGAAGACAGAATTTAAAGAGAAAAGAAGTGTCAGGATGGACCTAGGCCTTGACCAATCGAATCCACTGACAAATCACGAGCTGACGCCTGGCAGGTCTGTCACTATAAGGACACAAAACCTTGGGAGCCAGTCGGCTCTGACCTAGGGTCCAGGCCTCCCAGTTCAGAGTCAGAGTCTACCCCAGACCCTTGACGTCCCATTGCCGCAACTTCCTCCTGCAGGCCGGGAGTCCACCTCACTCAAGTCCGGAGGACCCCAGTTTAGGCAGATCTCCCAGCCTAGTAATGGGTGTGGTCTTAGGAACCGCTGCTCTGTTTCCCATTCCCAATTGGCCTCCGGTGTATCAAAGTAAACAGTTTTAGAGTTATGAATAACCCCCAGATGTGCTGGAAACATCAGCATGTGTTTTAAGTTTAAAGGTGCGCAGTTGGGGTTTGAGCTTATCGTATGATTTCCTGGCCAGCTGGACCTGGCGTATATAGTCTGGATAAAATCAAGATCCGTTGAGCCCCGTGAACAGGGTCCTCTTGCAGGATACGATCCCGGTCTCTATAGTTAAGTATTTTGGCAATAATCGGATGGAGCATCCAGAGCGATAGGTATCTATGCGCCTATTCAATCAAAACAACAGGAGGGCAATTGTTCAGAGAGCACCCAAGACGAAATCCACTCCTCAGGAAAAATGCTCCGGTATCGCCCTTTTCACGCCATCCGCAAAACCCACAAAGTGCAAGTTGTAGCGCCATGCCCGATTCTCTGTGTCCTCAGACTTCTCTTCCAGGCTTCGTGCTCATCAATTTCATTACCTTAACCTGCAGCTCCCCCAACTTGTCCTCCACCACATAGACCCGTTACTCTGCCTCCGTCACTCTATCCACCACCTTCTCATAGGTCTTGTCACAGGAGGGACACCTCCACCCCTACCTCACCAAACTTGGTCTCCTGCACCAGTCAAGAGGCTTGAATTGCCAACAAAATAGCTCCGGACTCGTCCACCGGTTAAGGTGCTTAGATGATAGCTTTGTGAAACAGTCTATCTTTGATTGGCTCTGTGATCTGGTGGGTCTGTCGTACTCCATGGGTAAACCACCTCCATGTCATCAATATGTAGCGCACCACTGCAAATGGTAGGAGTCACTACAGCTAATCTAGCCTCATATAACCTATATGTATTCTGGGACAGCCCATCTCAGATAAGGACGATGAGAACATGCCTGTGGTACCCTCCCTGTCATCAATCAGCAAACATTCAATCCAAAACAAGAACAACAAAACAAAACCCTTCCCCTGCCACTCTCACCCCACTCTTCCCCCTGAAGCATCTGTTACCCACCCACACAAACAAGAAAATAACTTAGTTCCAAAAGTTCCCTCCTCACATTTTCCGCTCATTCCCTCCAGAATGGAAGGAGCCATTGGTGAAGACAGAATTTAAAGAGAAAAGAAGTGTCAGGATGGACCTAGGCCTTGACCAATGGAATCCACTGACAAATCACGAGCTGACGCCTGGCAGGTCTGTCACTATAAGGACACAAAACCTTGGGAGCCAGTCGGCCCTGACCTAGGGTCCAGGCCTCCCAGTTCAGAGTCAGAGTCTACCCCAGACCCTTGACGTCCCATTGCCGCAACTTCCTCCTGCAGGCCGGGAGTCCACCTCACTCAAGTCCGGAGGACCCCAGTTTAGGCAGATCTCCCAGCCTAGTAATGGGTGTGGTCTTAGGAACCGCTGCTCTGTTTCCCATTCCCAATTGGCCTCCGGTGTATCAAAGTAAACAGTTTTAGAGTTATGAATAACCCCCAGATGTGCTGGAAACATCAGCATGTGTTTTAAGTTTAAACTTGCGCAGTTGGGGTTTGAGCTTATCGTATGATTTCCTGGCCAGCTGGACCTGGCGTATATAGTCTGGATAAAATCAAGATCCGTTGAGCCCCGTGAACAGGGTCCTCTTGCAGGATACGATCCCGGTCTCTATAGTTAAGTATTTTGGCAATAATCGGATGGAGCATCCAGAGCGATAGGTATCTATGCGCCAATTCAATCAAAAAAACAGGAGGGCAATTGTTCAGAGAGCACCCAAGACGAAATCCACTCCTCAGGAAAAATGCTCCGGTATCGCCCTTTTCACGCCATCCGCAAAACCCACAAAGTGCAAGTTGTAGCGCCATGCCCGATTCTCTGTGTCCTCAGACTTCTCTTCCAGGCTTCGTGCTCATCAATTTCATTACCTTAACCTGCAGCTCCCCCAACTTGTCCTCCACCACATAGACCCGTTACTCTGCCTCCGTCACTCTATCCACCACCTTCTCATAGGTCTTGTCACAGGAGGGACACCTCCACCCCTACCTCACCAAACTTGGTCTCCTGCACCAGTCAAGAGGCTTGAATTGCCAACAAAATAGCTCCGGACTCGTCCACCGGTTAAGGTGCTGAGATGATAGCTTTGTGAAACAGTCTATCTTTGATTGGCTCTGTGATCTGGTGGGTCTGTCGTACTCCATGGGTAACCCACCTCCAGTAGGACCCGGAACAACTATTGAACACCAGCCACTTACTTCTCGTCTCCAGAGTCCAGGGCGAGAGCCATCAGTCACTCCCCGGCCCGCTTACACCACCAAGCCGGGATGGGCCACACATGCAGCTAGAGCACGCCATTGTTCCCCCCCCCATGCCGCCACTGTATACCTCCAGTGCCCAGCTTCCTCATTCCTTGTCTGCCACTGAACCCCCAGCAGTCCATGGAAGAAGGGAGGGGGAGAAGAAGGCCCTTATAAAAAAGTTTGCCACTGCCTCACTTATGGCTAGGCCCCTCCATTGACAACCCGGAATTCAGTCATGTTCCTTCCCCAGGCTCAGAGGCTCCATTACCTTTATTAGGCCCCAGTGGCCAGCAGCACCCACAGTCCACTCAGCTGGAGGGGGCAGAAAGGAAGAGGAGGAGACTGTGGCGCTTCTGAAGTCTCTTGGGCCACTCACAGCACAATTTGAGGGTCTGGCAGATGCTGCCGATGATGGTGCTCTAGGCAGCTGCCACATTGTGCCTTCTCAGCTCCTGCTTTGTGCCCGTTCCAGGCAGGATACGGGGCGACGGCACCCAAGGCCAACAGCAATGTGTCACACTCCATGGTGGATCACTGATGGGAGGATATGGCCATCTTACGGGCCTGTCAGCACTAGGATGAAGTCAGCTTCAGCACATCCGGTGGGAGCACTAGCAAGGAGAGACCGTCATCTTGGCTCGTAAATCCACCCCCCAATTCTTCATGTGTTTTAGTGAGCCATCAGAGTCCAACTCGTACTGGCCCACATTTTTGCTTTTCTTGGCATTACCAGTATCCCTCATATCAGTAATTCTGGGGGTGGGAAAGTTATGGTTGATTTCCAGGGTCAATCATAAAGAGGGTGAGAATGGCCAAAACAAATCTGGCTCTGTAGTTCTCACATCCTCCTAGCCTGTGGTCTATTAAATTTATTTTAATATGCTATCTTCTTTACCCAGGAGTGAAATGGACTATAACATTTAAATATATTCTTTGTTTAAATTACATTTGGACTTATTGTGATATGGTGTCTCCCAAAATGACTTAGTGATTTTTTTATCATTTCGGAAATGGATTGCTTTCGTCAATATCAGAATCCTTTTTCATTGAATCCTAGATACAGTGAAGGAGGGAAATTAGGGAACTGAGATGAGGAGGGTTTAAAGCCTAAGCGTAGTTAATGATTTTTAATAAAATTATAAAAATGGGGACATTTTTGAAATGGTACTAACAGACAGTTCTTCAACTCTGTGAATTACGTGAATCTGCCATCCAGTTTAATGGTACTCAATGTACCAACATCAAAAGGATGGGAAGATAAATTGATCCAAACTCAAACCCAATACCTGCAAATCACAGCAGATGTCACAGATGAGCATTTAATTCACCAAGCTATCTTGCTAGCATGTATGGACAGACTATATGCAATAGAGATGCTTTTGGTATTTTGAAATTGGTATGTTGATTTGATCTCAGAAGCCACACCTCAGGGGTATAAAAGAGAAACCTTTTTCTTGAATTTAGAATAGAGTCAAGGTTTTTAAATCTTATTTTTATATGTCACAATGTCTTTTTAAATATTGTATTACTCTGGGCAGAGGAGACATGATGGCCCTCGTCCTCCTGGACCTCTCCACAACATTTGACACAGTCTCCCACCCCAGCCTCATCCAACACCCACATAATATTGGAATCCAAGGACACGCATTCCAATGGATCTGCTTCTTCCTGATCGAAGGACTCAGTCAGTCAGCCTCGCACCTTACACTTTGGATGCCAGTGACATAATCTGCGAAGTTCTGCAACAATCCTCCCTGAGCCAGACCCTCTTCATCATCCATTTTCAGGATACCAAAGTTCTCTCCCACGCCAGTAACACACAACACTTTCACTCCCTTATGGACAAGACGCCCAGTACCCAGATCAAGTTCAATGCCTGCATGACGGAAATCACTTGCTGGATGAAGACCTGATTCAAAGAGGTACAAATTTACGTTTGTGTAAGTTTAAGTTTTGTTTGTATTCACAAAACTGCAATTTTATAGTGAGTTTACGAGTGCGGAGAAAAGCAAACTTTTAAAAACACTTGGTTTTATTTTTTGCACAGGGAAATTTCTCTATCTTCCTTCATTTTGATATTCTTTTAGACACTACTCCTTCACGCCAGAATAACTTCTGACGACTCACAATGTCACGGAGTGATCTGTTCTTGGGGAAACCACACCCTTATATTTCTGAAATATGCAAAAAAAAAGAAACTTGCATCCCAACATGCCCCCATGTTCTTTGTTTTTTCTAGTCGTGAAAAAGCCCTAGGCTTGCATGCCTCTAAAGGGCGAAAGACGTATTGGCAATAATGATTACAACAATGCTACTGTGGAACAAGAATACAAATACAGAACCATTAATATATTCCTGCATGATTGGATTTCTACCCATTAATATACTTCATCCAAATAACGCCTTGATAATCTTGAGAAGACCTGAACGCTAAAAGAACTCTTAGAAGACACACTCGTTTTTTCACTATGCCTGAAACTAGTGTCTTTCCTAGAATAGGCCAAGTGAGGAGAGAGGGGGCACAAAGACTTTCTGAAGTTTTTGGGTTAGAAGTACCTACAACAGTTAGAAGACGGAAGAACAGGTGGTATGAGCGCACAACCAGAATATAGAATATAGAGGCAACCAATCCAGCCTGATAAGGCACCTGTTGAGCCTACCCTATGTTTGTAGATGAAAAGGTATTCACATGTCCTATCTCAGTGGCACATTAACTTCCAGCAAAGTGTATGAGGAATAACCAGTGACTTTGAAGATATTCCTGTAGAAGTAGCAGTGTTAATGGAGTAGTTAATGGACAGACCAAAAAGTACTTCTTGGCATCACAGGGCACAATTGTGACGATTTGTTGAATGACTGACTATACCAATTAGGTGATGTGTGTGGTAATTTTGTACCACTAATAGTAAACCTATACATGACCTACAGAAGCTAACATGGAGGCAGTGGCACACACATGCGTGAAGAAAAAAGCCATCATATGCACAGCGGGTACTTAAGCACACGTGAAAGACATACCAATGTCATGATACTAGCAAGACTCTAGCGCCTCCTGTTCTCTAAGAGGATCAACACTCTGGTGCATTTCTATTTGAATGTGATAAACTGAGCTCTTCATCGCGACTGCTTGCTTTTATCATGTATCTGTTTAGATTTTCTAAAGCTTAATTTTTACCCCAAGCAATTGTGTCCAGACGCTATAGACATTTGAACAAAGGCTTAAGATACATGTAATAACAGGAGACATGAATAGAGGGACATTCATCAGATATACCTGCAATCAACAAGTATTTTTGTAAAGAATGTTACCCATGGGCTGTTTCCACTGAGCTTTTGGCTATCAAGTAGATGTTTACACCTGAGCATTCAATTATTAAATAGATGTTTTCACCTGAGCATTCGGTAATCAAGTAGATGTTGTAGGCTACCTCTGTGTACTGTATTAGATGTTGCCATTCTTATTCCTAGTCAGGGGGGATTCCAAGTTTGTGGCTACCCATATTCTACAAGGGAGAGAGGAAGAGATATTTGTGGCATTGATAGTGAATGTAATGTTTTGCAGTAGAATTTGTTTTGTTCACGACTCAGAGACATTTTAACGCAGGGGCAAAGTGGCCACTTGCACAGGGACCCCACCTTCCATGAGTTCCCTGGCAAAGTGAAGTTTTTTTTTAATCTATGTCACAGTTCTTCTTCTTTATCTCAACCACTAACATATTATTCAATATTGCTTAGAATCGTGGTGCTTTAATTAGTAGAAAATGGGTAATGAAATACAACGTTAGATAGAAATGAGATGGGTAACAGAATGTAAGATTGAGACACAAGTCATGTTTTAGAGGCCTGTGAAAAATGTCGTACTGTATTCAATTTGATATATGATCTTGGCGTAATTAAGAAAAGGGCATACTACCAAGGGTGCAGAGCAGTGGTCTTCAAACTTCCTAACCCGGGCCCCTCATAAAGTAAAATAAAAATCATCCCTCCCCCGAAGAATTTCTACAATTATTCAAATACATTTGCAATGTTTAAAAATGTCTACCCTTTTAAAAAATGCAATCAAATACACGATTGCCAAACATTATTTTGGTTAGCCAGGCCTTACTTAAGTGTAAAAGTATCCACTGTATGAGTATCAGTAATGGTGGGAAAGGGAGGTTTAAGGAATATTTGGAGTCCCTTCTCTTTTGACATATACTCCCAGACAGTATTTAAATGACAAAAGGTGTTAGTGATGGCCCATTACAGAGTGGCTTACTGATACAATTTTTTTCCACTTGATACAAATCACTTTTATCAGCATGATGCTTATCTTGGTCAGAGCCTGGTTTCCCCACCCGGGATCAATTAAAACCCCCGATGGGGGGCTCTCCCCCTAGTTTGAAGACCTCCGGCGCACATTATATGTGCCTATTGAAGTAAAAATGAGCTCCAGCTTTATGTAATTTTGTATTTGCTGGTGTAATAAACGTTAGTCGAAAAATGTATACTTCATGACAAATCCCAAATTTACAATTGATGTTGTGCTTTGAAAAAATCAAAAACTTCCTTACAAGGCGCATTCTGGTGTAATCGGTAAATAACCATGTCACTGGTCGTATGGACCCTTGGTCATCAACAAGGAAAGGTAAAAAGGATTTTTAGTACAGTAAATAAAGAGAAAATCTGTGTGAGTTAAAGGGTTTTATTTTCAATTCCTTAGCTTTTCATTATTTATTCAATGACCAGTAATCTCTTAAGTATCAGCATTAAAGGATAATACAATCCAATAAAGGATATTTCAATGTAAGAAAGACTACAATATTGGTTAAAATTACAGTTAGTGTTGTAATAATACAGCAAGCTTGTTCCATAAAGGAAGTGCCCTAATTTAAATTAAATTGGAATAAAGTAGAATGTCAGTTCAGTTACCCAATAAAGAGTACTAATGAGAGAATCAATGCATGAGCATAAAGCCTTTGCATATCACGCTGGGAAATATTCTCAGCTAAAAATCAGCAGACATCAAAGAAATGGGTTAAGCAGACTCCCATGTAAAGAGGTATTTAGATACTCAGAGATAAGTCTCCAGAGAGTGTGAATGAAAGAAGCTCTAAGGAAAAAGGCCTCTATAAGAGAAAAGCTCAAAGGAAAAAGCCATATCCTGCACTATAAACATGAACTAATATATAAACACACAATAGTCTAGGTGGCAACATGTTCTGTCTTGCCTTCCGCATCATCCAATAGGATTTTGGTAATCTCCTGGGAGTAAGCAAACTCCCCACCTTCTCACATGCGTACTATGATCTGAAAACGTTAGTCCTTGAAAAGATTCCTCGGTCACATTCTGCAGTGCAGACAGTTTTTCTCATGAGTCTTCCTTCCCAATTGCTCCTCTCCTCCCGGTGAGAACCTCACTATCAGTTGTATAATACAAAACAAATGCCTATTTACTGCAACATCTGCAGCTACGAAGAAAACATTGTGTGCAAAATCAATAAGAGATCGGTGTATAAAACAGGACTTTCATTGTTAATGTGAAATTTCCATTTATATAGCATGAGAAGTTATGCAAAGTTAAATCAATACTTGTTTACTTCACTTCTAGGCTTATAGCATCTAAGTATGATTACCTCCTACAATTATTAAATATTTTTATTTTAATGTGAGACTCACGATTTAATGCATTCAATTGTAATAAGTACGACACGAAAAGACAGCATGAATCAAATCATATGAAATCTGGGATTCAAAGTAAAATTAAAAGTTTTGCTACAGCAACCACAGAAACAGGGTTGAAAATGTTCGTTTGTAACTGTTGTCTGTATTGTACAGATCAGGAGGACTATGCACAGTGGAGTCTAAAGTACATCTCCAAAGAATTTAGTGTGTGCGGTTTGAACACTGGTCTGTTAGTGAAGAGGCCTTACATCAACATATTTCTCAAATTGGAGAGTTGAAGATTGTGGAGACAATAAACATTGAAGGCACAAAAGAAGTGAAAGACATGAGACATCTAGACAGAGGAAATAAATAGTGGTACAAGGTGCAGAAAATGTAAGAGGACAAAAAGGTGAGCGAGAGACGGGAAGAAAAAGGGAGAGAAAAAGTAAAATAATATATAAAGGACACTTGTTGCTCCTCAGGGACACTGTGCAGGGGTCTTGCTGAAAGGTACGCACAAAGCGTGATGGTACTCAGTGAAGCTGGTGGTCAAGCTGTAGAAGTGTGCACCGGAAAACAAACACATGGATTGACCGAGGGAGTGAGGGAAACCCATGAGTTGTAAAAAAGGAAGGGCCACTGTGTTGAACGCCTTGGTGGCGTCAAGTAGGGCAGCAACAGCCGGAAGGGTGGGGTTAATTTGATGTAGCACAGAGAAGATAGTACAAAGATTGTGTGAGGTTGCCCTCCCAGGTATGAAGCCAGATTGATCTGGGAGGGCAATGGTGGGCATTGATAGGAGAAGGCGGGAGGCAATTCATTTAGCAAAGATTTTGTTTTCAATGTTAATGAGGGAAAGGGGCGGTAAGAGTCATGGCGATCTGCAGGTTTATCGGGCTTCAGGAGCAAGGTAATCAAAGCCGTGCGCAGCGACGGCGGGAATAGACCAGTGTCAAAAGACTCGTTGTACATGGCCGCCAGATGCGGCACCAGGATATCAGCAAACGATTTGTATATCGAGGCAGGCAGGCCATCAAGACCCGGGCCCTTGTCACCGGGGAGGCTGTTTATGGCTGCCAGTATTTCTTCCCTAGTGAAGGGCTCATCCAGGAATTTACGATGGTGGTCTTCGAGCCAAACCAGGCAATGGACTCACAATATTGATCAAACTTGTCCTGAGGTAAAGGAGTGCCAGCCGAATAGAGTTGCAAATAAAAATCGAGAAAGCGGGATTTAATATCATCCGGGGATGTGGTCCTATCCATACCACCATCACTGAGGGCCGTAATGTAGGATGCAGCGCGTGGTTGGCGAAGAAGGTTAGCGAGGGTAAGTCCAGGGTGGTCTCCCTCTCCAAAGCGACGCACCGACCCTCTCTGCCAAGAAAAGACAATTCACGACCGGCTTCATCCAAAAATTCGGTGTGCTTTTGATGCAGGAGCACAAGTGTTTCAGAGTCAAGGCACGCCGCCTGGGCGGCATCCAAATCGCCTTCGCCAGCGTGGAGTGGATAGTGCAGAGGACGCCCGCCTGTCTGGAAATACACTTGCCATGGATGACAACCTTGAAACCTTCCCAAAGGGTACAAGCGGAGTCGACCAAGCCCGCGTTGAGCTCAAAATAATCAGTAATCGCATTGTCAATGTCCAAACAAAACACCGTGTCACGAAGGGCATTGGGAGGAAGCCGCCAGGTGAAGGCACGTCGCTGGGAGAGAGGAGGCCTAAGACGAATCTGGACCGGCGCATGATCGGAGAAGGTGCGGGCCATGTGCTCTGCATCAGTGAGCCAGGGCAGGACATCTGGCGAGGTTAGCCAGAGATCTATTTGTGACCAACAGCCCCTCGCACCCGACATACATGGTTGAAAAAATCCGGGTAATCGGAGTTGGGGCCATATACTGCGGCGATCGTGACGGGCGGGGCAAGGAGCAGACCGTGGAGGATAACATACCTACCCTCTGGATCGAGAAGAACCCAGGAAGTCTGCCATAGGAGACCACAGCGCAACAAAATGGAGACTCCCCTGGCATAGGACGAATATGTGGAAGGGTGGGATTCCCCCCAGTGGCGGGAGTGAAGTCTGGCAACGGAACCTGGGAGCAAATGCGTCTCCTGTAAGAGACATATATCTACTTGGTGGCGAAGGAGGTGTGAATGAATCAAGCGAGCCTTGCGGAAATCGTTCAGGCCACGGACGTTCCAAGTCCAGCAGACAATGTCAGCCATAGGTGAGCAGGGCTAGGTGACGCGCTAAGCAGAGCCAACAGCAGGGAGAGCAAAGCAGCAATGCGCTCGAAAGGAGCGGAGAGGACAACCAATGCCGAGGCAGAGCAGGTGTGGGGAGTAGCGCAAGTGGGTAAGAGTTCAGGCTCCCAATGGGTCGCAGCTTTCCGAGCAGCGCGGGAAGGATGCACAAGCTGCCAAGCAGTGGGTGCAGCCCGGAGGGAGACGCGCTTACATCAACAGCGAAGGCACACCAGATGCCAGAACATAGGCGGGCACAACTTGAAGGGGGAGGAAGAGACCAGTGAAGCAGCATATGTAATTGTAAGACGTGTCGGGTAAGTACAATCCAAACAACTTGGAGGAAAGTGTGCTGTGCAAGAGTCAAAACAAAGCTGAGTACAGACTTAGGTAGATTTGCGACGGTGCTGTGTAGGAAACACAATGCAGTGACAAAGACCAAACAAGGGGGAACCCGCAATCCAGGCCAACCCTGGCCCGACCCCCCCACTAACCATAACAGCAAGAAACCCAACCACCCAGCACCCACACCAAACCCCCAAGCAGGCTGAGAATACCACCCACTCCACCCAGGAGACCCGCAACCAGGAGGGGGGAAACAAACAGTAAACAATGGGAATCATCCCGGTGGGGGCATGGCAGGACTCAGCAAACACCCCTGCAATGGAGCAGGGTAGCCAAGCTTGGGTAACATTGTGGCATTAAAGACAAAGCTCAGGTGAAACAAAGAAAAAAGGACATCATAGTCTGCACACTCAGTCATTATCGCTTAGGCGGTCGGCAGCTTCGTGTGGAGAGGATCTGGTTTCTTTGTCAAGTCTCTTGGCAAAAGCAAGGGCCTCCCTCAGATCAAGAAAGTTGGTGTCCTGGAACCCTGTCAGAACCTCAACTTCGCCGGGTAGGCCAGGGAGTATACAACCTCATGCTTCTGGAGGATGCGGTTGGCAGGCAAAAACTCTCTCCTGGCAGCTTGAAAAGTCAAAGTATAATCCGGATAAAAAGTGAGAGTATTACTCTGGTTCTTAATGGTGCCCTTCTCATGTGTTGCCCAGAGAATGGCGTCGCATTCACGGACGTTCAATATCTTCGCCACTATAGGGCGGGGTGGCAGACCTGGACCAGGACGCGGGCCAAGGGAACGATGAGCATGCTCCACAACGAATAATTGGGACAGGACATTCCCGAAGAGCTCCCTGATGAGTTGCTCAATAAAGTCTTCCATCTTGGAGATGTTGGTGGACTCAGGAAGGCCCGTAATGCGAAGATTACTCCTGCGGGAGCGAGTCTCCAAATCTTCATTCTTTTCCCATATTACGGCCAAAATCTTATCCATCTGGAGTAGCTTCTGCCTGTCCTGGGTAGCCGCATCTTCCACATCAGAGACCCTCGATTCCACATGAAAAAGTCTGTATTCGTGGGAATCAACATGAGCCTTCACGGAGTCTAGGCAAGCGGATAGTTGATCGAGCTGGGAAGCAATTTTTTTTTTTTTAATTGTTTTTATTGCAGAATTAGAAACCACAGAATACAATGGCTCAACCAGTCCACTCGTAATGTCCCCCCGTTCAATCATTAAGACGTATACCATACACAGCCATTCAGCCCGCATCCCGGAGGCCGGGCGGCGTAGTACCTTAAATAGCAGGAAGGCATCACGGTGAGTGTCCCTTCGGGACAATGGTCGAAAGAACATTTTACGTATCTGCATTTTACCCCCCCCACCCACAATAAATAACAGCGTCAGCCATCCCACATATGCAGGTCAATGCTACTAGCCGCTTCCAGACCCGCCCCGCGCTCTGTGGGGCCTACCATACCTGACCCGCACCCCTCTGCCACCTCCCGCTCATCGCCTACGCCCCACAGGCCCTTCTCAGCTCAGAGTCACCATCGCGGTCAACCAGCCCCCTGGCTTCCGGCCCCCCCGAACTCCCACTAAACAGCCCCCCAGTGTCCCCTCCCCGGCAACTGCTAATGGTGTGTGTCCTGTTCTTAAGTGTAGTATGGATCCCGCTACAGTGTCAATGACATCTCTGAGTTAGTATGCCTCGCAGTGTCCACAGGTCCCATCCACTCAATCCTCGTCTTCTACTAACGAGTCACGCAAGGCTTGCACCACCAATTCCCACGCACGCGCTGCATCCAAGGCCTTCTCATTACCAAGCTTGACAGCCTGCTTCATTCGGAGCACACTCTCACATTCAGACCACCGCAGCAATTCATTCTTCCACCTCCTCACGGACGGCCCGCCCCAGGACTTCCAATGCCATGAGATCTCTCTTTGTGCCAGTATCAAACCCAGGTCAATAAATTTGCTCGTCACCTTAGTGTGTTTGGTGTGCGGGAACCAGAGCAACAGACACGCCGCCATGTCGAAGTCCACCTCCCTGTCGGTCACATCGTTTAGGAGGTCCCCCACCTCTGCCCAATAGGCCTCCAAATGCGGACAACCCCAAAACAAATGATCCAGGTCCGCCTCCGGAGACGAACACCTCGGGCACCGTGCGTCCTGCACCTGGAAGTACCGCCGTATTTTTTCCGGGGTTAGATAGGCCCTATGTAGCACAAAGAAATGCACTTGTTGGAAACGCGCATTCCTCGTGCCTTTCCATGTGCGCCGTAAAATATGGCTCCATACCGTGTCTGGAATGGGCCTGCCCACACTCTCCTCCCATTTAGCTTTGAGCCCCTGGAGCGGTTCCAGTCCCTCGTGCAACATCCTGTTATGGAGGCAGGTCACAGCCTTAAAGGTGCCCGCTGCCATCACCACATACTGGCACGCCATAGTTGTGTCCGGTTCTATGAGCCCTCCCTTCCAGTGCTTCTGTATAGCCGCTACCACCGCCGCATGCAGGAGAAAGCCCCCGTCAGACAGCCCGAACTGTTCCTGAAGTACTCCGAAGGGCACCAAAGTCCCATCGACATACAGGTCTCCCACCACCTGAAGTCCCGCCTCCTCCCATTCCAGCTAAGGGGACCAATCGCCCCCGTGTGGTAGGGCCGTCAGCATGCCAATCGGAATTTCCGGCGCATAAGGCCGGGTCGCCCTCGCCCTCCTAAGACTCCTCTGCCAGCACAGCCTGAGCGTCCGTTCCTCCATTGTGAGGCCTAGCAGCTCCAGCCTCTGCTGCATAACGATATAGGACAGCACATGGCGCTGTATCCCCAACTCCCGATCACACTCCGGTCCCCTAAACACCCGGGCCACATGTTGCGTGAGAACCTGGAGTTGCGCCGCCAAGTAATACAGTTCAAAATCAGGAACAGCCATCCCCCCCTCAATCTTGGGGCGTAGCAACGTACTCAGAGCCACTCTACGGCGGCCATGTCCCCACAGGAAACCAATAATCATCGTCCTCAGGTCCTTAAAGATCCTCTGAGGAATCCAAATGGGTATCGTCCGGAAGTAGTACAGGAGTCGGGGGAGCGCCACCATTTTCAAGAGAGCAATCCTACCTAGTACCGTCAGCGGGAGGGTCGACCAAAAGGACATGCTGCCCCTCAGCGCCCGAACGCACCGGCCAATATTGCCTTCTAATAGGTCCGTGGTCACATGGTAGATACAGACTCCCAGATAAGTGAAGCAAGATGGCTCCCAGACCACCCCCAAGTCACGAGCAGGGCAGGGCGACTCCGCTCTCATCGGGAACACACAGGTCTTCGCCCAGTTGACCTTAAGGCCAGACAACTGTCCAAACTCCGACAACAGGTCCATCGCTCCTTCCAGGGCCCGCTCCGTATCGTCTAAATACAGCAACAGGTCATCCGCATATAGCGAGATGTGATGTAGCCGCCCGCCGCTAATTATCCCCGCGTATCTGTCACCCGACCTAGCGTGGACCGCCAAGGGTTTCATCGCCAGAGCGAACAGGAGGGGGGAAAGGGAGCACCCCTGTCTCGTGCCCCTACCCACCGGGTACGCCGCAGACACCAAACCACCCAAACGTACCCGCGCCGTCGCTGAGGAGTACAAAACCTTCGTCCACCGGCGGAACCCATCGCCTATGCCAAACCTCTCCAGCACTCCATCCAGAAAGACCCACTCCAAACTATCGAATGCCTTCTCAATGTCCACTGATAAGACCGCTTGGGTCCCATCCTCGTCCTGAACGGCGTCCATTATCCCAACCAGTCGACGGATATTCAACGCCGTGCTCCTCGTGGGGATAAACCCTGCCTGATCCCTGTGTACCAGGCCCATCATGTGTGGAGCCAGCCTGGCGGCCAGAATCCGGCTCAGGATTTTGTAGTCCACCGTCAACATGGACAACGGGCGATAGGACCTCACATCTGTTGCATCCCTGCCGGGCTTTAGGAGCGGCACAATCAAAGCCTCCCTCATGGATCCAGGCAAACCCCCTAACTCATAAGCCTCCGTGTACACCACCAGCAGTCTGGGTGCCAAGCAGTCTACAAAGTGCTGGTAGAATTCGATCGGTAACCCGTCCACCCCGGGTGTTTTATTCCGAGCCATATTTTTAATGGCCGCCCGTATTTCAGCAAGCGTGATCGGGCCGCCCAACTCTTTCGCGTCCTCCTTGTCAAGGACCGGAAGCTGCCTCGCCTCTAGGTACTCCGCAATTTCCTGGGCCTCCACTCCCAACTGACTCTGGTACAATTCCTCATAATACACACGAAAGCACTCTAACACCGCTGCCTGAGAATATACCGTCTCCCCCAGTGCGTTGGTGATGCTAAGGACCGGGCAGCCCCTAGTTTCAGGGTTAGCGAGTCTGGCCAAGAGCGTGCCCACCGTATCCCGTTCAGCATGCGCTCTGATGGCATATTGCCTATAGTCGTAACATCTCAACCGTTCCGTTTCAGTGGCGACCACCTCCTTCGCTTCCAACAACCGGGCCTGCAAGTCCGGCCTGTCGGCCTGCGCCACTCCAAGTCCCTCGGATTCTCCTCCGTTTTCGCAAGTGCATTCAACACAGTCGTACGAGCATTCGAAAACCGACCCAGGCATACCCCTCTCACCACCACTTTCATCGCATCCCATTCAGTGGACCTACACGTGGCCGTACCCTCGTTCTCGCCGAAGTAATTATCGATGCCCTGTTGGACAGCCTCACTAAACACTGAGTCCTCCAACGTGTCTGGCCGGAGCCGCCATGTTGGAATCGCCGAGCGCTCCCGTTGCCACCGGATATGTACCAATAGGGGATTATGGTCCGAAATGGTTCTAGCCAAGTATTCCGTGTGTGAAATCAATGGGGCCAAGGATCCGCCACAGAGCACTGAATCTATCCTCACGTGTAGCGCATGGAGAGCTGAGTAAAAGGAATAGTCCCTGGTATCCCTGTGCTGTTCCCGCCACACATCCAGCAACCCCCACCTGTCCTGCCAGTCCTTCCTGTGCATGGCCAGCCTACGTACCGGGGAATCAACAAGGGGGGGTGAGACCTATCCAAGACCACATCCGTAATCGAGTTGAAATCCCCCCCAAGTACCACCGGGCCCGCTAGGAAAGAGGCCAAGGACCCGGAAAGGCCATCGAAGAATCGGGCCTGATCAGTATTTGACGCATACACACAACAGAGAACCACATCCCTACCATACAACCGCCCCTCCACCGCCACAAACCTGCCATCAGGGTCCACCACTTGGTTCAGCACCTGAAACGGTATCCCCGCTCTCACCCAAATCAACACCCCCCTGGCATATGCTGAGTAAGTGGTGCCGAACACCTGGCCCGCCATCTTTTCTGCAACGCAGCACATTCCTTTTTTGTCAGATGGGTCTCTTGTAGCATAGCAATCTGGACCCCCCTTCGCACTAGATATGCATGCACCTTGTGGCGCTTGACCATGGTTCGTAGCCCCCGGACATTCCACGTTAGGCATTTTAAACTAGGTAACGTCCCCATACCAGCAGTGAACAGTCCAGGTCAAACAACGCCAGTTCACATCCCCACCAAAGCAGTTGCCCCCCCCGGAACAAACTCTGAAAAGAAAAACACCCCAAACCCCACTCCCCAGGACAGAGCCCAAAAACCCAGTGTCAGCCCCGATCCAAACCTCAAACCAACCACACATTCTCCTAACCTGTGGTCTCCACCACAGAAGGCCTTAAGGGCCCTAGGGGGGTGAGTTATCGCCGACCCCAGCAAGCGGAGCCCGCGCCTCGCGCTCCCATCCCGTCCTGCCCACGTGGCACCCTACCCGGCAACCCACCCATCGCCAACAGGATACCGCCCCACCATCAGATCCTGTCCAAGCCCCAACACAGCCTCAACCGTGAAATATCCCATCAGAAGTCTGGGGGGTCACCACCGGCCCCTTCGAGCTTTCCGCTTCCGAAAGGTCCTCTCCTGTCCTGCTGCCTTCGCCGCCAGAGTCCGTCTCCGCCAGTTCACTTTCCTGCTGCGACCCCGTAATGGCCGCCGTCGCTGCGAGCGCATCTCTCTTTTCCGCAGCCATTTGGGCCTCCCGTTTCTCCCGCTGGCGCCTATTGCGGGACCGAATACGTTGCGATTGTCTGATCTGAGGCAGTTTAGGCCGATCTCGCCTACTTTTGTGCGACCTATCCGTCCCCGCTCTGTACGACTCCAGCCGCTGCCATGCCTCGTCCGGAGTCTGAAAGAAGTGCGTGGTCTCATCCAGGATGACCCGCAGCTTGGCCGGGAAGAGCAAGGAGTATTGAATGCCCTCCTCTCGCAGCTCCTTCTTCACCGCCAGGAACGATTTCTTTGGACCGCCTGGGTGTAGTCCGGGAAGATTGTGACCCTGCTGTTCTCCACCTCAAACGGGCCCGATGTCCGAGCCCTCTGGATGAGGAGGTCCCGGTCCTTATAATGTAGGAGCCGCACCACCATCGGTCGGGGGGGCGGCCAAGTCCTGGCGGGCGAGCAGGCACCCTATGGGCTCGTTCCAGGGTAAAGAAAGGAGTAAGCCCCTCCGGCGCCACCACAGTCCGAAACCAGTCCTCCATGTAGGCCACCGCATCCTCCCCCTCAATTCGTTCTGGCAGGCCTACGACCCGCACGTTATTCCTCCTATTGCGGCCTTCAGCATCCTCCGCACGTCACTCCAGCGAGTCCAACCGGGCCAGGATGTCCGTGATCTTATGCTCCGCGGTCACTACCGACGGTTTCAGGTCCAATAGCAGCTGATCATGGTCCTTGACCTTATCCGCCAGCTTCGCATGGTCCGCTCGCAATAGCCCCAGCCCCGTGGCTACTTGCGCAATGCCCTGCTGCAACGCCTCCTTGGTCGAGGTAATTGCGTCCAGTATGGCATCCAAGCATCGATTCAGTCGCTGCTCCTGGTCCAACTCCGGCGGGGGGGGTCTCGCCCACCTGGGACAGCGCCGCCAGGTCCCCCTGTCCGCGCTCCACGGCCACCGGCCCTCCCGTAGCCGCCATCTTAGGGTACTGCGTCACAGGCCAGGAAACCCGTTCAGTCCCAGCACTCGTGGGTCAGCGCAAACTTCCCAATATTGAGCAGGATCAAGTGCCACCGCCGATGCCCGCAGCTCCAAGGGCCAAGTGGGTGAGCACTGTCCGATCTGCCCCCTCGTGAGCCTGGAGGAGGAAGGGAAGAGGGAGAGATAGCGGCCAGTAAGTGTCCTCAAAGTCCGAGCGGAGCCGGGTTCCCTGTCCCCCGATCTTCAGGACTGTCGCCACAGTCCCTACCGCTTCGATCTCTCGACTGCAGAGCCCTCCACCAGTCAGCACCAAGGCCGCTCAATGTCGACGTCCGGAGCCGCCCGTCCGCTCCGCCGCCATTTTCTTCCCACTCTCGGCGACACCTCAGCCGTCGCTCATCAGGGTCTCCTCGGGGCCAGCAGTCCCCCAGCAACTTTCTGCCGACGCCCAGTAGTCCCCCTACACTTCGTAGGGCAGGAGTGTCGACCACGGGTCGCCCAGGGTGCAGAAATCAGGAGAATTAGCGGGATTCCGCGCGGAGCTGCGAGCTCACGCCGCCATCCCGATCGGCGTCCAAGCCACGCCCCCCCCGAGCTGGGAAGCAATGCCGGTGATGATTGACTTACCCTCAAGGTTTATTGCCTTAAGGTCGTCATCTCGGCTCGGAGGGGGATCACAGCGGAGTTGGCTCCGTCTGAGCCTGCACCGTCCTGGCGTAAGGATCTCCGGAGATCGAAGGTGATCTTGGGCTGCTTTGGGCCAGATTTCCCCATGGCGAGACGCAGCACTGGGGGGCACCCAGACACTCAGGGTGGAAAGGGGGTGGACGGTGCAGTCAGATTAACTAGCAGGTAGCAGCCTGTTAACTGGAGTCCAGCGGGGAGCACAATCCAGGAGGCCGGGGGGGGAGAAAGCCACCAACAGGCCAGCGGCCGCGTCCCCCGCAGCACAGCGTGGAGTGCAATGGGCAGCAGGAGGTGGATAGCAGAAGCCCACGGAACAGTCTTATGCCCAGCCGCCACCGGCGGGAGAGGAGAAGAAGAGGACCAGAGCACTACACAATACGGGGCACCCCCGGAGAGAGCAGTGAAACAGGAGGCACCGGGCCAGAGCAGGGAGCATCAAACAGGACACCCTGCTGAGCGAGAGGAAACAGCGCTCAGTCCCAGGGAGCAGCAAAGAAGCGTGTGGGACCCAAGGTAGGCGTCGGGCCCTGGTCACCGGCAGGAGGAGAGTACCCCGGCCAACCCTAGACAGCCGCAGCAGGAGGACCTAGGGAAAGTCCAGCAGGCAGTGTGGCGATGACCAAGGCACCAACGAGGGCTCGAGCAGGAGCGGGGCCAGAGCAGGGTGCACCAACCAGGACACCCTGCCGAGCGAGAGGAAACAGCGCTCAGTCTCCGGAGCAGCGGAGAAACGTGTGGGACCCAGTGTGGGCGACGTGCCCTGGTCACAGGTAGGAGGAAAGTAGCCCAGCCAATCCCAAACCGCCGCAGCAGGGGGGCCCGGGGAAAGTCCAGCAGGCAGTGTGGCGATGACCAAGGCACCAATGAGGGCTCGAGTACGATCGGGTGTAGAGGGAACCTGCGAGTGCAGACCAAGCCCAGCAGCAACAAGAGGCCCGCCCCCAAGGGAGCCAGCACCCAGGGAGGCTTGTCCGGAGGAAAGGGCCCACACGGTACAGAGACCGGGCGCCGGGGCACAACCAGACCAGCAGGCGGGACAAGGGGCTGGGTGATTCTGCGCCAGGTCCAAGAGCCAGAGGATCATGGGATGGGGAGAATCAGCAGTACCCCCACCACACATCAAAGGGCAGGCCGCAAAGCAGGAGGCCGGGAGTCGCACAAAGGCCACAGCGCAGCACCGATGAAGAGGTTCCCAGGGCGGCACAGCCTCAATGGCAGGCGATCCTCACAGCATTCAGCAGCAGGTACCAGGCGGATACGGCGGCAGGTGCGCAACAAGGGGGGAAGCACCAGCATGGGAAATGAGGGGGGTACACCGCTCCCACAGCCCAGCCCAGCGGTGCCACGCCTAAGCAAGGCCGGAGAGTAGCGCTCGGCCCCGGCGCCACCAGACAAGGCTGCACAGCGCACAGCATCCAACCCCGCCGGCGAGCCCCCCAGCGATAGCACGACTCACCTCGCTCACTAGCGGTCGGACCGCAGTGTCAGCCCCGCCGCAGGAGGGCCCAGCAGGCAACAGCAGCTCCGGCAGGGACGAGGGCGGCCTCCAGACGTGGGAGCCCAGCTCCAATCACGAGGTGGAAATCTCAGCCTAGGGGGCACACAGCAGCACCAGGATGGAACAGGTAGGTGCACGGCGCTCTCCCCGAGTCGGGAGATGTAAGAGTATTGCAGGTAGTGTATCGATGCCAGCAGGATTATGCAGGATAGAAGAGCTTGGCCGGCAGAGCCCAATAAAGTGCGGCCATCTTGCAGCCGGCCAAGCCACGCCTCCTACCTCCTACAAAATTTGTGTTTGGTATATGTGTTATTTAAACAAAGATTTTTACGGTTTTTTCAAAAGCGTTTTTTGTTTGCAAATGAAATTTGCTCCTGCATTTTCCCACCTCTGGTTGAATAACTTGAAAGAACTCGACAACATAACAAAGAATCTCTCCAGCAGTTCCAGCAAGCCAGAAAGACCTGTTAAAGGCAAAGCAGGGCAGACAATCATGGGTAACAAAGGCCAACAACAAAAATGGGAGGAGCACTTTGAAGAACTGCTGTACCAGCCCGTACTGTAGTCCTCACCAGACACAAAACCAAGTAACAAGGACTTTCCATTCAACTGCATAAGACCAAACAAGAAAGAAATACAACAAGCCATCAAACATCTGATAAACGGGAAGACAGCAGGACCCGACAACATTCCTGTGGAGACACTGAAGGCAGACATTGAAACAACCATAGACATGCTTTACTCTATGCTTGGAAGGATTTGGGAAGAGGAAAAGGCACCATCAGACAGGAAGGAGAGATAGCTTATCAAGATTAGGCCTGGGTAAAATTTGCAGAGTTTTGCATAGTGGGACTCTGTGATGTGACAAAAAACTCAGCTGAGCGACGTGGAGTTCCGCAAGCAGTAGAGTGCATTAGCTCACACTGTTCACACTGATTTTTAGAGCTGGGTGTTTGTCTCATGCTTTAAAATCAGTGTGAAAGTCATCCCGTGCAGCATAAGTGGGAGCTGCATCTTTCTGCCGCTCGAGTAGAAAGTCTACTCGAGCGGCAGCTTCCTCAATGCAAACGGAAGGTTTCTCAATGCGAGCAGTAGCGACCATCCGCGACCGCCTGCATTAAGAAATCCTGCTGGGAAGTAGTCTAGCATTGCATTTTCCTCGCTCATGCTCACCACTTACTGTTGGTGTCAGCGAGGAAAAACTCCACTCCTATTTTTCAGAACACCAGGAGCTCCGCGAAGTGTGAAAAACTCTGCAAACTCTGCAAATGGAATTCACTGCCAGGATCTAATGAAGATCACCAGGAAAGGAGGCCTGAGTAACTGCGCAAACTAGAGAAGAACAACTCTTCTATCAACGCAAGGTAAGTGTTCAACAGCTGCCTCCTGAAAAGAATGAACAAGTAAGTCGATTCTCAGTTGCGAGAGCAGCAAGAGGGCTTCCACAAAGGTAAATCCTGTACAGACCAGATTTGAACAGTTCACATCATCATTAGGCAGTTGATTGAAGTTCATCGACTATAAAAAGGTATTCAACAGGGTTGACAGAGAGACCCTTTGGAAATTCCTCCACCACTAAATTGTGCCAGAATCATCAGGCACTCTTACAAGAGAAGGACCTGCAAGATAATCCATGGAGACATCCACAGCAAAGAGAGGAATGGGATCCAGGGGACACCTTGGACACAGCTCGACAACCTGGACTTTGTAGACAACCTGGCTCTACTCTCCCATGCCCAACTGTAGATGTAAGAGAAGATCGACAAGGTGGCAGCCTTATCGGCACAACTTGACCTCAACATTCACATAGGAAAAACCAAGATCCTGAAGGCTAACACGGCCAGCAAAACCGCAGTCACTCTTGCAGGTGATATATTGGAAGTGGTTGAGGCCTTCACATACCTGGGAAGTGTCATAGACAAGCAGGTAGGCATAGACACCAACATCAAGGTAACAATCAGCAAAGGAAGGGCTGCCTTTCTTTCAGATAAAGAAAATCTTGAGCTCCAAGGACCCAGTCCTGCAAACCAAGTTCATGCTTTTTTAACACCAATGTAAAATCGGTCCTTCTGTATGGAGCAGAAACTTGGAGGACAACAGTGATCACCACCAACAAAGTCCATAAGTTCATCAACACTTGCTGGAGGAAAATCCTCCAAATCCGCTGGCCAAACACCATCAGCAACAATAACCTATGGCAGCACTTTCTAACTCTCTGCTCATGAAGAAATCATGAAAAGACGCTGGGCCTGGATAGGTCACACCCCCTGAAAGCCAGCATTAAGCATCACCAAGCAATCCCTGACCTGCATTGCAACCCCCCCCACCAGCAAGGAGGACCTGAAACGACTTACCCGCATCAAAGAAGCATTGAGACCTGGCCGCTGCCGGACCACGTTTGAGGAACTCAAGAACACCCAACTGCAGCCATCCCAGGGCACACGTGTGAAAGATGTACTAGAGGCAGCAGCTGTAGGTCAGTGCCTGTGAAAGGAACGTGCTCTGAGACTCCACTCACTCAGATCTTGCTGGTGCATCTAAGACTTATTGTCAGTCCAAATGGCCCCAGGGGAAGTTGCTGTCAAATAGGGCATCAATGTTGGAACACTATTTTATTTTAATAAAGAGTCGGAGTTTAAGTCCTGAGACATTGACTGCTAGTAGGGCCACCGCCCCTCCTCTGCACATAACTACAGCCTGATTGGCACTGCAGCAATCTTCATGATGGCCCCCCTGGCATATGGGGACGGTGACTTGGTACCTGCATATGGCCAGAGTCCTGATCAGTGCAGCAGCTGTCTCCTCACACCTCACTACCGGGATCCAATCACCAGGCTCTCCCACTGGACCATGCTCCCTCCAAAGCTTTCCTCTCCCTCACAGGGCACACTGGTCTTGGTACGCAGAGAGGCGCTGGTGCTCCAGGCTCCAAGGGCAGGTGGCCTTCGATTCCCTGGGTGATGTCTCCTCACCCAGCTGGTATACTAGCAGGCCTTGGCCACCAGTCCTGGTTACAGGCAGACGTCTTGCAAAGCTTCTCCTCCTCGCACAGCCCGACAAGTTGCTTGACAGTTGACAATTTGGGGGGCTTAAGCTCACATTCTTATAGTTCATTTCCAGAAACCAAATGTGATTTAGATTCTGAATCCTTGAAGTTTATGTTGGGGGTTGGCCTACTTTTGAAGTACCCTCTCCTCTGCCCTGACCTTTCTCCAGAAAGCAGTCTGTCACAGCAGGAGTGATAGCCCTACACCACAGGTCATGGGAGTGACTAGAGGTTCACACCTGGATGTCAGCCACAGTGATATATGTATCAAAAGTTTACCCCAGGGCCTCAGACCTACTCTTAATGATTCTCTTATAAGCCCTATCTCCTTCCTGAGATGTGACCAGCTCCTTCCCAGCAAGCTCTCTCTGAATCAAAGAGCACCCTTTGAAGTGTACTGAAGAGACTGTTTTTCCCTTCTTCCGGAGTGTCCCACCCAGCTTACAGGAATGCAGCAACACATACATGTGTCTGGGGGATACCTGTACCTCCTCTCCCCATGTTCCTCCAGCCAGCCCTGAGTCTTCCATGCAGTGTTCCTTGCTCAGGCACACACACACACAGCACATGCATAAAGCACACATGCGCTGCAGGGCACTACACCTTCATATATATGAACATTCACAGGCAAACATACACCAAGCACATGCTTATAATATACACCCACTGTCTAGCAATACATTATCCCTGTATTGTATCACACACAGGCACACATACACCCAGCACATGTGTACTCACACATGCACTGCACATCACTTTGCACCAACCCTGATGTAGGCCAAAGGTGAGTAAAGCACAAAGCAGCAGAACGTTAAATTAGTGAGCCCTAAGCCTCACTCCAGTGACACAGGTAAAAAGGGCCTGTTCATTCAAGTAGATCACTAGACGGTATGCTGCCACCATCACATTCTTGCTGCTTGACTTGTGGTAAAGGCAGTGGCCCTTCACCAATATGTGGGTAGAGCTTTGGGCAACCCCCTCCCCGGTCCAAAAAGAGCTTAATCCAGGAGACGGGCCTATGTCATGGGGCACACACATGAGTCGCGTTCATCCAATGCAATAAAAACCAGCATTAGGGATCCAGACATCATTACAGCTGGGGCACTCAGGGCAGGGGTGCATGTTCATCACCATGCAAAGGATTTTTCTGTTCCAACAAGCTGATTTTTTTTCTTAAATTGGAACTTTAAGCTAATTTAATCATTGTGTAAAGGACTAACTTTGCAGAGGAAGAGTCCTTAACGGTACAAGCCATCGCTGTGGTTCACTAATATTGATTACTTTATTTGACTTTGAAATATTCAAAGCACAATTCCATTAGCTTGAAAAAAAAATCTACATTTATAAGTCCAGGATTAATTATGTAATTGCAAAACAGTTTTGTTGGCATGAAGTGAAACAATGCCAATATGTGATTAAGAACTGATTTAAAAATGATAAGATGACAAAGTTTCCTCGCACACAACCTCCTGCACGTGTCCTTTTCACTCACTGCAGATCTCTATTTAAGCACTTTATACTTTTGTGAACTTGTGTAATATTTCTAGCATGGCTTTCATATTAAATCCCATAAATTCGGTCTTGGCAGTGTTGAACCAAGCAGCATTATGGTGCTCATAAATTCAGTTTTACCCACCTGGCGGCGGTGCTGCATCCGCGGCAAACCCCACGCAGGCTGTGAATTTTAAGCATCTCTGAAATATTTAATTGCGAGCCAGAGTCCTCATCCAACTGTTCCTCTGCAGGCAGCGAGGTAGGTTCATCCACAAACCTTCATGACTTATGGAGACAAGAATGCGGAGTGCGGCACAAAATGAGCATCACCCAGCAAGGCTTGGGACATATTCATGGATAAGATTCAGCCACAAGGCCCCAAGCTGGCAGTTAACCCTTTACTAGGCAGTATCTTCCATCCCTCCCCAGCTACATGCACATACTGTGAAAAAGTAATGGGAGTGGTGGTGTTCTAACTAGCGGAATAAAAATGCTATATTTAAATATGCATTGTATATACAGAGGGACAGAGTGTAATATGCTAGTTGTTGCACGTGGGGAAGAAGATGCAAGGTCTGGAGTAAGTAGTGATGCCCTGCCGCCTCTCTCAGCAATGGAACTAAATATCACATTTTGAGCATCAACATATATGGTTTATGCCATGGCATTTTTTCTACTTTGTTTATTTTAACAAAATGTATTTAACCCAAACTAGGATGCGCTATGTTAAATGTATCTAATAAAGTGAAATCATATTGAAGGGGCCTGAACACTATTAGACGAGTTGTTACCCTGGTAAGAGTAATTGATATGTGCAATCTGTGAGGCACAGAACAGTGCTCCTCTCCTGTGAGTTTTGCTGCACTGTAGTAACATACTCAAATTTGACCCTTGCATTGTAGTAACACATGTCTGAATGCACGTTTATTAGGACAGTTGCTGTAAATAACGTGCTATCTGGCCAAATGTATTTTCACTGCTGTGGCTTGAATCCTGTTATGTGCAAAAACCACAGTTGATGGAAAGAATGCAGAACAATGTCATACAGTCACCCCAGTACAGAGATCTGGGCCTAAATACATCGTATTTTTGCACTCCACACCACCCCAGTTCAGACATGGCCATATGCAAATCAGCCTTGACCCTGTGCCTCATGGGAACAGTCCAGCCCGAACTACCAAGCCATGTCTTCCATGGACCGGAATCAAGCATCCTAGGACCGGTTTCTGGCTATCAGCCGTCTTCAGCCAGGATAGCTTGACTCCAGTGGTGTGGAGAGCACGGGACTCACGTCTGAGCATACCCGTCCCACTCGGGGTGACAAATGCAAAAACAACAATTGATGGACAGAATGGAGAACAATCTCATACATTCCACCCAGTACAGAGATCTGGGCCTAAATCCATCGTTTTTTTACACTCCACACCACCCCAGTTCAGACATGGCCATATGCAAATCAGCCTTGACCCTATGCCTCATGGAAACAGTCCAGCCCGAACTGCCAAGCCATGTCTTTCCTGGACCGGAATCAAGGATCCTAGGACCGGTTTCTGGCTATCAGCCGCCTTCAGCCAAGATAGCTTGACTCCAGTGGTGTGGAGAGCATGGGACTCAGGTCTGAGCATACCCGTCCCACTTGGGGTGACAAATGCAAAAACCACAGTTGATGGACATAATGCAGAACAATGTCATACATTCACCCCAGTACAGAGATCTGGGCCTCAATCCATCGTTTTTTTGGAAAAAAACAATGGATTTAGGCCCAGATCTCTGTGCTGGGGTGAATGTATGACATTGTTCTGCATTCTGTCCATCAACTGTTGTTTTGCATTTTGAATCCTGTTGACTAAGCCAGTTTGAATTATTCGTTGGTGCGTCACAAAAGACTCTAGGATCTAGAGTCGGTCACTCAGGCCATCGGCTTATGAGACCAGTGTGAACTTTTTGGAACGAAAAGTGCAACCCATGCTTGGGTTGACCCTAGAACATGGATGTCATTTAGCTGCAGCTGCGACACATGGATTGCCGTTTGCAACCTCTGGCATTGAATTTGTGACCCCTGGCCTCTGAGGTGGCAAAATCAGTGTCAGGAACACGGGGGCAGCTCATTTGGAGCTCCACTTTCCTTGTTTTCTGTCGATTTTTTATTACATTAATACTGATTCATAATACATTATTCACTAACAGTGTAATCAAAAATGTAGTAAAATTAGCTGGAATATAACCTTCCCTGGAAGCTGAGGTAAGTAAAAAAAATATTTAAAATGTATGTTGTATGCGTGCTTGTGAGTGAGTGTGCGTTTATGTGAGAGAGAGCATGTGTGTGTGTAAATGTGTGTGTATGTGTAAGCATATGTGTGTGAGTGAAAGTGAAGGTCAAAAAGCATGTGATGTCACTTCCACTACCCCTGGCATTTTGGTGACTTGATGCCCATGCGCCTATACTTCACAGGAAGAACTCAAAAGGAAATACATAAACAGGCAAAGTTTGGCGTTGTTACTACTAACATTGGAGGCACTTGTTAATTTTAAACATGGATTTCAAGTACATTCATTCCAAGTACATACGTCCACGAAGAGAACCCTCAGCCACAGGCTCTGATCCTGAATTGCCCCTTCCCTGCTAGTGTGTGCAGCCTTCCCTTGCCAGCTGGCGAGGTCTGCTTGGCATTGAAACCAGTGCATGCATGCACAGATCCTCAATGAAAGGCAAGGGCACTGTATTCATTTAACAGCCCTGGGTCATGAGTTTGGGAGCAGGATTAAAGAGGAGAGGTTAGTCCATTCTGCCATTTGATTACTCATGTTTGCTTCCTGAGGGTATGGAGAATAGAGTGTCATCTTTTCCTAGGATTTCCGAAGCTCTGGCTGCTGATTCTACTTAGGGAGAATTTTCATCTTATTGACAGAAAGCTTGCCATACATGTGAGTCATTCTGGAACCGTCAATTCCTGCTCCATTTATGGATTATTCCACAGAGAAGGGCCATAACCATTACCTCTAGATATTTGATCATCAGAGGCACACTGAGTAGCAAGGAGACCGTTCACGATGATGTACTCATGGTGATTGGCGGGGTTATGCAGTTGAAGTGGAAACAATTATATTCCAGCTAAAAGGGGTACAGTAGTAATGGGTGGCCGCACACCTGCTGGGTACCTTCTGACTTATGAAAATATAAAGATCTGTTGCATTTGGCAATCCACAACATGTAGTGTATCAGCTGTATTCAGCTATTTATTAATAAATTATGGAAATTATTGCCATAGATAAGTGTTTGCAACAGCAGTGCCAACACATGATTTTTCATAGATTCCACCGATACAGACCGAAACGTCGACTATTACATGCAATTCCTTAGCACTTGAGTTGTTTGAGGATTTGTTCTTTATTGTTTTAGACTCATCCTCTTCTGCATATATTGTTGGAATGGTTGTTTACACTCAAGATTTGTAGGCTCTTTTATGTATCCTCCATCATGGTGTTTCATTGTCTTTAAACGTACCCCCTTTATATATTTTTGTTTCACATTAAAAAAATAATTTCGAGAAAAAAAGAAATACCTGTGTTTTTGAACTACTTTGTTGAATACTCATTCCAGGAATAACTACATTGATGTTTTGATTCGTTCAAGATTGAGTCACTATTGAGGGCTCAACTCATTAGTAACAAGTTCATACTAAAATTTGACTAAGATCTGTAAATAAAATCCCTTGCAGGCATCCCTACCTAACAGTTGTTAAGTTGCCCAAGCCTCCAAGGGTATATTGGGTGTCTGACTGTTCTGTTACAATTATTTACAAGGCAGCGTTAAGCTACATTAACCTCATCGATGCTTGAGATATTCTTCTCCTGTGCTGGGCCATTATAGAACTGGGTGTGGTCATGACGAGCTCAGCTCGTCATGAGCACACGAGCACCGTGTCTCATGACGAGCTGAGCTCGTCATGAGCATCGAAGGGGTTAAGTGTGCCGGCAGAGGCACAGGATGGTAAAGAAAGAAAATGACCATTATCTAAAAGTTGTATTTTCAAACACACAATTTAAAAACCACCTTCACAGAAAGATGTATTTTTAAATCCTGAATTCAGGGAATCCAACTCCAAATCTCTATCTCTTACCAATTGAAAGTTACACTTGTAAAGTGTTACAAGGCAGCTCCAATGGTAATCAATAGGAGAGATAGTCCTTACAATAGTGAAAAACATAATTGGCAGTATTGCATTATCAGGACATGTAAAACACACCAGCACATGTCCTACCTCTTAAATACACTACACCCTGTCTATGCGGCTACCTTGGCCTACCTTAGGGGTGCCTTCCATGTAATAAAAGGGAAGATTTGGCAGTGGCGGCTCCTCTGCTGAGATGGAGGGGTGTTGCCCCACTGCTTTGAAGCAGTGTCACAAAAGGAAAAATAAAATGATAATAACTGTAAGTTATCATCATTTAATGTTTTCCTTGTTGATGCAGCTTTGAGGGCAGGATCAGGCGGGATGAAAGAGCCGGGGAAGAGTGGTTTGCAGTCCCTAAAGTGCACATGAATTTTTGGTTAGCCAAACATTCATGGGCACTTTGCATGTTCTCCAGCAGGCTGCATTACAGCCTGCATGGAGAACATGCCCAGCCTCCCATTCACTGGCTGATCGCTGATACACGGCGCTCAGACCAATCACAACGCTGCATTACAGTGTTGTGATTGGCTATCGGAGGGCTGAGAGCCGGGTGCATCCTGCTTCCTGCCCTGGAAGCAGGGAATAGGACTGAGAGGAGATGGCAGGCGGCAGACAGGTGAGAGCATATTTACCTTTTTTTAATTTAATTTCCTCCCCCTACCCCTGTGCACGTGCCAGGTTGACTTGGCAGTTCAAAACTGCACTTGCAGACACTGCAGTGGGAGGCCTGAGACATGTTTGCAGGACTTCTCATGTGGGTGGCACAATCAGTGCTGCAGGCCCACTAGTTGGATTTGATTTACAGGCCCTGAGCACATGCTGTGCATCTTACTAGGGACTTACTAATAAATCAAATATGCCAATCATATTTTACACAGGGAACACCTGCACTTTAGCACTGATTAGCAGTGGTAAAGTGCCCAGAGTCCGAGAGCCAACAAAAACAGTTCAGAAAAAATAGGAGGAAGAGGCAAAACGTTTCTTCTCCTTTGCCTGATGTAGGAACTATTTTTGAATCTTACCTTCAGATGACTGCCAAAGTACTCACTATCAATTCTTCTTGTACCTTTTACATGCAAAATCTCTACAGGATCCTCTTTCTTCTAACCTTTGATACGCATTGGTCAGCTGTTTCAGTCTAATTAGTGCTCCTCGATTACTTCACTGCATATTACTGTACTGGGGTGTATCTAAGTTTAAAAAATAACTTTTGCAATGTACCCAGTTTCTTCACAATCACACTGCCAGACTGGTCACTTTGTTTGTGAGAGGGCCTCTCACCTCTTGCATCAGCTCCACTGACTTCCCATCCTGTCCAGAGACACTAAGTGGTAGGTTTTCAAACATTTTTCACTGGGTTAGTCACAAAAGTGATGCTATCCAGCACAAAATATATTTTTACCAATTTAATTTCCAGCGCAAAACGTGTTTTGCAGCAGAAAGTACCCTACAAGTACACAAAGCAGTGCAAAGCATTGCATTGAGTTACGTAGCGCCAAGTGGGCATTTCATGGATGGTACATGGACATTACTGTGCAACCACCCCTGCCTTTTGATGCAAAACGCTATCTACAAACAATGGTAGATAGGGTTTAACTCCTAAAGTTAATGACATCTGAAAGGAGGCATTAAGAGGTGAAATGTTTTCATTTGTCCTTTCTTTTCCTGCTTTGTAAGTGTGCAGCCCTGTGCAGCACACATACGAAGTAGGAAAAGTGTTTGAACTTGTCTATGCATAGTATTTTGTACAGAAAGGGTACCCTTCCTGGACAAAACCTATGCTAGATTCAGGCACGCATACTAGTGCTAAGCTGTGTGTGTGGCGCATGGCAGCTGAAATCAGTGCGGCGCTAGGAAAAGGGGAGGAGCGTGCCATTCTCTTTAGATATGGCGCTCTCCTGCTCCCTCCCTGTCACGCAATGCAGCGTAGCCTCTTTTGAGTCTGCGCTGTGTTGAGTGCATTTTTTGAAAATCTGGCCTTAGATCTTACTGCAAGGTCCATGGTTGCATCTAAGGCAGAGGCTCTGTGTTCTCATTCAATTGGATTCACCCATATCGCCGCTCTTACCCCTTTGAAAATTATACATAAGGTGCCGTATAGTGGGAGCAATCACAATAGGCATGAACTCCACAACCAAGCATTGAAATCTGCAGATAGTTTTGTGCTATGTTTATCCCAAGTGAGTGTCAGGGTTTCAGACACCACAATGCTGGTTAGAGATAAGGATTGGGAGGTTACGAGGGCAACAAAGAAGAGTTGAGAAACCCCTCACACCTTGTAGGAAGGTGTCAAACTGGAGGTCAAATCATTTAAGATTATCTTTGTGTCCATGATGTCCTAGCATAGCAAATGTTCATAAATGCCCCGATACTTACCGGTAATCTTCATTACTCCGAGTTAGTCTTCCTCGCCACATGAATAATGCAGTGAGCTTCAGCTCCAAATCAGAACCCTCCAAAGCAAAAGTTAGCCTCCCATGCCTCCCATCCCTTCCCAATATGGCTGACCCATACACCTCATGACCACTATAAGAGGCGGGCCGGCCCAACCCCAAAGCCTGAAACTACCAGGCCATACCATGAAGCCAATAGCCAGACAGAGAGGGAGGGACGGGAACTCATGTGGCGAGGAAGACTAACTCGGAGTAATGAAGATTACCGGTAAGTAATCGGTGCATTACCTCCTCGTCAGTGTTCCTCGCCACATGACTAACGCAGTGAGCGCATACCCAAGCCAGGAAGGCATCATGGTACACAAAAAACCACCACCAAGGCTGAAACAGGTAACCAAAACAACCCGATAATGTTCCATAAATATGTGGGGAGATGACCACGTTGCAGCCCAGCAGATATCTTCCGTGGACACACCCTTAAAAGAGGCCCAAGACACAGAAACGCTCCGGGTGGAACGACCCTGGACCACCCCTGGGGCATCAGAACCCTGGGAATATTATGCCAGCAGGATAGCCTGCTTCACCCAGTGACTCAGAGTAGACACCGAAGGCTTGTGACCAGAACGCACCGGTCCAAAGGTCACAAACAAACTGTCACACTGACAAAAACTGGACGAGCGTGCCAAGTAAATCTCCACCACACGATGGGCATCCAGCAAGGACAGGGAGACATCCCCCACCGGGGAGAAGGAAGGCAAGGACACCTCACGAGAGCGGTTTGCCAGGGAGGGAATCTTAGGCAGAAAACGGGGATCATGGCGCAGGACCAGCCGGTCCGGCAAGACCCTCAAGAAGGGAGGAGACCGAAGGAAGGACCCCAGCTCGCCCATACGGCCAGCCGAGACAATGGCGACCAAGAAAACCACCTTGAAGGTGAGGAACCTAGGATCCACCGACAGAAGGGGCTCAAAGGGAAGACCCTGCAGAGCCCGAAGGACCAAGGGAAGGTCCCAAGGAGGCGCCAGGCAAACAGCTGGAGGCCGCCGCAGAGAACAGCTCTGCAATTAGCCAGCCACCAAGGAATCCATCCGATCCAGATCTGGACTGCGGAAGACACACAGGGTAGCCCACTGAGCCCTCAGAGTGGAGGTAGCCAACCCCAGAGAAAAACCCTCCGCCAGGAAATCCAGAACCTTCATTGGGTCCACCAAAACGGGATCAGAGCCCAGCAGGCCGCACCAACGGCAAAAGGAGGACCAGTGACGGGAATAGGACATCAAGGTCGAAGACCTCCGGGAACCCTGCAATAAAGCAACGACCCCCGGGGAACACCCCATGGCCAACAAGATCACCCGCTCAACAGCCAAGCCTGCAGATGGAGCCAGCGCAATACCGCCCCCGGGGAGAGGAGGACCCCGCAAGTGGAACGGGTGATCCGGAATTGGCCAACACTTCTGAACCGCCAGTTCGCGCAGGAGAGGATACCAGGAGTGGCGAACCCAACTGGGAACCACCGAGAGCAGGAAGGCCAGGACCAAGTGGAACTTGCAGAGGACCCAAGGGATCAAGGGAAAGGGGGGAAAGGCATACAGGAGATCCCTGGGCCAAGGGAAAGACAGAGCATCCACCCTCCAAACCCCCGGACACGGATGGAGAGCGCAGAAGCGAAGCAGAAGGGCATTGCCTGACTCGGCGTACAGGTCCACCAGAGGAAGGCCAAATCGGGACACCAGACTCCGAAAGTCAAAAGGAGTCAGGGAGAGGGTACTCAAGGGAGGGAACACTCGACTGAGATGGTCCACCACTTAATTCTCCGACCCCGGAAGATAGACAGCCCTGAGAGACAAGACAAGCCCCTCTTCCCAGGACAACAGTTCCTGCGACAACAACCACAGGAAGCGCACCCGACAACCTCCCTGGTGGTTGATGTAACACCGCACCACCTGGTTGTCCATCCAAACCCAAACATGATGACCCCGGAGAGAGGGTGCAAAATCCCGGCAGGCCAGCAGGACCGCCTTCATCTCGTGGAAGTTGGAGGAGCAGTCGGACATAAGAGGACCCCATTGACCCTGAACCAACCGTGACCCCAAGGTCACCCCCCAGCAGAGGTGACTGGCATCCATCGTGACTACCCGGGATGGGGAGACCAGGAAGGGGAGACCCTCCGATAGATGGGAAGCCACAAGCCACCAGCAAAGGTCAGACCGGATCTGGGAGGACACCAGAACCGGAATCTTGTAGTCCTCGGAGCAGGGGTCCCATAGAGACAGCAGGTGATTGACCTAGGGGTACAGGTGCAGGCGAGCCCAGGGGAGAACATGGATGGTGGGAGACATCAACCCCTGAACCCACAACCACAGACGCACAGGAGCAGAATCCCTCCCCATAAGAGCCCGTAGATCCCGCCACAAGATGTTGCGGCGTACCAGAGGCAAGAACACCTTCCCCAGGAGCATGTCCAAACGGCCCCCAATGAAGACCAAGTCCTGGGAGGGATCCAAGTGTGACTTCCGCAGGTTGATCAGGAAACCGTGGGGAGAAAGGACCTCGCAGACCCTCCGGACGTGCAGCCTCCCCTTTGAAAAAGAAGAAGCAGAACTTAAGCAGTAATCCTGATCCCCTCCCGGTGAAGAATGCCAACCAAAGGGAGCCAGAATCTTGGTGAACATCTTTGGAAAAGATGACAAACCAAAAAGGAGTACCTGGAATTGGTAGTGGCAGTCCCCCACGCAGAAGCGGAGAAAAGGCTGAGAAGACAAGTGGACCAGCACATGAAGGTAGTCATCCAACAGGTCCAGAGAGACCACCACCTCCCCCTGGACCAGCAGCGGCAGAACCTCCTACAGAGATAGCATCTTGAATTTAGTGTGAGGAATGAAAGAATTCACCTGCTTCAAGTCTAAGACAGGCCGAAAATCCCCAGATGTTTTCCTTACCAGGAACAGAATGGAATACACGCTGAGACCCCTCTGAGATGGAGGAACTGGCCGGATGGCCCCCTTCAGGAGGAGGTCCTGGATGCCGGCGAGCAAGGCCTCCCGCTTGACCGGGGAGGAAGGCAGCGGGGTAGCGTGGAAGGCGTCCGGAGGAGGGGAACTGAAGGAGATGGAGAGACCTTCTCGTATAATCCGAAGAGCCCAAAGGTCCAAGACAGATGACTCCCACGCCGGAAGGAAGTAGCGAAGCCGACCGCCGACCAGGAGCCCAACCGGAGGGGACCGGAGATAGTCAGGACTTTGGGGCAGAGGTAGGGGCGGCAGGCTGAGACCGGGATTTGGAGAAGAAGGGGGCACCTCGGCCACGACCCCTGCCTCTAAAGGGCGCCCCACCCCTGGGCGAGTATGAGGTGGAAAATGCCCTCTTGTGCCCCGGAAAGCGAGCCTTGGAAGACCTGAGGGGAGCCAGCAGCTTCCGGGCCTCAGACCATTTCTTGACCATGTCCTCAAGAGAAGACCCAAAGAGCTTCAGTCCAGAAAAGGGGATCTTCATTAGTAAGGCCTTCTGGGCAGCCTCAGCACTTTCCAGTTGCGCAACCAGATCTGCCGCCGTGCTTGAATAGCAGCGCCACCAGCCGCAGCCGAAACACCCAAGGTGTCGAAGGAGATGTGTCTGTTGCTCCATCAAAGCCAGGGTAGAGACCAAATCCGCCCCCTGGTCCAACATCTCGGACAGGGACTGGAAGTCCTTCAACAAGGATTGCACAGTGTAAGACAGGTAGGCAGAGGCACGAATGGAAAAATTGGCCGCCGAGTAAGCCCGCTTGGCCGCGGTCTCCACCCGTCTGTCAACAAGGTCCGAGGGAGAGGCATCTTAGAAAATGATGGAACCGTGCGAGGAAAGCCCCGCCATCAGAGAGTCCACCTTCACAGAGAAAGGGGAAATCCTTGGCAAAGTCCTGGATGGAGTAGCGCTTCGCCAGATACCTCGAAAAGGCCTGCTTATCAACTTCCATCCACTCCCCCTCCAACACCTTTCTGAAGGAGGAATGAAGAGGCAGAGAATCCTGCTCCTTACACGGGTATTGTAAGAAGAAGTCCTCCGAGAGTTCCTCAGAAGCTGGAGCCGCAAAAGAAAAGTTCTGTTTAATATGCAGAAGCACATCCCGCAATTCTTGACCCTGGATATACCACCCCCTGAGATACTCCTCTTCCCCCTCAGCGTCAGAAATCAGAGCGGGGTCCAATCGAGGATGTTTCTGAGAAGAAGGCCCCTGACCCGCAGCGCGCTGCGCAACGGCAGCAGCCACCGCAGCCTGAATCATGTCCTGAATGGACTGAAGGGAGACAGCCTCAGCAGGAGCCTGGGATGACGAGCCCTCCCCCACAGGGGCATCCACTTGCTCCATGAGCCGGACAACAAAGTGCAGGCACTATCACAAAAAAACAGCAGCAACCCAGTGGAGACCACAACGAGGAATGAAAAGGTGTCCCTTAAATGCAGGCAGGAAGAGGCGGACCAGCTGCAAGAAGCAGACCGGCAACACCTGTGCAGGTCGAGCACCACCCGCCCCCGCCCCCAGTAGGAAGTCACCCACTCCCCCGAGAGCCGGGACAGACCAACAGAGCCCCAACAGCGAAGCCGGCCAAAATAACACCTCTACCCAGCAGAAATGGCGCAGCCCTTGCCGCAGCGCCCAAGGAGCAGGAAGGTGCAGACCCGCTGGCGGGAAACGGGAGCCGGGAGCCCGCCAGATCAATCCATTAAAGGTAGGACAAACCCTGCCACCATAGCGCTAAAAATGGAAGGAGGCGGGGAAAGATAGCAGCACAAAGGCTGCCGCCCGCCCAATGCACACAGGGAAGACGGGCGACGAGCCCACACAACATTGGAGCCCCCAGCTAGCAACCAGCAGACGGCTGTACCCCCCCAAAGAAAAGGGGCGAAAGTAGACTGAGCCGCCGCCCGCCTCAACGCCACGAGGAGCAGGCAGGCAGCAAAAAGCAAAAACCCCGGCATGAAAAGCCACCGCCCGCTGCAAAGCCAATAAAGGAAGGTGGGCGGCGAAAACAAAATGCCGACATGAAAAGCCGCCGCCCGCTGCAAAGTCCACAAAGGAAGGCGGGCGGCGAAAAACCGGGCATAACGTAAAAATGAAAGATCCCAGAAATAGTGACGCGTGCATAGACGCAGAAGGGTCCCCACAATACACCCTGCCCCCCCCCCCCGCCCACCCCACCCAGTAAACTCACGGCCCGCTAGAGCAGAGCCTAACCAGCTCGAAAAGAAGATACAGGGGGAAAAACAAAAAAGGGGGGAGGGACAGATTCCAAGGTCCTAGGGTCCGCTAGAGCAGGACCGCCACCCGAAACCCACGTACAGGCACTACTTACCTGACGCATCTGGAGAGACTTGCGCAGAACAAAAAACAGGCTTTGGGGTTGGGCCGGCGCGCCTCTTATAGTGGTCATGAGGTGTATGGGTCGGCCATATTGGGAAGGGATGGGAGGCATGGGAGGCTAACTTTTGCTTTGGAGGGTTCTGGTGTGGAGCTGAAGCTCACTGCGTTAGTCATGTGGCGAGGAAGACTGATGAGGAGGTAATAGGTTTTTATGACACTCCGTACAATGTGCTAACCATGGGTTAAGAGTTCTGATAGGCCTGAGACCAAGCTAGCAGCTTCAATCACAAGCTGAGTATGAAAGGGTGGTTGTGTTTTCCTGAATGGATCCCTGCATGGTAACACAGGAATGGTTCGATAATGTTCTGTTGTTTTCTACACCTCAGGTAACCAGCTACTTCTCTTAAAGACGTTTACTTGGGAAACAAAGTTCTCTGCTCCAAAAATGTGTTAGAGAATTAATTTGTTTTTTAAACCCACCTGGCTGTACACAGCTGCGTATACATAAAACATTTATGTCTGCATTCCACAGAACTTGGCTCACTCCTTCATCTTTCCAAATAAGATAAAATAAGTTCCATTCAAAGAGGGGAACGGGAGACATGTTTGCAAATCACTTTGAAAATGTTATCAAGATCAGGAGACTATATCAAGTAGAAATTAATAACAGTTTTAACCCAGAAAAACATCTAGTTTGCAACAAACTTGAGTGTATTCCAGGCTGCTTTCTAGATGCCTTTAATGAGGAGTGTTCAAGTCCTGTAGTGTAATGTAGTATTACAAACCTATGTAAGCCCTGAAGGATTGCAAATCCCTGGAAGAGTGATAGGTGGATGACACAACAGCCCCGGGCGCAGTGCGGAGAAGGGTAGCAGGGGATTACCTGGTGGTGTAGAATGAGGCTGGGGCTGAAGGGTGGGAGGCATCTCCTCTCACAGAGCAAGTCGAAATATGAACAGTGTGCCGTTTCAGCTTTTTGCATACAGCCACTTCCCACACAAAGCATTCAATGGAAAACACCATTGTGTATCCAAACAAAAAATTGCTACCAAGGTCTGGCTGCATGTTCCTACATTTATGATTGATCTTTCCATATATTTTTTCTAATTAAACCTTTGGCATGTTTTATCCAACCAGCCAGCTTTAAGCTGTCTTGCAGGTGATACTTCCTGGAATCTGTCAATGCAGTGTTAGACGGCATTTGACCGGCCGACAAGGGACATTATTTCATTCCGCCACAAGAGCTGCCAAGTGTCAAACGTAACAAGAAATAACTGCGGGTAATTGGGTTTCTTTCAGCGCAAAGTCCACGAATAAAAATACATTTTCTGCACCGGTATCAACATGCAGCCGTACAACTCATCCAGCCTGGGCCAGGATGAGATACAATGAGCACATTCAAATCCAATGCCCTGGCGAGGCGGACAATGGAGAGACGTGCAGGGGGTTTCACCCAAGGAATTCCGCAGTAAACAGTGCTGCACTTTTGGAGCTCACAAAAAAACAACAAGCATTGGCAAAGCCAATAGGTCTGGCGTTGCTGCCTGGCTTCTGGTAAATCGTATTTTGTTTTGTGATGGCTTTTGCAAAACATTACTGTTTGAGAATATGCTCACCCTCTTCAATCTAAAATACAAATATTTTGCTAAAGTCATCCATTCTTTTTGGTCTAAAAAAACACACACATTACATCACTAATCTCTGGCAATGAAGGGAACTACTTTGCATATGGAGGTAAGTGTTCCTTGTGAAAGGGCGGCATGCCACAACTCCTAGTGAAATCAGCCAGTGGCTGAAGTGACCCTCAGAGTGATGCTGGAGTGGGTGGAAGAAATATGTGAATGCCACCAACCACAGACTAATTCATGTAGTCTGGCTGAAACCCCTATAAGTAACTATGTTCTACAGATAAGTTTAGTGAAATCAAAAGGTCTTGGCTAACACAGACCTAAACAAGTCAATCAATCATACATTCAATCCTCTTGCTTTTGAGAAAGAAAGAAAGAAACAAAGAAAGAAAGAAAAAAAGAAAGAATGCCATTGGTAGAGCATGCAGCTGCTTTCAAGTAAGGTTCCTGGAGCTAATCCAGTGGACTACAGTGGTGGACTAGTCTCAGAGTCCCCTAAACAGATGTGTTTTCAATGCAGCCTTTTCAGACTCCTCAGTTTCTAGGTCTCTCAGACATTTAGGCAAAGAGTTCATTTTTTTGGCTGCCATATAGGAGAAGGATTGTCTTCATAGTTTTTCCTTATATATTTGCGAAATGTAGACCAGTCCCTGATTAGAGGAAATATGGGCCCTACTTGGGGCAGATTTTCTGAATTATCTCTTCAGATAGAGAGGATCTGTTTGATGCAGTGCTCTAAATGCGATTATTAGGGCCTTGTATATAATCCTTTATTTTATTAGAAGCCAGTATAGTTGCTCTGAGGGTTTGCTTGGATGATTGTCTCCTAGGTCGATTCAGAATTAGGCGAGCTGCTACGTTTTGAACCAACTGAAGCCTATTTAAAGGCCCTACAGGGAATCTGAAGTACAGAACATTAACGTAATCCAACATTGCAGTAACCAGGGCATGCACCACCTTGTTAGACATATCTCCTGGAAGAAAGTGCAATTCTTTTTTAGTATTTCAAAAATGCAAAGCAGGTAGGTGTAATTGTCTGTGTTTGCTGTTTAAAGGAAAGATCGCTGTCAAAATTTAGAGACGGAAAGAAAGAAAGGAAGATAGAAAGAAGTTAACATAATATAGAACATTTATGCTGTGAAATAGCAGCAGTCAAAAAAACGAAACACTCCAAAAGGAATTTACAACAGTATTGGCAGGAGATCAGATTTGATAAAGAAGGAATGTGCATCATAAGCCTCCTGCTAGTACATCAGGCTCAAAACAAAACATGGAACTGAAAGGAACTAGCTTGTGTGCGAATGTGTGCCTTGTGAGAGAGCAAAAGGCAGTCACTCAAATTGAAGTTAACCAGTGGTTGAAGTAGCGTCGTACTCTTTCCGCCGGCAGTTATCATTTGCAGCGTCGTACTCCTTCCATAAGCAACCCCTGACGGAACACGTCGGAAAAAAGAGGGAGTAAGGGTAGGATATTTTCCGGGCCATGATACGCCGACAGACATCTATTGCAGCGGCGTGTTCTTTTCTTTTGCAATCTCTGACGAATATGGGCACAATTACAAGTTTGGCGGTCTTTCTGGTGGGCCACATTGGTCCCAGGAAGACCGCCAAGCCTGTGGCATCCCTGACTGCCAGATTACAACAGTAATCCTGGGCTGACAGGGATTTGGACGCAGTGTCATAGTGGCAGGAAATTTAGGCTCATAGGAGAACCTAAAGAGCTCACCGCCGCCATACCACACAGTGCATGCATGACTGCGCACCTTTGGTTGGGCAAATCTTGTGCCCCCCTGAACATACCCCCATGGATAGTTTGCCCTTGGGCCCTGTTGGGGGCCCGGTTACATGCCTTTCCATCAGGCATTACACTGTGCGGTCCCCACCATGAACTGAATGGTGGAAAGGCAGATCATAATCTGTTAAGTAGTGCAGGCTTTGGTACCGCTGCGATTCTGGTCTAATTTTCCCCTTTCCTCGCAGTGGTATCCTGGATGCTGGTGGTGGCGGTGGTCTTGTGGCAGTCCACCGCCACCATTATAATCAGGCAGGAGGCCCGACACAATGGCGGTGGTCGGAATGCCATTCGATGGGACGGCGGTCTTTGGACCACCGTCATTGTATTCAGCCCCTGAATATAGGATATATAAACTCACAAACACATATTTCTAAGCAGAGTTATATGTGTTTGTGTTTATATACATATATATGTAGATATATATATATATATATATGTGTGTGTGTATGTATATATATATATAAACTCTGTTAATTTATATAATTAATAAACCATGTAATAATTATTCTTTTAAAAACAGCTATTGTTTGAATATTACTTAACTTCCCACCCTAGACCCTTACAAACCTAGCAGCTCACACCTAAAATATATTTAAAACAAATAAGTATAATTGTTCATCAATTAAATAATTAATTAACAATTAATAATAAATTAGTAATTATTTACGGTTTAAGAAACTTCCCACCCTATACAAACCCAGCAGCCACACCTAAAATATAACAAAAATATATAATTATTTCACAATATACATAATTGGTGATCAGTTAAAATATAAATACTAATCATTAACTAATTATATTTCATTACTACTTAATAAACTTCCCACCATGTACATTATGTCATATTGATTTATTGCCGAGGAGTAACAATTAATATTCTCACTCAAGCCAGTTAAAATTATAAACAAACAAAATTTTAACAACAATAACAATATTTAAAAAATAAAATACATTTAAAATATATAAATATATAAATATTTTAAAAATTCAAATACAAATATATTTAATATTACATAAAACAATATTATAATGTTAAATACATATAGGAAATATCTACAAATATTATATTAAATACAATATTCTTTTCCAAGCAAATACATATGTTTAATTACATATTATTTAGAAACAAAAACATGAATTACATAAATTTACTTTTTTTATTTGCTATCCTATAACACCACAAAATTCCCAACCCACATCTAAATTAAAGAAATGTACTTCCTCAACTAATATAATTAATTACCAATGAAATAAACTTTACCCCTATAATCCCCACAACCCACAACTAAAATTAAACTGTAAGAAACTTAATTACACAATTTAAACTTATTTTCAATTAAAAACTGATAGTATTTAACTAATTATAAAGTAAGTAAAATGTATTTACTCCCCACATTGTACCCCTATAACAATGAAACCCACACAAAAAATTAAAAAGATACCCTAATTAAATATAGATTAATTAATTACTATTAATGATCAACTCTTTTTTAATTAATTAAACACACATTACTTCCCACCCTTTACCCCTATAAACCCCACAACCCACACCTAAAATGAATTACATAAATTCCATATTTAATTTTCAATTAATTTATATTAATTAACAACGAATTTTTAATTAATTAAACATAAATTACTTCCCACCCTTTACCCCTATAAACCCCACAACCCACACCTAAAATGAATTACATAAATTCCATATTTAATTTTCAATTAATTTATATTAATTAACAACGAATTATTAATTAATTAAACATAAATTACTTCCCACCCTTCACCCCATAAACCCCACAGCCCACACCTAAAAAAATCGCACAATAACCAAAATTAATTATCAATGAATTAGTTAATATAAATGAACAGCTAATTATTTATTATTTAAACATAAATTACTTCCAACCATTTACCCCATAAACCCCACAACTAAAAACAATCATACAATTACCATAATTAATTATCCATTATTTAGCTAATATAAATTAAGACCTAATTATTAATTAATTAAACATAAATTACTGGAGGAGGAGCTACGCGGGCATCCAAGATGGTCGCGTGAGCAGAGAGCTCCCGAGACCCGCGCCGCCCTTCTTTATCTATCCTGCATATATCCTGATCATTTCGACGGGCTTTTGGAGTACTACTCTCACTGATGCTGTCGATCCTTTTTTGGTCGAAATCGGACCTTTGGGACCATTTTTCTGTCGTCTTCAACTTCCTGGCCTAACCACGGACGCAACCAGGGTCTCGACTGCCTGATATGGCCGGCCTGTAATGCAACAACAACGGCCGCCTGGCACCTGGCCCACCGGTGGTGTGCCACTTTCACTTTCGGTTTCCGGCCTCATCGTCTCTGTCTCCTCCTACTCTGTCTTCGCCTGCCTCTCTCACAGTGATCTCTCTCCTTCCTTGGGCTTGCAAGGAGGCCCGTGGCATTCTTTCTTAAAACCGCACTTCAGAGTTTTTGGACTTATCATCGTCCCGCTGCGCCTGGGTGTCTTCGGCCATCGCTGAATGCAACATGGCGACAAAACCTGAGGCGGAAAGGCGCAGGAAGACTGTAACCCGGGGGGGGTCGATCCAGTCTAATATGATCGAGCGCTACACCCAGCCGAGAGGTTCCCCTGGTGTCACCAATGTTGGCTCTGAAGACCCTCGAACGGATATGTCGTCTTTCTCAGAAGTGTCACTCCAAGACCTTTTGGCCGCCATCTCTGGACTTAAGGCCGATATGAGTCAGCAATACGAAGCCATCGTGTCCAAGATAGACACGGTGGCTGTGGATGTTACTCTTATTCGAGCTGATCTGGCCAAGACGAACGAGAGGGTGAAGGCACTGGACTTGAAGGTGTCGAGTTTGGTGACGGACATGGCGGAGGCGCAATCCGAGATTGGAAATTTGCGTTCCTCACACGACCTACTGCTCAAACGTATGGAAGACTACGACAATAGGGCCAGGTGGAACAACATACGCCTGGTTGGAGTGCCGGAAGGTGATGGTGCTGCCTCGATCGATTTACTGGTCGAGGAACTTATTGTCGCTAAACTCGCTCCTGTTGGACTCAGCAAGTTCTTTGCCGTAGAGCGCGCCTATCGTTTCCCAGGAGGTCAAGTGAAGCCAGGAGGCCCGCCGAGGCCTATCATCGCAAGGCTATTTCACTATCGGGACAGAGACGCTATCCTGCAGGCCGCTCGTAAACATGGCCCGCTGAAATACGACAATAACTCTATCTCCATCTATCCTGATTTCACTCCCCAAGTCCAACGGCAGCGATCTGGATTCCTCGGAGTGAAGCGTCGTCTGAGGGACCGGGGATTGAAGTACGCCATGTTATTTCCAGCTCGCTTGCGGATTGAGTTCAGAGAACGAGCTTATTTTTTTGATCAGTCGGACTGTGCTAGTGACTGGTTGGACTCGTTGCCGACGGATGACTCTGAGAGCGGTGGCCCTGGTGGTGCGGAAGGTGGTGCTACGGCCCAGGAGTAACGTGGGCCCCCGGAGGTCTGCTTTGAGACTATGGACTCTACGGAGTAAATTAACTGTGTGCTCTATGTTTATGCCCGGGGCGGTGCGGGTGCGGGTGATTTCTCCCTTCCTCCTCGGGGGGTTCTTTGTGTAGATCAGATGGGGCGACAGGCACACTGCAGTTTGGGGTGGCTCTTTAGTCAGCAGGGGTGCAGGGTGGGGGGTGTTGTAACGGGTTCTTGGTTGGGGGATGGTTCTTGGGGACTTGGTTGTGTTTTGTTCTGTTTGTTATGTTCTCTTTTTCATGGTATGTCACCGATTGCAAATATTCCGGAATGGGGGTTGTGGGGGGGGGGGGTTTGGGGCATATTGCCTTTGCTGTGATGGGGGGGGGGGGGTGAGATGCAGGTTCTTTCCTGGAACGTCAACGGTCTGGGTGATAGAATCAAACGTGGCATTGTGTTACAGTTTTTGAGGCGCCATGCCCCTGATGTTGTGTTCCTTCAGGAGACCCACTTGATCGGTAATGCCTGTAAGGCTCTTGACCGTCGGGGCTACCGATTGGTCGCCCATGCTGGTTTCACCTCTGGGTCCCGGGGAGTGGGTATCATGGTGAAATCTTCCCTAGCCCTTGCGATTGACGATGTTACATTGGACGATCGGGGGCGGTATGCGGCTGTCTCCGGGAGGTGGGAGGGTAAACCAATTGTGCTAGTGGTTGTATATGTTCCCCCGGGGCTGCAAGCTACCACCTACGCCGACCTTGGCAAGACTCTTCTTGGTCTCCCTGATGGACTGTTAATCATGGGCGGGGACTTCAACTCTGTCATGTCTGACGAATGTGATCGGCTGCCCTCTAGAGTCCTGCCGCCATCCCAGATGTGGCTCAACGAGATGGCTGATACTTTTGGTCTGGTAGCTGCTGCAATATACCTTCCACTCTGGTGCGCATGGCAGCCTCTCTCGTATAGATTACTTCTTTATGCTGGCTTCCACCCTGTCCACTGTCCGGGAGGTTTGACATCTTCCCCGGGGTATCTCGGACCATTCTCCCTTGATGGTTAAAATTTCTGTGGGTGGTCTGCTTGGTAACAGGATTCCCCCTGTCCCTCCCTGGCATTTTCGCAACCCCCGGCTCCGCTCAGATATTGTGAAGGCAATTGACTGTTACTTTGATGAAAATGTGGGCTCGGTTACCTCCCCCACTGTTCTGTGGGAGGCCTTTAAAACGGTTATCAGGGGTTCCGCATTATCTCTCATTGCTGCTGAACGAAAGATTAAGAGGGAGGCTGTTCTGGCCCTTGAGACTGAGATCACTGCGCTTGAAAGTGAGCTGGGTGGGGACGACACGCCTGCACTGTTGCACACTCTGGAACTGAAACAGGCTAACTACAAGGCTTGTGTTACTGATGCGGCCAAGTTGATGAGAGAGAATCAATTGGGCCGGCTGTATGATGTGGGTGACAAAGCTAGCAAACTCCTGGCATGGCTGGATAAGGCTGAACGAGCGAGTCGTGTTGTGCCTGATATTGTTCGCGAATCTGGTGAGAATGTCTCCGACCCTGGTGAGATTGTTGATTGCTTTGTGGACCACTTCCGGAAGGTTTATACCCCTGTGAGTGATCGTGATGAGGCTGATTCCAGGCTGTTATTGCGTGATATAGCTCTTCCTACTGTCTCGGAAGAAGATGGCCTCGCTTTGGAAGCTCCCTTTACCGTAGATGAGATTGCCCTTGCCGTCCGATCTTTACGCTCGGGTAAGGCAATGGGCCCGAACGGGTTGCCCATTGAACTTTATAAACTCTGTCCGGACAAGATGGCCACCCATCTGCGCAACATGTTTTTCGATGCGTTTGAGGCTGGTTGCCTTCCACTTGAGCAGCGCCTAGCTACCATAGTGGTCATTTATAAGGATGGCAAGCCTCGTGACCAGTGCACCTCCTACCGCCCCATTTCTCTGCTAAACGCGGAACCTAAAATCCTGGCCAAGGTTCTGGCCAATCGGTTGTTGAGGGTGATTTGCGACTTGATCCATCTGGATCAATCCGGTTTCATTCCGCGCAGGAACACGGCCCTTAACCTGCGTAGGCTTCATGGTGTTCTCGCGCGGGCTGCAACTCTCGCGGAGCCGGCAGTGGTCGCCTCTCTGGACGCCACTATGGCTTTCGACACCATCGAATGGCCCTATCTCTGGGCGGCCCTCTCGAAGTTCGGCTTTGGTCCTAACTTTATTGCATGGGTCAGGCTCCTTTACGAACAGCCACTGGCTCAGGTTGTGGTTAATGGTAGATGCTCTGACCCCTTCCCATTAGGCCGTGGCACTCGTCAGGGCTGTCCGCTTTCCCCGCTTCTATTCGCGCTGGCGCTTGAACCCCTCATGGCGTGGCTTCGGTGGGAACCCTCGAGTAAGGGGATCCGGTGGACGCCAGACCTCGAGGATCGCGTCTCAATGTATGCCGATGATATCCTTCTCTATCTCACTTCCCCTCAAAAGTCTCTTAACGTTCTCTTCGACGTTCTTACATCCTTCGGTAAGAACTCCGGATTAGTCATTAATTGGACCAAGTCCTGTGTCTACGTTATAGCTGGGGTTCTGCCACCTCTGCCCCGCAGGTTCCCTATTTTGGTGGCGACGGACGGCTTCAAATACTTGGGGATATATGTCTCTACTATCTCTTCAGTCCGCTATGAGCGGAATCTGTATGCTCCGCTCCGCCGACTCAAGCAGGATGTGAGGAGGTGGCGTGAATTGCCCCTATCCCCATTGGGCCGGGCGGCGCTTTTCAAAATGATGTCTCTCCCCCGATTTCTTTACGCCCTGCAGAATTTCTTCGACCCTGTCCCTGCTCGCTACTTTCGCGAGGTCGAGAGCCTACAGCAACAACTAATTTGGGATGGTCGTGCCCGTATTGCATTGTCCAAGCTCACCCTCTCGTGGTACGATGGTGGTATTGCTTTGCCGGATATTAGACAATATTACTGGGCCTCGCATCTGAGCGCTATCAATCATGCGACGTACTCTTCGGAACCTGCTCCCGCCTTTGCATTGGATAAAATGTTATTGCCCGGTGGCAACTTTAATAGGGCCCTGTACTCAAAGTCACCCATCCGTCTCCTTACAGGTCCTACGAAGTGTGCTGTGCGGGCCTGGAGGGATGCTACTGTGGCCACGGGCTGGGGTGGTAAGCTGACGCGTATGAAGCCACTGTATGACTCGGATCGGTTGGGCAACCTGTGGAAGACGAAAGGGTTTGATAAGTGGGACATGATCGGGAATAGTAAGGTGGAAGACCTGTGGGCGCGGGGCACTGTGAAATCCTTCGCTGTTTTGAAACTGGAATACCGGCTCGATGACAGGGAGCACTTTCGATATATGCAAGTTCGACATGCCTTGTCCTCCGTCTTTCCCCCTGGTACCGATATTCCGCAATCCTCCCCTTTGGAGGACCGTGTCCTGCACGGCCATGTTCCCGATAGCACGATTTCCTTGATATATAAAAAGCTCATTAACAACAGGGCTGACCAACTGGAGAAACTTCGTGCTTCTTGGACGGCTGACGGGCTCGAACTCGACGACGAGGACTGGCAGTCCGCGGTATCCTCCCCTAAGGAGGTGGCTATTCCGGCTCGGCTCCGTTTTGTCCAGCTGAAGATCCTTCACCGTGTGTATGTGGCTGGAATGCGTCTGGTACGAATGGGTTTAGTTTCGGATGGACGATGCAGGCGTGGGTGCAGAATGGATGGTACCTTCCTCCATGTTTTGTGGGAATGCCCGATGGTCTCGGCCTTTTGGTCTAGAGTGCATGATGTTATGGGTCGTGTCACCGGGATCCCCCTTCTTCCCGAAGCGCGACGTTGCCTGCTTAATGTGTGGGAACCTTCGGATTGCAATGTTGCCCAGACGCTTTGGGTCACTTTGGGCAACATGGTTGCGAAGAGAGATATAGCTCAGCTCTGGGGCTCCCCTAGACACCCATCGCTTAGTGCCTGGAAGGAGAACATGGACTGGTGCATGTTTCGAGAAAAAACAGTGTACGAGGCGCGGGGCGTCCCAAGAAATGGTCCAGGGTCTGGGCTCAGTGGAATTCGTACCGTGGAGATATTTGCTCCCCTCCACTTGACTATGAGGCTCCTCTTCCCTCTTCCCCATGATTGACGTTCCGTTTCCTATTTTCCGTATCACTTCTGTTAATTCCCTTCAGGCTCGTCCCCCCCTCACCAGATGCGTTCCTCTATTTCTCTGTTTCATCCCCCCTTTTCCCCCCTCCTGCGACCCTTGCCAGTATGATACCATGTGTTTGTGTGTTGTTGTTCTTTTTGACAAAATCATAAAATTAAACCTTTTTTATCCTATTTGATATGGTGCTATGTTCCGCTTGACAATGTATGCTCGAGAGATTGCTTTAACTGCGTACTGTCTCCTAATTTCTACGTTATCTTTCCGTCTGTGTCATAGCGGCCGGCCCCGCGGGGTTGTAGGCAGACGCTGTGTACTGTGCTTCTATAAATAAAGGTTAAAAAAAAACAAAAAACCATAAATTACTTCCCACCCTTTACCCCTATAAACCCCACAACCTGCACCTAAAATTGATAAAACAATTTCCATAATATGTTTTCAATCAATTTATTAATATAAATTAACAACTAATTATTAATTAATCAAAACAAAATTCTTTCCCACCCTTTAAGCCTATAAACCCCACAACCTGCACCTATTTTTAACCAAATTACCATAACTAATTATCAATTAATTAATTATTATTAATTAACAAGCAATTCATAATTAATTACAAATAAATTACTTACCACAATTAAAGCTATAACATCTAAATAAAATAAATAAAATATAACCATTCATTTATTATAATTAAATTACTTGCCACCCTATTCCCCTATAAACCCACAACCGGCTCTGGAACTAAAAAATGCAACATTTAATTGAAATAAAATTCATAACTACCAAAAATGTAACACATATATTAAAAAACATAAACAATACTTATACAAAAAAGCATACATCACATACATTTAAAATATAAACTAAAATACACAACACTAATTAAAAAAATCGATATTTTAAACATCTATATTTTTGCAAACTATTTTAAAGACTTCTAAATTTTTTTAAATGATAGTTCTTACCTTAAATTCGATATTCTTAACCACAATATCCTTGTTGTTGATATTTCTGAATCACGATACTTCCAACTCAATATTTGTGTAAATCAACATTTCCAACTCGATATTCTATCTCAGCACCCTTAGGAAGGTAATGTTTGATATTATATGCAATGTACATGTTGGCATTCTCTTATTATCCCTCTAGCTGTACCAAAATGAAACACTGTATTTCGTCTGAGCAGTTATGTAAATAAAGTTGATATGATAACTATGATCAACACCCTGAATCCTTATATGTTGAGCGATGAAGATAGCCATCTTCAATATTATGCATTATTATTGTATGATACTGCTTACATTCAATTTAACAGGTTGATAGCTAATATAAAAAAAATAATTCATAAATGTATAGTTCCTCTATACCTTACAAATCATATTTTCAGTATTAACAATATCATCAAACAATAGTTGTCTACCAAAAACAATTCTATGCCAACGTGATTCCACTGACCGCTCTTATGAAAAATGTGCAAATGTTATTGAGTTCTCAATCCAAACTGATGACTCCTTGTTGAAATAACAGCACAAGGTAGAGTTATCAAACTCTTTAATGCGGAGGACAAGACGATACATGCAATGCATTACCTCTAGAATACGGATGAAGTGAACTTCTTATCCTCCACATAGAGTCAGAAAATGTTTTTTCTGATTTTGATTTATTCTCATGGTACGAGGAAATGGCTTCCCTTGCATACTGAAATTATTTTTTATTGACTTTTTATGACAGGCAGCACCTACAGTGGGCTGATATCACACATTAGGTGCTACTTGGTTTCACTTTCATCAGTGCTTAGGTGAGTATCTCAGCCCAAGAGCACCTATCAATGCAGAAGAGGTACCGTCTGAACTTGAACAAGGTCTACTTTCAAACGATACCTCTTTCTAGTGGAGTCCTGCTTGGAACTCATGCAAGAGAGTAATCCCCAAGCAGAGGATGAACACCAAGCAAGGATCCACCCATTTAACTCAGAGGGAGTGGCTCCTAAGCATGGGCCAGTGCTTCCATTGCCAGACACATTAGTTTAGCTTATTGCACCACAGTTAAGGCAATTAGGGGTTTACCCCAAATCTACCCCCCACCTTTCCCAAAGATGGGACAGAAATCTTACTAGCATCTGGTAGATTTGTTTTTATAGAAGGAAATGGGGTGGCGGGCCCTCTAATTGGCCAAAAAGTATTTCCGTCATGCCTGGGGGTCAGACTGGGGCGGGTTAAAGGATAAAAAAAGGATAATTACGCACTTATTTAGCGCACGACTACCCGCAGGCATCTCAGCGCTTGTACGAATACCGCCGAGGAACCCTTCCTGGCCTTTCCCTGTGAGGAGCCCACTCCTGGGCACCTCCAAGGTGAAGTCAGGCATCCTCAGCGTTGTTGGGGCCGTTGTAGAGATTAAGCAAGCTATTGCCCAGAGGTGGGCTCATGTTCAGAATAGGCAACGAGGCGAGAATGATCAGGTCCGAGGAAATTGAGCCCTAAACCCGCCCAGGCAGGAATTGAACCCTGGTCCCGGCCAGACTACTGCTTCAGGGTCTGCCGCTCTAACCATTGAGCCACACTTCTCTATGGGGTTATCCAAATCTATCAGCCTGGGTAGGTCAGAACTCCCCCTAGACACCAAGAATTACTAAGAATGGGGTGAGGGCAGCCTGCACAGATATCTGGCCTGGTGCCACACCTTAAAACTTCAAGTCTTTCTACCCATTTTGGGCAGAAAAAAGCCTATTATATTCAGGGAATATTTCTGAATTCTAAAAGTGTGGTTCGGGCAGCCACCCTGGAATGGGCCACGCTCCCTCCCTCTAGAGGACTCAACAGTTTTTCTGTGTCCCTTGAGAGGTGCTTGCCCCTAATCTACCCACTATAGAGGGGTTGAAAGCCCACTAGACATCACAGATTACTTATAAATAAAAAAGGATAAGTTGGGGTGACATGTCCAGACATCAGGCTAGACTCCCACCAACTAAAGAGCCAGAAGATTGAACGATTTACTCCCACTTCATGCCAAGGATTAAAAAAATATTTTAAAGGATTGGGTGGAGGCTATCCCGTCCTGGCATCAGACCGCACCCCCAGTCCTATAGCCGTTTTTGGTGCCTACATGGAGCTTAATTTATTTCACAGGACAGTGGTCCCTAGACAATTGGATTATTTGAAAAATAAATATAGACTAAATAGCAACTATATTCATTGTCCAGCCGGACAGTATTTAGTTTCTGATAAAAGGAGTACAAAGGTAATAAAGTGTGATACAAGCAGGACACCAGCCGATGCCCAACTAACACACTCAGAAGAAAGACAAACAAGAAAATACAGGCAATTCAGGTAGTCTGTGTATCACAATTCACAATCAGACAATACAAATAACACACTATTGCTTGCAAACATTAGCATAATAAATATGCACTTAGTGTGACAAGGTCGACGACGTTTCGAACCCTATAATAATTCAGAGTTCATCTTCAGGACAAACAATACATGCCTTCTTTATGAAAAGTTCATAAATAACTTTTTGTACAGCCCATACTGCGGGGCTAGTATATAATGCCTGATGCCAATAGTAGATAACGTGGCAGTCCTGCGGTTAGATAGCCGGGCAGCAACCAACCGTAATAGGTGCAGTTTGGCAGAAAAGAGGAACGGGTCGTCAATGCGGTCCGCGTTCGGGTGGAAAATACATGGAGCTTAAAGCATTGCTAACTTTAAAGGGTGCAAGAGGAAACTTACATTTATTTTGGTGTAGTTTTGACATATGGCTGGTAGAGAGGGGGATAAACCTAATTTGCTCTCACTTTCCAATGGTGAGTGGCTGCACTCTTTACGCTCAGCTGGTAGCCACAGAACTCTACCAACTCTTTGCATTTCTGAAACCTAGAGATCCAGGTGAATCCAGGGTAATGTGGCAATTGTGGCATCTTTTCTTACTCCAAATACCCTGCACACTTCAAAGTATGGACCAAAAAAACCCTGCTTCCCATATTCATGTGACCTAAAAATCTGGTGCTTCCAGTCAGTGACCAAGGACTTATCACTCTGCATTTCCACATGTCGAAATGCTGTACTCTATGTGTGAGTGGAATTAATATATGTGGTATGAATAGACCAAAACTGGAACCATGTGAAGACTTCATTGATAACACATTGACTTCATACAGTTCAATTGTGACCTGTTGCATGTGATGAGCCCACCCACACACACAAAGTACTATTTTTTATCAGCATAAGTGTGGGAATGCTGCTGTGCAATGTGCAAAAAAGAACTAAGGGGGTAATTATGATGGCGGTGAACCCACCACCGGCAGCCTGCCGAAAGCCCGTCCGCCATGGGTCTGACAGAGGCATCCACAAAATGGTGGCAGTGCCTAGCAGGCACCGCCCGCCAGATTTGGATGCTGCATCCCCACCAGCAAGTCTATGGTGTATTATCCGCCATTGAAAGGCAGACAGGGATGTACTTTGGGGGCCTGTTGTGGGGCCCCCCTTGTGCAGTGGCATGTGGATTTTGTATTTGAGGTGCCCCCCTACAGTTCCCTGCACAAGGTGGCATTTTGCCTGCCACGTCGTGCAGGGAAATGCACAACATGCATTTTTAACATTGCAGCGGGTGCTAAGCCAGCAGCAGCCGCCACAATGGTAAACATGCACAATGCGACCACCGCAGTGGCAGTCGCATTGTAAATTCATGTGCGGAACCGCTGCCATATAGGCAGGACAATGGCAATATACTGCAGTCCATCTGCCAATGTAATGAGTCCTGAAGTTTGCAAAAAGTCCTCTGGAACATATGATAGTATGGGTAACCCCCAATTCAATGTTGTATCAGTAACCACTATTCCTACACTTATATCTTGGACACATTTAAAAAACGCATAGGTTTCCTGAATACCCATTTCTCATTGATTAGATTTTACCATATGAATTGATTCATGATTGGCACCCATGAAAAATCCTTAGACCTGCAGCTCAGTTGTTGGCCCTGGGTATCATATGTTTTCGAACAACCAACAAACACTCTATTGCCCTATGATTAGAAGAGTCTGATGGTTACAAAGTATATTTATTTCCTAAACTGGCAATTGGGTCAAAAAATAACACATGAAGTACAGATGAAATCGTTGACAGCTATTTCTATATTTCCTGCCTATTTTCATTTTAATTTATTTCAATGGCAAAACCATGAGCAATCTACACAAATTACCTGCTGCTGAAGTGCGAAGTCTGTCTTCTTTTCACAAATGTGGAGCTTTCCAGGGGTGAGTTTGACACCTGTTTCCACCACTAACTACAAATGGATAGAAATGGGGACTGGCCCCCACCAAGCACGTCTGTCATCAGTTTATGGCAACTCACTGCAGCTACTCAGGCTACGTCCCCTAATAAAAAAAGGAAATATTGGATCCTGCAAGACACTCACAGGGGACAGCGTGTCCCTTAACTCTTGTGGGACTTCCACAGAAGATCAGGGGGTACGATGCCCCCCACGGGACACCCAGGAGATCACAGAAATCCAGTGGCCTCATAGCATCCAAGGGGTACCCCTATTCTGCCCCCTTATACTTTATTTTCTTTTAATTTTCAGGACACAAGGACTGAGTCACTATGTTCTGAAACGGCGGCCGCAACATTTCTCTTCATATTGCGAGCAAGCCAAGCAGAGCGCAAGCTCGCACTGGAGTTTGGAGTTTGTGGGAGTCTTTCACTGCTGGAAAGTGTACCTGGTTGTTCTTGGGCTGAAGTTCTGCGTCGCACTCCATCGCACTATGTCGAGTTGCAGCACACTGCTTTGGTTGCGATAAGATGGCCGATCATACACTGCGAGGTGCTGCAGTGCAGGGTCCTGTGTAGAGTTGCATTGCACTGCATCGAATCCAATGAGACTGCTAATCAGAAGCTGTGAGGTGCTGCAATACGAGATGTGGTGTTGAGTTGCATCAGTCTGCATTGATTTTGAGGGAATCCTCAGTTGGTCAAGAAGGAGTACACTCTGATGTCAGTCAAGGATCTAGGAACTGGGGGTCATCTCTTAAGCATAATGACTCACTCCAGCAGAGCTAGCAGCAGGACACAGTCATTTCCAGTTGGGTCTGGTGTGCTGGGAAGATGCAGGACAGGTCTCTGGAGCTTATTATGTCCCTGTAGCACAAACAGGAGGCCAGTCACTTAGCCCTTGGAGTCACTCTGTCAGTCCTGGGTTCAAGCAACAAGGCAGGGTCTTAGCACCAGGGCAGTCCTTTGGAGGAGCAAGGCCTGTCCTCTGGTGGCAGCAGGAAAGTCCTCTGGAGAACTATGCGCTCCCCAAGCAGCAGGGCAGTCCTGTGGGGGTCCAGATAGCCTTTCTAAAGTCTTCTACAGGTCTATCAGTGCACTGAAGAGTTGTTCTGATGGTCCAATATTTATACAGGATGCCTATCATTTTTTCATAACACATTTTATTGAGATTTTATTGGTAGTAAAGCATGGCCTAGAATGTCCATATATAAACATATCAATTGTAGTATAGTTTTAAGCAATATCCATATTTTGGCGCTTTCAAAAAGCCGGCACAGACCAGATACTACACGCTGTAACACACAAAATATCAATCTACTGCAGTAAAATAGTGAAAGCTACGACAGGTACCTATCTTTGAAGTTGGGGGCATCTGGCTACTGACACATCTGGTTCTGGAGTTATTCCCTTCCCCTGTCAAGGCTCCAAGATGTCCGGGGTGACAAAAGACTAGTGTCTGTTTACTTTGTGTGTGTTTGCTGGAGACTGCACTTTAAAATGTAATTGGTACAGGGAACAAGCTTCTCACCAACCACCCTGACAGAATGGTGCATCCTGCCAACACTTAATTCTCGTTTGTCTCACTGTATGGGAGGAATACACAAAGGCCAACAGCTAAGCTATTTATAGGCGTGTGACCTAGGGCCCTCGCAGCAGACCCTGAAGGGTTACAGTAGGAAAATGTCAACTTTCTAAAAGTGGGATTTTCAGAATTGTGACTTAAAATGCAGCTTTACCTTTAAGCAGGATTTTAGATGGAAGTTCATTTGAGTCCAAACTTGACATTGCTATCTGCTCCTAATCAAACATTATCACTTATTCAATTTAATATGATAACCAAACGTTATCCAATGTGGAGATAGGCCTTACAACAGTAAAAAACACATTTGGAGTTTTCCGCTATCAAAACATACACAACTTAAAAATACATGTTCTACTTTTAAATACAATGCACCCTGCCCTATGGTTGATATAGGGCCTACCCGGGGGATAACTTATATGTATTAAAAAGTTTTAGGCCTGAAAACAGGTTTATTTTGCCAGGTCAAATTATCAGTTTAAAAACTGCACTACAGGCTGCAATGGTCGTCCTGAAACAGGTTTTGAAGTGCTACTTGGTTGGGTGGCATGATGCTTGCTGCAGGCCCACTGGTAGTTTTTAGTTTACAGGCCCTGGGTACATATAGTATAATATACTAGGGACTGGTAAGTAAATTAAATATGCCAATCAGGTTTAAGTCATTTATACCATGTTTGAGGGAGAGGGCACATGCACTTAAGCACTGGTTAGCAGTGGTAAAGAGTACAGAGTCCTAATGCCAACAAAAACGAAAATCAGAAAACAGAAGGGTTAAAGTCAAAATGTTTGGGGGAAGACCACACCAAGGATATTTGGTCTATTGTTACCCATTATGTATTTTTCATATTACATATTTGTTTTCGGGCTAGTTAGCTTTGAAAAACAGTTTTTCTTCATGAATGCATAGTTTTAACTTTCATCAATACATTGTTGAATAAACAATAGATAGTGGTGAGGACCAGTGGATTTATCAGTTATGTGGCAGCAGCATGTTCCACAGAATTATGGTTTTACAACATTTGCCACAGAACTTACCACATAAATCGCAGATTTCCAAATAAAATGATTCTAGCTCAACTCGATGAATATCATACTGTCATAGAAAGTGCCACATAATTTGCCTTTTTTGCTCCATAATTTAAATAACCTTTCCACATAATTTATAAAACCTTGCCACATGATCTTATTAGTACTGACAATGGTAGAGCTCTGCAGAGTGGTTTAGGATTGTCATTTTGATGATAAAAGCAGCATTTCACAAGCCACCGTGAAATATTTACCGTAGTCAGGTTCCATGTGAAAAGTGAGGTTTTAAACCACTGCATTTTGGGCACTAAAAGCACACACTCAAGAAATAAACACCCGCACACATGTGAATATATGAAGACTTTAAACGGCAAATCAAGCTCTATTGTATTGACTAAGGTGATTAAAACACGAGAAGTGATAATAGCTTTGCGCTCAATGAATAAAAGGTTTGGGAGACAAAGGACATTGGAAATCTGCAGTTCTTTCACTGGTGTTTTGACAGGGTTTTATTATTTTCCCTAGAACAGTAGACATGACGAATTATTCATAACTATCCGCACAGACATAAATAGTGTTTCAGAAAAGTGCCGCATCAAACAATGCAATTATCAAGCTTTGATACAGTAATTGCAAAGGGAATTGAGAAAAGCGTGCCTTCAGCAACATAATTCCTAATTTTATGGAGAGTTTTTATTTGTCAGTTACAGTCATTAATTACCACTTTGATATGACTGTTTAAAATAGGTCTCCTTGAAGAATAATAGGGCCTGCCTTTATCTTCTGAATGTTTTAAAAGAGTAAAATTAGTTCAGTTCAATGTATTGCTTCACTGTTACATGAATTCTGATCCCACCCGGAGGCTCGAGACTTATTGTTCATGTTTGAGCCATCAGTCCAAAGATGTTCTCTAAATATATGTTTGATCTAGATAAAATCTGCAGCTTTTTCTGAGAACTCACAGATCGTCATAAAAATGGATAAAAGCAGACCAGATCCTGCTGGGAAACATCCTTTACCACGCAGTTATTACCACAGTGCACCTTTGCAACATTTTCAATACCCTGGCTGCCACGTTACCACGTGTTCCTTTACCATTCAAGTCATTAAAACAACTTGCTTTAGGGAGTGTGTTGTTGGACTGATGTTGACTTTTAACTCAAACACCTTCCCTGCTGTTGCGTAGACTGGAGTTGGAATAGTAAGTAATACTGTTCCAAAGTTCAACACCCCCAAATGCAAGTCGTTGTAATGACTTAGTGGTAAAGAAACGCGTGGTAACATCGAAGCCGGGGTAGAGACTGCATTGTACAGGCATGCATAGTAAATGCATGTGGTGTTCCATAATACATCTGGCCCTGCTGCTACATCAGATCAGTAAAAATAAGTAAATGCTGAACCGGAGTGGAGCGCAAAACAAAAACATATAAACAATTTTACTCCGCTATCAATTTCCCCCAAATCCAGCCCAACATTATTCATCCTAGAGCTCAATCTCTGAATTGTGTGCACCTTTCCTCAGGCAACTCTTGACCTTGGTAAACTCCTTATCCTTATTTCTTTTTCTTTTTCTACATATTGCAAGAACCTGGCAGGGACAGGTCTGCTTCCTATGTTCTCTTTGTTTATACCTTTTGTTTTGGATCTGTTGAGCAATTCTCTCAACTGGATGCTCGTTCTGGATATGTTTTTATTCCCTTTGACTGATGTCTGGTCCTCGTGTGAGGACTGATATGCCTGTTCTGAGCATCCCTCGATTTTGTCTCCCCTGCTTGTATGTGGAGCATATGTGGTGGATAGATGCCTTTTCCTCACCTTGGCCATGCTGATCTTGTCTGCTGTATCTTCTATGTTCATGGTTGAGCATGTGAGCCCCTTCACCAATAGGCGCCCTCTTTTTCCTAGGGTGAGAACCGTTTTGATGGCTTCCCATGCTATCTGTTAGGCATGGGACTTGTGGGATGTGTGCTCTGCTTCACTGCCTTATGTTTGTGTGTTCATTGCTTATCTGGTGGGCTTGTTAGGGGCTGTAGGGGTAATGATTCAAATCTATGGCACTCCCTTACTTGGATCCCGCATGGGTTTAGGTTTGGAGCCTGACTGCTAAATATGAGGGCTCTACAGCTTCCTTTGCCGGAAGACAGAGGTGTCCCTCACCTATTTTCTTTAACTAGGGTATGGGCTGGGATTCTACATCTCCCTGCTCATGTGGGGCTTGGGCTGTGTGTCACGTGTCCTGGCCTTATTTTCCTTCTGTGCACCTGCCTTCTTACAAAATTTGTGGCTAGTTACGTTTTTTTGTTTTGCCCTTGAATTGTTCTCTACTGGATCCTTAAAGGTACTTCTCAATTTTGTGCACTAATTCATTACTCTGGGTGTTTCTTCTGGCATTGTTGGGGGTGTGTGGTGCTTTGCTGCAGCGTTTTGGTCCTAAAGGGGCATTTTGTCTCTAATGTTTGCTTGCCATATTCCTAGTGACCTGTCGTTGGTTGGTTGGCCACTTACGGGTGATGCTTTGCAGACATTTTGTTTTCTTTGTTAGGCTTTGGGAATTTCTCAGTGGTTATGAGGCTTCTTTTTGCTCTGGCTTAGGGTACTTAGTCTACCTTTAAAGCCTGTTTCTGGTGGTTCAGGTCATTGGGCCTCTTTCCGTTGATCAGGATCTCCTGGGATCTCCCTTCCTGGTGGAGGGTTGGGTCAGTCACCCTGCTTCTGTTCTGCCAGGCTTCTTGGCCTGACTTGCTGTTGCTCCATTCGTGGGCTGATGGCTGTGCCTCTTTGCCTCTTTTGGGCAACTTCTGCTATTTGATTCCAACTCAGTGTTGGTCATTGGAGCTCGATGGTATGGACGGAAGGATGCAGTCCTTGTGACTCCAACTCTCCAATGTTATTGTGATCCTTTTCAGTGAGCATACCTGCATTGCTTTGAGGTTTTGTTTACTGGTTGGTATCAGGTTGTGGCCTTGCTGCTTTCTCAGATCATGGACATCGTATTTTCTATCAAAACGGGCTCTGCACTAGACCCATGTCCTCTTAAAGTCTTACTCCCTGTTATTGAAGTGGTCCTCCCGGCCATCACTGCAATTTGTAATTCCATGTTCAGAACAGGCATTTATCCAGACTCTCCAAAAAAGACCCTCATTAAACCGCTGCTTAAGAAACCAAATCTCGACATGGAAGAATTAAAGAGTTACCGTCCAATCGCTAGCCTCCCAGCCTTGGCGAAAATTGCTGAAAAAGCACTGAATCTTCAACTCTCAGCCTTCATAGAGGAATATCATATACTTGATGAATCCCAGTTTGGCTTTCGCCAACACCATGGGACGGAGACGGCCTTGATCAAAGCCGCGGACGATATTAGATCCATCCGTGACGCTGGAGGAACAGCAGTTTTAATACTGCTTGTCTTATCGGCGGCTTTCGACACGGTCGATCACACCATCTTGATCGACCGTGTCGAAAACATGGGTGTCCAACAAAATGGCAAAAAACTCCTGGCCTCCTTTCTGGCTGATAGAACCCAGGTGGTTACTATGGGATCTTTCCACTCATCCACCCTGTCGCTGCCATGTGGAGTACCTCGAGGCTCATCCCTTAGTCCGACACTTTTTAATATTTATGTGTCGGACCTTTCCAATGTCATCCGAGCTCATGGGATGAGCCTTACCTCCTATGCAGACGACACTCAGTTGGTCCTCGCCATCAGGAATGATTGCCATAAAATTGCAAATGACTTCAATCTGGGCATGTTGGCCATAGGGAATTGGATGGCCTCCAATTGCCTGAAACTAAATTCTGACAAGTCGGAAGTAGTAATTTTCGGACATCTGACCCCGGAATGGTCCTCCCTCTGGTGGCCGCTGTCACTGGGTCCTCCTCCTGAACCTGTCAGCAGGGTGAGGAATTTGGGAGTTATCTTCGACGACCGCCTCACTTTCCTCCCTCATGCCAATCAGATCACCTCCTCCGCCTTTCACAAATTGAGACTTATTAAAAAAATCCTTCCCTTCCTTCCTGATACAGCTGGCAAAACCTTGGTTACTTCCCTGGTACTGTCTACCCTGGATTATTGCAACGCACTGTTTCTAAACGCACAAGAAAGAGTCCTAAACAAAATGCAAATTATCCAAAATGCAGCCGCTAGGCTTCTGGGAAGAATCCCTAAACATCAATCTGCGTCAGAAACCATCATAGACTTACACAGGCTTCCCATTAGAAACAGAATAAAATTCAAAACTCTCTGTATAGTTTACAAGGCCTTGCTCAACCTGGGACCAGCCTTTCTCATTCAAAATCTTACCCCTTACTGTCCCCCAGATCACTACGCTCCTCTAGTCTACATGATCGTGTGTTACCTCGTACCAAATCTGTTTCATGGGGAGACAGAATATTTCTTGTGTCAGCGCCCAAACTATGGAACACTCTGCCGCACGCGATTAAAACAAGCCCCTCACTTTGGTCTTTTCGTAAACAACTCAAGACCTGGCTTTTTAATCAGTAAACTCAGTTTCTCCCTCTCTGGTTAAATACTGCAGATATCTTAGCGCCGAGATGCCCTTGGGCCTTCGTTTGCGCTCTATAAATGCTGTTAATAAATAAATATATCCTAACAGATTAATGATTGGGACAAGGAAGGGTGAGGAGGTAATACTCTGATTACTTACCAGTAATCTTCATTACTTGGTATTCTACCTCGTTCCAGTTTATACAGTCCCCTCTCCCTTCCCACTGTCACAAACCTAATCTCTTGTACTTTGTACCGTCCCGTTTCGATTACAAAGGGCGGTCACAGGTAATTGTCTAATCAGAGACTTATAAAGAGGAGAAGAGGGACAAGCATAGAAAAGGGAATTTGGAGAACAATATTAGATTTTAACCAATGGAATGGTAACAATCTTGAGAACAGTACTTTGAATTTCACTGTTGAAGCAATAATGACAGTAATGAAGGGGAATATATTTGTGATTATACATGTTCTGTAACTAAAGCTTTCATTTCAAGCTCTATGTACCTATGCCTTCTTGAATATCATGCATTAGTCCAATAAACATCTAACAATTTGAGAAGTGAAGCAGAACAAAGGGAGAGCTAGAAAACATATCCACTCTCATGGAGCGGTGAATGAAAAAAAAGTAGCTCCCTGTATGTGGGTAGTGGCAGGGTACAAGTCAGACAAACAAAGAAGAGCAAGGCAACCCATTGAATAAGAAACAACTAAATAAGAGTAACAATAACGCTAACCAATGGTAAGCAATGGGTAGGTTGTAAGGCCAATGTAAACTCACAATAGGTATTTTGCAACCAGACAGCTTATGCTGTAGACTTTGCCTAAAATCTAGAGCCCAATTTATAAAAGAAACAATAAAAATAAAGAAACAGCCTTCTCAGAGCTTGTTCAAGCTTTTTCTGTGGTACTATTGGGCTGGTGGGCAGTAGGCAACTTGAACTTTAGGCTGTTTTTCTGTTCCCCTACTTCTGAAGGTTTACCTTGAAATTTCCAGAGGACCTCAAAATATATGTTGCCCACCGCCCCACAAATACCTAAGATGATACCTACACTATCTCACTATGTGATACAGCTTTGGACATCTGCTATCCGTCTATTTTGCTTCTGAAAATGTGAACATACAAAGGAAAACCGAAGTTTATTATTATTCATGCAATAATATCTGCAAGTACCAAGTAATTGCCTCATATGTGCAACAACTCATGAAGAAAGGTTTGCACTTATTAGGGAGATTGGTTACTTTACCTTAAAAAGCAGAGCAAACTTGTCAGATAATGATAAATGGTTACAGATGGAGTGAACTTGAATAGGCCTCTCTTTAACTCTTGGCAGAGGGAGGAAACATTGAAATAGGGCTCAATTTACATCTTGGTGAAACATGGTGGTATGCACCCGGTTCCAATATGGCCACCAGCATCACACCTGCCATTTACAAGGCGGATATGGGCATTTCCTTAACAAAAAGGAGGCATCCCCATCACACCCCAACCACCACTAGCCACCTATCAAATACCCACCAAGTGAGACTTAGGTGACAGTACTTCCTGCTCAATTTTCACATGGGGTGATGGTAGTCGGCCACAGCTTTCATCTTAGTGGCCTCTGTCTCTCCTTACTCATAGGGGTGCAAAGCATCCCCAATGATCCCCCAGTCTATTTCCCATGTATGGAATGCTGTTATTCCCTGACCACTAGGAAGAGGATATGGCGTGCATTACCTCCTCATAACAAAGTTATAATTTCATCTTAGAGAAAGCATACTGGCACTTCATAAATCTATGCACATTTTCCCAGCTACAGATTTATTCTTCAGTGCATTGTTTTGGATGTGTAACAGTTTAGAAAGCAGACCCGTTGATGTCTTTATGGAATGCATGTGAAATGCATTAATGAGGCATTGTTACATATACTACCTTTTAGGTTTTGTAAAATGTACACTCATATAGGGCTGTGTAATTTGCTAGTAGCCCTTTTGCCTTACATCTTCTGAGAGAATGCTAATCTGCCGATGTTTCTTCTAAAGTCCAGATGTGAATCCACTGCTCATCTCTGATGTACACATTCATATATGTGATGTCACTAAGAAAGAGGCCTAAAGGCACCTCTTGTGTAAGCTGTTAAGTGAGTGTCTAGAAATCCATTATCAAATGCCTGTGTAGTGTGTGTGTAGGATATGTGCACTAGTGGGTCTGTGTGTGTGGGTGAGTCTAAGTACTGAAGCCATTGGGATCCATTTTGATGCACCTGATTTGGCATGACACAAGAAGGAGTATGGGGACAGCTTCCCCAGACAGCTGAAGTGTTTTTCCTGAATTCCCGAGAGAGCCAGGCACTAAGGTGAGGAGGATGGTGACAGTGCTACTTTTAGAACTTTCATGGGGACTTTTGTTAGCACAGGGAGGATGTTCTAGGTCTACCCCCCTCTGTGGTCTACCTCTGCTTCAGAGAGATAGCCAGATGCAAAATCCTCACAAGTTATTATGCTAGTGTTGTGGGTGCTCCCGTTTGGAGACAGCCCAACCACTTCCTGGTGTGAGAACTATCACTGTACAGATGTACTGTGCTTTGAGAGCATCACAAGAAGAACACCTGAAAAGAGAACCTTCCTAAACCAAATCAGAATTTTGAGACAGTGGATCGAGCTGTAGTTCTAAGTCCTTCATGGCCAAGGTGAAGAATGCTCCACTTACCTGACATAAAGGGTGCTGTGACCAGGGCTGGAGTCTGCCTGATATGCAGTATCCCAGTAGTGAAGAGAAATCTCTTGAAGTGTGCATCATTTTCCGCTGGTGGAACTGAGGGAACTTCCTAGTGACTTGGAGCCTTGGAAGGAGTCTGCCTGGCCTTGCAGGACTAGAGACTGTCCAGGAAAAGCCCACTGTGTCTCTTGGACTGAGGGACACCAAGAGAAATGGGCTGCCTGTGACCAAAGCCCGGAGCAACCTGTGCTCCCTGGTGTCTCGGAGAGGTCCCAGGCAAAATTCTTCATGACTGTGACAGCCCGATTTGGGTTGAAACTCTTGAGGTGATAGAGTTGGCCTAGTTGGGGCTGCAACTGCTGTGGTGACTGTATCAGGCTGGCGGATCTGAAACCGTAGTCGTAACTGTGATAGATCAGTAGGGGTCTGTACCTGCTTCGATACCGGCCAAGTCGTCCAATCAGGGATGGTTTAATTTCTGTGTCAGGGAAGCCACTCACAGAGACATACAGTGACTCAGGCCAAGCTTAGGCGCCTCAGCAACCCATAGAACTGCCTTCAATAATCATGGTTGACCCCCTATGGAAGGATAGCAAGGCCATTGGAACAAAGCAAGTTGAGTGCGAGAATCTAACTTATTACCCACTACACCATCAGGTGTAAAAACTTTAGAAACATATGAACTGAGTGTGCATTTGACTTGTGGGGCACCAAAAAACTGCCCCAGCCCTGATTCATGCTATTGCCATAATTGTTGGGATAGAAGGATTATCAAGCGTCACCAGTGAGGGATTAGCATAAAAAGAATCAGTGGGTGTAGCATCTCAATAGAGAATCATAACAAGAATCACTGATGTGTATACTGTGTGGTATTTAGTGCTGCTGTCAAATTACAAAAGTTTATTCCTTTTTAAAAAGGAAAGCACCTGGTTGAAAAATGAAGTTGATGTGTTCTGAGGTTTTGCCCCTCTCACTACCTCTCCGAGAAGTCTTGTGATTGCTCGCCTTCACTAGCCTGAGACTGAAGTGCGAAAAGGTTTACTTTCCCCAGTTTGCAGGGCCAAATTCGTATGTGAACCAGGGTTTGAGTAGCAAATGGCCTTAACCATAACAGATGGGGGCCATTAACTAATGTCCGCCCTGTGGCCCCCTGTGTAGGGGTTATCTGTTGGTGGCAAGAGGTGTGAAATCTGCAAGGGCCAGCTCCAATGTTGATAAACAATAAGTTCAGCTTGAACACAGCAATAAAATGGAAGATAAAATGTTGATGGGAGCAGACCTTGACGCCCTGTAGTTGGATCAGTTTTAAGTAATCTGTGTTTGAAGAGAGGGTGTAGGGAACCCAAAAACAAGGATAGGGAAATCGGTGTTAGATTTGTTAGAGAAACTGGACAATAAGGAAGAAACTGTGGGAGGGCACCATTTAAGGAGTCCTGGACGGAATTGCTGTGTTGCTAGGTTCTCTCAGCCCCTTAGCACAGGTTTTTTCAATGCACACCCTAAGCGTGTCCCTAAATTATCTTCCAGTATTTCGCCCTAAGATATTCTCCTTCCATCCATTTTTAGGCACTGCTCTCACCAACTCCACATGTTATTCCAATGGGTGAGTTAAGTCTTGAAGTTCGTTCTCCAGAAAGCTAAAGCTGAAAGAAGAGGAGAAAGTCAGAGTGTTCTAGATGGAAAACCTGAAATCAGCTTACAAAGAACAAGAGGATTAGAGGCAGGAGAGACATAAGGAATGGGCCTGAGAGATGAGGAAAAGGGAAAGAGAGAGAATTGTAGAGAGAGGATAGCTTTAGAGAGGGAACCTTTAGGATGTCAGCCAAGGCAGCTATTTCTGGGAAAAGCAATTCCACTTCCAACTTTAGAGGAGTACTTACCAAGATTCCAAAAAAGCTTGTGCACATGTATGTGGAAGGGCAGGATATTTTTGAAAAGTTTGTGAGCTTTTTTAGATTATAGAGTGCAAACATTCGTGATGTGTGTGTAAGATGGCCACTCTGAGTCGCTTGCCCACAGAGGTATGGACATGGTTATGAGATTAGCTGTGGATGAGCAAATGTATTACTAGTGAATGAAGGAGCTCTGTACAGACAATTTGGGCTGCAGCCAGCTCAGTACCTTCAGAGGGTAAGACAAAGCAAGATAGTGTATGGTGTTTGAAACTTGGGCCCATGGTATATTGAGTGATAGGAATGAATGGGTGAGAGGGATGGGGGCCAAGGATTTTAATGCCCTTAAGCAGTTGAGAGTGAGAGAGTGCATTCAGGAAGAGAGATCTACCCCACTTAGACGATACTTGTGATACTTGTCAGAGGATCCGGAGCAGCTGTTCAGGCCTGGGAGCTTCACCTGGAATTTCCCAAGACCCGGGAATCATGAGACCTTTTAAGTTCTTGGGTAACCTGGACGCCGAGACACCAAGGCTGGCTGAAAAGTGTGTTGCTAACAGGGTTACCAAAGGAAGAGGGTAACTTTCAAAAGACTAGCTCCAAATTGGAGGGAAAATGTCAGGGCAATTCACAAGGGCCTAAGGGAGGACAGAAAAAAGGGAACTTTCTTCAAAATCAGGATGAAAAGCAAAAAGGTGGTTAGGATGTTTCCCAAGTCCAAGGTGATTACGTGTCATGTGTCACAAGGAAGACACTAAAAATATGCCTATCAGGCCTGAAAGAGTACTCTTGCATTCACCCTGGCAGCGATGGTCATTTAGGAATGGGTCTCAAATCCCATTATGCACATCCAAATAAAATACGGTTTGCATTGGAAGCTAGCATAAATGGGAGGAAGGTTCCTGCTTTGAGGAATGCAAGTGCTTACAGAACTATGGTTGAAAGGAAATATCTCAAGCAAAATGAAATTCTTTCTGGTACAATGGTGCAGACTTAGTGGCTAGTCGATACATTTTAGAATGCCCAATTGTTCGATTTGATGTAGAAACTAAGGGCAAGTTGGCTATGACTGATGTGGGGATGAGAGAGAAACATGGGCTAGATGTTTATTGGGCAATTATTTTATTGCCCAGGAAACACTGGCTTGCACAATGTCAGCTATGTTGACCCGAGCACAGGATGCATACCAGTTGTAGGAAGAAACTGGGACTCTATCAGTCAAAAACACTCAAGGTAACCAGGTTTAAGCCAGGGCGCTCTACTTACAGTTCGAGTTAAGTAACCAGTCAGATTAGTAATTAACAGTGCTCAAAAGGGGGGGGGTTGGTTATTATTGAGTATTATAAGGGGACTGATGTGAGTTGAGCTACCTTTTGATCGGTGTCTTTATGTTTTATACATAGATCACGCACTCGTGATTTGGGAGGAAAGGCTTGTTGCCTTTTCGGCAGATAACGTTTGGACTTAAGTGAGATGGTGAGACTACTGGATATATTGTAGCATATATATTCTGTGTTTAAACAGTGGATACAAATGACTAATGAGAGTTGTGGTCTGTTTATATAAAGGGGGATTTTCTCATTAATTCTTATAGGGTTTATTTTGAACAGAGATACTAGAATGATGAAGAGTTACAAGTGATTGTTACGACTAAATAAAGTGACATTGGAGAACATTACGGTAACGACTTTGCTGAGTTTCTCTTAAACTAGAATAGTACGATGGGTGCCATACTAAGATAGTACTTGATTTGTGCTTATGGATTGTTCGGTGTTGAACGTATTAATTGACCTGTGACTTTAGAGTTTGTGTTTGAGGAATGTTTATCGGCTTACTTTTGTACTTTGTTAAGTAATAGGACTCCAATGTAATAAGAAGGATGATTGTTTTGAAATTTTGGGATTTTGAATATGAATAGGAGTTTATTGGTATATGATCTATTTTTTACAGATTGAATGAGAAGTGTTTTATTACAGATGAGCGCAATACTAATGTATTATGGTTATCGATGTAGAAGGTGAATTATATAGATGGCTCCTTACTTTTTTTATTACTTTTTTCATCTCTTGGGTTTTTATGCACTTGGGTGAAGTATCTGATTGAGGATAACATCTTTTGGAATTTTCAGTCTTAGCTTACTGTATTGCACTAATGGTGATGTGGTACTTTGATTTTCTGTTATTTATTAGACTTCAATTTCTGATTACTTTGAGGCTAATACATTTGTATAGAATTATTATGATATTGTTATTAGGTATATTGCCCTTATGATTTTTATTTTGGGTTTGCAGCCCTTATGAAGTCAAGAATGCTATAGACTTGCATGACGAAACACGTGTTGGCTGCATTGGAAAATTGTACATATCTTAAGAATTATTTTGTGGATTTGTGAACATAACAAGAATCTACGGCTGTACCAACAGAGGAACATTTGGATTTTTCAAGACTAAGGAATAAATTACTGAATGCTGAACTTTGTATACGAGAATTCCTTTGTGCTCATGGAGGAATTGTATTTTGGGACTGTATCAGATTAGTATAGACCATGGGATCAGGGCAGATTCTGAAAAGGCACAGATTCTGAAAAGGCACAGTTTGTGGCATCCATACCCCCTGCTGTAGAGGGACAGGAGGGCGAGACACCCCAAGCAGACCAGGTGCTGGAGTGTTGGTCACTTCCTCAGAGACATGATTCACTTGCTGCAGGAGTACCTACTGGAAGGAAGTCTGCTAGTCACAAGTTAAGTGCCATACACTTTGTAAGGAAGTCCAGGTGCAGATCAGCAAGGGAGTGGTTGAAAGATATTATGGTGCATGGGAGGATGAACCGATTTATAGTGAGACCATGAATCCTAAGCCAGGAATTAACAAGGGTGAGCTTCTGTGCATCTTTTTGCCTACCTCCTGCACTTTTAGGACGTTTTTGCTGGCTTTAGGACTCTGTGCGCTTTACCACAGCTAACCAGTGCTAAAGTGCTGTGCTCTCTCCCCTAAACATGGTAATATCAATTCATCAACCTTCCCGGATGCGGCACACAGATTCAGGTTACACACTGAGTGGGCGCGAGCTACTGACTAATTATGGGACAAACGTGTCCACTTGATGCCGCATATCTGAAGGGGCAAATCTTATACTTAATTTAGATTGTCTATGACACCCACGGATACCGGATATCACGGGTGCGAACAAAGCTGGTAATATTTACGTCATTACATCGCATCACCAGTTATTTAGTGTAGGACCTAACATATTATTAGTTCATGGTCCTGAAGAACTGCTACTTGATCCCGGATGGGACATACAAGGCAAGAAACAAGTTGACCACATGAGTTTTGGAGCAACTGACTATTACATTATAATAGACAAGCTATCATTTCCTTTTTAACCAAGGCGGGAGACAGGATTATTAAATTAGTTGCCCTGATCCTCCCTCTCCTTGTTTTAACTTTCTACTTTATCACATTTTACCACACTCCTACACTATAGGGCCCCTTACACGCACTCACCCTTACGGCAAGGATTAAAAGATCTCCGTCAAAGAGCCTCCACTGAGGGTGCCCATCGGATATTGCAGCGCCGGCCCGACGAGGAGCGTGCCCAATGATGAAGCATAACACCCAGCTGGTTGGGTTTGTGAGGGCCCTAAATCCGAAAAGAGGAATTCCCCATCCTCCTTCCTGGTAGACAGTCACCTGCACACTTCCTCTTAGTCATTTCTGGTCTCTTTAGGAACTGCATACTCTGTTACTTGATTTCAATATCAATTCATCTCCAATTGACATATTCAATTTACCTATAAGTACCTAGTAGAGTACACTACAAGGGACTGTAGCACTTACTGTGCCACTCACTTCAATAGCTCTTTAACCATGGCTCAGGCCTGCCATTGCAGAGTCTCTGTGTACAGTGTACACTGCCATTGTTGACCTGGCAAGATAAACCTCTTGCCAGGCTTACACCTTTCCTTTTTATACACATAGGTCGCTCCTAGGGTAGGACCTGGACAACCTAGAGGGCAGGGTGCAATGTATGTAAAACACAGGATATGTACTTTTAAGTCTTAAAAGCTCTCAAATTCATTTTTTCACTGTTGCAACGCAAATCTCTCCCATAGGATAATAACTTTTTATAAGTGTAATTCCTTGTGAAGATATACACCTTTCAAGTTTGGAGTCTCTAGAATCCCAATTTAAAATGGTGAAGTCAAATTTTAAATTGCAATTCTGAAAATGCCACTTTTAGAAAGAGTCAGAAAAGGGGGTGGTGATGGACAGAGTCTCTGAATAAAGCAGAACATTCCTACCCAGTCAACAGATCAGGGCTTGATCCATCACCGTTTTTTAGCTCACTGCACCATCCCAGCTCAGAACCTTGCTACATGCAAATTAGTCTGTCCCTGGCCCAGTGCATCATGGGAACAGGGCAGACCAAACTACCAAGCCAAATCTTTTACTGGAAAGGAAGCAAGCTTCCGGGGACCGGTTTCTGGCATTACAGCCGTCTTCGGCCCGGCTTGCTTGAATCTTGATGGTGCAGTGAGCAAGGGACTCACATCTGAGCATACCCTTCCACGTTCAGCCAGGTTCTGAGCTGGGATGGTGCAGTGAGCTAAATGAACAGTGATGGATCAAGCCCTGATCTGTTGACTGGGTAGGAGTGTTCTGCTTAATTCAGATACTCTGTCCATCACCACCCCCTTTTCTGAATACTTTTAGAAAGAGAGCATTTCCTTACTTAGGTCATTTCATGCCTGCTGCCTGTCTCTGATCACTTGTCTGGGGTGGGTGACAGCTAATGTAATATTAACCTACTGGTGTGCACAGAGTGTGCATACTAGGGGAGGGCCTGGACCTATCCTGAGACCTGAAGGGGTTCACCAAGCATTGCATTATACTGGACACAGAACTACTATCACTATGCTATTTATGGCAGCATGCCATGCTTTTGGAATCGTTTGTGAGACCAGACCTTTTTATCTGTTTCACTGAAAGTGTGGCAAAAGCCCTCTTGTTTAAAATTCTGCTGTTAGGTGAATGCCCAGAACTTTAAGCTAACATCTTGTGTGTTTGAAAAGTACATGTGCGTATATGTTGTTAGTGTAGCATATATGCAGAAGTAGGTAACTCTGAGTTCTGATGCTAGTGGAATCCACTTTGGATGCCCATGACTTGTCATAGCAGGAGGAGGATGAGAACAGTTAACCCGAATAGTGGGAGTATATTTCCTGCTTTCCTGTGACTGGAGGGTGGAGATCCAGACACTGAAGTGAGGAGGAGGGTCTACCTTCAGAATTTCCATGAGAAGCCTTGTGAGTAAGGGGCTGTGCTTTTAATTCTTACTGAGCTTTTATCAATTAGGGTTAAGGGGTTCCACAGCAGTTTCTGTTGTGCATGGTGAGGACGTTTTTAGGTAAGGTCAACCCTTTATCTATCACTGTTTACTGCTTCAGAGAAGCTGATGACAACCAGTGTAGAAACCTCACACTTCATTGTGTCTTTGTTGTGAGTGCATCAGAGTGGAATGCAAACCACCTAACTGTGTTCTAGTTTCAGGTCCTTCATGAACAATGAAGAAAATGCTGTGCAAAGTACTTAAAGAATGGCTGTGTAACCAGAGCTGCTGTCTACCTGACAGGCAGTCTCCCAGTAATGAGAGGATAGCTGAAATCTGTTATTTTTGCTGGAGGAGTTGAGGCTCTGCCTAGTGTCTAGAAGCTTGCCTGCCTGCTGAGAGACAGAAGGAGTATGATGGTCCTGCAGGAGGAGAGGCTGTTCAGGAAGAAAAGCCCAGCATAGACCCAAGACTCAGGGAAACCACCAGCCTCTCAAAGATGTTCCTGTCAGAAACAGTTACAAGCCTTCATGAGTTTAACATCCCAATTCCGGAAGAACTGCTACGGTGATTGCATCAGCCCGATCAGGTGCAATAGCTGTGGTCCCTGCATCAGGCCAATCAGGGCTGCCACTGCCAGGGTGACTGCGACCGCTGATCAGGACCTGTGCTTGGTTCGGTGCCGGCGAGTAGCCCAGTTGGGGCTGACTATTTCGATGGTTAGTTGGGCCACAGCTGCCAAATGCACGCTTGTGCACTAGCACTGGGACCAATTCTCAGTGCTGAACTGAGCCGAAGTGGCCTAATGCACAGTAATGTAGGCTGTGCCTGGCCTTCTTGGTGGTTCATAAGACTGCCCTCTATCACTGCAAGCCTCTGACAGTGAGGCTGCCAGATCCATGTAGTATGAGCACAAGCCACTTACTCACTCACTTCACCACCAGGAGTAGGAGCTGTTGAGACATATAAACTGAAGGTAAGTTTGGCTTTTGGGACACTGGAAAATTGCACTTGAGCCTGATTCATGCTTATGCTTTAATTACTGGGAGTAACAAGCTTATGAAGGGTCTCCCATGAGAGATTAGGATGATTGGAATGAGTGGGTGAAGTACCATGAGGGAAAATCATAACCCATACCACTGCCTTATATAGTGGATTGAACTGTGTAGTATTTAGTAATGCTGTGAGATTTAAAAGTACTTTCTTGCCTAAAATGACAAGCATAGCTGTACGTTGGCGTTAGTGTGTCTCTTGTTTGATTGTTGGGATCTGAGATTGTGTACCCACCCTACCTCCCTGAGAAGCCTGTGACTGCTTGCCCTACCTATCTCGAGAGTCACATGCAGAAAGAGTTGCGCTTGACCCTGTTTGCAGAACTAAAGTAGGATGTGCCTCAGAATATCAATGGCAAACAACCTCTGCTGGGGCCAAGTAGCCCCTGTTTACCCTGTGGCCCCACAATAAAGTCTGACAATCAGCAGGATTACCCATGTCAGGAAATTAGTGACTTTAATTAAATAGCTAGGTGCAACTACTGGTAAGAAACTGATCAAATGCCCATACATGAATGGATTGTTGTTATGTCTCCTCTGGATCCATGTTGCCCTTTATTACATTTTTTTCTTTGAAGCAAAGAGGTGTAATGCATCCATAGACTTAAGCATATGACAAACCTGATTGAGAGATGCTCGTTTTAAAAATATTAATGAATGTTATAGTTTGTAAGTGTACAGAAATTATAGTGAGGGATTGCAGTAATGGGTGTTACTTAATGTAACTGAGTGTTAAGCATAATGTGTAATAATTCTTGTCTTTCAACAAACTGAGACATATCAGAATGCTTAGGTCCTTTTTACTTGTGAAAGAACAGGTGTGGTAAATTTGTTTGTTGGTTGAATGGAGGATGACCCCTGTTTAAGCAACAGCCACAATCTCTGTCTGGGTAAACCACAAAAGTCACTAAATTAACCAGTGCTTACGCCTCTGGTAGCTTAGCACAAACGCAGTCAGGCTTATCTTAGAGGCAATGTGCAAAGTATTTATGCAGCATACAAACAGAAATACAATGAAAAAACAACACAAGAAAATTTCCACACCATTTTAGAAGTAAATTGTAATTAATAATTTAACAACAAAACAACTAAAATCCAATCAGTAGAACCCGAGTTATGAATTTTTAAAGTTTAAGGTTAATATTACGCCTATGTGATCAAAGAACCAACCACAGACATTCAGTAGCGCCAGACAGGGTCAAATAAAAAAAATATCCAGAGCGCGGTGGAGCGCTTGTTGGATACAAAAAGTGGATTGGGCCCAGTCCACGCTTACCTTTGGACTTAAAAAATTTGGAAGAAAAATGTTCAGTGGAGGTTAGGTTCAGTGGGGCAAGGCTGCAGGCGGTGTCTGGGGAGGAAGCTTCGTCATCAAGGAGCTGCAAGACGGAGTAGCAATGAAGATTTCTTGTTTCAGACATAGTCAGTTTTTTGGAAGTTGAAAATTTCCAACAGGTCGAGGCTGGAGCGGATGAGGGCTCAATAAGGCCAGATTGCTCTTTGGCGAAAGACAGCTGAACAGGATTTGTTGCTGTGGAGAAGAACGTAGCAGGAGCTGCTGTGACGTCAGGCTGACCAGCTTTGCTACGAGGGCAGATAGGTGACAGGTTAACCCCAGTGTCCTTTTAGTTCTCAGAGCAGTGTTTAGTTAAAAAGTTTTTAAGTCCAACGTTTTTGGCTTTCTGGCCAGCTTTAGCACCACCACCAAGTCACCAGGACTGGAGGGGCACCACTTGGGGGAGTGGGGGGGGGTGTTAAGACTCACTCAGGCTAGGTCCAGGTGGGGTTCAAGTTGGTCGGAGGCTTTTCTGTCCCTGAGGCTTTGATCCGAAGGCCAGCCAACTAGCCCTTGGAGCCACTCCTGAGTTTAAGGCAGGCTCAAGGCATCAAAACTTTCCTTCCAGTTGCAGCAACGCAGTCTTGTGGAGTACACAAAAGGCCAAAGCAGCAGACAGTCCTCTGAGAGTCTCAGCAGGTCCAAAAAAATAATTGATGAGTGGGGTTGAGGATCCCATTTTCATACCTGGTAACTTCTTTGAAGTAGACGTTTCTAGAGAATTCCCCTTGAATTGCTTGAAGTTTCCTGATCCCCCTGCCTTGGCTTTAAGCTGGCTGCATGAACAATGCAAGGTGATAAGTCCTTTGTGTGAAGGCAGAGTACAGCCTATTCAGCTGCCATTTTTATTTTTATGTCGTTTATAGAGCGCGCAGCTACCCCCGAAGGGGGGATGCCAAGCTCCACCACACATCCTGCCAGTTGATGGTCCATCCAGGCACACCTAACCCCTCTATTGCGTGGAAGTTTAGGAGGAATAAACAAAGTCCATCTGCCAACTACACTCAGTAATATGGCCCAGTAACAGGCTGCAGGCATCCACTAGGCAGGGCAGGGTAGGTACCCCCAACTTTCAAAAAGTGTCACTTTCAAAATTGTACCTTAGAATCTGACTTTACCATTTAAGATGATTTTTAATTAAACATTTTCAAACACCACAAATGTAATACTTTCCTGTTACCAGGTTAGCACGTATTAAATGTAATAAGGCAACGTAATGTTATCCTATGGGAGAGGCAGGCCTCACACTAGTGAAAAACAAATGTGTTATTTTTTTCCCTACAAGGACATTTAAAGCTCCACAGTGCATGTCCAATCTTTTAATTACAATGCAACCTGCCCTAAGGAATAGCTACCTTAGGGGGTCATCTATATGCAATAAAAGGGGAGTTTAAGGATTGGCAAGTAGGTTATTCTGCTAAGTCGAATTGGCAGGTTAAAACTGCATTTAGGCTGCAATGGCAGAACTGGAACATGTTTCAACAGGCTACTTAAGTAGGTGGCACAATAAGTGCTGCAGGTCCACTAGTAGCATTCAATTTAGAGGCCCTGGATATTACATACCACTTTAAAAGGGACTTATAAGTACATTAAATGTGCCAATCAGGCAAGTCAATTCTTTCATGTTTTAGAGGAGAGAGCACAAGCACTTTAGGATTGTTAGCACGTCAAAAACAAATTCAACAAAAAGTGGAGGGCAAAGGAAAACATTTGAGAGGAATACCACCCTAAGGCGGACAGGTCTACCAACAGGTAACTGCAGAAGGAAAGAAATGAAGGAAATCTTTGTGAGTTAACAGGCAGACACTCAGTTGAGCCTCTAAACTATTGTGTGGAGTTTCATTGGTTGCACTGCAGGGTTTTTGATTAGGAATTACCTAGATGTGGGGATGGAAAAAAGGAAATACATGTTTACTTTTGATCATCAATAGCAGAGGTAGAAAAATATTACAGGGCCTATAGCCACTGCCTGCTCTGAAAAAATGAAACTTTAAAGTTTCCTTTTTTTCTTTTTAAACACATCCCATTTATCTTTAAGGAAAATGGGCTGCATTAAAAATAAAAGTTTGTTTTATTATAAAGCAATCACAGACATAGTGGTCTGCTGACCTCAGCAGTCCACCATCCCTGTGATGTCTGTCATTCCTAATGGGGTGAAAACTGCGACCTACCTCATTATTATTCATGAGGTAGGTCGATTGGAAACCCACAAGGAACCCCTACATAAAACTTAATGTGTTTCATACATTAGGACTACTGTTTTCCAAATTGCCATGCGGAGAGAATCTCAGTTAAGAAATCAGTATTCCTAATGTTTGGACATCTGTCCCTTAGTCCGTTTTTTTTAAACAGGGTAATTCTCAATGTGGGGTGAGGCAGAGAGCTGTAGCCATGAGGTCAGATACCCCTTTGGCAAAGGACCACTGATAAAAGCTACAAAGTCAATCCGGCAAGCAATACAACTTGGATGGATAGGCGAGCAGTTTGGTCCTTGTCTTATCCTGGTTCTCAGAGAATTTTTTGGACAAAAATTTTCTAAGTCCTCAGCTTTGGGATTTGGCCCTCCGTTAACACCACAGCCAGGTGTCCAGGACTGGTGGAACACTACTTGGGGGTTCAGGGCTCACTCAGGCGGGGTCGAGGTGTGTGTTCAAGATAGTGGGAGCCTTCTATGTCATTGTGGTTCGGAACAGGATGCCAGCAAACTAGCCCTTGAAGTCACTCTGGTAGTCCTGGATTCAGGAGAAGATGCAGGGCTAGTCCCTGAGGGTTCAAGGCAGGCTTCAGGCAGCAAAGCCGTCTTTCCAAGTTCAGAAAAGCAGTCTGTTGCAGAGTGCACAGCAGGATACAGCAGCAGGCAGTCCTCTGAGAGTCCTTCTGCAGGTGCAGGAGAGAATGAAGAGTTGATGTCTAAGATCCTATTTTTATGCCCTGGTGCTTTCCTTCTGGAAGGTGGGAGAAGCTTCTACATAGTGGCATTGAAGTGCATCGAATTTCCTAACTCCTCCACCCTGACTTGAAATTGGCTGCAGTGACAATTTGGAGGTGATAAGGTCATTTGTATGGAGGCAGAACACTCCCTATTCAGTTGCAAATGGGCCTGTGCTCAGCTCTGCTCCCCATCCTGCCGGCAGATGGCCCATTCAGGCACACCTAATCCCTCTACTGTGTCATTGTTTGGGAGAAATTCACAAGGTCTAACTGTCAGTTACACCAAGCCATTGACCCAAGAAAAGCTGCAGGAACAAAAGGGCTAAGGGCAAAAATGGCAACTTTCTAAATGTGGTATTTTCTAAATTATAATCAGAAACCTCACTTTGCCATTAAATAGGGTTTTTCATTACAATTCCAAAGACACCAAACATGAAATATCTGCCTACTCCCAATTGGAAATTACAGAAAGCTTATGAAAGGAAATAAGGAATCTCCAATGTTATCCCATGGGAGGCTTAGGCCTCACAGTAGTGAAAAACAAATTTAGAAGTTTTTCACTACCAGGACATGTAAAATTAAGAGGCACATGTCAAAACTTTCGATTAAGAGGCACCCTGCCCTATCGGCTACCTAGGGCCTACCTTAATCATGACTTATATGTAATAAAAGGGGGGTTTAGGGCTTGGCAAAGGGTTTTTATGGCTAAGTCGACATGGCTGTTTACAACTGCAGTCAGGCTACAGTGGCAGGCCTGGGACATGTTTTAAGGTGCTCCTCAAATGGATGGCACAATAAGTGCTGCAGACCCACTGGTACAATTTACTTTAAAGGCCCTGGGTATAGGGTATACCATGCTGCAAGAGACTTAAATGTAAATGAATTATGGCAATTGGTTATAAGTAAAGTTAACCATGTTTTAGGGGAGTGAGTACAAGCACTTTGGCACTGGTAAGCTGTAGTAAAGTACACAAGTACTAGGGCCAACAAAGATAAGTTCAGCAAAATGGAGGAAGAGAGGCAAAATGTTTGGGGGTAAGGCCACCCTATGACTGAAAGGTCTAACAAAGTTCTTTCACTTTTACTAAATAAATGTTAGGTCTGCAAATATTAGCTTGCAATTTTGAGGAACCACTCTACTTTACTACTGCAGTGCGTGCACCGAATCTGATTCTCTTGCCCATTTCTCTTCATCAAAATCTTGGGGTATCCAAAATGGTGTGCAGACAGAATATCGAGTAACAAAAATTGTGTTGCACAAATATTGAGTAATAAATATTGTGGTTCAGAATTATCAACAGCATGAATATTGTGGTCAAGAATATCGACTTTAGGTAAGTAATATCGATCGTAAAAATATTGAAGTGTTTAATATTATTTGAAAAAATATAGTTGTTAAACAAATTGTTTTTTTAAATTAATGTTATGTATTTTAGTATATATTTTATGTTTTTTTGTATAAGTATTGTTTGTATTTTTAATGTATGTGTTATATTTTTTATAGTTATTACATTTTTGTAATTTGAATTTTGCGTTTTTAGTTCCATAGCGGGATGTGGGTTTATAGGAGAATAAGGTGGGAAGTAATTTAATTATATTAAATTAATTGATTATTTTTTATTTATTAACATTTGTATAATTGAGAATTTATAGTTTTAAATGTGCAAAGTAATTTTTTATTGATTAATTAATAATTGGTTGTTAATTCATTTTAATTAATTAACTGGTAATTTATTATGGTAATTGCGTAATGAATTTTAGGAGTATGTTGTGGTGTTATTGGTGTAAAGGGCGGAAAGTAATTTATTTTTTTATTGATGAAGTAATAATTGGGTGTTAACTAATTTAAAATATTTTAAATAATGAACTGGTAATTAATTATGGTATTTGTGTAAATTAATTTTAGGTGTGTGTTTTGGGGTTTATAGGGGTAAAGGGTTTTAACCCCTTCCATGCTCATGACGAGCTCAGCCCGTCATGCAGAACACTGCTTGTGTGCTCATGACGAGCTGAGCTTGTCATGAACAATGGGATTCAGAAATCATCAGCACAGAGGGGGAATTGCTGTAGCAGCGATGGTGTTAAGTAGTTTATTTTTTTATTATACATTTTTTGTTAATTGATATTAATTAAATTACAATTTTAATGTGGAAATTGTGTAATTAGTTTTAGGTGTTTGTTGTGGTGTTTATAGGAGCCAAGCCCCCACCCCCAAAGACTCGGTGAGAAACGTAGGAGTACGTTGGGATAACCACCTCAGTTTCAACACTCAAGTACAAACAGTAGCAGCCTCCTGCTTCGCAAAGATCAGGACTATTAAACGGCTTATTAATTACTTGCCGGCGGACTGCAGTAAGACTGTGATCCAGGCATTGATAACATGCCATCTTGACTATGCCAATGCCCTTTACCTTGGTATCACAGCAGGCCTTTGTCATAAACTTCAGGCGGTCCAAAACGCCGCAGCCCGGCTGGTGGAGAGAATCCCTGCTAGACATCATATTTCTCCACAACTTCGTAAACTGCACTGGCTACCCATTGCTAAAAGATGCGTTTTCAAAGCCATGACGCTGGCCTTCCGAGCGTCAAAAGGCAATGGGTGGGCCCATTTGAAAAACCCCTTGCGACCGTATGTCAACTCAAGGACATTACGCTCCAATTCCCTACTTTTCCTGGAAACTCCACGATTTAAACGATCTCGTGCAGGTGGAAAAACCTTTGAGGTCTGTGCCACTCAGCGTTGGAACAAGCTCCCGCTAGCCTTACGCACCTGCCAAACAGAATCAGCATTCCGTAAATCCCTGAAGACCCATCTTTTCTCCTCTTAAACTGGCTTTCTGATCCTATGCCCTCTGTTTCCAGAGTTCTCAGCGCCGGGACGCCCCGTTGGGGCAGCTGTGCGCTTTACAAAATACACAAATAAATAAATAAATAAAAGGTGGGAAGTAATTTGTGTTCAATTAATATATAGTTGTTAATTATTGTTAAATATTTGATATTTATTTTGGGTAGTTGTTAATTTTTTTGGTGTTGTTTTTACTTTTAAAGGGGTAAAGGGTGGGTGTTAAATACAATTTATTTACTTTATTGCTAGTTGATAATAGCAATATTTCTTAATTTTAAATTAAGTTTTACTTGTGTTTTATTATTGTATAGTTTAATTTAGGTGTGTGTTGTGGATAATAACGTGTTAAAGTGTATGTAATCAATTAATGTTTATTCATTTTTTATTAATAATATTTTTTAATTGATTATTAATTATGTTAATAATGGAAGTAAATTTAATTTAAAATAATGAAGTGTTTTGTTCTTGGTGTGGTGTTATTGGGTAGAAAATAAAATGAATACATTTATATATTAAGTATATTTTTTTGTTTGTCAATATTTTCTAGTTTTCCATTTTTTTAAATTATTTATTATTTTATTTTATATAATATTTGTAGGTTTTTGTTTTATGTAAATAATATTATAATATGTTTTCTTTTTATATATTTAATATATATGATTTTCTATCTCTTAAATATTGTTTATTCATTTTTATGATTTTTTAAATGTTTTGATATGTATATATTTTATAACTTTTTGAGTGTGAATAGTTATTTTTGGCTCTCCGCTATCCAACACTTCCCCTACTGTTGCACTCACTGGAGTGGGAATAGTCATGTTTACCCCTACGCTATCCAACTCTTTCCCTACTGTTGCACACACTGGAGTTGGAATTATAATTTTTATCCCTCCGCTATCCAACACTTTCCCTGCTGTTGCACTCACTGGAGTTGGAATAGTTATATTTACCCCTCCGCTATCAAGCACTTTCACTACTGTTGCACTCACTGGAGTGGGAATAGTTAATTCTACCCCTCCGCTATCCAACACTTTCCCTACTGTTGCACTCACTGCAGTTAGAATAGTAATGTTGACCCCTCCCCTATCCAGCACTTTCCCTACTGTTGCACTAATTGGCGTCTGAATAGTAATTTTAACCCCTTTGCTATCCAACACTTTCCCTACTGTTGCACTCACCGGGGTAGGAATAAAAAATGTAACCCCTCCGCTATCCAACACATATCCTAATGTTGCATTCAGAGGAGTGGGAATAGTAATTTTACTCCTCCGCTATCCAACACTTTCTCTACTGTTTACTATCCCCACTCTTTGTAGGGGGAATAGTAAATTGTACCCTTCTGCTATCCAACACTTTCCATACTGTTGAACTCACTGGTGTGACAATAGTAATTTGTATCCCTTCGCTATTCAGCACTTTCCCTACCCTACTGTTGCACTCAGTGGAGTGGGAATAGTAAATTTGACCCCTTTGCTATCCAACAGTTATCCTACTGTTGCACACAGGAGTGAGAATAGCTATCCAACACTTTCTCTACTGGTGCACTCTTTGGAGTGGGAATAGTAATTTTTGCCCCTCTACTATCCCACACTTTCCCTACTGTTGTAGTCGCTGGAGTTGGAATAGTACATTTAATTTCTCCGCTATCCAACACTTACCCTACTGCTGCACTCACTGGAGTGGGAATAGTTATTTTTACCCCTTGGCTATCCAACACTTTCCCAACTGTTGCACGGATTGTATTGTGAAATGTAAGTTTAAATATTTTTTAATAGTTTATTGTTTTAATTTATTATAGGATTTAGTTTTTTTAATGTTTTAAATCATTAATATATATTTGTATTTATTATATTATTTTAAACTTTTAACATTAATTAAAAATCATAGTTTATTATTTTGTTTTAAAGTAAATATATAGGTATACATTATTATGTTTGTGTTTTATTTTTTATTAAGTTAATTTGTTATACTTTATTAAAATGTCTATAAAATGTATTTTATTTTGTTAAAATTATATTTAATATATAATACATAATATGTTATGTTATGTTTATATAAAAGTCTATATTTTTGTTGTCTATATTTTTTACTTGATATTTTTAACAACCATATTTTTTACATTGAGGTTGTGTCAGTGAACCAGGTCAAGGATGGAACAATTATGCAAGACTTTCTACTATAAGACCGTATCTGCTATTAGGTTGTGAATACCAAAAATATGTCAAGAAGGTTGTTATGCCACCATTATGCCAGGGGTAGCCACAAATATGATAATTATATGTTAATTAGGAAACCATAATGTCAGGATCACAATTAGAGGTTATGGTACAGGGGCTACTTATGCCAGGATCACCATTAACATAGAAATAGCCACATGTATGCCCAGAATGTCTCTGATATGTCATGGATGTTCACCGTTAGATCTTGGTCCTCCTTCTGATGCTAGCAATTGTATGATATATGAAAACAAAAGACCCAAATGGATAATTTGTTTTCATGTAGCTTGTACAAACCCTCCTCTGGATTGTTGTCTGTCAATAACCTGGAACCTCTGGAAGGCCAGCTCACTTCTTTTTTTTGTTTAGTAAGCTTTATTGAAACAATGAATCAATACAACAAAGGCCTAAAGCATAATAATATACACAGTAACAGGTTAGCAAAATATAGTAGGCAACAAAACATAGTAGAAAGCAGTTTAAATTTTTAGGGATATTATGGGAGGATGGAAAACGAAAAGAAAGGAAACAAGGGTGGGGAGAGAACGTAGCGGAAATAAGGGGAAGAAAGTATGCTTAAACGCTATAAATAAGAATAAAAAAGTAATAATATTACGCTCCATAAAACATGAGAAATAATGAACAAGTTTACTGTTTTAAGTAAAATTTGCCAGAATTAAAAGGAGAAGGGTATAATAAAGAGGAAGGAATTCAAGGGGGTTAGAAGTTTTCAGAACGGTTATGAGAAACAGTATTAATTGACACCCTATTTAAATGAGTAGTAAATGGCAAACAAAATATATCTCTATTAACATGTGAATTACATTGGGAGGCATAAGCAACATCTAATCTATGATATTGGCATACAGTATTCCACCAAGAGTTAGTAGAAAGTTTTGAGAAACATTTCCAGTTTAACGCAATTTGTTGAAATGCTAATGCTAACATGAAATCGAACAACCCTCTTTCACAGGATGGTAGAATGACGGATTCTGATAAACTTCCCATAAAGATAAGAAGATTGGACATGGGAGTACAGAGTTTAAAATGGTGGATAAATGAGCCCAAATTTGTATCCAAAAAGAAACTACATGAGGGCATGAAAACAGGATATGTTAAAAATCTGCTGATGGAAAGTCACAAGACCAAAATTTCTGATCATCTGTGTGTGTAAAGTTAGATATGGAGATAGGAGTGAAATATAATCTATGATACAGAAAAAACATAGATTGAGTAGTTGAAGCAGATCTCGAGATCCTCAGTGACCAAGCCCATATCCTATTCCACATATCAGTAGTGAACTGAACAACTAAATCCGATTCCCAAGCCAGTTCTATTTTAGATTTAACACGTTCTGAAGTCGCAGAGTAAAATGATTTGTAAATTGAAGAAGCTTTCGGACATAACGCCAGAATTTTTAGAAGTAGATCCTGTGTTAAGGAGGATACCTCAGGAGGAAGGGAATAAAAATTATTAAGAATTGTTTCCATAAGAAGGGAGAATCTAAATAAAAATGAACGAGGACATTTGAATGTGTTTTGAAAAATAGGAAATGTACAGGGGGAAGCACCATCAAATAAGTCTTTGACCCAGATAATTCCTTTTGCCCTCCAAGAGAACCAATATATAGGTCTGGTATTAATGGCAATAAGGAAAGTATGCCAGAGAGAGGGGATTGTATGAAATCATTCCTGGAGAGTAATTTTGGCTAAAAGTGAGGTTTTAACAATGAGCAGGTATGTTTAAAAAGTGGAAGGCTAGTGAGGGCATTCTTGGAAGTAAAAGAAAAAACTTCAATCGTCAAAAAGAGAGCACATAAAGAGCTTTCGATATTGACCCATAAAGGAGTAAAAGGAGAAAGTTCCATTAGGAGCCAATGAGAGGCCTATTTTAAACAAAAAGCATTGTGATATAACCGAAAATCTGGAAAATGTACTCCACCTATAAGTTTCGGTTTCTTGAGGTGAAATAGAAAAATTCTGGATTTCTGGATTTTTTTTGTTTCCACTAAAATTTGGAGAGAAGAGAATCTATTTTTTTCTATTGGAATATGAACTGGAATCATTGAAAGTTAGTATAATAGAATTGGAGAAATCATCATCTTAATGGAATCAAGAAGGCCCCACCAAGAGAGAAAGAGAGCGTTCCATGAAGATAGAAGCTTGGAGATACGATCCAGAGCAACCGTATTGTTTATTTTAACAGACTCCGTAATAGAATTGGAAAACCAGAATCCAAGATATTTGATTTTTGAACTATTCCAATGAAAGCCAGTTGAATCAAATTGTTGTTTAAGACAAAATTTTGTAATTGGTAGCACCTCTGTTTTATCAGTTAATTGTATAACCTGAAAGTGCAGAAAAATCAGAGATTTCTTGTAATAGTGAAGGAATAGAGGGAATCTGGGTTGGAAATAAAAAGTAAAATATCATTGGCATAAGCAGATAATTATGGTATACAACCGTTACAACGCAACTTTTACAACGACCTACCATTACAACGCAACTTTTACCACGCAAACTATTACAACGCATTGCGCTGGGGGGCGCTCTAGGATAGGGAATGGGTTAATTTACTATCCAATAACCTTCCCTACTATCCACGGGGACTGGAGTTGGAATAGTAAATTAAACTATTCACTATCCAGTGCCTAAAAGCATTATGCGTTGTAATGGTATGCGTGGTAAAAACCGCGTTGTAAAGGTAGGCGTTGTAAAAGTATGCGTTGTAACGTCATACATCCGATAATTATAGATGATGATCTTCATATGGGAAGACGAAAATAGAGGAGTTATGACCAATATATGAGAGAAAAGGCTCAGGAGAAAGAACAAATAAAAGGGGAGATAATGGACAACCCTGACGCACACCACGATGGAGTGAAAAGTGTTGTGAGGCCTGGCCATTAACGATGGTTTAAGCATAGGGAGCAGAATACAGAAGAGAGACATAAGAAATTAATTTAGCACAGAAACCAGGCCATTGAAGGCATTTAAATAGAAGGACCAGTCTACCCTATCAAAAGCCTTTTCAGCGTTGATGGATATAGCCGCGAGAGGAAAAGGTAAAGAGGAAGCTTTAATCAGAACATTAAAGAATAAATGAGAGTCATCAGAAGTTAATCTACCTTTGACAAATCTACATTGTTCTGGGCCTATTAACTGAGGAAGAAAGGATTCAAGGCGTAATGCTAATAATTTGGCGAATATCTTATAATCAAAATTTACCAAGGAGATGGGATGGTAATTCTTACAATATTTGGGATCTTTACCATCTTTATGAATAAGATATATAAAAGCCTCCAGAAAAGTACCATTAGCTGAGCCTGTAGAGCAAAAATGTTGAAAAAAATTCAAAAGTTTTAGAAGCAACAGATTGGAGAAATGAAGATAAAATTATATTGAAAAAAGATCTGGACGAGGGGATTTGCATTTCTTTAGAGACTCTAAAGAAGAAGAAATTTCTTGGAGTGAAAGATCTGTATCCAACGAGGAAAAATCTAAGTCTGAAAAAGAAGGGGGAGGAATAGTGTTAAGATATTTATCGATAATTGAATCGGATGGGGGTGTCTCAGGAGTATATAAATCACTATAAAATTTAGAATATCCTTGTCCTTACAAAGACATTTACCATCCAATGATTGAATAGAGTCAATGAGAGTTCTCTCCTTTATAGATTTTAGATGATTAGCAAGAAGTGTTCCAACTTTATTAGACCTCCATAATATCTAGCACTGCTACGAAGAAGAGTAAAGGATGCATTATCCGTAGAGGTTTTATTGAAATCCAACTTCTTGAAGGGTAGAATCTGATGAAGAAGTATAGAACCGGTGTTCCAAATGTTTGATGGAAATTAATAAATCCTTATGTTTAGTGATATTTTGTTTCTTTTTCTTAGAGACGAAATCTACAATAAAACCTCGAGCGGTAGCTTTAAAACTATCCCACACCCAAACTGGGAACACTGAAGCATCTTCATTTATTGAAAAGAATTCTTCTGCAAAAGATTTGAAGGAAGAAGAAAATACTGGATATTGTTAAATCTCCATCTGGCAGAATTAGAGCTAGGAGGGAGTAAATCAAAATCAACAACCACCTGAGCATGGTCAGAAATAAGAATGGGCTCGATCGAGGAGGAAACAAGATTCTGGGCCAAGGATTTAGACAGGAATATATAGTAAATCCTGTCCAAGGCACCATGTGGAGGGGTAAAAAGGAAAATTCAGTTTGGTCTGGATTGCATTATATCCATTATTAACTAGATGATCTTGTGTGATAGTACTGAGAAATTGTTTGTTGGTTTTATGGGGAATAAAATGAACCTGGGATTTGCGGTCAATAAAAGGATCCATAATTTGATTACAGTCTCCACCAAGTATAAAAAATTCATCCTTATATTAAACAAATGTGTCTTTAATGGTGGGCCAAAAAGTGGGATCGGGTTGAGTGGGACCATAAAGATTAAATACAGTGAGGGGGATATTATTAACTAATAACTTGACCAAAATCCACCTACCATCAGAATCGGTATCTTGTGATACAACAGAGTACTTCAACTTTTTATGACATAAAATAACAACTCAATTTTTCTTTGTATTTGTAAGAGATATCAGTACTGAGCCATCCCAATTACGTTTAAGTTTGAGAGCTTCAGCCTCAGAAAGATGAGTCTCTTGTAATAAAACTAAATCAGGTTTGTAGGAGGCAAAATGTGAAATGATTCTTTGACTCTTTATAGGAAGTCAGAAAATTTATTTGCGTAGTTAGTTAAAACCATTGCAACACAGGTATAAATAATTCTTAAAACATCCTTATAAAACACTTATAATAGGTCATAAAATAGAAAATTAATTATGAAGAACCTCAGCAGAGCTGAATAGATTGCATTCCTTTTTTCACTATCTGTAGTCCTGGACTCTATATTAGGAAGCTCTAGTCCTGTTCAGCTGGTTACTGCCAGTCCCCCATGAGCTCTGCTTGCTCACCGATGTAGCACTAGTGCTAGACGTTCATGTTCAGTAAGATGACAGTCAGAGACCATCTGTTAATTGGCCTATTTCTGTAGTGTTCTCCGCCAGTTTTGGCATTCTCTGTTCGGCCACTCTCAAGAATTTCACAAATCTGCAGTTTGGTTGCATATTTGATGGATTCAAAACAGGCAAGCATCGCTTGCCTTCTAGTCCCAATCCCTCTTTGCTTAAATTGGTCTTTGAGAAGCGATTGACGGGCGTGTTGCAAGTCTTCACATAAGCAGATTACGTGAAGGATGTCCCCGTTGCTGGAGTTACATAGCCTGCAGGTCTCATTGCAATCCTTCCTCAGCCATGGTGATAAGTGCCGCGGGCATGGCAGAATCCCTAGTCAGCACTTTAAAAAGCTCATTTTTATGGCTCTGGGGTACCCCTGGTTAAAGTATGTTTGTGGCATTAGTGATTTATAGGAGTTTAGAGTCATCCATGCATGTGATCTTTTTGAAAATAAGACCTTGTCCTCTAGTAAGGAAAGTGATTTGACTTTTTTCCAGACTATTGTTTTGAAGATGCTATTCCCAAGCTGTTTGTCCCAGATCTTGGAGAGTTTGGTGACCTCCAAAGCTGACTGGAGGTACTTTCTTGCCTCTGAAGCGTCTCTGCTTTGAATATCACTCCATAACAGAGAGTTTAGTGTGTTTGTGGTAGCGTTTCCTAATTTGTGGCAGCAAATGATGTAATTCCTTGCCTGGCTAGGTCTTGTTTCTGCAGGCCGAACTCCAGTCTTATTTGAGCTGGAGATGTATAGGTCGGGAGCGAGAACATTATTCTACAGCCCTACACCTGTATGCTGTCCAGATCCTTGAAGTCCCTTCCCCTCATCGCCTCGCTGCCATAACTGATTGAGGGCAGCAGTTTTGCCTTGATTACCTTCAGAAGCAGGGTCATGGTCGGACCCATCAGTTTGGTTGCCAGATTTTTCATCATCCGGGCAATCAGAGCGCCTCTCCTTCTTATTTCCAGCTTTTGGTGCGCGAAAGAGCCTTCTTTATCAAATATGACTCCCAGGTATTTATACTGGCGAGCTGGATCAATTATTGTGTCACCGAGCAGCCAGCGCTTGCATTGTTTTTGTTGGTGTTTAGAGACATTGTACGTGTCTTACTGAGATTGATTTTTAAATTATTTTCCTTGGCGTAGTTCTGCATTTCAGTAAGAAGACGTTTAAGGCCGATATAAGTGTGACTAAGTAGCACAATGTCGTCTGCATACAGAACGTTACTGAAGGTTTTTCTGCCTATCCTCGGGGAGTGAGAATTGCAGGCGTAGAGCGCTTTCGATAGATCCGCCATAAAATGATTGAACAAGGTTGGTGCAAGCACGCACCCTTCTTTCAGGCCTTTGGTAGTTGGTACTTTTGAGGACAGGTGAGTGCTGCTTCATAATTTCACCTGCACCCAGGTGTCCGTGTGGAGGAGCATTAGCATATTTAGAATTAGCTGTGGTAGGCCCCATTGCGCTAGTTTCCCCCAAAGTCTGCCTCTCTCTATGTTATGAAGTGCAGCACTGAAATCAATATAGCACAGATGTAAAGGAATCTTGGATGTTTTTGCTGCATCGATGATTACTGACATGGCAAGAATATTTGTTGATGTTCCAGTTGTTTTTGTAAAGCCTGTCTGATTCAGCGGAATTATCTGATTTGAGTCAGCCCAAAGTGTAAGCTCCTCTAATATGGTGCCGGCAAAGTGTTTCTCCTCGTTGTCAATAAGGGCTACTAAGCGACAGTTGTTTGGTACACCCTTGTCTCCCTTTTTGTGGATTGGGACAATCGTTGAGCCGTGCCAGGATTCTGGAACTTTGTTTAATAGTCTAATTTCCAAAAATAGTGGTTGCATGATGTCGGACCACTCTTTGTTCTTTATTTTGTACGGGGCAGGTGGTATGCCGTTTGGGCCCGGGCGACTTCTTTTCTGCCTTTTGCTATCTGTTTTTTGATTAGGTCTGACTGCTGGCGCCTCGCTGTCACTGAGTGGGTGATGTTGATGCCTGGGAAAGCCTGTCCCCTTGACTCTGTCGTGCCTGTTTTCCCAAATCTCTCTGGGCTCTTACTATTCCCCATGTGAGCTCCTAGGTACTCTGTGTCGTCGTTGAAATGGCTGGAGAGATATTTTGTCCAGGTCTCTTCAGAGATATGGGATACTATTTCTCTGTGCTGCAGGCGCATAAAGCCGTTTACTGTTTCCCAGAAACGGGTGCTGTTGTTGCTATTGATGTCGTGTAGGAGTTTGGCCCATGTTTCTTTTTCGCCGTCTCTTTTGATGTTCCATTTAAATCATTTAAGCGCTGCTCTTTGTTGTTTCAGCATTTCTTGTACGCTGGTGTTTTTAGGAGCTTTTCTCAGTTTGCTTAGAGTCATGTTTACTGATCTTTTAAGGTTCTTTAATTGAGCTCTCTGATCTTTATTTAGATTGTATTTGCTGCCCTCTGTGCCAAAGTTGTCCTTTGGGGGGTAGATTACTGCGAGCTTTTGTAACAGTGTTGCCGTGTACTGAACCCAGTAGGTGATATGCCCGACTGCAGTAGATGCATGGGCATTGAAGAGTTGAAGAACAGTTTCGGCTTGACGCTTCGAAGTAGTGAACGTGCATTTGATCCTCTTTTGGTTCGAGAGATGGATAGGCCCCGGTGTTGTGTTAGGGCTGATCGGGATTGGCATGTTTGATTTTATGTGCCATTCCTGGGGGCGATGATCGCTATTGCCCTTGTCGCCCATTTTGAACCCCAAGATGTGAGGAAACAACGCAATTCTTGCAAATGTATAAACCAGTATGGAGCTTGTTTTTGTCGAGTAGAAGGAGTTGACTGGAGGGGAGTCTGCCGGAAATCTTCCATTCAATGCTCTGAGATTTTGATGTTCTAAGTCATTAAGAAAGCGGTTATTACAGCGTTTTTCCTGGAGAGGACGCTTTGCGGTGCGATATTATGTATTCTATTTAGAGCCAGTACCTCCTCCCCTTCTGCCGAGCCTATTAGGTCTTGGTTGAAGTCCCCTGTCAGAAAGAAGAGTGGGTTTTCCATCTGAATTGCATATTCAGCCAGTTGGTTTGTTATTTTAATTGAATCTTTTGTTTTATTTTTTGGATGTACGTATGATTTGATTATGAATACCTCCTCATCTGTCCCGTCAAGGACAATTTTTATTTTAACTGCTAGTGTTGTGTTTGAAGTTGAGACCATAGTGGTTGCTGATGCTATTGTTGTGGTAGAGACATAGGTAGCCAGTCCGCCTGAGTGGTGGCCAAACCTGCAGGTCCAGGAGGCTGGTGTGATGAAGCATGTATAACCCTTGATGTGCTGTGGATCCTTAAGCCAGGTCTCTTGGAGCGCTATTATGTCGAATAGGGAGACATAATACAGAAAATATGGGTCGTTTATTTTTGTGTTTAGACCATTAATGTTCCAAGAACATAACCCTATGAGTGAATCCCTTCCCCCGCTCCGATCGCTGTCATGTAGGTGGCGTCAGACCTCTTCAGAGCATGTTGTAATGGTACGAGACCCTATTTCCCTTTTTGAACTTTGAGGTAGCTCGACTGTTGCCGTCGACCGTGAGTCTGGTCGATCCCATGGCCTGCTTATGCTTCTTTTGAGTGAGCTACCCCGGGCGCCTCTAAGTACACTGATAGGGTGTGCCCGAACTGTTTTCGATGCTGAGTTTGGCCTACTCAAAAACGGCAGCGGGTTAGCTGGTTTTTTAAAAAGGATAATCCTGATGCCCCAGGTGTAGAATAGCTCCTGTTCTGCTAAGATCGAGTCCAGGTTGTCTTAGTTGCCTCTGAGCATTGGGGATTGAACCAGAATCTCTGTGGGCTGGCGGCTTATTTCAAATTTTTGTTGTTTCGTTGGTAGTGAGTGTTTTGTTACGGTCTGCTCTTTATGCGAGATTACATCTTTGGTATCTATGCACTTGCTAACTCCAGGTGCTGGGGAGATGTTTGTATTTGATATTGTTAATGTGTATTTTGGAGATGACTGTTTTAGTTCTGTCCCCTTATCGTATATGCGTTTTGCCAGTTCATTCTCCGTTGGTCTGGACGTTGTGTGTGTGCTCGTTTTTTCTGTCTCTCTTAGCGATGCTTCCTGTTTTGGCCCTGTTATTGGACCGCTAGATCCTCTTCTATCCCCTATATGAGAATTTTGTAGTGAGGATATTTGCGTGGTTTCATGTAAGTTTATTGACTGTGAGTTGCATGTCTGACCTCCTGCTTGTTCTGAAAAGATGGGCTCGTTAATTGGGGAACTTGAATCAATCTCTGAGATTTGATGGTGTTGTCCCTGGCTGGTCTTTCTGCTGTCGGCTTTTGGAAGTGAGCAATTCTTAAGTGTTTCGGGGTTTTGTCCTTTGTTTTGATTATTTTTAGCACGTGTTGGCGAGTATTGAACCTTTGGTTCGTCATGGTCCGAGCTTTTTCTATTTATGTTGTTGTTCGTGATTGTTTAGTGCCAGGGTTGCCTGATATGTTTGCTCTGTATCTCTGGCGGTTGTTACTTGAATTTCCTGAGGACTTGTGAAAATGGAGAAATATTTTTTTGTATTTGTTTGCATTTTTTGGTTTCACCCTTTCCTTTTTTGCTGACGACGTTGTTTGGCGTTAAGTTTTTGCAGGTCTCCGTTTTCGCTTTGGGCCGTCTTCTAATTTTGAGCCTCGAGGTTGACCTTCAGGCCTTTGCCGGGTTTTTTGCTGCTGGGTGTTCCCTCTTTGCTTCCGATGGTGCCCGAGTTTTTTGTTGCGTTTTCCACTGAAGCGTTTCTTTATATCACTTATAAGACCAGTTAGCATTGAGGGCAACATGACTAGTTTGTCGATTACCTGGTTACAGTTGCAGGTGAGGTAGGTGTTTGTCTGTGCTCTCATTATCAAGCTGTTCAGGTTGCCCAGTTTCTCATCAATTCCAGGTGAGAATACTGCCAGAGTGTTCAAAAGTGTGAGTTGTAACACCATTTTATCTGATTGAAATTGTAGGGCTTCGAGGGCTAGTTGGATTGTATTTAGAAGAGAGGTCCTGGTGCCTGAATTTTGTTCTTCCCTGATTTCCTCCACATTTTTGCTTTTGCTTTTATTTGTGTTATCGACGTTGTAGACTGCCTGGTTAGTGACCCTGGAAGACTCTTGTAGAGAGTTTTGTGAGGGTGCTCCCTCTGGTCTGGGTTATAGGTAGCAATCATGTCTTCCCATTCAAGTGTGTTTAGGTAGGACACCATAGCCCTGGCATCGTCTTTCTGACTTGGGACCTTGGAGCCTGTCTCTAGTCCACCCAATTTAGTAGGCGCTCTGCCTTGGTCGTTTCCGTGCAGACCTGTAATTATTGGAGGGCTTTTGATCGTTAAATTGATTTGCTTGATCGGTGTGCTGTGACATCTGGTCAGCCTGTTTGCAAAGGGGCTGAAGATTATTTCCCTAATTTGTTCCTCTGCTGTTGATCTTTGATCGGCCCAGGACGCCTGCCTGACGTCTTCCCTGTCGGGGAGCCAAATTCCCGGTTTGTCCTCAAGTTGTGGTGTTGAAACAGGTTCTTCATTCTCTTTTTGATCTGCTGTTGTGGACCTCAGGCCGGTGGTCAGGCAGGCGTTTTCCTCACTATTTGTGGGTTGTGATAGGAGTACTGATGGGTCGTCTGCTGACTTGCGAGACTTCTCTCCTTTTGAAGAAGGTTTCTGGTGGGTGCTCTTATTACTGCGAGCCTCGCTCTGATGCTGTAGTGTCTTTGCTTTGTCTAGAGGTAAAGGGCTTATGTTTGCTGCTGGCTTTTGTGAGGGTGGTAATGATAATGATGGTAGCAATGGGGTTTGCAAGCCTGACAGAGATTTATTGCTGGAGAAAATTGCCGCGCCCGCATCCCTTAAGAAGGTAAATTTTGTGTATATCTATGGTCGGGTACAGTGCGTTGTGTTTACAGCCTGCCGATTTGCTGTTGCCGTGCTCTGGTCCTCAGCTGTGTCGTGATCGATTGTGATGATATTTGGCTCTATGATGTCTTCTTTTCCTCTAGGGTTTGAATTGTTACCCTTGTTTCCCCTTGGTTTGGACACAAGGGGCACCCTGGTCCTTCCTGACCTCATGGGTTCACCTGTAGACTCCTGAGGACCACCACAGGGCCGCCTGTATGTCAAAGACACAATGGCTGTCGACTTGATTTGGCCGTTCTACCTCCCAAGACGTCCTTTGCCTTCTGTAGATCAGGCGTTCCGGTTTCCTGGATGGATGCGCGTGTCTAGATAGCAGTCTGCCGTGTTTATTTGATGCGCCAGCGGTGTTCTGGGATGCTATGAGCCAGATATTTGACCGCTTTACTTTGGCTCCTGATATCCTGCTTCCCTCTGTGACGTCTCCTGGCTGGCGGCTTGAGATAAGAAGTGGGCCTAAGGGCCGGGCTGAAATAGGCCAGGAGGGCAGCAGTCTACAGTAAGCAGCGATCAGTGCAGAGCTGCTAGAAGGATCCCCTTTAATCGTATCTGCCAGTTTGCTGAGTCAAAGTTTTACTGCTCCCATAAGTCCTTAGGAGGGGAGCGTCAGGAACTTGGAGCTGGGAGCCCAGTGATGCTGTGAAAAGAAGGGGGGTAATCACAGCTACACTGACACATAGGAACTCCCGTGGATGCACATACTCATTGGGCTCTTTTGTATGTCCTATGAAGACTTTTGAGGCCCCCCTAGAGTCCCTTAGAGCCTTTTAATTCTTAGGGGGCTTTTGAGGCAGCGCTAGCAGACCTGACCTTGCGGCCCCTTTGAGTACTCATGTACGTCTGTTGAGAGTTCTGTTTTACGCAATGGTTGCGCCGTTCTGTCCTCCAGCAGTGCCTCCCAGCCGCCTCTGGCGGCTCTAGCGCCTGCGGATGTCACAGGCCCCTGGCTGAGGACGGGGCTCACTCCCTTGGCTGCTGGCATAGTCCCTCAGCAGCCTCAGCCTCAGCAGCGCCCACCGCCTCTTTATAGGATTCTTAAAACCTTTTACATTCCATGTATTAAATCTGAATAGAAAGGAATCACATTATATATACAATAATACAATTTGAAAATACATATGAGCATAATAGCAAGATTAAGCTTTGGATAGAGTAAAGAAGAAAGATGATAGAGATAGAACCATAAGAAGTAAGAAATAGATATAGTAGAGAACACATGAAGAAAGGAACGAGGAAATGAGAGCTGCCAAAAAAACAGACGAAAAAAGGGAGGAAGTAGGTGAGGATAAAGAAAAGAAGAGAAGAACATAAGACAAGAAAGACACTCAAAAGAGAATAATAAAATAATATATGTAATACAAAAAAGAAAAAAAGGAGAAGAGGGAAGAGGGAATAGGAAAAGGAAAGAAGAAAATCAAGAACAGACAGTACAAATCCAAAAAGAATGACTGAAAAAACATACCTGAGGGGGACAACCAGAGAAACAACTGGGGCAAGGACAACACACAAAAAGACGAACCATCTGTAAGCGAGGAGTCTGGCCACACCGGGACAGATTAGAAAAGGAAAGCAGACCAAATGTACGGAGAATACATGGACAAACCTGTATAAATGTACAAAAGAGAAGAAACGTTAAACATCAAAGAAAACAAGAAAAGTTACGTATTCGTTAAACATAATACAAACAAAGATTATATTCATGAGCAACAGATGAACTCTATAATTAGACAATATTAGACTAACAGAGAGGGAAAAAGAGAATAGAAGAATCAAAAGCAGATCAAGAGAACAGTATATAAATAAATACTGAACTATTAGAAGAATTAACAGAAACTATGCTAAAGTTAGAAACATTTTAGAGATTTATTCACTAAACAATCTGAAGAAGCGAGAACAAGATAACAGGAGCCAAGTAAAGAAAAAGGACCATTAAGTCAAGCATTCGAGGAACCAGCAGTATCCATAACATTGGTATTGTGAATATGAATAAAGTTCTTGAGTTCTGCAGGAACTTGAAAGGACTACGTTTGGTTTTGGAAAGTCACCTTAAAAATGCAGGGGTGAAAAAGGCCATAACAGGCACCAAGAAAGCGGAGAGGAGCACGAAGATTAAGGAACTCTTTCCTTCTGGTCGCTGTGGCATTACAGACATCTTTAAAAAGAAACACCTTTTGACCTAGCCAGGAAATTTTTCGTTTGGCTCTGGCTGCGGCGAGTACTGATAACAAGTCAGTAAACTCAAAAAAAGAATGATGACTCCCCTTGGTTTGACCGGAGATGTAGAGAGTGAAGGACGAGGACCAAGTCTGTGAGCTCTCTGAATACTGAGGGAGGTCAAAGTAGGCATATCGGAGAGTTTCGGCAAAAAGAAGGAAAAGAAGGAGACAGGATCATCCCCTTCCAAAGCTACAGGCAAATCATAAATACGTAGATTGTTCCTCCTATTTCTGTTTTCTAAGTCCTCAGTGTGTTGATGAAGGTTGCAAACCTCTTTTTCTAAAGTAGAGATTTTCTGAGAATGCTCTTGGACTTCAGAAATTTGCTGTTCCATTGTAGACACTCTGTTTTCCATTGTGGAGCACTTATCTTCAAGGAGTTGCATTTTACTATTTGTTTCCTCTACAAAAGGGCGCAATGCCCGAATTTCCTCCAACAGTAGCTCCATAGAAATGGGAGATGACGATTTGAGAAGGAGGATCTTGCTTCAAACGTTTGGAGGATGAAGAAGATGAAGACGACTTATGTTAGACCTGACATCATTGGCTTGAGTCTCTCCTCCATTTTTTCTGTTTGCCTCCACTGTTTTACGATGTTTTGCTGGTACATGCTTTGGGCGCCGTGCCACTGCTGATCAGTGCCATAGCGCAAGTGCTCCCTATGTTAAATTGATGTATCTATTGTATCCATGTTTGGCTTATTTGGTTTACTGTCAGTCCCTAGTCTAGTGCACCAGGAGTGCCGGGGCTTGTAAATACAAATGCCGCTCGTGGGCTTGCAGCACGTGTTGTGCCACCCACAGGAGCGGCCTCGTAAAAGAATGTCTACAGGTCGGTCATTGCGAGACCCACGTGCAGCCTAGTGCTGTCACGCAGGCTGCGCAAGTATACCTACTTGCCAGCCCCTCAAACCTTCCCTTGACTTCATGTTAGTCACCCCTATGGTAGGCCCACGGGCAGGGTGCATTGTAAGTATAAGGTAGGACACGCCTGACCAAGTTGGCATGTCCTAATAGTGAATTACAACCATCTTCGTTCTTCACTATTGCGAGGTAGCCTGCTCTCCGTTGGGTAGAATGGGCCGCCGGGATTATTAACGCTATGATCCTAGCTGGCTCGGGGAGCATGGTGCAATGTCGAGTTCGGTATCCCTGAACTCGGGGTTTAATTACGCATCCGTTGGTGTGGATGGTTTTTGGACTCTGGGTTTGAAAATAGCACTTTTAGAAAGTGTCTATTTTCTTGTCTAACCATATCTGGTTTCTGCTGGTCTTGCGTGTGTGTGACAGGAGCTGGGTGGCTCCACAGGTCTGGATGAGTCAGTGTGGGATGAGTGGGACATTTACGTTGAGAGTAGGGGGAGAGTAGTTGCTGATAGCCTGCCCTGCCTGATACAATGCTGGCTCCACCTCCTGCCAAGCGGCTGATGGCTCTGTGCTTGCCATGGACGATCCTAGCCCCACCTCCTGCCAGGAGGCCGATAGCTCTGCTCCTGCCAGTGTCAATGCTGGCTCCACCTCCTGCTGGGCGTCTGAGGACCCAGCCCTGCGCAATGAATAGGCCAGGTGCTTCTGCCTGGCTCCACCCACAACAGACCCAGGATGTTGGGAAATTCCCCTGCATGGACAAAGGGATCAAAGCCGAAAAGGGGTATAAGAGAAGGACCCCTGAACCAAGAATTTAGATCACTTCTGACAAGGAACCCTGTAACCAAGGACAAGAGGCCTGCTGATCTGAGGACTTGCCTACCCCTTCTGCCAGTGTGCTGTTTGCTGGGGGGAATCCTGCAGTGCTTCTTTATGTTTGCCAAGGAAACCAGGAGAGAGGAACTGTGTGTGTACTCTCGCGCTTGCTAAGAAAATCTCCAAGGACTGGAAGAGTGCCAGTCTCCTGCTGAAGTCACAGGGCTAAAGGACTTCATCTGCTTAGAGTGCTATTTGCTGGAACCTGTGAATCCAGCACCTCTGAAAGAGCCGGCAACCTCGACGCCGACGGACGTCGCCGAATCCAGCTCGACATAGTGGGTAACGGCCCCAGTGTCCCGCTTCCTCGACGACTGGCCGCCGGGCCCGACCGACGCCAGCAGCAACGCCAGTGAGTGGGAGTACGGCTCCAGCTCCAAGGGACATCGTGTCTGCACCGCTGCTGATCGCATCGCCCTCGTGCCCTCTCGACGCCGTGAGCGCTGCTCCCTCTGTGCAACCGCATCATCAACGAGGACGCCTGCTGAGGCCTGATCGACACCGAAGACGCGACACCGGATTGCTCGACGCCGCTGATCATCGTGTGCTTCATTTTCCAAAGGTACTGTGTTGTTGGGGGTCCGTGTGACTCCGGGCTCGACGTAGCGCCCCTCGCGGTCAACGCCGAACCTTTGGATTAACTTTGCCTCGACGTCGTGTAGTCCCCGTCTGGGTTACCCTGTTGCTAAGAACTGTATTGCCAAGAAGAAGATTTGCTTTGATACTAAAGACTTTTGTGCTAAAGAAGAAACTACCTTTGAACTATCCTTTTTCCCTTCCCAGAGTATTTATTAAGATTGTGTACATTTGTGTCGTTATTTGGTCTTGTGCTAAGCCTTATATAAAAATACTTATTTTTATAATACTACTGGGTCGTGTCCATTTGTAGTGTATTCACTTTATTACTGTATGTGGTCATAAATGCTTAACACACAGCCTCTGAGATAAGCCTGTCTGCTCTGCCAAGCTACCAAGGGGGTGAGCAGGGGTTATCGAAGGGTGTGATCCCCTTACCCTGACTAGAAAAGGTGTGTCCCTATTTGTCAGAAGTGTATACCTCTCCCAACTAGAGACAGCCGGTTCTAACATTGGATGCAGCGGTGAGGATTTGGACCTTGCATTTATGACCCATGTGCAGTGATTAGTGTGCGCTACATAGTGAAAGCAGACCATAGCGCAATCACAATCTAATTGGGAAGGATCCTATTTTTGGTTCTCCGCTTTTCTGAAGCTTGATTTTTTGGAACACTGCCAGTTTTGACCATGAGTGACACCGGAGTCACTACCCCTGTTGTTGTTGTTGTGGAGGAATTCGACAGAGCGAAGATAAACGACTACGGCTTGAAGAAACTAAAATCCTTCTGCAAGCAGTTTAAAGTTCCCACCAAGGGCCTCTCGTTGAAGGAGGAATATCTCAAAGCTCTGGAGGCCTGGTTGGAGTCCAGAGATATCACTGATCCGGTGGTGGTACCGCCAGTGGAAGGGGATGAGGAGGCGCCAGCGAATGGGCCTGAGTCCTCTCCCGGAAGCAGTGTTTCCTCCAAAGGTCTTTCCCCTGAAGAACGAGAAGAAAGGGCGAAGGAGCGAGCATACAACATGGAAATGGCAAGGCTAAAGATAAATGGGCAGTTGGAGTTAGAAAATGCAAGAGGTAGAAGAGAAGCTGATTTGGAGACCAAAAGGTTAGATTTTGAAAGAGAGAAGTTAGCTTTGGAGCGTGATACCAAGTTGAGGGAGTTGGACATCCAAGCTAAGAAATTAGAATTGAATACCTCTGGTGGCAGCATCCCATCTGGGCCTGCAGAAAGTAAGTTTTACTTTCCCAAAGATGTGATAAAAGATTATCATAGGAACGAAAATATTGGTCAGTGGTTTAAAGCATATGAGTTAGCATTGTTGGCCCACCAGGTCCCTGAGAAGAATTGGGGAGCGGGGTTGTGGGGTCGCTTTGTGAATGAGGGGAGAGATACCCTGTTAGACATGCCTGTTGCGGATAGGATGTCGTATGCTCATATGAAAGATGCTTTAATGTTGCGGTATGGCGTAACCCCCGAGAAGTACAGACAAGCTTTTAGAGAATGTAAGAAGTAGCCTGGTACGACTTGGGTTGAATATGTGTCTTATTTTTGCAGAGCCATGGATGGTTGGGTGAAGGGCAGCAAAGTGGAAAGTTACGAAGCTCTTTATGATTTGTTTGCTTGGGAGCATTTGTCTAATAACTGTTTTCCAGAGCTGCGCCAGCACCTGATTGATAGCAAGATATCTAACCCTAGAAAACTTGCTGAGGAGGCGGACCGCTGGGTCAGTACCAGGGTCCACAAGGGTCCAGTGGGAGACTCAGCCAAAGGTGGGCAGGGTCCCCAGCAGAAGAGTGGGGGGGGACAAGGGTAAACAGAAGAAGTCCCAGAAAGGGCCCCAAAGTAATCCCCAAGGGAACCAAGGGAAAGGTTCCCAGCCTCCCCCTGAGAAGAAGCCAGGGGCCCGACGGGTAAACCTGTTCATAGGGGCCCCCTAACCTGCTACGGTTGTGGGCAGGTGGGACACCGGTTTTATGACCCCCAGTGTCCCAAAAAGGATTCGAATGCACCACCGCGTGCACCCCCCTGTCAGTTGGCGAGTGTAGCCCTGGGAGGGGAGGAGATGGTTGTCCATGATGGGAGGGGTCCCGCAGAGATGTCCCTGGTCTCGCTAGGAGACATGCAAATGGTCCCTCCACCCCCTCTGCCTAGTAACACTAGTAAATATAGGCAGTGGGTGACCATTAATGGCCATAGAGTGGAAGCTCTCAGAGACACCGGAGCCAGTGTGACAGCTGTCAAGTGTCACTTGGTGTCCAGAGAGCAGGTGGTTCCCCACGCATTCTACCCCGTGATAGCTGCCGACAACTCCCAGAAAGAGTGTAAGGTAGCTCAGGTTTCCTTTGAATGGGGGGGAGTTTCAGGTACTCTTCAGGTTGCTGTGAGGCCCGCCATGCCTGTCGATTGTCTCCTGGGCAATGATTTAGAAGACTCCCCTTGGGCTAAGGTGGAGAGAGAGGCGCACTTGAAAATGTTGGGTGTGCCAGAGTGGGTGTGTGCAACCACTCGATCGATGACAGCGAGTAAGGGTGTTGATGGGGTCCTGGAGCCTGAAAGTACGGCCCAGGACCCAGCTGTGAAGAGAAGAGGCAGGGGGCGCGGGAAACCGTCCCCCGTAGTTCCCGTGGTCCAGGAGGAGGTAGACCCTGAGGGGGATGCCCTGGAGCCCACAGGGGAACAAATTGCCGAACTGGGAGACCTGCCCGAGCTGACCCATTGGCAGTGTGGTATTGGGTTCCCAAGGCCTACATGCTCCGCAGATAACCCACTTACACCGAAAGAACTGTTGGCACGGAAACTGAAAAGTACAAAGGACAAGTTTATTAAGACCCCATGGGGTGGTGGTACATTCCTACAGCACCCTTCGGTAATGCAAGAAGTATCACACCGAACATTGGTGTGAGTCCTTCTTTTATACACTTTACAGGTAATAAAAAGATAGGCGGTACAAGGTTACAAAGTTTATGTACATGTATGGTCATTTTTGGAGCACAGCCAACTCATGGGAGGGGTTACAACCCCACTGGTCAGTTTGGCGGCACATTCCTGAGGGGTGACTGGTCGGTTGGAACTGCGCATGTACAGGCTTGACCATTACTAAAAATAGCCTGTTGCTGGGCAAACTCGAGTGGCCAGCGGCACGGACAAAGGACTAAAGGGCATGCTGACCACGAGGCCGCTCATTCCCCAAAATGGCCGCCGTAACATACAAAATTATTTACAACAAGGGGTGGTGAGGGACAGAGTCTCTGAATTAAACAGAATACTCTCACCCAGTCAAGAGATCAGGGCTAGATCCAACACCGTTTTTTAGCTCACTGCACCATCCCAGTTTCAGAACCTGACTGTATGCAAATTAGTCTGTTCCTGTCCCAGTGCATGATGGGAACAGGGCAAACCAAACTACAAAAGCCAATTCTTACACTGGGAAGGAAACAAGCTACCGGGGACCGGTTTCTGGCATTTCAGCCTCTTCGGCCCGGCTTGCTTGAATCCTGATGGTGCAATGAGCAAGGGACTCACATCTGAGTATACCCTTCCACGCTTAGGGTGGACAAAAATATTTACAACAAGGGGTGGTGAGGGACAGAGTCTCTGAATTAAACAGAATACTCTCACCCAGTCAAGAGATCAGGGCTAGATCCAACACCGTTTTTTAGCTCACTGCACCATCCCAGTTTCAGAACCTGACTGTATGCAAATTAGTCTGTTCCTGTCCCAGTGCATGATGGGAACAGGGCAAACCAAACTACAAAAGCCAATTCTTACACTGGGAAGGAAACAAGCTACCGGGGACCGGTTTCTGGCATTTCAGCCTCTTCGGCCCGGCTTGCTTGAATCCTGATGGTGCAATGAGCAAGGGACTCACATCTGAGTATACCCTTCCACGCTTAGGGTGGACAAAAATATTTACAACAAGGGGTGGTGAGGGACAGAGTCTCTGAATTAAACAGAATACTCTCACCCAGTCAAGAGATCAGGGCTAGATCCAACACCGTTTTTTAGCTCACTGCACCATGCCAGTTTCAGAACCTGACTGTATGCAAATTAGTCTGTTCCTGTCCCAGTGCATGATGGGAACAGGACCCTGATCCTTGGACTGGGTAAGAGTGGTCTGCTTAATTCAGACACTCTGTTCATCACCATCCCCTTTTCTGTATCGTTTTTGGCCACTATAGGTGTGGCAGGGTATACTCAGACATGAGTCCCTTTCTCACTGCTCCATCAGGATTCAAGCAAGCCGGGCCGAAGAGGCTGAAATGCCAGAAACCGGTCCCCGGTAGCTTGTCTCCTTTCTGGTGAAGAATTGGCTTGGTAGTTTGGTCTGCCCTGTTCCCATGATGCACTGGGCCAGGGACAGACTAATTTGCATATAGCCAGGTTCTGAGCTGGGATGGGGCAGTGAGATAAATAACGGTGATGGATCAAGCCCTGATCCTTGGACTGGGTAAGAGTGGTCTGCTTAATTCAGACACTCTGTTCATCACCATCCCCTTTTCTGTATCGTTTTTGGCCACTATAGGTGTGGCAGGGTATACTCAGACATGAGTCCCTTTCTCACTGCTCCATCAGGATTCAAGCAAGCCGGGCCGAAGAGGCTGAAATGCCAGAAACCGGTCCCCGGTAGCTTGTCTCCTTTCTGGTGAAGAATTGGCTTGGTAGTTTGGTCTGCCCTGTTCCCATGATGCACTGGGCCAGGGACAGACTAATTTGCATATAGCCAGGTTCTGAGCTGGGATGGGGCAGTGAGATAAATAACGGTGATGGATCAAGCCCTGATCCTTGGACTGGGTAAGAGTGGTCTGCTTAATTCAGACACTCTGTTCATCACCATCCCCTTTTCTGTATCGTTTTTGGCCACTATAGGTGTGGCAGGGTATACTCAGACATGAGTCCCTTTCTCACTGCTCCATCAGGATTCAAGCAAGCCGGGCCGAAGAGGCTGAAATGCCAGAAACCGGTCCCCGGTAGCTTGTCTCCTTTCTGGTGAAGAATTGGCTTGGTAGTTTGGTCTGCCCTGTTCCCATGATGCACTGGGCCAGGGACAGACTAATTTGCATATAGCCAGGTTCTGAGCTGGGATGGGGCAGTGAGATAAATAACGGTGATGGATCAAGCCCTGATCCTTGGACTGGGTAAGAGTGGTCTGCTTAATTCAGACACTCTGTTCATCACCATCCCCTTTTCTGTATCGTTTTTGGCCACTATAGGTGTGGCAGGGTATACTCAGACATGAGTCCCTTTCTCACTGCTCCATCAGGATTCAAGCAAGCCGGGCCGAAGAGGCTGAAATGCCAGAAACCGGTCCCCGGTAGCTTGTCTCCTTTCTGGTGAAGAATTGGCTTGGTAGTTTGGTCTGCCCTGTTCCCATGATGCACTGGGCCAGGGACAGACTAATTTGCATATAGCCAGGTTCTGAGCTGGGATGGGGCAGTGAGATAAATAACGGTGATGGATCAAGCCCTGATCCTTGGACTGGGTAAGAGTGGTCTGCTTAATTCAGACACTCTGTTCATCACCATCCCCTTTTCTGTATCGTTTTTGGCCACTATAGGTGTGGCAGGGTATACTCAGACATGAGTCCCTTTCTCACTGCTCCATCAGGATTCAAGCAAGCCGGGCCGAAGAGGCTGAAATGCCAGAAACCGGTCCCCTATAGCTTGTCTCCTTTCTGGTGAAGAATTGGCTTGGTAGTTTGGTCTGCCCTGTTCCCATGATGCACTGGGCCAGGGACAGACTAATTTGCATATAGCCAGGTTCTGAGCTGGGATGGGGCAGTGAGATAAATAACGGTGATGGATCAAGCCCTGATCCTTGGACTGGGTAAGAGTGGTCTGCTTAATTCAGACACTCTGTTCATCACCATCCCCTTTTCTGTATCGTTTTTGGCCACTATAGGTGTGGCAGGGTATACTCAGACATGAGTCCCTTTCTCACTGCTCCATCAGGATTCAAGCAAGCCGGGCCGAAGAGGCTGAAATGCCAGAAACCGGTCCCCGGTAGCTTGTCTCCTTTCTGGTGAAGAATTGGCTTGGTAGTTTGGTCTGCCCTGTTCCCATGATGCACTGGGCCAGGGACAGACTAATTTGCATATAGCCAGGTTCTGAGCTGGGATGGGGCAGTGAGATAAATAACGGTGATGGATCAAGCCCTGATCCTTGGACTGGGTAAGAGTGGTCTGCTTAATTCAGACACTCTGTTCATCACCATCCCCTTTTCTGTATCGTTTTTGGCCACTATAGGTGTGGCAGGGTATACTCAGACATGAGTCCCTTTCTCACTGCTCCATCAGGATTCAAGCAAGCCGGGCCGAAGAGGCTGAAATGCCAGAAACCGGTCCCCGGTAGCTTGTCTCCTTTCTGGTGAAGAATTGGCTTGGTAGTTTGGTCTGCCCTGTTCCCATGATGCACTGGGCCAGGGACAGACTAATTTGCATATAGCCAGGTTCTGAGCTGGGATGGGGCAGTGAGATAAATAACGGTGATGGATCAAGCCCTGATCCTTGGACTGGGTAAGAGTGGTCTGCTTAATTCAGACACTCTGTTCATCACCATCCCCTTTTCTGTATCGTTTTTGGCCACTATAGGTGTGGCAGGGTATACTCAGACATGAGTCCCTTTCTCACTGCTCCATCAGGATTCAAGCAAGCCGGGCCGAAGAGGCTGAAATGCCAGAAACCGGTCCCCGGTAGCTTGTCTCCTTTCTGGTGAAGAATTGGCTTGGTAGTTTGGTCTGCCCTGTTCCCATGATGCACTGGGCCAGGGACAGACTAATTTGCATATAGCCAGGTTCTGAGCTGGGATGGGGCAGTGAGATAAATAACGGTGATGGATCAAGCCCTGATCCTTGGACTGGGTAAGAGTGGTCTGCTTAATTCAGACACTCTGTTCATCACCATCCCCTTTTCTGTATCGTTTTTGGCCACTATAGGTGTGGCAGGGTATACTCAGACATGAGTCCCTTTCTCACTGCTCCATCAGGATTCAAGCAAGCCGGGCCGAAGAGGCTGAAATGCCAGAAACCGGTCCCCGGTAGCTTGTCTCCTTTCTGGTGAAGAATTGGCTTGGTAGTTTGGTCTGCCCTGTTCCCATGATGCACTGGGCCAGGGACAGACTAATTTGCATATAGCCAGGTTCTGAGCTGGGATGGGGCAGTGAGATAAATAACGGTGATGGATCAAGCCCTGATCCTTGGACTGGGTAAGAGTGGTCTGCTTAATTCAGACACTCTGTTCATCACCATCCCCTTTTCTGTATCGTTTTTGGCCACTATAGGTGTGGCAGGGTATACTCAGACATGAGTCCCTTTCTCACTGCTCCATCAGGATTCAAGCAAGCCGGGCCGAAGAGGCTGAAATGCCAGAAACCGGTCCCCGGTAGCTTGTCTCCTTTCTGGTGAAGAATTGGCTTGGTAGTTTGGTCTGCCCTGTTCCCATGATGCACTGGGCCAGGGACAGACTAATTTGCATATAGCCAGGTTCTGAGCTGGGATGGGGCAGTGAGATAAATAACGGTGATGGATCAAGCCCTGATCCTTGGACTGGGTAAGAGTGGTCTGCTTAATTCAGACACTCTGTTCATCACCATCCCCTTTTCTGTATCGTTTTTGGCCACTATAGGTGTGGCAGGGTATACTCAGACATGAGTCCCTTTCTCACTGCTCCATCAGGATTCAAGCAAGCCGGGCCGAAGAGGCTGAAATGCCAGAAACCGGTCCCCGGTAGCTTGTCTCCTTTCTGGTGAAGAATTGGCTTGGTAGTTTGGTCTGCCCTGTTCCCATGATGCACTGGGCCAGGGACAGACTAATTTGCATATAGCCAGGTTCTGAGCTGGGATGGGGCAGTGAGATAAATAACGGTGATGGATCAAGCCCTGATCCTTGGACTGGGTAAGAGTGGTCTGCTTAATTCAGACACTCTGTTCATCACCATCCCCTTTTCTGTATCGTTTTTGGCCACTATAGGTGTGGCAGGGTATACTCAGACATGAGTCCCTTTCTCACTGCTCCATCAGGATTCAAGCAAGCCGGGCCGAAGAGGCTGAAATGCCAGAAACCGGTCCCCGGTAGCTTGTCTCCTTTCTGGTGAAGAATTGGCTTGGTAGTTTGGTCTGCCCTGTTCCCATGATGCACTGGGCCAGGGACAGACTAATTTGCATATAGCCAGGTTCTGAGCTGGGATGGGGCAGTGAGATAAATAACGGTGATGGATCAAGCCCTGATCCTTGGACTGGGTAAGAGTGGTCTGCTTAATTCAGACACTCTGTTCATCACCATCCCCTTTTCTGTATCGTTTTTGGCCACTATAGGTGTGGCAGGGTATACTCAGACATGAGTCCCTTTCTCACTGCTCCATCAGGATTCAAGCAAGCCGGGCCGAAGAGGCTGAAATGCCAGAAACCGGTCCCCGGTAGCTTGTCTCCTTTCTGGTGAAGAATTGGCTTGGTAGTTTGGTCTGCCCTGTTCCCATGATGCACTGGGCCAGGGACAGACTAATTTGCATATAGCCAGGTTCTGAGCTGGGATGGGGCAGTGAGATAAATAACGGTGATGGATCAAGCCCTGATCCTTGGACTGGGTAAGAGTGGTCTGCTTAATTCAGACACTCTGTTCATCACCATCCCCTTTTCTGTATCGTTTTTGGCCACTATAGGTGTGGCAGGGTATACTCAGACATGAGTCCCTTTCTCACTGCTCCATCAGGATTCAAGCAAGCCGGGCCGAAGAGGCTGAAATGCCAGAAACCGGTCCCCGGTAGCTTGTCTCCTTTCTGGTGAAGAATTGGCTTGGTAGTTTGGTCTGCCCTGTTCCCATGATGCACTGGGCCAGGGACAGACTAATTTGCATATAGCCAGGTTCTGAGCTGGGATGGGGCAGTGAGATAAATAACGGTGATGGATCAAGCCCTGATCCTTGGACTGGGTAAGAGTGGTCTGCTTAATTCAGACACTCTGTTCATCACCATCCCCTTTTCTGTATCGTTTTTGGCCACTATAGGTGTGGCAGGGTATACTCAGACATGAGTCCCTTTCTCACTGCTCCATCAGGATTCAAGCAAGCCGGGCCGAAGAGGCTGAAATGCCAGAAACCGGTCCCCGGTAGCTTGTCTCCTTTCTGGTGAAGAATTGGCTTGGTAGTTTGGTCTGCCCTGTTCCCATGATGCACTGGGCCAGGGACAGACTAATTTGCATATAGCCAGGTTCTGAGCTGGGATGGGGCAGTGAGATAAATAACGGTGATGGATCAAGCCCTGATCCTTGGACTGGGTAAGAGTGGTCTGCTTAATTCAGACACTCTGTTCATCACCATCCCCTTTTCTGTATCGTTTTTGGCCACTATAGGTGTGGCAGGGTATACTCAGACATGAGTCCCTTTCTCACTGCTCCATCAGGATTCAAGCAAGCCGGGCCGAAGAGGCTGAAATGCCAGAAACCGGTCCCCGGTAGCTTGTCTCCTTTCTGGTGAAGAATTGGCTTGGTAGTTTGGTCTGCCCTGTTCCCATGATGCACTGGGCCAGGGACAGACTAATTTGCATATAGCCAGGTTCTGAGCTGGGATGGGGCAGTGAGATAAATAACGGTGATGGATCAAGCCCTGATCCTTGGACTGGGTAAGAGTGGTCTGCTTAATTCAGACACTCTGTTAATCACCATCCCCTTTTCTGTATCGTAACATACAAAATGGCGTTTTCTAATACCTCATAGTGAACGTAGTCAGGATACTCATCTTCAATATCAATTAACATTATTTGAGCTACTTCTTTATGAAGTACTGATTCATTTCGAGCAAGCGCTCGTCTAGATGGAATACAGGCTGATAGGCACATAGAACATAAGGCAGGGCCACATTGTATACATAAACATAGGAAGAACAAGATCCCCACTACAACACATAGAATTGTCAGTAGCTTCCAACCCCAGGTACCCAACATTGACCAGAACCACCCCAATAAAGTCCACGTGCCATTATCCGGGTGTATCTCGGCAGCAATCTTGTGGAGCTTTGAGATTGCATCATAAACAGATGGCGAATTATCTGGCACGTAAACGCAGCAGCTGCTTCCGATGATTCTACATGCCTCCCCTCGGTCAGCTAGAACCACATCAAGAACCATGCGATTCTGAAGCGTAACAATTCTAGAAATCTGGAGTTCTTCCGTTATGTTCCCCAATGCAATAGCAGTGTCATTGGCTACAGCCTCGACAACACGAGTCAGTCGTCGTATTTTCCGACTATTCAAGGCAGCCCCCACAAAGGAAAACAGTCCCAAATTAAAGTCTACATATTGTTGTAAGGCGGTATCGGTCTGGTCAATGTCATCCAGAACCACAGTTCGCTTAACACGATTTAGTACAAAATCATGGTAGAGCACATAATCATTATGGTACATTGGTGGGGCAATGAATACAGGGGGCAATACAAAAGATACGTAACATGTGCCTAACCATCCTAAAGGGAGCTGATGATAGCCTTTATTACCACAGATAAAGTAGGTATTTTGAGATGCCACAAATGATATGCCATTCGGACTGTCAAATGTAAGTGTAGTGTTACATTCACTTTTTCCAACCGGGATTGTACCTTTATTGCGTATGCAGAGATCAGCCCTGGTAGTTATGACATTAATAACATGTGAACTGGACATATTAATATTCCTTTGATTACTGTAAACACGGGGTGCAGACACATTATCGGGGCGGTACTCTTCCCATTCAAATCGAGTACCCTCAGCTCGTGGATACCCATCCCGATCATGGTAACAAATCTTGTTCAAACGGAAGAGCACCCCCCCTTTCGTTGGCCATCGTAAAGTGAATAGAAGAGTATACCAGGCATTGCAGGAACCATTATGCGAAAATGGGAGTGGGATGAGTGGAGTGCCCCCTTTCTTCTGATGACCAGGCAGTATCCCACACACCCAACAATTAGAAGTGTTCGTCATATTGTGAGTATGATGCAAATCTGAATGAAGCTATTGTTCAAGTAAGTCTGTCGGTGCCGTTCTTCATGATAGGGTAAGGTGAAATGAAAATGTTCAGATGGAGCCAGGGTAGTCGGCAGCAAATGTTCTCGTACAGGCACCACAAGTTCTACTACCCAGGCTATTACTGCTATCACCACAATTGTCAGTACGAACAAGATGGCACCAAGGATTCTCTTGTCTCGTGATGCAGAGGAAACCATAGTTCAAAGTACACAATGTCTCAAAATAGTCTTGAATATATAACTACAAAAATTAAAACAAAACAGTGGTGCTGAGCTCCGAGGTAGCCGTTGTTTTCTTCTCCGGGGGTCAAGACGGGTGTCGCTACTCTTGGCAGAACTGATCCCCCCCCTTGAGATTCCCGGCTTCCGTTTCACAAACCCCAGAGCGGTAACCAACCAGTCTCGCACAAAAATCTTCTTCCTATCTTGGCCGCAGATTGTAGCGCTGTCGTCCAGAAACAGTGTGGTCCGGGAAGGCTCCCTCAACTTCGGCCGATGTCACAGCTGGGCTCTTTTCTTTATCCAGAATCTCCTTGTAGTCGGTCAGCACAGTAGGATTCACCAAGTCCGGAGAGACACGGCGGCAGTGAGTTGAATGCACCCACCGCTTTCTGTTGGTCACTCGCACAGCCGTTCGAGTTGCCAAAAGGACTTGCTCAGGGCCACGCCACCTCGGTTCCAAGCTGTTCGCTCTCTCAAACGACTTGATCATAACAAAATCGCCAGGACGAAGATTGTGAGCCTCTCCAATGGAATTGTCAGGGAGCGCTTCTCGAACCTGTTGATGGATAGAAAGCAAATCATTTGTTAATCGTGCCAAATAGTCGTTCATCATTATAAAAGGCACATCATGTTTCAATCGCGGCTTAGGAACTCCCCATATGTTCATAGGCCTTCCAAACACCACTTCATACGGTGTGAGGCCAGTTCGAGAATAGGGCACTGATCTGATGGAGAGTAATGCTAGCGGCAAGGCATCCGGCCACTTCAATGACGTGGACGCCACAATCTTAGCCAGCTTCAATTTCAACGTAGCATTATACCGCTCAACGAGACCTGCTGACTGAGGATGGAACACAGCGTGGAATTTTTGCTGAATTCCCAATCCCTTCAATACGTACTCCACAATTTTCCCGACAAAATGAGGACCATTATCGCTCCACAAAAATTTGCAAACGCCGTAACGAGGGAAGTACTCCTTGAGCAAAACCTTAGCCGTTGTCAAAGCCGTATTATCTTTCGTGGGGAAGGCCTCAACCCATTTGCTAAAAGCACACACCACCACTAAGAAATACTTAAGGTTATTGCAACGCTCAAGCTGGATATAATCCATTTGCAGTACTTCGAACGGCGCAGAAGGTGGAACGAACCCTCCTTTCGGAGTATGCGTTCCTTTTGCAGGATTGTGCTGTAAACATATCAAGCAGGTCTGCACTACTCTCTTGGCAGTGTTGGCAATCTCAGGATGCTCCCAAACCCGTGTTAACAATCGAGTGATTGCAAGAGCTCCAACATGTGCCAACCCATGTGTCATCTGGACCATCGCTTGCAAGTTAGCTGCAGGCAATTTCCATCTCTCCATATCCTTACTCCTCCAACAACCCTCGTCATCCAGTATCCCTTTGGTTGCCCATATTACAAGTTCTGCTTCAGTCGCTGATTTTTGGATATCTAGTATCTCTGTTCTAACATCGTGCCATCGCTCGGCCTGCGACTTCACTGCGTACATGGGGGAGTCATTTCGAGACATAGCTGTTTGTCTTGCTATACTGTCTGCAAAAGCATTGCCCTGTCCTACTTCATCAGTGATCTTTTTATGCGCACTGCATTTAATTATCGCTACTTTCTTTGGGCAAAGCAATGCATTTAGGAGATCACGCACCAATTCTCCGTGCATAATATGTACTCCATGAGAGGTCAAAAACCCACGTTCTCTCCAGAGTAAGCCAAAATCATGCGCTACTCCGAAAGCGTACCGGCTGTCTGTGTAGATGTTCACACATAGGCCAGCACTCAATTCGCAGGCTCTTGTTAAAGCTATCAACTCTGCTGCCTGAGCCGATTTCTGTGGTATCCGTGCTGTTTCTACCACTGTTTTAAGTGTCGTGATCGCATATGCTGCAGAGGTCGTGCCGTCTGGCAGCCTCAAACACGATCCATCAACCCACAGTTCCCCATCCACATCTGGAAGTGGCATATCCTGTAAGTCGACACGACCCTTTGTTTGTTCCTCGGTCAGGAAAACACAATCATGATGTTTTTCTTCCTGACCTTCCTCAACCGGATAGGGCAATAAAGTGGCAGGGTTCAGGGTAGCGCATCTTTTCAATGTAATGTGTGGTGCCAGAAGTGTGAGCTCATATCCTGTCAAACGTGCACTCGTGAGATACTGTGTTTTCGTTTGATTCAACAGGGCATCTACTGCGTGAGGAACTAACACCAACAATTTTGCGATAAAACTATTCCCTCACTCTGTCGTATAGCTACCGCTGTTGCTGCAACTGCTCGAAAACACCCAGGTAACTCTCGTGCTACAGGGTCAAGAACCGCTGAGAAGTAAGCACATGGCCTCTGCTTGTCCCCGTGTGCCTGCACTAACACTGATAACGCGCACCCATCTTTCTCGTGCACGTACAACGTGAAGATCTTTGTATAATCTGGTGTACCTAACACGGGTGCAGAGCAAAGGGCTTGTCTCAATAGATCAAAAGCATTTTGACATTCATCCGTCCATTCAAGGGGCATTGGTGTAGTTTTGGACAATAACGCTAACAAAGGTTTAATAATGTGCGAAAACCCCATGATCCACTGTCTACAAAAGGACGTTAATCCTATGAAGGCACGTACATCCCTCTGATTGCGGGGGACTGGTGTGTCTAAAATCGCCTGAATTCGATCTGATGTTAATGCACGCCCCTCCTTAGACAAAAGATGACCGAGGTAGGTCACCTTGGGTCTACAGTATTGAAGCTTTTTCTTAGAAACTTTGTGGTTATGCTGAGCCAAGAAGGAAAGCAAAGCGAGAGTACTCTCCTCACATTGTACATAGGTGTCTGCAGCTAACAAGAGGTCGTCAACATACTGTATAAGGGCTACTCCAGATTGCAATTCAAAAGAATCAAGCTGTCTTTTTAAAGCCTGGCTGTAGATGCTAGGACTCTCAGTGTAACCTTGAGGAACACGACAAAATCTATACGATTTATTATTCAACGTGAAGCCAAATAAATATCTGCTATCAGGATGGATGGGGATGGAAAAGAACGCATTTTTGAGGTCAATGACACTAAATGTCGTCGCCGTTGGGGGAACCAATGTGAGCAATGTCGTGATGTCAGACACCACCGGATAATGGGGATTGACAATTTTGTTAATTTCCCTCAAATCAATAATAAATCGATAGACCTTGTCGTCAGTGTCTTTCTTAAGAATCGGAAGAATAGGGCTGTTGCAAACATTGTAGGGAACCTCCTCCACTACTCCTGCAATGATCAAATCTTGAACAATGTGTGTCAGGGCAATTTCACCTTCCCTGGAAATCTTATACTGTGGTACACGTGGCAAAAGTACTCCCTCCTTTACAGTGATTCGAATAGGTGGAATAAGCATCTGTCCCACATTCGTATCTGAGGTCGCCCATAACGTGTGCGGGAGAGAGGCTAATGCTTCACTTTCTTGTATAGTGCAAAATCTGTCTGAATCTGGATAATTATCGTTCAAAATAACTCGCACTCCCTCCGGAGCGCAACGTATCGTTGCTCGAAAATATTTGAGCAAATCAATGCCCAGAATGTTATCTGCGGTATGAGGTGACAACAAAAATTGACCAAAACTGAAAAAATTATCAATACAAAGTGCAAGAGATTTTGATAATGGGCTAGGAGAGGGTGTGCCATCAAACCCTATACATGTTATCATGTCGCCAGACAGGGGAGCCCTCGGAACCAAGTTTTTAGACAAAGCGCTACGAGTAGCTCCTGTGTCGACTAAAAACTGATCAGTAGAACCCAAAATGCCCGCTGATACATATGGACCTCTCTGATCAACTGGCACTTCAACTGATTCCGTACCCCCATCCTACGCAGTCCTATGCATGCACATAATCCTGATGCTCCACATTCTCACCCTCCGAGATCTGATATTGGTTTCGCCTATCAAAAGCATTTCGTTCATCCTGACCACGGCCCCTCGTCTCAAACCCACCACGATCACTTCCGCCACCTCTTGCTCCTGAATAATTATTCCTCGCCCTACCACCTCCTCGACCACGCTGACTACGCTGTTCACGAAGTACCGGACAATCGTTAGCCCAATGCCCAAACTCCTTACAATATGCACATTGGTCCTCCGCTATATCAGTACGACCGTACGACGCATTACTCCCACCTCGTCTACCTCTCTCATTCCCTCTAGACTGCGTCCCGCGAACCTGCGCCAACATCACCTTTGTTTTCAATTCCTTCGTTTTCTTATCTGCACTTTCCTTAGCCTCTAATTCCTGCCGCTCGTAATACTGAGCCATCGTTAACAAAGATGCAGGGGTCGCCGTGGTCCAGGAACTTTCACTCGCTTTTAACCGCTTCGCCATCTCCGGTAGGAGATTAGCCACATACTTATCAACAAACAGATGCCTACCCGTATCATCTGTTAACGATTGACCACTATAATCATGAAACGCTTCCTCAAAACGTGTAAAGAAATCTGATACCGATTCATCTAACTTTTGTTTGCACGAGGCTAACATAGTCCAATCGATCTTTTTAGAAGGAACAAGCGTTTTTAGTTTAGTCAAAATAGCCACTGGGAGGTCTAAAATCATGTCACACGGTTTGCATGCAGGCTCCCTATCTAAGTCAGCCTGATTTATCTCCTTCCAAGTTCCCCCAAACATCGTTTGATCATTAGTTTTTCGAATCGACCTCCACATATCAGGCGGAAGAATTAACCCAAAGAAGAGATCAATATCAACAAGAGTCATAACACAAGAGGAAATGGCCCCCTCCACCCCTTCATAGAATGCAGCTGGATTTTTCCGAAGATCAGGCAAAGAATTTTTTAATGCCATAACATCTGCTCTATTCCAAGGCGTATACATCCAATTATATATAAAGTACCCCTTCGCATCCTTCGACGTTTTATCCTCATCTGTGCCATCCCCCTTAGGGGGAACATACAAAGGCGCAGCTTCACGCATAGGCATAACATGCACTTTAGAATTCTTATCTGAACCCCGAAGAGAACACTCCTTTGACTGCTCAGTGGACCCCGGCACGGACTCCTTATTCTTTTTCTGTTCTTCCCGTAACTTGGACGTCTCATCCCGCAGCTGGATCAGTTGCTTGAAAAAGGTATCGACATCTGAAAGGACAAATAAACCTTTATCCAAATTCTCACGATGAACCGACACAGCCTTAGGTTCTAAAGTCTCTGAATATTTACGAAATCGAGTAACAACTTCATCTGCAAAGGTATTAAAAAACACATCAATTCTCGTTCTGTCCAATTACTCCTTTCAGAAACAACATCTGCCACAGTTATATGATTTAAATTTAATTTCCGAGCACGACTCCGCAACTCCGCGGATCTCTCCGCCGATAACCTGACACTCGACTTATCCGCCTTCCCCGACTTATCCTGCTCTTCATCACCGGAATCCTCAGTCGGAGCCGTAGGAGAAACGTACGGAGGCGGAGATCGATCTAGTAACGAAAAATCATCAGTTTCATTATTAAGGACAGGATAAAGTGGTCGTCGAATAGGAAATTGACCGGTCGTTTGCAAATTACGTTCCCGTTCCTCCCTCTCTTTCTTCTCCTGCGCTTCCTTTTCCTCAAGCTGTAAAGCCTTATCTCGAGCAGCCTTGCGCTGCTCTTTGTCCGCCAAGGCAACTTCACGCTTCATACGTTCACGCACCGCTTTCTCCCACATTCGCACACAATCAAACATATTCTGTCTAGACCTACGCTGAAACAAACATTGCTCCACAAATTGAACCTTTCGCAAATCAAACGACCCATGTAGTGGCCATTGCAACTCGGGATCGGTTCTGGTATACTTATGCCATAATTTACTGTACAGTATAGGGGGAAGGCCAAATTTGACATACATCTCACGGTTGGGAGTTCCCTCTGGAGGAGCCGGCTGAGATTCTGTTAACCTAATTGTGGTACCATTTCCAAGACAGCACATCCCTCTGAGTGTGCTTAAAACAGGCATGTTCAAAAAGTATCACGAAAGCGTGATACCATATAAATGGCACTTACAATACTTCACACAAATGTGCCGCTCAGAGTACAAAACAAAATTAGAGAAACATCTCTACATGCCTGCCTATGTGAAGTGCACTACACATATGATTCAAAATTCACAAAGTCAAAAGTGTTAGCTAACTCAAATCATAGACACAATCATAGAACTTCAGTAAGCGTCCGTAGACTACCTTACCGATCACAAATCTTACCCAAATCTCAAATGTCCAGATTCCAACTGCCAAGGTCTTTTGATCGAATCAGCCAAACAGGCACTGTACCGCAACACAGCCGAACAGGATCTCAGTCGGAGACCGGCGCCACCTGGAAGGTCAGATCAGAAGGAAAGGAAGAAAACACCGTGGGTGCCAAGACTCGGGTCACTCAGTGGCAGCGTACGCGTCCATGGCGAGTTTCCAATCCTTCGTTACGACCTCTCCTTCGGGCATCCGAGTCGCCGATGAGTCCCTTCGTGGTCGCCAATTTGTGGTATCGGGTTCCCAAGGCCTACATGCTCCGCAGATAACCGACTTACACCGAAAGAACTGTTGGCACGGAAACTGAAAAGTACAAAGGACAAGTTTATTAAGACCCCATGGGGTGGTGGTACATTCCTACAGCACCCTTCGCTAATGCAAGAAGTATCACACCGAACATTGGTGTGAGTCCTTCTTTTATACACTTTACAGGTAATAAAAAGATAGGCGGTACAAGGTTACAAAGTTTATGTACATATATGGTCATTTTTGGAGCACAGCCAACTCATGGGAGGGGTTACAACCCCACTGGTCAGTTTGGCGGCACATTCCTGAGGGGTGACTGGTCGGTTGGAACTGCGCATGTACAGGCTTGACCATTACTAAAAATAGCCTGTTGCTGGGCAAACTCGAGTGGCCAGCGGCACGGACAAAGGACTAAATGGCATGCTGACCACGAGGCCGCTCATTCCCCAAAATGGCCGCCGTAACATACAAAATGGCGTTTTCTAATACGGCCAAGTTAAGGCAAATAACGTGTAGCAAAGCTAAGCGCTAACCCGGCCATTGTCAAATTACGACAGCAGCAGGATGGTGGTCCCTCCAGGGAGGAATTCTGTGCGGAACAGAAAGTGTGCCCTTCTCTTGTGGGCATGAGGCAGAAGGCCTCAGCCCAAACCTCAGGTGATCAGTCAGGGTCACATTTTGTGTACTGGGAGAACGACCTCCTGTATAGCGAGCCTAAGGCTGCTGAGCCTGGGTCAGCCCGTGTGCTGGTGGTACCCCAGCGCTTTAGAGCCTTCCTACTGGGTTTGGCTCATGACGTTCCGTTAGCTGGACATCTGGGGCAGGACAAGACCTATGACAGGCTTGTCACCCATTTGTATTGGCCTCAGATGCGAAGGGATGTAGACATCCATTGCAAGACTTGTCACACTTGCCAGGCAAGTGGGAAAAGCGGAAAAAAGCAGAAGGCTCCCCTCCAACCTTTTCCAGTGGTCAGTACCCCCTTTGACCGGGTGGGTATTGACATTGTTGGGCCCCTGGGCCCCAAGACAGCCCTGGGCAACAGGTTCATCCTGGTCTTGGTGGACCATGCCACACGGTACCCGGAAGCCATCCCTCTCCGAACAGTGACGGCCCCCGTGGTGGGACGGGCACTGATGGGTGTTTTCTCCCGGATGGGGTTCCCCAGAGAGGTGGTGTCAGACCGAGGCACCAACTTCATTTCGAACTATATGAAGTCTCTGTGGAAGGACTGTGGGGTAACCTACAAGTTCACCACTCCTTACCACCCTCAAGGAAATGGGCTGGTTGAGAGATTCAACCGGACCCTTAAAGGCATGATCATGGGTCTTGAAGAACCAATGAGGCGGAAATGGGACGTCCTCTTGCCATGCCTGTTGTTTGCTTACCGAGAGGTGCCGCAGAAGTCTCTAGGGTTCAGCCCCTTTGAGCTTTTGTACGGTCACCCGGTAAGAGGGCCTTTGAGTCTAGTTAAGGAAGGCTGGGAGCAATCTCCCAGGAAACCTCCCCAGGATGTATACAGCTACATGCTGGCCTTTCGGAACCAGACTCGGCGCTTCAGAGAACTTGCTCAGGCAAATCTGGAGGCCAGCCAGGAGGAGATGAAGCGATGGTACGACCGAAATGCCACTCTGGTAGAGCTTCAGCCTGGTCAAGAAGTGTGGGTCATGTCCCCTGTGGAACCTTGTGCGCTCAAGGACAGGTGGACTGGACCGTTTAAGGTTGTGGAGAAGAAGAGCGATGTCACCTACTTGGTGGACTTGAAATCTCCCAGGAACCCCTGGCGGGTCCTGCATGTCAACCGTTTGAAGCCCCACTTAGAGAGGTCCGAAGTGGGCATGCTCCTAGCTACAGATGCTGGAATGGAGGAGGAGAGTGAGCCTCTTCCTGACCTCCTGTGTGCTAAAGAGCAAGACGGGTCAGTGGATGGTGTGGTCCTCTCTGACACACTGACCCTTGAGCAGAAACAGGATTGTCGCCACCTGTTGGGACAATTCCCGGATCTGTTTTCCTTGGTTCCGGGTGTCACTCATTGGTGTGTCCATGACGTTGACACCGGAGACAGCCCTCCTGTGAAGCACAAGGCTTACAGGGTGACTGACAAGGTTCGAGCATACATTAAGGAGGAGGTCTCCAAAATGTTTGCGTTAGGGGTGATTGAGTCCTCTAGCAGTCCTTGGGCCAGCCCAGTGGTCTTGGTCCCGAAGGCTGCAGCGCCTGGTGCTTCACCAGAACTCCGGTTCTGGGTGGACTACAGAGGACTCAATTCAGTCACGAAGACTGACGCGCACCCCATCCCCAGAGCCGATGAGCTCATAGATCGGTTGGGGGCTGCCCGGTACCTTAGTACGTTTGATCTAACGTCTGGGTACTGGCAGATCGCCTTGACTGATGGGGCAAAGGAGAGGTCCGCATTCTCCACACCAGATGGGCTATACCAGTTCCGGGTGATGCCCTTTGGGATGAAGAATGCCCCTGCCACCTTCCAGAGGTTGGTCAACCAGGTCTTGGCTGGACTGGAGGATTTCAGTGCCGCCTACCTGGACGACATCGCAGTGTTCAGCGCCAGCTGGGAGGAACACTTGCGCCACCTCCAGGAAGTGTTGTTGGCCCTGCGCGGAGCAGGCCTCACAATCAAAGCCAGTAAGTGCCAGATTGGGCAGGGTTCGGTGGTGTACTTGGGGCACCAAGTAGGGAGCGGCAAGGTTGCCCCCTGCAACCCAAGATTGATATCATCCTGGCTTGGGCGCCGCCCAAGACCCAAACTCAGGTTGGAGCCTTCTTAGGACTCACGGGTTATTACAGGAGGTTTGTCAAGGATTACGGCAACATTGTGCACCCCTTGACTTCGCTGACTTCCAGGAAGCAGCCACGAAACGTGATCTGGACTGATGCCTGTCAAACGGCCTTCGACACCCTGAAAACTACAATGTGCACAGCACCTATACTCCAGGCACCCAACTTCTCGAAAGAATTTATTGTCCAGACGGACGCTTCAGAGCATGGCGTGGGGGCTGTTCTAGCTCAGGTGAATGAAGAGGGCCGAGACTTGCCTGTAGCCTTCATCAGTAGGAGGTTACTTCCCAGGGAAACAAGGTGGAGTGCGATAGAGAGAGAAGCATTTGCTGTGGTCTGGGCGCTGAAGAAGCTAAGACCCTACCTGTTTGGGACTCACTTCCGGGTTCAGACAGACCACAGGCCCCACAGATGGTTGATGCAGATGAGGGGTGAGAATTCGAAACTGTTGAGGTGGTCCATTTTCCTACAGGGGATGGACTTTACGGTGGAACACCGCCCTGGTACAGATCACGCCAATGCTGATGGTCTGTCCAGATTTTTCCGCCTTAGTGATGAGGACTCCCTAAGTCAAGGGTAGTTCTCCCCACATTTCAGCTGGAGGGGACACGTGTTAGACCTGACATCATTGGCTTGAGTCTCTCCTCCATTTTTTCTGTTTGCCTCCACTGTTTTACGATGTTTTGCTGGTACATGCTTTGGGCGCCGTGCCACTGCTGATCAGTGCCATAGCGCAAGTGCTCCCTATGTTAAATTGATGTATCTATTGTATCCATGTTTGGCTTATTTGGTTTACTGTCAGTCCCTAGTCTAGTGCACCAGGAGTGCCGGGGCTTGTAAATACAAATGCCGCTCGTGGGCTTGCAGCACGTGTTGTGCCACCCACAGGAGCGGCCTCGTAAAAGAATGTCTACGGGTCGGTCATTGCGAGACCCACGTGCAGCCTAGTGCTGTCACGCAGGCTGCGCAAGTATACCTACTTGCCAGCCCCTCAAACCTTCCCTTGACTTCATGTTAGTCACCCCTATGGTAGGCCCACGGGCAGGGTGCATTGTAAGTATAAGGTAGGACACGCCTGACCAAGTTGGCATGTCCTAATAGTGAATTACAGCCATCTTCGTTCTTCACTATTGCGAGGTAGCCTGCTCTCCGTTGGGTAGAATGGGCCGCCGGGATTATTAATGCTATGATCCTAGCTGGCTCGGGGAGCATGGTGCAATGTCGAGCTTGGTATCCCTGAACTCGGGGTTTAATTACGCATCCGTTGGTGTGGATGGTTTTTGGACTCTGGGTTTGAAAATAGCACTTTTAGAAAGTGTCTATTTTCTTGTCTAACCATATCTGGTTTCTGCTGGTCTTGCGTGTGTGTGACAGGAGCTAGGTGGCTCCACAGGTCTGGATGAGTCAGTGTGAGATGAGTGGGACATTTACGTTGAGAGTAGGGGGAGAGTAGTTGCTGATAGCCTGCCCTGCCTGATACAATGCTGGCTCCACCTCCTGCCAAGCGGCTGATGGCTCTGTGCCTTCCATGGACGATCCTAGCCCCACCTCCTGCCAGGAGGCCGATAGCTCTGCTCCTGCCAGTGTCAATGCTGGCTCCACCTCCTGCTGGGCGTCTGAGGACCCAGCCCTGCGCAATGAATAGGCCAGGTGCTTCTGCCTGGCTCCACCCACAACAGACCCAGGATGTTGGGAAATTCCCCTGCATGGACAAAGGGATCAAAGCCGAAAAGGGGTATAAGAGAAGGACCCCTGAACCAAGAATTTAGATCACTTCTGACAAGGAACCCTGTAACCAAGGACAAGAGGCCTGCTGATCTGAGGACTTGCCTACCCCTTCTGCCAGTGTGCTGTTTGCTGGGGGGAATCCTGCAGTGCTTCTTTATGTTTGCCAAGGAAACCAGGAGAGAGGAACTGTGTGTGTACTCTCACGCTTGCTAAGAAAATCTCCAAGGACTGGAAGAGTGCCAGTCTCCTGCTGAAGTCACAGGGCTAAAGGACTTCATCTGCTTAGAGTGCTATTTGCTGGAACCTGTGAATCCAGCACCTCTGAAAGAGCCGGCAACCTCGACGCCGACGGACGTCGCCGAATCCAGCTCGACATAGTGGGTAACGGCCCCAGTGTCCCGCTTCCTCGACGACCGGCCGCCGGGCCCGACTGACGCCAGCAGCAACGCCAGTGAGTGGGAGTATGGCTCCAGCTCCAAGGGACCTCGTGTCTGCACCGCTGCTGATCGCATCGCCCTCGTGCCCTCTCGACGCCGTGATCGCTGCTCCCTCTGTGCAACCGCATCATCAACGACGACGCCTGCTGAGGCCTGATCGACACCGAAGACGCAACGCCGGATTGCTCGACGCCGCTGATCATCGTGTGCTTCATTTTCCAAAGGTACTGTGTTGTTGGGGGTCCGTGTGACTCCAGGCTCGACGTAGCGCTCCTCGCGGTCGACGCCGAACCTTTGGATTAACTTTGCCTCGACGTCGTGTAGCCCCCGTGTGGGTTACCCTGTTGCTAAGAACTGTATTGCCAAGAAGAAGATTTGCTTTGATACTAAAGACTTTTGTGCTAAAGAAGAAACTACCTTTGAACTATCCTTTTTCCCTTCCCAGAGTATTTATTAAGATTGTGTACATTTTTGTCGTTATTTGGTCTTGTGCTAAGCCTTATATAAAAATACTTATTTTTATAATACTACTGGGTCGTGTCCATTTGTAGTGTATTCACTTAATTACTGTATGTGGTCATAAATGCTTAACACACAGCCTCTGAGATAAGCCTGTCTGCTCTGCCAAGCTACCAAGGGGATAAGCAGGGGTTATCGAAGGTTGTGATCCCCTTACCCTGACTAGAAAAGGTGTGTCCCTATTTGTCAGAAGTGTATACCTCTGCCAACTAGAGACAGCCGGTTCTAACAACTTACTTGTAGTAGTTTGAGATGAAGGATTGCGATTAGAAGCAATGCCAGCCATTGTTTCCACATTGCGAAAGAAATTTGATAGCAAAGGGGAGGATGAGGTTGTCGACGCAATGTGTGTCTTAGGCACAAAGACAAATGTTCCCAGAGAGCGGTTATCCAAGTAGCACAATGATCGCTGCACAAAATAGATGAAAGTCTTGGTTTCTAAATGTTCCAGAGAAAGCAAAGTAGAGATACTGCTTGGAATGACAAGAGGCCTCTTGGAAAGAAAAATTAGTCGGGAGCAGACAATAATAGCCAGTCTCATATCATAAATAATAAAGTTCACTGAGTAGAAATCGATAAAAAAAGAAAAAATGATAAGAAATGGCAATAGTTATGAAAAAGAATACAATTGTTAATGAGAGAAAGGCTAAGATATCACTGGCATTTGTAGCATCATAACTTAGGAATCTGCAATTAAAATAAACTCGATATCATGGCAGAAAAAGGGATAAGATCCGGTATCCACTTCGCTCTAGGAGGGCATGAAAACTTCATACAGGTCACAGATATTTGAGGCAAGACTTAAAAGATGTAGTTGTGTAAATAGCTTGTCGTTTTTCCTGAAAACACGAAGAAGCCAAAATGGTGGGCATTCTGAGGTAAATTAGTAAGTAGAGACCGTGCCCAATGTATCGCATTTCAGTAAAAACAAATTCCTCTTTTTATAATACGTATTGCATGTAGAAAAACTGTTTGTGAGTTTTAGAGCAGAAGAAGGCTTAAAGGGTGGTAGGCTTCCATGTTTGTTAAAACTCGGTAATCAGCAGTTATCTTAAAATGGCGGATGCGCAGAGGTGAGCGCGTCTGTGGGGAAAATGAAAAGAAGCGCAGCGCGTTTAATCTTGTGAGACACCACACTGAAGTCCTGACTTGTTCTGATGTCAGTTGAAGGAAGTTTCGGGTGTCTGTTGCTGCGGAGAGCGCGCCTGCCGGACACAAACAGGACCTGGTGCGGTGGAGCAGCTCCGTCAGGCAGCCATCTTTACTGGTGCCGTAGCCACACTCCCTCCGGCCAGCCTACTTCTTACTTAGATTTTCTGTGATGATGAAATATTAATGCTACAACCTTTGCCCTTTGTGTTTAATGTATTGCTTACTATCAGGGGGTTCTTGTCTTTCACTGAACAAGGTTCTTTGAAATTGTCATTGGCTAAAGGCTGCTGCCTGCTGTTGTTTTTTAAATTCCTTCCCCTATTTTTTCCCAGATCTCCCACCACCTTGCTAACCATTTTGAAAAACACCAGATTCACAAGTCTTATGATAGCTATGATAGTACTCCTAGGCTGACTTTCACCAATATATTTTTTATCAAGAGGAGGGAAGAGGAATGGCTGTCCTATCAGTTCCCCAGAACAAGGTACAGTTTATCAAAAGGGATAGGACACTTGTGACCACTTATTCCAAGAGATAAATTGAAAAGCCCTCATAAACGCTGCGTATCTCGAGAAGCGGTATATCTTATTCTCCGCCCCACGCAAGCGTTATGGCAACAGTCATTGGGCTTATTCAGTCAGTATCTTGCCAGCCTCACCCGAGGCAATCTCTGTTTTTTTCGTGGCAGTATCCAGAGAAAAAGGGGTTACCCCACTGAAGCTGAATGATAAGTAAAATAGTATGCAAGTGAATTATAAGTTTTATTCGAATCACTTGACCACTAATTAAAAACTAATTGGTATGCTCTGGGGATAGTTAGGAATCCTTAGCATAAATCATTTGGACAAAAAGATAACGTCGACATGTTTCTGCTCTATCGGCCCGAGGGTCTAAGAGCTTTCGTCAGGACATATAAACAGGAATACACACAGTGAATAAAAGCTAATGTCACTATTTGTGACATCAAAGGGTCTCTATTATTTGATAGTCTTACCCATGAAGGTTTTCAATTTTCACCTAAGGAATTAGAAAAAATGAATAAATGGGGGTAACTTATGGCCTTTTAACAATTTCATGTTAAAAACGTGGTCTAAATAACATGCATTGTGTTAATCAGCACTTTGCGCGCTTTCATTGAAACATTTTGTGCAATTTTTAAAGAAGCACACAACAGTAGTGACATCATGGTGAGTTAAAAGCAGGGAGGAAGGTGATATAAATAATATGCAGTGCACACTAAACTATGTGGTATGTTAAATCATACCGCTGAATTAGGAATTTACACGAAGAACCTCGCTGGAAAGAAGGGAGGTGGGAATGCAAAGTCGCTCATTTACATGAGTTTGCGTTTTTCAATACCTTGTGACGAGGTCTTACCTTAACTAGCAATTTACCGGGTTTCAGCAGGAGGTCCCAGGCTGAAGAGACATCGAAACGAGATTGTTAGCACGATGTCTGCCGATAACTGATACACGGCGTGTGGAGAGGGAAACACTCACCCGCTCTGGAAGCGTGTTCCGCGTCTTGTGCTGGCTCTGCCTCCTGGACGCTAGGAGCACGCTTCCGATGGCATTTTCACCTTGCTCAGTCATAGAGATAGAAAGCGGACATATGTTTTCAACAATCGGGGCACATTAAAAGTCATGAAAATATGGTTTTAACTCCCTTTCTGTGTCATAATACCTCATTTAGGGTGATTAGCATGACTTGTATGTAATTATCAAAACGTTAGTAATGAGGTCTTGTATTTAAGAAATTTCTGGAAAATCGGCGAAAAAGGTGCCAAACTAGGTGGCTCCATGCTATTTGACTATCACTATGGTATTATTAGTGATCTATGTCTTAAAAGTGCATTATCATATTGGGCTTCCACTTAGTTTGCAAGAACTCATGTATATCAGTAGGCTCCAGCTTTATTGGCTTATAAGTTCAGCGTGCAAAGTGATGCCATGAGATTTCGTCATTTAAACCAAACTTATTGGTTTTAAGACGGTCCACCCAACGTTGTTCTTTCTCGTATAGTACTTTTTCTGCGTTGGGTGTCACTTCCGATATCTTCTCTATTACCGTCCATCTCAGGTCTTCAATGCTGTGATTTAGTTCAGTAAAATGGGAACAGAGTTTTGTTGTATTCTTTTTGAGGCGAATATTACTTTTGTGTTCCCCTATACGTAGTTTTACCTTCCTGCAAGTCATCCCAATATATTTCTTTTCACATGGGCAGGTGACCATATAGATCACACGGGATGAATTGCAGTTACTATGTTGTTTCTGTGTCCATTTAAGTGTAGGGGACAGTTGTAAAGTTTTCGTACTGGTAGTTGATTTGCAGGCCAAACAAGAACCACATGGGTAATGTCCTGTTACTGGAACCATGTGGGCATTTATTGTGGATTTTGCCATGATTGTTTGTCTTGGACGCGTATGTACCAGTAGATCACGTAAATTCTTTGTGCGTTTGTTTGCCATACGTGGTTTTGGCCAATTGAATTTTCCAGTATTGACAATATGCCAGTTTTTATGGATGAGTTTGTTCACCTGGTATGATGCTGGGCCAAAGGTGGTTACGCATGTCATGAGATCCACAGTTTCCCTCTTTTCGAAAGTTGTTAGGAGGTTGTCTCTTGGTTGATTCATTGCTCTTTTTTTTACATTTATCTATGGTTGATGTCTTGTACTCCCTTTGATGAAGTCTAATGCTGAGATCTTTTGATTGAGCCAAGTAGTCCATTTTTTGACTGCAGTTCCTTTTCAACCGTAAGAACTGACTATATGGTAAATTGTCTCTCAACGGTTGAGGATGGTAACTCTTGTAGGACAATAAACTGTTCTTGGCAGTTGGTTTCCTGAATGATTTTGTTTCAATTTTGTTTTCCTTTGAATATATAGTCAGGTCTAAAAAGTCAATACTTTCTTTGTCAGCCGTGTATGTAAAGCGAAGCCATGGATCACGAGTGTTAAGCCATTCCACAAATGTTTTTAGATTTTGGTTGTTGTGCCATATCAGGAGAACGTCATCAATGTAACGTTTCCAGTAGAGTATACTGGAAACGTAAGGGTTGGTTTGTGTCAAGACGTAGTTGGTTTCAAAATTACTCACGTAGAGCCCTGCCACCGAAGGGGCAAAAGCACTTCCCATTGAGGTTCCGTGGCTCTGTAAGAACAACTGATCTTCAAATTCAAAGTAATTTTCAGTGAGTGCCATCCGGCAACATTCTAGGACAAAATGTCTTGGTGTCCTGAAGTCCCAATTTTCCATGAATAAAACGTCTTCCAGCATTTCTAGCGTTTCTTTTTGGGGTAGGCTAGTATATAAAGACTCGACGTCCAGTCCTACTAGGAGCATCGTGGTGGGATCAAAAAATTGATCTTTGAGTTGGTTTAACAGATCTCTGGTATCTTGTAAATAGGTGGATGTTTTTTTTACCAGTGGTTGGAGAAACTGATCTGCAAATTTGGAGAGAGGTTCTAACACTGATCCTATGCCCGAAACTATTGGGCGGCCTGGTGGTGGGACTCTGTTTTTATGTGTTTTGGGTAAAGAGTAGAAGTATGGAATTTTTGGATTTTCAGTTAGTAGGAAATCTGCTTCTTTTTTGCTTACCCATCCATTTGTTTCTGCTTCATACACCATCATAGCTATGGTCGTTTTTAGTCTGGGTGTTGGATCAGTGTTGATTTTTGTGTAGAACTTCTCATCCGCAAGTAGTGTCAGGCATTGGGTCCGGTAACCTTCTTTTCCAAGGATGACCACTCCTCCACCCTTATCTGCGGGTTTGATGACGATGTCCTTATTTGCTTGAAGTTCTTCCAAAGCTTTTCTTTCCAATCGGGTTAGATTTTGATAGGGTTTCTTGACATAGTTTGCCATGTTGTCAATTCCAGTGAGGATGGCCTGTTCGAAGGTTAGTATCTCTACTGGTACCATGTTGACAGGTGGTGTGAAGTTTGACTTCTTGCGGAGGTTAGTGTCTCCAAGGTCAGTGAGTGGTGCAGACTCAGAGAAGTGTGCTTTCAGTTTGAGTGAGCGACAGAATTCAGATAGTTCACTTTTTAATCTGAAGAGGTCAAGGCTAGGAGTGGGGACATAACCAAGTCCTTTGTTAAGGACGTTTTCTTGTTCCTTTGATAGGGTCACTGAACTTAGATTAACTATTAGTGACTCGTTTTGCTGGTTCCTGGCTTGGATGATGTCATGCTCCTGGTTTGGACATTCGGCTGTTGGTCTTGCCATGATATATTTCTTCTTCTTCCTCTTTGGTTCTGGCCCCTCAATAAAAAAGGATCCTGATTAATCCCCTGTGGTGGTATGCCCATAAAGTTTTGCATTTGCTGGGATCCTTGATTGTACGGATTCATCCATCCGGTATATGGTTGCATGTAAGGCTGGAAGAATGGCATTGGTGGGCCCATGAAATTTTGTCTTGGCCATCTATTACCTCTTCTCTGTGGTCTAGATCGGAAGTGTCCTCGACCTCGTTTCTGACCCGAGTCTTCGGACCCTGTGTCAGAACCTCCAGACGAGTCCCAACCATCGGAATCATTATCTGTTTTTGAGTCATTCATCTTGTAATCAGTTTTTGTATAAGGATGCATTTTTTCATGGCTGAACTTTTTTATGTCTTTGCTTAATTTTTGTAGTGATATGATAATGCACTTTTAAGACATAGATCACTAATAATACCATAGTGATAGTCAAATAGCATGGAGCCACCTAGTTTGGCACCTTTTTCGCCGATTTTCCAGAAATTTCTTAAATACAAGACCTCATTACTAATGTTTTGATAATTACATACAAGTCATGCTAATCACCCTAAATTAGTTATTATGACACAGAAAGGGAGTTAAAACCATATTTTCATGACTTTTAATGTGCCCCGATTGTTGAAAACATATGTCCGCTTTCTATCTCTATGACTGAGCAAGGTGAAAACGCCATCGGAAGCGTGCTCCTAGCGTCCAGGAGGCAGAGCCAGCACAAGACGCGGAACACGCTTCCAGAGCGGGTGAGTGTTTCCCTCTCCACACGCCGTGTATCAGTTATCGGCAGACATCGTGCTAACAATCTCGTTTCGATGTCTCTTCAGCCTGGGACCTCCTGCTGAAACCCGGTAAATTGCTAGTTAAGGTAAGACCTCGTCACAAGGTATTGAAAAACGCAAACTCATGTAAATGAGCGACTTTGCATTCCCACCTCCCTTCTTTCCAGCGAGGTTCTTCGTGTAAATTCCTAATTCAGCGGTATGATTTAACATACCACATAGTTTAGTGTGCACTGCATATTATTTATATCACCTTCCTCCCTGCTTTTAACTCACCATGATGTCACTACTGTTGTGTGCTTCTTTAAAAATTGCACAAAATGTTTCAATGAAAGCGCGCAAAGTGCTGATTAACACAATGCATGTTATTTAGACCACGTTTTTAACATGAAATTGTTAAAAGGCCATAAGTTACCCCCATTTATTCATTTTTTCTAATTCCTTAGGTGAAAATTGAAAACCTTCATGGGTAAGACTATCAAATAATAGAGACCCTTTGATGTCACAAATAGTGACATTAGCTTTTATTCACTGTGTGTATTCCTGTTTATATGTCCTGACGAAAGCTCTTAGACCCTCGGGCCGATAGAGCAGAAACATGTCGACGTTATCTTTTTGTCCAAATGATTTATGCTAAGGATTCCTAACTATCCCCAGAGCATACCAATTAGTTTTTAATTAGTGGTCAAGTGATTCGAATAAAACTTATAATTCACTTGCATACTATTTTACTTATCATTCAGCTTCAGTGGGGTAACCCCTTTTTCTCTGGATACTGCCACGAAAAAAACAGAGATTGCCTCGGGTGAGGCTGGCAAGATACTGACTGAATAAGCCCAATGACTGTTGCCATAACGCTTGCGTGGGGCGGAGAATAAGATATACCGCTTCTCGAGATACGCAGCGTTTATGAGGGCTTTTCAATTTATCTCTTGGAATAAGTGGTCACAAGTGTCCTATCCCTTTTGATAAACTGTACCTTGTTCTGGGGAACTGATAGGACAGCCATTCCTCTTCCCTCCTCTTGATAAAAATATATATTAAGCAGCGTGCAGCTGCGGGAACTTTGTCTCTGACTTTTGTCAAGAAAAAAGACATTTCCTTAGAAACCCAACATGGAAGATATGAATGGTTTGAGTTTTACGGGGAGTGATATTAGCGAGATTCTAGCAGCACAATCCTTAATTCAGAATACGGATTTAGTCCAAGTACTGGCACAGACCGATGATTGGGACAGCCTAACAGCAAAAAAACAGGAACAAATAAGGGTCGCCATTCACGGAATCATCATGACAGAGCACTTACGCGCAAAAATAGCGCCACGTGGTCTTTGGATTACTAACGCACCAAGAATCTTTCTTCATGACCTAGCTTTTAGACGTGACTGGTCTGCAATCTCTTGGAAATGCACCCTTGACTACCTGGTGTTAATAGTTAAAACTGCCAAGAGATTATCGGATGCCTTATTAACAGAGATACAAGCCTGTGAAGCGGAACTGAAAAAAGGCATACAACCAGCGATCTATAAAAAAAGACTAGAGGATCTAAATAAAGAAATAACAGACAGTGAAGACTTCTTGATGCAAAACAAACTACAAAAATTAAGCAAAGACAAAAAAAAGTTCAGCCATGAAAAAATGCATCCTTATACAAAAACTGATTACAAGATGAATGACTCAAAAACAGATAATGATTCCGATGGTTGGGACTCGTCTGGAGGTTCTGACACAGGGTCCGAAGACTCGGGTCAGAAACGAGGTTGAGGACACTTCCGATCTAGACCACAGAGAAGAGGTAATAGATGGCCAAGACAAAATTTCATGGGCCCACCAATGCCATTCTTCCAGCCTTACATGCAACCATATACCGGATGGATGAATCCGTACAATCAAGGATCCCAGCAAATGCAAAACTTTATGGGCATACCACCACAGGGGATTAACAATCATAATCAGGATCCTTTTTTATTGAGGGGCCAGAACCAAAGAGGAAGAAGAAGAAATATATCATGGCAAGACCAACAGCCGAATGTCCAAACCAGGAGCATGACATCATCCAAGCCAGGAACCAGCAAAACGAGTCACTAATAGTTAATCTAAGTTCAGTGACCCTATCAAAGGAACAAGAAAACGTCCTTAACAAAGGACTTGGTTATGTCCCCACTCCTAACCTTGACCTCTTCAGATTAAAAAGTGAACTATCTGAATTCTGTCGCTCACTCAAACTGAAAGCACACTCCTCTGAGTCTGCACCACTCACTGACCTTGGAGACACTAACCTCCGCAAGAAGTCAAACTTCACACCACCTGTCAACATGGTACCAGTAGAGATACTAACCTTCGAACAGGCCATCCTCACTGGAATTGACAACATGGCAAACTATGTCAAGAGACCCTATCAAAATCTAACCCGATTGGAAAGAAAAGCTTTGGAAGAACTTCAAGCAAATAAGGACATCGTCATCAAACCCGCAGATAAGGGTGGAGGAGTGGTCATCCTTGGAAAAGAAGGTTACCGGACCCAATGCCTGACACTACTTGCGGATGAGAAGTTCTACACAAAAATCAACACTGATCCAACACCCAGACTAAAAACGACCATAGCTATGATGGTGTATGAAGCAGAAACAAATGGATGGGTAAGCAAAAAAGAAGCAGATTTCCTACTAACTGAAAATCCAAAAATTCCATACTTCTACTCTTTACCCAAAACACATAAAAACAGAGTCCCACCACCAGGCCGCCCAATAGTTTCGGGCATAGGATCAGTGTTAGAACCTCTCTCCAAATTTGCAGATCAGTTTCTCCAACCACTGGTAAAAAAAACACCCACCTATTTACAAGATACCAGAGATCTGTTAAACCAACTCAAAGATCAATTTTTTGATCCCACCACGATGCTCCTAGTAGGACTGGACGTCGAGTCTTTATATACTAGCCTACCCCAAAAAGAAACGCTAGAAATGCTGGAAGACGTTTTATTCATGGAAAATTGGGACTTCAGGACACCAAGACATTTTGTCCTAGAATGTTGCCGGATGGCACTCACTGAAAATTACTTTGAATTTGAAGATCAGTTGTTCTTACAGAGCCACGGAACCTCAATGGGAAGTGCTTTTGCCCCTTCGGTGGCAGGGCTCTACGTGAGTAATTTTGAAACCAACTACGTCTTGACACAAACCAACCCTTACGTTTCCAGTATACTCTACTGGAAACGTTACATTGATGACGTTCTCCTGATATGGCACAACAACCAAAATCTAAAAACATTTGTGGAATGGCTTAACACTCGTGATCCATGGCTTCGCTTTACATACACGGCTGACAAAGAATGTATTGACTTTTTAGACCTGACTATATATTCAAAGGAAAACAAAATTGAAACAAAATCATTCAGGAAACCAACTGCCAAGAACAGTTTATTGTCCTACAAGAGTTACCATCCTCAACCGTTGAGAGACAATTTACCATATAGTCAGTTCTTACGGTTGAAAAGGAACTGCAGTCAAAAAATGGACTACTTGGCTCAATCAAAAGATCTCAGCATTAGACTTCATCAAAGGGAGTACAAGACATCAACCATAGATAAATGTAAAAAAAAGAGCAATGAATCAACCAAGAGACAACCTCCTAACAACTTTCGAAAAGAGGGAAACTGTGGATCTCATGACATGCGTAACCACCTTTGGCCCAGCATCATACCAGGTGAACAAACTCATCCATAAAAACTGGCATATTGTCAATACTGGAAAATTCAATTGGCCAAAACCACGTATGGCAAACAAACGCACAAAGAATTTACGTGATCTACTGGTACATACGCGTCCAAGACAAACAATCATGGCAAAATCCACAATAAATGCCCACATGGTTCCAGTAACAGGACATTACCCATGTGGTTCTTGTTTGGCCTGCAAATCAACTACCAGTACGAAAACTTTACAACTGTCCCCTACACTTAAATGGACACAGAAATAACATAGTAACTGCAATTCATCCCATGTGATCTATATGGTCACCTGCCCATGTGAAAGGAAATATATTGGGATGACTTGCAGGAAGGTAAAACTACGTATAGGGGAACACAAAAGTAATATTCGCCTCAAAAAGAATACAACAAAACTCTGTTCCCATTTTACTGAACTAAATCACAGCATTGAAGACCTGAGATGGACGGTAATAGAGAAGATATCGGAAGTGACACCCAACGCAGAAAAAGTACTATACGAGAAAGAACAACATTGGGTGGACCGTCTTAAAACCAATAAGTTTGGTTTAAATGACGAAATCTCATGGCATCACTTTGCACGCTGAACTTATAAGCCAATAAAGCTGGAGCCTTCTGATATACATGAGTTCTTGCAAACTAAGTGGAAGCCCAATATGATAATGCACTTTTAAGATCACTAATAATACCATAGTGATAGTCAAATAGCATGGAGCCACCTAGTTTGGCACCTTTTTCGCCGATTTTCCAGAAATTTCTTAAATACAAGACCTCATTACTAACGTTTTGATAATTACATACAAGTCATGCTAATCACCCTAAATTAGTTATTATGACACAGAAAGGGAGTTAAAACCATATTTTCATGACTTTTAATGTGCCCCGATTGTTGAAAACATATGTCCGCTTTCTATCTCTATGACTGAGCAAGGTGAAAACGCCATCGGAAGCGTGCTCCTAGCGTCCAGGAGGCAGAGCCAGCACAAGACGCGGAACACGCTTCCAGAGCGGGTGAGTGTTTCCCTCTCCACACGCCGTGTATCAGTTACTGGCAGACATCGTGCTAACAATCTCGTTTCGATGTCTCTTCAGCCTGGGACCTCCTGCTGAAACCCGGTAAATTGCTAGTTAAGGTAAGACCTCGTCACGAGGTATTGAAAAACGCAAACTCATGTAAAAGAGCGACTTTGCATTCCCACCTCCCTTCTTTCCAGCGAGGTTCTTCGTGTAAATTCCTAATTCAGCGGTATGATTTAACATACCACATAGTTTAGTGTGCACTGCATATTATTTATATCACCTTCCTCCCTGCTTTTAACTCACCATGATGTCACTACTGTTGTGTGCTTCTTTAAAAATTGCACAAAATGTTTCAATGAAAGCGCGCAAAGTGCTGATTAACACAATGCATGTTATTTAGACCACGTTTTTAACATGAAATTGTTAAAAGGCCATAAGTTACCCCCATTTATTCATTTTTTCTAATTCCTTAGGTGAAAATTGAAAACCTTCATGGGTAAGACTATCAAATAATAGAGACCCTTTGATGTCACAAATAGTGACATTAGCTTTTATTCACTGTGTGTATTCCTGTTTATATGTCCTGACGAAAGCTCTTAGACCCTCGGGCCGATAGAGCAGAAACATGTCGACGTTATCTTTTTGTCCAAATGATTTATGCTAAGGATTCCTAACTATCCCCAGAGCATACCAATTAGTTTTTAATTAGTGGTCAAGTGATTCGAATAAAACCTATAATTCACTTGCATACTATTTTACTTATCATTCAGCTTCAGTGGGGTAACCCCTTTTTCTCTGGATACTGCCACGAAAAAACCAGAGATTGCCTCGGGTGAGGCTGGCAAGATACTGACTGAATAAGCCCAATGACTGTTGCCATAACGCTTGCGTGGGGCGGAGAATAAGATATACAGCTTCTCGAGATACGCAGCGTTTATGAGGGCTTTTCAATTTATCTCTTGGAATAAGTGGTCACAAGTGTCCTATCCCTTTTGATAAACTGTGACTTTCACCAATGTCAAATGTGCCCATAATGTAACAAGAAGGGCATCATATGGGCGGGTACCATTAGAGGTCAGGTTAGGAGTCGCAGATTAAGACAGAAAAACCATTGTGCAGGGGACAGCTAGTATTAGGGCTAGCATGCCCCCAATTCATCAAGGGTGATCACTATTAGCCTGATACGCCAGGACCAACATTTTGCAAGTAACATTTTCCCTCCTTCTGAACAAGCACACATTCATTCATTCATTCATTCATTCACAGAATAACATTTATATACTTGGAAACATCTACACACACTACATGGGCATGTACATACAATCTCACACATGCAAGCATAGACACACATTCTTTATCCTGTTCCCACACCACTACTTACCTTCTTAAACAGCTCTCGTCCTCATGTGCTCCCAAACCTGCTCCACTTTTAGCATGGGATAATTTTCGCAGATGGAACATGTGGAAGCTGTTTCGGTTGGCTAGTTGAGTGAATCCTGGTTGATTATGGCTGGGAGTGCTAGGAATAAGCACTAGATGAGATATGTAGAAATATATGTTTAACTATCTCCTCCATACCTGTCTTGACCAATGAACGCCTATGTGCGCATAGATGTGCATGATTCGGAGTGCATTTTAGGAGCTCAGACATGGCATTAAAATTCTTGTCTGCAACTGCCCACCCTTCCAATCGTGCATGCAGGCTCTCACTTGCAACTAATTAAACAAAGTCCAATGCTACGAGTCCACACTAGTGACAGTACCACACACATATCAAGTAACAATAGCAGTCTACTAAAAGAATGCACTTTACATTCATTTTCATATATTTAGATATGCCAATAAATTATTGAATGACTAAAAGGGTAAAGGAGGCGGAAAAGTGGAAAATAACACAGTTTGCCAGAAGAAAAGATACACTATCATATCTGTTCTCAAACTCCTCATTAAACTTACTAGATTAATGTCTTTCCTGTACAACTGTCAATGACATAAGGATTTTTATGTTCAATTAGTTATATGAACATTAATTGTGAAAGGACATTTTCAAAAAGTGGTTCCCTTGTCAGGATAACATAACATAGCATAACATAACAAATAATTCCACAAGCCACTGATGTGCACAATGATGTGACGTATGATTGCATGTTATTGTACATGGCAAACTCTCTACCAAGACTAGACTAGGTGTATGCAGAGCTAATGTTTCAAATCTAATCTTACATACAGCCCCAAGCTCTTATCCACCTGGCTCTCCACTTAAAGAAGCGTGATTTCTGTAAAGCACAAACTGAAAATCAGATGTGCAAGGGTGGTAGGTGACAGCTCCTCCCCCTCATCCTGACAGAGATGACCCATCCTCACAACACCCCTTATCCCTTTGCCTCACTGCCTGGGAATAATACAAAAAGAACAACTGCCAGCCACACTATGGGACTCATTATGATGGCGGTCCTTCCATGCTGTGCCTCTCCTTCCTCCATCGGAGATCGATTTTCCCACTGCCGACTTAGGGTGGTGGTGGAAATCCCAATCTGTCCATGGTGGACGGAAAGACCATCCGCCACCGGTCTGACAGAAGCAATCAGTGTCTTTGCTTGACAAATGGACAAGGGGGCATAAAATGGTGGCAGTGCCTAGCAGGCACCTTCTACCAAATTGTGATGGTGGAGTTTCAAGCCTTTCCATGGTGGTGATGCCGCCATGTGAAGAGTGGTGGAGAATTGTTTTCGGGGCTGTTGCGGGCCCCCCTAGTGTTGGGGGAGGTGTGGGTGCACTGGTGGGTTACCCATGGCACCCCCAACATTTCCTCCACCAAGTGGCAGTCACTGTGTGGTGCCTGCCAAATAGTGCAGTGAAATGTACAACATGGCGTTTTTGCTTTGCGCCAGGTGCTGTTGTAAGCAGCATCCGCCGCAATGTTAAAAAGCAAAATGCGCCATGGTGGCGGTCGCTTCCTAATTTGGCATGTGAGACCGCCACATGTATTGCCAACGGTCCCAGTTTACCATGCCGTCCACCATCCAAATGACCCCCTTAGTACCGGGACCCAGGATACAGGCTACATACAGGCACCAATGATTAGGACAAGATTATGCCAAATTTCTAAATGTGTCCTTTTTAGAATTGTGACTTAAAATCCAACTTTACTATTAAAGAGGGTTTTAAATTAGTTCTTTAGAGACTAAACTCGATTTTCCAACCTGCTGTCAACTGAAAGTTATCACTTATTAAATGTAAAAAGTTAATCCAAATTTCCTATGGAAGACGCTGGCCTTGCAGTAGTGAAAAACGAATGTAACATTTTTTTCACTCCCAGGACATGAAAAAGTGTCTAACTTTCTAAATACTCTGCACCTTGCCTTACGGGCTGTTTAGGGCCTACCCTAAGGATGACTTATGTGTATTAAAAAGGAAGGATGAGGCCTGGAAAAAGGTTATTTTGCCTGTTCGAAATGGCAGTTTAAAAGTGCACCCACAGGCTGCAATGGCAAGCCCCAGACATGTTTAAAAGGGCTTCTTAAGTGGGTGGCACAATCACTGCTGCAGGCCCCCTAGTAGCATTTCATGTACTGGCCCTGGGCACATGTAGTACCAATTTACTACGGACTTAGAAGTAAATGAAATGTGCCAATTGGGTGTAAGCCAACTTCACAATGTTTAAAGGAGAGACCACAAGCAATTTAGCACTGGTTATTAGAGCTAATGTGCAGAGTCATGCGGACAGCAATAACAAATCACCAAATGCAGGAGGACTGAAGGCACAAAGTTGAGGAAAAGCATGCCAAGGATGTCAGGTCCAACAATAACTAATCACCATTTCTTTTGAAGCTACAATGTGATTGGTCATGTGTTTGGGACAGTCTCTCTAGCAGTGCGCTCTTTGTCATCGCTGTGCGCTACACTGTGCATAAGGTATGAAGGTGAGCGCACTTCTGGTAAAAGAGCAGTCTGCTTGACTCTGGGCAAGTGTGTGCAAGCCTGGGCCAATAAGACTTTCAGCAGACCTGACGTGAGTTTCTAATATTTTTTATTTTATTGTCAGAACAGTGGGTTACAATTCAATTGTGTTTATGAATATAAATGCAGACATTTTTAAATGTATTTGCCACACTTTCTGCCACGTGAGCGGCTTTATTTAACCATCAAGCGGCTGTCTGATGGTTAGATAAAGCCCCTGACGTGACTGAAAGTTTGTCAATGAAATAGGTTTATTACATCGAGGAGCAGGTTGATTAATGATTAGAAAAGTCCCTCATGTGCTGGAAGTATGCACCTATGTACTATGATATCGAATCTAATCGGGATCTTTATATAGACACCGGGGGCTGTATTCTGTATATGGCGCACTTTCCCTGTTTGCGCGTCAACACTAATTTCAAAAGGTGTGCTGGGCGCAAACAGGGAGAGTGCGCTGTATTACAAAGAATGCGTGGCCTCCAGGGCAGCCACAAACTAGTGCTGCCCTGAGGGCATCGCAATTATGTGAAATAATGACCAGCTGCTTCAAAGACTCTCGTCTTTCACAGTGCCTGCACTTTGAAGAGGGAAGAGAAATTCCCTTGCAGGTGGGTGCAGTAAGTGACTGTTCCCGCCTGCAGAGGGATAGCTGGGTGGTCCTTGGAACCCCCTTTTTCCCTTCCTGAGGGCTGCCTTTAGGAAGTGCATTGAAAGTTGCCATCTTTTTGTGCCACACTTTCAGTGTGCCTTCTAAAGGCATGTTTTCCTTGCCCCCCGTCCATAATATGGCACAGGTGCAGAGGCCAAGTGATTCCCTAATTTGCATGGGGTCACGCCCCCTGCAAATGAGGGATGTCCTTCAAAGATAGCGCTGACGCTGCATGTGCACCAGCACTTTCAGTATTACAGAAGGGGCTTCAACAGAGTCTGCGGCCTCTTCTGTAATACCATTGGGCCACAGGGCCACATAAAGCGGGCACACATGCTTGTTGAACTGCCGGGGCACAATTTATAATATGGCCCCAGGTCTCATCATGTGATAACTATGCATTATAGACAGTTAATCTAATGATATCAAAATTTAAATTGATTTGTGGATGTATTTAAGATGAATAAAGAGTTTTGGGTGCAATACTGATGTTCAGCTGTTGCCTAAAGGAGAATTCCTGGCAGGCACTATATGGTTTTATTATAGCGTGACCTGCACCTATCATAAGATATTGCTAAACACAGTGCCCCCCCCCCCCCTGAGGTCAAAGCGCCCCCTCCACAGGTTAGCGCCCAGTGTGGCCGCACCAGTCGCACTGCCCTAAAGTCGGCCCTGCCCACGAAGGATAGAGTCAAGAAGATATAGTACAGAGGCAGAACAGACATTCTGAATGTCCCCGTAGTAAAAAGCACTACAATCATTTGGTTAATCGTTTTTGTAAGGGCTTCCAATGTCTGGAGATAAGAGAACAAAGGTAGAGCATCACACAACGCGTAAAAGTAGGATAGCTAAGATTTAATTTAGAAACTGATACATCCACCTAAAACCCCGGACCTGTGCATCCATGCGAACCCACACCGATAAGGGCTCCATAGCCAGCGTGACTAAATAGGGAGACAAGGGGCACCCCTGCCGCGTGCTCCACCTGATCTGGAAGGTGGAAGAGGCCGCACCCGCCACCCGCACTGTCGCCGTCAGGTCTGTATATAGGAGCATTAAATAAGAAAGAAACTGGGACCCAGATTTAATCTGCTCAATAATGCGAATAGATATACCAAGCTTAGGGAGTCGAACGCCCTATCCATGTCTGCCAACAGGATCGCCGCCCGCACTCCAGTCTGCTGTACTGCTGCCACCGTGATGTGTGCCCACCGTATATTATGTCCGGTTGCCATCTGGGGCATGATCGCCCGCCTGAACGGGGTGTATAAGTGTCGATAGGTGAGGAAGAAGGCGATTGGCCAATGCCTTAGCCAAAATCTTAGCCTCCACATTGAGGAGGGAAATGGGACGGTACGGGAATCCATTGGGCCCGGGAGTCTTTCCAGAATTAAGTTCTCCCCGGGCCGTGCCCAGCTCATCGGCTGTTAAGGGAAGCTCCAGCAGGTCGCACACTTCATCTGACACCACCTTGGGAGGCAGTTCAGCGAGAAATTTATCTACGTTGGCCACGGGCAGACATTCTCGGGGGGTATAAAGTTCTGCGTAATATGTAGCGAAGCATTCTGTAATAGTCCTGGGATCAGTAATCGGCATCCCCTTCTCGTCTAAGACACCCGGGAGGGCCTGGGCGTGAAAGATGCCCTGGCGAAGCTGATGGAGCATCTTTTCAGACCTGTCCCCCCACTGATAAACCCTACTACTTGTCGCCAGCCAGACTTGACGGACCTCGTTTAGCAGAAGGGTGGCATAAGATTGTTGGGCCTGGATTAGTTGTCTCACAGATTGCCCTCCTCCTTCCTCCCGTGACCGTCTTTCAAGAGCCTCTATAGTGGCCTCCACCCGAATCAATCCCTCCCTGCGCTTGCTACAAGCTGCTGAGCACCAGGATATATCAACACCACAGAGAGTGGGCTTTAATGCCTCCCACAGGGTCCCAACACTAGACACTGAACCCTTGTCTGAGACGAATACTGGGCAATGGCCTCCCTCATATGTGTATCATACTCTTCATCCTGAGGTGCCACACGGAGAGGCCCCACCTAAACAGGGATCGCCCCCGGCCCATATATATCTCTAGGGCCACCGGAGAGTGATCTGACAGACCACAGGGCAGGATCTCAACCAGCGCCACCCTGCCAACCATTGCCCGGGGAATAAAAAGATAGTCGAGCCTGGAGAAGGTTTTATGAACCACTGAAAGGAATGTGTACTCTCGCCTGTCACCATGGGCCCACCGCCACACATCCAGCTGGGCGAGGCTAGACACCAGTGAATTCAATTTCATGGGATTTCTCCTCACTGGGCCACCCTCCCCCCACTCCTATCATTGGCCTGGTCCAAAACATCGTTCCAGTCCCCGCCCAACACTGAGAGCACATCAGGTACATCCGCCCATAAAGCCAACAACTTCTCCACCAGAGACCACTGCAAGGGGAGGGCATAAACGCAGCCCAGTACCAATGGGACCTCCCCAATTTGCCCCGAATAAACACATAACATTCCTGAGTATCGATCCACTGCTGCAAATGAATATATGGGACCCTGCGGTGGACCAAAATTGCGACCCCCATGGAGCCCCTTATAAACCCCGCATGAAAGACCTGCTGATAGCCATAGCGCTGTAGAAAGAGCGGCTTCGTCCCCATGAGGTGCGCCTCCTGTAACATAAGAGCATCGGCTCTAGCCCTCTTTGCCTGATGTAGGATAGCCCCCGTTTAATCCTGTCTAGGACCCCTCGCACATTCCAACTGATGATACGGAGGGTACCTGGAGCCCTCCCAATTTCTGTTGGGCGCGGTAGCCATAGGGGAGGGAACCTGTCAACATTACCGAGAAAGGACCGAGGCGACATGTGCGTACTAGGTTATGAATTCAATGTGGGCGTGCAACTAGAAACTTGAAACAACTCCCCTCCAACAAACCCCCCTACCCCATACCTCAAAAATGCAGAAGCATCTGTTGCAGTGGAGCGAGTACCCGGACCCCAACGGGGGACCAATCACCGCCCCAGCCAATGGATCCCCAACTCACAACCCATGTTCCGCGGGCTTAACCCTGACCAGTCGTAGGCCGGCAGGGACCCAGCCCTCTCTAAGATCCCCCTGACGGGTATGCATCAAAGTACACATTTAGCTTAAGAAACCCCTTCCGAACCAACCCAGCCCCACAATCAATGCTCCAAAGTCTGGCGCCCAGGAGTAGGGCCCCCTCTAGCGAAGGCCCCGCAGGACACAGAGCGCCTCCGGGAGCGCGACCGCCTACTGCCCCTCTGCTGCTGCCCCTTGGGGCCCCTCTGGGCCACGTCACCGGAAAAGAAGTCCGACTCCCTGCCGGGTGATGTATGGGGCCTCACTCGCACTGTCTCGTCTGTCCATTGAAAGACTTCCTCCGGGGTGTCAAAAAAGTGGGTGCGGGATCGGTAGACCACCCGCAGGCGAGCAGGATACAAGAGTGCATATGGGAGTTTGAGCTCTCTCAGACGGTTCTTCGCAGCTGTGAACGACTGGCGCTGTTGCTGCACCAGTCTTGTATAATCGAGAAGGATCAATATGCGCACATTATCGTAAAGCAAAGGTTCCTTGGCCTGGGCCTGTTTCAGTATAGCATCATGGTCTAAGTAATTCAGGAGCTTTGCTATCACTGGTCGTGGTCGGGGCCCCGGAGGTGGTTTCTGCATGAGCGCCCGATGGGCCTGTTCCACGATGAAGCATTTTGACATAGCTTCCGGGGAAACCAGCTCTCCAACCACTGAGTGAGGAAGCGTTCCATCTTACTTGCCTTGCAACCTTCCGGAAATCCCTCGAAGCGCAGGTCATTGTGCCAGGCACGCCCCTCCGCATCCTCAACTCGGAGCGCCAACCCCTTCTGAATTGTTTCCATGCTTGCCATTGTCCGCTTAAATATTGTGACGTCGTCCTCCACTCGCCTCCGTGATGTGAGAAACCCCATTGCACAGATCCTGCCGCAGCAACGTAACATCTGACCCAACCACCCAATCTTGGTATCCAGTATGTCTCGGGACTGGGTGATTGCCACCATGAGGGCCGCATTGTCCGGGATAGCCTCTGGTTGACTCCCGGTAGCACTCGCCGCCGTCCCTGGACCAGTGTATTTGTCAATCGGCCCGTGCTTGGCGGGGCCACTCCCCTTGTCTCTCGTCATGGCTGCCCCCGGAGTCTCCCCGCCGATCCAGATGAATCAGGGCTAGGTGTGGGGATATAGGCGCAGGGCTCAATATGGCTCTCCAAAAGGATCAACTCCACCAAGGGCCCAACAAAGTATAATCAGTGTCTGATGTTAGGGCCAGGCCTAGGCGCGCTTCCAGCAGAGTGCCAACACCAGACACAGCAATCCTGCACCACCAGTGATGTACTGTCAGAGCAGCCCCACCGCAAGCGTCACTCGGGGCAAGGGGAGGAAGGTACACCAGCTCACCCCCATACAACCACTAGTAACGCACCACCAGAGCAGCCCTCACCACAAGTGACTCTCAGAGCATGGGGAGGAAGGCACACAGTCAAACCCCCCTTGCGGGCCGGCTGTGCCGCCGAACCCCAGCCGCCACCATGCACCACCTGCCCTGGTAGGAACCCCCCGGACAGCGCGGGCCCCTTCTGCAGCAGCCCAACTACACCTCCAGCGCTAGTGTCTCTGCCTCCGGCAGCCGTATATCCTGCACTATTCACCTCCGCAGCCCGATCCGGCCGCAGCGCCGTCCTCTGCAGACCCCCTCAGGGAACGCCTCGAGGCCCAAGTGAAACAGCCAATATTGTTGGTTCCTCCAGCCAGCCCACAATGTCCATGATGTCACCTCTGCCTCTCAGGCCAGACCATCCACAGGCAGGCGGGAACCAAGTCACCTGTCGGGTGCATGCACCCCCGGGGGGGGAGAGGAGCTGCCTTGCTTTCACAGCCTGCTGCTTGTGTTGCCACCACGCACCCTGGCTGTGCACCAAGTTTACCCCTCGGTCCGGGCCGACAGGGGAGGGGGCCCGACACCCCGGCAGCCAGCTCGGCGATTGCTCAGCCCAAATTACCAACGCCGAGCAGTGCTTCCAAACCTCGGAAGCCCGGCCTCTGTCACCGACCTGGTCTCTTCGCCCACCTCCTCGCTGGCACCTCTCGCTCCAGCTGCTCCGCCGGGCTCCGGTCGTCACGCCGCTGACGTCTTTAGCGAGACATCTGGACGGCAGGGCCTTAGGTGATCATCCGCCCCACGGCAGCTCCCGCAGGTCCCCAGTTTACTAGTCCGCTGCGGACCACCGCAGGCAGGGGGTCCAAGCAGCACACAGCCTGCAGCGTTAGTGCCGACAGGCCCCATTGTTTCAGCGGCGCGGCCTTGGCACTCCAGCTGCGTGCGAGCACCAGTAGCCCCGTCTAACATCCGCTGGGGTAAATCAGCACTTCCACAGGTTTCCCAGAATTAGTTATGGGTCAGGGGGACCAAGATAAATTAAGGATAGTGTGTGGGCTGGATGGAGCTCTAACTCTCTCAATGTAACTATGGTGTGCGAACCCAGTAAATACCAGTTGTGGTAAACTTCAACAAACTTAGAATTATGACCCCTGTGTAATGGCCCCCCCAGCCTGGGTACCTGCGAATGACTACGCCACACACAGAGCTTAGTATAAAATGTCTTTATTCTTCTGCGTATAACTGCAAACTCAATATTCTAAACCTGCATTCACATCACTACACTAGACTGCTTAGCTCCTTTGCAGCTGGGGTAATTTCCCTGCTGTGCTGGGGGGCGGGCACAGCGCCCCGGTGCTCATGTGCTCATGATGAGCTGAGCTCGTCACGCCACACCCGTTTTCGTGGAACGTTCAGCACAGCAGGGGAATTATCCCCGCGTGTGAGCGTTCCACTGCTCATGACGAGCTGAGCTCGTCATGGGCACACGAGCACCGTGCCTCGGGACGAGCTGAGCTCGTCATGAGCACAGAAGGAGTTAAGTCACAGTTCTACGGAGTCCATCAGGAGTCAAAAGGCTTCCGTCATTGCTAACCCACACAATACTACAAACTGCACAAACAGGTGTTTGAGCTAGTATGCAAGTTACTAGAGCACTCCTAGAGAGCCTTGTATCCCAGACCCTCAATGAGTCATTACTGGATCCAGGGGCCTCCACTAAATCATAACAGAAATCGGGTGTCCCCGACAAAAACTACCCCCCTGCCCCCCCCCCCCCCCCCCCCCCTCCCCCACACACACACACACTGGTTCATTACTTTAAGCCAGGGACCACGGCCTAAGTTATTTTTATGACTGGAACCTCAAAACAATAATAAACAAGTATACATCAAACAAATTTGCAAATGATGATATGAAGCTCTTCTAAATTCGTTTTTTAAATTCTAAACGATGGAGCAATTGGCAAGACTCTAGCATTTTTGGTCCTAATGAGTTCTCTGTCTCTGTCAGCACTTCATTTCAAGCCCCTCACTATATTCCGTTTAGTGTACTAGGGCTACTCCCATAAATCCAACTAAGGGTACCAACTTAATTTTTAGCCTCCAATTTCAAATTCCTTCACATTTGCAGAACGTTTTTAAAGTGTTCTATTTTACATTTTGATTTTTAATTTACATTTACTTTGTTAATCTGCTAATATTATCTAATTTTGTAACCCTTCACAGACTCCCTGAGTAGGACCTTAGGGGTCCACAGACTACCGCAGGTTAAGAACCATTGGAATAGGCATTCACTCAAATCTTTCATCATGGTTTGTAAAATGTTATCATTACTCAGCTTCTCTGGCCAATTTCCATACCAAGGAAAACAGCGTATATTTTGGTATTTTATCTCAGATGAACAGTGAAAGGTACGCTGTCAGAATCATTATTCTGATGGCCACCTGTGAGAGCAGTGGCTAGTGAAACCACAGCTATTGCAGCTTAATTGGGGGGAAGGATGACATTTGAAGTTATTTATGAGTCTGTTCTGTCTGCAATTTGGTAGACAAAAGCTCTTAAAAAACAAAATAAGGAAAAACCATAACAGAGGTCAAGGATGTACAACCAATCTTAGTAAAAGAGGACCAGAAGGTGCCAAGATGAGAAAAAGAGAGGGAAAGAGAGAGGACAGGAAGGAAGAGTGAGAGGAGGGGCATATAAAATGATTAAATAAACGGGCAAGAAGGAAGAGTCGAAAGGATGAATGGAAGGCTGAAACAATTGAAAGGATGGAAGGGTAAAACAACATTTGCATGGGTGGGTGATAGAAAGAATGGCTTGAATGATGGAAAATTTTAGGAATGAGTGAATGGATAAATGAAAGCCAGGATAGAATAATGAAAGAATGAATTGGTGAATTGATAAAAGGAGGGTGAAAGAATAGATGGATGAAAAAGATGGATGAGTGGAAGGATGGATGGAAGTGTGTAATGATGAAGGGTGGATAGACAGAATGGTAAATGAGGGATGAATGGAATACTAAAAGGATGTATGCATGAAAAGATGGATACATGGGTGGATGGATTCATGAAAGGCGTAAAAGATGGTGAGAAAAAGGGGGGATGGATGACCTCATCTAGGTCTGGCAGGGTTTACTCACTGCACTCATCCGATGGCCTTCGAGTAGGGGCTATTTTAATTTTCTAGCCACTCCCTGGTAATAGAGCTCTGAACAAATTTTATTAGTACAAGTCATTTTGTCTCGTTTAATGATCTACATCATGACAGTATGCATCTACTCTGTATATAATATGTCTCAACCCCTATGAACATTAAGCACAAAACAAACGACGGGATCTGTTGTAAATTATCTGTACATGCATTCTCCTCGTTGTGGTATGTTATACAGCTGAAATGTAAAATGTGCTGCTGACAAAGAGACCTAAATTCACTTCTTCCATTCACACTGCCACCCTACTGCATCCTCGAGCATGCTTACTTTATACTGTCTTTCAAGATATTCTGGTTCCGTACAAACATGTCCTGTATAAATTTCATCTGTTTCTAGTCATTCCATTCTAGAGCTGTTCATGAAGAACAATTGTCAAATATTAGGGCAGAAACCCAATCATTATTGTTCTGTGTTTGGGAGAATCAAAAAGCAAATAACTTCCGAGACTTCTTCTAGCTGCTTCTTGTTGAAAAACAACCAACAATACTGTCTTCTCCGTTATGTAATTAAAACATTAAATGGTAGCTTATAAAGCTATCAAATACGGGGAATAATTTTAAGAGAGTGCCAATTACTGTGTGAGCAATGCATTTGAGGAGATGATTTTAAGCTCCTAATCACACACGGAGAATAACTCGTGATGGGATTCACACGTCACCATTAATCAGATTATAGCCACATTAAGTCTGTATCACGGGAGCATATGTTGTCAGAATGCAAATAGGTAATGAAAAGGACAAGCACACAACCAGACAAATTATTAGCTTCTGTCATGTGAAATTTTATATATGGAGAAAGACAGAAAAGAACGGGAACAAGGGAACAAAATAACTGGAAACATCTTTTTTTGAAGTGCATAAAAGTAACCAGCACTCCTGTTTTTCATGTTCAGCTAATTCCCTTTTCCCCAGAATAAAGCTGAGACAAGAGACTGGTTCATCACTATGGCACACTGTTGGACCAGACCCTTTTTGTAGGGTCTCCCCCAGATGTTTTTTGCCTTTACTCCTTTCGTTTTGCTGAATTCGTTTTTATTGCCTTACCACTGCTAACCAGTGCTTAAGTGCTCCTGCGCTTTACCGCAAACATGATCAAATTAGTCTACGCCTAACTGGCACATTTAATTTCCCTAGTAAATGGTACGGCAAGTTCCCAGGGCCTGTAAATTAAATGCAACTAGTGAGCCTGTAGCACTCATTGTTCCACCCACTAAAGTAGCTTTTAAAAACACATCTCAGGACTTTTATTGCAGCCTGTAGTGCAGTTTCAAACTGACATTTTGACTGGGCAAAATAAACCTTTTGCCAGCCCTAAACCTTCCTTATAAAAGAAATTCACCCCTTAGGTACGACCCAAAGGCTCATAAGTCAGGGTGCATTATATTTAAAAAGTAGGACATGTGAGTTTAAGTTTTACGTGCCCTGGCAGTGAAACTCTCCTAAAGTCATTTTTCACTACTGTAAGCCCTATCTCTTCTATTGACTTACATGGTGTTACCCTGATACATTTAATAAGGGATACCTTTTGTTTTTGGAAAAGGTAGAGATATGCTGTTTAGATTTAAATGAATTATAATTTGATCCTTTTTAATGGTAAAGTTAGATTTTAAGTAGCAATTCTGAAAGTGCCACTTTTAGAAAGTTGGTATTTTCTTGTCCTAACCATGTGTCTTCTGCCAGTAACCATGGTCACATGACTGGGAATGGCTCTGCTGTTGGGCTTTGTGTATTTCTCCCAGACAGTGAGACAGAAGGACTAGATGTTGGCCGGATGCACCATCCTGCAAGGATCGCTGGCGGTGCAGCTGTTCCCTGCCACACTTACGCTTGAAAGGACTTGTTTCCGGCACACACAAAGGAATTTGACACTCAAATTTTGGCAGACCATATCGCTTGAAACCTTTACAGGGTAAAGGAAGAACATTCCAGAACTAGATGTGGGGGTAGTATAAGGAATCCCCCAACTTCAAAGACTGCCTTCAGGTATAAATATTGGACGTCCTGAGCCACTCATCAGTACACTCCTAGACCAGCGCACATTACAAGTGAAAGAACTGCCCATCTGCGTGAGGCATGCCTTGTTCCATTGAGGACTGCCCTGCTGCTTGAGGCCTGTCTTGTTCCCCATAGGGCTGCTCTGCTCCTTGAAGCCTGTCTTGTTCCCCAGAGGACTGCCCTTCTGCTTGAGGCCTCACCTGATCTCTGAGAAGGAAGACTGCTCCTTTTCCATTCATTCCGGCTACCCGAGTGACTCCAAGGGTCAGTTGGCTGACCTCCTGTTTGCACTTCAGGGATGGAACAAGCTCTAGAGGCCTCCATGCAACTGCCCAGCTGACCTCTGCTACAGTGAGCCCTTGATCCCCAGGACCTGAACCCTTGACTGGCATCAGAGTACACTCCTCTACAAGAAAAGATGAAATCCGGACGTTTAGGGGTCTTCGAGACTGAGAACAGGCCCATCCGTGCTGAAACTTTGCCACCCATGACGGCTGCCAACACAAAGTACCAGGAAATCAGAGACTTCATACTGTTATGTATCATTTTAGGACCCTATTGTAAGTTTCCCGATTCATGCCCTTATATAGGTATAAATCACCATATCCTTATATAGGCATAGAAATCCTAACCATATGAGGCATAGCTCATGCAGTCCAAATACAGCAGGGCTACTTCCACTAGTTCCGAAAATCCACAACGATTTCTTGAAAAACCCTCCTTCAGCAGTCAAGGACTTCCCCTTGCTTGATAGTATTGATTTATCCAAGAACTCGTGGAGTTTTCAAAGAACTGAGACTCTTTGATGACGTTATTATGTCCAACTGTATGTCAAAGTCGGCACCTTCAAGGTATAAATATGCCCACACTCGCCCAAGCAAACACACAGTGGTTTGGAGCAGTTCAACTATCTACTTGCCCGACGCGCCCTACTATAGCAAGTGCCGAAGGAAGCCGACCCTCCAGCAGACGCACTGGGAAAGACGCTGTCTTTTCTCCTGCCAAGAAATCCAGCTCCAGTGTTTCCAAGTTACCCTTGTGGGTTGTTGGGAAATCGAGTCCCGAGACCAGCCTTCTCCATTCTAAACTAAGGAACGGAGCTGATTAGACCCTTAGAGAAATCTTGAGCAGATTCTTGGCAAAAGAATACTACATTTATGCTACACCTCACTTACTTCTTCCCTCGCACTAAGCTTAGGTTAGGTACACCGGGGTAGGCGTATTTTAGAAGCACCAGTTGAGTACTTTTAGCCTCTGTTATTTATGTATGTTTAGGAACCATACAATGCTCTTACAGTATTAATTTATTCTACTATTTATACTGTACGCATTATATTTTACAAACAGTTTTACTATTGTAGCAGTTCATTTCTTATGCTTGAGAAAGAAGACTGTTCAATAAAACCTTTTATTGAAAACGCCCGTCTTTCTACTTTCTCTGCACCTCTAGTGAAACGAAGCATGCACGATTGACTGAGTGAAATATCTATCTATTGTTTCCACAACCCTGAAGATACGTTTTATCTTGGGGAAACAAAGTTGTCATGTTTATGCGGTTGTCAGAGACTAATCCCTTCTTGTAAATTCGAGACATTTTCTAGTGACCTCTGAGCTAGCTAGCATACACAATTAAGCCTAGTATATTCCATAGAGACCTAGTCGACCTCAGTCCTACGGCTAATCTATAGGATATATTATTCCAATGCGCAGAGCCTATTGGGAATATAGGAACTACACTACAATACTACTGTGACTGCCAGGGAAGACCGGTAACACAAAAGCACTTCACGCTACAGCAACAACAGCTCACAGTGACCACAAATGCAAAGCTTAAGCAAAAAACATCCACAACAGGCTCTTTGCGATACAGCTACAGCAATCCATGACGCCGGACCTGTTCTGCAGGCTGCAGCGGTGACCATCTGCAATGCACTCCCTGCTCCTCACGGTGTTCTCCACCACAAACATATTTCTTTGCAACAGATATTGAGAAGATAACTTTTTCAGCAAGGCTAACCTGGTCTTTGTATCTGGCCCACGTTCCATTGCAGTCACCTGAACTGTGACTTTCCCCTGGTCTAGAACAACCAGATGACTGCAAGCGGCGCTTTGTAGTTTTAGGCCCTATATCTACTTAAAATTGCTAATCTTCGGTTCTACCTATTGGATTTTTGTCATTCCAATATCATTTTCTTTATTAAAATGTACTATATATTTCTAAATTGGTTTGGGATTTTTCTTGGGTTGTGTTATAATTGTTTGTGTGCTGCATACATACTTTATACATTGCCTTTAAGTTAAGCCTGACGGCTTTATGTCAAGCAGAGGTTAACTTAGTAACTTTTTGATTCACCCTGAAAAGGATTACAGTTGTTGCCTTAGTGAGGCTTCCACCCCTCCCCCAACCAATAATCCGATTTCTTACACACACTTTCAAAGAAAAACGGTGTAATTTAAACCAAATTATCATGCTCACATCACTTTAAATTGCCATATCCCATGCCAATTTCCTGTTTAAATTTACAGGGTGATATTTGCTTCTTGAATACAAGAAATAGTTTGTTTCACTGTTACACTGTAGTGACTTGATTCAAACTCACAAATGCCACATAAATAGTTTAGTTCATCTAAAAGACATGCACAAATTCCCTCCAAAGTAAAACAATGCTTGGTCAGATAAACTCTTACACTCTTAAAAAGATTAACTTAGACCCCGAATAACTATTTTAGCACACCAGCTATGTTCTTTTCTAGAATCCACAAACCAGCAGAATGATGCACAAGAGGGATTTTACCCCTATAGAATGATAGAGTTGGCTCTTAATGCAGTTTCGGATGGTCTCAGGACAGCTGTGTATAATAATACCAGCTATGAATTTTGCTTAGTTTATCGGCAGCATCTGATAACATTGACTGTATTTTCATGGCTCTTTTTTTGTAGCACTTATTTTATTGGTAAAATTAAGGGGCAGATTTACAATTACTGGCGCATTCCTGCATATCAGCAGGGATGCACCAGTAATTATGCGCCATGCCTCCGCCACCCTGGATGCGCCATATTTACAATGCAGCACACCATGGGGCAAAAACGGCACAGACGTGTCACGCATCTTTGCCGTAAAAGCGGCGCATTGCTGGAGATGCGTCGCAAGCGCGACGCAGCTCCAGCAAGGCTTGGGGGCTCTATATCCACAATGCTGCGTCAATCCTTACGCCTGCTTCAAGCAGGCGCAGGGTTTTGACACAGCATGGGCCCAAAAGTGACTGAGTGAAATCTTGTAGATTTCACTCAGCCACTTTTGGGAGGCGTTCTTTCGCGGGAACGCCCCCCCCCCCCTGCGATGGAACGCCTCCTCCTGGCGCAGGGCTTTACAACGTGACGCATCTGGGAGATGCGTCACATTGTAAATACCCCGCACCATGGGGCATCTTTTGCACCGCTGTTGCATCACAAAAGTGACGCAACGGCGGCATAAAAGAGGCGCAAGGGGCTTGTAAATCTGCCCCCAAGTTTTGATAAATAAGAGCAAATGCAGTGACATGTATTATACCCATCTTGAGATACAAATGTTAATTGTGATACATGCACCAATAACCAACAGTACTTTTATATAATATTTAAGTACAGTAAAAAAAGGAAGAGAGAGTTAAGAGAATCAGCTCTAAAAGAAAGAAAGTAAAGACAGTAAGAAAATAAGGACAGAGAGAAAAAGAAAGGAGGAAAGACGAACTACCAGTCAAATTATCATGGTTCATTTCTTTTTTAAGTGATAGATATAAAAAAGTTCAGCATGGCGCTTTTCTCTCATCTGTTGCCTATAAATACTGGTATTCCACAGAATTCTATTCTCTTTCCTTCCCTGCTTGACATTCAGCTGTTCCGCACCCCCTTTACCTCTTACTGATCTAGGACCCTACTTGCACTGCCTGCACCTGCTTCCTGATCTGGAACTCTACACTTCTACGCTAATATTATCTCGCTGATCTATTTCCCTGCGCCTGGTGTACTGGTTTCCTGATCTCGAACCCTATAATCATCGCATTATACTCCCATCAGATAGGAGTTCACACTATTCCACTGTTAAATCTCACATTCTCTGGGTTCCCTGCCGATAAGCATGTGGAAACTTGCAGCAAAGATACTGAGTCGAGATATTGTGCCTCTGGGGGGAGGGCAGAGAGAGGCCTGGTCAATCACCAGCAAGTGCAGTTCCACTGGTCCAAGTCCAATAGTCATTTGCAGCTAAATTGCATACAAAAATAGATGGATGACAGCCAATGAGAGGTTGCATGTTGTGGAAGAGTAACTCCACAGCAGCTGAAGAGAACAGCTTAGGTCAGCCTGGAACACCACCATGCTTCAATTGTCACTGACTACTATTTCAGTTTTATTTTTAGCAGAGGTACAAACTTTTAAATTAAAGAAAGCACATTGTGGATTGCTGCACCCTGGTACTTTAAGATTAGATTATATCAGTGCATTCAGTTACCCTTTTAGAATTAGTGCACCACACTCTTCCGTCCTGAAGATTGTGTTAAGGACTCAAGTAAAGTCAAGTCTAGCACTTTCCCTAGACGATGAGGTGGTGAAAGGAGAACTCAAACCTTTCAGGTCACTGGCAGGAGAGTTTGGGTTGCACCCTACTCAAATTTTCAAATATGCGCAGCTGTGACATACCTGGATAGCTGAGAACATGCTCTCCTCTCCCTTGACAGACTACGCCCCGCTAGAGGGATGCCCATTGCAAGAGCAGATACCCAAGGAGGTAGTATCACTAACTTACAAGACCCTGAGCAACAACATGCCAGACAGACTGGGGAAACTCAGGAAAGCATGGGAACAGAACCTGGGCAGGCTGGAGACAGTGGACTGGGAGGCAGCCCTGATGCACCACAGAGAGGTGGCGATTAAATCCCGCCTTCGACTCATTCAATACAAAATACTGCATAGGGTGTATTTTGACAGGATCCGACTCCACCGAATGGGTCGAGCCGCGAACCACACTGCCTGCGCTGTAGACAGTCACGGGGACTTCTATCATATTATATGGGACAGCCCCGTCATCCATACATATTGGATACAAGTATTAGGAGAACTGAGTAAGGTCTGGGTGAAACACTCCCTCCGGATTCCAAATTCGTATTGTTAGCCATACCTGGCGATGTTGACTTGGGCCGCCCACAGCTTATCTTTGCACTGTTGGCATTAGTGGTAGCGAAAAGAGATGTGGTACGCACGGGGAGGGGGATGGACATGTATATGGTGGCAGGTCACATACAAAGCGAGAGGGTGCCCCCGGAAGTTCTGTAGGATATGAGAGAACATATCATGGATTGGATGGTGGTCTGGGAGCTGACTAGATTTTCACGGGCTTTGTACTTAACTGGGCCCCGGACTGTGGTGACACCGTGCCTGCGTCTCCGAGCATCTGGGCTGACAGGGCGGAGGGGGAGGAGAATGCCGGAATTGAAACGAATGAAGGGACAGTATACCTCCCTACTTCTTGGAATGGGGGAGATGATGTGTTTATGAGGCGGGTAGTATGTGGGTGTTTTTACACCATTGTGGCTAATTGTGACATGCTAGATGTTTTGTGTTGGTTGAAAATGCAAATAAAAATATGTATAAAAAAGTCTAGCACTTTCCATTGGTGTCAATTCACCAAAAAACCTGGGGTAGTAAAAGTGACATACCATATCCTTTGACCTTAATGACATCACAGAAAGTGACCCATGACTATACTTTTTTCAACAAAAAAACTGTCACATGACCCCAACATCACAAAAATTGACATTGCTGAAGTTTCCTAATAACTGCATGATAGTGTAACAACATAACACAGATATATGGTGCTGACATCATCTTTGAAAGTCCTGGGGCATACTACTTCCCTGAATTATAGGGAGATTGTAAAGTGAGTAAGCCAGACCTCATCTTGGAGGTTTCTCTCCCAGAGTAGAAAGTTACTGAAAGGGCACAAATAAAATAGTCAGTCCTTTCATGGGGTGTCAAGCCAATGAAACCTGACATTCCAAAGGAGTTGATCTCGTGTTTTTCAAAGTATGGTATGGGGGTCCCCATATGTCAAACATTATGTCCATTGTGCCAAGGCCATCTTTTGTTATGGATGCCCCATATTCCAAGGATGCCCCCTATATCAAAAATAATATATAATATGTCAGTGTCAGTAGTTTGCAATGTCCGCTATCTACATACCATAAGTGATCCTTATGTTGAAAATTACCTCAGTATGATTGCCAACCTCCCATTTGCCAGGATGTCCACCTTTATGCCAAGAATGGCCTCCGTTTTGTAAGTACCAGCACTGTGCCACTGGAGTCTGCAATACAAGAATTTCCTCAGGTATGCCAGTATTTTTACGCAGTTGCCCTACATGCCATGATTTACCTCGTCAATGCCAATATCACTATTTTGTCACAGGTGGATGTCATCCTAAGAATTGCTGCAAGTATGCCAGTATCAGTATAATGTCCCAGGTATTTCTGTAAGACAATAATTACCTTCAGTATGACAGGGCCAACGACAAACTCACAGCCATCACATCACACTCTTGCTCACACTCACATTCACTCATTCACACTCATTCTCACAGACTCACTCACTCATTCTCACTAACACTCTTTTACACCCCTCAAATTCCTTCGTATTCATTCTCACACACTCACTCACTTAATTTTACATTCAATCATTCTTATGCAATCATACTAACCGAAACTCAGGCCCAGGTTTACTAACCCTTGCGCTTGGTTTGCATCACTTTTGTGATGCAAACCCGGAGCAAAGTGTTATGATGTGATTTGCTATCCAACGCAAATCAGAATTTGATTAGGATAGTATCCCAAATAAATGAAAATGTGTGCTATGCGCTGCTTTGTGTTACTTTCCATCAAGGGGGCATTCTATAGGTGGGCCATGGGTGTTCCAATGCAACTACCTAAGGGTTTTGACGCAAATCTCTAACTATAAAAAATGGTAGATAGGAATTTGTGCCAAAATCTTAAGCCTCCTCGATGAAGGCGCAGCAAAGAAAACATTTTTCATTTCTTCTTGTTCTTCCAACTTTGCATGTTGCTGCTCGTTTCACAATTCACATTCAAAGTAGGAAAAGCCTTTAAGCCTTTTGCAGTACACAAACCTAGGTTTTAGAGAAAGCATGCACTCTTGCACTATGGTGAAAAGGTGTGTGCATTGCCACATGGACACCAAATGTGTGTCCGATCATGGGGAGTGAAACATGACTATAGCTTAGTAGATGTGGCACATTTTCACTTCCTCCCTTTGACAGCAAGACAGCGCAGCAGCTTTGGTGCAGTATTGACTTGCGTCAAAAAATAATAAATCTGAGCCTCAATCTCAGGCAATCTCACATGCTACCCTTCACTGATTATCATTCACTTTCACTCACACCCTCATGCAAACCATACAGACATGCTTGCTCATACATACATGTGCTCTATTGCACATAAACACACACCCGCAAATACACAACAGTATACATTTAAAACAATTTTTACTCACCACACCTGCCATTAAAAGTCCCTTTCCATTTTGTGCTTCATTTTTTATTACACTAATAGTGAGTAGAAAATTATACACTGTTAGGTCCTCAGGACACAAGAGCACCTCATTGTCCCACCAGCACTGTGCCAAGAGGCACAATTGCAAAGTGGTGTAAAAAGGGGCGTGGCCTTGGACCACCTCTCACTAATCCCACTGTGTGGGGCTTACTGGAGATACCTGGTGGGCTAGTTAGACCCTAAGGACCCTTAAGGATCTAGAGGACTTAATTCCCCAACCTTTTTTGCGGGAGTTGGAAGAGAGACTGTGTGGCCCCCCTCTCTCAATATTTTCTGAGCCCTGGGGACCCCATCCCCAGGGCCTGCCACTATTCATTTAAAAAAAATACAGGAAGGGGGCCGATTTTGCCCCCGGGTACCCCATCCACTGGGGCATGGCCACATATTTAATATTTTTAAGTCTTATTTTTAAGGAGGGGAGCCGCGCTGCCCCCATCCTGAGGCCATTATTGGTCCCGGGGACCCTGTTCCCCCGAGCATTGCCTTGTCTTTACTTTTTTTATTTGATTAATTTTTTCTGGAGGGGCTCTGTGGCCCCGCTTCCCTGGGCCACTTCTGGCCAGGGGACCCCCTTCCCTGGGACCTGGCCTTATGTTGGGGACCACAGGGGAGCCTGAATGCCCCCGCGGTCCCTGCCGGCTTCTCGCCTCCTATGGGAGATAGCATTGGTTTTGTACAAGGGGAACTGATAACATGAAGCTCTCCTTGTCCAAAAGCAATACTGCTTTGCTTCGTGGAAGCGGGAACAAGTTTTGAAAATTTCACAAAGATTTGTCCAATGGCGACAAAGATATTGGTAAATCGAAAAACGCCTTTCCTATGGGAACTAGATTCTAACTATAACTACCTACTGTCTACCGCCAGTAGTTGATGTATGTATGCATGTGTGTGTATATATATATATATATATATATATATATATACATATATATATATATATATATATATATATATATATGTGAAAAAACATAGGTTTCAGACATGTTATAGTTAGGAATTAGCATTAAAAAAACCTTATAGTTAGTTGGACATTTCACTCGTACAAAACCCTTGAAATTCCTCCGTTATAGTTAGTTGTACTAACTATAACTTGCGCGCCTGCAATCCACTGCTGATGATGTCACATATTACATCATTCATGACATGGTCAGTGACATCATTGATGACATCTCAAATGAAATCACTGATGACATCACTGATGACATCATCCAGTGAATGTGGTTTGGTTCGATATTTAAATAAGTATTATATATATAGCAATCTACCTTGAAGACTGAGTGCATGTATAAGTGTCTGAATGGAGGATTTAGTAGCAATTTGATTGACTGTCTGACGAATTTAAAGTGTCTCACTAAATATATGGGATAGTGATTAAACTTTGTGAATACCTGTATCACTCTATCTCTTGTTGTGTAAACTACTACATAAGTTGGTTACTAGCTATGTGAAAGTCTATATTAGTTATTAATTAGTTAAGTGAGTATTTGTATGGGATAGTGAATTAATGTGTGGGTGATTGGGTGGGAGGTTTGTGACTGTCCAAAGATGTATAAATAGTTGTTTTAGTACGTATATGAGGTTAAGACTGTATGTGGAAACAGTTGTTTGGGTGAGTGAATCTCTTTATGGGTGTGGAGATGAGTAAATATATTTCTCAATGATACATGTCCAAGAAACTAGAAATATAAAAAGCAGTGTATGTGACAGTTGTTCGATCATGGGGAGTGAAACATGACTATAGCTTAGTAGATGTGGCACATTTTCACTTCCTCCCTTTGACAGCAAGACAGTTGTTGTATAAAAATAACTATACATAAGACTCAATGATTGTATGAGTGACGTATGGATAACTGTATACTTGTAATAGTGATTTTATAACACACTGAGTATGAGTTACTATCTATATTAATAAATAAATAAGGTGTGTTTGTGTAAGTGTGTAGCTTAGTAAGTATAAGTATGATCAATTGTTTGCATAAGTGAGTAGGATGACTGCATAAGTGAATAGGATGTGTGCTGGTGTGTAATGTTGATGTAGGTTTATAAGTATATTTAATAGTGTTCTATTGAGTTTTGTTAGCATGTATGAGTGGATCTATAGGTAAGTATTTAGATGTGTCTGTAGATGTAGGAATCACTGAGTGGGTTTTTAGAAACTTGTATTGGCGTGTCAATGGTTTCAAATATGGTACTCCATATTTTATAATGAGTGTTGAAAAGTTATGTTAGTGTATGATAAGATGTATCAGATTGTCACGTGGATGATGTCAACAGTGATGTCATCAGTGATGTCATTTGCGATGTCATAAGTGATGTCATCAGTGATGTCACTGACAATGTCATGAATGATGTAATATGTGATATCATCAGCAGTGGAATGCGGGCGCGCGAGTTATAGTTAGTACAACTAACTATAATGGGGGAATTTCAATGGTTTTGTACGAGTGAAATGTCCAACTAACTATAACACCCCTAAAACCTATGTTTTTTTCAGTGTATTTCTAAGGTTTTTTAAATGCTAATTCCTAACTATAACATGTCTGAAACCTATGGTTTTTTCAGTGAATTTCAAAAGTTTTGTAAATGACCATTTTTTAATGTATTAATTCTTATATTTATTTTTTTGATACTGATTTACTACATTTTTTTAAACTATTTATTTTTAGGTGTTTTATTTTTTAAATTACATTATAATTACACTAGACATTACATTACAAAATATACTTTCTCAGAATGAATTACTTTAGTTTAAATGCTTTGCAAATAGGCAATAGACTTTTAAGTACAGTAGTTACAGTTGTTGTAATGCGCAACACGATTTCAGACACAATGCAACATTGAGCTCAATGTGAATTTCTAGTGAAATGCAAATAGTTACTTTTTGGATTACTTTTCTAACCACAAGACTAGATCCTAGATTCAGTCCTGGGACATCTCCTGTAAACAGTTTAGCAAAATCATTTTGGTTACAGTAGTGATTTTTAAGGACTATTATTGTATTGTAAAAGTTGACACTTAGAATTTTTTTCACATAGATTCACGAATGTTATCCTATGGGAGGAAATTCACTTAGCAGGTAAGTAGTGTTAACCTTACTTTTTCTTACTCAGTGGTGGCTCCTGGATCCAGCACGGGTGAATCTCCTGTAAACAGTTGATAGAATGCGTTTAACTCATACAGGCAATTTTTAAGGAAAATCTTTAGTTTGTGAAAATAGACACTTAGAAACTTTTCTGGTGAAAACCAGACAATGAAGTTGAAGTTAAGAGTTTTATAAAGCGCTCGATCGCCGTGCGGTTTCTTGGCGCTAAGGATGGATAGACGCAGAGAGGACCGCCTAGGGCGAAAAGGCATGAGAAAAGAGGAAAGTCTTAAGGGCTTTACGAAAGTCAAGATAGATTGGAATGGACCTGATAGAGAATGGGAGGGCGTTCCAGAAGGGTGGGGCCAAGGTGGAAAACCTCATGCCTCCAAACTTTTTCCTCCTGAAGCGGGGAACACATAGGAGGAGCTGGGAAGAGGAGCGCAGATCTCTGTTAGGGACATAGGCTTTGATTTTAGAATTAATAAAAGCTGGTGCAGTGCCTGCCAGGGCTTGAAAGATCGTACAACCCACCTTGAATAAGGAACGCTCAAGGATGGGCCGCCAGTGCAAGGTTTTTAACAGCAGGGTGACATGGTGGAATTTAGGAAGTTTTGGATCAGTCGAGCTGCCTGATTTTGAATCAGCTGTAAGCGCCGAAGTTCGCATGCAGGAACACCTTCATACAGAATATTGCCATAAACAAGGAGAATGAGTTTGAGAGCTGCAAACGAAAAGAAATGGGAGATCTTGCGTATAGTACGGAGTGTCAGGAAACATGATGATACCACAGTGCTGATCTGAGAACGCATTGTGAGGTCACTGCTGACTATGATCCCCAGGGTTTTTACAGAAGGAGAGGGTAAAGGGGGGGAACCAAGGGAAAGGGGCCAGAAAGTAGAGGTCCAGGGACTGGGGGTGCCGCCCGTGAGTACCGTGAGACAATGGATTCCTATTGGAGGAAATACAAGTGACTGGTAAGTACGGTTATAATTACTTTTCGGGATCAGTACTGGGCTCAAAGAAGCAGCACTGAGGTCACTCCTGATAACAGGTGAGTAAATCGGAATTCGTAGTTCAGCTGATTTTAGAGGAATATTTGTACGTTTTAAAAATCGACACTTAGAAACTTTTCTACTGAAAACCACACAATGGGGGGCGTGGCCAAGATGGCGGGCTGAGAGGTCGCACTTGCAGAGAGCTCCCGTGCCCCTGAAAGCCTGCACCGCTCGTAACCGCTGATTCCCCCCCAGATCAAGCGGTGACTGCGCCTGGTGACCCCGGTGGTGGTGTGGAGTGGCCGGTGAGCCTTGAATTCCCCGCCGGAGGTGCGATTCTGTCCGAGATAGCCCGGGGCGGAGCCCGCTGGGCGGCTGGCGTGCGATCCGGAGGCCGTGAAGCTTCCAGGCTTGGGGTCTCGACGGTGTGCTTTGCTGCCTGTGGTGTCCCGTTGGAGTGTTTGAGCCGCAGTGGCTGAGTGGGTGCCGGCGGAGGCTTCGCCGGCGAAGCGGAGCCGCACGGAGGAAATTGGAGAGAGCGGAGCCGAGCGGAGGAGATCGGCGGAGGCGGAGCCGGCCCCCGGCCGCTACGCAAGACCGGGGCTTGGAGAGTCCTCGCCTCGTACGGCTGTTCCGGCCAAGCCCTGGTTGTGGAGGAGTGGTGTTGCGCCCCCGAAGCTGTTCTTCGATTGGGAGTGCCGACCCCGATTGCCTACGCCCTGAGAGCCTGCCCTCCGGCGGGGGTTTTTCGCCACTGGACCCGCGACAGGGGTAGGCCTCACTCCCTGGGCGTTGGCCCATTGACTGTAACGGGCGGCCATTTTGTGAACCCCGGCCGGCTGCCCGGCCTTGCTTGGGACCTCTGGGTGACGGTGCTTTCTGGCCGGAGTATAGCTGCCTTGGCACTGGTCACCTCTTCGACGAGCGACGGCCATCGTTGACTCCCGTACCGCCAGGATGTCGAACGCTAGGGGCCAAAGGACGGGTGATTGGACTCTGCCGGACATGTTGGGACGCGGAGCCCTACGCAGCGGAGGGAGCCAAACCGCCACGACCTCCCCGGCCCCTTCCAGGGGCGCTGAGGGCGGTGAACCCCCGGTGACGCGGTCATTCCTAGAGTCGCTGTTTAGCTCCTTGCGGGAGGACTTCCAGACTTTGAAGCAGGAGGTGGCCGGGGAGGTCCGCGAGATCCGGCGAGAGGTGGACTCCCTGGGAGAACGAGTCAACACAGTGGAGGAAGCTGGCCACTCCAGAGATGAGGAGATCACCCACCTCCAGCAAGAGGTCCTGCGGCTGCGGGAGCAACAGATCGAGCTGCAGGCCCACGCCGAGGATCTCGAAAATCGGTCCAGGCGGAACAACATCAGGGTCCGGGGCGTTCCGTCCGGCGAGGAGGGAGAGGACGTGACCGCATACCTGGAGGTCCTCTTTCGTTCAATACTAGGGGAGTCGGAAGATTTCCAGGTTCGCATTGACAGGGCGCACCGAGTGGGCCGCCCCCGCAGGGCCACGGCGCCCCCCCCCCCGGACATCTTGGCCTTTCTGCCGGACTTCCCCCTGAAGGAACGGATCCTTCGCGAGGCGCGGCGGCAGCAGCCTTTCCGATTCCGAGACCACGTTGTGGCCCTCTATCAGGATTTATCTACGGTCACACTGCAGAAAAGAAAATCCTTTAAAATCGCCACGGACTTCCTCCGGGAACAGGGGACACAGTACTCTTGGGGACACCCTTTCCGCCTGATTTTTCGGTGGAACGGAATATTGCACCAGCTCCGGTCCCTTCAGGATGTCTGCACAGTGTTGGGCATAACAGTATCGGATACAGACACCCCGACGCTGCGCCGCAGACGCAGCACTCGGGATGGTTGGCAGCAGGCTGGTGAGAGGCGCTCCCCGCCGCCGGAGCGACCGGACTCGCCCACGATTCGGGCGGACATGTCGGCCGCCATCCAGGAGGCCTCTAGAGCGACGGCGACCGGTGAAGTGGCCCTGACGGCCTGAACTTACTCCGGGGGGAGTCTGCATTAGCCTTTTCTTATTGCAGGTGCGGGGGTTCTGGGGGTGGGTGGTGCGGGATGGCGAGTGCAGGTGTTGGTGGCTAAACGTCCACTAAATTGACTTTCCACGGCCTTGTCCGTAAAGGACCGGACTGGGACAATGACTTCTTTCTTTGGTTTGAGAAGCGGGGAACGGGAATGGGAATTGCAGGGGGGTGTTCTGAGTTTGGGGGTCGGCGAGGGGGCTGGGAGTTGGGAGTGGTGTGGGGTTGGGTTTGTGATGTTCCAAGGTAAGGGGGGGTTCCTTCAGTTGTGGGGTTGTGGGGTTCGGGGACTGTACTGTGCCGTAGGGATATCCATGTTTGCTGCGCGCTGGGGTCTTGTGAAGTGGCTTCTACGCTTGCTTGCTGGGCCTCGCCCACCTAGGTGCGTTTCAATGATTCCCCTCCTTGATGGCTCTTAAAGTTGTCACTTTGAATGTGAAAGGGCTGAACAATCCGGTTAAAAGGCGAGCGGTTCTGTCTCTGCTAGAGAACTCCCGGGCTGATGTCTGCCTGTTACAAGAGACCCATCTGCTGGCCAAAGACTGTCCCAGAATGCGTACCCCTAAGTTCCCCACGCAGTTTTTCTCCTCCAGCGCTTCCAAAACGGCAGGGGTGGCACTTCTGTTCTCCAGGGGGTTCCGGGGGGAGATCTTACACAAAGTGGCGGAGCAGAAAGGGAGACTCTTGGCGTACAGGATTAGGGTGGGAGGCTTGGTGCTGACTGTAGGCTCTATCTACGGCCCCAATGACCGCCAGGAACAATTCTTGCACAGGGCACTGGAAGACATGGCATCCACCTCTGATAGGCACATAGTGTTGGGGGGGGATCTGAATCTGGTTTTTGATGCGGCCCTGGACAGGTCTGTGCAACGGCGCCACCAGTTGGGAGAGCTTTCGGGCTTGGTTCGCACCCGACTTGAGGAGCTGGACTTGCATGACATGTGGCGCCACCTCCACCCCACCACCCGCGCGTACTCTTACTTCTCACACGCACACAAGTCCTATGCACGACTGGACCATTTACTTGTGTCGGGACCGATGCTTGTTTTCGCCTCGAATGCTGACATGGGGGTCCTCTCTCTTTCCGATCATGCGCCGGTAGAGGGCACCTTCAATCTGCCCCCGGTAGCCCGGCCGAGAGGGGTCTGGCGACTCCGGGACACATTATTGCACAGGCGGTCGACGGTGGAACAGATTCGTGCGGCCATTGCGGAATTTCAGCGCGTAAATGATAATGACGACACTTCCCGCGTGACGCAATGGGCAGCCCTGAAGGCTGTGCTTCGGGGCGAGTTTATCGCTCTGTCCTCGGCGGAGAACAAGGACCGACAGCTCAAAAGGGACGAGCTTACTCAGCAGGTGCGGGAGCTGGAGCAGGTTCATCACAGAACCGGAGCCCCCAGGGTCTGGAGGCAGCTGAAAGCCGCCAGAAAACTCTTGTCTGCCCTGGACACGGACCGGGCGGAATACGCGATGCTTCGGCTGAAGCACAAGTACTATACAGGTGGCGACCGCTGCGGACGGCTCCTGGCCAACAAGCTCAGAGTGCAACACCAACAGCACCGAGTGAAGGAGTTGGTTACCCCGGCCGGACGCTCGGTCACGGAGGACGAGCAAATAGCGGATGTTTTCCATAATTTTTACGCAGATCTCTACACAGGTGAGGCCCCTTCTGCCCAGATGGAGACGGACTATCTGGAGTCGGTGCAGCTCCCTTCGTTGACGCCAGATCAGGCCCAGTACCTGGAAAGGGAGATCCGTATCGAGGAGGTGGTCACGGCGATCTCGCGGCTCAAGCCGGGCAAGGCCCCGGGCCCGGATGACTTCATCCCTCTGTTTTATGAAACTTTTTGTCAGGAGCTAGCGCCTCTGTTGACTCGCCTTTTCAACACGTTCGCAGAGCCGGGCGCCATTCCCCCTGAGTTTCTGCAAGCCACGGTCTCCGTGATCCCAAAACCGGGCAAGGACAGGACTGCCTGTGGGTCCTATCGTCCTATCTCGTTGCTGAATACGGACCTGAAGGTGTACACCAGCATATTGGCAGCACGCCTGGCACTTCATCTCCCGGGCATGGTCGACCCGGATCAGGCGGGCTTTGTACCTGGCAGACAGAGAGTGGACAACACAAAGAGGGTGACTCATATTCTTGAGAAGGCCTCCAGGATCCCCGGGGAAAGAATGCTTCTTTCCATAGATGCGGAGAAGGCGTTTGACAGGGTGCACTGGCTCTACCTGGAGAAGGTCTAGGGCAAGTTTGGGATAGGCGAGAAGTTCCGGCACTTGATCTTCAACTGCCACCGGTTCCCGTCCGTGGTGGTCCGAGTGAACGGGGGCAGTTCCCGGCCCTTCCCCATAGAGCGGGGCGCGCGACAGGGATGCCCTCTGTCCCCTTTGCTCTTTGCTCTTTATATGGAGCCGTTTGCTCAAAGGGTCCGGCAGAACCCCGACATTGCCGGGGTCAAGATGGGCGAATTTCCCCACGCGATCAGTCTATATGCAGATGACGTCATTTTGACGATCGATGACCCGCGGAGGTCGCTGCCGGCTTGCATTGCTGAATTGGACCTCTTCGCCGCGGTGGCGGGCTTTAAGGTGAATCTTGGGAAATCAGCTGCCCTCGACATCTCGCTCACCGGCGCCACCAGGGCGGAACTGCAGAGACTTTATCCTCTGAGCTGGTCCGGGGACCGGATTCCGTATTTAGGGATCCTGTTGGCGCCCTCCCTCCCGGTGATGGTCACGGCCAATTATGCGGCTTTGAGCTAAAAAATCAGAGAGAAACTGGGCCGGTGGGATAAGGGCACGTTGTCGCTGCTCGGTAGGGTGGCCGCAGTAAAGATGACCCTCCTGCCTCAGGTGCTATACCTGTTTAGGGCGTTGCCGCTTCAGCCCCACACAGGGTGGATTGCAGAGACTCAATCGGCCATTGCGCGGTTTGTGTGGCAGGGCCGTAGACCGCGGATTAAGAGGACCATTGCTACGCTGGCGCCCGAATCTGGGGGACTAGGGATACCAGATTTACGGAAATACTTCCAGGCCGCCCAACTTCGCTATCTGGTGGAATGGAGCCGGTGGGAGTCGGACAAACACTGGCTGTTCCAGGACCAGGCGGTAGCGGGCAGAACGCTACAGGAGGTGCCATTCTTGAGGCGGTCACACCGGCCCCCTAACCTCTACGCATCTTTTGTGACACGTGTCCCACTCAGGGTGTGGGACTCGGTGGCCACTAAGCATGAATTTACTACCTTTCCCTCTCCCTTCACGCCGCTAATTGGCAATCCTGACTTCGGTCCGGGACTGGAGCCTGGTGCTTACGATCGCTGGCGGGCGGCCCGCTGTTGCACTTTGTATCACCTATATGGCCCCGGGGGTGTCATTCCCTTTCGGGACTTACGGCGGGACACCGGCTTCCCTGAGACGGAGCGCATGAGGTATATGCAGGCGCGTCACTGGGCACTACAACCCCAAGTGCGCGAATCGGCGGATCGGGAGATCACGGTGTACGAGCGCTGGTTAATCACTCGCACGTCGGACGCTAAACTTATCTCCGATTTGTACAAGATGCTGCAGCCCCCCCCCTTTTACATTCACAACCCCAGTAGGGAGCGCTGGGAACGGGAGCTCGGACGGGTGTTGAGCCACACAGAATGGGATCACATCTCCTACCGCTCACGCCACTCGGCCTATCACACGGGGCTCACGGAGACCTTCACTAAAATTTCGACATACTGGTACCGCACTCCGGAGAAATTACATGAGATGGATAGATCACTGCCGGGGACGTGCTGGCGTAACTGTGGCCACACTGGCACGCTTACACACTGTGGGATTGTCCCCTCTTGGCTTCTTATTGGGAGGAGGTTCTTGGTGAGGTGGACAAATGTTTTGAGATAGAGCTGCTACGGTGCCCTGCCTATGTCCTACTGGGGTTGCCAAATGGGTTGATGTACCCCCTCAGGTCTAGAAGGGGCAGACAGATTGCGATAGCCTTAGGGTCAGCGGTGCAAAACATTCTCATACACTGGCGCTCCACCACACTTCCCACTGTTGTCGGCTGGCTGCATAGATTGTGGCATGTCCTTGGCATGGAAAAGATGTCCTTGGTGGCACTGGGGGATACAGATGCTTTTGAGGAGCTGTGGGCGCCTTTCCATAGCTTGTTGTGTTCTGAGTTTAGGGAGATCACCTGCCCCAGGTATCTTAGGTTGCTACGACTGACACCGCCGCCAGATCCGCCTGTCTGACTGGTCGGAGTTGGCGTTGAGTAGCGGAGTCGACCGGAGAGTCGCTATGAGGGAAGAGCCGGAGGTCATTGGCACAGTACAGGGGGTGGGATGGGGTGTGGTAGTTGGGGGTTTTGTAGGTTGGGTAGGTTGTGGAGCAGGGTTGTTTCCCCACCCCTTTCCCCCCCCCCTCTTTTCCCCCTCCATTCCCCCCCTTCCCTCCTCTTCTTCCCCCCTCTTCCCCTCCCCCCTCCCCCCTTCCTTTTTCGTCCTTAACCACAGGCGCACAAGCTGTGTATCCATGCCGGAAGGAGCCTATTGCCGGGACTGAACTGCTCTGATGTACCTCATATACTGTATGCATTTATTGTGGGGCACCTGTGGTTTTTCTTTTCTTGCCCTGTTGTTTCCATCTTTACCCTGCTTCAATAAAATACTTTAAACCTGAAAACCACACAATGGATTCCTATGGAAGGAAATACAAGTTACTGTAAGTACGCTTAGAATTTCTTTTCAGGGTCAGGGCTGGGTTAAAAGATGCCGCACTGGGTTGTCTCCAGATAACAGGTGAGTAAATAGGAATTTGTAGTTCGGCTGATTTTAGAGGAATATTTGTATAATGGTGAAGGAAAGGGGCGGGGCCTGAGGTGACATGTGTGTGAACACGCCCTGTGGCGCGTTTCAAGTTGCGGGATTAAGTGTCCTTGAATCCTGAGGTCCTATGGGGGCCAACTAGCCCACCAGGTACCTCCAGTATGCGCCAGGAGGCTGCGTTGCAGAGAGGTGTTCAGAGGCCACGCCCTTTTTTACAACACTCTGCTACGCAGCTCTGTGGCGCTTACTGGAGGTAGCTGGTGGGCTAGTTGGCCCCCAGGGACCCTCAGTATTGACAAGGAATTAATTCCCCAACTTAAACTGCGTCAGAGGGCATGTTTGCACACATGTGAACTCAGGCCCCGCCCCCTCCCTTCACCACTGTGCAAACGCACCCCGTGGCACCTTTTAAGTTGGGGGATTAACTCCCCTTGAATACTGAGGGTCCATGGGGTGTAACTAGCCCACCAGCTTCCTCCAGTAAGCGCCACAGAGCTGCGTTGCAGAGAGGTGTAAAAAGGGGTGTGGCCGCAGAACACCACTCTGCAACGCACCTCCCTGCCGCGTGGCCCCCCTCCCGTGGCCAATTCCGGCCCGGGGACCCCATCCCCCGGGGCATGGCCAAATGTTTTTCCTATTTTTATGGAGGGGGGCTGCATAGCCCCCCTCCTCAGGCCACTTAAGGCCCCGGGGACCCCATTGGAAAAGCAATCTGTTTTGCTTTATTGAAGCGAGAGCAGGTTTCCCTGCTCTTGCTTCAATGAAGCAAAGCAGTTTGCAATGGCAGGGTGGGAGCCACGAGGCTCCCGCCCTGCCATAGCAAACAGCAGTGTCCCGGGGGTGGGCACCCCGGGACACTGCAGGAGCCGGCCCTGCGGGGTGGTGGTCCCCAGGGCCATCGAGGGCTCCAGAAGGGGGGCGAGCGGCCCCCCTCCCACATTTTTCAGAAGCCCTGGGGGGTTGCGGTCCCCGGGGCTGGGGGCCTCAGAGCCCCCCCACAAAATTTTCTTAAGCCCCGAGGTGGCGGTCCCTGGGGCTGCGGGGGCCTGAGAGCCCCCTCACCCATTTTGAATAAGCCCCGGGGGGTGGCATCCCGGGGCTGCGGGGGGACCCGTGAGCCCACCGCATATGTTAAATTAGAACCCCGGGGTTGGCGGTTCCCGGGGAAGTGTGGAGGGATTGGGACCACCCCACACTATTTTTTCAACAATACCCCCGGGATTTGGCCCCCTAGGGGCAAATTAACATATTTTCCGCGGGAGACCGCGTTTCTTTTTTTTTTATATCGCGGGATGCGTGTAGGATCCGCGCATCCCGCAATTAAAAAAAAGAAATTACAAAAAATTTGGCCCTAAGCAGGCCTAGGTGGTCATAGTGTGTCTACCCTGCCCCCTTTTTCGCGTTTTGTGGCGTTTTTTTTTTTTTTTTGTGCCTTTACATATCCTGGGTTTGTCTCGTCTATTAAACCTGCATGACTGCTGGAGACGTTGTTCTGCCTAATATATATATATATATATATATATTTATAGACCAACAAGGATTGCCCTTCAGCATTCTGAGAGCACACAACAGCGCTCCGCTCTCCAGCATACTTTTTAATCTTGCCTTCGTGCTCCGCATTATTAATCACTTTGCCGACACGTTTTAGGGCCACCATGCCCCTTCTTCCTGGGCTGCAAAAACTGCACTAGAAACGTGTACTAATTAGCATTTCCGGTTTTATTTAGTATAACACACCCCTCAGTGGGCGTTAGCTCAATGCACTGCCCCTGATGCTTTGTGGGGTATGAAGTCCTTTAGTGCACAATGGCAATATCAACTTTGAGTAAGTTCCAATGTCAGTTTGTCATTAATGCTTTTTTATTATATTCCTTAAGTAGGCTGCTTTACATTCTGGCAAGAAGTTTAAAATTGAAGCACTGTACTCTGGAATCTTGCAAGGTTGTAGACTCGAGTATCTCCCTGCAGGCAGCTTCGGTTTGCTCCCAGTGAGTGATGGTGCCTCTCAGCGCGGCCGGGCCGCCGCGTAGAAAATAGACCAACAAGGATTGCACTTCAGCATTCTGAGACTGACAGCAGTGAACAGTTAGTGGGCCATAGCAGTGTCCAGAGTCCTTGTTCATCCAATACTTGGTCCTTCTGTCTAGTACGCACATAGTAATGTTCACATTTGTATCACTTACAATTACCAATTATAATTATTTACAACAAAATTTTAGTTGTTACCTATTTATATAAAACACTTAACAAGCACTCACAAAGCAAATAGGTCTGCCTTTTTGTTTGGCATGTTTGTTCTTGTGTGTTATGTCTTGGGGCAATAGCAGAAAACTCACAAAAAGGCACCTAAATGCTATCAGACAGCATGCTTTGTAATGCACAGGATTGTAGTTCACATGTTTTAAGCCACACTCTGAATTACTTAGGCCATGCCCCTTTTAGAGACTTCCTTCACCTTTTTTTATCTCACATTGAAGCACAATAGGCATTTGCCTATAGTTCTGCTAAAAGCTATATCATAGGCAAGACCTAAAAATGATGATGTTGTAAAACTGTTGAGCCCTTTGAGTCAAATCTAAAACTTGTGGACCAGAAAGAAGGAACAACCGCTTTGCTCCTCAGTGGCTGGCACTCTGCAGCATCTCTGGGAGTTAAGAAGCAGAGCTGGTGTAACATGTGAGGTTGAGTTGTGTGCACTTCAGTGAATGAAGGCCAAGGAAACCAACCTCCTCCACTGGAAAACCCCAAGTTATGATTTTAGGTACCAGGGATCTTGGTGGCCCTTTAGAAGTGGATCTGCAGACGTTGATCCCAAAGTCATGCAGGTAATTTGAAGTGTACAGGCAACAGAGAACAATGTGTTGTGGACATGCTGGGAGCAGAATGGCAGGGTTCTGGATAATAATAGGAGGTTGGGGGAGGCAACACAGAGGATGCAAGGAGGTAAGTAAACTAAGGGAAAGAGAGCAATGTGGACTGAAGGGGAAGTACATGGGCAAGAGAGCAACAAGAGTGGAAGAGGAGAAGAGCACGGGCAAGCGAGAGCGGGAGAGAGCAACATGAAGCACAGAGGGGGTAAGAGAAGCACATAATGGAAACAGCTGGAAAACAGATAAACTCACTTGGAATGCTTAAACAAAAAGAAAGAGTTGCACCTCAAAAATGAGCAGTGGAAGGACACAAGTAATGTGTCTAAGCTCCAGAGGAGGGACAAAAGCCCACACAAGCTAACAAATATGAAGCAAACAAATGAGAATGAAAATGAAGCCAACCAATGGCAAGCAGTGGTGTTGGGTTTTACCGCTATGGCAAAGATATTTTTTCTATAGTGGAAGAGTTCTCACACCCCGATAGAGTGACCATTAAGCCTCTCCCTTCCCAAGCCCTCTGTGATTCCCTTAACTCCTTTTTTGTGGACAAAATCGTTAAAATTAAAAACAGTATTCCTTTCCCTACATCATCCTCTACCCCTACATTTGCCACTACATCTGCCACAAGTAATTCTCACATAGTGGAACAGATACTCCTGATATCTGAGGATTAATTTTTTGCCCTGTTAAAAAAGGTGGGCTCTGGCTCCCCCTCATATCTTACGAGAGGCCTTCACTGCTTGCCCCAAACCCCCTCTGGCACTCCTCAATAACTCCCTCCGACTTGGTCTGGTCCCTGACTCCTTCAAGACAGCTGAAGTGGTACCCATTCTGAAGAAGCCTAATGCTGACCCCTCCTTAATGAGTCATTTTTGTCCTATTTCCCTGCTCCCCTACCTTAGCAAGGTGTTGGAGGCCCATGTCATGATTTTGTTTAGCTCATTTATCGAACGCACTCAGTTCCTCGACCCGCAAAAGGCCGGCTTTAGACCAGCCCATTCTACTGAGTCAGTCATTCTCTCAGTTATGGAGGAGCTGAGGAGAGGAGCGGACCTTAAGATCAGTCAGGCCCTGGTGCTCCTGGATTTGTCGGCTGCCTTCGACACGGTCGACCTTGACACCTTGGTCGCCCGTGTCAGAGACGCTGGCATCCAGGGGCCGGCCCTATGGTGGATCCACTCCTTCTTGAGCAATCGCCATCAAGCCGTCCGCCTTTCCAACTTCTCAGCCGATAAAGTTAAGCTGACATGTGGTGTCCCTCAGGGCTCCTCCCTCTCTCCCCTTCTTTTTAATCTGTATTTGACCCCCCCTCATCCGGTCTTTACAGGACAGCAATGTCATTGCATTTAACCATGCTGGTGATATTCAGCTGGTCTTTGACATTGACTCCTCTGACCAATCAATTTATAATTTTCAGTCCACCCTGTGCCTTATTAGCAGTTGGATGGAGGATAATCACCTAAAGCTCAACCCCGACAAGACCGCGTTGGTCTTGGTCGGTGGTGCCTCCAATCCTTGGAATTCTAATTTTTGGCCTTCTTGACTTGGTTCCCCCCCTTGCCCTGTCAACTCAGCAAAAAGCCTAGGAGTCATTATGAGCAAGGACCTTTCCATGAAGCCCCAGATCAGCTCTGTGGTATCCTCTTGTTTTTTCCATCTCCGAAAAATCCGTAAGATCTCCCGTTTCTTAACCACGGAGGCCCTGACCCTGGCTCTCCTGGCCCTGGTAGTCTCTAGGATTGACTATGCAAATTCACTTTATGCTGGCATCCCTGTGTACCAGCTAAACCGATTACAGCTGGTACAGAACCAGGCCGCGAGACTAATCTTCCATCAGCCTAGACACCGTCATGTTCGCCCTTTGCTTAAAGCTCTTCACTGGCTCCCAGTGGCTAAACGCAGTGAATTCAAACTAGGCTGCATTATTATTAAAGCCCTGGCCGGCCTTGGTCCAGTCTTCATCTCCTCCCTCCTCCACCACTATCTCCCTTCGCGCAACCTCCGCTCTTCTCATCTGGCCCTACTCACAACTCCCCCTTTTAACCGCAAAAGAAACGGTGGTCTCAGATTTTCTTTCCTCGCCCCCTCCTTTTGTAATGTACTTCCTTTAGAGCTGAGACTTACCACTTCCTACCCCTGTTTTAGATCCCTTCTGAAAACGTTACTATTTCGCCAAGCTTATGGATAGTCACACTCTCTTCCTATTACCTACACTGCTGAATGTTTGTTCTCCCTATGCTCACAGCGCCATGAAACCGTTGGGTGTAAGTGCGCTTTAAAAGTATTTTTAACATAACATAACATAACATAACATAGATGCTCGGTGGAATGTTAAGGGTGGATGAGCATGGAATGCCAGGGGTTGGAATGTAAAATTTTGAATGGATGGAGTTAGTTTTCCCTGGCTGCCCTGCTGGTGGGATCGATTTAATTTGAAAGTAACGTTACCTTCATAACAAGCGGCTCCTGTATTTCATAAGGATCCTGACTTTCCTTCAAGTGGACAGACTCTAAGCCTACTGTAAGCTAACACTAGATCTCACAACAGACAGCGCATGCACTTTCTGGAGGGCAAGACATAAAATGGGAAATGTAGTCATTTGATTTCAGCTGCGGCCCATGCAGGTAAGAGCGGCGGGCGTTTGGGCCGGGTGAGGATTGATTTCGACGGACGATGACAAAGGATAATTAATGATTTATTTAATTTTCCCTAGTCATTGTCCGCCAAAATCCCCCCTCACCCGGCCCCATCACCACACCGCTCTTACCTGCACCGCCCACGGTTGTTTGATTTACTTGAACACATTAGTAGCTCAGTTGTTGAATCTACATATGACTAAACTGGAATCAAAACTGGGCCTTTCAAGGTTGTGTGAGTTTGCTAACCTAGGCAAATGACACCTTTCAGTTGTACCACACAGATGTAGCCTTTTCAACTGCTTAACCACGTAAATTTCTGTAATAAACTTAACATCAATTTAGCCAACCTCCAAATCATTAGCTTTTGGGGGGAAAACAAATGCAAATGGATTATAGACAATGAGGAAAGAACCTCAGTCAGTTCACTGAGAAAATAGGGGTTACGTTTTTTGCCACTTCCAAATCAAGGATTTCTGAGTACAGTTACAGAGATAGGCGACTGTAATTGCAAATGTTATGGTGGCATTCTTTAGATCTCTGCCTTGCCCTTTGATAACTATAGTCATAAAGCTAAATGAGGCCAAACATTTCTCTGCTGTGTTATACCGGTCAACAGTGTTTTGACTCAGAGCCATACAGGAAACCCAAACCAGCTCTGGCATTTTTGACGGGCTAGCCCCCCCCTGCAGCTTTTGTTACTGGGGGTCAATATAGCAACACTGCTGCAAAACCAGCCCCCAGTAACAAAAACGCCCCCCACTGCTGCAAATCGCACCCCAGCCTCCTGGGGAAACTCCTGATGCCTGCTACGGCCAGTCTGGCCCTGGATACACTGGATGGCTTTCAGGATAATATCCAAATTATTTGTCACCGTATTGTGCTCAAAATGAGCATGTCCATTGTTTAAGTACCCATTTGGTTTGAAAATGGCTTGCTGGCCAAAGAAGCTTAGCGAGTTTCTTCATAAAAAAACAATGTAGCGGGGCATGGTCTGGCCACGCACAATGATGGCCGCCTAGATGGAGAGCTCCATTCCGAGGGAGTTTCCTAGTTAGGGCAACGGCTAGCCGGAGGCAGCTGGGGGCCCACACCATGATGCTCCTAGGCGGGCAGATGCCTCTGATGACTCTGGCCCCCGAACTGTGGCTGACTGGTGCTGTGCGGTTAGGATCTGGCCTTGAGGCGTGACTGAAGCCTCAGCCTTGCGTTGCCGCTCAGCCCCGCCCTTCACTGCCAGAACGCAGCCTCGCTGGGCCGATCCTGACCCCCCTGTCCTGCTGGGCACCAACCACACTCTTATGGCAGACCCACAGGCATGGGAAGGAGTGCCCCCCTTTAGGGGTCCATCAGGGGACACTCTCGAGCACAGCACCATATCCGGACCCCCGCTGCCACGAGGCCGCGGATTGGCTTCTTTCAGTCCTCCTTCTTCCCCGGAGGGCCTCCACCGCTCACACTCTACTGCAGATGCCACAGCAGAGGCATGGGGAGAGAACCCACCCTCCGGACGGCGGGAAGCCCAAAACCGTCTCCACTTTTCTCCACGATGACAGGGGATGGACCCAACGCACCTCCCTGGCTTGCAGCCTTGGGGCATGGAAACCCACCAGCTGACCTAAGGGAGCCCGCCAAAACCTGAGGACCCTCTCCTGACTACTGCTGAGGCCCACGGAGCATGGCGGAAGACGAAGTCTGCCATAGGGCTCCCATTCTCTCTCATTTTTGATCTGGGGAGGCTGCACAAGGGCCCAATAACAGATGGCGAAGCCCTTGGGGAGCAACCCACACGTAGTCCTCTCCCCTGGACCACAGGGCCATCCTCTCTACTGCCCTCCTAACGTGAGAGTAACGGGGAAGATGCCAACTCTTGATATACATACAAAGACAGTTGAGGAACGACCACCCTGGCTGTCCTACCTGCTGCCCACCCGGCCCATCACAAGCTTGACCCCTCAGTTAGTGAGTGACCCTAAATAGCAGCAGTAGACCCAGCATTGAAACACAGCGCAAATGTCCATGACGAAGCAGGGGAGTAAGTCCTCCAGACAGGTCCTATTTAGAGAGGCGCTCAAGCAACCACGCACTATGGCCACAAAGGATGACGTCCCCTCCGCGAGTGGCCCCCCCACTTTCCCAATATCCCCTGAGTCAGGCGTGCCCATGGACCGCATCCTTCAGGATATCTGCTCAGTCAGCCAACACCTGGAAGGAATGGACTCCAACTTATCCAATCTAGCAGACAAAGCCAAACCGATCTGATCTGGGTTCCATGCCCGGGCTGAGGGGCTGGACCAGAGACTGACAACAGTGGAGGGACGTCTCGACACAGTGCAAGATAGGGACCAGGAACTCCTCTTCCTCCGTAGCAAACTCGTCGATTTGGAGGACAGCAGCCGCAGGGACAATCTCTGACTTTCCAGAGTCAATTGAGGGCCCAAATGCAGGTATATTCTTGAAAGCAACCCTCCAGAAACTCAATGGGCCCGCCTTTGACCCTACACTGGAGATACAGCGTGCTCATTGTATAGGCCCCCCACGCAAGGATTCCAATATGCACCCTCGCCCGCTCATTGCCTGCTTTTTATGCCATGAACAAAGGAGGCAAATACTTGCTGCAGCGCACCCCTAAGGGTTGTTCATTCATAATGGTCACAGCATCTGAATGGACGCAGATTTTTCTAAAGAGACTAATGAATGCTGCAAGGCCTTCCTCTCCCTAATGCCTAGACTTCATCAGTTCAACACCAAGGGGTCGATTAGGATGGCGGACGGACTTGCGTCCGTCCGCCACCCCTGAGTAGGAGGGACCGTCCGCATGGGCAGCGGCGGTCCCTTCATGGCAATTAGGATGTGACCGCCACCCTGGCGGTCACATCCTGTATGTTTTACATTGCGGCGGGTGCTGCTTGAAGCAGCACCCGCCGCAATGTAAAAAATGAAAGCAGTGCATTTGCATGCACAAAGCGGCAGGCACCGCGCGGTGCCTGCCGCTTCGTGCACGCAAAGGCAGGGGGGTACCATAGGTACCCCCCATGTGCACCCCCCACGCAACCTTCACCCAGGGGGCCCACAACGGGCCCCCAATTTGAATGTCCGTATGCTTTTCCACGGCGGAAAAGCCGCCGTGGAAAAGCATTACTTTCCCTACATCCTAATATGGCTGGCGGTGTCTGATAGACACCGCCAGCCATGTTAGTGCTTTTCCGCCGTGGTCGCCTTCCGACCGCGGCGGAAAAGTGGAGGACAGATTGTGAGACCCACCAGCCATCCTAATTTGGCGGTGGGTCTTTCAGGCCTCCTCGGCGGATTCCCCTCATACTCCGGGCCGGCGGTGGCTTCCGCCGGCCCGGAGTATGCGGGGAATCCGCCATCATAATGACCCCCCAAATACGGCCTTTTTGAACCTGTGCAGCTCCGTATAACCAGGGACAGCATCTCCAAAGATTTGTATGATCCAGAAGACCTGCCCTGTTTCTTGGACGCCATGGGACAACAAGAAATGGACGCTCAACACAGGGAGCCTGAACCGAGACAGGAAGCAGGACAGGTTATTTGCACCCACGAGGACAAGGCCTCCGCCCTCCAAACTGTGGCTGCCTTCATACATGACCAACAGAGAGACAAATCCCATTTCCTTCTGAAACCCACAAGGGAGGCTGACTAAGGGTGAAGGGGGCCTGGAGAACAGTCCAGGCTGATGGCCCCCTCATATCTCTGGACATGTACCTGCACAATCAGAGGGACGACGGCCGGACGTCAGGCAGCGGAGTATAGTCTACACTGTATTGACTAATACAGCGTTGTGCAAGTTATAAGTTACACATGTTGTCTGAACCACTTATCAGTGATATTTCTTTTTTTCTAACTATGTTATCTGTTTTGCTGCTTTTCTGGCAACCCTGATTAGCTATAACACCTGCTTGTCCCTGGCCATGCCCCTGCACTCCCCCCTCACACCGGCCATACAGCTGATTTCGAATTTGGCACCAATATTGCCCCCATGGAGTGCACCCCATGCACTGTCAAATCCATGAGCCCGATAGGGCGCCCCATGTCCTCCTCCCCCACGTGCTGCCCTTTCTGCTTTACCCCTCAGGCTGCCTTATCTCTCTCTATTTCCTAGTGTTATCCTATGCAAAGCCTGCCTCCCCCCTCTTAGACTGGACTCACTCTCAGGGCGGCGCCCCGCTGAGTTTAGAACCGGGGTAAGAGGTTTAGTGTTCCTGTGCTACTTAGCACCCGAGAGTCCATTCTCCCATACCCCGTGTCCTATTGTTTCTTTCTCCTTCCTTATTTTCCCATGCCTAAACTCAGCGCACTTTCCACTGCGATGACCCAGTCCACTTACCTCTCCCCTCCCCCTCTGCCCAATCTGGTTAAACAGTATCCCCACTAAAACATGGCCCCCCTCTTACCACCAGAGGTCTTGATAGCCCGGCAAAGTACTATCCTGCTTGTGAAGTGCCAGGGAGTTACCTGATACCAGTACGCACTCTTTTCCCAGTACCCTTACTACCAGAATCTGCGTTTCCTCTTTTTTCATAACCTTTGTATCCTTCGCCCCTCCCTCTTTTTTGTACAGGTCTCTTATATTTTTCCCCTCCCCCCACTTTCACAGACTCTCACACTTCTTTCATCCGGACACCTCACCTTCCTCCATCCTCAGCCCCCCACAGACCCTGACATATCAGCTCCTGCTGACCCTCTAAGATTGGGGTCTGCCTTAGGACCACAATACCACACTTTTTACCCCACGAGAACCCTCGATACACATCTCTGGACCGTCTGCTCCCCGCCTGCCGAGACACCGCACCATGAACCCCTCGCACCCATTGCACATTATACCTTGGAACGTCCATGGCCTCACACACTACATTAACCGGAAAAAAAATACTCGCCCACTTGCAGTCCAAGCACATGGATGTTGCACTACTGCAAGAGACCCACCTTGACGGTAAGGAGTCGTTCAAGTTGGGACTAGGTGGGGAAGGTGATCAACAGCAGTGTACAGAGTGGAGACACCGAGGATGTGAGGCCCACACAAAAATGCGGGCGGCGATTCTCCCCTGGAAATCCCTTCCGGTGACGATGCCTAAAACATGGACGGAGCCTGATGGTTGATATGCATTTGCAAAGCTTAAACTAGGTGACCACCATATATGTGCGGGGTTGGTTTACTCCCCAACAGGGGCAAAAAAATCATTCTTCCTACAGCTTAACCGAGTTCTGGTGCAAATAGGAGCCTCACAATTTCTCATTGGGGGTGACTGGAATCTAGTGAGGGACCTGGTTCTGGATAGGAAGGGCTCCTGGATAAGAACAATGCAGAGGACAGAGCTTTGTTGGAGTATGTGATGCTGGACAATGGCCTGGTGGGCAACTGGCACCTGAGCCATCCTACAAACACAGACTATACCTTTACCTCCGCAACACATGGCACGCTCTTTCGGCTGGACTATTTCCTCATTTCCCACAGAGTTGTACAGCTTACCCGGAAATCCCAAATCCAAGAGGTGGCCCTGTTTGATCCCTCTCCAGTTCTCCTTTCCCTGGAGCTGGGACTGGCCAGTCCGGGCCGCAAGCCATGGCGGATGAACATCCAGTGCCATCGGACCCCTACCGGCAAATCCCAATTACAGACACATATCAAAGAGTACCTCTCCGATAATCGCGTCTCCATGGAATCTGGTAGGACCCTATGGGCTGCAGCAAAAGCTACCATACGTGGCGAACTCAAGCGAGGCGCAGCACAAGCCAACAAACAACATATAGCCCAGCAAAAGGTGCTGGAAATCCTGACATATACCTGCTTATATTATGTAGTGTATCAAGGACCCCCTGGTTCGGATATGGCTCCTGGGTCAGGGAAAACAATTTTTTGTGCAAAGGTATACGCCCAGGCAGTCTTAAAAAACAAGAGCTGGCTTTTTTAAGAACACAATATACAAAAACAAAACATAAAAATAGCGCAATGAACTGTAATGATATCAAAAATAATTTTTAATTATATTAATAAAAATGAATAAATACATATAATCCTGTATACATGATATGTTTACACAATAAAATCTAATAGTTCCTGATATAATTCTTCTTAAGAAAATCACAAGATTTAATCAACAATCAGCAATAAAAATTATCCCTGATTCTGGCGGACTGGGCTGTATCTGTCAACGCGTTTCAACAATATTTTTTGTCTTCATCAGGACAATGAATATTCAGCCACTTTTCTAAATAAAATAAAAAATTGTTTTAGTTGACATCGAAAATACAGTGCATTGCATCTTTGTTAAATTCATACATTTAATGATTCTGGTCAAATACCATTTTTTTTATATAAAAAACCTTTATAGCCAGACTTGTACAGTTTTTTTTGGAAGGGCTGTTAACGATAAAGAGTTGGAAACATTTATTTTTCATCTTGCCTATAGTACAAGATTCTTTGGGTAATTCATGATAATTCTAAAACATATAAGCACAATTTAAACGGTAAAACATATATAGAATGCTTTCATCTAGATACCGGCGTAACATTTAAGGTGTAACATTTAAAATATATGAAGGTGCTTATTTTGGTAACTACATTTAAGTATTTTCTTTCATTTTTCTAAATTTTATTTCCTATTTATCTTTCCGTTGGTTATATTTCACATTAATTGGTAAACTATATGTATATGCATGGTTTTCCTATATCCCCCATGCAACCCATTTTTTATTGCTCAAACAAATTATTCAGGTTTACCTGTACTCAGTGTGCTCATCATACATTCACTATAAACATGTAGCCTGATCGCTATCACTTACTTTAGATCACCTGAGTAACACAAGATTCTATCTATTTCTAAAAATTACACTTTTGATGCACATTATTTACCAAATTTATCATCTGAGTTTGATAACCAAAATAATTCAAAGGATAAAAGAATAAAAGCCTATTCTTGTCAGGATTTGCAACATGTGGTATTTTCTGTCTTTTAACTGTTCATTATTTTAACCTTTGTTTATTTATTCATTATTTTAGTCACAGAAACATGTCTTACCTAGATTGCTTATTATTCTAAACACACTTAAGAACTTGGTTGAAGGGAGTGAGGCACCTTGCTTTATATTTTGGAGTAGGTATGTGAAATCTGTGTGAGGAGAGAGATGTTATTTTATTATCTTGCAAGAGGGTTTTCACGGTATTCATTCCCTAGTCTTTTTAAGTCTCATTTACGTAATTCCATGTTTTTTTACCTGCTCAGACATAATTCACTGCTCCCATCTCACTTCTACCTTCAATAATCTTCCTGACAATATTCTTAATGAGCAGATAATTCTGAAATAAGGTTTTGATCAGGCATTAGCTAAACAAATCTATTAATACTTTTGAAATAAAGTCAATTCTGATGTTTACTTTAACGCACCTACTTCTGGTTCCTAAGATTTCACGATTTTAGGGAAAGAAACTTCAGACAATTTCCGTCGATTCGTCACTGCAGCACATAGTTGTTCACATAAACGGTGACCTGTTTTGAAAATACATGGAGTTTAAACCCCTTAGATGAACAATCCTCTCTTCGAATTATTTTAGGTTATCTATCTTTTATTTTTACCTTTACGAAGCGGTAATTTCCCCAACGTAAATAGTGGACAATTCTGTGCGGTTATTGTTATGCAGACTTGTCGATTTCAAAATAATGGTAGACAGATATGGTTGTTCGGGAGCACGCAACGGTAAAACGCGTAATTTGTAGACAGGCCTATTTTTATCGAGAAAAACATAAGAATAGATGGTATATTCAGTGACTTTCTTACAATTCGTATTGACCGTCATCTTTCAACGATTTTAGATGATCTTTTACCTTAACTCGGCTTGAGATTAGAAGGGCTGATTTACAAATCTGTACGTTTTTTTCTTTTCTTCTTTTCCCCTTACTCTGCGATTAAAACGCTTTACATTCGGCGGGGTAGTTGATTGTTTAAATTACGAGCCCCGCTAGTTCTTGAGGAAACAGAGCAAAACTTCATTTAGAATTGGGCGCCAAACAGATACTATGCGGCTTTAAGTTGTTGCGCCTCGTTGCTACATGTTATCAAGCTCTTACCGTTTTCAGCTTTGTTGTTCAAACGCGTGTGCTCCCGTCAGTAATTCGTGCAGAAAGAAAAGATTTCACAACGCCCCTTTTCTACTACTATTTATATCCGGTGGCTTACTAATCATCCAGATTAAGCCCCGCCTCTATTTAAAGGGGTATGCTGATCTGATGACGGAAACGTATACCACGTGGGATTTTTATGCTTATGTATTATATGTTATTGCTGTATTTTTCAAAATATTTATTAGAAGTATATCTTTTTAACGTTATCATTATTCCAGTGTTTTTATTCCCGGTCGACATTCTTAATTCTTATTAGTTAGCTATTCCAGGAATTTATTTTAATTTTAACAATTTAGTATTTATTTTTGGCTGGCTATCCTAAGGCTTTATTTCGCACAAAATCTAATTATGTAGTCACTGATACAGACAATTTAAGAAGATTTTTCTAGAGACTAATTCTGGTTGATCCCTATATTATTGCATTCTCCCATGGTAAATCCTGATTTAAACCATGGTTGAATGTCCCGAGGGTGAAAATCCAAAAGACTTCTCTTTTTTTACGTATTTTATCTCCTCCTTGTGTTTTCTGTAAATGGATTCTTTCCAGAATACTCCATTTCAGATCTTCTGGTGCATGCTTGTATTCCAAAAAATGGTTCACAAGTGGTGCTGATACCTTTTGTGTCTTAATGGCTGACCTGTGTTCCGTCAGCCTAGTTTTTATCATGCGGGACGTCTCTCCCACATACCCTAGATTGCATGGGCATGTAATCAAGTAGATTACATTCTTGGTATTGCAAGTCCACAGCTCTTTTGCCTGAATATTTACACTATTGAATTTCATGTTTTCACCAGTTATAATAGTTCCACAGGACTGACAAGATCCACAACGTGAAGTGCCTCTAATCGCATTGGTTCCTTCAATGGATTTTTGTGGAAAGGAATTTTTTCTTGTATTACCTCCATATCGGGAACGTACTATTTGATCCTTTACATTTTTGTTTCGCCTATGGGCGAACATTGGTTTTGGTAATTTTTGTTGGTTATCGAGCACATTCAACAGATGCCAGTTAGTGTTAATTATTTGTCTGACTGTGGAATCCATAGTTAAGTGCTTGGTTATGCACACCAATTTCGGGTCAGATTTTTGCTTTTGAGAATTTAAAAGGGCATCTTGATCGTAGAAACGGGCCCTCTTGTAGGCCACTCTAACAAGACGATGGGGATATCCTCTTTGGACAAATTTCTGTTTCATAATTTCTGCTTGGATGTCAAAATCCCTCATGTTTGTGCAATTACGCCTAACTCTCAAAAACTGAGAGAAGGGGATGCTGTCTTTTTGACATCTTGGGTGGTAACTTTGGAAATGTAAAAGGGTATTTCGAGCAGTAGGCTTTGTGTATAAATCCACTTCAAGGACACCATCATTGTTTTTTATGTATATGTCCAAAAACTCAACCTTGGATTTGTTGATATGTGCAGTGAAGCGTAAATTTTCATCCGTCAGGTTTAACCATTGGAGGAATTCCTTCAGAGTCTGTTCCCCATCGGTCCATACAAAAAAGATATCATCTATGTACCGGTACCAATGAGAAACAGACTCGAAGAAAGGAGCCACTTCGTTGAAAATAAATTTACTCTCAAAGAGGGTCATGTAGATGTTCGCTATTGAGGGGGCCATAGAGGCCCCCATACTTACACCCTTAATTTGTAGATATAGATCTTCACCAAATTCAAAGAAATTTTCTCTCAGCACTAATGTCAGGCATTCCTTGATAAAGGATTTAGAACAAGGGATCTGATGTAAGTCAATAAACCACATTGTGGCCTCAATTGCTCCTATCTGGGGTATGTTACTATAAAGCGACTCGATATCGAGAGTCACTAAGATATCATTATGTTCATTGTATCTCAAGTTTTCCACCTTTCTAATTATATCGCCTGTGTCTTTCACATATGATGGCGAAAGCGAGATATATGGACGAAGAATCTTGTCGAGATATTTTGAGAGAGCCTCAAGAGGTGTTCCTATTGTCGAAACAATTGGGCGATAAGGGGGATTCTTTTGGTCCTTGTGGATCTTAGGCAATCCATATATGCAGGATACCTTCTTATCTGATGTGTTTAAGAATTCAAATTCTTTTTTATTTATTGTCCCTTCATTCAAAGCTTTTATAGTTAGTCTATTTATAGTTTTGACTATTCTTTCTGTTGGGTTAGATTTAATCTTTTTATAGAAGATAGGGTCACTGAGCATTTTGATCATGTTATTTTCATATGTATTACAATCCAATAGGACTATACCGCCGAACAAGCAATATTGGAGGAACGGGATGTAATCCCTATATTCAACCTATTCCCCATACTCTTGAGCCTTCAGATATATCTCTCCTCACCAAGGGTCTATCCTTTGTTCCACATGCCAAAGTAAATACATTTGAACTTTATTGCGATATCCATTCTTTCCTTAGAAAGATTAGACTAAAAAAGTTTTTCCAACAAAGTGACCCCATGGAGTTAGACACTATGAGTAACAATATTGTAGCTTTGCCATCTACCTTTACCCCTTCGTTACAACAAGTAGGTCCTGAAATGGCCATTTTTGAAAGAGTAGTCCTGAAACGATTGGATCAGGCCCTAAAATTCCTTCCAAAACCTAGATATAATATTTCAAAGGAGGAACATGATTCTCTTGAAAAATTGAAGAATGACAAGACAATTGTGATTAAAAGCAGCGATAAAGGGGGCGGTATAGTCCTATTGGATTGTAATACATATGAAAATAACATGATCAAAATGCTCAGTGACCCTATCTTCTATAAAAAGATTAAATCTAACCCAACAGAAAGAATAGTCAAAACTATAAATAGACTAACTATAAAAGCTTTGAATGAAGGGACAATAAATAAAAAAGAATTTGAATTCTTAAACACATCAGATAAGAAGGTATCCTGCATATATGGATTGCCTAAGATCCACGAGGACCAAAAGAATCCCCCTTATTGCCCAATTGTTTCGACAATAGGAGCACCTCTTGAGGCTCTCTCAAAATATCTCGACAAGATTCTTCGTCCATATATCTCGCTTTCGCCATCATATGTGAAAGACACAGGCGATATAATTACAAAGGTGGAAAACTTGAGATACAATGAACATAACGATATCTTAGTGACTCTCGATATCTAGTCGCTTTATAGTAACATACCCCAGATAGGAGCAATTGAGGCCACAATGTGGTTTATCGACTTACATCAGATCCCTTGTTCTAAATCCTTTATCAAGGAATGCCTGACATTAGTGCTGAGAGAAAATTTCTTTGAATTTGGTGAAGATCTATATCTACAAATTAAGGGTGTAAGTATGGGGGCCTCTATGGCCCCCTCAATAGCGAACATCTACATGACCCTCTTTGAGAGTAAATTTATTTTCAACGAAGTGGCTCTTTTCTTCAAGTCTGTTTACCATTGGTACCGGTACATAGATGATATCTTTTTTGTATGGACCGATGAAGAACAGACTCTGAAGGAATTCCTCCAATGGTTAAACCTGACGGATGAAAATTTACGCTTCACTGCACATATCAACAAATCCAAGGTTGAGTTTTTGGACATATACATAAAAAACAATGATGGTGTCCTTGAAGTGGATTTATACACAAAGCCTACTGCTCGAAATACCCTTTTACATTTCCAAAGTTACCACCCAAGATGTCAAAAAGACAGCATCCCCTTCTCTCAGTTTTTGAGAGTTAGGCGTAATTGCACAAACATAAGGGATTTTGACATCCAAGCAGGAATTATGAAACAGAAATTTGTCCAAAGAGGATATCCCCATCGTCTTGTTAGAGTGGCCTACAAGAGGGCCCGTTTCTACGATCGAGATGCCCTTTTAAAGTCTCAAAAGCAAAAATCTGACCCGAAATTGGTGTGCATAACCAAGCACTCAACTATGGATTCCACAGTCAGACAAATAATTAACACTAACTGGCATCTGTTGAATGTGCTCGATAACCAACAAAAATTACCAAAACCAATGTTCGCCCATAGGCGAAACAAAAATTTAAAGGATCAAATAGTACGTTCCCGATATGGAGGTAATACAAGAAAAAATTCCTTTCCACAAAAATCCATTGAAGGAACCAATGCGATTGGAGGCACTTCACGTTGTGGATCTTGTCAGTCCTGTGGAACCATTATAACTGGTGAAAACATGAAATTCAATAGTGTAAATATTCAGGCAAAAGAGTTGTGGACTTGCAATACCAAGAATGTAATCTACTTGATTACATGCCCATGCAATCTAGGGTATGTGGGAGAGACGTCCCGCATGATAAAAACTAGGCTGACGGAACACAGGTCAGCCATTAAGACACAAAAGGTATCAGCACCACTTGTGAACCATTTTTTGGAATACAAGCATGCACCAGAAGATCTGAAATGGAGTATTCTGGAAAGAATCCATTTACAGAAAACACAAGGAGGAGATAAAATACGTAAAAAAAGAGAAGTCTTTTGGATTTTCACCCTCGGGACATTCAACCATGGTTTAAATCAGGATTTACCATGGGAGAATGCAATAATATAGGGATCAACCAGAATTAGTCTCTAGAAAAATCTTCTTAAATTGTCTGTATCAGTGACTACATAATTAGATTTTGTGCGAAATAAAGCCTTAGGATAGCCAGCCAAAAATAAATACTAAATTGTTAAAATTAAAACAAATTCCTGGAATAGCTAACTAATAAGAATTAAGAATGTCGACCGGGAATAAAAACACTGGAATAATGATAATGTTAAAAAGATATACTTCTAATAAATATTTTGAAAAATACAGCAATAACATATAATACATAAGCATAAAAATCCCACGTGGTATACGTTTCCGTCATCAGATCAGCATACCCCTTTAAATAGAGGCGGGGCTTAATCTGGATGATTAGTAAGCCACCGGATATAAATAGTAGTAGAAAAGGGGCGTTGTGAAATCTTTTCTTTCTGCACGAATTACTGACGGGAGCACACGCGTTTGAACAACAAAGCTGAAAACGGTAAGAGCTTGATAACATGTAGCAACGAGGCGCAACAACTTAAAGCCGCATAGTATCTGTTTGGCGCCCAATTCTAAATGAAGTTTTGCTCTGTTTCCTCTAGAACTAGCGGGGCTCGTAATTTAAACAATCAACTACCCCGCCGAATGTAAAGCGTTTTAATCGCCGAGTAAGGGGAAGAGAAGAAAAGAAAAAAACGTACAGATTTGTAAAACAGCCCTTCTAATCTCAAGCCGAGTTAAGGTAAAAGATCATCTAAAATCGTTGAAAGATGACGGTCAATACGAATTGTAAGAAAGTCACTGAATATACCATCTATTCTTATGTTTTTCTCGATAAAAATAGGCCTGTCTACAAATTACGTGTTTTACTGTGGCGTGCTCCCGAACAACCGTATCTGTCTACCATTATTTTGAAATCGACAAGTCTGCACAACAATAACCGCACAGAATTGTCCACTATTTACGTTGGGGAAATTACCGCTTCGTAAAGGTAAAAATAAAAGAAATATAACCTAAAATAATTAGAAGAGAGGATTGTTCATCTAAAGGGTTTAAACTCCATGTATTTTCAAAACAGGTCACCGTTTATGTGAACAACTATGTGCTGCAGTGACGAATCGACGGAAATTGTCTGAAGTTTCTTTCCCTAAAATCGTGAAATCTTAGGAACCAGAAGTAGGTGCGTTAAAGTAAACATCAGAATTGACTTTATTTCAAAAGTATTAATAGATTTGTTTAGCTAATGCCTGATCAAAACCTTATTTCAGAATTATCTGCTCATTAAGAATATCGTCAGGAAGAATATTGAAGGTAGAAGTGAGATGGGAGCAGTGAATTATGTCTGAACAGGTAAAAAAACATGGAATTACGTAAATGAGACTTACAAAGACTAGGTAATGAATACCGTGAAAACCCTCTTGCAAGATAATAAAATAACATCTCTCTCCTCACACAGATTTCACATACCTACTCCAAAATATAAAGGAAGGTGCCTCACTCCCTTCAACCAAGTTCTTAAGTGTGTTTAGAATAATAAGCAATCTAGGTAAGACATGTTTCTGTGACTAAAATAATGAATAAGTAAACAAAGGTTAAAATAATGAACAGTTAAAAGACAGAAAATACCACATGTTGCAAATCCTGACAAGAATAGGCTTTTATTCTTTTATCCTTTGAATTATTTTGGTTATCAAACTCAGATGATAAATTTGGTAAATAATGTGCATCGAAAGTGTAATTTTTAGAAATAGATAGAATCTTGTGTTACTCAGGTGATCTAAAGTAAGTGATAGCGATCAGGCTACATGTTTATAGTGAATGTATGATGAGCACACTGAGTACAGGTAAACCTGAATAATTTGTTTGAGCGATAAAAAATGGGTTGCATGGGGGATATAGGAAAACCATGCATATACATGTAGTTTACCAATTAATGTGAAATATAACCAACGGAAAGATAAATAGGAAATAAAATTTAGAAAAATGAAAGAAAATACTTAAATGTAGTTACCAAAATAAGCACCTTCATAAATTTTAAATGTTACACCTTAAATGTTACGCCGGTATCTAGATGAAAGCATTCTATATATGTTTTACCGTTTAAATTGTTCTTATATGTTTTAGAATTATCATGAATTACCCAAAGAATCTTGTACTATAGGCAAGATGAAAAATAAATGTTTTCAACTCTTTATCGTTAACAGCCCTTCCAAAAAAAACTGTACAAGTCTGGCTATAAAGGTTTTTTATATAAAAAAATGGTATTTGACCAGAATCATTAAATGTATGAATTTAACAAAGATGCAATGCACTGTATTTTCGATGTCAACTAAAACAATGTTTTATTTTATTTAGAAAAGTGGCTGAATATTCATTGTCCTGATGAAGACAAAAAATATTGTCGAAACGCGTTGACAGATACAGCCCAGTCCGCCAGAATCAGGGATAATTTTTATTGCTGATTGTTGATTAAATCTTGTGATTTTCTTAAGAAGAATTATATCAGGAACTATTAGATTTTATTGTGTAAACATATCATGTATACAGGATTATATGTATTTATTCATTTTTATTATTATAATTAAAAATTATTTTTGATATCATTACAGTTCATTGCGCTATTTTTATGTTTTGTTTTTGTATAATGTGTTCTTAAAAAAGCCAGCTCTTGTTTTTTAAGACTGCCTGGGCGTATACCTTTGCACAAAAAAAATATATATATATACCTGCTTATATTCCACACATCCCTACCCACAACACCGCAAATCTCTAGAGCAGGCCAAGATAGAATTAAATAGCCTCCTCACCTCCAAAGCGGAGTACACCCTGCAGAGGATGAAGGGGAGACACTATGATCAAGGGGAAAAGGCGGGAAGGTTGCTAGAAGTACAGCTACGTCAGCGTGAAGCGGCCATGGCCATACCGGCCATTACATTGCCGTCATTTGAGACCCTCAACCGCCCCAGGTCATCATAAATGAATTCCATTAACTTTACAAGGCCCTCAATACCCCAGGGCAACCCACGGAGGCGGACAAACTGACCACCTTTCTACAGGAGGCAAAACTCCCCTGCCTCTCAGATAAGGATAGAGAGCTACTGTACGTGTGTTTAGTGAGGAAGAGATAGCTTCAGCAAGGGCAAAACTGCCATAACACAAGGCCCCTGGAGAAGTTGGCTTCCCAGCAGAATCCTACCACTGGGTGGGTGAGGAGGTAGTCGATACACTACAGGTGGCATTCTGAGAAGAAGAACAGATGTCTTTCCTGGGTGTTATTTCAAATAGCGCTGTGACAGCTGTCCTACCTAAACCCGGGAAGGACCCTCTGCTATGCGGCAGCTACCGACCCATCTTGTTGTTATATTGTGACATCAAAATCCTGGCCAGCGTCCTGGCGGCCCGCCTCTGAAAAGTTCTCCCCTCACTGGTGCACGCCTCACAGGTGGGCTACATGCCGGGCCGTTCCTCTAGAAACCATTTATGCACTCTTGCACACACACTCTGGACGGCAAAAGACCTCCCTCGGATGCGCTTGCCCTATTGCTTGACACGGAGAAGGCGTTCAATCGCATTGAATGGAGTTACCTATTTCAGGTGATGGAACACTTCGGCCTTCGCGACCAATTTATCGCCAAGATGGGACTGCTATACGGCAACCCTACCGCACAGGTGAACTGTGGGGGATTCCTATCCGATCCTTTTCCAATCCAGAGAGGAACAAGCCAAGGATGCCCCCTCTCCCCACCCCTCTTCCTCATGGCCATGGAGCCCCTGGCCGCCACCATGCGTAACTCGGCAAACACCATGACCACCAGGGAACCACAAAGCCCTCAATGGCTCTGACGTACACCCCCCTGCTTGCAAGAGATCAACCCCACAGATGAAGGACCCATATAGAATGGAGCAGAAAATACAAGAGCATCTCGTATCAACACCCCAGGCATACCAATGCCACTCCCCCCATTGCCCCTTTCTCCCACCCTTAGCCTAGCACTGTTTTCTGTTCATACAATCCAGATGGCAACAGTCTGTGGCCACTCCTCACTGATGAAGACTGGATGTAATACATTAACGGCCGACAAAACCTATTACCATGTACTCGCTTCTTTTGTACATATGTTGTGAAAATGTAATAAAGAATTACGACTCCAAAATAAACAATGGAGCCACAGATTTGGTCCGAAATCATCTACAGCACAGGCTACGTAAGCTATTGGGCTTTCTGTTTGTGCAATAAAGCACATATGAGATGCAAGGTGGTAGGGCATGGTGTTGGGTAGTGCTACACAGGACTTATTGGCTCGTATTATGATTTGCACAGCACGTCCATGGTGTATACTCAACACAGGTACATACTGGTAAGGTGCAGGAACACACCACAAGTATGTTATGTTATGTTATTTAAATGTTTTAGGCATGCGAATACCCTGGGGTTTCATGGCACTGAAGTTAAATGCAAACACAACTGAATCATGCCCTAACTCTGGTAAAACCAGGTTTTAAGACTCCTAAAATATGATAAGGAATTTGCAGATCAATTGTGCAACGGGAGAGAGTTCCAAAGTTTTGCAGTTCCGAAACTCAGACTTCGACCACCCCAATTGTAAGTACAGCACCGGAGCACAGTCATGAACCTTGCTTCAGTGGAACAAAGCTGTCTACAGGGGTGGTACCGCTTGAAAAGATTTCTTTAAAAAAATTGGTCCTGTGTTATTCAGTGCTTTGTAAGCTAAGGACAAGCACTTGAACTGAATGCCACTTGCCACCAGAAGCCAATGCAGCTTCCGAATTTCTTTGGAAACTGATTGATATTTGGGCACATTCAATAGGACTCTTGTGGCTGCATTTTGTATAATCTGCATCTTTTTTAGGTGTTGACTTTGTATGTTTTGATACAGACCGTTGCAGTAATCCAGCTCGGATAATACAAGTGCAGTCACAAATGTCCTCCTAGAGTTGGTCGGATGAAAGGAAGGATTTTCCTAATTAAGATAAAGGAGGAAGAGTCAATGGCATTGATTTTATATGAGTTGGACAGTTATTATCAAGAACAACTTCTACGTTTTTAGCTTTTAACACAGGTTTGGGCGACTCCCCTAGCTCTGCTGGCCACCATGATGCATCCCATATAAGTTGGAAGTTGCCAAAGATCACTATCTTGGTTTTATCAGAATTGAGCTTTAGACAATGCTTGCTCTTGCAGTTATGAGTCAATCACCACGGAATGTGGAATTATTCTGACCTGATTTCCCTGGCAGAATTCTACATGCAACTCCCAATTCAGTGGGTATTAATACTCCCTTTTACTACGTGCTTTAGGCAGGTGGTAAATGTATTCTAATTGATATATTTCTGAGAGAGGTGGTGAATCATTTTTGCCTGAACTTCGTTGCGTTTTTTTGGGCTTCGCTTGATCCGTTCATGTACTTTGCCATCCATGTGTTTCATCAACAGGCGCCCAGTGTGCAATTGTTTTTATTTGCAGTTTCTGAATGGTCTCAGTACTGGTACTCGGACATGCTCAACCAAACCCCAGTTGTCCTAGATTTCACAATATAATGTAACCACTAAATTATCAGACCAAACTTTCAACAATGCTAACTACTTAAAATCATGGATATCCCTTTCGAATACATCTGTTTATGTGCTTATGCTGTCAGAGTTGCCTGTGAAATGCATTTATGTATAGACCAACATATTATTCATGTCTCATTTAAAAGACTTTCATTACTGCAACATATCTTGTTAATGCATGCACTCCAAACGTAATGCCTTTTTCAAGGTATTTTACCTATCTCTAAAAATCATTAACAAAAGCTAGCAATTGCATTTATCAAGCAAATCACTTCTATTCAGCCTGAGAAAATTAACTTTACAATTACAAACAATTTACTTTTGCAGAAGGACTCCCATTGCAATACATATGGAAATGCTTTGTTTGTACACCTGCCTTTTAAACTTGATTGTAATAATTAAATGGCATTCTACAGTAACTCTCATTAAGATTAAGCATCTCGACCTGTAGTTGATGGACTCTTTTTTTCAAAATAATAGGGCAAATATTGGCAAAGGCCAGTTCTTGCATTCATTTATTTAGTCCGCCGCTGATTTGCTGACATCTTGTTAAAATATCTAATCAGTTTCATGTCTGAGATCAATGATTAAAATCCTAGGCAATTTCTGTGTCCAGTCACAAAATGTATCCGCCTTTACTTTGCAATGGTACATTGCCAACTTTATCATGCATAATAGCTGCTGCTAATAATGATAATACAGTTAATAAAGCGCATAGTTACCTCATGTGAGGTTTCCCCGCACTCTGCTCGCATTACATAGTATTCTTTCAAACAGGAGAGACAGGTATCCTACATGCAGTTTATGTTTTGGGGATTTATGAGTTTCACAGTTCGGTTGTTTCATTTTTATCACCAATTTACTCCTTCTCACCTTTGGGATTTACTGGTTTTGCCAATGCCTTTTGGCAATGCTGTATAGCACTGGCCAAACATAGTTTTGCTGATATTGTGAAGCATTGGCCCAAAGAAAAAAAAAGTACAATGACATGCCCCTGAGTAGCCCTTATAGGTGACTGTCTCATCTCATAGACACGTGCATGCGTGATGACATAGGCTTGCGTAAGCGTCATCACATAAGCGTGCATGCATCACCACAAAATGGACACCCACAAATTGATATGGTTGCTTCTTATTTTTATTTGCTGATCCATGATCGATCGATAAATTTAAATGAGTGAAATTGGAGTAGAGTCAAAGCAATTTTTAACAACGAAGGGGCCTGCAGCAATTTACGGCTTGACCCTCCCCCAAAAATTACGTATTAAAAAAAGATGGCATGGAGAGGCAACAGAGGAGTGGGTGAGGCGAGCAATAAAATAAGAATAAAGCCAGATGGGGGAGGAAGAGAAAAGCAGTACACGAGTGAGAGAGCAACATGGAAGGTGAGAGGGAGAAGCAAATCAGGGAGAAAGCAATATGGCAGTCAAAGGGAGATGCACAAGAGGGAAGAGCAACATAAAGCATGGGGTGGGTGAGATAGGAGGGAGAGAGCAAAATGGAGTGTGGGGAGAGTTGATCAGAGGAGAGGCACATGAGAGATAGAGCAGCCCCCGAGGGTAAGAGCAACACTGAGTGGGGGAGAAGCACAAAGAGACAAAACTGTTACATTCTTATACAATGCTCAACCAAAAAGAAAAAAGTAGTTCCCTAAATGTGAGCAGTGGAAGAATATAAATCAGCCAATTATAAGGGTGGTGAAGAGGATATGGTCCAGGAGAGCACAAACACAAGAACGGTAAAGCATGCTAATGCAGGTTAACAAATAAGATGTATGCAAATTAGAGTGACAATAAAGCCAACCAATGGTAAGCAATTTTCAGGCTGTAAGCCTGTACGTTCTTAGTAAGACCACAGTAGGTTTTTTGCAACCACGCAGTTTGTGCAGTCTTGTAGGCAAGACTTAAAAAGATAGCTGAGATCTTCACAGTGAAAGATGCTGGTAGCAATCACTTCCCATTCTTTTTTTAAATGTATTTTTAACTCAGGCTCTACAATTCAATATTCATTTATCTTCTTAAGAAATCATCTCTTGTAGCATTGCTTTGTTACAGAGTGCAACACGTTATACGTCACAATTATAGATTCTGTTTACTCATATGCCCTTTAGTATCTTAAGTGCTGAGATTCCTGCTAGCATTTTTAAGGATAGAACAAAATAGAACTGAAAGACAATTACTAAATCTATTCAGCCTTTATAGCAGTCATAGGTTGAATGTGAGAAGAGAGGGGGTCACCAGTTGAGAAACAATTCTAAGAGAGTCCCCAGTGTTAATTATGTCGTATGAGCATACTATACGTACCCAAGAGTATTATGAGATGTAAAGACATATATAAACACCAGGACCACCAAACCAAACTAGTAAATGCTTTCCCTGATAAACCAGCAGTAAAGCCTGGGTCAAGACGTTACAACAATTATTTAGCCATGATAGGAACAAGATGTGTGAGTGCAGTTTACTACTGACTACTGACTAATGTGTAAAACTAATGTTTGGCCTAGAGAGGGATTCAACTAAATATCTGTGCAGTGTGCAGTGGTGTCCGCTCTGCATCGAGGAAAGAGATAGAAACTGCAGAAATGTTTGCTGACTTTAGGATTCTGGGCACTTTACCACTGCCAACCAGTGTTAAAGTGTCTAATGCTCTGTACTCAAAACATGGAACATTGGCTTACACACAAGTAGAATATTTAATATACAGTCAGTCAGTATATTTAATATACATATAAGTCCAGAATAAAGTGCACTATATGTGTACATTGCCAGAAATTAATTGCTAGTAGGGGTCTATACCAGTGATTGTGCCACCCACTTCAATAGCCTTTTAAACACTGCTCAGGCCTGCCACAGCAGACCATATGTGTGCAGTTTTAAACTGCCATTTCGATCTGGCAATTTAACCTACTTGGCAGACCCAAACCTTCCTTTTTATTACATATAAGTCACCACTAAGGTAGGCCCTAGGCAGCCATATGGGCAGGGTGCAATTTATTTAAAATGTAGGACGCCATTGGCATTTCAGTACGAACAATATCATTTGTTTTATTTATTTATTTAGTTACTTAACTCCGTTCTGCCGTATGCCAGGGTTTACTACCCCCGCCCCTCCTCACCGCCCATGAGGAGCTGCTGCTGCCCTGAAGCCTCTGTCCATTTTGAGACAGGAACATTTTGATTTTGCAGCATACTGGTGCCTTTGTTAACTTTGGTATAAGTTTTGATACCTTATCATAATTTAACGTAAATTTGGTTTGGAAGTTTTATATTCCATGTAGTTTTATTGCTTCGTATGTTGTTTAGTACAGACTTTATCATGCACTTCTCTGAAGGAAGTTGTTAGATTTGAGGGTCTCTAGTTGGAACAGGTAGGTACTTGTGACAAATAGGGACCCTCTCCTCTAGTCAGGACAAGGGGAGGATTACACTCCTAAAATAACCCCTGCTCACCCTCTAGGCTGTGTGGCGCGAGCAGTCAAGGCTTATTTATGATGCGTTGTAAGTTAAGCAGATGTGACCACATACAGTAACCCAGTGACAACACTACAAATAGACACCAGACAGGTTTTATATAAAAAATAAGTAGACTTTATATAGAGTTACCAAGAGACCATAAACGACAAAAATACATACTATGATTAATTTAAGATGGTAGATTTAAGCTTAGTTCAGTTCAGTTCTTAAATGCGACACTCTGCGTCAATGTACCTTAAGTTGCGTTGCGCTTCCACGACAAGCAATGTCGCACCGATGGCAAAAGCGGCAAAGTTCAGATACAAAGACATAAGGACGTGAAGATCTTCCAGATGCGGCACGCTTCTCGGGGATGCGAGAAACTCTTGGTTCGATGCGTGGACTGCAGCGGCGACACCCTTACGATGCAGCGGCAACAGCTCCAGCGGCGACGCTCTTCTCCACGATGCGTGAAGCTTCCGCTCAATGCGACAACTACAGCGGCGACATCCAAGATGCAACGGCAGCAGCTCCGACAGCGGTGCGCTTCTCAGGGATGCAAGGTGCTCTTGGTCGATGCGGTGCAATGCGACAATTCCAGAGGCAACACCCTCCTGCTTTGGGGGTTGGGACGGCTGGCACAGCGACGGCGACACGCTCCTACTTCGTTGCAAGATTCTTCTCCTGATGTGGTGCAGTGCGACAACCACAGCGGTGACACCCTCCGTCTTCGGAGTTGCGACAGCAGAAGGAGCGACGGCAACACGCTTCCTCTTCGTTGCAGCACGCTTCTCTCCGATGCGGTGCAGTGCGACAGTTCCAGCAGTGACACCCTACTTCGGAGTTGCAATGGCAGGCACAGCGACAACGACACGCTTCTTCTCATTGAGTCGCTCTTCCAGCTCCTTGCGACACGCAGTTCCTCAGAAGGCCCAAAACAGCAGCAGGCACTTCCACAAGAACTCCGGGGAGCTGAGGGGTAAAGTCTGTTCTCCCTGAGACTTCAGCAGGAGGCAAGCTCTTTTCCAAGCCCTTGGAGATCCTTCACAAGTTGAAAGCAAAGTACACAAAGTTCTTTTCTCCTTCCCTTGGCAGTAAGGCAACCACTGCGGGCCAATCCCCCAAGCAGCACTTCAGCTTGGGAATAGTCTCTTCAGGTTCCTCTCTTCAGTAAAGGTTTCTTCTTGTAGTCCAAAGTTATCAAATTTCATGGGATCAGGGTCCCAATATTTATACCCCAAAATCCTTTGTTCTTTGAGCGGAGAGGGGCCTTTGCCCAGTCCAAACCACTTCTGAAGCACTCTGTTTACCAGACTTCTCCTTTCCTTTCACAGTGCAGGGCGGAAACATCAGGTGCCCCACAGGAGGTGGAGCCAGCATTGTGGAAGGCAAGTACAGTCCTGGAGCACTTTGTTTACAGGACTCCTTCTCTTCTTTCAGTGTGCAGGGCAGGGACATCAGCCACTCTCCAGGGGGTGCAGCCAGCATTGTGGAAGGCAGGCACAGCCCTATTCAAGGTTCAGGTGCACTCCTCCCTCCCATCTAGAGGCAGATCTCTCTATTCACCACTGGGTGACTCAGCCTGTCTCCTGGAATTCCCCAGCCCTGTCACTCACAGATCCAGACATAGGAATACACAAACTAGCAGAGGAAGGTTTGAATGGTTAGACACGCAAATACCTACTTTCTAAAAGTGGTATTTGCAAACACAGAATATTAAAATAAACTTCACTAAAAGATGTATTTTATTATTCTGAGTTCAGGCATACTAAACTCGAATTTCAACCATGTTCTCTGAGACAGTTAGGATTATAAAGTGTAACATTTCTAACAGCCCATTCTGGCCTATGGAGAACAGGTAGCCTTACCATAGTGAAAACCAAAAATGGCTGTAATTCACTATTAGGACATGTTATGTTATGTTATGTTAGTATGAATTTGTAAAGCGCACGTTCACCCCAGGGTTTCTTGGCACTGTGTACCGCTGGGGAACCCGTCCTGGCTTTCCCTGTGAGATGGCTCCTATTGGGCATCCCCAAGGTGAAGCCAGGCATCCCAGGCAGCGAGGGGGCCGTTGTGGAGATTAAGCAAGCTATTGCCCAGAGTTGCAGCGTGGGACCCATGGTTAGAGAGGCACCGAGGCGAGATTTATCGAGCCCGCTGACAATGGTTCCGTACCCTGCCGCGTCAGGAATCGAACCCTGGTCCCGGGCTGACCTCTGCTTCTGGGTCTGCCGCCTCTAACCGGTGAGCCACACTTCTCCACACACATGCCACACACATCAGGGCTTGTCCTACCTTATACTTACAATGCACCCTGCCCTTGGGCCTACCATAGGGGTGACTGATATGAAGAAAAGGGAAGGTTTAGGGACTGGGAAGTGGGTGCACTTGCCCAGTCAGCATGACATGACAGTACCAGACTGCACGCAGGTTCTGCAATGGCAGACCTTAGACACAATTCACAAGCATGCTTCTGTGGGTGGCACAACCAGTGCTGCAGGCCCACCAGCAGCATTTGGATTACACGCCCTGGCACACTCAGTGCACTAGACTAGGGTCTGACAAGTAAACCAAAATAGCCAAACATGGAATCATACCCAAAGCATACAACACCAGCAAAAATACATGAGGCAACAGAAAAAATGGAAGGGAGACCCACACCAATGGTGTCAGGTCTAACAGAAGTTTTGACTTTTTGCCATGATACCTATGATGAAAGTAATGTCCCTTCTAGGAGACATGTTTGTCTCTAGGGGCTTTCCTTGTCTTCCTTAGGTGAGAGCTAAGTCACAATACGTAAAGAGACAGTGACCTATCTTCCCACATACTATAACAAGGCAATTTCTTACAAGAGTCAAAAAAATATTCTTCTTTTCCATGTCACAACCCCTAGAAACCTTAGTTTCACTAGCCCTCCCCTTCAGCCAACTGCAACTTACAAACATCTACCAACTTCCACTCTTTCAAGGCCTTAATTAACAAACTAGTCCTTGCAAAGTGCACTACTGCCACAGCTTCTTTTTCTAACTCCGCCACTACTTTGAACCACTACTTGCTCCACCACCGGCACTTCCTAATACTGATAAGAACTTAAACTGGTCCATAGTTTACTAAATGTTCTCTTGTGTTTCCATAAGCCAAAAAACATGCACTAAAAAATATTCACGAATCCTTTGCATTTTACCCACACGCCGGGTAAACCATGCTACAAGGGCTCCTCAAGATTTAGGTAAAACTGCCCCTCCCCCCACCCCCATACATCCGAACAATGGAATACCACCCTCCCTTCAATCACATAATACCTGCCATATCCAGCGCTTTTTCCACAATATTCTTTAGAAAGTAAAAGATATGCCAAAAACGTTGTCACCAATGCTAAAACCGGATCAGCCCCTACCGAATTATTTTCTGACATCATTGTTACATTGCATGGGACAAATTAAATATTTTATAAGGGACAAAAAAAGTTGTATATTTTATTTCAAAAAGATCAAGACGACTGAACTGTCCAGTTTAGGTTTCTATACATCCGAGTTTGTTGGTTGTTTACTCAAATAGAACACAAATGGCTTGTTCCTCAGATGAGCAGAGGGAGTAGACAGAGAGAGCGGACAGCTTTGCGCGCCGATCTGCTCTGGGCCTGACAGTCGACAGCTTTCACAAAGGCTATAATTGCTCTCTGGCTGTCACTGTGGGGTTTCTGGTTATATAATCAGCTTCTGAAGACACATTTGAAATGTCCCCAGGCATTAGAATACCGGAGAGTTTAAGCAGCAGTAGAAAGAGCCAGCTGCAAATGCAAACTCGCTCCCATCTGTCGATAGTTATTCTAACACTTTTTAATTACTTACTCAATTGCGCACCTCCTGATAACTTGAGGATAGAAAATTAATCTGCACATAACACTAAGATAAGAATCCATGGTTTTAGATTCTGAGGTGAGATTTGAAGGAAGTGCGTATTTCATTAATTAAAATCAAACTCTCTCCAGTAGGGGCCCTCATAGGCGCTGGGATCTGTGGTGTGAGGTCAAAAGTCAGACTATGTTTTCTGACAAACTGATGCACATTCTTAAATTGGTTTACTTTTATTTCGCTGACTGCCACATGATATGATTTTGTAAAAGTGATATAGGTGACCATCTTTCTGGGGTACAGCACATGAAAGAAAATGCTGTAGGGTGTCAGTTTTTTTCCTAATACACAACAATATTTAAATATCTGTAAACAAATTATATAAATATTTTAAAATATCAGCAATTAGGAAAGCACAAATGAAGCACATTTTTTGTAACTCTGAAGTGTGATGGAAACAAAACATGAATGGGATCAAAGCAAATCAAGACACTTTGCTTGTTGATGCTCAGATGATAACTATTCTCTGAAACCCGATTTCCACACATCTTTTGGGCGTGAGAGAGCACCATGTTGTTTTGGAAAATTGTACGGGTGCACCATATCTCCCGTAGTCAGCACCCGCCTATTTAGAGGGTATACTAACGTGTGAATTTAGAGATATAACAGTAGGTTGGGAATTAGTGTAATGTGTAAACGATGTATTCATAACGTTGCAGATTAATGTAGAGCCAGGGCCGGACTGGGAACCAAAAACCGGCCCTGGCAAAGTGCTCGGCCGGCCCGCCTCTGCCCCATCCCCCCCCGGGGGGTTGTGGGTGCTGCTGGTAACACCTGTGCTTTCTCTCCATGATCGTGAGGGTGTCCGATGACACGACCTGGAAGAAAGGTGACTTGTGCCATGTCTCCATGTCCTTAAGATTTCTCCTTTTTGGTTCTGAGTACTGTGTTTTTCTTCTAGGGGTGTTGGTGAGGGGGGAGGGTGGGTAGTGGTGGTAGCGGGGGCCAGCTCAAAGATCGGCTTTGGGAGTACTTACAAGCGGGGTGGGTTGGCGGAGGGAGGAAGGGGTGCTCAGAGCGAGGAGGTCCTGCAAAGCGGGTTGGTCCTGACATGAGCGGGTGGCTGCATGTTGCACTCGGGTCCTGGCTGGGAGCGGGGGATGGGGGAATCGTTAACTCGGCCGCTCACCATGGTGGGCTGGGGCAGACGGCCTTTGCGGAGCTGTGTCGTAGGACCTTCCAATGCTGCCTCTAACCTTAGGAACATGGAATGTTAAAGGGCTGAATTCTCCCCAGAAGCGCAAAAAGATCTGGAAATATATCATTGACCATCATCTAGATATAGTGGGCCTTCAGGAGACTCATCTGACTAAAAAGCAGGGCTCACGCCTTAAACACAAGAGGTTTCCAGTAATTTATAGAACCTCCGCCGCCACGAAACAGAGAGGGGTGGCCCTTATGTTCAGCTCGACCCTACAATTCCAAACCTTGGGTGTCCAGAGTGAGAGGGAGGGTCGCTGGATCATGGTTAAGGGCCTCCTGCGGGGCAGAAACTGTACATTTCTGGTACTGTACGCACCTAACACTGGGCAAAATGCCTTTCTGCATACCCTGCTGATTTTGTGGAGGGGCCGCTGATCGTCATGGGGGACTTTAATTTAGTATGGCAGAAAGACCTAGATAGCACGCACTCACAGCGGTCAGACATGGGCACATTCTCCCCCGACACGCAACAACGGATCTCTGAGTTGGGCCTTTTTGATGCCTTGCGCTTCCTATACCCCCAGTCCAGAGATTTCACTTTCTTCTCCCACGTCCACCGCTCCTATTCCCGAATTGACCACTTCTTCTTGAGCCAGTCCCTTCGGGGGGGAAATACGGGAGGCCAAGATCTTCCCTCTAGCTGTTTCTGATCATAGCCTATTCGCGGTGGGTCTCCGGTGGGGTGTGAAGAGTAAGGATAGTTCCAGGTGGTATTTCCCAGCTTCCCTGGTTCGGGACAAACCCTCCTGTACCAAATTGCGAGGCCTTATCACCGAGTTTTTTGCACTCAATGATCCAGTAGACACCTCGGTCTTCACCACATGGGATGCTTTCAAGGCGTGCCTTCGTGGGCATTGCATAGCATTGAACGCTGCTCTTAATCGGCAGCGTGGTAGGGAGCGAGAGCAACTAGAGGAGGAACTCTCCTCCTTAGAAAAGGCGCATAAGGAGAACCCCTCCAGATTAGGACTGAGGCAGCTAACGGCTGTCAGAGGTAAACTCCGAGCCCACTATAATAATAGGGCCGAATATACCCTGCTAAAACTGAGGCGCCTCTCTTACTCCCAGGGCAACAAGGTGGGGAGACACCTTTCCTGGTAGCTACTGGACAAAAGGGAGCAGGAGTACGTAGGGGGAATTCAAGATGCACAGGGAGGTGTAACGCATCAAGACGGGGCGAAGGCGGAGCTCTTTGGGGCCTTCTACAAGACCCTTTATGCAGGGGATCACCTGGACGCTGCCGCACAAGCCGAATACCTACAAGGACTAACGCTGCCCCAGGTTTCAACAGAATGGAATGAGGCACTCTCTGCCCCCTTCTCCAGGGAAGACGTGCTGGCGGCCATTAAAGCTCTAAAACCCCACAAGGCTCCGGGGACAGATAGGTATACGGCCATCTTCTATAAAACTTTCGCCTCTGAACTATGCCCATACATAGTCCAGCTGTTTAACGGCATGGCGGAAGAGGGCGAAACCTCCCGCACAATGGCAGAGGCACTAATATCCATCATTCCCAAGCCTGGTAAAGACCCTAGTAAATGCGCTTCCTATAGGCCGATTGCCCTCCTGAATTTAGATGCAAAGCTCTACTCCTCCATCATCGCCCAGCGGCTCAATGACCTTATGCCGGCCCTCATAGATCCGGATCAGTCAGGGTTCATCAAAGGGCGCCAGACCCACGATAACACAAGGCGGGTGGTACACCTAATTGAGAAAGCCAATAAGTTTAACATTCCAGCGGTTCTTGTGGGCCTGGATGCCGAGAAGGCGTTCGACGGGGTGGACTGGGGATTCCTGTTCCGTACGCTGGCCGCCTTCGGCTTCTCCTCCAAATTTATAACAATGATTTGGGCGAACTATCTCTCCCCCCGATCCCGAGTAGCAGAGAAAGGTCAGTTATCTACCTTTTTTGAGCATTCCAGGGGCACTAGGCAGGGATGTCCCCTGCGCCGCTTCTTTTTGCCCTTAGCATTGAACCACTGGTAATAGCGGTGAGAGCCAACTCTGACATCCGTGGACTACCCTTCACTGGGGGGGTCCCACAAGATTACTCTCTTTGCGGATGATGTACTCCTCTCCCTCTCTGATCCGGCCCACTCTCTTCCCTATGTGCAAGCCACGCTGGCGCGCTATGAAGCGGTGGGGGGGTTCAAAATTAACTACGACAAATCTTCTGTCCTGAACCTCACGATCCCCCAGTCGGAACTTCCCCATCTTAAGTCGCTCACTTCTCTGCCGTGGACACATTCCTCTATTCAATACTTGGGGATCCACCTAACCCCCACACTGGGGAAACTGTACTCCGCTAACTTCCCTCCACTCCTTGCTAGGATCCAGTCCGACCTGGCCCGATGGAATCCCATGTTCATTTCCTGGCTAGGGAGGATCCACACGATTAAAATGACCCTCCTCCCCAAGCTCCTATACCTGTTCCAGGCCCTTCCTTTAGATCTTGACTGAGAATTCTTTAGGCGAGTGAGATCCATGATGCTGCGTTTCGTCTGGCAGGGAGGCCGGGCACGCTTCTCCTTCGCCGTCCTACGCAGACCGAGGAAGGAGGGAGGCGTGGGGTTGCCTGACATTCAATTGTATTATAAAGCGAGTGGCCACACCAAGAATCAGAAAAACACTGGCTACACATGGATAGGAGCGTGGCTGGGAGAACGATTTGGGACTTGGTGTGGCGCCCCAAGTGCGATAGACCCAAGATCGCATTTGTCAGTACCCCCACTAGCACCACCTTGAAGGTTTGGGACTCTGTTTCTAAAGATGACAGGTGGACCACCTTCCCCTACCCCTTCACGCCCATACACTTCAATCCCGCCTTCCCCCCAGCGTCACTCAAGGGCACCTTCAGGGCTTGGAAGGACGTAGGTTGTCTAGCGCTCACACACCTATTTCACAATTTTGACCCGCTCACCTTTGAAAACTGCAGGAGGGATTACAGGGTGCTGGAGAGTGAGCGATACCATCATGCTCAACTGCTACACTGGGCGCTCTCCCCCCAGGTGAGAGAGGTGGCAACTCGACCCCTCACGAAGTTCGAGGCCTTCTTGACCAGAACTTCTTCCATGAAAGGAGCCATCACTTTCATCTATGGGTTCCTCCTTACCACTGCAGTTTCCCCTAGGCCCCGGTATATGAATATGTGGGACGGGATCCTCCAACAAGACATCTCAGACTTCGAGTGGACTCACCTATGGTCCGATATTGCCAAGTTTAATCACTCAGTGGAGCTTAGGGAGGCACATATGAAAACCATGATGGACTGGTACCTACACCCCGCCAAGCTAAAACTGATTTTCCCGGGCACTTCCGATAGATGTTGGAGGGGATGTGGGTTCTTAGGGGACTTCCAGCACATTTGGTGGGACTGCCCCATTATCCGGCCGTTCTGGGAGGAAATTCTAGCCCAAATTAAGGACATGTTGGGATACCCTATTCCTACCTCGATGGCCTCCACTTTGCTGGGTCTCCGTGATCCTGATCTCGAACACCAGACCAGGGCGGACAAAAGGATCTTGTGGCTCAGCATTGGCGCGGCCAAAATTACTCTGGCTGCAGCGTGGAAGAAGAGAGAGGCTCCTGCCACGGATTGGTGTCACTACAACGCAGGCTATTACAACGCCTGCTGTTACAACGCGGTTTTTACACCGCATACCATTACAACGCATAGTGCTTTTAAGCGCTGAATAGTGAATTATTTAATTTACTATTCCAACTCCAGTCCCCGTGGATAGTAGGGAAGGTGTTGGATAGTAAATTAAATATATTCCCTATCCTAGAGCGCCCCCCAGCGCAATGCGTTGTAATGGTTTGCGTTGTAATGGTTGCGATGTAATGGTAGTGCATTGTAATAAATGCGTTGTAAGTGATGTTCCCCTCCTGCCACCTCTCTTTGGCACTCGAGTCTCTGGTAGTTGCTCAGTATGGAAGGGATGGCGGACATCTTTTTAGATGATTTTAAGAATTTTGAATTTTGCTGGGGCCCGCTGGTAGCATTCCTCTCCAAGGGCCTCCCATCCGCAGTCTGTCCTCCTAGCGTGCGAGCTCTCCACTTGATTCAGCTCTGAATCCCTGCCGCTACACATCAGGTTCCCTGTCCTGTGCTTATTGCTACCACCACTGGGAAGAGGGGAGGGGGAATGGGGGGGTTTTGCTTGTTTTCTTTATTCGTTATGACATCTCTCTTAATGCTCAATTAAAGTAATGCATGCCGATCCACCTGCCTACAGAAGGGTCTCTGAGCACTACAGCAAGCTGTTTGTGATCACCTTACTGGGAGGATTAGCCATTTGACCGCATTAATATGACTCTGTACAACTGCGACTCTTTAGCGGCCTCTTCTTCCATTGCTTACCGAATGATGGTTCACATGTTGGGTGATCGGCACTTCCTAGGACACTTTGCTATGTGTAAGAGGCATGATCACAAAGACCCTTCCCCAGCCTACTGTGTCGTCTTCAGGCGACTGCTCTGGCTACCCCTTGTGTGGGATGAAGTGCGGGATTGTCGCATGTTTATTTCTACTGTTTCTTACTAAACGGTCAATAAAAATACTTTTGACAAAAGAAAAGGAGAGCAAACAGCATAGAAGACATGTGTAATTCAAATTGTACGCATCCATTCAAACAGTTGCAGAGAAACAAAGCCACAGTGCATTTTGTCTGATTGTTGCTGAGAATAGGTTCTCACACCTACCCCGCATATAAACAAACATGTATGCGTCATATGCACTGACCATCCACGTAATGGAATACCCCATACCTCCTGATGGGTTCCTCAACATGTCAAAACACAACATATAGACCCCCACTCAGAACCTCCGCATGTGCAAAAATCCCTACATTTAATATAATGTGGTGTGGTCCAAAGCACGTATGTGGCACATATCCATGCTTCACCTTGAGGCTTCTTTTTTAATGCATTAATAAAGGTAACAGGGTTCTATCCAGTGATAAACTGGGGTTGACTTTGGTTTTATTCTGTGTTGTTCATGAGAACACCCTTTCTTCAACAGCATTGCAGAGGAGCAAGAGAAAAGTTTAGCTACTTTTAAAGGAAGCAATAACTTGTTTCTCCGAGTGCCAGCAACAGTAAATTCTGCCTCAAGGGCATGCCAATTTACATCCATCCTGCAAGACAAACTTTACCTGTACCATAGCTTTTTTTGATAGGAGCACTTTCTCTTGCGTTTCTGTATATGTCTAAAAATCAGTGACTTGGAATTGTGGAAATTCTTGTTCTAAGTTAACTAGATCATGGTTGATAAACTTTAGGTAGATCACAAATTGTTCTACCAAGAACAGCACACTATCATAACCATGTTTTGTTTTCCAAAAACGTTGAAGACCCTTGCATGTAGTCATGAATTGAAAGGACTTTGAAAGCATACTTTATTCCATTCTTGTGATAGCTACAAATGACTTCTTTGAAAGCTTTTCATCTTTCTGGATCAATAGCCTCACTTTCAAGCATGTTCCTCAATGTTCAAATGATATCAACATGCAGACTTGATTCTGTGATTTGGCATTCATCTGATGCAAGAACAGATAAACTTGCATCTGGTTTCCACTCAAATGACTGTATGACACCAACATGAAGGGAGGCGTGGCTAGCAGCCGGCAATGGTGGCTGCTTGAACAAAGGGCTCCGAGTCTGAGCCAACAATTATCCTCAAGGAGCGCTGCCCGGGGCTTCCCTCTCCCCCAGAGTGATCGTGCAGGCCCCCCCACCCACTGCTGGACCGCGGATCCTAGCTTGGGGTACACCGGGAGAGCCAGGAGGAGCAGATTGAGGACGATCCAGGGTGCTGAGATGTGCCGGACAATATGGCGTCCGCGGCCCGAGTGAGGATTCCCTGAAGCTGACCTGACTCCTGAGGCGGCAGTAGCGTTGACATGCACGGAGGTGGATGCACGAAGCGGAGAGGTGCGGACTGACGGGGGAGAAGCGGAGAGCCTGCTGATCAGCGCTGGGCTGCGGCGGAGGTCCCAGAGCGGCGGCGGGGGAGGGGCACCTGAGCCTGGCTGCTTAGGGAAAAGAACCTGCGGCTGGGAGCAACAACGGTGATACATAGATCCGTGATAGAGATCCCCCGCTGCATTGATGGTCACGGAGAGCGCTCCCCGGCAACACAGAGACGCATGACCGGCCGGATTGAGTGTCAACGGGGCGGCGAGAGCCTGGTGCGCTTACTAACACGCACGCCTGAGATAACGGAGGTGCACTGAGGAGCCCGGAGTAAGAGCGGACTATCTTTGGAGGCCCTCGGAAGGCGGATTGACCTGCCGGCTTTGCCAATTGAACGCGGGGCCAACCAGCGGAGGCTATCGGCTGGAGACCACACGCTTATAGGGGAGGCAGCCAGGAGGGTTGTGAGGAGGCGGTGCAATCGCTGATGGCTCGGGGTATGCCTGGGGATGTAGAGGGAATGCAGACCCACACGAATAGAGGGCTGTGACCTGCAGGGCAAAGGGGCTGTTGACGTGGAGCATTGAGGAAATAGATGAGAGTTGGCCAGGTGAGGAGGTGATCCTGGACCCGTGTTTGAGGTGGTAGTCTGTTGTGCCCCCTGGGAGGCCCCTGGACAGACATTGTGGGGCTTGGGGAACACACAGCCGGACTGTGAAACTGTGTCACACTGCCACGAGGAGGGGTGAAGGCCCACTGACCGACGCTAGTTTCGGGGAGAAGCTGTGCAGACTGGCAAGTGCTGGCTTGAGACCCAGATAGCTTGTACTGTAGCTCCGAGCAGGGAACCCTGAGACCTGCTGGTAGCACCCTTTGAGTTGTTGACTGGGGTGCTGCCCTTCCCTTGTACCTTACCTGACAGCTGGAGCTGACCGCTATTGACTGGCTTGGGTGAGCTCTGAAAGGCGCAGCCTAACGAGGGATTACTCGCTGATCGCCCCCACAGTGCCCACTGCTTCGTGAGAGGTGCCCTGGGCCACCACGTAGCTGCCCGATGATGGGAAAACAGAGAGGTCCAAAGAGTGGCGCCCCGCCGCCAGCGGAAGATGAGGCGCAGGAGCAGGAGGAGCAGAAGGAGGCCGCGCAGGTACGAGACCCCCAGCTACAGCAGCAATTAGATACAATCCTGCTGGCGATAACAGATACTCGCACAGCGCTCCAGCAAGATATCGCGTATGTGGCCACAGGATTGGGATTGTTGCGTGCCGACCACGGGAAACTAGCCGATAGAGTCACTGAAGGAGAGAGCGCAATCCGGACCACAGAACCGACACAGCAGGCCTTGAAGGTCACCCTAGACAATGCACTGGAACGACTGGGTGCCCTAGAAAGGAGAGCAGAGGATGCCGAGGGGCGCAATCGGCGGAACAACATACGTGTAGTGGGTCTGCCGGAGAAAATTGAGGGAACGGACATGGTCCAAAATCTGGAATCCTGGCTCAAATCGGCAGTAGCCTCAAAGGGATTATCTACCTTCTACACGTTGGAGCGAGCACACAGAGTGCCGGCCTGGCCGCCCCAGCAGGGCCGCCACCCTCGACCGGTGGTGGCCAGGCTGCTGCACTTCCGGGATCGTGACTTGATCCTACAGAAGGCGAGGATGAATGGACCCTACCAGGTGGAAAACAAAAGAGTCAATATCTTTTCTGACTACACGTGTGAAACCAGCGCCGTCGGTCTTCCTTCTTGGCTGTCAAAAGGGAGCTGCGCACGGAAGGACTGCAATATTCGCTCTTGTATCCGGCCAGACTGAGGGTCATAGTTGACGGCAAAACTTGGTTCTTTGATACCTCAGATGATGCCTGCGCCTGGCTGTAAACCTAGAGCTGGAAAAGATGGTGGCGAAAGAGAACTACAAGCTGCCATAGAGGGTTTGTCGCAGCGGAAATCGGGATGATTGCGGAACAAGCAGCGGAGACTGAGAGGTCCCTCATTGTTTCAAGCGGCTGAAGAACGACTGGGAGCAGTAACAGCGGTGTCCACGATATCTTCGACGCTGGAGAATCCATCAGTGGGCGACACGGAATCGGAGAGAGACAATGACAAATCCGATTCTGAACGATCCGACACAGACAGCATCCAATTTCCACAGGTGACAACAAAGACGGCGGAGAGCATGCTGGACGAAGGATAGATGGGGCCGTGAGGAGGACTGGCTGAAGCGTTTGAACTGCGATGTACAGATCATGCTAAGGGAGGTTGGTTGTGTTGAAGGTGATGGAGGGGGGGGCGTCATTATCCATTAGGGCTCATGGGCTGAGGAGGATTCCTTGAGTACTAGACCACTGTTTGGCTGCCGGTCCCCTCTCATTGCCCTTAAGGCATGCCCACAGTGACTACTGTAGGGCTTAGTGATGTGTTGAATGCTGGGTCTGTTTGGACGGGAGTTAGAAGTTTGTTGCTAGGTCCTGTTCTGGCGCGGAAGGGAATAAGGGGTTGTTTGGGCAGGGAGAGGGGGGGGGTTTATCTCTACTGCAGATATGTTAAGTAGTTGGGGAGGGGTCATCGCCGGCGCGGCAGTGATAATTTATGTTGGTTCACACAGGATGCTATGGGATAATGGCTGATTCAACTAACTTGACCTGGAATGTGAGGGGGCTTCACACTATGGCTAGAAGACACAAAGTTCATGCTTACCTGGTCCGTAGGGGGGTACACGTTGCGCTGCTCCAGGAAACACACTTAACGAAGGCAGAGGGAATCGCGCTGCAGAGTAGATGGAGAGGCCAAGTGTATAACACCACGTATTCTGCATTTGTTAGGGGGACATTAATTTGGATTTGGGCGGGTGTTCCATTCCAGATGACTAAGCAAACAGTAGACCCTGAGGGTAGGTTCATAGCCATTGAGGGGAAATTGAGAGGCAGGGATATCGCTTTTTGCAGTCTATATGCACCCAACGTGGATCAATTGGGTTTCCTGGCGCGGGTATCTGGAGCTCTCGCGCAGTATCTGGCGAGTCCTCTATTACTGGGGGGGATTTCAATTCTGTTGCGGATGTTGTGCAGGACCGGTCACACCCGCCGCTAGCGGATTCTCCGAACCACCGCTTATCTAAAGGCAGACTAGATTGGCAGATGCGTTGGGGATTAATAGACACCTGGCGAGCACAGCACCCGGGCGACCGCGATTACTCTTACTTCTCTAGTATGCATGAGCTGCATGTGCGTTTAGATGCAGTGCTTTTTTCCCCGTCAGTAATGCCGCTATTGTTCGAACTGAATATTTAACTAGAACAATATCGGACCACAACCCACTCCTGGTTTCTATGGATTGGGTGGCCGGGATTTCGTGCGTCCCCACCTGGAAGTTGCATCCCGAAACGTTAGCCGACCCGCTATTTCATGCCGCGGTAGAGGAGGGTATAAAGCAGTATTTTGCTGAAAATACTGGTACAACCGCGACAAGGGCGACAGAATGGGATGCATTTAAAGGGGTCGTCAGGGGCCTCTGCATTGGTAAATATGCAGGAGTATGGAAAGTGCTCTTGGGGGATCTGGAGAAAGCAGAATCTAAGCTTCGAGAGGCAGAAAGGGTGAGACCTGGTCACCCCGAATTACAAGAAGAGGTTGGCACAGCTAGAGAGGCAGTAGCGGCTGAGGTAGAACGGTTGCGTAGCTTCGCCCTTAAGGCATACATGATGAGAGTACATGCAGACGGCGACAAAGCGGGAACGCTATTGGCTTGGTTGGCCAACCCTGCAAAGAGGAGCTCTCCTATTCTGGCTTTAAAAACGGGGGAGGGAGATACGGTTTATACTCAAAATGGAAGCTTGCAAGGTTTTCATCTCTACTATGAGGCACTTTATAAGAGCAACCTGGAGGTCGGTAATCCCGATGTGGATGCCTTTTTGGACAACTTGACTCTGCCGGGGCTAGATGATGAACAAGCGAAGGACCTGGGTAGAGACATAGAACTGGGGGAAATTCGAGGAGCCATTAAACGCATGGCCCATAATAAAACTCCAGGGTTAGATGGCTTACCCATAGAATTTTATGGAAAATATGTCGATCTACTAGCGCCGCGACTCCAGGAAGTCTATAAGGAGGCTAGGGAGGCAGGCATTTGCCCCAATCGATGCGTGAAGCGCTGGTGATCCCACTGCTTAAACCAGGGAGAGCCAGTGAGAACACGGCCTCATACAGACCGCTCTTGATGTTAACCACCGACTATAGGATACTGAGCAGCATACTGGCAGCCTGCTTACTTCCTCATATGACCACATTGGTCCATGAGGACCAGGCTGGTTTTATACCAACACGAAACACCACTGTGAACGTCAGGAGGTTAGTGCGCTTACTGGAAAGTGACCAACTGGCGGCACGTAAACCAACGATACTGTCAATTAGATATCTAGAAAGCTTTCGATAGTCTCGAATGGGAGTATCTGTATAAAGTCATGAGACGGTTTGGCCTGGGAGAGGGCTATTTACGCAGGACGAAGAAATTATATACGCCTGCGGTGGCCAGGGTGAGACTGGGATCTTTAATTTCATCACAATACCCTGTGGAGCGAGGGACGAGACAGGGATGCTTGTTGTCCCCACTACCGTTCGCCTTGGCGATAGAGCCTTTGGCAATTGACCTCAGAACAGGGAGGCATTACCAAGGCTTGGAAAGCAGAAACGAGCGACATTTTGTGTCACTTTATGCGGACGACCTATTGCTCTTCCTGGAGGATCCTGACAGAGCATGGTTGGGAGCAGAGAGTTTGCTCTCGAAGTTTGGGGAGATCTCGGGCCTGAAGGTTAATTGGTCCAAGACATGTTTGTTTCCAGTACGGCAGGGGGAGACCAGACCGCACTTGACTCGGGCGGTGAGCTGGGAACCCTATTGCCTGAAATACCTGGGGGTACACATTTATCACACGGCGGCGGACCTGCTGGAGGGGAACGCGGGCCATGGCGTGAGAGCACTGAAGGGAAGCATGGCCTTTTGGGTAATGGGCCGCATCTCCTTATTAAAAATGGTGGCACTTCCCTGTTTTCTATACAATTTCCGTACGCTACCTGTATGGATACCTAGTTCCACTTTCAAATTGCTGAAGTCTTTAATAGTGTCTTTTCTCTGGGGCACGGGCAGACGTAGGGTGGCACAGGCGACGCTTGTACGCCCCAAGGTTGAGGGTGGACTGGCGGTCCCAGACGTTGAAATATATTATCTAGCAGCTCAGCTGCAAGTCTACACACAGGAGATAGCACAGGAATTCAGGGGACCGGAGCACAAGAGAGGCACGGGAACGCCACGCCACGTCCTGTCTTATATAGCGCTTTAGCAGAAACTAGACCTCAGGGACCTTCTCTTAGAGGAGAAAACGTTTAGACTCTGCTGGAATCGCTCTCAACGTAGAGCAGGAGTGTTGCACTCGTATGCCCGAGATTCCGCTTGGGATGTTTACGGCGCTACCACACGGAGGGGACTGGTCACGGCTACAGGACTGGGAAGACGCAGGGGTGCAGGTATTAGGTGATCTGTTTGCAGATGGAACAATGCTGCCTTATCAGGCCCTCCAAGAGAGGTTTGACTTACCGAGTGGAGATTTCTTATTGCACATGGCAGTGACTAGAGCGATACAGGCACACTGGAAAGAAGGTTTAATGGAACCCAAGACCTCCATGGCCTGTCAGAACACTATGATGGCAGCAGGAACCTTTAAAGCAGTCACATGCTTGTACTCTAGAATGCTCAATGAGGGCCTTCCACCCTTAGAGACACTGAAAGGGAAATGGGAGAATGATTTAGGCAGGGACATCCCTGAGACGGCCTGGAAGCAGATAGTGTGGCGAGCACAAGGAATGCCAGATTCCAACTGGTGCATTTCTATATACTTCATAGAGCGTACCTGACACCGGGGAAAATCCGGAAATACTTAGGGGTCAAGGAAGCGGCATGCCCCAGATGCATGAGGATGGGGGTTGAACTGGACCACATGCTCTGGTCCTGCCCGGCGATAAAGCTTTACTGGAAGGAGGTGGGTGACACTCTAAACACAATAACAGAGAGGGGGTTGGAGTTTGACAGGTCTCAATGCGTGTTGCATTGGTTCCCCCATACCTCCAAGAATAAAACTACAAGTAAATGTATAGATATGGGTCTCCTGCTGGCTTAACGAGAGATCACGAGACACTGGAAGGCAGTGGTGCGTCCCACTAGTCGTAGATGGAAGGGGGAATTCCTGAAGTGGGCCTCCGGGGAAAGTACGCTGAAATATCAACAAGCGCGTAGGCAAAACAACGACAAGGGGTTAGAGGCGAAAGCATCGGAAGCGTTAGTGCAGGCTCTACGAGACAGTGACAATGATGGTGACTGAGGGGAGCAGATTGCTGATGCAGGAGAGCCCAGGTCATACCAAGTGCAATGTACGAGCGCACGCATAGCCGTTCCTAGCAACGACAGTCCATTGGGAATTTTGTCAAGAACCGCGTCTGGGTTGGGAGGTTGATGGGGGGGGGCAGTTGTAGTCGTTGGTGGATCAAGAACAGAGCTATGTTGCAGGAGGTTTTATTGCATTTGAGGCATTGATGGCGAGGTCCTATTATAAAGTCAATTGATGTATTGCTCCTCTGTTGGGGGGGTCTTTCTTTGTGGGATTTCTCTGCGGATGTCATGGTAGCTATTGTATATTGTTTATGTCTGTCTTGAATAAAACCAATAAACTACTTTAAAAAAAAAAATGACACCAACATGAAACAACCTATTCAGGAGTACAACAATAAGTCCAATCATGGCACTGTAAAGGAGGTGAATGACTGGGTCTTCTTTTTGCAGCAAATGGTAAAAATTTACAAACGAGGTTAACACAGCCTGAATAAATAGATATTCGATCTCAGTCAAAGGGTTCTAAAGACAACTTAACAGGTCTCCTTAACATGGTTTTGATAGTTCTGTCACTATCATGTGTTGAGACGAAGTGCACACACAAAGGGTCAGACTGAAAAATCAGTCTATCCAAACACGTGGACATTCCAAGTCACCTCATAGATATGAACTTCAGATTAAATCAGTAATCACAATCAACACATTGATAGTGTTGTGAATACACATTCTCAGGGTTTGAAGAATAATCAAAACAGAAATAGACACCTACCAGCAAAGCTTTGACATCAAATTATTTACATCTAGACAAAAAGTAGGAGCAGCACATGATGCTCCATTGTGTGCCATGTGGCATTGACAAGTCATGAAACACACATAAGGATTCAGAGACAGTACTGTAGTTTTGAAACAATTATGCCTTCCCTCATTCACTGGGGCGCAGGCTATACCAAAGCCAACACAATTTATTCCACACAATGGAATGGTTTCCATAACACTAGATATGCAGCAAATATACCTACCTCCCTATTTTCCGTGCTGAAACAAATGTCAAGAAAATTGCAGCACACCTAACTTTGCTTCAAACCAAAATACATACCATTATGGAGTTCATATTTTCACTGACTTGATCATTGCTACCATCAGCACACAGATTATAGAATGAGAGAAACCAAAATACATACCATTATGGAGTTCATATTTTCCTTGACTTGATCATTGCTACCATCAGCACACAAATTATGGAATCAGAGTGTTATATCAGCCACTAAGTCAGTGGGCAACTCTGGTGAAACTCCACCACTTAAAACATAGGTTTCTTATTATCTAGCACAAGGACGACCCTGCACAATTTTAGAGTCTAGGAAAAATGTCCGAATGAGGATGCCCAAATTATCTTCAGCAGTGAAGGGCACGTTATGCTCAGCCAAAAATCCTGTGAATTGTATTTCTGCCACTCTGGATAGTGACTCTTCACTGGAATATTTCTTTGTTGGTAGTCTGAGATGGGCCTCATTTTCATCTTTGCGCCCTGGAGGGATGTATAAAGTTTATCAGTAATATGGAGTTTCAGATCAAAGTCACTTCATGACCTTAAGAGCCATTCTCCTTGCAAATCAAGCAGCAGAAAGCACGTGGATCAGTCTTAACTGGAACAATGATCCCTAAGAGTTCAATAGAATTTCAAAAATAATTATTATCCACTATGACTTTTAGGAAGATTTTAACCCGTTTAGCGCGTCGAACATTCCGCCCCAGTGCGGACGTTCGATCGCGCTAACGGGATTCGGACGTCCAACGGTCGTGCGCAGCACCAGCGAGGTAGTGCACGCGACGACCGTTGGACGTTCGAAGCACGGAAGGGGTTAAATTAAAGCACTAGTGCATACGTGGCTGTTCACAAACACCTATCAAGCACTCTTTGTACAGGCTGCTGTAGTACAAGAAAAAAAAACCCTTCACATCATGACACTTGATGGTTGCACAAGACACTAATATTTAGTACCAGACACCAAGCAATGAATTGAGCACACCAGGATCTTCCTCTCACGGATGAAAAATATAAAAGTCCAGTTGATCATAGTCTTTATAAGCACTCTCACATTTGACTGATGAGGAAACTGTAAACAGGCAGAAACTGAAATACCCTGGAACACGCAATGTAGTAAGGTGTTGGTGCCATTAATAAAATGTTTGTTTCCTGAATCTCAATAACTCACAACTAATGACATTGATTTGAGTGGCAGAGTAGCGATTGTAAACAGAAGATACAATGACATGGATATACTATTTATTTGCACATTTTAAAGTACATATCTGGATTGAACTGCCTTTGTATTGCTTAGCTTGAATCCAGGGTAGGTAAAATTTACTTCGATAGCACAGTGCCCCAGGTTTGTTCTTGCTAGAATTCCATTGGCTAGTACCCATTTTTCACTTTTTGGTACTCATAGCTAAAGTTCAGGGCTCCTCGTTATCAGTATTATTCAGCCAAAACATTGCAGGAAAAGAAACAGAAATGTGTCCAACATTCTGCATGTATGACCAACGTGGATAAAGCAAGCTTTAGCCAATCCGTGATATTCATAGTGATGCTGCAATCTAGTGTATCTTGCTTCCTAACTATAACGTCTTAGTACTATTTCTTGTTAGTCTCACGTGGCCCTGGCTCTCTCTGATTTTTTTTAAGTCAGAACGCTGCTTTTCCCTGTTTACTACGATAACTACTACTGAACATACCCCTAATTTCACATAACTGAGACCGTATCCGTGGTATATTGCCATACTCAAAAATTACAAAGTTTAAGACTCATAGTCTGTATGGGAAGTCATTGACTCTGTTCTGCTATGCAGTTTTCAGTGAATATACCTGTTCAATGTCCAATCAAAGCTTCCTGGGTCACCTGTGCTGCGAGGTAAAGGAAAAATAGCTAAAAAAACACACATTGTCTCGGTCATCAGTAACCCCACTCATGCAATACCCTCTTAATCTCATTAATGTTGTACCCTCTGAAACACATCCTCATGAAAAGTCTCATTTCCTCATGAAAATTCCATTGGAAACTCATGATTTCAGAAGATTAGATAAACCCATGTTATAGGCATTTTCCTAAAAGATTTAGGCCTAGATGTATCAAGCCGTTTGCGAATCGCAAAGGCCGAAATTCACAGAATATCGGCCTTCGCGAATCGCAAACGGTCTATTTGCATGTTTTGGCATGCATCAAAAATTCGCAAATTAAGGAATCGCAAAAATTTGCGATTCCTTATTTTGTCATAGCATTTAAGGAAACGCAATTTTGCGATTCCTTAAATGCTATGCATGTAGCATTTTTCAATTGCGAATTTTGGTTAAGAAATCGCAAATTAACACCAACTTGTAGTTGATGTGAATTTGCAAATTCTTTTAAAAATGCACAATTTGGCATTTTCGAAGGTGGCATGTGATGTGACACACACGTGTACATTTCAGGGGTGCAGCAGGGTGTCCTTGAGACACCCCTGCACCCTTGAAATTATTCTCAATTTGCGATTAGCAAATTGCGAATCGCAAATTGAGATCAATTTCACAATCCTGGCCCATAGGAATGAATGGGAAATTATTCCTTAATTGCGAATTCGCAAATTGCGAATTCGCAAATAAGGAAGATTAAGAAGTCGCTAAAAAATAGCGATTTTTTACATACATCCCGTTTTGCGATTTCTAAATAGCGATTCTTTAAAAATCGCTATTTAGAAATCGCAAAATGGAATCTTGATACATCTGCCCCTTAGTATTTTTTGCGTATTGCTCAATATAAATCATACGCATAATGTTTTAAAGAATGTGCCTTTGTTTTAATTGTAATAAGCAAACCTCCTGTAACAAGAAAGGTTGTATACAGTTGTATTGGCAATGTGAACAGACACGTTTTAACTGACAATATGAGCAAGCACATTTTAACTGTCACCATTTACATGCTGGCAACGCCCGCATACACGAGACATTTAGCCTTCATATGTCCTGAACAAGAAGCTTAATCACGTGGCATATGTGAGCGGCGAGAGGCTATTTAAACCGCTCGGGCTTACCATCCAGTGCTTGGTCTCGTTGCTCGAACTCCTCACCTGTGCTCCTCGACGTTCGTGCATCGCTGCTTCAGTCCCTCAGCGGTTTCCTGATTCCTGCAGCCCTTCCTGGTGTTCCTCGAATTCCGCGGACCGCGCTTAACCTCCTTGACCTCCAGAGCTTTTCTCCCGCTTCCGGATCGATGAACCTGGATAAACAAACAAAAAGAAACAGATAAGTGACTCGCATTTCTTGAGAGGAAAAAGAACCTATAAAATAGACATCGGTGAGTCATTTTAAAGTATAAAAGACTTGATTTGGCAACAAGAACACTTGTTAAACTATATGGAGAACTTCTTGAAAACTATTGAACCTTTGTTTATTTCGCTACATTGTGACTATTTTACAAACCCAAAGAACTTTAAAGGTCCTCACAGAAAACCAAGTAATTTGGTGGTAAGAAGAATTACCACTAAGCAAAGGTAAAGCCTCTGTAATATTGTGAAGGACAATTTAAGAAATGTATACACGACCTTGCTGGTTGAAGAACATATTATAATTGTTATTTATGTTTTTTCTTGCTTGCACAGGACAAGAGACTCGCAAAAAGGATTAGAAAGTATACTAGCGTTGAGAAGAACATTAATACTTTCTAGGTAATAATTGCACATTGCGAATAGAACATAGTAATGAAAGTTTAAATAGAAATTCTGATAATAAGCTACATCTATTTCCTGATTTGATATTTAGATAATCATGGATGTTACCAGGCAGAAGGGGACCAAGTTGTAGCAAAGAATTAAGAAGTCCACGATGAAGAGGCAGGGTTCCTGGTGACAACATCCAAGAAAGAATTTCTCTTGTCTCTTTGATTCCCACTTCCCCTTTTCCCTTGGAGGCTCTTCAGACATCAGAGTTTATTAGTACTTCTGGTGTTTGGGCAGCTTCTAGGGAGAAAGAGGTTTGTTCATCTCTCAAAGAAGAGCCAGGAGTTCAGGTTCTTGACAGAAGACCAAGACACTTAATATCTCTTCTTTGGGCGATCAACAAAAATGGATCTACCAGATACTTCCTCAGACCTATCTGAAATAGGTAGGACTCTTCAAATAGAACTGCAACAATTAAAACAAGAAAACTATATGCTCAGGGAAGAAATATCTAAAACTAAAATTGGGTTTATGCAATGGAGAGTTTCTAAAATTTCTGAGAAACGTCCAATCTTGTCCCCACCTAAATTTGGTACTACAACCTTTTCCCCAGTAAATCCGGTAGTACAACAACTTGATTCTAATGTTCAAGTGATGGTGGTTACTCCAACACCTGTCCCTCTTGCTAATCCAGAACGTTTTTTGGGTGAGACATCTCGTTTTGCAGCTTTCATGAACCAATGTCAGTTACATTTTCTTTGTAAACCTCAAATTTTTAATTTAGATTCTACCGAAACTGCATTTATCATTTCCTATCGATGAGGTGTAGCTGCAGATTGGGCTATTCCTTTGGTTGACAGTAATGACCCCCTGTTACAAAATGTTAACAACTTTAAAGAAGCAATGGCACGTCTTTTTGCGCGCCACTTTTTTTGTCCAATGAAGCGATAACGAATTGTTAAATCTTCGTCAGGAACTAAGGATTTGCTTACCTACATTACGACATTTAACCATCTTCTCTCTGAAACCCGTTGGCCAGAAGAGAAACTTACTCCCTTATTTGATAGAGGGCTTAGAGAGGCATTAAAAGACTCCTTGGCCCACATAGTTGACTTACCAGTTGATTATGGGGAATTTGTTGACTTGGTAGTAAAACTGGATCACCGTTTAATTAAAAGAAAAGGAGAAAAACCTAAAACAGACTTTAGGCCTACAAGAAAGGAAGGTGCACTCTGATTGAAGTCATCCGAAACTGTGTGTATTTCAAAATTCTTCTCTTTATTAGTCTTGTTTTGTCATAGAAAACTGCCACAGCCAACGCGTTTCATTCCCCTAGTGCCACGGAAACTTTGTCTGGTCTTATTCCAAGTGCAACAGGACACATGTGTCCTGAAAAAGAATTCAAATTTTCATCAAATTATGATGTCACCAATAGGGATCGTCCTGTGCAAGCAGTCCAGGCAAATCTTAAATATAACAAACTCTGTTTAATATCAATTTCATGGATATCTAGTCTAGACAGTGCCGTAGCTCTCCGTATTCTTAAAGCCAATACACACACAATTAAATTCAGGAGAACCGGAGCATATATTGCGCTTTCTCTAGTCTGGAAAGGGTGACCATAGTAGAGCACCAGCAAAGAATCTTCCTTTTTTTGAAAAAATCTAATTTGGAGGTCGCGATAAAACCTTTTGAACCAGAACCTATACAAATAGGGGGTATCAGAGGATCATTGTCCCCTGAAGAAAAAGAAAGATGTCGAAAGGAAAAGTTATGCTTGTACTGCGGTAAAGGAGAGCATTTCACCAGAGAATGCACCACTAAACCCAAAAGAAAGAAGTAGCCTTGGCAGAACAAACAGAATCGGGAAACTGAATTTCTCAAGGAAAACAGAGACTGTTTCTTTGAGGGAAGCTAAAATTAAGATCTCAAAAAATATCCTGAAAATTAAAACAAGCATAGCTAGACATATGATGATTCTCATGACTGTAATTGTAACTGTCCAACAAAGACATTTTGTATCCGTCTTTTTTAAAATTTAAACTTGGCCAAAAGATTAGGCATTTCCCATATAACAAAAGAAGCACCTGAGCCAGTAAGAGCTGTGGACGGTTCAGCTCGGTCATTTGGTTTAATTCGGTTTCACAATGAACCCCTAACCCTTGTAAGTGAAAATGGACACACGGAACAACTAATATTTGACCTCATTGACACCCCAGCTTTTGGAATTATCTTAGGTATTCCTTGGCTTGAGAAACATAATCCTAAAATTGATTGGGTACAAAGAACTGTGAGTCTGGATTCCATTTTTTGTACAACCCATTGTTATCAAGAAGCCAAAAACACAATATATCCCTTGCATTGTGCTTCTACACTCACCTCAGAGAATAACTTACGTAAACCTCCTGTAATTAGAAAGGTTGTATAAGGTTGGATTGGCAATGTGAGAAGACACGTTTTCACTGACAATATGAGCAAGCAAGTTTTAACTGTCACCATTTACATGCTGGCAATGCCCGCATACTTGAGACATTTAGCCTTCATGTGTCCTGAACAAGAAGCTTAATCAAGCGGCATACACGAGTAGCTAGAGGCAATTTAAACCGCTCGCGCTTACCGTTCAGCGCTTGGTCTTGTCACTCGAACTCCTCACCTGTGGTCCTTGACGTTCGTGCATCACATCTTCAGTCCCTCGGCGGATTCCTAATTCCTGCAGCCTTTCCTGGCGTTCCTTGATTTACGGGAACCACGCTTCACCTCCTAGACCTCTGGAGCTTTTGTCCGCTTCGGTATTGACGAACCTTGATAAACAAACAAAAAGAAACAGATAAGTGACTTGCATTTCTTGAGAGGAAAAAGAACTTGTAGAACAGACATCGGTGAGTCATTTTTTAACTATTTTAAAAGTATAAAAGACTTGATTTGGCAACAAGAACACTTGTTAAACTATATGGAGAACTTCGTGAAAACTATTGAACTTTTGTTTATTTTGCTACATTGAATCTATTTTACAAACCCAAAAAACTTTAAAGGTGCTCACCCAAAACCGAGTAATTTGGTGGTAAGAAGAATTATACTAAGCAAAGGTAAACCCTCTGTAATATGTGAAGGACAATTTAAGAAATTGGTACACGACCTTGCTGGTTAAAGAAAATATTATAATTGTTATTTATGTTTTTTCTAGCTAGCACAGGACAAGAGACTCACAAAAAGGGTTAGAAAGTATTCTAGCATTGAGAAGAACAGTAATACTTTTTAGGTAATAATTGCACATTGCGAATAGAACATAGTAATGAAAGTTTAAATAGATATTCTGATAATAAGCTATATCTAATTCCTGATTTGATGTTTAGATAATCATGGATGTTACCAGGCAGGAGGTGTCCAAGTCGTAGCAAAGAATTAAGAAGTCCAGGACGAGGGGGCGCTAGAGGGCGCCGGACGAGATGGCCGCACTTGTGTGAGGCTCCGTCCCGGCCATTGCAAATCCGCTTAAATATCCTGTTTTTCCCCGGCTCTCTTGCCTTACACCCCGGCTGAGACAATTCCGCTATTGTCGGTGACCCTCTGGGACGTTTTGCGGAAGGATTACGGCTGTGCTGAAGGCACCTGGAGCGGAGCGGCCCGCGCTGGGACGTGCAGGACGGCGAACCCGGCGGCTGTGGAGCTGAGGCTTCGGGGAGATCTGGGCGCTGGACACCGACGCTGCCTCTGTGAGCGGAGCCTGGGAGGCGGCGTGTCGGGACTGCTGCAGCGCAGAGGCGGAACTGCCCGCGGACCCTCTGGAGTGGCCTCGGAGTGCTGGACGGCCTGGACTTGGCCCTGCTGGTCCCGGTGAGTGGGGCGAGGTATCACGCTAGCTCGGTGCTGCGGAGGTGGTACTGGGCCGCGTTGGCCCACGCCACGTGAGCTGGGGCCGGGGGGGGCTGGAGGAAGGGTCGGCTGAGGAGCGCTCGGGAGCACAGGCAGGGGCTCGCGCTGGGCTGACTGGAGAAGCACTCGTGGGCACACGGGTCCCCTGGTGGGCCTACCGCGTTAGAGGCCGCGGAGCGAAGGAGCACCCGCCATCTTGGGCATTCTATCTGCAATGCTGCTTAAATCTGAGGACTAGCGAATGGAGATCTTTCAGCGCACACAGTCCTAGCATCGGCACTGTCGGGGGGCCCTCTTGGGACTGCGCGAGACTATATACGCCTGTACTGAGTTGAGGCATGGACATTATTTTGGCGCACTCTGCCGGCCGAGTTGGAGGGACTGTTTGGCCTGGGCCTGGACGTGCTCCGGGGCGGGTAGCAACACGTGTGGGATCTGCTGTTCTTCTGTGCAGCTTTGCTGGACATACTGCCCCGAGTGCCTGAACCTGAAACCGCGCTGACCCCAATCGCAGTCATGGGCAGGCCCGAAAGAAACCAGCCAAAACTTAATTTTGACGCCAAAAAGGCTACGCAGGCTTCCTCCCAGGCGCCCGTGGACTCTGACCAGGGAGGGGCTGCTGGGGGTACACCTAATCTAGAATCCACACTGGTGGCAATGCAAAAGACTCTACAATCTATCGAGGGCACTATGGAGTCAGTCAATCATCGTCTTGATCAAATGGCGACGCAATTTGACCGCCAGAACGAACGGATGGGTGAGGTGGAGCAGCGAGTCTCGGCCACGGAGGATGGCCTGGCCACAGTCTCGTCCAAAGTGTTCAGCATGGAAAGGGTTCTGGCGGTCATACAGGCGAAGAATGAGGAGTTGGAAGGGAGATCTAGGAGGAACAACGTTCGCGTTACAGGCCTGCCGGAGTCCACAAACGTGGGGCGCATGGAAGACTACATGGAACGAATGATTGTTGACATTTTTGGCGCTGACCACCTCTCTCGCATATTCATTGTGGAGCGTGCACATCGCTCTCTGGCCAAGAAACCCCCGCCGGGAGCGCCGCCGCGTCCTATTGTGGCTAGGATCCTGAACTATAGGGACCGGGACACTATCCTGCGGCTGGCCAGGGAGAAGGGCTCCATTGAATATCAGGGCAATAAATTGGAGTTCTTTCCCGACTTCACCATGGCGGTACAGACTGCACGGAAAGAATTCGCTGCGGTGAAACAGTTGCTGAGGGCCGAGAACGTGGCTTATGCCATGCTGTACCCTGCGCGCCTTCGGATTGGGCCCCCTTCGGATAACAAAATCTTCTCTTCATCCAAGGCGGCCATGGACTATGCCAAGAAACTGAAAAAACGGGCTAAAGAACCGCCGGGGCGTCATGAGGGTGATGATGAACGACTGGGAGAGGAGGATTAAATTGAGTAGCACTGCCAGCCCTGGTGCGGAGGGAACTGCGGGTGACTGCACTGGGCTGCCTCTACTGCGTTGTGTTCTTTGATAATCGTGAGCCACAAGGGCGCTTCAGCATTTGATCCACTTAACACTATTGCTTTGGAAGCTGCGGGGGGCGATGCTCAGGCTGACACTGTTCCTGCTTATATCGCCTGCTCGCCTCAATGGGGGCTTTCTACAGAATCAACTTGGCTGACTGAGATCCTGTTGGACATTATGAGTCCCCACGCTGGCTGCACTGGCACCTCTGAGCCCTGTGGGCTCCTCTTTAGGCGGGGACGCTTCATGGGCGCCCAGTGCAATGCTCTGATACACGAATGCCGCTGTGTTTGAAGCTCTGACCGGGGGTGTGGGTGGGAGAGTTGGGGTTGTTGATGACGGCAATGGCCCAAGCTCTCGTCAGTTCTGGCGGGGGTGAGGCGCCGCTACGTCCCCAGATAAGGGAGATCCCCAAAATGAGGTTGTTTGCATTGTTGGGGGTTGCAAAGGGGGGGGATGTGGGGATTCTTTGGCAAATTGGGGGTGCTGAAGTGGGTGGAGGGTTGGGGGAAGGGAAGTTGAGATCTGTTGAGTTGTTGGGGTTTTTCCTGATCAAAGAGACGAAGTCTGTGAACTGCATGGGGGGCGAGTGGGGTCACAACCGGGGATATGGGGAGCTTACCTGCATTACTGGTGTCGACTCCGGGCTGGAGCGGGGAGAGGGGGGGACTGCCACGAGGGGGCTGCTGGGGATGACATCACTGATGGGATGCTTACACACTTGGCGATATGGATAGGGGGGGCAACCTAAATTGTGTTACATGGAATGTGCGAGGGTTGAATAAGCCGCAAAAAACACGTCAAATGCTTGCCTTTCTCAACAGACACGGAGCACAAGTGGTGTTTCTGCAGGAGACGCATCTGAAGGGCAAGGCGGCCGAAATGGTGGGCAAACAGTGGGCGGGGGCGAGGTGGGCCACGGCGTATTCTTCCTATGCCCGTGGGGTAATGATTTTGATAAAAAAAAATGTTCCATTCGAGGTGATGCATGTGGACGTGGACCAGGATGGTAGATATATTGTTGTGCAGGGTAAATTGTGTGGCACGCTGGTCACTCTTCTCAATGTCTACGGTCCTAATATAGATAATCCTGATTTTTTCGTTGCTCTCTGGAACAAGCTGTATGCACTGCCGCCCTCGGCTATTTTCTGTGGGGGGGATTGGAATGTTACATTAGACTCTGAGTTGGACAGGAGGCAGGATCGGCCCCATGAACGTAAGAGAGCGACGGATGCAGTGTGTGGAGGAATGCATGGCCTGCACTTGGTGGATGTTTGGCGCTTGCGGAATCCTGGCAGACGGGAGGGGACTTGCTACACGTCGGCACATAATACGTGGTCGAGACTGGATTTTTGGCTATTGACCCGAGATGTGAGTGGTTGGGTGATGAATGTGGAACATCTGCCCCGCACGCTGTCCGACCATGCCCCTGTTAAATTGCAGCTGCGGATGCCTACGCACACTCCTGCTCCATTTACTTGGCGACTCTCACCTGGAGTGTTGACGGATCAAGTGTTGAGTGACCGCCTGCGGCAGGTGATTGAGGAATTTTTTGAGATCAATGAGGGCTCTGTTGATAGTATGCTCACGGTGTGGGAGGCTTTTAAGGTCTCAGTGCGGGGTGCTTGTATTGGGCTGCGGTCCGGGGTCCTCACGTCCATCAGAGACTCTATGTCCAGATTGGAGAGGGAGCTGTTGTCTCTGGAGCGCCAACTGGAGGAGGGGGCGGAACTCACACTTTTAGCAGATGTTAGGGCAAAGGTTACAGAATATAATGAATTAGCTGACCAGGAGGTGAAATTTCTGTCCAAACGGGCTACGGCCAGGTACTATGGTGAAGGGGGCAGACCGGGTAAGGGGCTCGCTGATAGAATTCGCGATCCTTGGGCAAAGCACTGTTCTGTCTTGGAAATTGAGGATCGGGGAGAAGTGGTGACCACGACGGAAGGTATACTCGCCTGCTTCTCGAGTCATTATGCACAACTCTATGACCATAGGGAAACGGCGGAAGAGGCAGACATAACACGGTATTTGGAGGATGTGGCGCTAGTGTGGCTCTCCAGAGGTCAACAGGAATTCCTAATGCATCATGTCACTGAAGCGGAGTTCAGAGATGCTATCGCTGCACTCCCGAATGGAAAGGCGGCTGGCACAGATGGCTTACCTGCCGAATTCTATAAGACCTATGCAGACTTGCTTATTCCGCGATTGGCAATGGTTTTGGAGGAGGCCTTTGAATGCGGACGGCTGCCGGGGTCCATGAGAGAAGCGCTATTAGTGGCGCTCCCCAAACCCGGTAAACCTCTGAATAAATGCGAATCATACCGCCCGCTTTCACTTATGAACACTGACGTTAAAATAATTGCCAAGGTGTTAGCCACGAGGTTGCGGCTACTCCTACCGGTCATGGTTCTACCTGACCAGTCGGGATTTATCCCTCTCCGGTCCACCACTCACAACCTACGGACACTGTTCGCTGTACTGCATCTCCTTAAGCCAGACCTGGCTGCGGTGGCAGTCCTGCTGGATGCCGCCAAGGCCTTTGATTCAGTAGCATGGAGGTACATGATGGCCGTACTACACCGGATGGGAGTCCCTTTCTTTTTCACGTCTCTGATCGCCCTGCTGTATAATGCGCCCACGGCAAGAGTCAGGGTTAATGGGTATGTCTCTTCCTCCTTTCGGATACAGAGGGGGACAAGGCAGGGGTGCCCTCTCTCGCCCCTGCTTTTTGCAATAATGATGGAGCCACTGGCCTGTGTTTTGCGACAAAAGTATGCGGACGCAGCATTGAAATTTCCTCTCAGGTCACTGGCTGTCTCGATGTACGCCGATGACATGGTCCTATACGTCAGGGACCCCGCGCTCCACCTTGAACGTATACTTCGTGAGTTCATTAAATTCGGTAGGCACTCCGGACTGACCATAAACTGGGACAAGTCGATTGTGCTACCTCTCACGGATGCTACCCATCGGGTCCCTTTGGAATTCCCGCTGGAATGGGCGACGGAGTCGGTTAGATACCTGGGCATCTGGGTGCATAGGGATTGTCAGGAAGTCATACGGGCCAATTACGGCGTTGCCATTTCCAAGCTGGAAGATCAGGTGGCGAAATGGACTCACTTGCCGCTTACCCTGGCGGACAGAGTGTCGCTAATTTAAATGGTGGTGCTTCCTAAATTTCTTTATCTCTTCACAAACATCCCAATTGCGTTGACATCCCACTTTTTTGCGAGGCTCAGATCCCTGTTAATATCGCTCACCTGGGCTGGCAAACGGCCGCGAGTGACTTGGGAGGTGCTGGTCAAGCCATACGATCTGGGTGGGTTTGCCCTGCCGGACATGCGGCTTTATTATCTGTGTGCGCAGGCACACTTCGCGAGTTACTGGATAACCGCTCCGCCATACACTCCGCACGTGGCGCTGGAAGCAAGCGCGGTTTTGCCATACCCCTTAAGGGCTATGATCGCCAATAAACATTCGGTGTTTGAGAAGGGGGAGATTGACACGGTGCGACTCACGGCGACTGCATGGCACAGCTTGGGCAAACGGGCTGATAGACTGCCGCTATACGCCCCGGCTATGCCACTACTCTATCACTCAGATATTTCTGTGACGGGAGAACCGGGAGGGTTGCAGATCCTGCGGGAAGCTGGGCTACAGACCATGGGAGACCTGTTTCCTGGAGCCTCGTTTATCTCCTCTCAGGAGATGACGATACACTCGACGAATGCCACTATGTCCACCTTTATGTATGTTAGATTGCGGGCCGCTGTGCGTGACTTATATCCTACGTATCCGGCAGAACCACTGGCCCTAAGTGCCTTGCAGTTGCTATATACGGTTAAAGACAGGACTAAATTGTTATCTAAACTTTATAAGGCTGCGCAAGAAGATGAGGGCGGGGGGGCGGCGCTGGCTAGAGCACGGTGGGACAGGGACCTCCCGGAGCCGCTGAGTGACGATGAGTGGAATGAATGCTGTGCTATGACGGGGGGGTATGTAATCAATGGCAACTTCCGCCTTCTACATTATAAGTTTCTGCAACAATGGTACTATACGCCTACCCAACTGGTGCGATATGGCCTTAGGTCCACTGCTCAATGTGTCCGATGTGGGGCCGAGGAGGCCGACTTTATTCATCTGGCCTGGGGGTGCCCCCGTGTCTACAGTTTCTGGAGAGAAGTGACTGACAGGCTGACTGTCATCACCTCGATTGAGGTGAAGCTGGATGTACGCCTGTGTCTTTTGGGCATCGCTTCTGGTGTGGCTGCTCCTGTGCGCCGCTTTGTGGTGCTGGCGCTTCAGTTGGCCAAGAGGAGAGTCGCTATGGTTTGGGGAGGGAGGAGAGCGCCTGAGGTGCAACTGTGGCTGAAAGACATGGCCTATTGCAGGGACCAACTGAACTGCTACTATGACGAATTGCCTGCGGTGGCCCGCCCGAGGGATGTATGGACACCGTTCACACTGTACATGCTGTCTTTGACAGAATCCGACAGCGACGATAGTGTGGTTACAGCATTGTCTGTTGGAGGGGATGCAGCTGCGTGAGGTGTCCTTGTGACGTGTCGCTAAGACTGCCTTGTGTGTTGAGTGGAATACTCTCTGGTTACTTACTACAAATACCTAGACAGTGCTCGTGTGAATGGGAATGTTTGATCTGCTGAGATGGGCCTGCCGGTGTGCCTTACTGTGACTCACTACAGCATATGGGAAGTTATGGGAGAGCGGTGAAGGTTTCCTTCTCTGGAGGCCCTGTCGGACGTCCACAGTATCGCCTACCCCATCATGTTCTGGCTGATGGACTTGGACTATTCCTTCTGATCAGGTTACGTTGGGGGGGGGGGTTCGGGTTTATTGGCGTTGTTTTTGGTTATAAAAACTGAAATTAGACCGAGATCACATGGGGGCACAACGACCGTAATCAATGGGAGTGTTGGACTTAATGCATATGTCTCTGCTGTAGTGCCTATCTGAGCTAAGGATTCTGGACTTCTGCACTCGTATCTCTGGCGTATTATCTCAAACTTGTATGATATATGTGACACTCTGATGGCGGCCGGCCCCAGCAGTGGGTTGTAGGCACACCGCTGTGTATATGAACAATGTGCAATAAAGGTCTTCCAAAAAAAAAAAAAAAAAAAAAAAAAAAGAAGTCCAGGACGAAGAGGCAGGGTTCCTGGTGACAACATCCAAGAAAGAATTTCTCTTGTCTCTTAGATTACCACTTTCCCTTTCCCCTTGGAGGCTCTTCAGACATCAGAGTTTATTATTACTGCTGCTGTTTGGGCAGCTTCTAGGGAGACAGAGGTTCATTCATGTCTCAAAGAAGAGCCAGGAGTTCAGGTGAGTTGTTTGCTTGACACACATTTTAATTTGCTTGTTCAGAAAGAATCAAGGGCCTGATTACGAGTTTTACACATGGGGTGCGCCGGCTCAACGCCGCCTCTGTGGAACCAAACCCACGCATGGACCGCTGAACATATTACGAGTTGTAAAAGCACAACTCATAATACAGTTAGCTGTCCTTTGGCAATTTCCATGGTTGTGCCTCGAAATCAGGCACCGCAACGGGAACAGCCAAATAGTTTCAGCATGACATGGACAGTGACGTCCATGCCATGCTGTAGCTGGGGAGATAGAGGGGCACATGTTGTGCCCCTTGAATGTATCACCATGGCGGGGCGACATGGGGTCCCTGTAGGGCCCCATTTGTTCCTGCACCACCAGCCTTTTCATGGTGGGGCTCTGCCATGAAAAGGCTGGCGGTCCAGGAACTCTAAATATGCTGAGCTGGACTGCGCCAGTCCCTGCTCAGCATAATACGTTGTGGCGCTCCTGCACCACTGCCAGGGAACAGTCATTTCACCCCTGATGCGACTTATAAAGTAATAATCGTAATCAGCAAATTGGTGGACCACCACTCCTGCGCCACCGCTAATCTGGTAGTCGCAAGACCGCCGGACTCGTAATGAGGCTCTAAGATTTTAGCAAAAAAGCGTTCCCTTAAGTTTAGGAACGACCCTCTGGGCGCTGCTGCTTTGGATCGACGCTGCGATCTGTATAGTTTTTAGATCATATATGACCAATAAATAATAAATTTGTTCTTATTGAGTCCTCCTTAGATTTATTTTCATTTTTCAAATGTTGAAATTCACATATTGAAGCATGTCATAATTATGCATCCATAAATCCATAGATCCGTGTGGATAAATAAGGCTTTGTTGACATATCATGCTGTTTACGAGATTCTTGACGAAAAATCGACGCCAAGTATTCCCCTGATGAAGTACCTATCAGAGGTACAAAATGCATTGGGAAAAGCCTTGTTTATCCACACGGATCTATGGATTTATGGATGTATAATTATGACATGCTTCAATATGTGAATTTCAACATTTGAAAAATGAAAATAAATCTAAGGATGACTCAATAAGAACGAATTTATTATATATTGGTCATATATGATCTAAAAACTATACAGATCGCAGCGTCGATCCAAAGCAGCAGCGCCCAGAGGGTCGTTCCTAAACTTAAGGGAACGCTTTTTTGCTATATGAACAAACACACCTGATGTTCGACTAGGTGATACCTCCGTGGCACGCGTTATCCGTACAACTGTTCGGACTTCCAGCCTGTGCCCAACCGCCCCCCTTGTTTGCAAGCTCTAAGATTTTAAACATACTTCTAGGATGCATGCTAGTACTCAATGTAGCATAAGTAAGAATGCACTTCCATCTATTCAAAGCAACATTTTAATGTAATGTCAGCAAATGGAATTCAAGCACGAGATCATAGGTGAAATGGACACAAGTGTAAGCACTGGGTGTAGAAAGAAGATTGAAAGGTGGCAGTCTGAGCTATATTATTAAGCCTGTCCATGGTCCTCAGGCACAGTTTCTGCATTTCTCAGCTCCCACTGTGTGACAGCTGGAAACATTGCTCAAAGGCAAAGAGAGAAAGAGACCAGTTAGTATGAAACAGAGAAGAAAATAACACCACAATCAGCTAGCCAGTATGTCATTTACATTGCAAACAGTGGGTTTAAGAAAATCCATGCAGGATTTTCTGTGTTATGAAAGCACAGAGTATTGCGAAGGCAGGCGCACCATCAGGTGCCTAGTACTTCTTTTGTTTAGCCAATAGACATGTACTTTTCTTCAGCATATCCAAACAAGTTATAATAAATATTAAAAGAAGCAGCCAAGCTCCGGGGTGGCAGGCAGGTGTTCAAATGATTGAAACATCTGTGTATCACCAATACAGAGCAGCATTTATTATGTATGCAGGCAACGTCCTTTTACAATTAAGCATTTATGGAAAGATTATATTGTACTTTTATCAAAAAAACACATGCATAAACCATTTATTATTTCTGTACAAACACATAGCCTGGAGAAGTTTACTAGGACAATTTACAGGTTGCAATCTGGCACGGTGCTTGTAACATTAACCACAGCTTCAGGGCACAATCACTAGAAAATGACGGCTGTTTAATTTTACTTACATGGAGGTTAAATAGCCTGTGGAGAAAGACAGCAACAATGACAATCTAAGTAAACGACAGCTCATTGTGTCACTGGTTGTATCAGGTTCAACACAGCCTAGGACAGAGAAGCAACAACATATATGCAGTTCTCATAATGTCACCTCGTAAGACTATACCAGTTTAAAGAGAGCCTGGGCATAGCAAGTTGACTACAGCTAGTGTTACTTGTGCAACGGCATACCTTGACATGACACCTACGGTATCACAGTAGCTGCCTGGAAGAGCAAGCTAATATCTCGGGGAGTGGGAAACACCATGGGACTGGCTGTTTTTAGGGCAATAATAATAAAGTAAGTAAAAATAATGAGAAAATATATAAATGTTACATTATTCCCTTTTAAACCTAAGACATAAATACAACAAGGCACTTCAAAAGTAATTTAGAGAACTCCACACTATAAATAAATATATTATTTAATTATTCGTTAGATGCAAAATTGTTATATTTAAAAATAATTCAGATTTTATATAATATTTCACTTAAGGACAAGCTTTTGGTTCTTTCAGAATCTCAAAACTTCAACAAATGGCCCGTATGCTTGTATGAGTAATGTGGTAACCCTAACTGCCATAGAAGAATAAGCTGTGATTTTCTTTGATAGAGTCACTTGAACCATTATGGTGGCTACAAACATTTATTCTTTTTTTTTAGAACTAATGTGTGGTGTGTTACCAGCTGTGTTCTGGAATGCATTCTTTTAATGAACACTTATAAAAAAGATTTTCACTAGTTACAGTCTGATTGCTTAATGCTAAAATATATATTTTCAAAGCATTCTTTTTATATTAAACACAATCTATGCAAATTGTATTTATTTATTTATATTTTATTGGATTTGTGTAACAGGACAGACAAAAAATGAGAAACTTCATAGTAAACTTATAAATACATGTCTTCACATAATTCATTCAGTGGCTTTTAGAAAATTTAAAAAAACAACAGAAACATTAAAGCAATGCTAAATTAACTAAATCCTATTTGTTGTCCAGTTTGTTACCGGGGCCCATATCCGTTCTCCCATAGCTCGTTTCCTAATACCTTTAGATTCATATAAACATGCTTCAATATTATGGATCCCCCAACAATCTCTTAAGCCACATCTGAAAAGACGGGGGGTTTGCATCTTTCCACCCAGCAGAAATCAATATACGTAAAACTGCAACAAAAATAAACATCAAGGCAGCTTCATCTTCCCCCAATTTTAAGTTTGCATCTACACCCGTAATCATCAATGTCGGGGTTAATATAATGTTATAACCAGTCAGGGCTTCCCAAAATCTCCCCATCTCATTTTTAATAAACTCAAGACATTTACAAGAAAAAAACATATGCATTAAATCAGCTTGCCCCTCATTGCATCGGGGGCATTTATCATTTTCAGTCAGTCCCCAGGCATATAGTTTTGATGGCGTATGGTACAAGTTAAAGATTGTTTTATAGTGCTGTGCACGTAGGTTAGATGCTCTTAATACCCGTTTATTCATGACCAAAGCAAGGTCCAGATCTGCCTCTGGGTCATTTAATTTGGAGGACCAGTTGGTTTCCATCTTTTCCAAATCATCAGGGACGGCTTCCAATAAACATCTGTAGACAGTTTTGATCTTATTTCTATCCCTTTCTAAAATCTTGATAATTGGAGATTCCTGAGAGGTAAAAGCTCTAGGTCTAAAATATTGTATAGTTCGGGCTAATTGGCCATATAGAAGCCAATGACTCCTAGGAATGCCATATCTATTCCGGAGTACCTCAAATCCCAGGATCTTGCCTTCTTCCGTAATATCCCCCAGGGTGGTAATTCCCATTCTGTCCCACATCATAAGATTCCTATCACCTTTCAGATGAAAGAAGATACTAGAATTACGTAACAATAGGTGGGGGTTAAATCTTGAAACATGAAAAAAATTTAGAGCTGTATTCCAAGTCTGCCACAAGCTTAACAAGGTCTTTAATCAAGTTTTTTTTTTAGAATCTCCGTTCTAATTCACCCCGAAACAACCCTGGAGCTCTATCACCCATAAGCATTCTAGAAATTGGGGTTGGATTTTCTTCTGGTAAGGGTCCAGTTCTTGTCTCAGCTTTTGACTGCACTAAAATATGCATTTGAAGCAAAAGGCATGACCAATGATATAGCCGTAAATTCGGTAAAGCCATACCCCCCCTTTCTTGCGGAAGAGACATAAGATTAGTGGATCGCCTTATCCTACCATACTGCCATACAAATCTTATAAATGTAGATTCCAGATTTTTCAGGATTATTTCTTCAATTAGTAGTGGGATTGCTCTGAATAAGTACAGCACACGAGGAAACATTAACATTTTGAGAGCATTAACCCTCCCTATCAGAGAAAGGTGAAACACATCAATTCTCCTTAATTCCTTATCAATAGCTTTTGTTAAGGGGATATAATTCTCTTCTACAATTTTATCCACAGAGGCATTAATCTTAACTCCATGATAAGTTGCTGATTCAACAAATCTATAATCAGACCTGGTTATGTTTTTAGAGCAGATAATCTGGGTCTTTGTATCGTTTAGCAGATATCCTGATTTTGAGCCAAAGACTTTTGCCAACTGGACCAGGATAGGTAGAGCCTGCTGCAGATTGGTGGTGATCACGGCTAGGTCATCGGCATACGCCAAGATTTTATTAGAATACCCATTATGCACAACTGTTTGAATTCCCGGATTAGCTAAAATCTCCTGAATAAGGGGGTCAATGTACAAGGCGAAGAGAATCGGGGAGCAGGGGCAGCCCTGACGCGTCCCTCTCCTGAAGTTTATTATCCCTGATTTCTCACCATTGATCATCACTCTAGCTCTTTGCTCTGCATACATTGCCCGAAGGGCTACAATGATTTTAGGGCCAAAACCTCTGCCAGCCAATATATCCCAAAGAAAGCTCCAAGTAACACGGTCAAAAGCTTTCTCTGCGTCGAGCAGGATCATTGCCATCTCACCCCCCGCTGCGGCACAAGCATCAAATAGACTAATGGTTCTAATTACATGGTCCGTCGTTCCACGACCCGGGACAAAACAGTGCTGCCACGGGGACACAAGACCACCAATGATCCCACTCAAACGATTAGCTAAAATTTTTGAATATATTTTGATATCTGAATTTATTAATGTTTAAGGTTGATAAGAACCCGGATTGGTCACCGGTTTCCCTTTTTTATGAAAAATTATAATAGTCGTTTCTCTCCAAGACTGTAGAACCACACCAGAGTAAAAAATCCCATTGAACAAATCCAGTAATAAAGGAGAGATCTCGTCCTCTATTGTTTTAAAGACTTCCAAAGGTATACCATCTGGTCCAGAAGCCTTCCCTGAGGCTAGCCCCCGAAGTGCAGCAAGGACCTCATTCATTGTGATATCCCTATCTAAGTCCTCCTTACATATTCTATCTAATTTTATGATAGCCTATCTGATACTGTGTGCAATACAATTTTAAATTATTTACGTGCATATTCACAGTGATTTCAGTCACAGACTGGTATCTAATATCACTATAAATATGCCCATCCATATTACACTTGAGCCAACCAGGATTCAATTCCTTTTCTCTCTGGTTACACACACAGACATCTGCAGCAATCACAATAATCAATGATGTTTAAGAGTGCATTTTCTGACAAACCCATCACACATATCATCAAATTCAAGTGTGCCCTGCTGCAGCTTCACAAACACCAATAGCGCTGTGAGTAACCACCTTAATGTCTCCTTCAGGAAAGAATGTGCCTGTACACAATCACAAGTTCTGAGGTTTTTTTGGTGTTGTTTCTATTTACTCAGGTGTACCATGTATGCACTTTTTTTTTATAATTCTTTTTAATAAACAGTTCGACCAAATCACATCAAATAATTACAAGCAGGCTACTTCATTTGTCCAAGCAATATTGTACCATATACAGAATATATTACAATTGTTATATTGATCAGATCAAGGGGTATCAACAGTGTCTTTGTCAAACTGTTCCATGCTCGCCATACCTTAATCCACTTCCCAGGGCATCCCCTAGCTATGAAGACTGACTTTTCCCAGAACATGAACCAATCTAGATCCTCCTTCCATTTCCTCAATTGGGGCAGTTGACTAGCCCCCCACTACTGTGCGATGTTACATTTCGCAATTATATATGGCAACGTTGCCCATTGCGTGGTGTATGTGTTAAGATCTGTAGGCTCCCAGACATTCAATATGCATCTTCGAGCTTCCGGCTGCATATCCACCCCCAACACCGATCTCAGTGTACGGTGGTTGTCCCTCCAATATTGTTGTATCTGCTGACAGCTCCATAGTATGTGGATGTATGTTCCCGGCTCCCCGTACCCCCTTCTGCACTAACCACTTTCTGCCCGTCCCATTCGAACCAGGCCTGGACCAGTAACATAGATCGGGTGCGATATTTTAAGCTGTACTAATCTCAGCCTGGCTTGGATTGCAACTACTCGTGCCAGTCTTCGTCATCGATTTCTAGACCGGCTCCGGTCAATTGCCCTCTGAGGGCCCGTGACGGATCCTCCATGTTGTTTGTCAATTTCCTGTATATTAGGGATAGGGGGCCTTATGTATGAACACGTAGGGCATGGCAAATTTGAAGGTAACGGTAATGCTCAGTGTCTGTCAAGTTGTATTGAGCTTTAAGTGACGTAAATGATTGCATTGCTCCTGCCCCCCAGATGTCTTTGATTTGGGAGATCCCTATAAGATCCCATTTATTGAAACTTGGATTTCCAGAGGCTTCCCAATTTCTCCCAGCTCCACAGTGGAGTGGCTAGCATGAGTTTGATTTCCCATTTTAAGTGTTTGGTGACAGTGTGCCATACTTGGACGGCGTGTGCAGTGGGTCCAGTCAGCGGGTATCTATGGGGTTTAGCGTATAACTCTGTAGTATAGTCACCCCCTGGGAGTTGCCATCTGTCCATGGCATATCTGGGATCGCCCGGATGTCCATAAATCCCGTGAATGATAGCCGCCAGCTGAGAAGGCCAGTAGTACTTCTTTAAGTCTGGTAGATTAACTCCACGGTCAGCACATATAAAAACAGAGGCAGCGCCATCATTTTGAAAAGGACCGCCCTGCCTAACATGAAAGGGGAAAGGGACCTCCAATGTGCTACATCATTCTTAAGTCTTTGCATGGGTGGGTCCAGATTGTGGGCATAGCGAAGTTTCAAATCTAATGTCACAAGATTCCAAGGTATTGGAACCCGTCCGACACGGTCTGAATCGGGCAGCCCCGCGGTATTATTGACGGTTCACCCCTGAGGACATAAACTAACGATTTGAGCCAGTTCACGGGGAATCCAGAATACCTGCCGAATATTTCCTGCATATCTAGGAGGCGGATTAGTGATCCTCTAGGATTCGTAATGTACAAGAGGACGTCATCTGCATACAGAGATATCTTGTCCTCCCAATCCAGTGACCACCTCAGTCCCCGGATGGATTGGTCCTGCCTTATCCAAACCGCAAGTGGCTCCACTACCAACGCAAAGAGGGGCGGAGACAGGGTACAACCCTGCCTAGTACCCCTACCGAGCTGGAAGTCGGAAGACTTACGGTTATTCACCACGACCTGGGCCATAGGGCCGGAGTATAGGAGGCGCACCCAGCCTATGTATTCCTGTCCAAAACCTACTTGCCTAACACCGCAAACAGATAAGGCCGCTCCACCATATCAAACGCCATAGTGGCGTCTAATGATACTATGACTGCCGGGTCCAGTATGGTAGAAGCTCTACTCAATACTTCATGTAATCGCAGTAAGTTAAGGGCTGTGTTTCGATGCGGCATGAAGCTCGACTGGTATGGGTGGATCAGCATGGTAATTACTGTTTCACAATCACACACAGCGTTCCGATTGTTTCCTTCTTGATGTTGTAAGGTCCCAACTCCCCTGTGAACCGGCTAGTCAGCAAGGAGGATAACACTTGATGAACCAGCCTGTCCCCAAGGGAAAGGGGAAGTGGAGAGAGAAACAAGACAAAACAATGGTCTTCGTCTTGAGGAATCCAGTTGTTAGTTTCTCTTACTGAAGTTCTCTGGGCCTCGTGAATACCTTGCCTGCTGGCGTCTTCTTTTGAAAATAACAGACTGAAATGAACCTTCACTTCTTAAGAGCAATCACCAAATAATAAACAATGCACAATATATGTTCTTACATACCACTTGTTTGGAGGCCCATGCAAAACGTCTATTGTTCAGGTTTAACAGTATCTTGGACTTAGATCTGCATACCTTCAATAACGTGAGATAATGGTATTAAATGGTGAAAATTAGAATATTAGAATATTCCCTCACAAGTGAACAACTGGAAAGCATCAGCTGGTTAGTAGATTTAGTTTTAGATTAGAAATAGCAAACTCTAACTTGACGAGAGGTCATACCTGAATACTCTGAGTGGAGATCTTCAATTGCGGTTCTGTTCTGTAAATATACTCAAAAGAGGGAACAATAATAGAAGAAACTAGCACAAGTATCAAGGTTATTGTCAATTCTGACCTTGTCTTACATGAACTTTATGCATCACTAGTTAACAAACAAAAAAAATGATTAACTTGTGTTCAAATGTTTCACCAATTTGCTATTTACAATTGTCTTTTCAATGCTTGTTGGACTTGACTTGGATTTGTCCTTAGCAATGCTTGTTGCTATTATAGTCTTTCTGTGTCCAAATGGTAATGCAATAGTTTCCAAAACATCTTAATTCTAAATGTCCAACACTGTATCCAAAATGTTAATGCAGAGTTTTCCAAAACTTCTTAATTCTAAATGTCCAATACTGTAGGAAACAATCTCAAGTTCTCACGCTTTGAAATCAGTTCTATTCTTTTCTATTTTAGTTGCCTAGCAACTTACTATGCTTACTTTTCTTTTCGCAGGTCATCGCTGTCGAGTGAAGGAAACCGGAAGTCCTGGGATGAGAAGGCCGGAACGAGGAAGAAGGAAGAAGTCTGCCGGTCGTTTAGAGGAAGCCGATCCTCTGGAGGGAAACCGGGAGGCTGAAGAACAGGTAAGAAAGGTTGGTGCTGGGCGGAGGGTTGTAGGGAAGAGGCGAGAGCTGGGCACTAGGAACAAGGCGGCTCCTGGGAGAGGTCCGGAACGTGCGTGATGACGCTCGTGCAAGAAAGCCAAGCACCGTCATATTCCGAGCGTTCCTTTAAACAGCTTCTGCAAAATTAATTAGGGCAGCGTGACTTCCTCATTTGACTGCGCCTCACGTGAAGCCAAGGATATCGTTGGGCAGTTTGTGTTGTAACCTAGTTCTGGTTCCCCCTGAACCTTAGGCAAGTGGTGTCTACCAGCTCTCCTGCGCGAGAGCACCCATTGTTCCCCCACCTTCCCCATTGGTTCCCCAACATTCCACACTGTCCTGGTCCCCTCTCCAACTGCCCAACTGTCTTATTGATTCTGCTAACTGACCTAGGCACCGCCTTAGGTGTGGGGCTGATTGTAATAAACCCTATACTTAATTCTAACATCTTGACTACGACCTTAATTGTTACAAGTGGCGACGAGGACCTCAGCCCCTCACCGCGGACCCACCGCTTTCCAGCTTCAAAGTAGAGGAAACCTCTACATAGGCACGGCGCTGCAGCTGAGCCGTGGAAGAACTGGCTTCCTACCTTAATTCTCCCTGGTGCGCCTTCGCCGATCCCTGCCGATCCATCTGTTACTAAATCCATTCTGGCTTGTATGCTGTCCTGCGCATTGGTTCGGGAGGAAACGTGAGCCCGGCGTTTGTCTGCTACACTGAATCGTCTCGACAAGCCTTCGTGTGGTGTCAGCCTCCTGCCGGATTGAAGACCTAAGGTACCGACTTGCGGCGTTCTGGCTCCTTCCCCCGTGATTATTGAAGCTCTGCGCAGTTCCGACAAAGGAAATCCTGTCAGGGGATTTTCGCGCCACAGACGCCTCTTCCCTCACCCCGTCTGTGCATGTCCAAATGCGTGCTACGTCAGTGAAATGCAGCGTGAGGGGCCATACTTGGGCAATCAGTGCGGTGATTAAGATCGGTGTTAGGAGTTCGATTCCGGTCTGGGCACATTCACGGTGATGTGCACACCAATTAATCGGCATTAATTGACTGTAAAAAAGAAATATATATATATTACAAACAAGCATTTTCTTCAGTGGTCACAGCTAACACAATTGTTAAATTAACGGAAAAAAAAATTTCCAATCAGCATTCAACAGCCTACATATTCATCATCTGGGAATGTGAACTGGTTGATTTCTGTTCTTTGAAAACATTCTTGCTCGTAAAAGAAGGTCGTGTTCAGCCAATTTTGACGTTAAAAAAATAAATAAATAAATGGTGTATACCATTATAGTATTACACTATTAAGGCTACGCAGATCTCCACCTTAGCAAGCACAGCTCACCATTGGCTAAAAATCTTCTTCATGTACTTTTCGCAATGTGTGCTCTTAGTTCGCGGAATCTTACGCAGCCTCAAGCGTTCTTACCTATCAAAGGTGCTCCTTGCATGCCTTGGAAGGAGTGGAAAGAGTACTTTACCAATTATATTGAAACGGTGGAGGATGAGGACTTCACAGCTGAGAAGAAAAAGAAAGTTCTGTTGTACTGTTTAGGTCCTGGTGGTGTCAAGACTTACAACAACATTGAGAAAAAAGCGAGAGAAGGCAATGATGTCTATCAGCATGCTTTGGATGATCTTGATGCTCACTTCTCACCTATAGTATTTGTAGCTGCTGACCGTTACAAATTTTCAAGAAGGAAGCCAGGTAAAGAGGAGAGCATTGATGATTATGTTGCTGCTTTGAATAATTTGGCATTAACCTGCAGATTTGGTCAACTACAAGAAGAGTTTGTTTGTGATCAAATTATCATGCATGCCAGCAACCCTAATATCCAGGACAAACTCTGGGTTAATGGTGAAGCTTCTTTGAAGGAAGTTGTCGCTTTAGTAAAAAAAGCTGAACTTACAGGCAGATGTCCTAAGGCTGTTCTAGAAGAACCTGTAGTAGTCAAAGCCATTAAATCTTCAAATGCTGGCAAACTAAGACTGAATGCAAACATGAGAGATGTTGAACATGATCATCATAAGAAAGGTGAACATTACAGATCCAAATAGAGCAAAGAAAAACGTCGCAGAACAAGAAACAACGATTTCTCTGAACTTAAATGCTTTCGATGTGGGTCTCCCACCCACCTAGCTGATTCAACAAAGTGTCCTGCCAGATATCAAAAATGCACGTCTTGCGGTTTGACAGGTCACCTTGCTAAAGCTTGTAAAAGAAGATCTTCAAAACAAAGTAAACAAGTCAAACAAATTCAAGAGGAAAGTGACTCAGACGAAGAAAATTCTGAGTATTCTGATTCTGACAGCATCAGCTATGTATTCTCAATTGAATATGATGTACTGGAGCTCACACCCACAAGGAAAAAAAAAACCATGTGTGATGTGAAATTAGGTGGTGTTACAGTGAATCTCATGGCTGATTCAGGGTCTCCTTTCACAATCATTAATGAGAATGTATGGAAACAATTCAATGACAAAATTGGCTCTTCTTTGGAAAAATCAAAAGTGATTGCAAGAAGTTACACTGGAAACAACATAGAATTCTTAGGGACACGAGATCTGGAATTTGAATTCAAAAACAGAAAAGCATATTGCAGGCTTTTTGTGGCTAAGAAGGGTCCTTCGGTCCTTGGTTGGAGCGACCAAGCTGATCTTGGCATTATTCTCAACCCGAATAGCGATTATCCAGTTCTGTCTGTTGATGAGTCCTGCAAACGCACCATCCAAAATGATTTTCCTGAAGTGTTCTCTTCTCAACAGTTTTCAACATAAAATTGAACTTAAAGACTCAGCCGTCCCATGCATTCATAAGACATTTACCAGTGTCAGTAAGAAGTGATGTTCAAGTCGAACTGAATAGACTTATCAAAGATGGAATAATAGAAGAAGTTGAGTCCGCGGAGTGGGTTTCTCCCTTGGTGGTGGTCAAACGTCCCAACGGGAAAATTAGACTCTGCATCGGTCTCAGGGACCTGAATAAGAATATTATTGTTGATCAATATCCCTTGCCACGCATATGTGAAATGTTTAATGCCACCAATGGTATGTGTATATTTTCTATAATTGATTTAAAATCCGCATATCACCAGATTCCCCTACACGTGGACAGCAAAAAATACACCACATTTATCACCCCATTTGGTTGTTATCGATTCACCAGGGTGCCGTTCGGCTTAGCCTCGGCCGCGGCGCTTTTTCAAAGGGTCATGACTTCCATTTTTGAAGGCGTCAACGGTATCAGGTTTTTCAAAGACGATATCCTGGTCATGGGTAGCAACCAATCTGAACATGACACGCATCTTAGGCAAGTTTTTAATAAACTTAAAATGCATGGTCTGACTGTTGAATTAGACAAGTGTAAAATATCACAAGACAAAGTAGTATACTTGGGGCACACCATTAGCCAAGAGGGCATCAAAGCTAAACAAGGATTAGTGGACGCCATTCTCAATGCTCCCTGCCCATCAAGCAAAGATGATGTCAGAGCTTTTCTTGGTCTGACCGAGTATTACTCGAAATTCATAAAAAACTTTTCAGAGAAAACATACAGTATTAGACAATTATTGAAAAATAAGACAAAATTTGAATGGTCCATGGATTGCCAAAACACCTTTGAAACAATTAAAAAAGAAATAAGCGACGCTCCTTTTCTCAAAGGATTTGATCCAAAAGCAGAAATCTTTGTGACCACCGATGCTAGTAACAAAGGAATAGGTGCAGTGCTAGCACAGAAGGATGGCTCAAAACATGAATGGGTTGTAGTGTTTGCCTCTAGGTCACTCACCCCTGCTGAGGAGAAGTACTCAGTAATCGAGCGCGAAATGCTGGCCTGTTCATGGGCGCTCAATTACTTCAGAGCATATATATATGGGGTTACAACATTCATCTTCGCACAGACCACAAACCCCTAATCAAAATACTGTCTGCCTCTGGTTTGCAGAATGCTTCCCCACGACTAAGCAAAATGTCTATCAAATTACTGGACTATTGCTACTCTGCTGAATATTGGCCAGGAGTTAAGAATAAAATCGCTGATTTCCTCAGCAGACTACCACTCCCACACAGTAATGAGGGCACTGATACATCAGAGGATGACGAAAAGGTGGCTCAACTCTTCAACACAGAGTTGGATGGAATATCTGCGGGAGAATGGGAACAACACATGGCTCGTGATTCAACCCTCCAAGATGTATGCAAATGCGTGAACATGAACACCAGGTGGCCAGAGAAACGCCATCTTAGTGACAATGTAAAAACTTACTGGGAAATAAGAAATAAACTCAGTTTGGAAAACGGAGTGTTATACAGAATTGGTAAAGCAATAGCCCCCATCACACTCAGAGACAGAATACTAAAACTCTGACACATTGGTCACCTGGGCAGCTCCAAAACAAAGCAAAGAGTCAGAACCAGTTACTGGTGGCCGGGCATTGACAAGCAAATTGAAACCCAAATAAGGAACTGTGTGGAATGCAGTGATTCAGACAAAACCCTCAAGACATCCAAAGTCTCTCTCTCTCCACTCCAACCCCCCTTGATGGCCTGGGAGAAAATTGGTGTAGACATTGCGGGGCCCATTGAAGGACATGACGGAGAGATAAAGTATATTCTAGTGGCTATAGATCATTTCTCGAAGTGGCCAGAAATAAGAATTGTCACGGAAATAGATAGCTCCACAATCATATCTTTCTTGGACAAACTGTTCATTAGCGAAGGATTACCAAAATTTGTGCTCACTGACAACGGTCCACAATTTTGTTCTGAAGCGTTCAAATCATTCCTAATGAGAAACTGCATCACTCATCATACCACTTCACTTTACCATCCTGAAGGTAATGGCCTCACCGAACGTTTCAACCGTGTCCTGAAAGGACACATACAGCTGTCAAGAAATGCAAATCTGAACTGGGAGGAAGAAGTATTCAAACTCATTTGGGCTTTCAGAATATCTCCCTGTGCCAGCACCCGTGAGGCACCCTTTGTGCTCATGAGAAGCAGACAGCCCCTGAGTATTGACCTTGGATGGATGGCAAATTCCAAACAAGTTGCATGGTCATCTGATGTAATCAGAAATAACATAATAAAAGCCCAAAAATATTACAAAGAATGGTATGATTCCAAACATGGTGCAAAAGAACACTCATTTAAAATTGGCGACTTTGTTAAAGTTTGTTTAGAAAAAAAAAGTAAGGAAAGGAGAAAGCAGATTCACCGCTCCATTGCAAATAGATGAACTGTTCAACAACGCGGCCAGACTCAGCGATGGGAAGGTTTGGCACATGAGTAGATTGGCAAGATACCATCAGGGAGCCAATGTTTCCAACCAACTGCAACATGAGACATATTGCAAAGATTTGTGGGTTGATGTTGATAGATCCAGTGTAGGACAAGGTTCCTTGCTCAGAAATGCTAGTTCACATGATCTCCCACCTGCCACTGACTCAGCTGACTGTCAATCATCAGACCAGTTAATTTAGCACTAATGTTTCTCTTCGCCACACGTAGTGGCTCATCTGTTAAAACTCGCAAGAGAGGAAGATGTGTTGTAACCTAGTTCTGGTTCCCCCTGAACCGTAGGCAAGTGGTGTCTACCAGCTCTCCTGCGCGAGAGCACCCATTGTTCCCCCACCATCCCCATTGGTTCCCCAACATTCCACACTGTCCTGGTCCCCTCTCCAACTGCCCAACTGTCTTATTGATTCTGCTAACTGACCTACTGGCCTTAGGTGTGGGGCTGATTGTAATAAACCCTATACTTAATTCTAACATCTTGACTACGACCTTAATTGTTACAGTTACTCCACGTGAAAGTTCTAATGAAGGCACAAATGAAACGGAGATCACCAAGCATTGGCCAATGTAACCAACAAGCATTGGCCAATGTAACCGCCTGAAACATAACGTGGCACACAACAGAGCTTTTAATAATACATGTACACATGATGTCTGGGATCTATATTTGGAACACATGGTTATATGCTTGACTTAAATTATGCAAATGGTGACAAGAACAATGAATTTAGCAGAAAGCTGCACAGGAAGCATATGAACCCTTAACAGTTCCTCCCCCCAAAGGCCTTCTCACAGAGCGAGGTTTCCTTGGATTAAGAGCATAAAACGACCTAATCAGTCTTGGGGCATGTACATTACTTTCAGGCTCCCAAGAACTTTCGACGGGTCATAACCCTTCCAGTCAATTAGGTAATACAGACGACCATGAATGCGTTTTGCATCTAGACTTTTCTTAACCTCGTATTGGAGATGATTTCCAACCACAACTGGTGGAGGTGGATTATCTGGTCGAGTAGATGGGTCATGAGGTTTTAGGAGGGAGACATGAAAAACTGGGTGAACAGCATAATCATCAGGCAAAACCAATTTAACTGAGACTGGATTTAGGACTTTTTCGATAGGAAAGGGACCAATGAACCTTGGTTTTAATTTTTTGGGACCTTTTATTTGAATGTTCTTGGTTGATAACCAAACCAAATCTCCCTTTTTAAATGATGGGGCTGGTAACCTATGTTTGTCTGCTGATGCTTTCATTTTAATTTTGTTTTTAGCCAAACTTTTCTTCACTTGTTCCTGGAACATTAATAATTTTTTCAACCTTTCTGTAACTGCCGGCATGATTTGTTGACTCTCAGGAAACATTACTGGAATAGATCGTGGATGTTGACCAGTTAAAAAAATAGAAGGGTGAACATCCTAAGGCAGCATGTAAGGTATTGTTGTATGAAAACTCTGCCCAAGATAAAAGTTCATCCCAAGCGGCTGACATAGTAGAGGTTAAACAGCGCAAGCTTTGTTCTAAATACTGATTCACCTTCTCTGTTTGACTATCGGTTTGGGGGTAAAAAGCAGATGACAAAGCTAATTTGATACCTAATTGTTTACTAAGCTGAGTCCAAAATTTTGAAATGAATTGGGGGCCTCTGTCCGAAATGATTTTACTTGGAAGGCCGTGTAGTTTAACAATGTTGTTTAAAAATATGTTACTAAACTCAGCTGCTGACAGCAATTTAGGTAGTGGAATGAAATGCCCCATTTTTGATAGAAGATCCACAACCACTAGAATGGTGGTCAGATCATTGGATTTAGGCAGATCGGTAACAAAATCTAAGCTGATCGTGTGCCAAGGGTAAGGTGGAATTGTCATTGGTTGTAACAGTCCTACTGGTGCTGTATGTAAGGCTTTTTGTCGTGTACATACTGGACAGGCCTTGATGTATTGTCGAACATCAGTTATGATGTTTTCCTACCAGAAATGTCTTTGACAGAGCTCTGGGGTCTTGTTACCCCTGGGTGAGCTGCTACGGCCAAGTCATGATTTCAACTAAGCACCTGTAAACGCAACTCTTTCTCAGGAATGAAAATTTTATTCTTATGAAAGAAAAACCCTTCATGGACAGAATTTTGTTTTTGAGATAACCGTTGTTGTTGATCTAGGGTTTTTGTTCCCTTTCTAATCTGATTTAGGAAATCTTCAGAATGGATTTCGGCTACAATTTTTTCTTCGGGGATTATACTTTGTGATTCATTACTCTGATCCTGATGTTTTTCACAAACCAGACGTGATAAAGTGTCGGATAAAAGCTGTTTGGAACCTGGGCGGTAGGTGATCAAAAAACCGAACTCACTAAAAACTGTAGCCAACGCATTTGTCTAGGAGTGAAGGCTTTAACAGTTGAATAAAATTGTAAATTCTTATGATCTGAATAGATGGTGATAGTATGCTTAGCTCCTAGTAGGTGATGTCTCCATTCTTGAAAAACTGCTTTTATGGCCAAAGGTTTGCGTTCAGCGGTGGTGTAGTTTTGTTCCGCTGGCAAAAGCTTACGAGAATAAAAGGCTATTGGATGTAAGTGCCCAGAATTGCTGTCTTTTAGCATAAGTACACCTCCCAGAGCTGTTTGTGAGGCGTCCGTCTCAACAAAGAATGTTCTATCTGGGTCAGGGTGGACCAAGATGGGAGCTGAAGTAAAAGCCTTTTTTAGACTCACAAAGGCCTGTTCTGCAGCTGGGGTCCATTGACACTTTTTCCTTTTTTAAGCAACTGTGTAATAGGTGTTACTATTTCTGAAAATTTAGAAATAAACCGTCTGTAAAAATGAGCAAACCCTAGAATTCTTTGCGTATCTTTTATGGAGGTTGGGGCTGGCCACCGTAGAATTGCTTCCACCTTTTTTAGATCTATTATAATCCCTTCTGGAGACAACCAATACCCCAAAAACTCCACCTTGGAATAATTAAAAACACATTTTTCTAATTTTACAAACAAATAATTTTTCTCTCAGTCTCTGCAAGACCGAACGAACATGTCCCACGTGCTCTTCTGTGTTTTTAGAATAAATCAGAATATCGTTGATGTACACTATGACGCAAATGTCCAATAGATCATGCAATACTTCGTTTTTGAAGTATTGAAACACAGCCGGGGCGTTGCAAAGACCAAACTGCATAACCGTATATTCCAAGAGGCCGAATTTGGTCCGAAAGGCAGTTTTCGACTCATCGCCCTCTTTGACGTGAATTAAGTGGTAGGCACCTCTTAAATCCAGCTAGGTATAAATACTGGACCCTGTTACTTGGTTGAGTAGTACGGGAATCAATAGTAGAGGATACCTATTCTTGATTGTTACCTTCTTTACAGCGCGATAATCGATGCACGCTGTCAAATCGCCAGACTTCTTAGCCATGAAGAGACTGGCGATGTAGAGTGACGGATAAACCCAAGTTCTAATAACTCATCCAGGTATGATCTTAAGTATTGGTTTTCAGGTTCAGTTAATGCGTAAATCCTACTACAAGGTAGCTCTGGGAATTAGGTCTATTCTACACTCGTAGATTCTGTGAGGTGGTAATGTAGTGGCTTTGACAGGATCAAAAATGTCAGAGAAGTCTTGATACTCACTAGGAAGGTGAATGGATTCTTGATTTAAGGTTGCACAAAGAGAGGCATTACTGGGTCCTTAGTGTCTTGATAGCAATGGAGTTTACAGTGGGATGAATCTAAAGTGACTGTACGTTTTACCCAATCAATTTTAGGGTTATGGAGTTCGAGCCATGGAATTCCTAGGATTAACCCAAAAGTTGGAGTATTAATGAGATTGAACACGGTATTTTCAGTATGGCCATTGTCCGCGACTAAGGTCAAAGGTTCGGTATGAAATCTTATTAATCCTGAAGATAAGGCAGAACCATCTACTGCTCTCACAGGTTTTAGTTCCTTTATGGGTATTTGAGTCAGTTGTAGTTCTCGAGCTAATTCTATGTCAAAGAAATTCCCAGTGGCTCTAGAATCGATTAACACTGGTATACTATGTCTTTGTTGTGTGGATAAAATAAAAATCACTCTTACAGTAAAATGCTTAGGCATGCAAATGATTACATTAGTGACATATTGAGTGATCTCTGTCTCGATGCTTCCCGGGGAAACAATCTCTTCTTTCCCAGAGGAAACTAGTTTTCCGACACCTGAGGTGAGCTTCTCTCTATTGTTAACACTTTCTTTTTAGCTGGCTTAGTTGGACACTCTCTAGCAAATTGCCCTGTTTTTCTGCAATAAAGGCATAAATTCCCTTTACGTCTCCTCTCTTTTTCTTTAAGTGAAAGGGGTGCCTTTATGCCACCGATTTGCAGTGGGTCCGTGGTTGCATTCTTCTCCTCACCCTCCTTTCTATCTGATTTAAAGTGTAAGTTTCTTATATAACCTCTAGGCCTTTCACTTTTTTGATCCCCTAGTCTATGACCTAACTTAACCACTAAATCCTGGAATTCAGCGAAGTCTTCGGGCAAATTGACAATATGAGCTAAGGAATCCTTCAGATCGTCCCTGAGACCCCAATAAAACAAGGATACTCTCTTCTCTTCTTTGCCATCAAGTTTCTGCTAATAACCTGTTAAAGGTGGTGATGCAAGTTATCAGATCTTTTGACCCGTGGGGAAGACCTAGGAGCTCTTTATCAGATGCGTGTATAAACACATGTTTAGCAAAAAGGTTGGACATGGCTATTTTAAAATTGTGCAGGTTATGTAGGATAGGGTCAATATTGTCTACTAAAGGCATGGCCCAATTAGCTGCCACACCTCCAAGATAGGAGATAATAAAAGTCACCTTAGAGGCGTCTGAAGTAAAAATCTGTGGTTTACTCATGAAGTGTAATTGACACTGACTCATGAAGGTTGTATAGCGATTACTGTCTCCTGAAAACCTCTCTGGATTAGCTAAAGGAATAGGACTAGGGGTAACAACAGTGACCTGTACTGGTTGTTCAGTGGGTTGACCTAACGTAGTCCTGGATTGGAAGGCATTTGTACCGAACGTGGGTGGGGTGAAAATGGGTTTTCCCTCCTCTGAGGATTCCCTTGAGGAAGTGAACCCTAATCTAGTTTTATCCAATTCATGTCTAAGAGACTGATTCTCTAAACGTAAGTCTTGCATTTCTTCATTTAATTTCTGTACTAATTGGGTTAATTGCGTGACATCCATCTTGACTCCACTAGATGGGTACAATTTTAAGAGGAAACAAGGGAGTGTGTGGCTTGGCATTCTGTTGCGCAATCACACATGGCATTTCGGTTGTTTCCTTCTTGATGTTGTAAGGTCCCACCTCCCCTGTGAACCGGCTAGTCTGCAAGGAGGATAACACTTGATGAACCAGCCTGTCCCCAAGGGAAAGGGGAAGTGGAGAGAGAAACAAGACAAAACACTGGTCTTCGTCTTGAGGAATCTAGTTGTTAGTTTCTCTTACTGAAGTTCTCTGGGTCTCGTGAATACCTTGCCTGCCGGCGTCTTCTTTTGAAAATAACAGACTGAAATGAACCTTCATTTCTTAAGAGCAATCACCAAATAATAAACAATGCACAATATATGTTCTTACATACCACTTGTTTGGAGGGCCATGCAAAACTTCTATTGTTCAGGTTTAATACGATCTTGGACTTAGATCTGCATACCTTCAATAACGTGAGATAATGGTATTAAATGGTGAACGTTAGAATATTAGAATATTCCTTCACAAGTGAACAACTGGTTAGTAGATTTAGTTTTAGATTAGAAATAGCAAACTCGAACTTGACGAGAGGTCATAACTGAATACTCTGAGTGGTGATCTTCAATTGGGGTTCTGTTCTGTAAATATACTCAAAAGAGAGAACAGTACTAGAAGAAACTAGCACAAGTATCAAGGATATTGTCAATTCTGACCTTGTCTTACATGAACATTATGCATCACTAGTTAACAAACAAAAAAAATTATTAACTTGTGTTCAATTGTTTCACCAATTCGCTATTTACAATTGTCTTTTAAAAGCTTTTTTGACTTGACTTGGATTTGTCCTTAGCAATGCTTGTTGCTAATAGTCTTTCTGTGTCCAAATGTTAATGCAATAGTTTCCAAAACATCTTAATTCTAAATGTCCAACACTGTATCCGAAATGTTAATGCAGCGTTTTCCAAAACCTCTTAATTCTAAATGTCCAATACTGTATGAAACAATCTCAAGGGCTCACGCTTTGAAATCAGTTCTATTTGTTTCTATTTTAGTTGCCTAGCAACTTACTATGCTTACTTTCCTATTCGCAGGTCGTCGCTGTTGAGTGAAGGAAACCGGAAGTCCTGGGATGAGAAGGCCGGAACGAGGAAGAAGGAAGAAGTCTGCCGGTCGTTTAGAGGAAGCCGATCGTCTGGAGAGAAACCGGGATGCTGAAGAACAGGTAAGAAAGGTTGGTGCTGGATGGAGGATTGTTGGAAGCAAGGCGGCTCCTGGGAGAGGTCCGGAACGCGCGTGATGACGCTCGTGCAAGAAAGCCAAGCACCGTCATATTCCGAGCGTTCCTTTAAATAGCTTCTGCAAAATTAATTACGGCGGGGTGACTTCCTCATTTGAAAGCGCCTCACGTGAAGCCAAGGATACCGTTGGGCAGTTACTCCACGTGAAGGTTCTAATGAAGGCGCAAATGAAACGGAGATCACCAAGCATTGGCCAATGTAACCAACAAGCATTGGCCAATGTAACAGCCTGAAACATAACGTGGCACACAATAGAGGTTTTAATAAAATATGTACACATGATGTCTGGGATCTGTATTTGGAACACATGGTTATATGCTTGACTTAAATTATGCAAATGGTGACAAGAACAATGAACCTAGCAGACAGCTGCACAGGAAGCATATGAACCCTTATCAATTACTTTGATCAGACGTATTGCAAGTAATTTGGCAAGGACCTTAGGCTCCACATTCAGAAGTGATATTGGCCGATAGGAGGCGTAGCCAGTTCTGGGTTTGCCTTCTTTGTGTATGACCACTATGTTAGCCACTCGTTGGGCATATGGTAGCAGTCCCTTCTCCCTGCTCTCCGTTAACATAGCTCGAATATAGGGGGCAAGTTTATTAGAATTCAGTTTCTACAATACTATGGGGATGCCAATTGGCCCCATCGCTTTACCTGAGTTCACTCACCGGATAGCCTGCTGTGGCATCCTAGTGCCTGTTGCTAGCAGTTAAGGAATGTTATATAGTGATGTTAAGAATGTTATGTTTAGAGTTGAGTCAGTTGAAGCCTGGTAGATGGACTGTGGACATCTCTCCTGTGGATGAAATCCTATTATTGGAATAAACTCCATTCAACTTTATACTGCCTCACCTTTGGTTCTTACAATTGGCGACGGAGGATGGGATATATTAAAGGATCTCAACACTACCCTGGATAAATCATTTTTTTTTTGCTTAAAAAAAAAAAAGAAGACTGAAAACACATCTCTAAAAAGGTACTGTGTTTTTTTATTTTTGGAATTTATCAAATGCTACCTGGAAGAAACTTCACCTATATTGACTTTAAGCTCGCTCTTTAGACTTAGAATAAAGTAGCTCCTTTGGACTATATTTAACCCATATTTTAAAAGATATATTTCGGCATAAAATATGGTGAAAAGGTAATTTTACTGCTTTTGTGTCTAGCAAGCATCCATGAATTGTAGCATTTTCAACTGTTTCTGCAGTTTGTAGATAAATTCTTGAATGACTTTAGTGGTGAACTTTACAAATTATAATTTCGCCAAAGAAATGGAGGTTTACACATTCAAGACAATCCTCCATTTAGCGTAATTTTATTATTGTCACTGAATATTTTTCTGAAGCTGTTTGTATTAACGTTTTGTACATCAGTCTCAAGTAAAGGCAGTGCATTATTTGAACCTACCGCACTCGAGTATTTGCCTCACGGACCTGCAGTGTCCGCATTTTCTTTGCGTCACTAGGAAGCAAGTACGTTGCTTAATTCATGAAGTACCATCGTCGTGGGATTCCCGGAAAGTCATTGTTCTGTTTGACGCGTCACAGGAAGCAGATGCATTGTGGGTTTTTGTAACGTGAAATGTCATCATGTTTTTCACGTTAGCGTGGTGGCCATCTTAGGTGTCAAAAACTTCAGTATCGGCAGTATCTGCAATTCAGGATATTTTTAACGGAAATAATTTTTTTTTTTTTACAGGCAGTAAGAGACATCTATTTTGACTTTCAGGAGGTACGTTTCATTTGTATTTTTGGAAAACGAATTATCGCGTGTTGCAACAGTGACACTCACACGTTAAAGAGTCATCTTACTACATGATGATCTACGTGATATATTAATTATCGTGTGTTACAAAAGTGACTCACACAGTGGACATGGTATTTTGAGTGCAACAGTGACACGCACACTTTGAATACTTCATTGTGTACTGCGTGCAACAGTGACACGCACACTTTAAATATATGTCTTGTTTCTTTTCACCAGTTATGATTTATGTGTTGCTGCAGTGATATAAACTAGAAGAGACACTGCAGTAACACACAAGCTTCTTGTGTTTCAATGGATGCATGTCAATAACACATGATTGTGGCTTTTGGAGATCGTAGATTACTTTGATGTGTTGAAGTTTTATTTATAGACTTGTTATCACATATATTGGTTATTTATGCTTACTTGCACAATTGAGTGTATATTATCAACTTTAAATTAAATTTGGAAAAATTATCTTAGAGTTTCCAAATTTGCAGTATAAGTTTGTTCTTATTGTCAAAACAAAATGCAAAATGTAACAGTCCCTTCAGTTTTTTCTGTCTTCTCCCGGAGACCCTCCCATTAGATAGCAGAAATGGCGTAAGGTCTTTGAAAGATATGCAAGAGTTTGCGGATCTTCTTTGAGTGCCGAAAGGAAAACGGCGTTGTTGCTACGTTGTTTAGGTTCAGAAGGTCAGGAAGTCTATGACCATCAGTGTGAGATTTATATAGCAAAACTGGACAAGCATTACCTTCCAAAGGTTAGTACCATCTTAGAAAGGTATCATTTTGGTCGGAGAACTCAATAAGAGGAAGAAAGCATTGAGAATTACATAACATCTCTGAGTAAACTAGCGTCCACTTGTAAATTTGGAGCATCTGTAGATGAAAGGATAAGGGACCAGTTTATGTTGGGGTGCAACATTGTGCGAGTTAGGGTAGAATTATAGCAAAAGGATGAACCCTCTTTAGAGGATGTCATAACAATAGCGAAAAGAATAGAACATTCTATGAAATGTGTGGAGGTGAATAAGAAAAATGGTGAAAACAAAAAGAAAAGCTCAGTACATGCTGTCAAACATATGCAAAAGGATAACACTGGTCAAAAAGAAGTTAGTAAAGAAACTCCTTCCAATAAAATTCCTTCTAGTGTTAAGTCACATAATAAATGTGACTTTTCACAAGTAAAATGCTTTCATTTTGGGAAGATGGGACACTTTGCCAATGACACACAATGTCCGGGTTGGAAGGCGACTTGTAGTAAATGTAAAAGGAAGGGACATTTTTCAGTTGCTTGCAAAGGTAAAAACTACAAGGGAAAGGTTAGCGAAATATTTTACGATTTTGATGAAACCAGTGGAAACTCTGATGAGGTCGATTGTGGTCAAATTTTGGTAAACGTTATACACAATCATGAAGGTAGAAACTGCCCCACAGATGAAATATTAGTTGATGGGAAACCTACAAGGGTACTTTTTGACTCTGGTGCGAAAATCACCATTATTGCAAAAGAGTTTTATCTTAAAGAGTTGAAAGATAATCGCCCTGATAACAGACCGTTTGCATATGGTGGGGAACCCATCAAACTTTTTGGTTATTTTAGGGGGCTAATTAACTATAAGGACAGGTTAACCAGTGCAAACATTTATATATCACAGAAGGGGGATAGTATACTAAGCTGGTTCGACCAAATGGATCTAGGTGTAATGTTGGACCCAAATTCATCTCCGCCCATTATATTAAAATAATCTTTTATTTCTATACCCAAGTCCATCTCTGCCATCAGTCATGATTTGAGTAAAAGTTCTGGTGACACTTTAAAGGAAAAGTCACCTAAAGTTTTTTCTGAGAAATTAGGTTGCCTTAAAGATTATATCCATCACATTCGTTTGGTTGATGATGCAGTACCTGTCTGCTGTAAGGTTTGCAATGTTCCTGTTGCCGTTAGAGGCAAAGTCAAAAATGAATTAGAATGACTTGTTAAGGATGGAATGATTGAAGAGGTCGAGGCAACCCAATGGCTTGCTCCGATTGTAGCCGCCAAGAAATCAGATGGGTCTGTGTGTGGATCACAGGGAACTGAACAAAAGCATGGCAGTGGACCATTACCCTTTACCGAAAATTGATGAAATGTTGATGTTATAGAAAGGGGCTAGAGTTTTTAGCACCGTTGATTTTAAATCTGCTTACCACCAGATTAGGCTAGATGAGGAGTCTAAAGATTTAATGGCCTTCGTTACCCCATTTGGAACGTTTTGTTTTGTTAGACTTCCATTTGGCTTAGTTTCAGCTGCTTCTGTTTGTCAAAGGGCTTTAGAGAATGTTCTGAAGGGATTGAATGGTGTCAGAATTTACCAAGATGATATTTATATTTTTGGATGTGATGACAAGGAACATTATGTGTGACTTTTAGATGTGTTGAACATACTAGGTGAATTTGGTTTAACGGTTAAAATAGAAAAATTCAAATTTAGGAGAAATTCAATAGATTATTTGGGTCACACCATTTCTGAAGGAGGAATTTTACCAAAAGAAAGTTTGATTGCTGCTATACGAAAGATGACTTCTCCCACCAACAAAAAAGAACTAATGAGCTTTTTAGGCATGGCAGAATATTATAGTACATTTATACATGGTTTTGCTTCCTTGTATGTTAATACGAGAGCTTTACTGAGGAAAGGATGTGATTGTCTGGAATGACAAGTGTGAAAAAGAATTTTGTGTTCTTAAAGATAGGTTGAGTTGTGCTCCAAAATTAAATAGTTTTAATACAGAGGAGAAATATATTTTGATAAATGACGCTAGCCTTAAAGGTTTAGGTGCGGTGCTTGTGCAGAATGTAGGTGGTCAGGAAGAAGTTATACTTTTTTTGTCAAGGAGTTTAAGGGGTGCTGAACTACGGTACGTTGTGGAGAGAGAAGCACTTGCTGTGTATTGGTTCATAAGAAAGCTAAAATATTTGTTGTGGGAAAGTGTATTCGAGATAAGAACGGGTCACAAACCACTGTGTGAAATTGTAAAGAAAAAATGAATTGTTGCAGTTTCAAGTAGAATCACAAGGTGGGTTGTGGGATTACAAGAGTACAACTTTCAGGTGAAAAACCTGCTAGGTGTTGAAAACAAAGTTGCAGATGCATTGTCTCGTCTTGTCCCTAAAGATGAGTCAGGTCAAGAAGATGATTTTGATGATGAAGAGGAAATGGTGTGTGCCATAGAAGAGAATGTAATTGACAAAGATAGGTGGGTAAAGGCACTACAGGAGGATTCTGATTTGATGGACATTTTGAGACAGGTTGGAGAATCAAACCCAGGAATAATGAAAACTTAGAGAAATTTTGGCATGTTAAAGATCAGCTTTCAGAACATGATGGTTTACTTGTTAGAGGCACAAGACTAGTTCCACCAAGCACTACAACAAAAACGGAGAGGAGAGAAGAGGGGTGGATTCGGTTTCCCCAAGTACAATTTACATAAACAGAAAGAGTCCACACAAAGAATGTTACTAGAGTAGTCACCAAAGTGGTGGAGAGCACTCAGTGTTCTTTTAATACCCCTCACACAACAAAAGGACCCTTGGTGTCATGCTTCATCATCAGGGTCTTTGCACCCCTCTACGGGATGGGGCGTGCTGCTAACCGATGAAATACGTGGGAGCACTTAGATTGATGACTATGTGTGGTGTGCGGAGGGGTTATGTTGTTAAGTGAGTGGTGGGTTTGAAGTGATAAATGGTGAAAAAAAGGTTAAAAAGAGCCTGGCACGTGAAGTCTAGTAAATTAGAATGGGTCTCCGTGCTGGCTCTGTTAAAAAAGGGGGTGTCGAGGTGTATATGTATGATAATGTACAACACCTCATGAGTGCGTGAACATGTTTCGATGCAAAGCATCTTCTTCAGGACGGAGCTGCACAATCCCCACCTTACTCACATCAAAAATACATCGTATTAGACATAAATTGTTTAATTCGGCTTTCCGAAACTAATGTATACCTCACTTTTATTTATATTTCGTAGACATCAGCAATTAATATCTGTAATAGAAAAGGAAAAGAACACAAAAGGACAAATGATATTATATTACTAAGTATATCCAGTCGTTTGTTCAATGACCTAGAAAAATATATGTGAGGGCAACACTCTCTAGACAAAATTTGTCATGCTACTCCTGTGAGGTGCCCTGGAAGGAAAAAAGGACAAACACAAGACTAACACACACATAACGTATAACACACACTCTATTCAAATAGCTGCAGGGATGGTGCAGTACTCCAGGATATTGTCGTTAGGTTTCACAGAGGAAAGAAAGTAATGCATACTTGCTGGCAAACAAATTGTTAGCACCATGAGCCTCCAAGGCGGGGTGTTGTGCTAAATAGCAACCTAGACATAAGAAAGGTAGAAACACAAAACCAAAGCTAAATGTCATAATCTTGGTGGTCCTTAATTACTTACTTGGTTCAGTTGTAAAAGCAACCCTCCGAATGTCGAAAACCGGAATCACCATATAAGGCCCTAGCCGTTTCCGTTTTTTGACATTTTACGAGTTTTGGAGTTCGCTTATTAGGCGATTTCCGAATGGCCACCACTATCAACAGAGCCACGACCAGGGGTAGACTGAGACAGGGATTCTCCTGCTTTTGGTAAGTACGGCATAGCCTAACCAGATCGGACGGTTCTGGTCATAAAGCGCCGGGACACTCCCCGGAGTAGCCGAGCGCTATATAAAACACCACCTAACATTAACATTAACATTAACTTATTTCTCTAGCGCATATGGGTCACCTGGGAATTTCAAAAAATAAAGAAACATTGAGAATAACTTATTGGTGGCCGAGCATGGATTTACAGGTCCAGCGGAAAATTAAAGATTGTGTTGAGTGTGCTTTACGTGAAAGGGTGGCCAAACCCAAGGTTCAGCCAATGATCATCAGAGATCGTCCGGCTGGACCATGGAAAGAAGTGAGTTTGGACATTCTTGGGCCCATATACTCATCTGGTTCAGAATGGTATGTACTTGTTTTAGTTGATTTTTTTTCAAGATGGCCAGAGATTGCCATCACTCGATGTATTGAAACTAAAGACGTGGTGATGTTCTTAGAAAAACTATTTGCTAGAGAAGGAATTCCTAATACAATCCTCACGGACAATGGTGTTCAATTAGTTTCCAGGGAGATGGAAGCATTCTTGTCCAGTCACGGAATAAAACATAAAAAGTCTTCATTGTACCACCTAGAAACCAATGGTATGGTTGAGAGATTCAACCGTGTGCTGAAAGAAACAATTAGGATGGCAAAGTCTGCAGGTTTAGATTGGCGTACTGAAATCTTTAAAAAGGTTAAGGTATACAGACTATCTCCACATGCCATCACAAATTGGACACCGTTTGAACTTTTTAGGTGTAGGTGTGCCAACACCCTGGTGGCACCACCTTGGGTCAATGATATGCAACCTAATTTGTTTTCAGAGAATGAGTTAGTTGAGTCGGAAAAAAATTCAATCCAGGAAAAGACTTCATGATTTAAAGAAAAGTGTTAAGAAAACTTCTGTTAAAGTGGGTGATTGAGTTCTTATAAAAAATCCATGTAAAAAAATAAAATGTTATCTACAACATTTTTAAAACCGATTCAGGTAATCAAGATTTTCAAAAATGCTATCAAGACGGCAGACCACCGCATTTGGAAGTTGAACAGGGTGGTCGTGGTTAGGAAATACATGGTATCTAAATCTGATGATTGTTCAAGAAAACCACATCAAGCCACTGTTGTTCCACAAGTCATTCGAAAATCTTCAAGAGTTCCTCATGCACCTGCTTATTTAAAAGATGTTGTTAAATAGGTTTTATTCACTTATTTATAGGTCGTTTGCATTATGATTTTATGAGGTTAATTTTCCTTTCTTTTTCTGTTTATCTTTCTGTTTTGCTGTAAAGTAGGGAGATGTGTGGCATCCTAGTGCTTGTTGCTAGGAGCTAAGGAATGTGATGCACTGATGTTAAGAATGTTATGTTTAGAGTTGAGACAGTTGAAGCCTGGTAGATGGACTGTAGACATCTCTCCTGTAGATGAGATCCTGTTATTGGAATAAACTCCATTCAACGTTATAGTGTCTCACCTTTGGTTCTTACACCTGCGCCACTGTTGTGTGGCTTTTTAAGCTCCAAGTGCATTCTCCCGATTCATGCCCTTATATTGGTACAAATCACATTGCCCTTATATAGGCATTGAAATCAATCCCTTATTTAGACATAGCCCATGCAGACCAAATACAGGCATGGCTACTTGTACCCGTACTAAACGTCACAACGATTTCTTAGAAAATCGGCTTAAGCAGTTAGGGAACTTCCCCTTGCTTGAATATTGATTTATCAAAGAACTCATGTACTTTGCAAAGAACAACTATTCCCTAGGGGTTATTTCCTGACGTTATTATGCCTGACTTTACGTCAATCTATGGCATTCCTAAACACCTTAATGGAATAAATATACCTTCCCTTGCTATGGCAAACTACAGTGGTTCGGAGCAGTTCGTCTATCTACTTGCCCGGCGCAGCTCGCTGCAGCAAGTGCCGAAGGAAGCCGACCCTCCAGCTGACACACTGATCAAGAGACTGACTTTCTCTCGCCGAGAATCCAGCTCCAGTGTTTCCTGCTCCTCTTGCGGAGTGTTGGGAAATCGAGTCCTGAGATAGAGATACCAGACCTCCTTTAGTCTAAACCAAGGTACGAAGCTGATTAGAACCTAGAGAAACCTTTGGTAGATTCTTGGCAAAAACAACTAAACCTATGCTACACAATACTTACTTCTTCCAGCATACTAGACTTAGGTTAGGTACATTAGGGTAGGCGTATTTAGAAACACCAGTTGAGTATTTTAGTCAATGTTATTTATGTATGTATTTTTATATGGCTTAGAAACCATACAACGCTTTTACAGTATTATTTTGTAAATACTTTTCTCGCTGTACGCATTATACTTTGGAGTCTGCTTAACGATTGTAGCAGTTCACTTCTCTTGCATGAGTAAGAAGACTTTCTCTGCAACTCTGTTGAAACGAAGCATGCACGATTGACTGAGTGAAATACTTATCTGTTGTTTCCGAGACTCTAGAGATATATTTCTTATTCTTGGGAAACAAAGTTGTCATGATTATTCGTTTGTCACAAACGAATCCCTTCTCGTGAATTCAAGAAAGTTTCTAATGACCTATGAGCTAGCTGACACTCACTAATAAGTTTAGTATATTCGATAGAGACCTAGTCGACCTCAGTCCTACGTTAAATCTATAGGATATATTATTCCAATGTGCAGAGCCTATTGGGAATATAGGAACTACACTACATGGCGCCCAACATTTGGTAAGGCACTAATTTAACGCTATATACTAAAGTAGCTCAGTCATGCTTTTCTCAGAGACCCCTTTTTCCCGTAAAATACTCCAATAGACGTCTGGAGTGGGTAAAGGGATAAATATCCGCCATAGCTGAGTAGGACGAAAATCCTATGTATTAGTTTTTGGTTTATTTCTACGTTGAAGGATACAGTGTTCAAAAATATTGTGCACCTTATCTTTGTTTCCTTGAAACTTGCTCTGCAAACTTTCATTAAACAAAATTGCCGAATAGCGACACTGAGAACGGTGAAGCTACAGGCAGCAATGTCATACAAGCTTTAAACTTTACAGGTCAAGAGACCGACGAGGATGCTATAAGCATTCCAGAAACTTTAAGGAAAGCCATCACTATGAAACTTATAAGAAATGGAGGTGGTAGGGTAGTTTTTGCGATTGAGGCACACAAATATCATCAGACAGAGGTATTCTATTCATGGATAGTCTTCCCCAAAGCAAATTTCGCTTCTACAAAGAAGATGAAGCTCCAGAGGGATACATTCCTTTCAAGGATGTTGAAATTCCACTAACATACCAAGAGCATGCGCTCTGGTTTAAAGGCGCCCTAAAACATACACATCACATTACCAGGCTTGGTCCACTAGGTAGACAAGGAGCAACATGGCTAGCTTTAGCCAACTACAGACCTGACCCTGACACTGAAGCAATGTCAGACGAGGATTTACTAAGTAATATACAAAATTTAGTGGAATTATATAGTTAAAGATCTTTATTAAAAACACTCCTACTCCTCCTAAAAAGAAGTGGGAAAACACTAAACAAACTTTTAAAGAGAAGCGTTCTCAATCCCGAGGTAGGTCTCCTCAAGAGGAGCCCTCTGAAAGGTGGTATAACTCAGGAATAGGGACAATTTGAAAAAACCTGATAGATATCAAGATACTGATACACGTTCCTCACGTACCTTTCAGACTTCCTCACAGAAATCTGAAAAAAGAGGACGATCAGAACAAAAGGAAGATCTCGTGAAGTCCAAAGACGACCAATCTTATTTCTGTTTCTATGATCACCAATGCGTGGTAAAAGGAAGAAAAGGATTCACACACTTACAAGTGACCCAGCCGGGCACACTTGTAGTGGTCGGGGAAAACGCAATATGTAGCGCAAGGCAATTGTATTACAATCTTGTGGTAATGTTGATTACACCTGCAATGGGTGTGTCATGGATAGAATATCTCAATATTATCCAATTCTTTATGCCAATGATTATAACAGACGAGGGTAATGTCTGTATCAATGTTTATATGTGGGTAGTACCTCACTGCTGCAGAGCTCGATCGCGTCTTACAGCTTGGCTTCCCAAGCTGTAAGACGCGATCGAGCTCTGCAGCAGTGAGGTACTACCCACATATAAACATTGATACAGACATTACCCTCGTCTGTTATAATCATTGGCATAAAGAATTGGATAATATTGAGATATTCTATCCATGACACACCCATTGCAGGTGTAATCAACATTACCACAAGATTGTAATACAATTGCCTTGCGCTACATATTGCGTTTTCCCCGACCACTACAAGTGTGCCCGGCTGGGTCACTTGTAAGTGTGTGAATCCTTTTACCACGCATGGGTGATCATAGAAACAGAAATAAGATGTCCTTCATTTTCCTGTCCTGACGAGACCCCCACCCTAAAGGGTCGAAACGCCGTCGACGCTACGTGGAATAGAACCCCCAAACAGAGTGCCTACGATTGTGTAGATTCACTCAGAATAATTACAATATCTATTTTGGGTCTTTTTCCAGTATATGTATTCATTTAGAAACCACTGTGCCTTTAGAGTACTTATGTTTTGTGTATTGTTAGTTTGGTTGTTTTGATACACTTGGGACACATCGCACTTTTATGTATTGTTTATGTCTTTTTGTATGAACCATTCTGTATGACATATTTCAATATGATATTTGTACTATAAAGCAAAAACGAGAGAAGAATATATATAATTGTGTGTGTGCTTCTTCTTTTAGCCATCCTCAATCCTCAGTAGTAATATTTATCGCCATTGAGCTATACAACTAAGTGTTATTATTTTCGATTGCACCACTGGAACCATTGTTCTTGATATAACTGTCTGCCCTGGTTCCTTGTGAGTAGGGTCTCCCTTGTCTTTTGTGAAAGGTCCAAAGACGACCAGCACGTTCCAAAAAATAAGAAAACTCAATTCACCAAAAAGAAGATAGCAGGTCTAAAAATCAGACATGCCGAGGATCTTGAGGACACAACTCAATAACTGGGAATGGGCTCAAATGATGTTGGACAGCGCAGCAGAAGTCACCATACCTCACAAGAACTTGAAGGATGATCTGGAGACAGTGGACTAGAATGAGTACATCCAAGTTGAAACTGCAGATACCAGGGTTAGAGTCCCACATACGTTACATGAAGTAACACTCCGGATGGACGGGGACATAACTAGAAAAATAAGAGCACTCTTTTGGGAAAAGCTCTCTCAGGGTTATGACATTCTTTTAGCTGAACAAGACTGACCACCTGAATTTGTCAGGAAGTGCCCACATTGCGAAAACATCATTATGCCAGCTTTCTCCAACCATATTTCAATTCATTTGAAATACACTTATGCCAGGAAATGGGCAGTAGCCCAGGCTCCTTCATTATATTAAAACCATGTAGGATGGGATGAGGATTCTTCTCAACATAAAATCCAGTTAAAAACTCAACCAACTGCACAAAGGCAGTACCCAGTTAAGCTGGAAGCTGAAAAACAGGTCAGGGAAATATTAGATCAACTTCAATACCAAGGGGTGATTGAAACATGCACCTCATCCATGAACAATCCTTTGTTTCCTGTCCCCAAACCAGAAAATACATATCGTCTAGTTTTGGATTACAGACATTTAAACTCTTGTTGCAAAACTTTTGCAGTACAAAATGCACAAAGTGCAGCACTAATGAATAACATTGTGCGTAAAAAATATAAAACTACATTAGATATTTCTAACGGTTTCTTCTGTCAAAACATTGCACATGAAAGTAGGTATTTGACCACTTTCTCAATCATGGGGACACAGCGTCAATTCTGTTGTCTCCCCCAGGAATTCAAGAATAGTCCAGGGTTATTACAAACCTATGATGATGAAGCATTATCATATGTCGATGACATCTATTTAACAGACGATGACTTTGATAGGCATTTGAACAGAGTGAACACCATTATTTTAGGATTCGCCTCTGAAGGGTATAAATTCAATTTCAAGAAATCGAGAATTGCCCACTTAAACGTCCTTTTCCTAGGATATGAGTTATCAAGTGAAGGCAAAAGCCTGGCAGCAAACTTTCTATAGAAATGTGCGCTGCTCCAACCTCCAAAAAAGCTGAAAAACTTACAGTTGATTCTAGGTTTCCTAAATTTCGGAAGAAATTACATTCTAAATTACGCAGAAAAGGTTAAACCTCTCTACGAATTAATCAAACCTGTTTTCAAAACAGTTAATCGGATACAAAAACACACAGAAATTTTGCTTTCAGTCCAAACGGACATGTTGGCAACAAAACATTTGCAAACATGCGTAAACGTACACAAATTAGTGATCCGAATCATCCCAGGAAGATGCGGGTTCACGTACTTAATGTTTAATGATGGAGAAAAAGTACCAATAGCTTACAAATCTCACTTGTACACATAAGCTGAAATGAAATTCACTTCTACAGAAAAAAATGTGACAGCGGTTCAAACTGCAGTAGCAAAAGAGAGAGCCCTTGCACAGGGTAAGCGCATAATGGTCGTTACTCCTGAACCTGCCTTAGAGGTAGTGACAAAAGCGAGCATTCCGAATGCAAAAGCTTTGTATCCGAGATGGATACAATGGGTTAATTCTCTTGCTGCAACAGACGTTGAATATGTTTTCGACCCTTATTTGAAAACACAACAAGTTCTACAATATGAACAAGAATGTCCTCTGCCTGCTAAGATTCTGCCTCTAGAACTGTAGGAATGTATAATTTATACAGACAGATCAGCACAGCCCGCTATTGGGGTAAACAAGCTTATAGTGCTGCGTGCACGTTCGTTGAAAGTCGCTGGTGAGAAGGCAAATTTCGACCAATGGTCACTAAAACTCAATCTCTAGGAGATTGTACAGCTCAGTGAGCTGAACTACAAGCATTCAAGATGGCGCTTGAAAATACTGATTGCGAATTCCTCACACTCATAGTGTGCGATTCATATTATTGTGTTCAATCTTACAATGAATACTTGCAGAACTGGATTGAAAATGGTTTCAAAGATGCAAAAGGTGGCACAATCAAGCATAAGTAGCTTTGGGAACAAGTAGTTCAGTTACGACAAGAATTACGAAAGGCTCACGTGATACATACACTGAGTCATCAACGTGATGGCGTTCACATTGCAGGGAATTCATTGGCTGATGAAGCCGCGAAGGCAGATGTGAAAACAGCTTCCGTAGCTGCAATCACTCGTTCATAAACAACAATAGACGGCGAAATAATGCAAGCTATCAATGCTTCAAGCAAAGACATTGGTAAAACATTACGTCAAAACTATCTACTCGAATACTCGTACATAATTGATGCAAACTCCGTTCCTTTCGCTCTAATTCCTGGAGTGGGGGATAGAGTGATTCCAAACATGAAACGTAGAGAAGCTTTGATACACGAAGAACATTTGGGAGAGGGTCTGATACATCAGGGATCTCTAAATCTATATTACAATTAAATGAGACGTACTGGTGGCCAGGGATGAATGGTCACATATACACTTTTGTAATTAACTGCCATAACTGCAACAAAGATTGCAGCTGAGAACGCCGCCAGATACCTGACTACATTGTCCAGTACAGACACCATTGTTAGACAGCATTAGACTGTCAATACGCAGACGTCCCTATGGACAGATGCGATCCCATAAATATTAAGACAATATTCATTTGGATGTGGCCTCAGTGCTCGGCTGATGGTCGAACTGTTATAAAAGATTTGTGAGTCTTTATCGGCACATACGCAGTCGGCACGCTACCTTCTGGTCAGGGTCCTGCGATTAGCTCTCGAGCTTACAAAGAGGCCATGGCCAGTATGGGAGTTACATTGTGGTATTCTAGTCCATTCCATCCTGAGGGAAATTCGGTAGTGGAGAGAAAAACCAGGACATAAAGCAATCTATAACAGCTAGGGTACTAGGCTCGGGTGATGGGTGGGTCAAACATATAATAAGTGTCCAACATAGTCTTAACAATCTGCCAAGAAGTTCTCTAGGGGGTATCACTCCATATGAAATCCTTTTTGGAACTAGAATGATTATGCAGGACCTCGATTGTCACACTTCAGTGGTAGAACAAAAACCCTTTGATATCAAAGATCGTTTGGCTGTTTTGCAGGACTTAAATGAAATAAGATCCAGACAAAGTAACGTACTCCTGAAGCCAACAACCACTGAAGAGAAACCATCCGTCCCAGCAAGACCTGTCTGGATTCCAAAGATTGGGGATCTAGTCAGAGAAAAGATCATGGAAAAGAAGGAATTTGGGCCTTCTTACAGACAACCAGTACCTGTCCTAGCCATCCACGGATCAAGAACAGTATTACTGCCACCCCTTGCTGGTAAAAAGGAGAAGAGGTTTGTGTCCATCGTCAAACCACATCATGTGACCGATCATAAGTAGTAGGCCAAGTGAACTCCAAAGATGTAGCAGATGCCGTAATCTGGCTACTATCCAAGAGGTTCAAACTGAGAGACTCATCTCCTTTGAAGAATCTGCAGTGCGAAAAGAAGGACTATGCAACAAAGCCATGGAACTTGTACCTCTTGAGACCCAAATAATAGTTCGTCAAGAAACGCCTGTCTACAATGAAATAGCAGCTGACTATACAAATGTAACAATTGATCAAGTGGTTCCAGAGATTTCACCAAATCCTGATGCAATCCCTACAATTGACAGAACTGCCTCTGGCTATTTCATTAACTTTGATACGTTTCCCGAGGATCCCAGCAAACCTGAAACAACGCTAGTAAAAAGAACTTTCAATAAACAAGCAATGGAACTTTTTCATCAACTGGAAAAGACTTATCTGGTTTTACCATGGATTTAACTTTGGATTGTTTTGGGTGTACTTTTTCTTCTACTTTGGTTGACTCTTGTATTTACTTTGGGAATGCTGATAAATGGAAGATATGTTCAAAAGGACACAGCAAGTAAGAACATCAACTTAGTCCTCAAGCCACACAAATCATCTCATCGTGAACAAAGAGACTTGTCATCAGTGAACATCACAGCCGTTCCTATACCAGGTGGTATAGCTTGGGACAGAACTGAATATGACATTCCTGGTTCGGCGGAGCTGTTGAAGATTCCACACCAATTCAAGATTTCCTTGAGTGACTTTGTTTCATCTAGTACCTTTTCTGATGATTGGGACTTCTAGACTGTTAATAATATGATGTCAGACTTAGAAATGTCTGCAAAGTTTACAAGTCATGAATACTTAGAAGGTTCATCAGATTATGAACAAATGTATTTTTATAATCACGATGGTCATCATTTTGTGCATAAATCTGCAAATCCTAGAAATGTATTTACTTATAACCAATGGGAACATTGTCCTACGCCACCAAAGGGTAGCTCAAAAACATTTTATGACAAATTTCCATACCTTTCAGGGTATAATGTTTCAAATCCAGAATCATTTTACTTTAGAATCAATCATTTTTATTATGCGGATAGGACATCTCAGAACACAGCCCAGCTGCCTACATCAACCTGCAGGCAGGGCGAATTCGCACAGTAAAGACACAGCGTCTGGGTCTACAACCTGGAGGTCGACCCTGCGTAAATGAAGAAACTCTGTCACCCCACCTGAGTTGCAACCACCGCTTTTATAAGGAAAGAGTCAAAAAGGAACAATAGAAACAAGACCCCCCTCCCTAGCCCTGCACCCGTCCGAAACACCCCTCCACCCACCCTCCCACACCCACCCCGCTCCGTATCAGCTTCTCTAAACACAACTTGCCCCTAAGGATCCACCCACTCTGGCTGACTGCAATCAACGGCCCTTCAAGTGATCGGCATAGCACCTACAGGTTCCAAAGGTATAAGTTGTAATATTTGCAAATATTTCGGGCACGTCACTTCCCGAAGGTCTTTGGACAAGAGCTACGTTGACCGGTTGGGTCACCCAGTGCGCTACTTGCGCGTGGTGGAACGCGTCCCCTTCGTGCAGCTGAAAGTTATCTGTGCGCAATGTGGTAAACAGGATCAGACCGTCCAGGTCGAAGAGCGAGCCCACCCTTTTGCGGCCTTCTTCTCGCCAGCGATGGAAGACCGTTGATGCGCAGCCCGGCGGAAAGTCAGGGTTGTCTACTATGGGTGTCATTGGGTAGGGGAAGGAAGTCCAGCCTTTACGCAGCACCAACTGGTCCCAAGCTTTTAGCGTCGGAGAGGTCACTAGGGAGGAATACAGCCCCCATGCTCTATGCTTGCGCGGCAGCCACAACTCTCGCCAGATATTACATCCGGCCCCCGTCTGGTCCATAAAGTTCCAGTGTTTACTGGACAGAGGCCTATTCCACTCTACTATGTACCTAAGACAGGACGCCTGGAAATACGCAGCAAGCAAAGGGAAGCACAGTCCACCAGCCGCCTTCGGGGTAGTGGTCACTGTAAACGCAAAGCGCGGCCTCTTGTTGTTCCATAAGAACTTGTTGAGCAGGCCCTGAAGTCTCCGCAGCATGCCCGGCGGCGGGCTCAAAGGTAGCATCTGAAAAATATAGAGTATACGGGGAAGCACAGTCATTTTGATTGCGGCCAATCTCCCAAACCAAGCCAATTTAAGGCGCGGCCAGTTGTAGAGGGCCTTCGTAACATGCTCAGCTAAGAGGGCATAGTTTAAGGATAGGGTTTTAGCTAGGGTTGCGGCTAGTCGTATACCCAGGTATGTGATATATGATTGTACCCATTGGAAGGTAAAGTCCCTCTACAGGTCCACTATATCAATATCCGGGACCGAGATGTTGAGAATTTGCGATTTAGAAAAATTAACTTTAAACCCCGCCGCTTTTTGGAAGGCAAGGAGTTCCGCGGACAGACACTGCAAAGAGGAGTGGGGATTAGTCAGAGCCAAGATGACATCGTCCGCATACAGACTGACTTTATGGACATCAGCTCCGAAACAGATCCCTGCTATACCGTCATGAGACTGAACGTGCTGGGCAAAAGGCTCCATATAGAGCGCAAAAAGTAACGGGGAGAGGGGACACCCCTGCCGCGTCCCCTTAGTGATGGGAAAGTAGGCAGACCGACACCCATTCACCCGCACCACCGCTGTGGGAGCTGTATAGAGGCACTGAATCCAGCGCAAGAAGTTATCGCCTATACCGAAAGCCCTCAGCACCTCAAACATATAGCCCCAGTCAACATGGTCGAATGCTTTCTCCGCATCGATAGAAAGCAGGAAGGCCTGCGTCTTAGAGTGGTGTACCAGGTCCAGGAGATGAAGAAGTCTCTTAGTGTTATCACCCCCCTGCCTAGTTGGAATGAACCCTGCTTGATCAGGGTCGATCACTCCGTCCATCAGAGGACTAAGCCTAGCAGCCAACACTCCCGCAAATAACTTAGCATCAATGTTGAGGAGTGAGAGCGGCCTATAAGAGCTGCATTCCGTAGGGTCCTTCCCTGGTTTGAGAATGACCATTATGGCTGCTTCAGTCATGGAGGGAGTCACAACCCCAGTGTCGAGGAAGGAATTAAAGAGGCGAGTCAAAAGGGGAGCCAGCTCCTTACAATACGTTTTATAAAATATAGCTGAAAAACCGTCTGGTCCAGGTGATTTAGCTAACTTCAGCCGCGCGATGGCCAATATAACCTCTTCTACTCGTATCTCCAAGTCCAGCGCTTCCGCCGATTCCCGATACAGGGGTGTGATACCAGATGATGCAAGATACACCCTTATGCTCTCAGGCGCCGTCTCCTCCTTCCTATACAGCGAATGATAAAGTGGCGAAACAATGGCAGTGTCAGTAGTGTGGGCCGTCGCCTGTGGATCCTTGATTGCTTGAATAATGTGTAACTGCGTATGCACGCACAGCCTGTGCGCCAGCATCCTACCCCTTTTTCCCCGCATAGGTAGAATTTATGTCGCGAGCGCAATAAGGCATGTGCCGCCCTATCAAGATCAAGGTGTTTTGAGCATACGTCTCCTCATCTCCAGTTCTCTCCACACCCTTGGAGCTCCCGTTCTCTTGTGGATCGCCTCCAATCCACGGACATCCCCCTCCAACTCCGCACGTTTCTCCCTGCGCAGCCTAGAATACGTTGCAGCAAACGCTACAAAATCTCCCCTTACAACTAACTTCAGAGCTTTCCAAATTGAGGCCAGCGGAGTGTCCTCCACCACATTGTCTGCTAGGTAATGAGTGATAGTGTCACAAATCTTCGCCACCACAGAGTCGGGGTGCAGCATGGAGTCTCGAAGGCGCCAACCGGCTGAAGGCGGCTGGGCACCACCGAACAAGACCACTACAGAGATGAGCGCGTGATCGGAAAGGGAGCGTGGCGTGATGTCCGCTGCAGATAAGTGAGGCAGAAAGGAGGATGCGGCCAAGAAGTGATCGAGGCGAGCATACGTCTTGTGAGCAGCTGAATAGTAGGTGTAATCACGCTCTTGGGGCTGCTGGACGTGCCACACATCATGCAACCCACCCTCTGAAAGCCACTGTTTCCCTTCTTGCGACCAAGCGCCAGTTTGGTTTGACCGCTGCTCCGATATATCTATCCCTCCCTCCATCACAAGATTGAAATCTCCTCCCACCAGAATCAGTGCATACGGAGACGCCAGTACCTGCGCAAGGGCTGCACGCAGAAAGGATCCCTGCTGGACATTGGGAGCATAACTAGACCCTATCGTGAATAGCGACTCGCCCCATTGAACGCGCACAGCCAGAAACCTCCCTCTGATGTCCACTGCCTGGGAGAGCACTTTACAATGCATACCGGCACTAAACAGCAGCACAACCCCATGCTTCTTATTCGGGCCTGAGGACCAAAGCTGCAGTGGAAAACGCTTATCCGTCATGCGCCGGACATCTTTAGCAAGGAGATGCGTTTCTTGTAAGAGGCATCACCATCTACATTCTCCAAGAGGGACAGGATTGCAGCACGCTTCAACGGGCTATTTAGCCCTCAAACATTAAGGCTCACCACTTTCATATCCCTGGCAATCCTACACTAGGAAGAAGAACAGAGCTAACACTCATTGCTGCGCCTAGACCAGCAAAGAACAACAGGACCGTGACAAGCTTCTGGGAACCTCCCCCAATACCCCTGAGCATTGATGCGGAGCCCCCAGGACCCCTCCCATGACCCCCGAGCTGATGCAGAGACCCCAAAACCACCCCCAACTCCCCCACCCTCCCCCAGACAAGGAAAACCCCAAAAACACAGGACCCAACAATACAGAAAAAGGGAGCAAACAATAGTCCGTTAAACAGGCCCCAAAAGCAGGAGAACATGGCGCCAACCACCCCTTTACCCAGTTCCTGATACAGAACTCCTTCCCAGACAAGGACACAAAAATGCTACTCATCCACTTCCTGTGAACAGTCTCCTATGGCGCCAGCTACAGGCCTGGGAGGTCCTAACTAAAGTACCGTGCCTCATGTGCTCCCTGAAGCGTCCGTCACCAAAGCCACAGATGCAACTGCAGCTCCCCTTTCCAGCAAGCTTACTGACAAGTCAGGTTTTGCCGCGGGAGCCAGCCTGCCGACCCTCTGCCAATCCGCAGAGCGTCGCCGTCATCTGTTGGGAGAGCCGCTGGCTTCAGACGGGGTAGTGGATCGTTCCAATCCTAAGATGTCAAGGGCCGCTTCCAGCAACTGGACCTATATCAGCTTGGTCTTCCATTTGAAAATAAGCCTGAATGGGTGCCCCCAGGAATAGGGAACACCGTGCTCCCTCAGATAGTTAGTGATAGGCTTAAATGACCTCCGTTTGACCAGGGTAGAGGCCGCAAGGTCCTGAAACAGCATAGCGCGGTGGCCACGTGCCTTCCTCAGAATCCTTTCTAAAAGCTGAAAATCATGCACACACACTGTTATGTCAGGAGGAGGGGCCTTGGGCCCCGAGGCAGACCCACACGGTGCACTCGGAATCTCTTGCAGGTCCTCCTCGTTCAAGATGTGCCGAAAAAGACCTTCCACATACTCCCTCAGATCCGATCCCTCACCTTTCCACGGCACTGCCCGAATTAGAATGTTATTTCGCCGAGACCTGCTCTCCAAGTCCTCGGTATGGGCTTGTAGGTCTAAGTTCTGCTCCGTTAGGCGTATCACGTCTTGCTGAAGCCGATGTATGTCCTCCGCCGTCCCCAAATCATGCTCCTCTAGCGTTGCAACTCGCTCTCCCACACCGTCCACGTCCCGCTGCATCTCTCTCAAATCAGACGCTAGCTGGGAACGCAGCTTCGTAATGTCATCCTTAATAAAAGAAAACAATTCTAGCATGAAAGCCTTGGTTCCTGGCCCATCATTGTCATCCCACCGCGGGGACTTGTCAGCAGTCGGCGAGGCAGGCCATTTTGTCTCCTGAGGGAGCCCATAAGTAAGGTGCCAAAGCTATGGAGGGAGTGCCAGCCAAAGTCCAGTCCCCCCGTTCAAACCCACCGCCACTTACGGCCCACTCACTCAGGAGCCAGAGAAGGCCAGGTTGTCTCGTCCCAGGGGCACAGGTGGTAGGCCTCAGACAGTAGTTCTCAAATTTCCTCGCGCCTCAAGGGCCAGCCAGGGACCCCTGGACTCCCGTGGCCCCCAACTCACAAAGTCCAGACGGGGAAAAGAGGCAGCAGCCCCACTGTCTACCAGATGGTCACTCAAGGCTGCGATGGCCGTCCCAAAGCGATCTCTGCAGCCGAGTCACTAGGCCCCAGTAAGCAAAGTCCAGCACAATCGCCTCCGTACTCCAAGCGGGAAAGGTCTCTTTTCTAGGCAGGAAGCAGTAAGGTTGCTTAGGGCCCACCGTCTCTCCTCCGGGCATACTAGGGGTGGGGAAAGGGCCCTGCTGCCAACTCTAGGCTTCCTCCATGCTACTCGGGCCGTGGGCTCACTGGGATCTCCGGGTCTACAGTCGAGGGATCAATCAACAGTCTCGGCCGCGCAGTCCCCTTCGGGCCAGAGACATCGCTTTGCCCGCCAATGCTGGTCGGCTGCCGACATCCGGTGCCGTCCGCTGGTCTGCGGACCGAATCTCAGGTGACCCGAGGAGTCCCTCTCCCACTCCTCACTTCTGAAGGCCGTGCTGGTGCAAGGAAGAGGGAATCAGCGCCTCCGGCAGGTGCCAGGCAGCCCGCGCCTGCCTCTCAACAGTCCCGGTCACCGGTGCCACCTCCGCCGTGGGGTCCCAGCGGGACTCCTCCGCCACTCTGATCACGACAGCCACCCCTCTACTCCAGGCTAGGGACGCCCAAATGCTGTCCCCAGCGTCCCAACAACTGCCTCTCCGGCCACGCCGCAGGGCAGACCATTCCGCTCCGTGCTTTACAGGCCGCACACTCCGCTAGCCACGAGACCCTTCTGGCTGGCAGCTCGTACGGGCCGCAACGTGCCGCGCCTCTGCTTCCAAGCTCCGATTCGTAAAATAGGTCCGCTAATCACCGCCGGACAGCCCCAGGGCACAGGGCATCGCTGATTCTTGCGTGGATGGGCGCATTTCAGGGCGATACACAAAGCTATAGAACATGCGGCACCGGAGGGACTAAAAAGCACGTCCTACGCTGCCGCCATCTTGGCCACGCCCCAATCATTTTACTTTAGATATGTTAATAGGACAGGAATGAATAGTATGTTGACAAATACAAAGCAAATTTATTCTGCGGGCTTTTATGCCCAGCTGTCCTTATTAGGTTTTGACTTTTGGAAAGACACCATTGAGACAAAAACTGTCTGGGGCACAAAAGACTGGCAAGTGCAGGGATTAGAAGCTTTATTTAGAGCCTGCATCATCCCAGAGAAAATAATGTTTTTGAATGACACTGTTCAGCAGACATCTTGTCTTGGGTTAGCCAAGATAAAAGATTTAAACAAATCGTCCATACTTACAACCTGATAGCAGTAACATTTCAGAGGGGAAGGTCGACGTACATACTATTTTGCTTCACAACAAAACAGATCCTGATTGGAAAAAAACGTTAATCTGGCCTACAGATACAAACAACTGTCAGGATAGATTCCTGAATAAGACACAAGGGTTCACATACACTAGGCCAGATCCAAGATATGTTCAAAGACTGCATCTAGGGGTAGTAACATCATACAGTGTAGGGAAACTGTGCCTTGAGTGGCTACACAAGTCTACACTGAAGGAAGTAAAACAACACTTATCTTTACTTAAAGATGTCGCTGACCTGAGGGACTTTTTACAAGGACCTAAATAACTGTGTCATAAACGTTTTATATACGCCGGTATCTATGCCATGTATAATGAAGCATGGAAGATTACGCAAGCAGAGACTGCAGAACGAATACGAGAAATTGATTGTATTAATTTAGAGAAATCTCTCTCTGTAGTTGACAACGGGTTAACGACTCTGTCATCCAAGATATATTCTTTGGACAGCATAGTATCCTCTGCCATAGACATAATGGAACAGGACTTGGCCATGTTGCAACATGGTCAGTCGCAATTACGTTCTATCATGCTATTAGGCTGGATGTTACAAAACCTTCGTTCAGGCTATGTGCCTTGTCGTTTAATCAACACAACATCACTGTTTTCTGAATTTAATCTCACAGATAAACAAATCAAATTGGCACAGAGGGGAGCAGACTATACGATGCTGAGCATTGAAATACTGGAATATTGCCATTTACAGTCGCTGAAAAACCAGCCATTGAATGGATAATACACTGTACAATCACTCTGCCTGTTACAATTTTCCATTTTCAGTATTGTTTAAAATGTATACCTGCAGGCCTATATGAAAGGTTGGGTAAAGAATACATCAAGACATCCTGGGAATTAACTTACACACACAGATGTTGGAGTGGGGGAAAGAAGTGTTTCTTAGTGCCAATAATTGTGAAAATGCACTAAGCGATCCTCCTATGTCAGGTTATAAACTTACACGGGGCCTGCGATGGTTCCTCTAACAATTTATCCTGCCACCTGCAAGGTTCACCAGCTGCAGTGATTGATCCAATTTTTAGGCAACTTTCTAATGGAAGTTACATCATGTTGATTGATCACAGCTGCTGGTGCTTGTTGCCAGGTTTAGCCTATCTTGTAACTTTGTCAGCCAGGGTCACTTGGTCACTTGCTGTATGCAAGTATTGTTTCCAAAAACCAAGACAGACCGGGAGTCGCCGTTATGGCCTTCAGTGAACATCTCTTCTTTATGAATTGATACTTTGAGCAGAATGAAAGCTATTATTTTACAAGTCGCAAGGACTTCTGCAGAGATACACACCCTATTAACTACAAACTGCCCTGTACATTTCTCAGAAATGTTAGGTCGTATCTTTAACATGTCTCATAAGAGTGTTATTGTACATGTATTTAAGACAATTTCTTTGGGACTGTTAGCACCTTTTGAAGCTGTCCTAGGAATTTTTCCAAACTTCGTGCACTCTGTGTTTGGCGGACTGTCTCTCTTGATGAGACTTGCAGCACGGATACTATTTTTGCTCCTTTTGCTCCGATATGGCAAGCCAAATCACAAGCGATACCCAGTTCACCATGGAGAACACTCTTCTGGCGATGAAGTGTTGTGAGCGCATAGTCCAAATTTTGGGATTAACTTGTTTAAGAGAATGGTTTATGTCATTCAGACCAATCTGGCAAGATTGCATCTTACCTGTTCTACGATGCCTGCTATGTGGAGAAGAATATGTGTTAGATATATGTCTCACACTCCCATCAGTCATGCCAACGGATGTTGATGCTTTGCTGGACCCGGTAAATGCCCATGCGCAGTGTTGTCCCCAGCGGCTACCAATTCTGATGACGGCATTCATTGAGATCTCACAGACGCAAAATGCTGATGGTGAGGTACGAGAGCAAAGCGGCACACAGGTACCATCCAATTCGAACATTGCTAACGCGACCAATGCTGACGGCGATGCTTCGCATCTTTGTGCAATTAATCTTTATCAACGACGTAATCCAACTTTCACCTACAATGGTAGACGCATTCTTTTCAGACTTAGAAGATTTGATGTTTTCTCCAAACAATAACACTGACTTTTGAATTGGCACACAGTGTTCTGAGAGACTCTGAATTCGACCTTCATTTATCAATTTTCTAACTTTGGAACTCCTTTTTTTCTATGATCAAGATTTTGTTTTTCCAAATTTGTATTTTTTCTTGTTTTGGCACAAAGTAATCTGCTCATAGTATAACTATTAATAGAGAACTAGAAGTCTTTGAAAAACTTCCAAGAGACAATATTTGACCTTGTCCACAATCAAACAGTTTATATAATCTGCCATGGGATGGTCTCGACTTTTTCTTCTGTAATTAAGAGCCATTTCATAAATGTATTTTCATGATTCATTCAGATAGCATTTTCAAATGTCATCTATATGCTTTGAATGAAACAATGCTTTAAATGCGTACAGCACAAATGCTTTTCGTGTACAAGCAGTACCAATGCATCTTTATGTATTTTGGGTGGGTTTTAACACATCGTTTAGATATGTTTAATGTGTTTAGAACTTAGTAATGTTGTACATAATAAAGTGGAGTGGGTGTTGTGTGGCGTTTTAGGCCACGAGTGAATTCTCCCGACTCATGCCCTTATATAGGTACAATTCACATTGCCCTTATATAGGCATAGAAATCAATCCCTTATTTAGACATAGCCCATGCAGACCAAATACAGGCATGGCTACTTCCACCCGTACCAAACGGCACATCGATTTATTGGAAAATCGGCTGAAGCAGTTAGGGAACTTCCCCTTGCTTGAATATTGATTTGTCCAAGAACTCATGCACTTTGCAAAGAACAACTAATCCCTAGGGGTTCTTTCCTGACGTTAATATGCCCGACTTTACGCCAATCTATGACATTCCTAAACACCTTCAAGTTATAAATATACCTTCACTTGCTACGGCAAACTACGGTGGTTCGATGCAGTTCGACTATCTACTTGCCCGACGCAGCTCGCTACAGCAAGTGCTGAAGGAAGCTGACCCTCCAGCTGACGCACTGATCAAGAGACTGCCTTTCTCTTGCTGAGAATCCAGCTCCAGTGTTTCCGGCTCCCCTTGCTGAGTGTTGGAAAATCGAGCCCTGAGACAGACAAGTCTCTTAGGTGGTCGGACAGATGAGGAAACTCGTCCCCCTTCTGTCTACCACATCTCTTCAAATGATAGTCTCGGCTACTATCGTCTCAAGGTTAGACTACGGCAACGCCCTATACATTGGCCTCCCACAGAAACTAGCAAACAGACTTCAGGTGGTCCTAAATGACGCAGCGAGGTTAGTCTTCAGGCTCCCTAGAAGATCTCATGCCACCTCCTTATTGCGCAAACTGCATTGGCTCCCTATTAGGCAAAGAGCTAAGATTAAGGGCCTCTGCATCACCCATAAACCAATCTATGGCCGAGCCCCAACTTACATAAAGGAATGCCTTGAGATCTATGTTCCTGGCCACACACTGCGGTCATCCGAGGCCTGTCACCTATCCTGCCCTCGTATAAGACTGCATCAAAATGGAGGTATAGCCTTCTCTGTCCTAGTCCCCCAGCTCTGGAACCAGCTACCTGAGCACCTCCTAAAGGAATCCTCCCTACTTCAGTTCAGGAAACAGATCAAAACGATCCTGTTCAGGGAATCACTAAGCACAGCCTAACTCACGCTCGACCCTGTGGTCGTCTAGCAGTCTCGCCCACTTCCTCCCTAGTGCTAAGAGACCTGACGGTGATTTACCGCTATACAAATATTAATTAACATTAACATTAACAGAGATACCAGACCTCCTTCATTCTAAACCAAGGTATGGAGCTGATTAACCTAGAGAAACCTTTGGTAGATTCTTGGCAAAAACAACTAAACCTATGCTACACAATACTTACTTCTTCCCGCGTACTAGACTTAGGTTAGGGACATTGGGGTAGGCGTATTTAGAAACACCAGTTGAGTATTTTAGTCAATGCTATTTATGTATGTATTTTTATATGGGTTAGAAACCATACAATGCTTTTACAGTATTATTTTATAATTACTTTTATCGCTGTATGCATTTTACTTTGCAGTCTGCTTAACAATTGTAGCAGTTCACTTCTGTTGCATGAGAAAGAAGACTGTTTAATAAACCTTTTTATTGAAAACGCCCGTCTCTCTATTTCTCTGCAACAATGAAATGAAGCATGCACGATTGACTGAGTGAAATACTTATCTATTGTTTCCGCGACTCTAGAGATATATATGTCTTATTCTTGGGAAACAAAGTTGTCATGTTTATGCGGTTGTCAGAAACGAATCCCTTCTTGTGAATTCGAGAAAGTTTTTAGTGACCTCTGAGGTAGCTGGCAATCACTATTAAGTTTAGTATATTCGATAGAGACCTAGTCGACCTCAGTCCTATGTCTAATCTATAGGATATAATATTCCAATGCGCAGAGCCTATTGGGAATATAGGAACTACACTACGCCACCTCATTATCGGTCAGAGGGGAGTCCAGGTAGTCCCTGTTTTCATCCGAGAACGTGGGAAGTATTATGTCTCTTAACATTTCCGCATTTTCTTCACCAGTGAACTTGCTGGTTGTACTATATATTGTACGGTAGTGATCGTCAAATGTGTCAGCTATGGCCTGCGGGTCTGTTATAGGACTGGAGTCCTGCCTTTGCACCTCGGTCACCAGTCTAGATGCCCACTCACGTCTATCCAGCCATGCTATCAATTTTCCTGCCTTTTCTCAGAGTTCATAGATTCTGCCTTGGACTTCTCTACTTTGCGCTCCGACTCGATCCCTAGCGATGCTTTGAAACTCATCTTGTCTCAATCTGAGAAGGTGAAGGCCCTCAGGGGAAACCGCCAGGGCCAGTTCCTCTTCTGACTTAACCACATCTTCTTCCACTCTTTCAAGTTCAGCCTGCCTCTCCTTCTTTTTCCCTGCTATCAGGGAGAGCGTTTCTCCTCGGATAACCTTTGTATACGCCTCCCATACAGTTTGTGCGGAGTCTACCGAATCCTTGTTTTCTAGAAAGTAGTGATCTGTGACTTTGACAATACTGTTTCGAGTATGTGGATCATTCAAATGCCATGGATTGATGGGGGCTACTCTACCAGCACTCCCATACTCCCACTCCAATCTCAGCCACACGGGGGAGTGATCTGAAATACCCCGTCCCAAATGACATATTTCTCGGATAGTATGGGCCTGCGCTGCAGGGGAAAAGGGCATAGTCTATTGTTGACAGGCTGTGGTGTGCCCCCAATATGTGTGTGAATTGTTTTCTATCTGGGTTGTGCACCCTCCATCCATCCACCAGCCACACTGTGTCTACGAATTCAGGAAGCCACCTCTGAGCAGGTCTGATTGCGCGGGAGAATGTCTATCTTGGTCACCGGACATCACAGCATTTAAATCGCCTCCCAATACCAGGACTCCCCGAGGAAGAGTGAGGAACATTGTGCCTAGGTCTTTAAAGGTTTCTGTCTGAAGGCCTGGAGGGACATATATAGAAACGAATGTGGCTGTCTTCCCTTCCCATTGGCCCGAGACCCCTAAATATCTACCTCGTTTGTCTATTAAGTGGCTTGTGGTGTGAAAGGGAATGAATTTTTGATTAGTATGCCTACTCCCTGCGACCCGGAGGTAAATCCTGCATGTGCCACCAGCTTGCATCCTCCCCTGTGCAAGGCCATACACCTGTTTCCTATCAGGTGAGTTTCCTGCAGAAGGATCACTTCCGGCGCATGCCGACTAATAAATTGGTTGACCATTCCCCTCTTTATTTTGTCCCCCAGCCCATTTACATTTCAGCTAAGCACTTTGATCCCGGATCTCTGTCTATCACTCGACATCTCGCCCCTGTAGAAGTCTTGGTAGCTCTGCTCTGCTATTTGATGGTGTTGAAGAAAGCAAAGTTGCAAACAATAAAATGTTCACATTGAAACACATGATAAACAATGCAAATTCAAACAAAAAATCAAAACAAACCTCTCCCACCGCCCCCCCTCCCTGCACCCCTGCTCTCGGCGTTCACCCATCCCCATCTGGCAGAGTGCCTGCCGCCCTACACGCTAATCTACTGTTAAAACTGGGGGTCTCTAGTTGGCAGAGATAGGTACCACTGTCCATATAGGGACCTTTGCTTCTAGTCAGGGTAAGGAGGAAACCCTCTGAGATAACCCCTGCTCACCCCCTTGGTAGCTTGGCATGAGCAGTCAAGGCTTATCAAAGGCAATGTGTAAAGTATTGGTACCAAAACTCACAGTAATACAGTGAAAACACCACAAACTGACTCCACAACAGTTTAGAAAAATAAAGGTATTTAATCTAAACTACACAAGACCAAAACGACAAAAATCCAACATACACAGTTGAAGAATATGGTTGCAAAACAGTTCTTAGGTTTAGCGATAAAATAATCCACAGTTGCGTCATGTTTAAGCCACAGTACCTTTGTTAGCGATAGAAAGTTCCAAGTACAGAAGCTGTAGCGGTGGAAAACAAGCGATGCGTTACTCCTGAGACCCTGGGGAGGCGTTAGCGACAATTCCGCTGGATGTAGCGGCGTGTAGCGATGAATCCGATCTGTATGGGGAGGAAGGCGATGACTTGTATGGATTCCGGTGTGTAGGTTCCGTATGAAGTTTTCTCCCGCAAAGGCACGATGTGATGATTCTCGGGGCTTGCGACGATCTCCGGGGTGACTATGCGCGGTCCAGCGGCGATCTTCCTCTCACAGCTCTCAATGCGATGGCTCTGCGACGATTCTCGCAGCGACGTGAGGCGTAGATCTCACGTGAGGCGGTGATCTCACCCAGCGGCGACCGGCTCTGCGACGATGTTCGAAGTGGCGGTAATCTTCCCGCTAACGAAGGATGCGACGTGCTGCGACGATCTCAGCCTCCGTATCGGCGGAAATTTTCTTGCTTCACCAGGTTTGCAACAAAACTTACCGAAAGTTCTTTAAAAGCGTGATTTCCATCTCCCCAACACAGGTACAACTTCCAGAGGCACCACAACTGGCCCAAGCACTCTAGAAGGACAGAACTCTTTCAGCAGAGTTCAGGGAAGCTGGCAGTGAAGTATTTTTGTGCCTGGGACTTCAAAACAGGGAGCCAGCTCTTCTCAGGCCCTTGGAGATTCCTTCAAGCAAGGGGACACAGCACAAAGCAAAGTCCTTCCCCTCTCCTTGGCAGCAAAGCAACTGCAGGTCAGTCCAGCATCACACAGCAGGGCAGTCCCTCTTCTTCAGTCTTACAGTCTTACAGCTTTCTCCTTGGCAGAGGTTCCTTCCTGATTCCAGGATGATCTAATTTTCTGTTGTCAGGGGTCCTGTACTTATATCCCTAAAAGTCTTTGTTCTCTTTGTGCAAGTGGGCCCTGAGCCCGGTCTGAACCAGTTCTGGGTGTTCCTTGAGCACTTTGTTTTCCTGGCTTCTCCTTTCCTTTCAGAGTGAGGGGCAGGGTCGTCAGCCGCCCAGCAGGAGGTGGAGCCAGCATTCTGGAAGGCAGGCACAGCCCTATTCAGGCCCAGGTGCTATCTCCTCCCACCACTCAAGTTGCAAATGCAGTCATTCAGCCTAGGCTGACCCAGGCAGCCTCCTGGGGGCTCCCCAGCCCCTGTCACTCTCAAACCAGAGAGTCAATTCACAAACAGGCCAATGCACACAGAAAGGTCAGACAAGAGAACAAAGTGCTGTTCTGAAACAAAGGATTTAAAAACAACCTTTCCTAAAAGATATGGTATTAAATACTGAGTTTAGGGATACCAGACTTTTATGTCCTATCTTGTTCCTATGGAAAGATATGCTGGTAGCCACTGTAGCCAGCATCCCCCATGATAGCCTATGGAGCAAGATAGCCTTACAGCAGTGAAAAACGAAAATGGCTGTAATTCAGTACCAGAGCATGTCGCCTGCACAAGTATATGCCCTACCTTTCACAAACACTGTACCCTGCCCAATGGGGTACCTTGGGCCTTCCAATAGGGTGACCAATGTGCACAGAAAGGGAAGGATTAGGCCCGGTCAGTGGGGACACTGACCAGGAGGACATGGCAGTTCACAGACTTCACACAGGCACTGCGGTGGCAGGCCCGAGATACCATTTTAGGGCTACTCATGTGGCTGGCACAATCAGTGCTGCAGGTCCACTAGTAGCATTTGACATCATCAAAAGCCCTTGCACTTTACTAGGGACTTCTGGGTGATACAAATATGCCAATCAGGTATATCCAATTACAATCACAATTTACACAGGGAGCACTTACACTCTGACACTGATCAGCAGTGGCAGAGTGTCCAAAGCATCTAACCAGCATAAACGAAATCCAGCACAGCATCAAAAATACAGGAGGTAGAGGCAAAAAGATAGGGGGAAAACACGCCAAGGATGCCAGGTCTAACATCTACTATATAACTAAAGGTAGTAAAGAGGAGGGAGGCCGGCGTTCCATCTCTCCTGACCTGTATCAATTCAAACCAATTGTCCCTTGAAGTTCACATTACGCATTGCATCGTTGATATACCCTGGGGAAAGTCAAATATCTTAACATGGGGCCAACACCACTGTACCTGGCATTATACAGTTAGTTCATGTGCATGGTGGCCGGTTCTCATTCTTGCTCCAGTGCTGCTTGCTCTCCTTCTCGTCACGTGACCCAGCGCCACCCAAAGGACAGCTATCGATCCACTCAGACGCCACTTCTGGATTATCAAAAAAACCATGCTCTTCCTAAACCTCCACCCTCAGAAGCGCCGGTTACATCATGGCGTACTTTACCCCCTTGTCTCTAAGTTTTTTCTTTACTGCAAGGAAGTTCCTTCGTTGCTTCTGCACCATTTGTGTGAAAGTGGGAAAGAAAGAGAGGGTGGCATTCTCATAGCATAGAGGGTTCCCTGTCCGGGCAGCTGTAGGATTGCGTCCCTGTCTCTGAAATTCAGGACCCTAGCAATCATCGGGCGCGGGTGCGCACCGGGCTTTGGCCGCCTGCCCGGGACTATTCATCGATAGTGAAGAATTTACCAAGCCCTTAGGCTTGGGATAGGTCAGAATGAGGTCTTCCACATACAGGTCAGGGGCCGGCCTTCTGATTTTTCAGGCACACCCACGATGCAGACATTATTGGGCAGGGCTCTCCCTTCTTAGTCGTCCAGTTTATGCTCAGCCGTTTCGTAGAAAGACTTGAGATCGCGCAATTCCTGCTGGAGCTCCGCCACATCATCCATTAGACTAGCCGTCTTTATGTCCAGTGACTTGACCTTTTCATTGACTTTGGTGAGATCCGGGTGTATGAGATTCACTTCTACGGAGACTGTGTCCAGCTTATGTTCCAGGAACTCCATTTTTTGTCCAAGGGATGATTTGACCCCATCTATGGCCGCCATGACATCATGTAGGGTCAAGTCTGATGCAGGGCTCACGGACTCTCCTCCCACCGTGATGGCGTGTCTTGAATCTGTTGGAGAACCTTTGGGGAGCATGTACCGATCCAATTTTTTAGTCTGTATTTGTCTCATCCCCTTAGTTGCCCTGGATTGATGTTTGTCAGTGTCTGGTTTGGACGCCATTGGTGTCTCAGCTCTCAGCGCACCCCTGTGTTGTTTCCCCTTGGATCTGGATGCAAAGTACACTAAGTCAGCCGCCGCATCGCAGGTCCAGGGGGTGGTCCGCACGATGTTCACTGTAGCCACTAAGCGCTCCTCTGTGATATCGCGGGACCGACCTCAGCCACCCTGGTCTGCCTGATAATGTCCGGATGTATTCTCTCCGTTGTCACAAACCGGGTCCACACTCCTTGACCCTGCCGTTTAGAGAAGGTTCAATCGGGGGAGGAGCCTGAACTTCCGGGACCCCCCAGCAATAAGATCCCAGACCGGATCACCGACTCTCGCCCCAGTGCCGTCACCTCTCAGCCTATTGTAGACAACCGCAGCCTTCCATTGTGAAAAAATAGTCTTGGGGGGGGGGAGGGGTGTCACACCGGTAACAGGACCCCTCCAACAGTTCTCACTCCCCCGCGGGCCGCCCCAGTGCACTCGGGCCAGTTTCTGCGCCTCCGCAGACGGGGAGCTCTTCCACCTACACCCGACCGGTCTCTCTTCCCTTGTAGTGTTATAGAGGGGAGGAACGGTCTTTCACTCACACCTGGTCCCCCTTTGGGACTGCCGGGCGCCGGCCCCCTCCGAAGCTCTGCAGCCTCTGTTGGAGTTGTTGTGTCCCTGGGGCTCCTGATCTTGTGTGATCACGGTGGGGAGCAGGCGCAAGGGAGGGGATCTTCCAGAGAGTGCCGCCACCTGCCCCCTACGCCGCTCATATGCCACTGGGGGTTCAAGCCGCCTTTACTCTCGGCTGCTTCGGCGTGACCCGCAACTTCCGGTCCGCGTCACTGCTGTTGTTGGACTCCGAGGCGGCCACAGATGCACGCCAGCCCCCGGCTCTGGACCTGCGAAAGGCCGCAAATTACGGAGCTCAGATCTCCGGCTCCCGGCGTTGCAGGAAGGTCGGGGTCGCAGCCAAGTGCGTCGCTCTCGCTCCTTTATCGATTACCAGCCTTCAAAGGCAGGATGCTGGGCTAGGGGAAGGTTCACGGAGGAGCTGAGGTTTTACGCAGCCATCTTGGTCCGGTGCATAGCTCCTCCCCCATGAATGCACTTTAGGGAAAGTATTACAAATGACATGTAGAGAACAACTGACAGTAGCTGGGGATCGCCTGCATTGCATTACCATCCTTGGTGCCATGTGACACTCAAAACCACCCTGTGCCACAAATCACCTCATAGTAAGGCCTTCTCTTCACCACAATATTAACAAGGTGCAGGCTGAACTAGCCAACACAAGGAGATGATGGACGGAGAGCTAAAACCTTTCAAACACTTACCACCGGTCAGAGATCTGGGTTTAATCCATCATCATTCTGTAGCTCACTTAACAATCCCAGTTCAGACCCCGCCATATGCAAATCATATGCAAATCAGTCTTGACCCTGTTCCTCATGGGAACAGTCCAGCCCGAACTGCTAAGCCATGTATTCCCTGGACCGGAAACAAGCATACTGGGACAGGTTTTGGCATAACACCCCCTCATCAGCCAGGCTAGGTTAAATTCGGTGGCAAAGTGAGCTAGGGACCCACATCTGGCCATACCCTGCCAACTTAGGGCAAACAAAGCAAACACAAGTAGAAAATAGACGGAGCGCGGACACATATCAAACACTCACCCCCAGCCACTTATATCAATTGCTCCTTCTCACCACCCACGTAGGTTCCTGTAGATCAGGGCTGAACTTGCCACAAGGATAGCCTCAAGAATGCTGAAAAAGAACTTTGCCCCCCACTCCCATCACAATCTACCTCCTGGAGTAGCCATTTACCAAACTGGAAAAATAATGCAGCTTCCACAGGTCTTTCATTTGTGCATTAAAATGTAAAGCGCCACAATTTGTGGCTTGCCACAATCATGCTGCTGCTGGCAGGCTGGCAGGGCCGGACTGGGAACTGAAAGCAGCCCTGGCAAATTTTGTCAGACCAGCCCCCATCCGGCACGTAGCTATCCAGCCCCCGTGTCCGGCGCGTAGCGAGCGAGCGCAGCGAGCGAGCCCGACTATTACTAAATTTTTGGAAAATGACAGACCAAAATGGTGAATTTTACAGCACATTTTCATCACATATTTAAATTGGGTGATCAAATTACAAGGGGAATAGTTGACAGGCACTCCAGAAAAGTAGGGAATTTCCCTTTGCTCTTGAAGCCAGGGAAAGTGCGATAATACTAATAATAGGCTAGTATAAATTGAGACCGAAGTAGCTGTGGGATTGTGCTCAAATGTTTTTGACAAGGTTATTGGGGAAAGTGGTGGCGAAATTCGGAAAGGCCACAGTGAACAGAGCCTGTATTCCAAATATCTACCAATTTGAACATTCAGGAGGAGAATCAGCAGACAACCTGGGCACAGTCACCTCTCCTAATAAACTATAGGTGGCAGGTAAAGCCACCATGAGAGGTGTTGTGTAAGGGTACATCTGGCACCAAGAGAGCGACAGATTATACCACATTACCACCCACAAAATTCAAATATTACAGCTGAAACCTCAGTGTCAAGAGGGCGAAACAGAAAACCTTCACTGCTGGCTAGAACTTGCAAGAATCTCCCTGCGCCAAATCGCTAATAACTAGGCCCAGCAGTGTTAGAGATCCTCAACAAATAAGATATATAAAAACAGGGACAAGACTGGCAAACTATTATACAGTCTGGTCACAAGGCATCTGACCTTCAGATTTATCCCTGCGATCTGAGACTTTGCGGGCGACACCACTAGTCACTCCACCGAAATAGTAGCAGTCCTTTTCTACTACTACTGTAACCTTTTTGCATACCACCCAAGGCCATCCTGTGAACACCACCAACCCTTGCTCTCAATTATCCCACTCCCTGTACTCTCCATAGCATCTAGATTTGACCTAGATGCACCCCTCGCTGTTGAAGACATAGAGCACACAGTCCTCTGGATGAACACAGTAAGACACCTGACCCAGTGGCTTCCTAATGGAGAATTACCATAGATTCCGTGATATCCTCTCCCTTCATTTACTTGCCCTTTATTAAGAAGCGTTCGTGACTGGAGCCTTACTGGTGGACCTGGATTTGGCCACAATTGCCGTCATCCCTAAGTCGCCACCATTGCGCGACATGTCGCTCCATTTCCGTAATAAACACTGAGCTCAAAATCTTTGCAAAAAGGCTTAAATACATTCTGCCCGATCTTGTCCACCCGGATCAATGCAGCTTTATGCCTGGCCCTAGAATCTGCTACTGTATTCAGCGGTGCATATAGCGCTGGCCGGACTACAGAAATGTCAAGACCCGTGTGCGCTTCTTCTAGTTGACTTTGAGAAGGAGTTTCATTGAATAGACTGCAGCTTTTTGGGTGGGGTTCTCGAACGTATGGGCTTAGGCCCATGTTTTCGTAGGTATGCTAAACTACTCTATTTCCAACCCTTGAACGGGTGCAAATAAATGGTGTGTTGTTGGCCTCTTTTCCTATTCGTTGTGGTACCTGACAAGGATGCCCGTTCACCCCACTCCTTTTGGTGCATGCCATCATCCCTGACCAGACTGGTAGGCTGTGATGCTAAAAATCACGACTGCCAATGGAAGGGTGGGGATGAGGACAGAATCGTGCTATACACAGATGGCGTCCAGACCCCACTGCCTTTCCCTCTTATAACTCTACAAGAAGGCCTCTCGCCTCAAAGTGAACAAAAGTAAATCCCTGCTGGTCCCCACTCAGGGGAACAGCAAGATCTCGAATGGCATTCCTCGATTCCTATTAGGTGCATTATCTTCCAATACCTGGGCCATGCTACATCTTGGGGACCAGTCCTTATATGGAGCCTCAACCTTATTCCCCTCCGGGCAAAAACTAAAAGAATTCTCCAGCGAAGGGCACTCCAGCTGCTAAACATACTTGGCTGAGTAGTCCTTATTAAAATGATGATACTCCTGCGATTCCTATATGTACTCCAAAACCTTCCACTGATGATACCCAGCACATGGTTTAAAAAAACCTAAAGTTTGGGATCCACTCCTTTCTCTGTGCAGGCCAACAGCCTCGCATTGGTATGGATAAATGTCGCCTCTCAGTGCACAATGGGGGTGATGGGTATGGCCGACATACAACTCTTTATCAACAATTTAGAGAGAACCCCATTTTATAAAAAGGCACAAGGGATAGGATTCAGCTAAACCAATACAAAAGTTTTTCTTGTTAAAATCCAGATTTTTGCTATGTGGATGCTTATCAACATAAGAAGAACAGAACTTCAAAGTAAAAAAATAACCAATAATTCTCCCAAAATACACATAAAATACTAGTGACATTTGTTAATATAGTTCATCATGCATTGGACCAAATACATTATCAAAAATATGTGGTCCAAAAATAACTTAGAAAACAACTGTATACAATAAAAACACAAAAAAAGTTATTGTGTAGACGCAGTGTTTCAGTGGAACCTTGAGCTTTATCCCACATTCTTCAGAACAAATAAATGCATTAAAACTAGGAGAAAACATAAAATATATTTTGTCATAGAAACAGTTGTGAATCTGATTATCTATACCCATACGGATGGACATACAATGTTGTTCTTACTAAAATTCTTTTATACAAATTAGTGCGGTCCTGTCCAGTCCCCACTAGAAGCCCCATTCCCATCTAAGACAGCCATCCCCACCCCGTGTGTTCAACTACCAACTCACACCATTCTAGCCCCATATCTATCGAGTATTATCACAGGGTTGCAACATGGCTGTGATTTTTTACCTGCCTGACCAGTACTTGAATACCCTGGTTGGCACACAAATAAAGGAAACTCACGTAAAGCTCCTCTAAATGCATACTTAAAACTAAAACACTCTGATGAGCGTTAATGGAGTTTTAGAATGGACTGGGGTTGTTAAGGCTAATTCCAACGTGTGTTAATGGGGCTAGAATGGACCATATATAGTCAGGCTAGTGCTTTTCATTGCAGAAAGGTTGGTAATGTCTGTATTTAGCACTTTATATGGGCTTTGTTATTTCATTCTACTGGCGAGAAATGGTCACTCAAATTGTCGGTTGTAGAATGCCTCTCATAGGTACACTGAAACCACGGAAATGTCACACATAAGCAACCTGAAAACTTGGCAGCTATGTGTCCATGTCCAGTAGTTGTAAAGCGAGAACCATTACTCGAAGGTGTCAAGGCGCTGGGGGCCGTTGGGAAAATTAAGCGACTGCTATTGCCCAGAGTCACATGGTGCGGGGCAGATCCCTACCGGAACCGGGGATCGAACCTTGATCCCTAGCGTCCAGTCGCCGTGGTGGCTGCACCACACCTCCTGTAAATGTTAATGCGCACCTTTAATTTGCAACAGACAATAAATAGTCAAGTACATCATCACACAACTCTAACAAGTTCCACACATCAGGAATTCGACAAATTGCATTTTGATGTTGGTGTCGGCATCACTGCATGAAAATGTATTGCCACGCATAGAGAGCACTCTGACATGCTTTGGGGCTAATGTGTCGCTCAGAAAAACAAAACTGGAGCACAGCGCTAAATCTATTCACACCGACTCGTTGTTATGGTGACGTGGATCGGCACAGTAGGATACATTATTTTACATTTCCCACAAAAACAAACTGTGCTCCCTCTGAGGCCCCAGCCAGTGCCCCCTCTGACACGCACGTCTAGCTGCTTCCCATCTAGCACGGTCAGGCGGCTAAGTTGTGAGTTATGGAAGTTGGGGTCTTTTGCTGGCGTGGGCGGCATCTTGGCGAAAGGAACACATGAGCAGATTTCCACCCCAAAAAACCTCTGACATGCATGCATGGGGAGCCTGTAAACACTGGAAGCGGGTTGGCTGGCAGCAGAGGTGCTAAAATATTTAAATAATGTATTTCAACAAGTCACATCACAATTTGAAATTGCGATGTGACTATCTCACGTAGGAATTATTCAAATAATTAGTTTCCCTGCTGCCGGCTGAGGAGCTCTGGTCGAGGAGCTGCCTTTGACTCATATCTGTCCAAATTATATTCAGACGCTTGGGTCATCCTTAAACTGCCATTTGCTGCTGCAGTCCGTGGCCCCCCTCCCCAGCCTAACCGAAGAGCTTCAGTCCCAACACTTCCCAGCTCATGAAAAAGCAAGCTGGTGGAGTACTCGTTCTTTTCCAGCCCTAATGCACTGGCAGCAATCATGTAATTCATACACAGCTTTTCCACCCTATAGTGACTCTGCCTTTATGAAAGTCTTTTAATGTCCAACCGGACATTTACCTTGCTGGTTTTCGGGCCCTTGCTGGTTTTCGGGCCTCTGGTCTTGGACCGTTAGGTTTTCTACCGCGTTTGCCGACTTGAAGCCTGCTGTTGGTGGGGTCACGGGACGGGGTGGCACTGGCACTATGGCAGACACAGGGGGGTGGGGGGTAGGCGGCGGCGCTACCCAGCCACTGCCAGTAGCCACTGTAGGAATACAATTATGCAGGGGCCGGAAATGGAATTCTGCGCGCTGCGCACAAGCACCTCCTCCTCCTCGCTCCGTTTGTCTAAGTTAGGTTGCACATACTTGCTGTACTGCTACAGTGCACACACCGGTCAATCAGGCTTGCTGGCGGCGGCGCTACAGTACTAATTCGGGGGCGGCAGTCCTGCATCGTAACTGACTTGGAAGTCTGACTGAGAGTCATGATTGATGTCATGATGTGGCTTCTTCTAAGTGAGTAGTGACGGCACCCCCTAAGCAGCTGCCTCAGGCCAGATATTTTGGCTGCCTGGGAGGAGCCTAACGATTCTACTGTTGTTGAAAAGTGAATAATTCTCCCACGCAGCCCTCTGGTCACGTGTATTGGGGGCACAATGTGTCCGTTCCCCAGCGAGCAGCACAGAAGTCTTTAAAAGGTTCACAGACCACCAGCCAGCTGTGACAGTCAACCAGCTGCAACTCCGCTGACAGAGGACTCCGTCATGATCGACTGCTGAACTTCAAACACAGAAGAAATTGAGTTGATTCGAGAAGCCTTTCTACCAGCCTGCAGGCCCGGACTGGCAATGCCGGGCACCGGGCAATCCCCCGGTCGGCTGGAGGGGGTGGGGGCCGGTTTTCAAAAAGGGGGCTGGTTTTGTGGCTGGGGGCCGATTTTCAGTCCGCCCGTCACAGCCTGTGACGGTCGGACTGAAAATCGGCCCCCAGCGGCGTCACGTCACTACTCACTTAGAAGAAGCCACATCATGACATCAATCATGACTCTCAGTCAGACTTCCAAGTCAGTTACGATGCAGGACTGCCGCCCCCGAATTAGTACTGTAGCGCCGCCGCCAGCAAACCTGATTGACCGGTGTGTGCACTGTAGCAGTACAGCAAGTATGTGCAACCTAACTTAGACAAACGGAGCGAGGAGGAGGAGGTGCTTGTGCGCAGCGCGCAGAATTCCATTTCCGGCCCCTGCATAATTGTATTCCTACAGTGGCTACTGGCAGTGGCTGGGTAGCGCCGCCGCCTACCCCCCCCCCCCCTGTGTCTGCCATAGTGCCAGTGCCACCCCGTCCCGTGACCCCACCAACAGCAGGCTTCAAGTCGGCAAACGCGGTAGAAAACCTAACGGTCCAAGACCAGAGGCCCGAAAACCAGCAAGGGCCCGAAAACCAGCAAGGTAAATGTCCGGTTGGACATTAAAAGACTTTCATAAAGGCAGAGTCACTATAGGGTGGAAAAGCTGTGTATGAATTACATGATTGCTGCCAGTGCATTAGGGCTGGAAAAGAACGAGTACTCCACCAGCTTGCTTTTTCATGAGCTGGGAAGTGTTGGGACTGAAGCTCTTCGGTTAGGCTGGGGAGGGGGGCCACGGACTGCAGCAGCAAATGGCAGTTTAAGGATGACCCAAGCGTCTGAATATAATTTGGACAGATATGAGTCAAAGGCAGCTCCTCGACCAGAGCTCCTCAGCCGGCAGCAGGGAAACTAATTATTTGAATAATTCCTACGTGAGATAGTCACATCGCAATTTCAAATTGTGATGTGACTTGTTGAAATACATTATTTAAATATGTCAGCACCTCTGCTGCCAGCCAACCCGCTTCCAGTGTTTACAGGCTCCCCATGCATGCATGTCAGAGGTTTTTTGGGGTGGAAATCTGCTCATGTGTTCCTTTCGCCAAGATGCCGCCCACGCCAGCAAAAGACCCCAACTTCCATAACTCACAACTTAGCCGCCTGACCGTGCTAGATGGGAAGCAGCTAGACGTGCGTGTCAGAGGGGGCACTGGCTGGGGCCTCAGAGGGAGCACAGTTTGTTTTTGTGGGAAATGTAAAATAATGTATCCTACTGTGCCGATCCACGTCACCATAACAACGAGTCGGTGTGAATAGATTTAGCGCTGTGCTCCAGTTTTGTTTTTCTGAGCGACACATTAGCCCCAAAGCATGTCAGAGTGCTCTCTATGCGTGGCAATACATTTTCATGCAGTGATGCCGACCCCAACATCAAAATGCAATTTGTCGAATTCCTGATGTGTGGTACTTGTTAGAGTTGTGTGATGATGTACTTGACTATTTATTGTCTGTTGCAAATTAAAGGTGCGCATTAACATTTAAAGGAGGTGTGGTGCAGCCACCACGGCGACTGGACGCTAGGGATCAAGGTTCGATCCCCGGCTCCGGTAGGGATCTGCCCCGCACCATGTGACTCTGGGCAATAGCAGTCGCTTAATTTTCCCAACGGCCCCCAGCGCCTTGACACCTTCGAGTAATGGTTCTCGCTTTACAAATACTGGACATGGACACATAGCTGCCAAGTTTTCAGGTTGCTTATGTGTGACATTTCCCGGGTTTCAGTGTACCTATGAGAGGCATTCTACAACCGACAATTTGAGTGACCATTTCTCGCCAGTAGAATGAAATAACAAAGCCCATATAAAGTGCTAAATACAGACATTACCAACCTTTCTGCATTGAGAAGCACTAGCCTGACTATATATGGTCCATTCTAGCCCCATTAACACACGTTGGAATTAGCCTTAACAACCCCAGTCCATTCTAAAACTCCATTAACGCTCATCAGAGTGTTTTAGTTTTAAGTATGCATTTAGAGGAGCTTTACGTGAGTTTCCTTTATTTGTGTGCCAACCAGGGTATTCAAGTACTGGTCAGGCAGGTAAAAAATCACAGCCATGTTGCAACCCTGTGATAATACTCGATAGATATGGGGCTAGAATGGTGTGAGCTGGTAGTTGAACACACGGGGTGGGGATGGCTGTCTTAGATGGGAATGGGGCTTCTAGTGGGGACTGGACAGGACCGCACTAATTTGTATAAAAGAATTTTAGTAAGAACAACATTGTATGTCCATCCGTATGGGTATAGATAATCCGATTCACAACTGTTTCTATGACAAAATATATTTTATGTTTTCTCCTAGTTTTAATGCATTTATTTGTTCTGAAGAATGTGGGATAAAGCTCAAGGTTCCACTGAAACACTGCGTCTACACAATAACTTTTTTTGTGTTTTTATTGTATACAGTTGTTTTCTAAGTTATTTTTGGACCACATATTTTTGATAATGTATTTGGTCCAATGCATGATGAACTATATTAACAAATGTCACTAGTATTTTATGTGTATTTTGGGAGAATTATTGGTTATTTTTTTACTTTGAAGTTCTGTTCTTCTTATGTTGATAAGCATCCACATAGCAAAAATCTGGATTTTAACAAGAAAAACTTTTGTATTGGTTTAGCTGAATCCTATCCCTTGTGCCTTTTTATAAAATGGGGTTCTCTCTAAATTGTTGATAAAGAGTTGTATGTCGGCCATACCCATCACCCCCATTGTGCACTGAGAGGCGACATTTATCCATACCAATGCGAGGCTGTTGGCCTGCACAGAGAAAGGAGTGGATCCCAAACTTTAGGTTTTTTTAAACCATGTGCTGGGTATCATCTGTGGAAAGTTTTGGAGTACATATAGGAATCGCAGGAGTATCATCATTTTAATAAGGACTACTCAGCCAAGTATGTTTAGCAGCTGGAGTGCCCTTCGCTGGAGAATTCTTTTAGTTTTTGCCCGGAGGGGAATAAGGTTGAGGCTCCATATAAGGACTGGTCCCCAAGATGTAGCATGGCCCAGGTATTGGAAGATAATGCACCTAATAGGAATCGAGGAATGCCATTCGAGATCTTGCTGTTCCCCTGAGTGGGGACCAGCAGGGATTTACTTTTGTTCACTTTGAGGCGAGAGGCCTTCTTGTAGAGATATAAGAGGGAAAGGCAGTGGGGTCTGGACGCCATCTGTGTATAGCACGATTCTGTCCTCATCCCCACCCTTCCATTGGCAGTCGTGATTTTTAGCATCACAGCCTACCAGTCTGGTCAGGGATGATGGCATGCACCAAAAGGAGTGGGGTGAGCGGGCATCCTTGTCAGGTACCACAACGAATAGGAAAAGAGGCCAACAACACACCATTTATTTGCACCCGTTCAAGGGTTGGAAATAGAGTAGTTTAGCATACCTACGAAAACATGGGCCTAAGCCCATACGTTCGAGAACCCCACCCAAAAAGCTGCAGTCTATTCAATGAAACTCCTTCTCAAAGTCAACTAGAAGAAGGGCACACGGGTCTTGACATTTCTGTAGTCCGGCCAGCGCTATATGCACCGCTGAATACAGTAGCAGATTCTAGGGCCAGGCATAAAGCTGCATTGATCCGGGTGGACAAGATCAGGCAGAATGTATTTAAGCCTTTTTGCAAAGATTTTGAGCTCAGTGTTTATTACGGAAATGGAGCGACATGCCGCGCAATGGTGGCGACTTAGGGATGACGGCAATTGTGGCCAAATCCAGGTCCACCAGTAAGGCTCCAGTCACGAACGCTTCTTAATAAAGGGCAAGTAAATGAAGGGAGAGGATATCACGGAATCTATGGTAATTCTCCATTAGGAAGCCACTGGGTCAGGTGTCTTACTGTGTTCATCCAGAGGACTGTGTGCTCTATGTCTTCAACAGCGAGGGGTGCATCTAGGTCAAATCTAGATGCTATGGAGAGTACAGGGAGTGGGATAATTGAGAGCAAGGGTTGGTGGTGTTCACAGGATGGCCTTGGGTGGTATGCAAAAAGGTTACAGTAGTAGTAGAAAAGGACTGCTACTATTTCGGTGGAGTGACTAGTGGTGTCGCCCGCAAAGTCTCAGATCGCAGGGATAAATCTGAAGGTCAGATGCCTTGTGACCAGTCTGTATAATAGTTTGCCAGTCTTGTCCCTGTTTTTATATATCTTATTTGTTGAGGATCTCTAACACTGCTGGGCCTAGTTATTAGCGATTTGGCGCAGGGAGATTCTTGCAAGTTCTAGCCAGCAGTGAAGATTTTCTGTTTCGCCCTCTTGACACTGAGGTTTCAGCTGTAATATTTGAATTTTGTGGGTGGTAATGTGGTATAATCTGTCGCTCTCTTGGTGCCAGATGTACCCTTACACAACACCTCTCATGGTGGCTTTACCTGCCACCTATAGTTTATTAGGAGAGGTGACTGTGCCCAGGTTGTCTGCTGATTCTCCTCCTGAATGTTCAAATTGGTAGATATTTGGAATACAGGCTCTGTTCACTGTGGCCTTTCCGAATTTCGCCACCACTTTCCCCAATAACCTTGTCAAAAACATTTGAGCACAATCCCACAGCTACTTCGGTCTCAATTTATACTAGCCTATTATTAGTATTATCGCACTTTCCCTGGCTTCAAGAGCAAAGGGAAATTCCCTACTTTTGTGGAGTGCCTGTCAACTATTCCCCTTGTAATTTGATCACCCAATTTAAATATGTGATGAAAATGTGCTGTAAAATTCACCATTTTGGTCTGTCATTTTCCAAAAATTTAGTAATAGTCGGGCTCGCTCGCTGCGCTCGGTCGCTACGCGCCGGACACGGGGGATGGATAGCTACGTGCCGGATGGGGGCTGGTCTGACAAAATTTGCCAGGGCTGCTTTCAGTTCCCAGTCAGTTTGCCAGCCCTGCTTCCCTCGCTCTCCCAAATCAACACTAAAACTCACTTTGCAAGAAGGACTAAAAGCTTCCCTGCAACTGGTGCAGTAAAAATGGGGAAGAAGAACCTGCTGGGAAACCAATCAGGTTATTAAGGAGGTGTTGTTTCTTTAATATATTCGACCAATGTTTTAATCCTGCCTAAGGGGGGCCATAATAAATATGTAGGGGTACCCACTTAGACAGCTTTAACTTTCTTTTCTTTCTGCATTAAGGGATTCCTCAAGTGAAGATTTCTCAAAAAAGTATGCGCTCCTCCCTGAGGGTTGGTCTGCACCAGGGTGTATCAGCTGCCCTATGATGAAGCATGCCACTATCCAGTGGGTGAGGAATTTTAAAAACCTGATTGGTTTCCCAATAGTTTTTTTTCTTTCCCCATTTTTACTGCCCCAGTTGCAGGGAGGTTTTTAGGTGCTAACACAAACATGAGCAACAGTCCAAGATGCCCTATGCACATACTGACACACTGTCATTGTCTATACAGTGCAACCAATGGTCTTCCTTTGGAAGCAGCCACCAATGTTCCTATTCCTCTTGTGAGGAGATCCACAGAACTCCTGTGGAATTCTCCTTGCCCCCTACCAAATGGCAATTTGGCAGTGCACACTGAAGGTGCCCCATGGCCCAGGAGGCACTCATTTAAAGGGTCTCCGAGGGTCTTATACTTGCCCATGTATTTGAATAATGAAGGAGAATGCTGAAGAATTCTCTCATTAGTACGGGGCCATATCCCCATGAAAATAAGGGAAGGGGAGATAGGGTGCTTGTCATTTCAGTGAGGAGGACAGAAAAAACAGAAGTAATACATTTGGACCTGGCAGTAGCCAGGACCATTTGATTTTAATACAATTATATATGTGATGCAATTTATTTTTACGGATTCCAAACAAATTCTTCATCAATTAGTCTGTTGATGTGCATTCACATATTTAGGCATGGTGTTATTAAATATACTTAGTTTTTTGTATATACTAATTTAGTGAATTTCAGCAACCACAACATTGGAAAAGTCTGCATAAGGTAAAATTTGGGCCAAGAACACATTTTATGAGCTTAGAAGTCGCAAAAGAGAAACAACATGAGGTTATGGTTATGCAAATCTACTGTTAAATCTTTTATTAGGTTGAAAATTATGGAATTAATAGAACCATATCTGTCTTGTGGTTTTAAAATATGAGGTCATTATTTTTTAACCTGATCAGGATAGGCAACGTTTATCATTCTCTTGCATTTCCTAAGGGGTAGGTAGGGTTAGAGAACTTGAATTTTGTCCTTAGGATCGCTTCCATTTAGACTGCCATACACTTTGTCTTTTTTTGTAAATTTTATGTTATGCCTAGGAAATGGTTTCTTGTCCCAGTTCTTTAAGGCTATCATTTTATGTAATGTAGACACGCTTTTCTTTTTCTGCAAATGTTGAATATCCCTTTAGCGTGTATGTCGTTCAGTCATTTTGTCTGCACTTTTTAACCTAAGCAACAAAATTAAATTAACCTGTAAATATTTTATTACATCTATTGATATTTTTTGCCGATTTTTGTGCTCTCTTCATAGTTTATACTTGTAGGATAGCATATCTTTGGGTTTATTAATGTCTAGTATAATATTTGAGGGGCTGCAAACAACCTCCCCATTTCTCCCGTTAAGTGTTTTATGATTGTGTCACTGTCATCTGTTTATATGTAATTTGCTGTCACTATTTTTAACATCTTATCTTGTATGATGCTCCTCTCCTCACTTCTGGTAAGACATTGTCTAAGAAAAGAGCTCAGAAACCTTGTGGTCCAGATGCTGGGTGTGTCAGATCCAGGCGCGGCCCGTGCAGGTAGGAGCGGTAGTGCCGGGTTCGGGGGGATCCAACAGATCACACCGATGGGAAATTAAATAAATAATTAATTTTTCCCTCGTCGTCTGTCAAAATCACCTTCCCCATTCTTCCCCCCCCCCCCAACCCCCCACACCCTACTGCTTTTACCTACACGGCAGGTCATCCTATCATCCACCCAGTCCATGTGAAATCGTGATTTTTCACTCACCCATTTAATTGCTACTCATCTTTAGTGAAGCTTAAGCGCCATGTAAATGAATTTCTAGTTCTCTTTTTCAATGCCTGCTGTGACCTAGCAGAGAGAATTGGCATGGTAGGTATATTATCCTGTGTCATATATCGTATTGTGTCCAAAACGTCTAACCAAAACTGTCTAATGTTCCACAGTTCCAGGTAAGGTGCACAAAGTCGGTATGTGATGGATAGCATCTCCTGCTGATTGAGTCAGTGTCTAGGGGATGTTTTATCATTTGTTTGGGTGTATAATAGTGTTGGTGTATACATTTAAATGGTGTTTGCCTATGGCTATTATTATAAGGTGCTCGTTGTCAATGCACACAGCAGTATTCCAAGCATTTACCTTCTAGGGGGTTGCTCCAGGCCTTACTTCCATTTGGCTTTGGACATTGCTGGCATCAATTTCTTTTCTCTTATTGCCTCTGCTTATATGAAGGATACTTGTCGTCATATGCTATCTTTCTATAGTTTTGTCAGCAATTTAAACCTGCCTGGGGCCTTTGGGAAGGTTGGCCATGCAGCGTTTGAAGTAAATCAGGAGATTTTAAGGTATATTGCCTCCCCTAGATTCAAACTGTTTTAGTGTTATAAATTTGGCTTCATAATGTGTTGTGTGCACAGTATTTTTAGGGCTAGTTTCTCCTATCAGCGATAATACTAGGTTATCAAGTAATGGAAGCAGCGTGAATATAATAGTTGTAATATTTATGGTCAGTCCAGTTTCCACCATGCTTAGAAAGTGTTTTTTACTGTATTCATTTCTGTATTCCTGTGCTTGAGCATCCTACTGAGTGTTGTTTCTGGCAGGTTAGTGCCTGCGATTCTCTTTTCTAACATCACATGTTTACATTGCGGAATTGGATGATCCATAGGGCTGCATGCTGCAGTTGAGCCGCAGGGTAGTTCATTTCGAAAATGGGTACCCCCTAGTCCTCACATGATCATAGGCATCAGGAGGGTATGTCATGTAATTCTAGCTTGTTGACTTGCCCAGATTAATTTTCCCAGTTTATTTGCACCCCGAGTATCCCCAAATCTCACCACCTCTTTTATTATAGAATTTACATGGTCCAGTGGCTCTTGGACATACAGTATGACATTGTCAGCATATAACAAGACAATCATTGCTCCCCCTATGGCATAGGTCCCACTAGGTGAGTGTCATTGTCACAGTAACCCTGCCAGTGGCTCCACAGCCAAAGCCAATAGTAACAGTAATAACTGAACATTGTGCACTTGAGAATTCTTGTCAGGCTAAATTTGGGAGGAAAGACATTGTGATTTTGGTGTGTGCTCTGTATTTTTAAGTAACCAACAGGTAAAAAAAAACAAAAAAACAATTGGCTATTTTGCTCTTTAGGTGCCGGGAGCTGCCATTTTTGTCAGCGTCCTAGCATTGGGATAGGCAGGATCTCTATGAATCAGAGGCGGGTGCCAATGCATGGTTAGCATTGTGCACTTGGAAATTCTTGTCAGTCTTTTATGCTGCTAAATTTGAGGGGAAAGAAGTTGTGAATTTGGTGTGTGCTCTTTATTTTTAAGTAACCTACCTTTTTCTAAAAAATAATTGCACTTTATGCACTTTAGACCCCGAGAGGCATCATTTTTGTCAGATCTCCAGCGTTCAGAAAGGCAGGACCTTTATAAATGAGAGGTTGGGCGCAGAAGTGCCGCTGGCACACTGAAGGCATGCCTAAGGCAAGCCTATCTGTGCCCAGACGGGACTAGGACCCAGATCCTTCATGGCCAAGTAAGCATGTCTACACTTTTTGCACTACAAAAGGGGGTGGTGATGGACGGAGCATCTGAATCAATCAAACACTCACACCCAGTCAAAAGATCTGGGTTTAATCCATCACCGTTCTTTAGCCCACTCTGCCACCCCAGTTCAGACATGGCTATATGCAAATCAGTCTGACCCTGTGCCTCATGGGAACAGTCCAGCCCGAACTGCCAAGCCATGTCTTCCCAGGACCGGAAACAAGCTTCCGAGGACCGGTTTCTGGCATTCCAGCCGTCTTCAGCCCGGCTTGCTTGAATCCAGTGGCAAAGTGAGCAAGGGACTCACGTCTGAGTATACCCTGCCACACTTATGGCGGCCAAAAGCGGTACAAAAGGGGGTGGTGATGGACGGAGCATCTGGTCCTGGGAAGACATGGCTTGGTAGTTCGGGCTGGACTGTTCCCATGAGGCACAGGGTCAGACTGATTTGCATATAGCCATGTCTGAACTGGGGTGGCAGAGTGGGCTAAAGAACGGTGATGGATTAAACCCAGATCTTTTGACTGGGTGTGAGTGTTTGATTGATTCAGATGCTCCGTCCATCACCACCCCCTTTTGTACCGCTTTTTGCCGCCATAAGTGTGGCAGGGTATGCTCAGACGTGAGTCCCTTGCCCACTTTACCACTGGATTCAAGCAAGCCGGGCTGAAGATGGCTGGAATGCCAGAAACCGGTCCTCGAAGCATGTTTCGGGTCCAGGGAAGACATGGCTTGGCAGTTCGGGCTGGACTGTTCCCATGAGGTATAGGGTCAGACTGATTTGCATATAGCCATGTCTGAACTGGGGTGGCAGAGTGGGCTAAAGAACAGTGATGGATTAAACCCAGATCTTTTGACTGGGTGTGAGTGTTTGATTGATTCAGATGCTCCGTCCATCACCACCCCCTTTTGTACACTTTTTGCACAGCTTTATGCTTTAAAAAGCAGTGTTAAAAAAAGTGGTCCACTCTTTAGATTTTAGGGCCTGATTATGAGTTTGGCAATACACGGACTGAAGACTCACGCTGGCGCGCCAGTGGCAGTCTTTTGACCGCCCTATTGCAACTAGGGTGGTCAGGCCACCATTGCACTGCTGCAATTGCCAGGGATCAGAGATCCCTGGTGGTGGCGCAGTGGTCTTGAGGCTTCAATATGCTTGAGGAGACCACCGCAGTCCCACAAAGCATTTTATGAGTTTCCTGTCCCCCACGGTTTTCATGGCGGCTCCTACTACATGAAAACCATGGCAGAGAGGAAACAAAGGGGGCCTTACAGCGTCCCCTATTGCCTCAGGGCCATGGGGTACATGCAGGGGGGCACATGTTGTGCCCCTGTGTGCATGCATCCCAGAACCTGCACAGCATGGACCGCACTGTCAAACTCAGAATCAGGCCCAAGTCTTGTAACAGCTGTTTCTTAGCCTTTGATTCAGGCAGGACTTGAGAGTAGATGTTTTATGCCGGTTGTAGCATCGATGTAGTACATTGCCATTCTCTCCCAGCCCACAAACCTAAGCTTTTTTCTCTTATTGAAGACAAATTACCAGATACAGTCTATCTTTCAGAGACCAGGCTTCACGCTGAGTCGGGACCAGATATTGCTCAGGCCTTGCCGCCTGGATATTATATCCTTCAAAAAGACAGGGAGAACAAGAAGGGTGGAGGGCTAGCTATTATTATGAAGACTGAATATAGTTGCCTTTTTGAACCTGCATATATCCCCGATTGTGCAATCTCATTTTCGCCTACGATCACTTTTTTTAGGATTCTCCTTTATAGACCGCCAGGACCATGGACAATTTCTTCCATTTGCTCGTGGAAGTAGCGGATAACTTCGCCAGTATCAGAGCACATTTTTCAATATTGAGGGACATTAATATTCATTTGGATGACCCACGTATTTTCAAACCGCAGAGCTCCTTCAGGATTTGACTGCAATTCATTAATTGATAGGCCCCACTCATGAAAAGGCGCATCGGATTGAACGTGTGTTCTCCTCCGCTATCCATCTAAGGATAGCTGCACCAATTCTTGTAGCGTGGTCAGATCATTATTTGACCTTAATCATGTTGAACACTAGCCTACCTCAGCCAAACCCTCCCCTCCTCCCCCCCCCCGCCCCCACACACACAGGTCACACAAAAGGATCTGGCATGGTCCAAACTACCTTCTTGAAGTGGTGGAACAAGCAACGGGCCTACTTCAATCAATCTTTCTTTATTCGATTTAAAAAAAAAAAGAAAGATACAGATTCCAACAATTCCTGCATATTGAACATATGCCAAAACAAATGTGTAGTACAATACTACAATAGTCAAAACTCTCACAAGGTTGTTACAAAGTTAATACCTAAAATCTATTTTTAGATTATTAAAATCAGTCTGAACATAAATGTCATTGTTTAAAATTAAAAATGGCACAATAAGGCATTATAAGGCACAGTAAATATGTAAAAAACGTGAAAATGAAACAAGAGAACTGTAGAGTTTATAAAGTGCAAAATGCACTGATCACTTTCTCCATTTCCTGAAAGGTATTACTTCTAGGCACTGGGGGCCAGGCACCTATTCTAATTGAAGATAATAAAGTGCATGATCAAACATGTGGATGATAAAGTGCTAATGCATCGGTCACATTATCAATATCAAACAGGTAATATACATAAACAAGGGATTTTATAAAAAATGTGGTGCTAAAATTAATGATTAAAATAGTAATTAATAGTTTTAAATTTCAGACCATTTTTCTTGCATATTAAATTTATAGCAAATAAATATCTACTGAGACTAAAAACAATCTACCTTGTAATGTATTTGTTTTTAAAATATGCAATGCTCCTAAATGTAACCTGAGTCCCATGGTAATATAGAGGGGTTTGATCTACTACTTGATCAGGGAGGTTCAGAAGTGCTCATACTTCTAGACCTTAGTGCAGCATTCAACACCATACATCATAACATACTAGCGTAAAGAATGCAGAATGCAGGAATTGCCGGACCTGCCCTTGATTGGCTCAAGTCATTCTTGAAGGACGGACCCTTTCAAGTTTTTAAGGGGGACTGGACCTCTGAGAGCCTTCACTTAAATGTGGATTTCCACAGGGCTCCTCGTTAAGCCCAACCCTTTTCAATCTTTACTTAAGACCTCTCACTAGTATCGTTCTGCCTTTTGGAATTTCCTTAATTTAATATGCGGACGATACGCAACTGATGTTTTCTTCAACCCTAGGCCCCTGCCTGGAGAGCGTTGCTGAGTGGATGAAGCGATCATGTCTCAAATTGAAAAGAGACAAAACAGAGCTTGTGTATATGGGTAATGACCCTGTGTTTTCTCTGTCCCTAGGCTGACCAAGCAGCCTAGGCTCTCCTCCGACCCCGAAATCTTCAATTAAAAGCCTCCGACGGTGGCTAAATGAATTTCTCAGCTTTGAAGGCCAAGCAGTTAAAATTGAAGCCAAGTACTATGGCATGTTAAGGATGTTGTAGAAGATTCATGCTCTTCTCTTGGTGATGGCAAAAAGATTGGTTGGCCAGGCCCTCATCCTTTCTCATTTGGATGATAGCAATTTGTTTTATCTTGGAGCACCCAAAGCAACCATAAAGGAGCTGCAGGTGTTGCAGAATGCAGCTGCTAAGTTCCTACATAACATCATGTTGTGACTTGACTTCTTGGCAACAAGGACGGTCTTCAGACGGTGGACGACACAATACACAGCGAAGAAACTGATAGAGAGGATTGGCGAAGATATCGGAAGCTATCAGCTGACAGAAGCAACAAAAAGTAAGAGAGCGCATTCCTGTCTGTGGTGTCGCAGCTGTGAGAGTAGAAGTGTAGCCTGATGAGTTAAGGACGAAGGCAACGTTCATGCTAAGAGGGGCGTTGGTGAGAAGTGCCGGAGAACAGCTGAGTGCCCAGTGGTGAAGTTCACATGTGTCATTGTCGCATAAAGCGGTATTGTTGTAAGTAGAGCGAGTGAGGAATACAGGAATACAGCTGAATGTGCAGCCGAGACACTGAAACTTAATACTGTGACTGGACGTGGAAGCGAGAGCGTAAAGGCACCTTTTGAGGAAAACTGCAGAGCGCAAGTTAGAGTATTATCATCTAATGCTGCGAACGCAGGAGTGGAAGAGCGGCGAGGCTGGAATACAAAGACGAGGAGCAGAAGTGATCTGGAAGGACGTACGGATCAACTGAAAGAAAGACCGTTGCACGCAAAGTAAAGATTTGTCATTCCAAAACGCCACAGCTGTGAGAATGGAAGAGCTGCGTGCGAGGGAAATGCCGAAGTGCTGTTGAATGCTCAGCGGTGAAAATGACATACGTTATTGTGGAGAAAAGCAGCATTTCTGCGAGCAGAGCGGGAATACAATAATACAAGTGATAGGAGCGAGTTGATTGATACAAAGCTGAGGGGGCATCTCCTGTGAGGAAAACTGTCTTGCGCAAGATTTTGAACTGCGATTTCAGACAGCCAGTTGAGGGACGATTGGCGCTGTAATGTGATGGACTAGGGACTACTTTTACAGTTATTCTCATCTTGCAACAGGTGTTCAGGTTTTTAAAGTAACGCTGCCATCTTTTGCGTAAAGTGGTACATACCGGTCACTGAAGGTATCACAGAAGCACATATTCAGGAGAACATAATTGGTAGTGTAGTGTAAGGCACACATTACTGTGACAAAGCTTCATCCTGTTTTAGTCCACATTAAGTCCTCATACCACTTAAAAATAAAAAAATAAATAGGGAAAAAGGTATTTCTGTCAGGCAAATTGGGTGACATATTCAAGTAGAATATGGATGTTAATGCCCTTGACCTTTCTGCTGTGTCTACACCTCCTCATTTTCTTAATCAACCAGGTAATCCAAGTATAGAATGGGATGAGTGGATTGAAATGTTCGATAATTACCTAGAGGCATTAGACGCTCAGTACTATGCTAGCAGTAGGAAGAAAGCTATTCTACTTACTAATCTAGGGAAGGAAGGTCAACACATTTTTAAATATTTACCTGTTGCTAATGATGAAAGAGGCCAACCCATTGCAGATGTGTTTGAGGAGGCGCGTAAAAGGTTGGAATTGCGTTTTGCAAAAGAAACTAACATAGCATTGAGGAGATATAAGTTTTATACTCAGCCACAAAGAGTAGGTCACTTCGTCACTAGACTTCGGGAACTTTCACTGAAATGTAAATTTGGACCCATGACAGAGGAGATGATTAGGGACCAATTAATTGTCCAATGTAGAAACAGGAAGACTCAGGAACGCCTATGGGCTGCAAAAGACCCCTCTCTTAAGGACGCTATTGACATTGCAAAAATAATAGAGGAGTCTGATTCATGTATGAAAGAAATGGATTGTAGAGATTCAAAGGCCAACATGTCTGGCGAAAGCGAAACTTCTGTTGTGGAGGGTAGTGAAGGGGAAGTGGCTGCTTCAACGAGGTTTAAAGGCATAAGAAATACCCCTGGTGGTAGGACATATCCAAAAAGAGCCAGTAACAAAATTTGTGGAAAGTGTGGGAGTGCTTACCATGCATCTGACTCCAGGCAATGTTGGGCCATAGGGAAAGAGTGTTTGAAATGTGACCGCAAGGGTCATTTTGCTAGAATGTGTAGGGATGTCAACAAAGGTAAAGTAGCTATGTTATCTGAGGAGCCTGCTGTCCATTACAAACAAGACAGAATCTTGTGCGTGGAACCACCATCATGTGATGGTAGCGAGAATGATGAGATCCTTTTCACTGAAAATCATAATTCAGATGTTAGGAGGAGACACAGGCCAAAGGCAGGATTTATCATTGGGGATAAGAGTGTTGAGCTTATCGTTGATTCAGGGTCATTATATACCATTATTCCCAAGAGAATCTTCAAACAGGAGTGGCCTAACAAGAAGCTGATGCCCAAAGACATAAATCCGGGTGGGTATCAGGGTGAACAAATAGACATTTTGGGTTACATGGCAACAGACATTATGTTTAAAGGAAGATCTGTGAGGGGGAAGGTGTATGTTGCAGAATCTCGACCCCCCATATTAGGGTGGTATCATCAATTTGACCTACACATCAAAATTGACCCACATGCTATCGAGCAAGTCATGGTAGTGGATGACCTCTTGGTAGAAGACATAATAGAAGGAGGCAAAGGTGTATTCAGAGAACAACTAGGCAACCTGAAAGGTTATGTACACAAAATTAAACTCAAACCCAATGCTGTCCCTGTACAACACAAGTTGAGAAAGGTTCCAATTACAGTGAGGGGGGAGGTGAAGAGAATGTTCGATGAAATGCTGTCCAGTGGAGTTATAGAGCCTATCGAATGTTCCTCATGGATTTCCCTGGTTATAATTTCACAGAAAGCCGATGGCAAATTACGCTTCTGTGTGGACCTCAGAAGTTTGAACCAGAACGTAATCCCTGACACCTTTCCCCTGCCCAATATAAACGAGATGATGGTGTTGCTAAAAGGGGCGAAGTACTTTTCAAAGCTTGATCTTCGTCACGCCTATAACCAAATACATTTGCAGGAATCTTCCAAACACTTGACAGCTTTTGTCACCAATGAAGGCATATTTCAATTCACGAGGATGCCCTTTGGGCTATGTTCAGCTGTAAGCGTATTTCAGAGGATGGTAATGGAAATTTTTAAAGGTGTGGAAAATGTAATATATTTCCAAGATGACATCTTAGTGTTTGGAGAGAGTGTGAGTGACCATAATTCTGCCTCGAAGAAGCCCTTGCCCTTAGAATCTGGCTTGACACTGCGCAGGGAGAAATGCTCTTTTTTGGCAACAGAAATAGAATATCTGGGGCATTCCATCTCGTCAGAGGGCGTGAAACCAAAGAGAGATCTCCTAGCTTCCATAAAGTTGGCTCCTGTCCCCACAAATAAAGACCAGGTGCACTCATTCATAGGGCTTATTGAGTACTACTCGAAGTTCGTAAAGAACTTTGCAAGTAAAACTGATCAACTCAAAGTGCTCTTGAGGAAAGAGGTCAAATTCATTTGGGGGGATGAACAAGAGAAATGCTTTAAGGAAATAAAATTCGAGATATGCAATGCAGGCATTCTAGTTCCATTTGATGTGCAGGGAAGGACGATCATCACTGTGGATGCGGGTGATACCGGCTTAGGAGCTGTGTTATCACAGAGTGACGGAAACAGCAAAAGAACAGTAGCGTTCCCATCCCGCACCTTGACTATAACTGAGAGATGTTACTCAGTAATAGAAAAGGAGACCTTAGCAGCTGCTTGGGGCATGGAATATTTCAGAATGTATGTGTGGGGGAGTAGATTTAAGCTTCGCACTGATCACAAGCCCTTGCTGAAAATACTCTCACCAGGAGGAACAGGAAAGGGGTCAGCCAGACTAGCCAGGTTAGCCTCAAGATTACAGGAGTACAATTTTGATCTTGAGTTCATTTCGGGCTGGCGTAACGGTCAGGCTGATTGCATGTCACGTTTGCCTTTGAAATGGGAGGAGGTGGACAAGACAGGTGTGTCTAAGAAAGAGTGTGAAGGAGCTATCTCGTGTGTTGATGAGGTAGTTCAGTGGAGTTGTGGTGCAGTTAGCAAGAAAGAGTGGGCTGAGGCTATGTCTCATGATGAAGGTTTGAGAAATGTCAGGGGTCTCATCTCTAAAGCCAGACGTAGGGAGAGTACCTTACCAATTAGTGTCCGACCCTATAATGCAGTCATTGACGAGTTATCCACCGTCACTGATCAGATCATCATGCGTGAGGATAAATTGATTCCCCCTGTTGATGTCCGCAAAAGACTCTTTGACTAAGCTCACGAAGGGCATCTGGGCCAAACCATAACAAAAAAAAGGTTGAGGAATGAGTTCTGGTGGCCTGATATGGATGGTGACGTCGTTAGGTGGGTGGAGAGGGGCAGTGAATGCTGTGAATCTGAAAAGCGACTCAAAGTGGGACCCCAATCCGTTCCTAGTTCCATCCAGGATCCTGGTGTGGTGTGGCACAGTGTATGCCTTGATTTTATTGGACCAATGCCTGGTGTCCACCCCAGCAAAAGATTTGGCCTTGTAGTTATGGATGTTCACACTCGAGGCTCATTGCTTATTTACTTCCTGAAATTACCACCCGCATCACTATCAAAGTTTTGCGCAACATTTTTAAGGAGGAAGGCTGTCCCTCGGTCCTTATCACGGATAATGGGACCCAATTGTCTTCAAATGAGATGAGAGAATTTCTGAGTGAGTGTGGTATAAAACATTCGTTCACAACTTTGCACAATCCACAATCCAATGGGATTGTCGAGAGGGCCAATCGCATGATCAAGGGTGCGATAAGTCTGGCACTCAACAATAATCTTGATGTTGAAAGAACTTGGTATGGGCCTATCGCACGACTGAGAACTCCACAACTGGTGTGATCCACTTTGTAGCCGTGCGAGGCAGGAAACTAGCCTCCAAACTGGTGCCTGCTTGAATCCGGAATGCGGTTGAAGAGAGGAATGGTGGAGATTGTGATGAGAGCATTCCCGTGCATGATTCCAAGAAGGCACAAGGAAGGGAAAAGAACATGTCTAACATTCTGGTTGGTGATTGGGTCAAAGTCCGTTCTGGACGTGTGGTCAGAGGTCTGCGTAAGTTCCTTGGACCATTCAAGGTTAAGGAAGTATATCCCTTCTATGTTGTATTAGAGAATGGTGACAAATGGAATCTGCGTAGGGTAGCAAAGTATTGTTCTGGAGACCATTCTTCTAAAACCTTTAATGGAAATGCAGTCAACAAAGATACATGCTCAGGGTACATGGTAGCCCATGATCGCCAATTGCTTGACAGTGCCCGCACAGGTACAGAGACGAGGGCACCAGGCCCCGGTGGGGATAACTTGGGCACTAGCCAAAGAGGAATCAACTCAAGTGATGTGCCTCAGAACCTTCATGGCGCTCAAACATATCAGAGACCCTTATGGGCCAGGAGGCTTCCTCAACACTTGCATGACTTCCTTGTTGGCTGATTTGTTGGTTATTTTCCTTGCTCTTGGTTCACATTAACCCTGTTCCTTTAATTGTTTACCACTCAATTCCCTACCTGCGTGTAGAGGAAAGGGGGGTATGTTGTGACTTGACTCACGCTGCGGTCGTGCCCCCGCGCCACAGTGGTATGTTCCGAGGCCGAACGTTCCAAGGTAAGCGCCGCTCGTTGACAGTCGGTGATCTCCCGCTGGCTGAAGACGGCGGGCGCGCTGGTGTTGTGTCAATTACTTAAGTAAACCTAAATGAACCTATTGATGTCTTCGCCTCTTGATGTGATTACAACACATCACTAAACAGCAATCCACCCAACACTCTCTACACTTACTGCTTTGGCTTCCTATCTCCAAGACGATAACATTCAAGTCCCTTTGTATTGCACACAGAACATTTCGAAATAGAGGATCCTTGATCTCACGATCATTGATATCACCTTACATCCCTGAGAGAACATTGTGTTCTCTAAATGCTGACATGGTCAAGATACCTCATATAAAATAGCTAAGTATGGAGGGCAGGCATTTGCATATAATATGGCTAGGATATGGAATGACCTGCCCTTTGTCCTTCAAGTAGAAGAGAATGAGTTCTCATTTTGGAAACAATTGAAAACATTGCTTTTCCGCTAGGGCAGGGGTCTCCAAACCGGTCCTGGAGGGCCGGATCCATGCCAGATTTTTAAAATTACTACATGTATCTCAATGGGGAAATCCAAAAAATCTGGCATGGATCCGGCCCTCCAGGACCGGTTTGGAGACCCCTGCACTAGGGTCTATATTAGATTTCATTCATTCTTTTGTGCCACACTATCAGTACTAGGGGATGCCTATGGGTAGCTGTGTTATTCATAAAAGCCCCTATAATATAATATAATAGCATAGAATAGAATATTGGGCTTTCTTGTCTAGTGCCATGTTCTATTACTATTGGTCTTAATTCTAGGTTGACTCCGCAGCATGCAATCTGGGGTGTATGACAGTTTCATCAGTTTTCAAAAAACATGCCTCTAATGTAAGCTTTGAAGGCCTCCTATCGCGTAGCTATGCCTTGGACCATGGTCGTATTAAGTTCACGCTATTACTTAATGTTTTAATTTACCACTCAATGAAATATCACAACACACAGGGTGATGTCTTTTCATTTCCAGGTCCTAGTTTTAAGGAGAGGTGCTGAATCTCTTAAGGTTAGCACTACAGGTGAGTGGTCTGATAATGTCTTGGTAAGTATGGCTGTGTCCTGTATCCTTCTCATGAGCTCCCATGACATATGCCGAAAGTCTATTTGAAAGCTTGCATTGTGTCCTGTTGAATAGAATGTGTACGGAGTGTTGTATGGATATAGAACTCTCCAAACATCATTTGCTGAATAAATTATGCTGATCTCGAGGGGTGTCTTATTGCCTGTCCTGATCTGTCTAGCTGTAAATATAGAATTTTATTAAAATCACCTCTCCAAATTATGTTGGCATGTTGAGTGTTAGGGCATTCTTCCATCAACTTGTCGTAGAACTGGGAGTTTAATAGATGTTGCGAGTATGCCTGGTTTAAACTGCTTTGACCCAATCTTTCAGATTATCATTGTGTGTTGAACCCAAGTGGAAAATATTTGTTATTTAAAAATGTTCACAATCTGGGATGAAGTTCCTATCTGAGCAGTAGATGTATTGAGCTGGCAGATAGCTACGGATCTCTTGCTGGAGCACCTACTTGATTGGATTGTGGCTTCGCTGGCAATAATGCCAGTGTGGCCTCTGGTTCTCCAGTGCCCGAAGGTGCAACCAAACTTAATCTCCAGCCTGAAGGTTGGGTCCTTGTTCCGACTCAACACACTGCGCAGCTCCTCGCTGCAGCCCCACAGGATGATCCACCCGCCCCCATCAGAGAGAGGTAGGTAAATGTTCCAGACCCCCACCCCCCCTTTGCAGTGACTTTGCCCTGCAGCCTACTCTATTTGTGACTCCCTCTCTCACAGTGCCATAACTGGCCTTCTATCTGTGCGTACTTGGCCTTGCCTATCCTGTCATCCCTGTTCCCTGGTTTCACTCGCTATCTGGGCAAGGCACAGAAAGTAGTCCCTTTGTACACATTTTTAAAAACCATTCACTAAAAAAATACATTGGCACCCAGTACCAGACCAAGTGACTTTGATAATGTTTTATTACTCTGATATAGCTTTATTTAGAGGTTTCAGCAACTATTTCCTCTCTCTCTCGATTTCTACCGATTGTGGAGTGAACACAGGGTATAGCAGTGGTTGCTGGGACATTGAATAGTAAATGAGTGGAAAAGGACCATGTGTGTAAAAACTTGACTGGACACGGGAGCAGGTCAGTCGGCCCATTCTCTCAGTGCCATGCCATGCGGCTACGGCTACCTACTGAAGCAGCCTCAAGCACAGTCATCCCACTCCTATTGGCTTTGGCAATGCGTATTACTGAATGTCCATCAGAGCATGGGAACAGCTCCACAACCCCTTGCTAAGACCTGCTTGCCTGTTTTTCAACTTTGTAATGGGCACAGAAAAATGGCAGTGCTTATTTAGTATTCATTGTTTCCGCAGCCCCTGCTTCTCCTTCCGCTTCAACTAGCAGCTAGAAGAAATAGCAGGGTCTGCTGGGATACTGAATAGTAAAGAAGTGAAATAGGCACTGCTCTGTGTGTACATCGTTCCCTTGCTGCTAGAGCAGATTAGAGCACCTGGCACCCCGCTCCCTATGACGTGGCAACAGCTGCATGGAGTAGTACCCTTCAGCCGAGCTACACAACCACCAAAAATCCACTTCAGAGACAGAAAACCATACTGGGTATGATCTGTAAGCGTGGCACGGTGTAAATATGCATTGGGATTTGAGAGAAGTGGAGTTTGTTGGTTGTGTGGGAGAAGTGAGTGTTCTATGGACAGCTGAATCTTCTTTCACCAGGGAAGAGTGGGAGTGTGGTGTAAGAGAGGATGATGTTGGTTTGAAATTGAAGATGTGGATCAATCAAGGCTGGCCTGAGTATAGGGTTCTCGGCCAGGATTTGAGACCTTACTGGTTTGTGAGGGATGAGTTATCTTTTGTTAATGGAAATATGATGAGGGGGGATAGAGTTGTTCCTCCTAGCAAATTCTGGAAGAAAATCATCAATTCTGCTCATGAGGGTCACCTTGGAAGGAGTCTTACGAAGAATCGTGTGAGAGAAAGATATTGGTGGCCTGGAATGGACCGTATGGTTGAAGAGGTTGTTAAAGAGTGTGTTACTTGTGCTGCGAGCGATAAGTCTCATGTGGTTAGGCATGCACCTTTGTCTCCTGTGGATGTACCTGACACAGTCTGGTCTAAGTTAGGTCTTGACATCATGGGACCATTTGAATTACTACCATCTTATGAACGCTTTGTTCTTCTTTTAGTGGATTACACTTCAAAATGGGTTGCCACAAAGTGTCTTTCTTCTGTTAATACTAGAGCTGTGGTAGAGTTTCTTAAGGATGTTTTTGCCACTGAAGGGTTGCCAAAATTCTTGGTGACTGACAACGGCCTTCAATTTGTGTCACAAGAGATGAGTGATTTCCTCAGTGAAAACAACATTGTGCATCAGAAGACTGCTTTATATTCTCCGCAAGCCAATGGTTTAACAGAGCGGATGAATAGGGTAGTTAAGGACTGTGCCCAACGTGCTCTGTGTACGAGATCGTCTTTTTCTAATATTTTGAGAGAGACATGGTGGGCGCACCGTACCACTCCAAATGCAGTTACCCTCAGGTCTCCTTTTGAGGCGTTAAGGGGAAGGAAGGCAGTTTCCAAGTTGAACCCAAATTGGTTACCTGAATGTTCTGATTTGGGGTTGACTGTGGGTGAGCGTCGCACTAGGATTGCAGACTACCAACGGAAGTATAAGGAAGGGTATGTGTGTTAAGTATAGGAAATGGAATGTAGGTGATACAGTTCTGGTCAAGAATCCCAGACACACACTTAAGGGGTTATGTACCTTTCTGGGTCCTTTCAAGATCGTTTCCATCAAGAAAAATGTTGTGGTAGTAGATAATGGAAATACATGTAACATGTCAAGGTTGGTGAAATGTAAGGATCACCTTAGAAATTTGGGTGATGATGTTAGTGCAGATCCACAATCTGTTTGTGAAGATTCTCAGCGGAATTCTTTGGAGCCATGTGCGAATTCTGGTGAGAGACTTCCTTTGAGATCCTCTTCGAGGTCACGGTGTTTACCGTCGAGATTCAAGGATTTTGACCTCAGTTAATTTATGTTTTCCTGTTTCTTTTTGTTTCTTTTGTTTGTTTTATTCTTTTTTCTTTTGGGGAGATGGATTTGTGTTATAATCTATCTATCCTAGTACTTTGGAATGTTTCACTTGTTGCCATGACTCTGTAGAATGTTCCTCCAGTCCTTGGGCATTACTTATTCAGCCCTTGGATCTGGTGGCTGCTTTATGTTGATGCTGTATACTTTTCTACTGGAATAAACTCCTCAAACCATTCTCTGGTTTGTTGCTTGTTTCAACACCACCCCCAAAACCCAGGAAGGCCTGAAAAGTATGTGAGACATCACCCACACTTCTTCCGCCAAAGAGCCTGGTGTGAAGCATCACCATCTTGCATATTTTGAAATCACTGAAACTTAGACAGTAAAGCAAGCCATAGGGAGCGAGACCACTGCTTACTAGGGTTCCAACTAGCACATTGCGGAGTTCAATATGCACAGGAAGTGACACTTTCTTCAGGGCAATAAAAACCTTCATCAGCAACTGCTGTGATTAATAAAGTCATGTTGAGGTTCTCTCGTTAAATAACTCCATGATTCTTTTTTTAACATGTAATATTTATTGTTTATATAGCAGATTAAAGAGAAAATAATTGTGATACCTATACCATCAACTCCCTGGCTCAAAATAATCTGGCCCCTATATCGACCTCCCACCTTTGAGATTGTCTTCCAGTTCTATTGTTCAAATTAACAGCTTATACATTAAACCTCCACAGCCAATCAAAGATACTATCTACACTTTCTACCCAAATATGGCATAATTCAGTTAAATCGAAAAGGATTAGAGATCGGATTAAAACTGCTTCACTGGATTATTTGGAAAAAGGAAGCCATTTGTACAAAATATCTTTATTGAAAATTAGAGTTTGGAGGCTTTTTAGTAATAATAGTTGCAATGCTTGGCTGCATGTATACATTGAGGCCTGGCGCTAGTAGCCCATAGATGCCTCTAAACAATGCCCCTGTCATTCACTTTGGTGTGGAGGCTTCTACAAAAGGCAGTCCTTATGCAAGATGTGTGGATTTACACCTAACTAATTAATTTGATGTGTTTTAGTTTATATATTAATTTGTGTTAGTATTGCTTGTATGACAATTTAAATATAATTTGTAATTTTAAGTGAATCTGAATTTTTTATTTAATTGTAAATAGTAATTTATGGTATCGTAGTGGCTTGAAGGGTTTGTTGGGAGATAGGGTGGGATGTTAGTTAAGTGATAATTAATTATTAATTCATATAATTGTTTTAAAGGCTTTTAGGAATTATATGATTAATATTCATTATTTATATTATGTAATATATATTTTTATACTTATAATTTTGGTGCAGGTTGCTATGCCTGTAGGGGTATAGGGTGGGAGGTTAATTAGATAATATTTTATTAACAATTATTTTAAATGTATTATTAATTATTTAATTGATTAATAATTAACTAAATTGTGAAACAATCATATATTTTAGTTATATTTTAGATGTGGGCTGCTGGGTTTGTAGGGGTATAGGGTGGGGAGTTAATTAAGTAATACTAAATTACCATAAATAAATGGTTTATTATTAATTATTGAATTGATTATTAATGATGTGCATTAGGCGATATTGGTTCAGTTTAGTCATGTTTTTCTTGTGGGTTGCTAGATTTCTAGGTATATACAGTTGAAAGTTAATTAAATAATAATTAAAAATAATAATAATAATATATGTATATTTAAATATTTAATTGATTAGTAATGATATAAATTGTGTAATAATTATATATTTTAGCTATATTTGTATTTGTGGGTTGGTGGGTTTGTAGGGTAGTAAGGTGGTAAGTTAATTAAGTAATCAAGAATTAACAATTAACTATCAATTTTTAATCAATTATGTAATTTGTAAATGTTGTTATATTGTTTTTTTCTATATTTTAGTAGTGTTGCTAGGTTTGTTGTGTACTGGGGTGTAAAGATAATTAGGTAATAACTAAGCAAGCATTGTTATTTCATTATTAAATTAATTATTACATTGTTTATGAATTTTTTTAATTGGATATTTGTTGTTTGTTTTAATTTTTATATATATTTTATGTTGAGTAATAATATTTATAGTTTCATATTTTTCCAAAATTAATAGGGTTATTCAAGTATGTAATGTATTTGAAGTAAAGCAGTTTATCTACAGTTGCTTAGCCAAAGCTTGCCCTGCAGGTGCATAGACTGGAGTGGGAATAGTAAATCTTACACCTCTAAAGTCCAACGCCAAGGTTGCCCAAAAGAAGACGCCACACTCGGAGGGATATCCTCACAAGCACCGCAGGTAGGAATAATCACAGGCCATCAGCACGCGCCAATAAATGCCAAGCGCGTTTCGAGCTTCAACATCGCTCTTCATCTGTGGCAAACAAGGAGGCTCAAGGTTTTTAGTTGGGACTACAAGAACTTTGGCATTAACAAGCATGGACTACATAAACCATCGGCGGGTCTTGTGCAATGTAAATAAATATGGCGTCCCAACTAAAAATGTGGGTTCACATGTGCCCCCCTCTTCTTGCACTGTCATGCACGCACTGTGTGCCATGCTGCCTGGTACTCAGTGCACTGACATGCAAGAAGCGATACCATGGAGGAAGCATGTGCTGCAGGCTCTGTATGAGGCGAAGCATGCTGCTGCCATGGCACCACGAACACAACACCGCCTTCCTGGTGGTTACCTCATAATGCAGCAGTCAGGTTGCTGCTGGCTTAGCGGCGTACTCCGGACCACTGCAATGGCAGTCCAACGGTCAGATCTACGAACTCGGAATAAGGCCCCAAGTTACAACTTCCTGCTGAAAGTGACATTTTTTCTCTATTCTACACTCAGAGTGGGGAATAGCTATGTCTTTTGCATCCTTCTAAACTTCAAGTGATGTGGGGCTTGTAATAATGCATCACGTTGTTTAGTTAATGCCCTACTTCTCTTTCATGACCAGTTGGTGTGCTGTATAAAAACTGCACCACCTGTATTGGCCAGTTTGCTCAAGATGGCATGTTCTTCACTTAACTCCCATAGAGTCTCGTTTTGGTTCATAGAGAAATGTATGGGTTAGTATTTATGATTGACTTCAAGTTTCTATAAATTCCTCATCATTAATCAAATATCAACCTTCAACAGATACTGTTTGAATGGGAGGCCAGGAACTTGATGAGTTCCAATATTCTTGAATTACCTAAAAGAATTGTGCATTCTTCACCTACAAAGGAGAGTCTCCTGCTACCTTTGTAGAAGAACTGGATTATTTTGGTCCTAAATTGTACGTAATCAGTTCTTGCTTGGCGCACAGTCATTAGCCTTTTTTATTGTGAATAGATTTTGGATTGTATCAATTCACAGCTGATATGTTCCTAATGTGGGAGTGGTTGCATACCCCTTCCTGTGGTACCAGATGCATTCTTACCACTGGTAAGTATTCCTCCTCATTTTAATTTTCTCAGATCCTTGATTTCGGAGTTTTCTGTCTCCTTTTGGAACCTTTGTTTAAAAAGGAACATCTCTGTTGCCTTCATTAAAGGTTCTGAAACCCATTTGTGTCTTCTATTGAACCTTTAGATTATAATGGTGCTCTCTGGCTTCCTCCAGGAGTCCTTCTGGAGATATATGTAAACAGTTTCAAGTTTGAAGTTATAAGTATCTTTTTGAAGTTTCTTTTTTTTGTTCAAGATGCAATTCTTAAATCGCTTTTCTTAATTTGTCCACTCAATTTCATGTCTACTTTGGCTGAGTGTTGTTTTAGAATTTCTTCTTCTTATTCTTAAATAGTTTCTACCCCAGTCATAGTCAGTCGTCCAACTGTTTCAATGGAGAACATCATCCACTTTCTGGAGTATTTTGTTTCTATGCTTCTATAATCACTTTTGTATTTCATATTTTCATTGAATATTACAGGGACCTTTCTTACTTTGAGGTCTTGTGGGATAATATGTTCCATAGATGTTGTACAATAATATTTCCATGCAGGGCCGGACTGGCTACCGGGCAGTTTGGAATGCTGCTGAACTGGGGGCTGATTTCGTTGATGCTTTCATTATATCGAAGCACACACAGGTCTCCATGAACGAGATCAGCCCCCACTGCAATTAAATCAGCCTCCAGCTCGGCAGCATTCCAAACTGATCGGTAGTCAGTCCGGCCCTGTTTCCATGCAGAAAAGACTTAATATATGACTTTTTAAGTCATAAGAACTTCTCTTCTATCAAAGCATGTCTTCTTCAGAGTCAATAGGGACAGATAAATGATTATATGCAGTAAATAATTACTAAACATAGCCCCAGATCGTCTGTGGCTATGATGCAGAGGAAGGTTGAGACTGTCACTTTCATGCACGAAGTCCTATGAATCAGTAACCAAAGATATTGCCATAAAAGATGTCTGCCTACTTACTGCATTTTAACTGTAAATCTAAATTTGCAATTCAGTAGTCAAATGCAAGTCAACATGAACACTGACTACGAAACACAGTTGATCCACTGTAATATGACCAAGAATCAATAGGAGCAGCCTGGGGTGGTGTATATGATTAAAGCTGTGATGTGCTATTCTTCCAAGGGAACAGCACATGCCCGACATCCTCATGACTGAGAAATCTAGTCCTCACTGATTCTTCAGTTTCACCATTAGCAGAAAGGAGAGCAGTCTAGAACTGAAAGCAACATGTCTGCACACAAACTGGGCAGAAACGAAGATGCAAGAGTTAACTGTTGGTACTTAAAGTGTGAAAAATATAGCAACTCTAAACTCTACCATGTATTTATGCTATGTACTAAATTCCTAGAGTGAAAAGCCTCAAAAACATAAACAGGCAACCAAAATTAATTTAAATAAATGGTATCTCTATGAAACATGACCCTTAACTGATTCAAACAGACACCACTGAGAGGGCTTTTACTGAAATGTCCACCAAAATAACCAGAAGTAAAATGTAACACTTTGACACGTTGGATCACAGAGATCAATGAATGACCAGTAAAGTAAGTATTCTGGTATGGTGTGATCAGGTATAGTTATTAAATTGTTCCTATATACAACATTGTGTTACTGGGTTCATAAGTATGTTTGTTTACGTAGTTGCATATGAGCAATGAAGCCAAGGAAGATCTAGTAGTTCTGTTGAAAATCTCTTGTAATTGGTTTCCTTCTAATGAGATCAAAATGCACAACATCGAGGTGCAAATAAGGAGAGGCAAAAGGATAAGGATTCCCAAATTCTCTAGAATACCTTACTTAGATAATGGACAACTTCTGAGGGAGTGATTCATTTTTATCATAACTGCAGATCTCTGACATGATGGGTCTGCTTATTTGATCCTCAGTGCACAAACAACATTGGTTAATTATTGGAATCTATTCTGGACCTATCGAGAAGAAAATGGATTATGTTTCACAATTTTAATAAGTGGTGCAGTGTTTTTTCACTGATATGTCACCAGCATACATGATTGCTGAATTCCAACTCGGAAGTTAGTACTATTTTTGATGGCTAGTTAAAAAAATATAGTGTTTTAACAAAAATGTAATCTTTATTCTGCGTGCTTAAGAATAATATTTACAGTGATAAGCTAGAAACAAAATATTACTGACATTAGCAAAAAAAAAAACGTCTGTGCTTTTGTTACAATTTAAGAAATAGATTGGTTTCCATTGTGTTCTCTCTACCACGAAATGGCTGAAATTGAATAATCACTTTGGTTCACTGGCTGCTCAACTCCTTTTGAATTCTCCTTCCAGCCCTGCAATCAAACACATTTGCAGCTCTTCATCGACGTCCAGGACAAATCGAGCCAAAAGACCCCTGAAAATCAGCTCTCAATAACCTTCAACCAGTCCTTGTAGTCCTCTCTGTTCCCACGATATCTCCTCTCCTTGTGGCTTTCGTGACATTATTAACCACTAACCATGCCCAAACTGTGCTCACTCACTCATAGTACTCAATAGAATAAACTATAATTGCCTGATTGCCCCCAGCCTGACAGCCTAATAGAGAATTATGGATAGGGAGGAAAGTGTAGAGATAAAAGAAGTTTGAGGAGCATTTAGAGATGGGCAATCATCACTAGACAGGCCAAATTAACTATGACCCACCCCTTCCCTATGCACTGCTTACATAACCTTTCATATTACATCACTTATTGCTTTCTAAATTATAGCATTCGTAACAACACTCATGCCATCTCAAATGAAATCATTTATGAGAAGATTGTGCATGGTAGAGATCTGAGATATATTTAATTTAGACTGGCTATGGAGTTGATAGCACTCAGTTCAGAGGTGCAGGAGTTATAGTAACTTTTAAGTTCATTACAAACTTGTTACATGCAACCTATGTAATTGAGATATTTTCCTTGGGAACATCAAGAAATATTCCTTCTGTACCACAGGATTCAGAAAACACCTGCAGGCAATTCATTTTACCATGTTGGCACATGTGGGAAATGAGGCATCAGAAGGAGAAAGTAGAGGCCGAAACAGAAAGATCAGCAGCTGCCACTTCTTTGGTTACTGCAACACTTTTTTCCTCTTCTACTTTATCAGCACCTCCATCACAACCCACTGCATCTGACCCTCCAGTACCACCTTATAGATTTTGTACTCCATCAGCACCTCTACCAAAAACTAGTATTTGTCCCTTCAGCAGTTCCTGCTCTTGCCACCGCAGGGCCAAAGCATCTTTTGAAACAGAATCACAAGGTAATTGAGCAATCTGGCAGCACGGCAATATAATCTCTCCTGTGCCATACAGTTGTGATCGAAGGAGAGAGAGATAAGACCATTCATCAAAATCTTGTAATGGCTCTCAAGTGTCCTCTCCAACAGCCTTAGGACCTAATTACGACTTTGGCTATCTTGGATCGGGCCGCCACACTGCTGCCCTGCTCCAAGACCGCCAAAGCCGCACTGACACCACTCACCAGATTACGACTTTTTTAGTCTCTGGAAGATGGTTCTTTAGCGGTTCCACGGCAGTGCCTATGAAAAAGGCACCACAATGGGAGCATCACAGGCAGTTGCTGCACGGCATGGACTGGTGCAGTCCATTCTGTGCAGGAACTGGGGCGCATGTGCACAAGGGGGTACAACATTTGCCCCCTTGCTTGCACCCCATGGACCTGAGGCAACAGAGGGCCCCCTTTGTTTCATCTCTGCCACAGGTTTCATGGCAGGCTCATTGCCATAAAAAACGCTGCGGAGAGGAAACTCCTAATATGCTTTGCGGTTCCACTGCGGCACCAGCAAGCATATTTCAGCCCCAACAGCATCGCAACACCCCCAAGGAACTGGCGGTTGTGGTGGTCCCATGGCGGTCAGACCCTTCCACTTGTAATAGGGCAGTCAGACCGCCGATGCAACAGTTCCCACACCGCCACCATTTACACGGCGGTCCATTGGACCGCCATTGTCTTAATTAGGCCCTTTTCTTTGTAGTCCTCCTGTTTTCTGTTGAGACTAGTGATTTGGTTGGTTCGTCATGTTGACCTTGTGAAAAAAAATAAAAACTTCGGGGAGGAGCTACGCTAGCAACCAAGATGGCCGCGTAGGCTCCCGGCCCCGCCGACCTCGGCCTCCCACCGGAATATCCTGTCAATTATCCTGTCTTTGCGCCCAGCCACAATGTGTATGAACCTGCCGTGAAATTAATGGTGCTATCCTGAGATCTCTACTTACTCGGCTGACGAAGATAGGTCGAGTAGAAGTTTGCGGCCTAGATCTGCCCGGAAGCCGGGGTCTCGAATACTGGCCCATCCGGGTTTCAGTTAAACAACATCGGCTGTGGAGGTGTGATTGGGTCCGGTCTACCGATGTGGACAAAAAAAATAATAATAATAATTATTATTTCGCTTTTTCGGATTGATGTGGACGACAGTGAGGTACAATTTTCAATTTCTCTGGTACGTCCTTGAAGAGGCAGAAGAGCTATATTGTTTCCCACTGTTAGTAGTGTCTCTATGGTTGGTGGTATTAAGTTCTATTGAGCTGTGTTCATAGCTAATCCCAGGAGGGTTACTCCCCACCGCCAGTGGAGTTTGCAGACTTTTGCCTACTCTCCACGCCGTTGCGAACGCAAAGTTTGGACAAAATTCCCCTCCGTGGCTGAGTGGAGTTAGCCAGCCCCTCAACGCGCAAGACTACAACGTAGGAGTTTTTTCTTAGAAGAAGGATGGTGAGTAGCAGGAAGGAGAGTGGCCAGGCACAGGAGGAGGCAGCCATGCAGGTAAATGCCTTCTTTTTCAATTTTTATTAATTTACGCGGGGGGAGGGAGCATAGTGGAGCGTAGTTCCACAGTTTTTTTCAAACTCCTTTAAACTACGCTTAGATGCAATGCGCCAGCTTTGCCCCCCCCTGTTCATATCCCACTTTGTGTTATTAACCAATCACATAATGCTTTACATCTTAATTGTATTTCTTATCTAGTTTTCCATTCGTTTTCATTGTCAAGTGACCAGATATGTGTGTTTCAAATGCCTTTCTAAAACTTAATGTACATCATTGCTGCAGACTGGCTTATTTTCTGACATCGTTTTTATTTTTGGTAGAATTGTTCTACATTAGTAGCCCAACTAGTATCCAAGCCAATAATTGTCCTCCTTTCAAAATGAGTTTGTTGGTATCATGTAGTTTCCTAATACCCAATCATCTAACTCTTTATATATTTGTTTGTCTGCCTCTGTGTTACTTATTCTTGTATGTGAGTGTATGTGCAAGATTTTTTGAGCCAGACACCATGCTAAGAAAGTAGATGTTGAAAATTAATTTAGGTTTGAGCGGAGTTGAACTAACATGGGTTGGTGAAAGAGGTTTTAAGTGGAATGAGCTGCGCTACACCCCCTTCTTTCCTCTGTTAGGAATTGTGACCATCCCTACTATACGGTTATCTACTTTGGTGGCAATAATTTAGGACACTTAACTGAAGTTAGATTGGAAATTGAGACGAAGGAGACATTTTCCATCTTAATGTCTATGTTTCGAAAAACACATTTTGTGTTCTCAAATATTTGTCAGAGGCATAAGTGAACGTGGTCTACTATAAATGCTGCTCAGTTTGAAAAGACCTTTGCGATCATAAAATGTCTTCCATTTTTCATTTTAAATATAAAATATGTCAGTGCAGCACTGTATTGTCATGATGGTGTACATTGTTTTAAGTGGAATGAGCTGCGCTACACCCCCTTCTTTCCCCTGTTAGGAATTGTGACCATCCCTACTATATGGTTATCTACTTTGGTGGCAATAATTTAGGACACTTAACTGAAGTTAGATTGGAAATTGAGACGAAGGAGACATTTTCCATCTTAATGTCTATGTTTCGAAAAACACTTTTTGTGTTCTCAAATATTTGTCAGAGGCATAAGTGAACGTGGTCTACTATAAATGCTGCTAAGTTTGAAAAGACCTTTACAATCATAAAATGTCTTCCATTTTTCATTTATAATATAAAATATGTCAGTGCAGCACTGTATTGTCATGATGGTGTACATTGTTCAACCTATGGAAACCATATTTTCATTTCAGACCTAAAACGTGGATTGTCCAACATATATTAATGTTTTGTTAAAGGAAAATGCTATTTTAAAAGCCACCCTATATTATGTCTAATTTTATTTTATCATAAATAATATTCTTCATAGATTTCAAAAACTACAGCAGTACCTTCAAGAAAAATACTGCCCTACATCGTAGAAGTTTTAAAATACATAAACATCAATGAGAATACGTTTCCCTGACTCTACAGATTTTGCTAAACTGCCTCATTTCTTCCCATACATTACAAAAAGACGAAAAAGCTTTATTTCATATTAAAACACAGAACAAAGAAAAAGCGTGGTCTAAGCAATATGTCTGCTGTTTCATTTTGCACGGGCTTTTGAGATTAACCAATAATATTGTGTTTCATCATCGCCAGGTACCGCGGTATGCTGCGGCTCTATGTGTTCCTACCTTATTACTTAGAAACAACTGAACAAATCCTGTTCAAGTACAAAAAGGACTCTTTCCACACCATAATCTATATTTTTGCCACAGGTCATGAAATACTTTGAGCTATTTTGTTGCTAAGTCTGTTCAAAATGTCTATAGAAAATGCATAGGTGAAAAAATGTGTTTGGTACTCCCCTTTTTTTCTTTGCACTACCTCACTCTCAACTAGTCACCAGAAAACTTTGCATCATCATCCAATGTGGAAAAAAACAGGTCTGCAAAGTTTCCTGAAGATTCATCAAATGGTGACAAAGTTATTGGTAAGCAAAAAGCTGAGGAATTCCTATCTCTTGGAGTCCTAACTATATCTACAGAGTAGCTGCTCTATATGTATACAGCGAGAAAGAGAGAGAGATATTCACTGATAAAACAAAGGTCAAAGTGATGATATGGTTAGGTATGGTATTAGTGTCTTGTCTTTATTTATGTTAAGAAAAAACTCTTGAAATTCACTGAAAAAAACATAGGTTTAAGTGATGTGATAGTTAGGCCTTGTAATTAAATCAAATGCATGGCTTAGAACAAAAAAACACTGACATTCACCAGTTACAGTTTACTGAGCTACCTATAACGTGCTCCCCTGCCATCACTGCTATGACCTCACATATTACATCACTCATGACATGTTAAATGGCCTAATTGATGACATCTCTGATGACATCTCAAATTATATTACTAATATCACCATTGTCATATGCAGTATGGAGTTACTGAGTGTACATGTTTGGATCCTTAGCATGGAAGTAGTGTAAACCCTGGAGGCAAACATGATTGTGCGAGTTGAAGTGGATGTAATGCATTGCTGACTAGACACTAAAGTTTAGGGTACAAGTATTACTTCCTGTAAACCAAGAAAAATGCTCAGCGAACCTAATGAGGTTTGCAGAGTTATGTCTGAAAGGAAGCAGAGGCCAAACCTTATGTTCACAATAGATAATCCACCAGTGGATATGTGGCAATGCCTATATTAAATATATGTAATGCAGTGCTATAGACATGTTCTATGTAGCAAGGATGTTTATAAAGTGTGGATGTTTATTTCTGGAACATTCTTGAAGTCTTTTAGGCATTGGGGACTTTTGAATAATAGAATGTAGGGGTGTCCCACACTCTCACTGGTATTGTAATCCTAAATGTAAGGTTGTATGTCACTGTGCCCTCTCAGGAACGTGTATTGTGTATCTTACTGAATTACAAAGTGTTGTTCATAGGATCTCCAAGATAGTGTCTTTACAGTGGCAAATGCATAAGGTCAACCTTCTCATTTAAAATATCATGTCATATGAAGTGTTTAAATGACTAATTCAATAAAGATTAATAGAAAATTGTCCACACCTGTAGTGTGTTGAATTATTTCAGTGCAAAACCCTACAGGACAGTATTTCAATGATTATATGATGCCATCAGTAACCAATTATGTCATTTGAGATGTCATCTAATATGTCATGAGTGATGTAATATATGAGATCCTAAGCACTGCATGGCACAGGTGCAAATTATTGTTAGTCCATTAAACTATAAATGGTGACTTTCAGTGTTTTTATAACTGGCATCATGGGATTGGCTGCAGGGCCTATCCAGGGCCATGTCAAGCATTAAACCTCCCCGTGTTCGGTTTACCACTAGATGTGCATGGGCAGGGTTAGCTGTGCTCAACTCACTCCCCACATTTGCGCAATCCCCTGTGGACATTAACCTAATATTTTCAATTTTTTAACAAAATCACTGTACCTCAGTACTCCAGTTGTAACATCATCAAGTGGCACACCAAGGTACCACGGAGAGAACAAACTTAATTTTTAATGTTTGCATAGTCCTACACTATCCCACTGTACTCCTATTGACCTTCACAAAGCTGTGTTGAGTCCTGCAGTGCCCTGTGGGTCCTTATCAGAAGCCTCGTTGGGTCCCGCAGGAGTATCACAGAGCCCTTGGAACATTTTATTCTTGGGCCTCAAGCACCAGGGCTCATGATGCCCCTACCCTGCTCCCTTGTACCTTTTTTTTATTCAGTACATGTGAACTGAGTCGCCTAGTCCTAAAATACCAGCTGCAACATTTTTGTTGATGTGTCAGCCAGCCAATCAGATTGCTTGGAACCATGGGACAGGTACCAGTCCTTCGCCGCTGAAAGGTCACGATGAAAAAATAAGCCTTCTTGGTCAGTCAGAATGCTCTGTCTTTTTTATTTTTTATTTGTTGTATCGCAGAGTACCATGGAACTCTCACAGGACCAACTGTCAAGATATCACTATATTGAACCTTCATTTGTTAAAAACTGCTGATCACATTTACATCAAGAGACAAAGATGTGGCTTTCTGTATATTTGCATAGTTCTGGAGCCCAATATAAATTTCAGCAAGTATACACTTGGTGCTGCAAAGGAAAATAGGGCAGCCACCAAACCTTAATTTTATCAGGAAATCCTGACAATAATATATATACGATATGGTACGGTAGTAAAATAGTTCTGTACATTTAAAAAAAAAAAAACGTTAAGGTGATGATATTGGTAGGTATGGTCATTTTTTCTGAGTTTACATTAAGAAATCCTGAGAAATTCAGTGAAAAAAAACAAAGATTAAAGTGATGCTATAGTTAGGTGGAAATACCAGGTAAAACGTTACATTTAAACTCAAAACACACTGAAATGTACCTGTTGTAATTAATTGAAGGAACTTTAACTTGCAACCAGGAAAAAGTGGCTTGGTTGTAATTCATGCGCAGATGAGTACATGCCCAATATACAGTTCAACAGTTGTATAGTTGGTGCTACAAAGGAAATAGCGTAGCCACCATCCCTTCTTTTTATCAGGAAGTCCTGATTCCAATATATACAATATTCCTAAGCTCCCCAATTCAAATGTTCAGTAAAATATATTATTTATATCCACAGCACACTGTAGTCGTTGTTTTTCTTTTTTGCTATTTATCCTTTATTTGGTCCCAAGCAAATCATCAGGTATAATTCTGTTATGGCCTTCCATTGTATTTTAGGTGCCTGTGGAGGAACTACAATGTATGTTTCTTACACGCAGGTACGTGGAGACCTTGCTGGCTAGGCAATCACTAATAGTTGTGACCATATGCTCACTTACACGTTTTTTTTAGAAGACTTGATCCAAGAAACCCCTTTGTAAAATTTAAGTCCAAATTAAATATTATTTCAAAATTGAGAAATTAATGAATACATGTTCTTCAGTAAAGAGCTGCTTGATGAATGTAACTTGCAAATATTCTGACGAGCTCCAAGTTTTAATTGTGAACTTTAGAAGACTTCAACACGTCACACGATCACGCTTGCTACACTTTTAGGAACATATATATTGATGACAAAAATAAATAATTCGTGATTTATTGATGTTGATTATGAGAGTGCAATAAGAAGGAATAGGAAACGAAATTTTACAAAGCAAAAAATATATATGTTTGCAGTTTTCCACTGCTGAAGGCATGACTCACACACCCTAATTCACCCTTCCCATCTAATCACCGAATTCCCTGGCCATGATTTCATGGAGCAGAGACGTTTCGTTTTGCTGTGATTGTAATTTCATCATTTACATTTGAAAATCTCATCTCGTAGGGATCACAAAGTTGGAACAGAGTTTGGTCTGTGATATATCCTGCGTGGTGACTTGTGCCTTTATTTACATGAATATTATTTTTGCTAAGGTTATTACCCAAAAGAATATGATATCAAAACCCATCATTCATGGAACTTAACTAACTATGCCATTTCTGTAAATTAGTTTCCATATTTCACCTGAATGGCTTGGAAGAATGGGACGAAGAAGTGCATGTTTTTATAAACAGAACATTATTTCAAATGTTAGGTGAATTATGGAAAAAGAAAGGCATGACTTATATAACTAATGTTCCAATAATGCCATATCGGGGCCGCGGTGCCATTCTACAAACATAAATTCTTATTTGTGACAGTAGGAAAAAGGCAAAAAGCGAGAACATAATAAATGGCGCTAGCTTATAAAACTTTTAATGCATGCGAACCGCTAATAAAACTGGTGACTACCCTTGCCAAGCATACAGCATTATATTTCTCATGCAATAACATTATGAAAACAAAAACTAACAACTAGATTATAATATTCACGTCCATAAGAGACCGACATCTGGAATACAAAATAGTAAAATACTTTTCTCAGAAACAAACAAAATGATTCTTTCACGCCTAAAAAGGAGACACAAAAATATCCTAGCAAAATAAAATATATAAAAAGAATTAAAAGAGACTTATTAAATGACAAAAGAAGGGAAAAAACATGTAATTTTAGGTAGTAATTATTCTGCTTTAGGTGGCGTCTAAATTCCTCCGATCGCAAGATGGCTTTTATTCTATTCAAGTGTGTTTATGAACTGGCAACTCACTTTTTGAAGTCAGCATTTCAAGGACATGTGAACATTTCGGGTTTATTAGGTCCTCGGCACTTACAACAAAGAATTAGGAGCAGCATCGAGTGGACTGCTGCGGTGACCTTCAGAACTTAGGGGCATATTTTCTTTATCTCTGCTTTTTTAGCTTAAAAAGCCAACAAAGCGGAGATAAAACCCGCGCCCTATTTACAAGAGGGTACTAACATACATCATCGCATGTTAGCACCCTTTTTCCCAACGCCTCCCTTTGCATCTCCAATGAGATGCAAAGTGGGCATTACTCGGTCTACCCCGGATGGACTACCTTGCAAATATCGCTGATGTTACAATCGCGATATTTACAAGGCAGCCAACATGATTTTAGCACACGTTAGATTTTGGCAAAAAGGGCCGTTTTTGCCAAAATCTAACGTCTGCTAAAATCCTGATTTAGCCATCCCTTACATAGGGGGTGGATTATACTGATACAACCCTGTGGGTCGTATCAGCAAGGTTATTGCCGTTTTGCAGGGAACATTGCTGGAAAACCAGCGATTTTCCCTGCAAAAGGCCGATAACCTCGCTATCTCTGGAATTTTTATCGCCCTGGAGAAATGCGTTGTTAATAACGCGCTACCAGAGCGATAAATTCCAGAGATAGCCTGCGATAATATTATTTTTGCTAAGCACGGCCAGCGATAATTATCGCTGGTCGTTGATAATATGCTCCTTAATTTGTAAAAGAAAGAGTGAGTGCAAGGACTGAAGCTCTGCTCAGAAGCCCGCAGCTGGTGCAATTAACCGTCCTGCAGGGAATACCAAGGGTGCGTAGTCTAGAATCCACCTCATGCCTCTTTAATCCCCCACCAAACACTCCCTGCACCTTTATCTTACTCTTACGCATTATTGTTTTCTCCCTTTATGAAGCTTTTCTCTTCCTCCTTCCCTCTCTTTTTCTCCGTAAATAACTGTTGTGGAAAAATAAGTGCCAGCTCCCAAAAATAAGTGTGGATGGCTCCCACCAGCGACTACCAGCTCCAGTTAAGCACTGGTGATCGTCCTCCATTGGGTGTGTGGTGCTGCTGCTGCGCATAAAGAAGGGCACAGTACAATGGGTTTGCGGGTGACCCCAATAGTTCACACAGTCTTTCCGTCTGAGAGTACAAGGGCTTCTTTCAGAGTGTAACAAATTCTCTGACTTCTTGAAAGGGTTCCAATTGTCACTCGGTGCACCCTGCGATATTCGAGACTCTTGGTAGTGTGTGTCTGTCACTTAGAGAAGATCCCAGACTATAATTTTCGATACTTTCTTCTAGAGTCCAGTCTTTTTCTGCTTGTCATGTGATGGCCAATCGGTTCCTCTGTGTGGGATGTCGACACAGAGACATTTAGATCAATCAACAACCATAATCCACATCAGGGTGAACCACAAAAAAAAATCACTAAATTAATCCCTGCCTAACCCTCTGGCACCTTTGCACTAAAGCAGTCAGTCCCTTAACTTAAAGGCAATGTATAAAGCAATTATGCAGCACTCACACATCAATATAGTAAAAACTTCAACATAAGAAAATTCCCACATAAATTTAGTAAAACACAGTAACATAAAAAAGTTATTGGACATAGAAACTGAAAAAAAATAACCAATAGAACCAGAGTTGTGCATTTCAAAGATTTAGGCAAGCGCCAACTTGGTGCGCGCAGGGCCGGAAAAATGTCACAAGTTCAGGCCAATAACGATGGAGTGCGGGCCAGGTAAAGGACAGACTTCATTCTGCTGGACAGTGTACCTGGTTGTACTTCGACTCAGATGTTCAGTCCTGTGTTGTATCGCTTTGTTACAATGGGCCACTGATCCTAAGCTGAGAGGTGCTGCATTGAATTGCAGCACACTGCATCAGTACCAATGAGGCCGCCGATCAGGTGCTGCAAGATGCTGCAACAAGAAGTGTTGCGCTGCATCAGTTTTGATGAGGCTGCCAATTCAGGGCTGCGAGGTACTGCAATGCAAGGTCTTGCAACATGCTGCGTCGAGTTACATCAGTTCTGAGGGAACCCACTTTTGGGCTAGAAGGCATACACTTTTATGTTGGTCTAGAGCCCAGGATCTGGGGGCGCGTATTGGGGATCAGGACTAACTTCATTAAAGGCCACCAGCAGGGCACAGGCAGGTCTAGTTGGGTCTGGTCAGCTGGGCAGATGAAGGTCAGTTCTCTGGAGCTTCTATATCCCTGTAGCTCAGAACAGGAGGTCAGTCAACTAGCCTTTGGAGTCACTCTGGTGTTTCTGGGTTCACAGAGCAGGTCCAGTCTGCCTTCCTCAGGCAGCAGGGCCATACTTCTTGCATCAAGGCAGCTGGTTAGTCCTGCCAGCAGCAAGGCAGCCGTTCTTCTCAGTCTTCCACAGGTCCAGAAGTGATCTGAAGAGTTGGTCCCAGGGTTTAATATTTATAAGTGTTACCAATTTATAAGGGAGAAAAACTTCTAGACTTCCCACCACATATGGTTCTGGTATTTCCTTCCCATGCCCAGGCCCCAAGATGTCTGGGAGCGACCCTTGACCTTGCTGGTAGGTTGCTCCCCCACCACACAGCTCCGCCTGCGTGTCCTGACCCTGCCCCAGCTGCCGCTTCTGTAGAAGTTGAGGCCCTCCTCCACCCGCAGGCTACCACCTGCGCCTCATCCCTGGTGGCCAGTGGTAGGCCTTCAATCAATCAATCAGTCAATCAGAGTACTTGTAATGCACGCTACTTACCCGTGAGGGTCCCAAGGCGCTGAGGGGAAGGGGGTGTGCTGCTACTGCTCGAAGAGCCAGGTCTTGAGGAGTCTTCTGATGACTTAGGTTTTTATCACTGTCGCAGACAACGACAGTGATACAAACCTAAGTCTTCAGAAGACAGACAGACAGTCTGTCTTCCCTGTACTGCCCATACTGTCTTCTGGTGTCTGTGACCGCATTCTTATCTGTGCCCATTTTTTTGCCTTCTGCTCCCCTGATTGCACTCTTTTTTCTTACCTTCTGCTCCCCTGATTGCACTAGTTTTTCTTGCCTCTTCTCCCCTGATTGTACCCATTTTTCGTGCCTTCTGCTCGCCTGATTGTACTCGTTTTTCTTGCCTCTACTCCCCTTTCTGCCTCTGTGCCACTCGTTTCCCCCCTTTTTTTGTCACCTTTCTGCCCTTTCTTGGGACCTTTGTACCCCTGTGCCACTCGATTCCCCCTGTTTTTTGTCACCTTTCTGCCCTTTCTTGGGACCTTTGTGCCTCTGTGCTACTCGTTTCCCCCCGTTTTTTGTGACCTTTACTGCCGCTTCTTGTGACCTTTCTGCCTCTGTGCCACTCGTTTCCCCCCGATTTTGTGACCTTCCTGCCCTTTCTCTTGACCTTTCTGGCTCTGTGCCACTCCTTTCCCCCGTTTTCTGTGACCTTTTCTACCCTTTCTTGTGACCTTTCTGCCTCTGTGCCACTCGTTTCCCCCCGTTTTTTGTGACCTTTTCTGCCCTTTCTTGTGACCCTTGTGCCTCTGTGCCACTCGTTTCCTCCCGTTTATTGTGACCTCTCTGCGCTTTTTTGTGACCTTTGACCCTGCTTGCAGGTAGGTCGCCCCCACGCCGCTGCTCGTCACCTGACTGCCTGCTTCCTGGGTCCTTGCTGCCTCCTTGTTTCCTGGGTTTTTCTCTCTCCTCTGCCCTGTGCACCAGTTCCCCCTGCCCCCCGCCGCTCCCGATCCGCCCCTTTCCCGCCGCTGCATCCCTGCGGCACCGCCCCCCCCCCTGCACAACCATTTGCCTCCCCAGCTCCCGCCTCCCAGCTGCTCCTTCTTCCCAAGCCACCTCATATGCAGGAGGAGAAGCAGCCGCGCAGCGGACGTGCGCAGCAGGCGTGCCGCACCCATCTGCACCTGGACCGCGCCCAGCGCCAGAACCCCTGGACCCCGCGAACGCCACGACACCAGAATCCACTACGACACCAGCACCCTCCACGCACTCAACGCCGTCCTCCATTCACATGCTTCCAGGCCGCCCCAAAACAGACCCACGGACCCTTCTCCTGCCACACCTGCAGCTTCACCTGCGACAGAACCACCAAACCTCCAAGGACTGGACCCAACCACCTCCGCTGCATACTCCTTAACACCCGCTCCGCACGCAAACACACCGTCGAGCTCTGGCATCTGCTCGACACCTCCGCCCCAGACGTGGCCTTCCTGACTGAGACCTGGTGAAATGACTCCTTGGTGCCTGACATCGCCATAGCCATCCCGGACGGCTACAAGATCACCCGCAGGGATCGCGCCAACGGAATCGGAGGAGGAACAGCCATCCTCCACAAGTCCACCCTCAAGGTCGCCACCCACGCAGACGACACCCTCAACACCGCCGAACACCTGCACTTCCGGATCCACACCGACCCCAACACCACCCTCAGAGGAACACTCATCTACAGACCCCCCGGACCCTGGGCTCAGTTCAGCGACTCCATCGCCGACCTCGCCAGCACCGACGCACTCGCCTCCACGGACTACATCCTCCTCGGGGACCTGAACTTCCACCTCAAGAACAACAACGACGCCAACTCCGCCACCCTGGTCGACAACCTCACCAACCCGGGCCTCAGACAACTCGTCACCACACCCACCCACGCCGCCGGCCACATGCTGGATCCCGTTTTCTCCACAGGCTCCCATGTCGCCTTCGAACACACCACCGAACTCCACCAGACTGACCACCGCTGCATCCATTTCACCTTCAAGAAACCAACCACGCACCACCGCACCCAACAGCTGCCTCGTCGCTGCTGGAGCAAAGTCACCGAAGACCAGCGGATCACCTCCTTAGCCAAGAACCCACCCACCGACCCCACCAACCCAGATGCCGCAGCCCGAAACCTCAGACAGTGGATCGAGGACTGCGCCAAAACCCTCGCCCCGCTCAAGAAACCCTCCAACAGCCACGCCAACAAGAGAGCCAACTGGTTCACCGACGAGCTCCAGACCTCTAAACGCGCATGCCGGAAACTGGAGAAGACATGGCTCCACGAACGTACACCAGACAACCACGCAGCCCACAAGGACGCCACCCGGAAACACCACCACCTCATCAGATTAGCCAGGAGATCCTCCTTCAAAGACCGCTTGGATAACAACGCGCACAACAGCAAAGAGCTCTTCAGCATTGTAAAGGAACTCTCCAACTCCAGCGCCAACGACATCCCGCCCTCACAAGAACTGTGCGACTCACTAGCCATCTTCTTCCACCGCAAGATCGCTGACATCCACGACAGCTTAAGACCACGACCGCCTGACTACGCCAGACTCCAACTCCCCTGTGAACACAACCAGCGCCAACCTCCTGACCTCCTAGTCCAATGTCAACGACGACGAGACACGCAAGATCATGAACTCCATCCACTCAGGATCTCCGTCTGACCTGTGCCCACACCACGTATTCAACAAAGCCGACGCAGCCATCGCACCCTAACTACGGAAGGTTATCAACATCTCCTTCAAAATAGCGACATTCCCGGAAAGCTGGAAGCACGCCGAAATCAACGCCCTCCTCAAGAAGCCCAAAGCGGACCCCAAGGACCTCAAGAACTTCCGGCCCATCTCCCTGCTCCCTTTCCCAGCAAAGGTCATTGAGAAAATCGTCAACATGCAACTGGCCCGCTACCTCTAAGACAACAACATCTTGGACCCGTTCCAGTCCGGATTCAGACAAAACTACAGCACCGAGACAGCCCTCATCACTGCCACAGACAACATCAAGCGCCAACTAGACAATGGCGAAACATCAGCCCTCATCCTCCTGGACCTGTCAGCCGCCTTCGACACGGACCACCTCCTTCCTCTCAGGCAGAACCCAGAGCGTCCGCCGCCCACCCTTCCGATCCAAAGCCACCGACATCATCTGCGGCGTCCCCCAGGGCTCATCCCTCAGCCCAACGCTGTTCAACGTCTACATGGCCCCCCTAACACAAGTGGCCCGCCATCACGACCTCAACATCATCTCCTACGCTGATGACACCCAGCTCATCTTCTCCCTCACCAAGGACCCACACACCTCCAAAACCAACCTTTGCGAGGGAATGAAGGCCGTCGCCGATTGGATGAGGAGCAGCCGTCTGAAGCTGAACTCAGACAAGACGGAGGTCCTCATCCTCGGACCCACCCCCTCAGCCTGGGACGACTCCTGGTGGCCGACCACACTGGGAACAGCACCAACACCCACCGACCATGCACGCAATCTAGGATTCATCCTCGACTCCTCCCTCTCCATGTCTAAGCAGGTCAACCCTGTCTCCTCCTCCTGCTAAAACACCCTCCGCATACTCCACAGGATCTACAAGTGGATCCTGACCGAAACAAGAAGATCGGTGACACAGGCCCTCGTCAGCAGCAGACTGGACTACAGCAACGCACTCTACGCAGGAATCCCAGCCAAACACCTACGACGACTACAACACATCCAAAACGCCTCTGCCCGACTGATCGTCAACGTCCGCCTCCGCAGGCACATCATCCCCTACCTGAGAGGCCTACACTGGTTCTCCGTCGACAAGCTCCTCACCCATGCACCCAAAGCACTCCACAACACCGGATCAGCCTACCTGAACAGCAGACTCAGCTTCCACACCCCCACCCCCACCCGCCAGCTCCGCTCCGCCAGCTTCACCCTCGCCGCTGTCCCCCGCATCCAATGAACGACGTCCGGTGGCAGATCCTTCTCCTACCTCGCCGCCAAGACCTGGAACACCCTCCCTACCCACATACGGCAGACCCAAGACCTACTCGCCTTCAGAAGACTCCTCAAGACCTGGCTCTTCGAGCAGTAGCAGCACCCCCCCCTCCCCTCAGCACCTTGGGACCCTCACGGGTAAATAGCGTGATTTACAAGTACTTTGATTGATTGATTGATTGATTGATTGATTGATTGATTGGGATGACAAAAGGCTAGTGTGAAGTTTTTTGTGAGTGCTGGAGGCAGCCCCTATTGAAGTGCAAATGTGGTAGATGACTGGTCTGTCCCCACAAATCTTGTAAGGAGGGCTCATACTGTCAACATTCAGTTCCAGTTTGTGCTACTGTCTGAGAGGAATACACAAAGATCAACTGCCAAGTGCACCTAGTCATGTGCTCTAGGCTCTAAATTGTTAGGACAAAAACATGCCAATTTTCTAAAAGTGAAAGCAATGAAGCCTGAATTTATATCCAAGACTGCTGAGTGCACTACAACAAGTCACTTAAAAAGTGTACATAATTTCAGAACAATAGCTAAACTGATTATTGAAAAAATTAAAAGTTCTTAATCCAAGTGAATCACAAATTACTAGATGTGTACAAACTTCGAAACAAGTAATCAGACGAGAAGAGTCGTTCAATCTGCTTTTTTTTCCATGAGTTGCAGATGAAGTCAAATTCATAAGGGAAACTCAAAAAGCTTAATGTCAGCAAGAAGGTTGAAAATATGATTGCTCCCAATGCATTTCAGGCTTTTTCACTAGCCCTTCGTCAGGGAAACCTCTGAACAGTGATACAATTATTAGCGATAGCTACTGGCAGAAATTAGCAAATTCACAAAATGTATGTAAGAGAGTCTCAAAGTGAGGGCAGGGCAAATGTGCGTAATGATGACATGCGGGGTGAAACTGGACAATGGCCACATGTAGTGACAAAAGTGAGAAATCATGAACAGAAGACTACATGCTAGTATCTTAATAGCTGGTGTAACTGCTGCATAAGGGTAAACCATGCGTGCCGTTTCATGCACAAAAGACGCACAACACTCGAGTGACTTAAGAAGCTGGTATGGCTACGAAATTATGCATGCTGTTATATGCTGACAAAAGTGCTTCCCAAATAAAACAAAAGTGTCGAAACAACTACCCATGCAATCGTGTTAGGCAAAAAAGGCTCAAAAGCGTACCTTTAACGATAAACGCCAGACTAAAATATGGAATCAGCACCACAAGCTGAAAAGCAAATAAAACACCAGGGCGGGGAATGCAAATCACTGCGTCAAAAGAAAGGAAAAATGACCCCAACAAAATCAACATCTTACCAAGTCGTGGATTTGCGTGAAACCAACTCAGAATCTCCTACTAGCCCAAGTGTGATGAACACAACAAAGCGAGTGAATTTACAGGAACTATTTCAAACGCATCGGGCCATGATGTACCTAACGTTCACGATGGCCATAAAAATAGGACTGTGGGTCAAGTGTTGTACGAGATAGGTGCAGTTAACCCCTTGGGCACGGCCGCGATTCTGCGCCTGTGCGGCACATTCCGATCGCGGGTGCGGTAATGACGGCCAGGAGCCGTCATCAGCACATGAGCACTGTGTGCCATGACAGCTCCCGGCCCAGCTTGTCCTTTGCACAACGCCTACAGCCTCCTGCAATGGTCTCCTTGTGGCCCTCGTCGACACAAGCGGGAGCACAAAACTTGAGAAGGAAAACCTTCAGTGGGACTAATCTGGGGCTGACCCGCACTCTATTGCGGTCAACCTGAGATTTTGGTTTAGCGCAACCAAATCACCGCGGTTGGCGCTTTGTGCTGTTACACTATAATATAATTCATAACTCCGGTTCTACTGACTGGATTTTCGTTGTTTTGATCTGGTTTGATTTATTAAATTGTGCTCCATTTTTCTGAGACTGTATGGGATATTTAGTGTGGTGTTTTCACTGTTTTACTTTACACATTGCCTCTGAGTTAAGCCTGACTGCTTTGTGTCAGGTTACCAAGGGGTTGGGCACAGGTTAATTTCAAGTTCGCTTTTGCCTTACTCTGACAAGAATTGTGGTTGCTGCTTGACCAGGGCTCACACCCTAGTCAACCAGTAACCCAATTTCTCACAGTTAGGTACAAGGTCCATGGGAATTTGAATCCTCCTGTGTCTCCAGTTGACACTACGGCATCACTGCTACCACTACTGCTGGACTCTGAGGCCGGTTTGGCTTTGAGGTCCAACTCTTTATGAGACACTAGCAGCCCGTCCCGACGATGTCCGGGTATGAATTGCTGCAGACCAGTAGTATATTGTTTTGTAGGATTTCGTTTCGTAGGATTTCGTTTTGATAGCATTTCTTATCTGTGACAGGCCTGTGAAACGCTCCGATTCACAGTGCACTGCTGATGCACTTAAGAGTGCGTGGTCAGTAGTGTGGGAACTCGAGTTTCCCTACTTTATTTTTCCTTGCAATATTATATAGCGTGAAGTCGATAACATGGCATGAGCACAATTTACATTACAGAAGAACACATTCATTTGTGGTAGGCACGGGGAGACAAAGTGATTTGCCTGGAATCACAGGATGTTGAGCTGATGCCGAGATTCGAACGTAGCTCCCCAGCTCTGAAGTTCACAATTCTAGAACTTCTGGCAAGAGGTGTGTCTAAAAGTGTATGTCGGTGCTGGCCATCAATGAGGCCATCAATGAGAGAGACCTGTGCATTTTAAAATGGGTGGTGAAAAAATAGGAGTATGTTGCTGGAGATGTGGGCCGCCGTGCTGCCAGTGTACTTACCGGGGGAGGGATAGTCCCTTTCTTGCTATTTCCATGGAGGCGGGCCTTGTGTCCGGATGTGCGTGGCGCGAGGCCTGTGCGCAACAGAAGTGGAACATCTCCAGTGTGCGCTTCAGGCGTCACCGGAAGTTAATGCGAGATTAGATTTCCTGCACAATGGCCCCTGTTTGCGCTCCTTCCGGCCCTTGAGAATAGCGCCATGCCTGAACTCCATACAGTAAAGCAGGTGCACGTCACTGGGAGCGCGGGGCAAGCACACCCGGAGCTGGAATGTACAGAACCTGGCCAGAAATAAACAATGAAATATTGGCCCAACGCTCGTTTTTTTTTCTCGTAATCCCGCGCCCGCCCATGCCCCCAGCACACGCCCACAGCACACGATATGAGACATGGCAGGAAGGGCGGAACGTACCACACGCCCCCAGCGTTTGTCACGCCCCAGCACACGCCCACAGCACAACGCAGACTCGCCCACAAGGGACTACTTAGCTGGCACAGTTCTTTTACCTTTTAAATGTATATGGTGGGCGTCTGCATAGCCTATGTCCTTCTGCTGCAACTGTCCTTTCCAACGCTGTATTGGGGGATGTGATTGATGCAGTGGTTTCTGAGATTACCCGTCTCAAAGGTTTGGGCTCTCTCTTTATTATATTAATATAGATTTCATTGTGTTCTCTTCTAAGGCCCTCTGAGAAGCTGCCTCCTCCATCTTGAATTCGGACATCTGCAGCCTGAACTCTCTTTCTGCTTTCCTGTTTGCCAGTTGCTCTGGGGACAGGCTCTAGGGGGAGATACTGCTGCCTCCTTGGGATCTGGAGAAGGACGGCACTTCTGTGGACCCACCTCTCTCCTCCGAGGCTACAATCAGGGCTGTCATCACCCCCTTCTATGTCCTCCTCCTGCTCCTCCTCAAAGCCCACCTCCTCACTCTCCTCCTGTTCTGTGGCCTGTAACTGGGGGCCTCCCACCAGGCATTGAGGGCATTCTGGACCTGTTGGTTGCTGGAAGCCCCATCTCTCTGCAGAGTCCCTTGACTCAGCCACGGTGTAGCGCTCCAGGTTGTTGAGCTCAGACTATATGCTTGCAGCAGGCAGAGTCACAGGTGCATAAAGTCAGGAGGAATAGAAGTGAATTTGGAAAAAGCGAAAGAGGCCAATAAAGGATAACTTAAAAAATCGAATTGATACCAAATTATATATAACAGGATTTTACTGTTAAATTCATTCAATGGCACTGCAAAAACACAAGTACTGAATCCCACAACTGAACACCACTGTGAAAAATTGGGTTATTGCCTTAGGAGGGTGAACCCCTTCTCAAGGAACAACCACTATCCTCGTCAGGGCGAACCACAAAAAGTAAACAAAATTACCTCTGCTTAACCCTCTGGCAGTTTGGCACAAAAGAAGTCAGGCTTATCTTAGATGCAATGTGTAAAGTATGTATGCAGCACTCAAACTGTAATAAACTGAAACACAACACAACAAAAATCCCACACCAATTTAGAAAAATAGAGTAAAGTTTAACACCCAAATATAGCAATAAGCAACAGAAAGGTGATCAGTCAACCATTGCGAAGCGCCTTCCACTGTGCAGCATCATGTGTTGCTGCCTTATTTTTAGTAACTTTTGAACTAGAAACGATTCTTTTGTTAAAATCTGCAGATCATGCAGCAGATGATGAATTATGTGGTGAGTGTGGCATATCTATAGTTATTCCAAAAACGCTGCAGCCACACATTCACAGAATTACAGTGCCCCTGCCCATAGCTGTACGCCAATCTCAACCCTGCCCCTGCATCTTAACCCCGAATGGCTCTAGGGCTAGAGCAAACAATATTGGAGACAGGGGGCATTACTGAATGGACCTGATATATATTAACTTTCAATTCGGGATTGGTGTAGAGCATGGGTACTCGCAAACACTTGCCCAGGGGCCAAAGAGATTGGTTGGTGGTGTAACCGAGGCCCACACTGATGCCAGCAGTTTGTGCAGGGTAAGATGGGGTTGGTTATAGGAGTAGCGAAGCAGGCACATCTAGTGGCTGAATTTAATTGCACAATGTGGAACCCAAAAACCTGGGATCAATCCCGGCTTCCACACTTGACCAAACTGTGTAATGCTAGGCAATTGCTTTATTTCACTTTCCCTTCTTTTTCTTCATTATCACATATACGAAAACCTCAAAATACATGACTTTAAGTTGTGCGCTGAACAAAAACTTCTCTGATGGTTGACTTAATAGTCTATGATGCTGTTTATGTATAATGGCAACCACAGCCGCCCAAAGAGTGAACATACCTGATTTGCCTCTTAGTTCACCTTTGGCATTGTTGTCGCGTAATTTGGGGGGGCGGAAGTATGAATGTTTCTAAATTCATGTTAGAAAACTATCACTTTTCCAATACTTCTCAATGCATTGCTATAATCTGCTGTACTAAGTTGAAACAGTTCTGCATGCTAATGAAATATACTTTTTTCAAAAATGAAGAGGCTTTATCATGTTTTTACACATTTGCTGCAACATGTCTCTATACATGAAGGTGTACTTAAAGTTAGGCTGTGCACCACATTCAAGTTATTTCCTTTCTTTATTTGCGATAAATCTTTAAATACATGCTTGCCTTTTATTGAACATATTTTTAGGTTCAGCCTAGCGGCAGCGCGCATACACTGCTCGCTCTACAAGGCATGCTGTAGTAGGGTATGCTGTGGAAGCCTCGTCCATTCCCTGCCCATATTTGTCACTGGTTTTGTGTCATTGTCCTTCTTAAATGCTAGCTTCTTATTGGTAAATTGACTTTTTAGTCCCTCCTTGGTACCGCCTTGTCTCCATTTGTTAACTCCTGTGGCGACTGGCACTTTTACTTCCGTTGTTACACAGTGCCTGTTGTTATGTTTGTAAGCACTACTTTCTTTATTGAGTTTCTCTGGACAGTGACGGTCGCATCTTTGAAATGCAATAGGTCTCTCATTTAAATACAAGACCTATTGCATCGCAAATACTTTTAAATAATTGTAAACATACTTTATCTGCGCTGCAACCGTTTTCATGAGTGATGCGCTGTTTTTTTTCCCAGCATTCTGTATTTCCCAGCTCCTCCATCTCAGCTCTACCTCCTCCCTCCCAATCAGTCAGCAGGCTCCACTCTAGCAGAGCAGGGAGCCAGGCAGAGGGACGGAGAGGGAGGGGCACTGCTGTGTTTGCCTGTTCTTCGCAGCTGCCCCGGCCATGGACTGGCTCTGGTCTCCCGGGAGAATTACAGGTATTATTAGCTCTTTATCATTGCAGCGCCCTTCATGAGGGCCGAACTGGTTTGGCGTTCCTTGTTGTGCCTCCCCCCCACACCCCTGCTCCTCCATCCCACTCTCTTAACTTGCCCACCCCGTACCCCCTCCCTTGCAATCAGTCACGGGGCTCTAGCTTGTTAAAATTCATAGTGCTGAATAACTCTTTTCTGGCTGCTATTTAACTGCTTTGTTAGGCCATACCAATTATTTTCCTCAATAGTTTCGTTTTTTGCAAACACCATATTTTTGGCCCTCCTTAATGTTCTATCAGACCAAAAAGAGACTATTGGTGAATATTTTCAAATGTGTCAAATAACCCTAGCTTAACTATTCAAAACATATAGCTCATTTGCAGTGTGCTTTTCAACACATGCCTCCCTGATCTGCACATGCACCATTGGTTTCCAGGCGCGAGTGCATCGTCTTAATGCCTCAACAACCAAAATACTGTGGCACAGCTTGTTTGAACACCCTGACGTCCATTCATAGCACCAGGACCAGCAGCTTTGGCAAGCACAGGCACTGGAGACGAGGCGGGCAGGCATCCAGAGCTCCAAAGCACAGCTGGGAGAGAATGATGCACTCGCCCAAGGAGTGCCACATCGGGCAATGAATTACATCACAGACTGAATGGGGGTAAAAGGTCACTTTATTAGCAGCAATCAATACAATTACAATACTGCAATCAAGATTAGCACAACTCAAATGTAACCCCCTCCCACCATCCCTAGTTGATCCCCATAAATTTTCCACCATATTGAAACTCATCCCCAACCCCTTTGTTTGTCCTCCTTCCTACCTCCAGCCTCATTCCTCTGTAATTTGTTTTCCCTCTGTCCTAAGCTATTCTGCCTGCCCCAACCCTTCCTGCCAGTCAAAATCCCATCCAAATCTGCCACCAGGAAAAACACCCTGAACAGGCGTTTTTCCTGTCCGCCCCCAGGATTTGAGTTATGACATATGCCCTTTCTGAGTAAAAATGAAGTCCGAATTTCAAACCAATTTAGAATCAATAGAGGTTTCAATTAACAAGGCCAGAACATCATAACCTTATTGCCCTCAATGTCGCTCCAACAGAGGATAAATAAATGGAACGTCATAAGAAAATGACTTGTGGAATATAGAAAATTGATCCCCAAGCACAAAAATAAGAGACTGTCGCTAATACAGCCCTTAACCCCAAGGTTGCAATCAGTTTTTATGTCAATAAGTAAACCCAGGCCTGAAAATGTTACCAAGTCATTTTCCTCCAAATGAATAAGTAGAACGTTAGCGCATGGCTAAGAAGAAAATAACTCCTGTAACAAAGGTAATAATTGACCCCAATGCATGCCACTTTTCCCCCACCAATCAATCTTAATGTCATTAAAACTAAAACATAGGATAGTTCCATAATGGTTCTGTTCAGTCTGCTGGCTGCACACTTAATAAAGGAGTGTCCGACAATCCAGACGCTTGCTATGGATGCCAGTTGGGTCAACAGTGCAAAAACAACAATGGGTATGGCTCTAATCAGTAAGGCTGAGCCTGTAAACATCCAAACAACCTGAGATGCCAGTACTGACAGCTATTCAAAGCAGCTTCAACGGACAGAAAAGCCACTGGTCAGTCTATGTCCTGAATCATCAATAATCTTTATTTCATTGGAAAGAGCAATTCATTTCATATTAACCTCTTTCTTATTGGAAACGCCACAAGTTTTTACAAAAAATTGTAGAAAAGTGTTGACAAAACATATACACCACACTTAATATTTGAACAACATAAATCTATGTACAACAGAAAAATGAATACAGAATCAAAACTCAAATCACTCATCCGAACCTTCCAACATTCAAACCATATTTCCTCAAACAGCCTCTCTGACATACATACACATACTCCTAGGCCCCTAGAACAAGAGAAATATTCAGAAATTTGAACAAACTAGGGGGTCTACCAAGTCATTTTCCTCCAAATGAATAAGCAGAACGTTAGCGCATGGCTAAGAAGAAAATAACTCATGTAACAAAGGTAATAATTGACCCCAATGCATGCCACTTTTCCCCCACCAATCAATCTTAATGTCATTAAAACTAAAACCTAGGTTAGGTCCATAATGGTTCTGTTCAGTCTGCCTGCCTGCACACTTAATAAAGGAGTGTCCGACAATCCAGATGCTTGCTATGGATGCCAGTTGGGTCAACAGGGCACCTAAAAAGAGAAAGATGTTAAAAAGGCAAAAAGAGCTATAAGTCATCCAAAACTCAAACATACTTTAAACAGCAATTTGATGACCAGCGGCCTAAACATTTAAGCTGTTGCAGTGAAAAAAACCCTCTTGTGAAGCCACGCTTATTCTAAATGAATGGGTACTGAATTCAACAGGGTTGAAACCTAAGATACCCAAAGCTTTTTGTAAGACTGCTAAGATTTTTGAAGCTGTCAAAGCAGAACCATCCTGATGCTGAAAAACAAATTCTTGGAAGTAGGCGTTTGAGGATTTAAATTCGAACCAAGCTAACAAAGAGCAAAGCGGACCGCTTAGCTTCCGCAATACCACTGTAGCCCCCTTACTTTTTTGATCCATTTTTGAGGATTCCACCAAAATGCGTGGAGACCGTTTCGAGGTTGCAACATTGGAGACTTTTAGCCCTTGCAAATTTAACTTACCTAATAACTCTGAAATCCAGGAAGCTCCAAACATAACCACACCATGCAAAGTTTGAATAACAAAATTTTAAATGGGAATAGCAAATTTGAGGCAACATTTTTATAATGTCGTCCAATAATTGAAGAGATATAGGTCTCCTCAACACAGCACTGTGTTTCTTTATTTTAGACCAACCCTGTAAAATTCTCCCACCCAGTTCTCCTAAAGATGGTTCATAACCCCAAAAACACTTACGATAAAAAGAAAAACCTGCCAGTTTTCAGCACTTGTAGTTGTTGAAATATCCCGATCAATATTGTCAATTGGAAAAAGTAAAATATAATTCTTATGATTTATACACCCCATTCCATCATTGTTGCGACAATCAGCAACTAGATGTATTACTTCAACCCAAGCTCTTCTGTAAGCTAAACGTGTACTGTAAGCAAGAGAGTTTTCAGCTAAGTGCTGTATCTTTAATCTGCTAGTTCCCATACGTCTTGACCACGGAATCTCTGCCATTGGGAAAGAGATAACTCATCTACTATTTTATTATCTAAACCTGGCACATGCTTTACTTTAAACGTTATATTGAACATCAGGCAACCAAGCATGAATCTCTGTAACAATTTAGCAGACGCCTATCTTTGACCTTTTGACCATTTACCAGCTCAACCACAGTTTTGTTGTCAAAATGAAAAAGAATGGTTGTTACCAAACTTGTGCCCCAAAGCTACAATCAGAGGAAAGAATTAAAAGAATTCTATACTACGACTGTCGCAATCCATGTCTCTGGCCAGGTTTCAGCACATCATTTTCAATCCCAAAAGAGCCAAAAGCCATTGGCCCTTGATGGATCCGGGAACATCTGAATTGACCATAAAAAAACTTCTATCTAAAAACCAAATAGTGACTCCTTTGAAGACCTTAAGAAAATAATCCTTTCTTCAAAGTCAGCTCTTCTGTAGACAGACATGGAAACTCTTTGATGAGGTAAGATAATCACTGACATCGCAAAACCTCGGCCAGCTTTCACCACTTTGCAATCAAAATTCAAAAGACCTAATAAACTTTGCATTTCAAACAGGATGAGCTTCTGAGATAACCTAGCATGCGCCAATAAAACAAACATCTCTTTCACTTGTGCCACAGGTAAACTGGCCTCCATTTTTAAGGTATCAATTTCAATGCCCAGAAAAATGAGACATGTTGCAAGGCCTTCTGTTTTCTCTTCAGCCAGAGGTACGCCTAATTCCTTGGTTAGAGACTGAAAAAACTGAAGTGCTCTGCCACACTGTTGAGTCTTTGCTACACCAACAAACAAAAAGTCATCCAGATAATGAGACTCTTAAACATGACTTGATCTAAAAGAGAAAACCCATTGGAGAAATGACCTAAAATCTACAAAAAGCTGGCAAGAAACTGCACAACCCATAGGCAAAACTTTATCGACAATACATAGTCCTTCAAAATGGATGCCGAGCAAGGCAAATTCCTGTGGGTGTACAAGGAGTAATCTCAACGCTGATTTAATGTCGCATCTTGCTAACTCCGCATGTGAGCCTGCTTCCCTCACCAGTTCAAGAGCTACATCTACTGAAGCAAATTGTACCATAGCATCTTTGTTAGCTATGAAATCATTTGCTGATAAAGCTTGTGGCCATAACAAATGCTGGATCATGCGAAATCGCAATGGGTCTTCTTTTGAATGACTCCCAAGGGTGAAAGGATAAGGTCTGGAAGAAAGTAAAAAATGTAACAGCCATTCTACCCTCTGTAGTCTCTGTATGTAATGTCTTAGCAATAATGTGTGGGAACTGATTAGCAGATTTAAAATTTTTAAGCAAACCTGTGGCACCTAGGACCTTGGTAACCCAACGGAAGCCTTCTTTGAAACCCTACTCTAATTTTAAAGATTTGACCCTCAAAGGATAAAACTGAAGCCAATATCATAGTTTTGGAATATCAATTGGGGCAACTGCCCTAGAAGTTAGCCTGGAATGGAGCACCCCGCCCTCTGTTCTGACAGACAGTATTCCCGTGGGTTTGAGCTCCGAAACCTCGCAAAATTGTGTACTTACCGCCGCATTTTGAACACACATGCCTGCCTTTACAGGGATTATTTTGGCAGTACCCCCTGTTAAAATTCCAGCACACTCAAGGAATGAATGATTGAGATCTTGCCCAAGTACCCACCCCACCCGAGGTGGGTTTGTTAAGAAAAGGCCGGTGAGTAACAGCAAGTCCGCTGACAGTATGCATGGCAGGAGGAGGCCTCTGTAGATATATCCACTGAACCCACCATTCATTGACAATTTCTCCCCAGGGTTTATCAGGAATAATAACTACCGGGCTCTAAATTCCTCATCATAATGAAGCCATGCAAAACCACCAATTTTCAGACTAAGCCTTTCTGATTGTATCCAAGTATCTAAAAATAGAGACTGATTGATCTGGAAATTTCTCACAATAAACACTTGCGAAAATCAGAAATGCTGAAGCCCAAGAATTTATATTGTTAGGAACTCTAAGTCTCTTAGAGAGTTCCCAAGCTTCTTCCCTGGAGCCCTCTTTAGATTATATTTCTCTGTGAAACAGCTTAAAGACATCAACAAACTCACCTTTTCAAATGTTCTCTTTGGTAGTCTTGTTTAAATGGGCACTGAGGGGCATAGAGAAACCCATGTAAGGAAGCCTTTATAAACCTTTTACTTTTACTTTATCCTCTTTTTCTTTAGACGCTGCGTCTTCATTCTGAGCAAGTTTGTCTGACCCCGGTAAATTGCCCTTGTCCTTAAAAGTACTAGGAGGTAACAGTTTTTGTAATCCAAAGGTGTCTCGCAATAACAGCAAACCTTAGTATCTGAACTTTTTCCCTTAACTAAAATCTACTCTGTTTTAAGTTTTCTAATACTTGCATTATACACAGATGACCAAGGCGTCTCACCTGCTGGAAAGGGCTTGTCCAGCGTCAAATGTTTCTTCCTGCTGATACCTTCTCTGCAGCCGGTATATCTCCGGAGGTCCTTCCAGCTCTTTTCTAACTCCTTCATCTGCAAAATATGAGCTTAGGACAACTTATTAGTGACCTCCCGTGCTTGAATGGAAAATGCAAATTAACAGCACCCTTGTTTCCAGCTCCAATTTCCCCCTCTTCTAGTTCACCCCTCTTCAAGTTTACCCCCTCTTCTAGTTCAGAGAAATCATCGTCTCCATAATCATAAACCTCTTGAATGTCCCCACTGCAGCTTGGCTGCACCCCATCCCCTAACCCACCATCAAAATATCTCGAGTTCACCACTTTTTTGAACTGCGCAATTTTGTGGTTGTTCAAAGGTGTTGGGAAAATTGCCTCAAGAGGAGAAGAACAGAAAGCTTTAGACCTGTTCAAACGTGTATCATTGCTCCTGATGCCCTTTTGCAGCCTTGTCCCATCGGTGACCAGCAAGCCGCTAAGACTTGCTGGCATAGGATCCTCCACAATTAGTGCTAATGAATTACTGCTTCCCTTACCCTCCTCACTAACACATACCCATTGCCCCTGACCTTTTGGCGCCTTTAAAACCTTGACTGAAAATTCCTCATCCTTGCTAACCTCGAGACCTGAAACCAGAACATCTCCAAACTGCTTGGAAGGAAAATGTGGCTATTCTCAGCCGATTTTAAACTAGAATAAAGCTTAACTCCAACCTTGGGAGCGTCACCTGTAGACAAAACAGCACTACCCAAAGGCGACTCTCCGCTATCACAAGAAACCGCCCGAGAAAATGGGCCTCTCACCTAACGCTGAAATCCACATTTAGACAAATGAAACTTTTGACCAAAAATTGGAATATTATTTTTGGAATTTGTACTTAGACAAGCAGCCTCCTGCTTCACATCAAAATTAGATGTATACACATCCCCACTAGATGGCGCCATAACATCACTCTCAACCAAAGCACAACATCCTTTTTGCCACAGTCCCTTTTAAGAGAGATAGCCTTCTTGGGAAAACTGCCACTGACCCAGAGTGCACGAGACCTGCCCTTCCCTCTTCCCAAACTTGAGGAAGCAAGCTGCTGAACAGAGGTGAGAGACAAATCCCCCTTTCAACAATATACCAGTACCACTTCGCAATTGTAAAGAAGCTACCTGAAATAAAACAAGCCAAAACACTGGCGGAAAACCCTCAGAAGAAACCCTTCTCTGTAGACAAACCTGTCCAGGCTTGACCCAATGTCCCAGGAACCAATAAATCTTCCCTCCCTCGCCTGAAAAAGCAGCCTCAGAGCCTCCCTAATGTCCGTAGAGGACTCAGACATAATTTAAATAAATAAACTGAAGAAAATGCCAAGAAAAACCACCAACAGCACGATAAACAAAGAGCTGCCTCCTACCTGCCTCGGAGGGTCCCCACAACTGACAAACCATTAGAACGCAGCGTTTGAAAATGCTGCGTTCTAAAGCAGGCGCCTTGCCGACAGGTGCTCACTCTGGGCAATTACATCTGCCCGAAGCAGCCCGGTGGTGGACATTCTTCTAATACCACCCCCAAACCCCTCATTCTTCCAGCGAGCGTAGCTCGGCATGGCCAACTTTTCAAACAGCCAGAAAGCATTCATCATAATATCCTCTTTTCGAATGGCACTTCCCTATTTCATATAGGAAGTTGCTGAGCAAAAACAGGTAGGAAAAAAGAATCGCTCAAAGTGTTGTGTAAACACCTATCGTTTTTCACAGGGAATGCTTGAACACTACTGAAGTGCTAATCGCACATTCCCGGCAAACTAATATTGATACACTACGGAACAGTCTCCTGTCCAGGGCTTTAAGTGGGCCGGGTCTGTCCGGGTCTGAGCACCAGCAGTTATTTTCAGGGGGCCTCGAAACAGGTCTCTATCGGGCTCTATTTTTGGGCTTCGCAAAGGTAGTCTATTTTCTTTTTTTTTCTTGGACTGCAGTGAGAGCATGCACATCGATGTGCGCATGCTCATTTTGCTCACCAATGAGTAGTGGAGGTCAAGGAATTACATCATGTCAGGTAAGCCGCGTTGTAGGAGGAGGGGAAATCTTTTAAGAGAGCCATTTTCTCTCAGGATTTCCCTTCTATTTTTGCAAAGCAGGAGCAACGTTATTGTGGTGCCAGCCTTGAAATTGTGGGATGATTAGGAGAGATTTATAAACCACACTAGCCCCAGTAAATATCGGGGGAGGGAGCTAGAGGCACAGGGTGCTAGGAGCTAGCCAGCCTCCAACATATAATGGTAAACACAAGTGGGGCTGCTCCTAGTAAAGTGACCTAAAGGTGCTTAAAACTGAATAGTCAATGTGGAAATCTCACAAAAAGTGAAGCACTGGCCTCACACACCACCTTGTGTCATGCTTCATTGTTGCCCGTCCTAGCCCTCTAAAAACTTGGTTTGATCGAGACTGGGGATACACCGGACGACAAGGATTCACTTCTAAACTAAGTGGGGGCCCGTGAACAGTGATTGTGATATAAAAACCATTACAGTTGTCAAATCCATTTTAATAAGGTGTGCAACTGTATGGTATTAAAAATGTGTACGGTTACCTAGGGAATTATTTACCCTATCACCATGATGTATAGGGTCAACATGTTTCTGCCTGGTGTCCCATAGGGGTACATGGCATTCATCAGGACTTGTTTTAATATGGGCTCCGTCTTTACCACCTAGTGATAAAGATTAACCACTTGGGGTGTTGCTAATCACTCCGCAATAATAGGGGGCTCCAAGTTTAGCCCAAGAATCTAACGGGGAGGTGAGATGGACGCAGCTAGATTCTACAGAGGAAGGCGCACCTTGACACAAGTGTGACTAGAGGGGCATTCCTCCACCCCTCCCATGGAGAACGTAGTGTAGGATTCTTGGGCCCTGCCCCTGACCTTTATGTTTACTTTACACTCCCCACATTCCTACCCTGTTGCCAACCAACCCCCTGTCTTAATTTATTGGACGTTCTGACCACAAAAACAAAAGGCACCCACATGATTTTAAGCATATGTTCTGTCTTCTCTGATGTCTGGATCAGAGCCGCCTTAGCGTAGGTTTTATGGTCCTATGATGCTACGCTCAGGTCTCTAACCTGGGCACTCCATAATTCAATATGCCTGTAACTTCACATGTCATCTCTACCTCCCTCAAACTCCACTCTTGTTCTCCGCTCCCCCTCTCTTACCCCTCACCCCCCACAGCCTCTACAGATCTCACAGATTGGGTATACCAGAAAACACAGACCAGAGCTCATATCAATATAGTAATTTGCACGCTATAACATTTAGACTTGCATGTCTGCAGAAGCCTACACTAGGACTATTTTTATTTTCCAATTCAATGTTCGAATACAGAACAGTCTCCTCTCCTTTTTGTTTACTTTACACCCCCCCACATTCCTACCCTGTTGCCAGCTAACCCCTTTCTTTATTTTTTGGAAGGCCTGACGGCAAAAACAAAAAGCGCGCAAGTGATTTGTAATCGTATGTCTGTCTTCTCCTTTGATGTCTGGATCAGAGGTGCCTTAGTGTATGTTTTGTGATCTTATGATGATGCGCTCGGGTCATCTCGTAATGATGATTACACCACAGTAGTTTCATGTTATGATGCTCAAGCAGATCTTCAGTTGTAGCACTGTAAAGTCTTGTACTGGGGCATTCAAGATTATCCAACTGCTTCAGCCTCTCTCTCTGCACACCCTGCCACTTAACATTCTTTGCAAGGTACAAGAAAACCGTAGGCGTATCATAATCCTTTTGTCGAACTAGGGCCCCACCATCAGAATCCTCCGTTGACTTAAGCCAACACTCTCTTGTGTGGTCACCTAGCCCTTTTTATTGTCCTATTTTTGCTTTTCTCTGTTCTGTTATTTGCAGCACTTAAGTCGCTGCACTGTTTATTTGCCACCCTCTTACGTTGCATTTTTTTAAAATGTATTACTTTTAATTAATAATACGTTGTAGTTTGGAACTAGAACCTAGGCAGTCATCGGAACACTACAAATTAGTGAAACTAAATCACGTAAGAGAAAAGTATCTGAATTCAAGAAATAATCTATTCTGTGCCTTCAGAAATGTAATTCGGAAGACAAAACTCCCTGTTAATTCTAAGCATTACAATAACTACATAAAAAGTTTTGAGGACACAAATACCTAGACCAATGAAATATGTCCTGCTGATATTCAGATGGTCAGATCCACTCTGCCTACATTTTATTGTCCACTACTGCTATTTGGGGGCTTGCCATTGGAAATTATTGCTGTTGTTTAACCCACTGCATTATGAGCTGACCTCCAGTTCTGAATCTCTAACATAGATAAATAGAAAGGTGATTTTTGTTCGATTAGTGGTATGAGATACAAGAGTAGTTTGAGGACTTTCCGAACTGTAGGTACCAGACGAGTGTCCAGATGGATTTCATGCTGCTCTCTTGAGATCTACTTGGGTGTCATTTAGGCAAGCGACCGTGAGAATCAAGTTTCTATTAGCTCTTCGTGGGGCTTTAGGGATATATTGGGTGATAAAGGCAGAGTCTTGATTTGTTTTATTGGACGAGATATTCCTCTTCTCCATGCATCATTTCACAGTATTAAGGAGTGTTTGGAGTCAGCCATCTTGAAATGTCATTGAGTTTTGTGTGCTGCCTCACTGCAGTATTTGTGGATATTTACTAGTCTCCTTTCTGTGATCCTTGTTAGCTGCTTATTACAGTAGTGCTCTGTCTTGAAGCTCCGTGCCTTGGATCAGTTTCTCTTCAGAAGCCACATGTATAGTTATGGCCTTACGATTGTGACCTGCTTCATCTTCTGAGTGTACAGTGATCTCCTTTCTGCACTGCTGAAAGGCGCTGTAGCAGCCCCTGAGCCAATTTATTCACTGTATGTTTGCGGTGTCATGGCTAGGTCGTTACAGTCTCTCAGGGAGCTATTGCTCTTCATGCATGTATTATTGACCAGTGGACTTAATCAATGTGATTGTGTAGGTTTTAAAGCTTTAGGGTTCCGGGTATATAATATGTCATGGTTTAAGGTGCCTCTGTTTTATCTTATTTCACTAAACCTCTTTTTAAAATTCAGTATCTCATACGAAAGCACTTCCAAATATATAAGTTCAGACTACCAGTTGTACAAAAAAACACTTTAAGTTCTTCTCAATGCAGTGCGCCTATTAGTGACAAAGCTTCTTTGTTTTTGTGACCTGGAGCTTCTCATGATACTTTGCCACCTCTCAGCTTTATGTGGTTTAATACATTTTTCAGCAAGCAAATCAGGGGCCCATCACAAATGCCAGCGATAGATACCAAAAGAGCTAGCTATTTCTTTAATTTCATTTTATTTTTAGAGTTCACTTCGGGAAAAACCTTAAATAACCAAATTAACCAAAAAAAACAAACATTAGCATTTACAGTGTCAATAGCCAATAGCTCAAACTTTCACTAATGCGAGACCTGTTTCATTGCAAATGCTTGTTAATGTTAGTACAGAGTCGAGTAAACAACAGAGCAGTGCTGCTGTTGACAAGGAGGCCATATGTAAAGTACCACTGGTGTAGAGCAATCGGATCCAACTCAGTAACTGCAGGTTGCATCCAAAAAGCTTGAGAGCCAAACACATAGTTCCAGTTTAAAGAGTAAAATGCCTGCTCCAAATTAATGGACAGGCATGTCCATCAGCGTCATATTTGAGGCGCTCTCTCCACTACCATATATGCATCTTAGGCTGAGAGAGGTGTTGCACCTTAGTATAAATCTGTTCTGGAACGGGTGGACCCGATGTGGGAGAAGTGATGGAGTATGCACCACTATTATTTTATTCTTAATTTTATATTCTGTGGTGAGTAGGGAGATTGGTCTGTATGCAGACAAACATGCAATATTGCACCCTGGTTTCATTATGAGAACCAGGAGAGACACACCCAAAGCGATTGGGAGAAACCCCTGCTCTTTGGCACTATTATAAAGTTGTTGGCGGTTAGGGAGGATGCTAGACCTAAATGCCTTGTTAAATTCAGTTGGTAATGCATCAGCCCCTGGAGTATGGAAATTGGATTGCAATCCTCATTTCCTGCTCTGATATGGGGGACTCAGGCATCTCTTTATGATTATCCTGTCAATAAGGCAAAACAGTATTTTCTAGGAAAGTGCAGAGTCCCTCTGTAGTCGAGGGCCCCCTTTCTTCAGAAAGGATGCATAATTGGGGCAAAAAGAAGTATTGATCTCCCCTTGTGTGAAGAGCTCTGTGTTACAGTGGTCCCTAATGGAACAAATGGGGACTCCTGTCTGTTGTGGCTATATAGCTCACACCAATCAATCTCCCCAGTGTATCTGCCTCCTTGTGGGTTGCTATGTGTGTGGACCAATCAAGAAACCTAATACGCTCCATCAGTAACGCATGGTGGTCCTTAGCCCACTTCAGCTCTTCTTGTAAGTGTACATTGGTTATAGAGGTTGATTGTAGCTTTATTAGGGATCTTTGTAGTTGTTTCACCTGTTAATTAAAAACGTGATTAGCGCCTGACACATTTTTAAAACACATTCCCCTGATTATTACTTTGAAGGCCTCCCATTCCATGAGGGAAGTAGAGATCATGTTTGCATTATTGATAAAGTAATCAGCGTTTACTCCTTGAATCATTTCCCGAAAGCAAGTATCCTCTACCATGGAGAGTTGGAGTCACCATGTCAGGATAGGGGGTAGGTATTTTTCCCCAGAATAAGGTAATCACCAATGGAATATGGTGATATCAGGGTCTTTCCCATATATTAGGGGTGTTGGACCAAAGATGGCAATGATGATGTAAACACCATCTGATCAAAGCTGCTTTGGGGCGAAAGTACTATCTAGAGTGGGGATTTTTTGCTTACCACATGTCCATTGAGGGCCAGTTATGTATGCAGAGCTTGAGTGTTTTGAATGGCGAATGTACCTGGGAGTAGGGAGTGGGATCTATTCAGACTTGTATCCAAAACACTGCAGAAGTTCCATCACACAGGAGATCAAACTGGGATTCCAGGTATTAGGGTTGGTCGGAGTTCAGTGTGTATATGCTGCCCATTACTCCATCCAGTTTTCCCTTCACTAGTACATAATGACCTTCTGTGTCTTTCACAAAGGGCATTACCTGATGAATCCAGAGACCTGCCCATCTTGCAAAGGATGAGTTTGACGTTCTGAACAATTGACCCCTCAATCTGCGACAGAGGCATTCCATTCTCCGGTTCTTTGAGATGAGTCTCTTGAGGTAAATTATATGTGCTACTATTTAATTGTACATAGATTCTATTCCGTTTGTTAATGGATCAAATGCCCTTAACATTCCAGGATATGAACATATAATTACCCTTTGCTGTCATACGATTGTGATGTATATGTGCAGAATGGGATTGCAATGTATGATGCAGATTCTTGTGCAAATACCTGTCTAGGCCACAAAGGGAAAACGTGTACATTTAGGGTGGTGAATGTTCTCTGATAGTGTAAAAACGTTCCCATAACTTCAAAGGGCAGTGGCTAATGGGCCAGCCGCCAAACTCGACTATAATAACCATTTGCATGCAACTTATTATAGAAGCATGTGACAATTGCCTAGGGGGGAGAGGGTTGGGGGTTTTTCACCAATTAGGGTGCAGCGAGGCCGACTACAATCTGGCCCAGCAATTATCATAAGAATGTGGGGATATCTCCCAGAGGGGAGAACTTCCTGAATTTAGGACTACCATGAAACTAGAAGGATCGGTAGGGGCACATACAAGTTGCCACTGCAGAACCCAGGGATCCACATTATCAGGGGATGCAGGCCACCCACAGTGGAGAATGTCCATGCCTCATTGCCAACAAGTTCAAGTTTATATGAGGTACAACATTTTGGGGGACCCTAGAATGCAATTCAGGTCATAAGAGCAGTGGGCCATTGTAGCACATTAAAGCAACTTGTCCGCTGTCAGATGTGTTACCCTTGAGATTATACAGGGGTCTGTTGTCGAATATGATCTATAGAGTTTCTCCCTCAAGTCTCTGCTGGAGGGAGAAGCCAAGAGATGTCTCAGGGCAACTGCAGAAAGCAAAAGCGCACACTGGCAATCTGAAGCTTGATCAACCATGGGGAAAGCACTGGTCACACTTCGTTTTGAGCCACAGTAGTTTCGTCCAAGGCTCCTGTGAGGCAGGGTAGAGCCAGAGGCGGTGTGATTTTGTGATTATTCATTATGCTGAACCCTCACCCCTAATGTACTTTAGTCCTCTTTGAGCACCTGAAGATCCAGGGTCAATGTGTCAATTTTCAGTTCCACTACAGCTAATGTGCCCCTAATTCCATGTAGAATAAGATGAAAATCGCAGTCTGGGTGGACTGGGTGGAATCTCCCCAAAAAATTTCATTGTGTCATGTTGCAAGGCCGCTAGACTTGTACTTGATTTCTTCCCATTGTAAAAGTGCTGTTCAAATGCAGGGTCCTGTCTGCATTTATGCACTCTTGAATGTAGTTGCTGATTGCAAACTAGGCCATGTGACTGTGGTAGTGATTGAGCCGCTGTTAATGGACTCCTTTGTGTGACTCCCAGTACAGAGGCCCTAGGTTTTTCAGGGGTCACCTCAGGACCTAACATCACCCACAAGGAAAGTATTGCACCATTAAAGCCCGCCATACACTTGCCAGTTGGCAATAGTGTCTGATAACCAAACATGGGGGTCGACACAAGCAGCCCAGCCTGCAAATGGTTCTTTAGGGTGATAGTCTGGCGCAAAGCTGCAGGCTTATTATGGAGAGCCCACAAGAGGGAGTTCTAGAGGGCAAAGTGAAGCCCCCAAATCCAAGCTTTTCCCCCTCTTCTAGACCCCGAATAGGAGACCTTCAGCACAAGCCAGGAGACAGCAATGAGAGAACCTCTATGTCGTGACCTGATAGGGTGGGCCACCGACAGTAGGGCGTTAGGACCCTGTGGGTCCTGAGGGAGAGTGACCAGGTCGTCACCGGACACCAGATCCGGTGAGGGAACAGGAAGAGGACAGACGATGACTAGGACAGGAAGAGTAATGACGTGCTGACGAGTAGCTGTACGGAATGAGAATAAAAAGGAATATCCGACTAACCTGTGTCCTGTGTTTTGGTGTGCCGCCCAGCAAGCAACAAGAACATGACAACTGGCGACGAGGGTAAAGAAACGGATCGACGCGTGGATCGACGTGTGTCCAGCACGTGCACCATCGTGAAAAAAAACCAGGTGTCCACCATGGATGCGCCGCAAGTAACATGGAAGACGGGAAGAGCGACGCGGGAGCTCACCAGACAGCGACTGTAGAAAGCTGCAGCAGATCGCGGTAAGCGCTAAGAACAAGCGCGGGCCTTTGAAACAAGGCGCGAGGTCCCGCGAGAGCTTAGGAGTCTCGGCGGCCATCACTAAGTCAGGCGGCTGAGCCAATCAAGGAGGAGAACCAGTGAGGAGGCCATTATGAGGTCAGGAAAAGCGAGATTTCGATCGCGAAATCTCGCGAGATAACGGCGGCCATTTTAAATGGGACATTGGAGAAATAGGCCATAAGAAACAACGGGCTGCCATTTCAAGGCCAGGCGAAGAAGAAAATAAGTGAAACAACATTGAAAAAGAGATGATTAAAGGAAACGGAGAGAAATAAAGGTAAACAGAGGTAGAAAGGGACAAAAGATCCCCACAACAAAACAACAAAGAAGAAAAACAAGGGGGCAAAAGAAGATAAAAGAGAAGAAACAAAGTACAAACACAATTTAGGCGCCAGAGAAAAAGATAAAGAATAAAGAAAAAGGAGCACAACATAGAATACAAAAAGAAACAGAGACTTAAGAAAAGATCATAGGAAACAGCGGAGCAGCAATTTCAAAGCCAGGCAAAGGGCAAATAAGAAGAATAACACAAGAAAAAGTGAAGAATAAAGGATAAACAAAGCGCAACAAGGGCGCACAAGTGGAAAAAGAGCAATAAGACAAAGAAAGAAGACAGTGCAATAAGAAAAGAGAAAACCAAAGAAAACAAGTGAAAGAAAGAGAAAGGACATAAACAAAAATACAAATCGACAAAGAGAAACAAGGAAAATATATAAGAAAGGAGCAAAAGAGAATGGAAGAAGCCAGAGAAGACTAAATGGAAGAAGCCAGAGAAGGCTAAATAAAAGACAGAAAAGAGGAATAACAAAGAAAAGAAAGGAAAATAAAGGAAACAAAGCAGAACAACAAAGAAAAGAAGGACAAAGATCGCACAAGGAAAAAGAAAAAGCAAAGGAGAAGTTACAAGGCAATAAAGAAAAGAAGAAAGAGAAGTAAAGTAACAAAGTAACAAGGAAAGAAGGGACAAAGACCACTCAAAGAAACAGAAAGAAGAAAGGAGAACAAGAAAGAAAAGAAAACAAAAGGAAAGACACAAACATAAGAAATAAGTCGCAGAAAAGAAAACAAAAGGAAAGACACAAACATAAGAAATACGTCGCAGGAAAGACGCAAATATAAGAAAACAAGGAAATAAAGAAAAAAAGACTAGGAAAGCCCAGAAGAGGCCAAATAAGAATTTTGTAAAAAATAAAGAAAAGAAAGAAGGACAAATAAGAAAGAAGTAAAAATAAAGGAAAGCCAGAGAAGACTAAATAAAGGACAGAAAAGAGAAATAACAAAGAAAAGAGGGACAAAGAACAAGAGACAAAAAGAGACACACCATGCTAGCGATCCAGGAAGTATCGAGGCACGAGACAATAAGTGAAGAACTGTCAGAAGCAGAGAAAGGCATCTTAATGGAGGAGACACGGACAGTAACACCTTACAGACTGAGCAAGACGAGACTTCCACAAGTGGAAGATAAAATAAGTACAGACCGGAGGGACTTAACAATAAAAGACAAAGAGGCAAAAGGAAAGATGAAAGCACGTGGTGATCACCGGAAACATGCATCTAGACTAAAACTGAAAGAAGGCGACATGATACTGGGGCAACAGAAACAACAAAAGAAGTCTGACAACCAACTCTCCAGAGACCCACTAACTGTGACGCAAGTAAAAGGACCAATGATTACAGCAGCAGCATGTCAACACGACATGACGAGAAACTGCTCACACTCAAAGGAGCTGAAGACTGGAAAAAGAAGAAGCATCAACGGAACCAGCAGCAAGAATAACGGAGGAGACAGAGGACAAATAAAGGAAGATGAAGCAAGGCTGAGAAGAACATGCAAGAAATCACAGATACAATTTGTTTGAAGAGAGATAAAATGAGCAGGTTCTCTCTCTCTCTCTCTCTCTCTCTCTCTTTTCTCTCTCTCTCTCTCTCTCTCTCTCTCTTTCTCTCTCTCTCTCTCTCTTTCGTTCTTTCCCTTTCATCAATGTAACTGTGAATAAGGACTGCCAATGGTGGGCGACAGTGGTTATGATAAATGTGTCATGAACATTTGTTTGCAACAAGGGGGGAGATGTCGTGACCTGATAGGGTGGGCCACCGACAGTAGGGCGTTAGGACCCTGTGGGTCCTGAGGGAGATTGACCAGGTCGTCACCGGACACCAGATCCAGTGAGGGAACAGGAAGAGGACAGACGATGACTAGGACAGGAAGAGTAATGACGTGCTGACGAGTAGCTGTACGGAATGAGAATAAAGGAATATCCGACTAACCTGTGTCCTGTGTTTTGGTGTGCCGCCCAGCAAGCAACAAGAACATGACACTCTACTTTGGTGATCCCTTCTGTGGCCATTGAGTATGGTACTGGCTCCTAGAATCAGTGTTGTCCACCTTAGGATATCGTCTATAAAAGTCCAATCATTGGCAGCACTCAATCTCACATCTGTATAATCTTTCCAGGGGCCCACATGGCCCATCTCAGCTAATTTCTGGGAGTTGGGAGCCTCCACTTGTCATGAGTGCACGTTCCTTGCATGGCTAAAGGCACACAGGTATATACACTGGGCGGCTACTCAGCCGAGGGGGTTCCAATGGGGGGGAGGGGTCAAGGCCCACTTCCATCAGGACTAGTTCACGAGCCCTGCTTCCAACATCACAAGCCTGGTCTGAGTGTCTCCAGGCCCGCTGCCCCAACCTCAATTCTGGATCCCATTCCACTGAAAGATGGAGAGGTCAACTGATCTCACCTCAATTTTGCGGGGATGGGGCCAGGCACACATGACCACAAAGACGCACCTCTGAGAGCTTGTCGCAGGATCTCTGTGCTCAACAACCATTGTTGTCCATCAGTCAAGATACATAGGTAACGTTCATTCTGGACCACAGAGTTATACATGCTACTTAAGTGAAGGTGTGCCGGCAGGATGCTGGAGTCAGTACCTGATATACAGCACAATTTCATATGACATGTTCTGTAATGGAATCCATGCCCCAAAACATACCTTTTTGCTGAGTTGCGCTTTTGTCTTGGCCTTTCCTTGATTACCTTGAGTAGCCAACTTTATCCCTCAACCATGGAGGATTTTGGAGATCACTAATTTGTCGCCTCTCAGAATAACTGAGCCTTCATCCAGTTGTGATTAGAAAAGTTATATCTAAATAAGTTGATGCTGCTTTTCAAGCATTCACGCATTAACCGAGGTAGCAATAATACTGCTTCTCTCAGACTTTGCAGTGTGTCACAAAGTCTCTGGTTGGATTCAGCGAGAGTGGAGGCAGAGAGGAATATGTCTTCACTTAAATTTATGACCCCAACAAGACTAGTTGAAGCTTCCTTAATGACATTTTGGAATACCTCTGTGGCTGAAAATACTCTTAACCTTACTTGCTTCCACCTTCTTAGCCCCACATGTGTATAAATATTATTGGTGATCTAACCTTTAAGCAATAACCAATAGTATCCTAAATTCAAGTCCAGCTTGGAAAACCATGTTACATCATTTATGCCTACTACTATGTCTTCTAAAGTGGGAATGATGTGTCGCTTTTTTTATGGCTGCATTGGCACCATCATGTCAATACATATACACATGACATAATTATGTCTTGGCTTTGTCACAACCACCATTAGTGAAACCGAGCATGTAGTGCCAGTTACCTTTTCGATGACCCCCCATTTGCTCTTTTTTTATAAATACAGTGTACTAGGTTTTTCTATCTTTAAACACATAAGATTTCCCAATCAAGTACATAACTCACATGATACATTGCTATTTCATTGCATGGAAGGCACACCTATAATCAACCATCATATTAAACATTCCCCAGCCGTCTCTCCAACGCCCAAACAAAAGGTGTTTTTGGACCCTGTTGATCTCTAAACCAGTTGCTTCCTTGCTTTGGGCACTAGGGCATGTGTCATAAGGCTCAAGGAGGATGCCCCTTTATAAACAACATTCCCTCCAGCATATATGGGCTGTCCTAGAGTCATACAGAGGTCCAACCCCTTCATCCACCCCTCCAGCATTTAGGGCTCTGGGTCCCTCCACACTCTAGTGATTTCCCTCTTGGTCATCACCAATCCAAACCATAGAAAAGCCATTTTTGTATCTATTACTGTCTATACCTGCTGTAGAAAAATAGTTTGTTCAGTCTAAGGGTAGCCTCTAACCTAATACTCCACCCAAACCCATAAGTACTCCCTTGTGGAAGGGAACCGCCCTCCCACACCCCAGATTATATGAAAGAGGTCCACCTTCTGGGATAAGCATTTTAGGCATAGCAGTGAAGCTATTACACCCATTTTCCAAAAACTGTTACGTAAAAAGTATACCAAGTGTAGGTGTTTCAATTATAGGGCACAAAATTGGAAAGCAATTGCAGCCTCCCTGAGGGATGCATATGCCATCATTTATGCCTACTACTATGTCTTCTAAAGTGGGAATGATGTGTCTCTTTTTTGATGGCTGTATTTGGCACCCTCATGTCAATACATATACACATGACATAATTATGTCTTTACTTGTCATAACCACCATTAGTGAGACCCAGCATGTAGTGCCAGTTACCTTTTCGATGACCCCCCATTTGCTCTTTTTTTATAAATACATTGTACTAGGGTTTTCCAGCTTTAAACACATAAGAGATCCCAATCAAGTACCTAACTCACATGATACATTGCTATTTAATTACCTGGAAGGCACACCTATAATCAACCATCATATTAAACATTCCCCAGCCGTCTCTCCAACGCCCATCAAACAAAAGGTGTTTTTGGACCCCGTTGAACTCTAAACCAGTTGCTTCCTTGCTTTGGGCACAAGGTCATCTGTTATAAGGCTCAAGGAGGATGCCCCTTTATTGACAACATTTCTTCCAGCATATATGGGTTGTCCTAGAGTCATTAAGCGGTCCAACCCCTTCATCCATCCCTCCAGCATTTAGGGCTCTGGTCCCTCCACACTCTAGTGATGTCCCTCTTAGTCATCACCAATCCAAACCATAGAAAAGCCATTTCTGTATCTATTACTGTCTATACCTGTTGTAGAAAAGTAATTTGTTCAGTCTAAGTTTAGCCTCCAACCTAATACTCCACCCAAACCCATAGGTACTCCCTTGTGGAAGGGAACCACCCTCCCAGACCCCCAAATGATATGAAAGAGGTCCACCATCTGGGATAAGCATTTTAGGCATAACAGTAAAGCTATTACTCCCATTTTCCAAAAACTGTTACATAAAAAGTATACCAAGTGTAGGTTTTTCAATTATATGGCACACAATTGGAAAGCAATTGCAGCCTCCCTGAGGGATGCATGTGCCTCCCTCCAATCATCCTCTGTTAGAGCACCTGTCTTTTGAAAATGATTCTTGCAATTTATAGAAGGACTCAGGAGTGTTGATTACAAGAGAAAGATAGATGTTTGAAATGTTTGTGCTCTATCAGCTCAGCTAAAAGTACTTTGGCTTCTATTTGTCTATGGTCTGAGAGTTCCGCTAGGTCAGCAATGTAGGGTGTGAAAGCATGTCGAAGTTACAAATCATGGAAACATTGGCTATAGTTGAGGTTGTATTCCTCCTGCAGATCTGTGAATATTTTTACAACTGGTCCAGAAATAATATCACCCAGTTCCTGGATACCAATGGCATACCATCTCTCGAACCCCTGTCTGAGCCTGCGTCTGTTCCACAGAGGAGTCTTGTGTCAATCTCCATGACTAGTTCAAGGCTCCTGTCGTCTCTACCCACACCTTGCATACCACCTTTGTGACACATGGCAGCTCCAAGAAAGTTATCCCCCCTATAATACATGTGAGATTTGTACATTCGGCACAGCCCATTTCTAGGAGACGAAGGTTGGATCTCTTGTGGTGTCAAGCCACCATTCATTAAGAGCCCCTTTTGTTCAAATCTTGTCAACGTTGTTTGTGTAAATAGAAAGGCACTATGCCTCAGGGTGACTGTTTTTAGCAATTTCTCAATGTGCAGTTTTATTGACTTTGACTTGAGTCAGTCTAATCTGATTAACAGTTACTGGAACTCATTTAGGTTGTTGGCAATGTCTCTGGAGTTCGCTCGATGAACAACTAAATAAGTCCTAAGGTTTCAGCCATGGTACAGCTGGTGAGAGTCCCTGTACCCTTCTCAGTGACAAAGAATGTAAATTGGATCACATTCTTGTCATGCTGTATCGATGTTGGGAGTACTTCAGCTAGAGGCAGCTGTTTTACCCTTCTAAATGCTAGAGATAAGTGTTCTTGGGAGCCAATGTCTGTTTGGTTCTGAGCTTTTCAAACTTTTCCTTGTCCAGGATGTTGATGGAGATTTCTAAGTCGATGAGCATAACTGCTCAGTCCATGGATTTTGACTTCACAAATATAAACATAAGATAGGATAACATAACATACAAGTGTCATTCAAACAGTCACATTGGTTGTCATAATGCTGAAATATAAGCCGTTTATGGTTTCCTACTCAAGGGCATTCATTTAAGTGACCTCTCAAAGATGAAAGGGTGAGTGGTCCCTCCAGGTTGGCTACTATTGTGTATCTTGGTGTAACATGCATAACCCATGCAGCAGTCATTGGGATGCTTCTTCTTGCCAGGTGTGCTCTTCTTCCTGCTTCCCTGAAGAAGTGGTTGAGTCTTCCACATGCTGAGAATGTTTTGTCTAGGGCAGGGCAGCTACTTGCCGGGTGGTTTTCTTCTCCAAAATACCCACAAGTGGTGCATTCATATGACAATTTCTTCTTCTGGTAGTGCTTGTTCTCATAGGCCTTTGGACTGTGACTGCTAATACCATTTCCGTTTTGCTATGTCTGGGCACTTCCTCACCATCTTTTACCTTCATCCTTGCCAGCGCCATTCTCATTGTGGTTGCACAGGCTTGTGCTAACTTGTGATCCACCCATTGAACATCCAGTGCATATGGTTTTGGAAGAATGAGCCGTATGAGAACAGAGTATAGGCACTCTTCAATGATTTATACCCGCACCTCTATTTACATCATCTGTGCACGCGCTGGCTAGTTCTCTTAAGAGGGCATGGATTTTTCTGCCTGGCTATTTATAATACAAGGTGTTCACAGTCATGCTCATTTCTTGTGTTTGGTAGGTTGAGAAAAAGTTTATATATTTCTTCTTCTGTATTAGAAGTGATCTCTTGAATCCCAGGTCAGTCTCTCCTCTGGTCACAAAGTAGTTGTTTAGTCTGACTATCCATATGGCTCATCTGGATGCAGTCACCGCTGGGGCAGAGAGTTCACTGAAGAGTGGTAAGGTGAAATCAACATTGCTACATTGGTTGTGGTAGGTGCTGCAGCTGCTGGTATCAGTGGCCTGCTAGGAGTGGGGCAGCTTGTTGTGGGCTGCTGGTGAAGTCGGCCAATAGCGGCATTATTGGCTTGGTCTGCACCATACATGGTGCAATGATTTGTGTTGTTCATATGTTGGGTGTTTTAGTGAGCTGAGGAATTTGTGCTACCCTAGTTCTGTTTGTGATGGGTTCCTCTTCTGTACCTATTTCTCCTTGCCCTTTCTCTTTTCTTTTCAGTTAATTGCTGTGTATGTTTCTCTGCCTTTCACTGTAACCAGGAGTTTGTAGGACAAATAACTTGAAGACTCACCCGACAACTGGAATGACAGTAAGAGACCTCCGTGTCACACCAACTTGCACAGCTTCCCGAGAGTACTGTGCCAGCCTGAGGCTATAAATACCAACTTAGTATAATCTTTTCATTCAGAATGCTTGTGTGGCAGATGACACATGATACATGACCTGAGTGGGGGCTGCACTCATTGTCGTCTTGCTCAGATCCTCTCATTTGGCAAGCCAGGGATTGTGAGAAAGTGACAGTCAACCCGAGTGGTGTAGAGTGGTTCATTTCATGATGAGTGCACACTACAGGAGGCATGTTCCACTTTATCACTGGTGTGGCGAAGCTGCTACATATAAACAAGAACACAGGACACTCGGTTTATAGGTGTCCAGGTTGAGCTCAAATGCACTGGGTCTTTTTATTGTATCGCTAATGACACTCCAGCCATCACTGTGCGTGCAATAGTCTCACACAGTTGCGGATGGCACACTATGACTTTTCCACCAGTTTGCCGGCCATATTCTGCCCCAGTTGTGGCAACAGCTGCATTGTTTTGTAGTTTCTACCTATCATAGGAGGAGGAATTTTGCAGATGACATCATTCTGTAAATCACACAACATATGGGCCCTTTATAAAGAGTGCCCCAGCGCCACTTTGAAATTACAGAAGGGGCCGCAGACACTTGTGCGGCCCCTTCGGTAATACTGATACCCTTGGCACACCTAAAGAGCCAGCGCTATCTGCAGAGGGCGTTCCTTTATTCGCATGGGGGTGTGCTCCATGCAAATAAGGGGATCCCTTTGCCTCTGCACCCACGCCATATTACAGAGGCGGGCGCAGAGGCAAAGAATCTATCAGGGGGTGCCCCCTGAAGTCAGTCCTCTGGTACGCAAGAGGGGGTCCCATGGACTCACCAGACATCTCCTTGCAGGAAGCTGCAGTCTCTGACTACAAGGGGATCTCTAATACCCTTTGGTACCTCCTACAGAGTGAACACATAGAGTGGATTCAAAGCAGCCGCTCTGTTTTTCATAGGAATGCACTGCCCCCAGGGCAGCGCGAGTTCGCAACTGCCCTAGGGACAGCGCATTCCATGTAATAGGGAGAACTTTCCCTGTTTGCGCCTGGTGCACCTATTTTAAGGTGTGCCAGGCACAAACAGGGAAAATGCTCCCTTTACAAAATGGGGCCCAAGATGTATTAAGTAGGCTAAAGTGCTTTATTACAAAGTGTACAGTACATCTCTAACTACCCTTACTAAATATCTTTTAGGTCTAAGTCCGTACTGCTTAACAGTCTTTGTTATGGTCATAAAGGTATTGGTTGACTAATCCAATATATTTTCACAGAGAAACACTCATGCAAATTGTTTCTACCCATATTAATAATAAACATCCTGTTGTAAGTGCTTCTGTCCTTTTCACTGTGTCTCGTCGGGATGGAGTGTTTACCGTGGAATCTTACTTTGAGATTCTACGGAAACACAACATTCTTGGAGAGGCAGTTGAAGAGGATAGCAGGCTGGGATCCCCGTCCTGATGGAGAGCCCAAATATAAATAAATTAATTCGACTTACCTGCGAGCCTCCTCCATAATTTCTTCAACATTTTGGTGACAATTGCCTGCTCCACCTCTTCACCAGTGGGGAATGAATTCACGCGTATCCTGCGTTTCCTGTGCTGACTTTTACATTTGAGTGCAACAGTGGATATTCTACGGTGGGCTCCAGCCATTCAATCATTTCCTCTTGAGAGGCATTATCGCCCCATTAAGGAATTGTTAGCTTATTTTATTTATTTTTCTCTCCCGGCCGACGGTGCCATGCTCGAGCCGCTCACGCTCGTGCTTCCTTGCCGCGTCGCCTATTTACGTAATTTGCTGGCCTGTTTCTCTAGATTTCACTGTCTACGTCAGCACGTACACACTAACTTGACACCACCTTGAATTGGGATCATATTTTTCTTTTCTTTTTAGAGCAAACAGTGTCAACGCCAGCATCCACACAGCATCCACGCTGTGAGTGTTAACAGCACTTTCGACATATTCTTGCTTTTAACAGCGTTAACACCGTGAACACTGTTATTTCCAACAGCAGTTTTGGCAATCACGCTGTGATTGTTAACAACACTTTCGTCACATTCTCGCTTCAAACAGCATCAACACCGTGAAAACTGTGATCCTCAACAGCAGTTTTAGCATATTCTTTCTACCGTTTCACAAGCTTGTCAGCTAAATACATTATTATACGGTGATTTGCACATAGAGGATCATATTTTAAGCAGCTGATCATTATTCCTTCTACAAAATGTACACGGTGATCTGCACACCTTGTTAGCAGATAATATTTTAAGAAGCTGGTTATTATTCCTTCTACAAAAATTTACACAGTGATCAGCACACCTGATTTGCTTCACTTTTCAAGCCAGTTGTTTAATTTTCCTATTTACACAGTGATTTTCACACTTATTCGCGGATCACATTCTTCTGAATTACTTCTATTCTTATCCTAGTATGGCTGCCAATCAGACCATCTCTCCGCCTCCACCGTTTTTATCTGAAGGAGATACGATACACCTTCCATTGAATGGGAGGAATAGATTGGTATTTTCGAAAATTATTTAGAAGCCATTGATAGTCTTAGGTTTCAAGCATCCAGGAAGAGAGCTATTTTATTAAACTCTTTAGGGAAAGCTGGTCAACATGCTTTTAAATTTCTTCCTGAAATCATTGGTGCGAATGGTGAGCCTATTAGCAATCCCTACATTGATGCCAAACACACTTGCTAAGTATTTTGGTAAACAGGTTAATATCGTTATGCGACGCCACAAATTGTATACATTACCTCAAAAGGATAAAGAAACTGTGGATCAAATGTTTACCTGTCTCAGAGAACTTACTCTGAAATGTGATTTTGGTACCATGACTGATCAATTAATTAAAGACCAACTAATTGTACAGTGCAAAAATAAAAGAACGCAGGAAAAACTATGGGCAGCCAGAAACCCAATGCTACTTGAAGCTATCACCATTGCCAAAGTGGTTGAGGAATCTGATAAGTGCATGCAAGAAATGCATTCTTTGGAACTTAAAAAGGAAGGTACAGTAAATGTAGTTTTGAAGAAAGATGATTCTTTGAGCAGTGATGGCAAGAGCAAGCAATTTACGAAATTTAAACCAAGAGCAACTACTGACAACAAAAGTAAATTTAAAAGTTGTTATAAATGTGGCAGTATCAATCATGCTGCAGACTTTGCCGGCTGTTATGCTAGAGATAAGTCTTGTAAAACATGTGGTAAAAGAGGCCATTTGAGCACTGTCTGTAAAAATCCTAATAGAAATAGAGTTGCTTTTAGTGACGATGGGTGTGTTTCACTTGAAATATCCTTGTGCATTGAAGATGATCATTCAGGTATTTTACAGATACCTAAAGCCACTTTTGTTTTGAATGGAATCCCTTTATCTCGTATGGTTGATCCAGGCTCCATGCTTACAATTATTCCGTATCGAATTTTCAAAGAATGTTGGCCTAATAATACTTTAACTAATAGTGATATTTCTCCAAAGGGATATAGTGGTGAGACTATTGACATCAGAGGAATTATGGAAACAAAATTTGAATGTAAAGGAAGAAGTGCCACTGGGAAAGTGTATACTTCCAATGATGGCCTGGCAATTCTAGGTTGGGTGCAACAACATGATTTACACGTCATCATTGATCCTAGGTTTACAGAGCATGTATTAGTAATTGGAGAATATCCAAGTCTTGACTCTGTCTTGTCTAAATTCGAGAATATTTTTCGTCTTAATTTAGGAAAGTGGATGGGGTACACACATGAAATCAAACTTAAAAAGGATGCCATTCCTGTCAGACATTGCCTAAGGAAAATACCCATTTCTGTTCAGTCTGAGGTCAAATAAATGTTAAATGACATGCAAAAGCAAGATATTATTGAACAAATCGAGGACTCAGAGTGGCTTTCTGCGATAGTCGTCACAAAAAAAGGATGGCAAACTTAGTTTCTGTGTGGACCTCAGGTATTTAAATTAAAACATTATCGTGGATAGTTTTCCTCTTCCGAATATTTCGGAAATGGTCCTTTTAATGAATAAGGCAAAGTATTTTACCAAGCTTGACCTAAGCCAATCATCAGGTTGTTTTGCATCCCAAATCTGGGAAATTAACAGTTTTTCTTACTATGGAGGGAGTGTTTCAATTCAAGAGGCTTCCCTTCGGTCTGGCTTCAGCCGCCAGTGTGTTCCAATGCATGATCCATCAACTACTCAAAAGTATCACCAACGTTCATTATTTTCAAGATGACATTCTTATTACTGGTAAAGATTAGGCTGAACACAATGTCACATTAGATAAGGTGTTAGATTTGTTACAGAATGCTGGTCTCACACTAAGAAAAGATAAATGTTTATTTTTTGTGAAAGAAGTGGATTACTTAGGGTACACTATCTCTGAAGGGGGTGTACAACCTAAGGAAGATTTGTTAAAAGTTAACAGAGGTGCAGCCATACAGTTCACAAAGGAGCAGTTGAAATCCTTTATGGGACTAATTTTGTTAGTTATTTTGCACATAAAACAGAGGAGCGGTCGCAGTGTAGTATGGTTTAGGGCCTCCTTTTGCGTGCATGTTATGTTATCATGGCTTATTAGAAGTTTAAACGCCATTTTACTTTTTGTTGCTTTTTGCACACAACACAGTGTAATATTTTAAGAATCCACAAGGAAACAGGATAGATGAAAGTCTAGAAGTTTATTCCAACATAAGGATCCCATTCAACAGGCTTCAACATAAACAGCAACTGAACAGGTTTATCTTCAAAGCTCAAGCAGAACACAATGACATATTCAGTATTTCACCATCATGACATATTCAGTATTCTACAGTGACTCTATGATACATTCCCTCTCTAAGAATAATTAACAGTGAAATAAGCATATCACATACCTCCCTCCTTTCCACTTGATAACAAAAAAAAACCCCGAAAAAAACCTTCCACATAATCAGACAAATATGAAGGTGTCCTGGAAATCCTAGATGATTTGCGAATTTCTCTGTTTTCCTCACGGTCAAGAGAACTATGACTCTTTTCTTGAGTCTTCCCTTTAACTACAACAACCCTATTCAGGTTCCAAATTCTGTGGTCTTCTGTTTTTATAGAGTTGTTAAAAACCTTGATGACCTTGATAGGTTCCATAAATTTTGAAGTTGACTTTCCTATCACACCAGGTCGTTTTATCATAACCACATAACCTACATTTACTTTAGTAACTTTCACATTGTTTTGCTTGTCAAACTGAATCTTTCTCTGTCTACTTTTATCAATTCCCCTCTCATGCACTTTCTCAAAATCACACTTACTCTCTTTCCCTTTACTAACTTCATATTTATTTACCTATGAAGGTTCCACAACAGTATTTGGAAGTCTACCTCTAAAAAGAATAAAAGGAGTTTTACCTGTAGTTGAATGTGGCTTTAACCTATATTCCTCAACCTTTCTTAGAACCTCCACTTTCCAATCCAAAAATCTGGATTTGGCTAAGGCAATAGTTTCTTTAATGACTTTGACAAATCTTTCTACCAAACCATTACCTTCTGGATGATATAAGGCACTGGTCTTATGCCTAATACCTTTAGCCAAAAGAAACTTTTCCATTTCTGCCGATATAAATTGAACACCATTGTCCAACAATACCGTTTCAGGAATGCCTTCTCTAGAGAACAGTACCATCAAGCATTTAATCACATTAGCTGAATCTATATTGGACAAAAAGAAAACTTCCGGCCAACACAAAAACATGTCAATCACAACTAATACATAAACTTGAAAACTATTATTATGCACAGGCCCCAAAATATCCACAGCAATATCTTGCCAAGGACTTAATGCATGCCTTCTTATGATCATAGGTTGCTCACACAATGATTTATTCTTATCACATACCATACATGTTACACAATCAGGCAGAACCCTCTCTATCTCAATGTCCATTCCTGGCCACCAATATGATGCACGCAACCTTTCCTTACATTTTGTCAAACCAGCATGTGTAGAATGCACCAGGTCAATTAACTCTTTCCTAAGACTCACAGGAGGGATCAATTTAGTTCCTCTAAACAATAAATCATTGCAAACAGATAATTCATTTCGCAAAGGCCAAAACTTCCTAGTATCACCAGATCCTTCTTTATCACTAGACCAACCTTTACACATCAAACTCATCACTTCTTTCAACACGCTATCTTGAGCAAGCTCTTCACACCACCTTTTCTCAGGTATAACCTCACTATCCACTGTAAAAACCCACTCTTAACCTTCATCTTCCTCACCATCCTCACATTCACTTTTAGGAGTGAGTCGCGATAACACATCTGCAACATTATTCTCAGCTCCCGGAATATACTTTCTACTGAAATTGTACTCCTGCAAACCAATTATCCACCTCGTAATCCTACTCGAAATGGCATCCAAACCTTTGCTAGTAAAAATTTCAATTAAGGGCTTGTGATCTGTCCTTATCTCAAAATTGACTCCCCACAAAAACTTTTTCCATTTTTTAACAGCCCAGTATATGGGTAAAGACTCTCTCTCCACCACAGAGTATCAAGCTTCAGCATCCTTGAGTGTGCGGGACAAAAACATAATAGTATTCAAACCATTTAACCCTTGCTGTTGTAAAACCGCACCCAAACCTTTCTCACTAGCATCTGTTATTAACACATGTTTAATCTTTGGGTTAAAACTCTTTAAAGAGGGTGCATCTTTCAATTTTTCTTTAATTTCAAGAAATTCCCCCTCACATTTATCTGACCACACAAAGTCAACACCCTTTTTAAGTGAGTACCTCATATTCACAGCACAATCAGCCAAGTTCCTCACAAATTTTGAGTAATATTCAACTACTCCCAGGAATTTCATGAGTTCACTTTTGTTAGTGGGAGAATTCATATCTTGAATGGTATTAACCAAACTTAATTTGGGTTTCACACCTTGCCTGCTGATGTTGTGACCCAGATAATCAATAGAATCAGTTCTAAATTTACATTTTTCTGCCTTTATGGTCAAATTATGGTCACTCAACTTCTTCAAAACCCTATCAAGACGAGAATCATGTTGTTTGTCATCATCTCCCACAATCAAAATGTCGTCTTGATACACATACACTCCATTTATATCACGAAGAACATGTTCCATCACCCTTTGAAAAACGGACAATGCCGACACTAACCCAAAAGGCATACGCACGAATCTGAAAGTTCCGAAAGGCGTTATAAATGAGGTTAGATCACGGCTACTTTCATCCAGCTCCACCTGATGGTACGCTGAGGTCAAATCTATCGTACTAAAGACAGACGCCCCACCCAACTGTACCAACAACTCATTAATATTAGGTAATGGATACCTGTCCACCACTGCACACTTATTTAATTGTCTCAAATCTATGCACAATCTCAAATCTCCGTTAGGTTTTCTCGCTGCGACCACTGGCGCAAGCCATTCTGTCCCTTCCACCTTCTCTATGATTCCCCAATCACTCAATTTCTTAATCTCTTTCTCCATATCATCTCTTACAGATAAGGATACACCCCTAACGTTGCTCGCAACAGGAACAGAATTCTCTTTCACCAAATTTTGTGTTTATATCCCCTGAGACATCCTAATTCACTCCTAAACACATTAGGGTATTTGTGTTTTAAATTCAAAATGTACTCCTCACCATTAGTTACACTTATAGACTTTACAATAGGTCTCAATTGTATAGGTGGATCAACATTTGGATCTAAAAATATTCCCATGTCTCCCTGAGTAACCCAACTCAAGATGCTGTCACCTTTCTTTGAAACATAAACTTTGCACGTAGTAAATCTGTCCTTATATTCTATGAGACCCACAAAGTATCCATGTAAATCAATGGGCTTTCTACCGTAAGCTAAGGGTCTAATATCTGGTTTAATCAATTTCACTTTATCTTTCAACTTATTCCCAAGAAAATCATTCGATATTATAGTGATCTTAGCCCCCGAATCAAGCAATACTTTTGTCTTAGCACCTGCAACCAGAATATCATCACAGGGAGAATTTTTCTTTTTAACAGCATCAACCACATGAACTATGATCTGACCACATTCATAATCCTCAGAACATGAATTATCATGCTCATCTTTGTAAATACTAACTTCCTTAATCTTTGGTATTGATCTGCTTTTACAATAAGATGTCAGATGACCTTTCTTTTTACACTTGAGACAAGTTTGATTAAAAGCCGAACATTTTTTACAATTGGCTAAATGCCCAGTACTCTAACATCTAAAACATTTGAGAGTTGATCGTTTCTCTTGACTATTTTTCACAAAGTCACCGCCTCTCGAACCTTTACTAAAATCTGTTTTAACCTTAGACGTAACTTGCTCAACCTTAAATTCCTTGGAAGAATCCTTTTTCAATGTTTCCACACATTTTACAGAGTGCTCAATTCGTTTAGCCACAGTAAGAACCTCGTCCAAAGATGGCTCGTCCCTCAACCACAATTCCTCACGTACCTTCTCCATGCAACATCCAAACATAAACTGGTCTCTAATCCTCTCATCAGTTGCATTACCAAACTTGCAAGATGATGTTAACTTTCTTAAATAGGTCACATAGTTTTCATCTGATTCATGATCGCCTTGTACCCTTTTTGCAAAAGTATAACGTTCTAGAATTGTGCTCACTTTCGGCAAATAATGCTTGTCTAACTTTTTAATACATATTTCGTATTCATTAAGATCTTTTTCCTCCTCAGGAGATAAATCAGGTAAGTGGTCAAACACATCTTGGCCTTCAGAACCAAGACAGTGTAACAGCAAGGATGATTTTCTCTCCGCACTAAGGGAGGACCCACAAACCCTTGCATATCTTTCAAACACCACCTTCCATTTCTTCCACTTAATTTGAGGCTCCCCCGGAGAAGATAAAAAGAAAGGAGCAGCGGTGACATTCTGCATGACTATAGCAATAACAAACAAAAAAATTATACAGAAATGAAACAAACTAAGAATAATAAAGCAAATGTCACACAATATTCAAGCAATAATAATCAGCATTGAATTGTATACAAAAAGCATACATGAATAATCGTGAGTTATAAGTTGTGGATGTAAGCTTGTGTCAGTAATATTGTTAGATTAAAGAACAGAAGGCTCCCTTTCTTTACTTCAGGCAATGTTCATCAAATTGTTAATATTATATAAATGTTCACTCCAAATAAAGGGGTCGATTAGGATCGCGGACGGACTTGCGTCCGTCCGCGACCCCAGAGCAGGAGGGAACCTCCGCATGGCATGCGGAGTTCCCTCCTGTGCAATTAGGATGTGACCGCCACCCTGGCGGTCACATCCTCTATTTTTAACATTGCCGCGGGTGCAGCTTCAAGCTGCACCCGGGCCAATGTTAAAAATGCAAGCATAGCATTTGCATGCAGAAAGAGGCAGGCACCGCGCGGTGCCTGCCGCTTTCTGCATGCAAATGCAGGGGGGTACCATAGGTACCCCCCATGTGCACCCCCCACCCCCCCTTCACCTAGGGGGCCCGCAACGGGCCCCCGCAGTAAAGTTCCGTATGCTTTTCCGCCGCGGAAAACCCGCCGCGGAAAAGCATACTTTACTGGCCATCCTAATATGGTGGACGGTGTCTGGAAGACACCGTCACCATGTTAGAGCTTTTCCGCCGCGGTTGTAATCCGACCGCGGCGGAAAAGCTGCGGACGGAAACCAGGACCCACCAGCCATCCTAATCTGGCGGTGGGTCTTTGGTCAGTCCGCTGCGGATTTTCCGCATCCTCGGGGCCAGCGGTGGCTTCCGCCGGCCCCGAGGATGCGGAAAATCCGCAATCATAATGACCCCCTAAGTGTAACACTTGACACGGAACAGCCTTGCTTGATGCACTTGATCCACGAAGATATTTACACAACAATTCCACTTGAATATGTCCGTTTAAGTCACACAGTCTTGTAGCAGGGTTTCCGTTCTCCCACAGAACTGTGCATAGAGATCTAGAACCTTAGTGAGTTAGGATGATCCAAAAACTCATCTCAGTGTCAGAAATCTAGTTACCTAGCTAGCTACAGTGTCTCATGGATCATTATGGAATGATACATGTATTAGACAAACCAGAACATGATCCTTAGAATACCTCAGGAGTCGTGGAACACATGAACACTCTTTCGTTCTATAATCATTTCAAACCAAAACTGAGAGTCAAAGAACACAAGTGCAAGTTTGAAATATTTATTATTCAATGCAAAGTTCTCAAACGCAGTATCTTGTATAATACCAAAATGCAGATTATAAAAATCAGAGTCAGCAGCATAGTCACTAATCCATAGTAAGCAAAAGGTGCTAGCATGTTATAATGCAATTTCTATAGAAATCTATATCACCTATATTTCGCGCACCCTATCTAGCATATTATATTATATCTAAGAAGGTCTCATTCGGGCTTTAGCAGGGCGACCCCATACCTCTCAATGTCAGTAGGAGCAGTTCACATCAGCATCTACCAGTTCTCTTCATGCGCAGCACCAAGTGTCTGCGTTCATTCCGTGTAACTCTATCTTAAACCCGCGTAGAGCCCAAAATGTTGGCATCAACATTATTTGTGTTATGTCTAATGTCTAATGTGGTGCGAGGATCAGACTTCCCAGCAACCTTGTGTTAGGTTAATCTTAGAGTGTGCAGCTCTCAGTGTGCAGACAGTTGTACCAAGTGTACAAGGCAAAGCTGATAGCTTAGGAATAACATATTATTCTCAAATAAAACACCTCACCACTTCTAGGCTGAAAGCTACAACAACAAGTACGTGTCGTGTGCAAAACTGAAGCCTGAAGGAAAAACGGCTGTTTAAACTTGTAATACACTCATGCTAACTTAACGCAATATATGTAATGAAGTATCCATATGACACCCCCCCATTGGTCCGAGCACCGCCAATCATAAGGGAAAAGGCAATACTAAATCAGATACACAATTTGAAAGCAAAATTCAATAGTTTTGAGCCAAAATAAGCTAAAAATATGTATGAATGAATATGTATGAATGAATATGTATGAATGCCTACAGTGGCATCAAATCTAAAAAATATCAAAAGTCTTGAACCAAAAGTCTTCCGCCCGGTTCAAAAAATTATGAAATGTATGACCAGGTCGCATCCATTCAAATGTTTGTAAGAGAAAAAACCAAGGCACTCATCCGATATCCAAAGTCATGTGCCACTTAGACGTTATCTCCAGCAACCTCACGTGAGCGAACTCTCCATCAGCTGAACATAGTCCATCCCTCCAATTCAGCGAGGGGAAAGTCATATTTCACAACAAAGCATTCCTTCCAGGCATCTCACGATTGGAAAGTATATGCAAAGAAAGTTGCAACAGCCTCCAGTATGAAATCACTGCCATCATCCGAAAATAGTTCAGCCATCCAATTTAGCAATGGGAAAGAACATACGTGCTCCTCCAGCATCGGATCCTCTTGCAACGTCAGAGGACAACTCGGTGGGTTCACCAGAACGCTGTGTGTCAGAAAGGCATTCGCCGCTGCAGAGATCTCCCATTGGCCCAGAACTCCATTTATCGCTGCCAAGGCCATAACTCTCTCGCCAGAACAGATCAGCTCGTGAGCCACAACGGGACGCATTAGCTGATCAAAATCGACGTCAGGAGCAGTCCTCAAGCATAGGCACAAATCAATGGCCCAATCGAACTCGCAGTTTAGGCAGTGAAACACAGGTTGGACACACGTGAAGTCGGTGAACCGAAATGACAATCTATAGGCCGTGCTTAATGCTGCAAGCGGCAAAGTTCCATAGTAATTGAGCATCCGATTACGGCACAGTGTCAGGAGGCGTTGAACGGCGTCTTGCGCAGGATGGGCATCCATGTTTTATGAAGTAAAACACCAACAGAAAGCCTGCGGCCACAGCCAGCAACACAGGTATTCCACCAAACAAACTCCCAAAAATAGTGTGGAAAAACGTGGGAATGATACCAAAAACTTTTTCAAACGTAGTCACGAGTCCACTGCTTACTAGTTTAAAAAAATGCGCCAGCCCAGTCGTTGAAGAAGCATTAAAAATCTGGTGTACCAGCTCGCAGAAATGAAATGGCAAATCAGTGTTTAAAAGCGCCTGCACCTCTGTGCGGGTGTTAGCTATGTGAAGGACATAAGTTTCCCGGGCCGAACTCAGGGTCACTTGTTTTTGAGACAAAAGAGCCCTTATTCTGCTTAAACCATTGAATTTCGCTTCCAAGGTTGGGATCCGAGGCCAGATGGAGACATCTGAAGAGCCATGCGTGGGTGGGTATAGAACGTTCTTGCAGCACACTACACGCTCTGATACAGTAACTATATAAGCCACACCAATTAATAAACCACAACATAATTCATTGTTTAAAAGCAAATAACTACCATTAGCTAATAATGTAAATGTGGGCACTACTGCTGGAACTGGCGTGCCTTTTAAAACACATGCTAAATTTGGGCGGTCCTGATTACAAGAACCGTGTAACTGAATGTGTCTGCATATTAATGAATGGTCAGGTGACTGTGTGCATTCCTCACCATTAAGATTCACTTCTTTTCCATCTTTCAGACATCTGTATGTGTATGGTAATGACCAAGCCTCATGTAGGAATGCATTGCCTAGTGGCTCATATCGTCCTATAGCAATATACCGCATACAGTTAGTAAATTTATATAAGGGAAATGGTAATGTAATTAAACCATGAATAAGCCACGTGGCAGTGGTGGTTTCAGCAACAGAAAAAGGTAAGGATTCTAGCTTCTCAATATGTAACATAGAAAACGAAGCATCACGCACTGAAAGCATGCGTTGTTTATCAGTAAGATTAAAAGGGGCAAAAAGTGATGAAACGTTCAATGAGGTCCAGGGAACTCGACCAGCCTTAATTGTCTGTAGAGTCCAGGCAAACTGCATTACAGAACGTAATTGATTTTGACCATGGTATAACGTGGACACTTCATCATGTACAATATCAACAACAGAAGAAACAATATTATCCAATGTGTAAATTCTGGAAGAAAGCGTGTTAATACTATTATCAACCACTGCAAGCACTTTTTCCAAATTGGCTTGATCAATAGCCCTCAGGCGTTTAGCTGCTTCGACTCTTGAAAATTTCCAAATTTCATTGTAAATAGCATAAATAAAGCGTTTAGACCTACCCATAGTTGGGCCTTTTATAAAATCATTTAACTCTATGTTTTCATTCAACTGGGACAAATGCAGTTTAACTGCAGCTAAAGTGGAATGTTGTAACCAGTTCTGACACAATTTGCCTACTGAATAAGTTGTAACAGTGTGATCTTGGTCAAACCTGGGATCTGGCCTGATGTGTGTAAAACCCTCAGACAAACCCAAAAAACGACTTTGGCAAGAATCAGAGCTTCTTTGCCATAAAAGCCACCCATCCGGATCAAAACTGGAAATATTAAAGGAGGAATTTTGCAAAAGAGCTTGTATCTGATTTATGGACAAGGTAGTGAAATTACTCCAACCTGAATATTCTTCCAAATCAGGGATAGTAGGGGTATTTAAGTTTTTTAGATGTAGCCAATCCAAAACACGTTGTTTGGGAAATAGTCGAATTTAAAAACAACATGTGATTTGGGATGAGACATGCACGATGCAAAGCCTCAGTGCCTTGTACCTGCCAATCTTTGGTACCCCAAACCGATTTAAGGTCAATAACATCCTTCCATAACTCATAGCCATCCACAGATAACCTTTCTAGAAAGGACTTTGAATACAACAATTTTGTGTCAGTCAGTCTAACTTTTGGCATTGATTTCTGTTTCACCTTGAAGTAAAACGACTCAGGATTTGATTGATTAAAATCTGTAAAGTAAGAGTATTTTCCCAAAAAAGTACTTGAGCTCCCCTGTAAAGGAGCAGGGCAATGTTCCCACTGAGTGTAATTCACAGGAACCCGCCTGGAACTTGTCTTGTGCAAGAAATGATTTCCATAATGTTGGTAACAAAATAAATCACCATAATTGACAGAATCTAAATATAAATCCTCATCATCAAAGGCCGCATAATATTTTAAATCAGAGAATAATGCTTCTACTGCCTGAAGATCCCAATCATCAGAACGAATATTTTGCTTAATCACATCTCCCATGTTTACTCTAAGCACATTAGGAACATTAATAACTTCTGTGGGGCCATGTATCTGAAACCTAACCGCATCCCACACAATCCCATCAAGGACAGGCCAAGCAGTAATTTGTACTGAATGTAAGTCTCTCTTTAGTCTGTGTGCTGAATGCGAGGAGGAGTGAGGGGCCAATGTTCCATTAAGGTACCGAATTCCTGTTCTTTCTTTCACATAATGGCCATCAATCAGGCGGAAAAAATAAAACACAAAACCAATTGACATAAAAAGATAAAACGAAAATAGTATCAGCCAAACGTATGTCCAAGGCGGAATTAAAAAATGTTTTTTAAACAACGTGGCATATTTTGCAATAGTTGATGGTTTTTTTGAAAGTTCCGAAACAGAGTCAAAAGAGAATCTGGACTGGTTAGCCAAACGTGCATGTAAATCGGACATGGATAAATCAGCAGGATCTGCATAGGTCACCTCATCAATGTTAGTAACAGGAATAGTATTTAATAAAGGACTTGTCATGGCAGGCATCTCGAGGGACACCTCCTGATTTGCACCGGATGTAATAGCCAGCACAGAGTGCCTCACCACGGAAGGACAGGATACAGCCGGTGTCATGCTATGAAGAATCGGCCACCCTGTGTGTCTTGACATTGTCAATAGAAATAAATCTGTTTTCTTTACGACCTGGAAGTGGTGGTAAAATGACTGTTCTTGTGCCCTTCACTCCAAGGACCCGAACTGGCGCTCGATATGAGGGACCAAATTCCTTTTTGTTATCGATCTTCTCTCGAACCAGTTCTCCAACTTGGGGTAGCCAGCCAACTACCGGGATCTGCAACGCATCATCCGACGTGGAGGGCAAGTGTTCCTTTGCAAGACTGTCTCTGGTCTTTTGTAGATCCTGTAAAACATTGCAATGTTCATCTACGTCAAAGGCCGCGGCCTGGGCCTGGCAGTCTGCACCATCAAGGTCAGGGACGTACATCTTGATACCAAAGAGCATTTCGTATGGGGTCCGCCCACCCAGAGACCTTCTAGGGAGATTATTAAGCGCACGCTGCACGCCATAGAGGTGGGACAGCCAGTTTCTACCAGTGCCTATAACTCGGGCTGTCAAAGATTGCTTTAAGTCGCGGTTCATTCTTTCTACCACAGAATTGCCCTCAGGCCTGTAGGGGCTTGAAAACTTCACCTGTACTCCCAACGAAACCATAGCATCCTTATACGCCTTAGAGGCGAAAGCCGGACCCTGGTCCGAATGGAAAGCACCACAAGCAAAGATTCCCACAAAGACACGCAAATCCTTAATGACAGTCCGTGAATCAGCGCTGCGATGCGGCCATAACCACACAAAGCGTGTGCATGAGTCAACTGCTACTAAGATGTATTTATACGTAGTATCAGAAGAGAAAGGACCGCAGTGATCCAAATAAACACAACCAAGCGGTTTATTAGAAATGTACAACTTTGTCTGAGGCGGACGCGCAGCAGTAGAAGGCTTAATCTGCTGACAAATGTCACACATAAGGACATAATCGCGCGTCTGTTTGTACAGTCCCCGCCACCAGAACCTCTGTTGTAGCTGTGATACAGTGGCTGAGACGCCCGCATGCGCAGACGCCACACCTTCATGAGCCACTGTAATCAGAGAAGCTCTGCGATCCGAGTTGGGAATCAGACGCTCTCCAACTTCAGGAATTTTCACATAAGGAACCTTATCGGGACTTAAGTGGTATGTGTATTTCGAAGGGAACCCCGCAGGATATTTACCTCCCTTCGCCGTGGCAGCAACAGCCGCCAAGATGTCGTCATCTATTTTGCTCTTGGACCTCGTGACCGCTGCAACTAAGTATTTTGATACCGCAGACTTCGCTGCCTCATCAGCAAGCGAATTGCCAACAGCGTGGACTCCCACGCGCTGGTGGCCGAGAGTATGAATTACAAACACGAGCGGCAGCTTTTCTTTAAGTTCCGCCACTCGGACCCAGATCATTTTATGTTTTATTGTGCTACCTTTGGAATCACGAAAATCATTCTGAATCCAAAAGAACAAGTTCTCATTGTAAGACTGGACACAGTAGTAAGAATCACTTACGATTAAAGTTGTCACACTAGGATCTGCGTACTCCAATGCAAGCATAAGAGCACGGAGCTCTGCTAATTGTGCGGTGCAGTCTCCAAGTGTCTGCGTGTGCACGACACTGGACTTGAACTCATCGTTCACCATGGCACCGACCACAATGGCGCAAGCGGAAACGTAGGCATGTTTAGAGCCATGCGCAACCTGCGCCGAACCATCCGTGTAAATGATACAGTGGAAATCCTCCAACGGCCGCATTGCTAAAGGAGCAGGATGAACAAATTCATACTGTAAATACTCCTGCGACCGTAAAGCGGCGTCAAAAATAAACGTGACATCCTGAGATGTCAAGGAAGTAGCCCACTGAATCCACCGAGGGTGCAAAGCTTTAGAATTAGGTACACTGGCTTTCGTGACCGCCTCCAAGGCAGGACACGGGGTAACAACCAACATGCGCTTTCCCTGCGACAGGGCACGTTCCTTAAGAATTGCCATCTGCACAGCCGTTAACACTTTCTCCACAGTGGAAAAACGCAGTTCAGCCGAAGTGTACAAGTGTGATTTGTAAGCAATAGGTACAGTATCCCCCTCATTAAAAGTCAGGTACGTGAAACCCACCGTCCCAGGGATTATTCTTATCACCAGGTTGGTCCGGTTATCACGGGTCTGTAAGTAGTCAGAAGTGAGCAAATCAGCCTGCAAAGACTGCAGAATGGCTGAATGCTCAGGCAGCCAGCATGATTTGGAAAAAGATGGTTGTACCAAGGCATATAAAGGCTTGATACGCTGGGCATAATCCGGAATGTATGTCCTCCCGAAATTTAAAAAACCCAGTAAAGACTGTAATTTTTTCAGTGTTGTCGGAGAGCGCAACTGCGCGCACTTCTCCAGGAAGTGAGGAGCCAATCCCTTTCCTTCATGGTTAAGTTCATAACCTAGAAACAACACTGTGTACTCTGCAATGTGTGATTTAGCAAAGTTAAACTTGTAACCCATGTCTGCAAAGTTACAAATTATGCTGTTTACTCGACACAGATGCACCCAAAGCTCGTCGTCTGTGAGATAAATGTCATCCACATACGAACATGCAACTGGGTCGAAACTCTCCAAAAGAGAGACAATGCGAGCGGAAAACACTCCAGGACTATTTTTGTATCCCATTGGGAGTCGTTTAAACTTTTTTTGTACGCCGCCGCATGTAAAACTGGTCCATTGGGAACTTAGACCATCTAATCTATGTGCATAAAAACCATTGGAAATGTCAAGCGTGGTTTTGAACCGTTTACGCTCAAGACTATTCACTAGGGCAGAGCCGTGAGTATTCTGTACTGCACAGTTACGGCAATGCGAGTTCAAATGCCGGTAATCCAAAACTAGACGATATGAGCCGTCCGGCTTGTTAACAGTAAAAAGGGGATTATTCATTGGTGACACACACGTTTCAATTACACCTTGATATTCCAATTGTTCAAGGATAGCCGCGACCGAAGCTTTAGCTTCACGCCGTATGGGGTACTGGGGTTGTGGCTGAGGCTGTGACCGTAATGGAATCTCATGGCTAGGGGACAATTTATCCCAGCCACACTGATTTCGGTACACAGCCGGCGCAAGCGCCAGAGCCCACTCTTCTGCAAAATGCAGCGCTTCCACTCTCGGTACAGTGTGCGCGAAACTGGGGAGGATTACCTCCTCCCCTCGCGGAGCTGCGAGAACAAAAGGTGGGGGCCAGTCAGCCTCCGAAAGCAAAATGTCATACGTATCCGAAAGATTTTCCCAAAATACCCCTTTTACAGTTCGCTGCATGTCACCTTCAATTAACAGGACAATTTCAAAAAGCCTTTCAGGGGGAGCAACATGTGTATCAGCTGTTTCGATTACAACATAAGTGTCAGTCGCTGTCACCTTCAACAGTGGACGGAGGGCCTCTCTCACTATGGTAATCTCCGCCGCGCTGTCCAGCAAGGTCAGAGCCCACGTCAGATTCCGAAGCCGCGTTCTCACTATCTGGGGCATATCGATGCGCCGTTAAGGCAGCGACTTTCTTCTTGGCAAACTGCGGTCTCTTTGGCGTAGAGTCGTCCCGCTTGTCCCCTTCACTTCGCGTGCGGGGCTGGCCACGTCCTTGCTGACCACCCCTGCCCCTGCCGCCCCCTCCACCACCGGTTGACGGAGCCGATGAGTCCTGAAAGGAACGAGGAGAGCGTTGGTCAGTTGCCTGATATCTGTCAGGCGATTTAATCGTAGCGCGATCGCGCAATTCATAAACTCGCTCAGACTGCGCAGGTGGCGAAGGTGTCGGACTAGAGACCTGTGTCTGTTGTTGCTGTTGTTTACCCCTATTCTGCTTTTTCGGCCAAGTTTGTTTTTTGGACTTGGGCTGTCCACCTGTTTCCGAAGACTGCCCCTGGGGTTGCTTCTTTTCTTTTTCCAGAAAAACCTTCGCACCCCTTGAATTGCGGCCAACCGTTTTATAAGCCGCCACAATAATTTTTGCCAGCTGACGGGGTTTCTCGGCATCGGGTACTAACGCCAGACCATTGGCCACCTGAAAGTTCATTGCATCCCCTTTTACATTGGCAAGGATAATACCGCAAACTGTCTCAAATGAACCGTTCAGGCGCATACCCAACTCAACCGCCGACTCAGGTCCGTGATCATCCTGAACACGCTTGAGGATCGCAGACAGGTTCGAAACTGACGGTGTGCCAAAGCACCTCGAGTAAACCGCTGCAAAAGTCTTACCCCATGTCTCACAGTCAGCAAGGTCCGGGGCTATTTCCTTCGGTAAACTAAGCGTAAGAATCCGGTGTTTTTCACTCGGAGTCGTATTAGGAAACACAGCCTCTAACTGGTCGAATTTCTCGGCTAGCCAGTAAGGAAATTCATCCGTACTATCTGGCTTTCTGCCCATAACGGAATTCACCAAGACAGGACTGATTTTCAAACCAGCCTGTTCTGCTCGAAGCTGCGCACCTGCGGGGGCTGCGCCTTGAATATTACGACTAATGTAATGAACAAGCGCTCTAATCACTCCAACCGAGACCTCATGTAGACGTCTCAGGTCGGCTACGTTACACGTGGCGCGATTAGGATGAGGAGTAAATCCACCCAAGGCGGGCCAATTTGTGCCCGGAATGGACAAAGGACCTAACCTCGTAGCGTTCAAAGAATGGGGTAGGGCGCCACCAAACCAAACACCGTGCTGCCAAGCGTCAATAGGTACTTCCAGTGCCCTGTACGGAGCATAAGCTGCCGGTACTGCTGAGGCAGTGTATGTGTGATAGACACCCGAATTAGCGTCTACTTCCGGAAATGTCACCCAGGAATAAAACAATTCGTACGGGTACGCATGTTCCGCACTCACAACTAGAACCACAGCTAAGCCTTCAGCGGGTACATTATATCCCCGCAAGTGATCGCGAACCGCGACGCGGCTATGCTGCGCTATTTCCACTGCCATGTTAGCACAGGAAGATGAAAGACCAGACAAAGAACTGAGTGTAGCACAACTGGGTAGTAATTCAAAGAAACCGTTTTTTAGAAGAATTCAAGCTTGAAAACACCTATCACATAAATAGGTAGGTTTTTCCGACACCACCGTTTTCCGGAAACGGGAATGAAGGTGTCAAGGTCTGAATGATATACTACTCGAGTGTCATGAAATACGGCCAACCAATCCGTTGGGCGCCATGTAGCATGGTTTCCGTTCTCCCACAGAACTGTGCATAGAGATCTAGAACCTTAGTGAGTTAGGATGATCCAAAAACTCATCTCAGTGTCAGAAATCTAGTTACCTAGCTAGCTACAGTGTCTCATGGATCATTATGGAATGATACATGTATTAGACAAACCAGAACATGATCTTTAGAATACCTCAGGAGTCGTGGAACACATGAACACTCTTTCGTTCTATAATCATTTCAAACCAAAACTGAGAGTCAAAGAACACAAGTGCAAGTTTGAAATATTTATTATTCAATGCAAAGTTCTCAAACGCAGTATCTTGTATAATACCAAAATGCAGATTATAAAAATCAGAGTCAGCAGCATAGTCACTAATCCATAGTAAGCAAAAGGTGCTAGCATGTTATAATGCAATTTCTATAGAAATCTATATCACCTATATTTCGCGCACCCTATCTAGCATATTATATTATATCTAAGAAGGTCTCATTCGGGCTTTAGCAGGGCGACCCCATACCTCTCAATGTCAGTAGGAGCAGTTCACATCAGCATCTACCAGTTCTCTTCATGCGCAGCACCAAGTGTCTGCGTTCATTCCGTGTAACTCTATCTTAAACCCGCGTAGAGCCCAAAATGTTGGCATCAACATTATTTGTGTTATGTCTAATGTCTAATGTGGTGCGAGGATCAGACTTCCCAGCAACCTTGTGTTAGGTTAATCTTAGAGTGTGCAGCTCTCAGTGTGCAGACAGTTGTACCAAGTGTACAAGGCAAAGCTGATAGCTTAGGAATAACATATTATTCTCAAATAAAACACCTCACCACTTCTAGGCTGAAAGCTACAACAACAAGTACGTGTCGTGTGCAAAACTGAAGCCTGAAGGAAAAACGGCTGTTTAAACTTGTAATACACTCATGCTAACTTAACGCAATATATGTAATGAAGTATCCATATGACAGTCTTAGCCAACAACACTTAGCTCTATTTGCTAAAGCTTTAGAAACATGCTTTAGAAAGGTGCTGAGTACTTAAAGCACAACTCCAAGATCAAATTTTTAGCACAACTCGAAGATCCAATTTTGAGCCAAAGATAGGAAAGCAGAAATAATAAATATGAATTCCATATAATGCCTTAGATTTTTTAAGACAATTTCCTTTCCTCTTTTCTTTTTTAAAATAAATATGAAACAGCCGCAGGTGCCATCAATGCGCAGGTATAAATAACAGCGGCAGGTGCAATCAAGTCACAGTTAATTCCATAAACTATCAAATAGTTTATAAATTAAATCAAAAAGATTGTAAACTAAAATTTTACAGCCGCAGGTGCCATCAGAGCACTTTAAAATAACAGCCGCAGGTGCAATCAAATCACAAACAGAATATCTTAAAGAAGATTTGAAATAATGGATTTAAAGTCTCACCAATCTTCAATCTTCAAATAGCTTGTGTTAGGATCCTTATGAGAGTGCCGTCTACGCCAGTGTAATATTTTAGGAATCCACAAGGAAACAGGATAGATGAAAGTCCAAAAGTTTATTCCAACATAAGGATCCCATCCAACAGGCTTCAACATGAACAGCAACTGAACAGGTTTATCTTCAAAGCTCAAGCAGAACACAATGACATATTACAATGACATATTCAGGATTCCACAATCATGACATATTCAGTATTCTACAGTGACTCTATGATACATTCCCTCTCTAAGAATAATTAACAGTGAAATAAGCATATCACACACTGCTTAGCTGTTTTTGCAAGTTAACTTTCACAAAGGTCTATACATGAGAAAAGGTTTGTTTTTGACATCTCTAGACATACATTGTGCCCCCAGTCTGTACAGTGAGTGCTGAGCCGACAAGGTTATCATAACATGTGAGCCTGTTTATCGGCATGTCTGTGTAACACATTCTTGACACAACATTTTGGCAGCTGCGAGCCAAGCAAGATTCTGTTGCCTTTATCATAGCACACTTGCCATAATTTCACACACTTGAAATATTCCAGGGATGCAGAGAGACTTGCCGATCCAGATGTAATTTACACTTACTGAGCGGAAAGGTAATGGGGTCCCCAAAACAAGCTCAAGAAACCTTCTTTAGTTTATAATGCATAGTTCCTATATAGGGAGGGTGTTAAAACTAGGCGCTATATCACCTGTTTTCACTATCATTGTAATATGATTCCTCCTTTTGTATTTTAGAGTTGTAACCATGCTGACCATATTATTTTTAATCATATGCCTGCTTATGTTGACTAAAACACTGCGCATGAGATCACGTTGTTAAAAAAAATATTTTAACCTTACCGTGTCTCTTTTTTACTCCTGTTGTGGACTGGTATGAGAGTATAACAAAAGAGTGTTCTCACTTCCACCCATTACTTAGATGGTCCTGATGTCGCATGTTCTAGGTTGTCTAATCATTGATTACTTTGCTATAGGACGAAGAGCTAATGTGACACTGATTGCTAGCTGGTTGGGGTTTCTAGGTACTGAGGTGAGTTTATGGTACACTACAATTCACTAATGTCCTAGGTCTCTGTGCACAGTTCTGTGTCTGAGCAGAAATCCTTGCAACATGGCGTCCCCTACGAGTATGGTCTTATTGTGAGACACTTGAGTAGTGCTTATATCAGTGTACGACCACCTCACTATTGTTTCCGGTTGACATTAGTGACGGATAAAACCTACCTATAGTTACATAGGTCTATTCAAGCTTGATAATTTAAAACGGTTTTCTGTTTGAATTACTACCCAGTTGTGCCTTTTTGTATTGCATTATACTTCTCTATTACTGTTTCATTATGGCTCCGGTTATCCCAGCACACCGTTGTGTGGCTGTGCGGAATCATTTGCAGGAATACCTCGTTTCTTTAGAGGGACAGGCAGTGATTTTTGTTGTCTCAGCTGACGCGGCGTACCCATTTGAGTTGTATTACTCATGGGTTACATTTCTCACGGTAGATGCTGGTACTGGTGTATTTCACACTTACACTATATCACAACAAAAGAGATACTACTGGTCTATCAGTGTAATACTATATGAGCAGAAAACATCTATGGTAAATCTGTATGTGTAAGGAGCAATATGAAATGAATCCCATCAGCCCACCCAATGGCAGAGCTTCATCATCTGGGATTTATGTAGAGAATGGTCTACACTCAGGCAACCCACCTCATGTAATCGTGCGTTGCCTTGGTCATAAACCACCAGTGACAGATCATACCATGTAGTATGTGATTAGTGGTGAACTTTTGATTTTGCAGTGAAAAACAAATGTGAGAAAAAGAAAGTGTAAATTTAAAATTGACTACCAGGATATTAGAAATAAGTTTATTTAAGAGATATCATGGTGTCAACGGTTAAAAGCAAGTGTGAACAGTTTGAAAGAATAACTTTTGTCAGTTGGAAAATAGGGTCTACATGTTTCAGCCCTAGTGGGAAATGATAGCCCACTGGCTTTCGTCAGGACCACAACTTCACTACTGCAAAAAAACTCTAGTTAAATAATAAGTATATATAATTCTGGATAAGATACATCCTACCATTCATAAGTATCCGATGTGAAGGGTGTATGTTCTCAATAAAGGATTCTTTAACAGGTAGACTTATGCAATAAACCACAGACACATAATATGCTTTTATCATATGTACAAATGATTGACTTATTCATTAGAATGTTATACTGCTCAAAATTAAATATTAAGTTATAACTCACCCACATTCTATTACAGGACCAGAGGCTTCAGATTATGCTTCTCTTTCTTTACTGTAAAATTCACAGCAGCCAATAAACATACAGTTTCATAAAAATAAACTACAAAGGCCATGATGCTCGGTCTAAGCCATGCCTCCTTAGCCCTCATAAGAGCCCTGGTAACAGTCCCAGCTTCCTCTTTCTTTGCTGCTCACAGCAAGAGATAAGTGCTATGCTCCTTATTTCATTGAACTGATTTTACGGGTTACACGTTTATTGTAAATGTAAATGTATAGGCATTTATATAGCGCACTACTTACCCGTAGGGTCCCAAGGCGCTTCGACCGCTGCGAAACCCTTCCTGGCTTCCCTGAGAGATGGTCCCTTAATGGGTATCTCCAGGGTGAGACCAGGCATCCCCGGCGGTCTGGTGGGGCCGTTAGTGAAGATGAGGCAAGCTAATGCCCAGAGTTGCCGAGTGTGATCGCTGATCAGAGTGGGCACCGAGGCGAGAGAATTTTCGAGTCCGCTGACCCTGGTCCAGAAACCTGCCGCGCCGGGAATCGAACCCTGGTCCCGGGCCGTCCTCTGCTCTCGGGTCTGCCGCCTCTAACCAGTGAGCCACACTACTGTTGCATTTACTTGATAGCAGTGTTTTCTAACTGTTTTAATGTTGCGCGATGCTCAGCACTGGTTCTTGCCTTAATTTTGAGGGTTTCTGCTTATTTCGCGGGCGCTCCCGCGCTTTCGCTATTTCATAGTGAGGAGCCGGTATCGGCGGTGTACGGAGCGCTCTGACGCTCAGAATAGGAGCCTCGCTCCTTCAATTGGCATCTTCGCGCCTCAGCGCGCTCAGTACCGGGCCGCGCTGCGGTACATTTCTCACTCCTCCGGCGGCATAACGGCCGGACTAGGGACTGCACCAAGGCTCCCCTAATCGTCGGGCGCATCCAGAGCCTCGAACCACCTGGCCACAGCGTGTAGCATGACGGGCGCCCGTTGGGCTACATCCTAGTAGGACTTGGGCGCGCGTTGGGCTACACACGCTGTTTGCCGGTTTTCTTTCCCCATTTCACCGCATTTGCTCGTTTTGGCTGGTGGAGAGTGACACGTGACAGGTTGTAACAGCAGTTTGCCTAAAAGGAGTGAGCACACACTCCATATATATAGTTTATTGGCTCTTACGCCCCCTGGGCTGCAAGAATAAGATTACAGCATTGCTGAGGGTGTCTGGTACTGAGTTAGTTCATTGACTGTGTGTAGTGGGGCTGACCCCCCCCCTCCTTCCACCTCTTGTGGAACTTAAACTTACCCCACTGTGTGTGTAGTTATGGATGAGTGGGTGTATTTTGATGAGGAAGCGGGGGAAGAAACATATGAGGAGCAGGCTGCAGCTGCTGTGGAGGACAAGATTGTAGAGGCCCTGGATGCTTCAGTCCAGGCCTCAGTCAATAAGACAGTAGAGAGCACAGTACCTACAACTGAGCAACAAGCATTGGCGGCTGCGCTTAAACCAATCACTAAGCAGCTGGAGAATTTTGCGAAACGCCACGGGTTTACGAAGGATAAGTCAGTAAAAAAGACTCCACCAGCTACTAAAGAAGGCAACAATGACCAATGGCCACACACTGACGCGCTAGGTTCCCTTCCATCTGCATCAGGGCAGGATCATGTGTACACTGGCAGTGGCAAAGCTAAGAATAAACAGCATTATGTGGACACAGACACTACTACCACCACAGGTACTGATACTACGGATACGGACCAGGAACCGCCCCCGAAGAAGAAGGCAAAGAAATCCGCCTCTTCGGCTTCAACTCCTCCTCCTAATACCCCATTTACCTTCAACCCCAGCAAGATCGTTCATCCTAGATCTTCGGATTGGGTTCCTGCCACTGCAGTGGCGGAATACCTTCAAGAAAACTTTAAGAAGGGGTTTGAGAAGGAGGTTCGTAACCGTCTTAGATCTGAATGTCCTCGTCCTGACCTTGCCCATAAGGTGGCAGAGACTCCGGAAATAGATGTTAGCCTACTGACATTTTTGAAAGAATTTGCAAAAGATCCTAAGAAAGGGATCAACCGCGCTTGGCGCGGTTGTCAGGACAAGATGCTGGACGTGGTAGGTCCATTGGCGAAGATCCTCGAGATGGCACTGCAGGCCAAAGAATCCAACTTGCCGGTTGACCCAGATATCTTAGCGGGTTGGACCCAGCGTGCCATTTGTTTTCTAGGCAACGCTAATTGTGCACTGTCCACGGAACGACGTAAGTCCCTACTAATGAGGATGGACTCTAATCTGACAGAGCTGGCGGCAGCGGAACCGGGGCCCTTAGCTGAGGGCAACCTATTCGGTGAGCGTTTCGTGAAGGATGTCTCCAAATACGTGGGGACCTTCACTTCGCTAGATAAGGCTCAGGCCGGGATCAAACGTGTGTTTCACCAACAAATTTTTAACAGGGCCGGACGAGGTCGGGGACGCTCGCCAGGCCGCTTCGCCAACCAAGGTCCCCCCAGAGGTGACTTCGGACGCGGTCGAGGTGACTGGGATTCGACCAGAGGTGGTACATTCTATCCCACATGACGCCGGTTCTCCAAAGGCAGATTCCGAGGAGGAGGCAACATGGCAGGTTTCCACGCCCAGAATTCAGCAGGTGAGCGCACTCGATTGTTTTCCTATTCCATTGGGGGGTCGCACAAGACACTTCCTTCACAATTGGGGTCTCCTGACCCAGGACGCGTGGGTCTTGCAGACTGTTCAGGGTTTCAGCTAGAGTTTTACGAGACACCCAGTCAGATAACCAAGCCGAGGACTCTCCATTTTTCCCAACAAGAGAGAGTTTTTATAGACAACGAGATAGAAGAATTGCTTCGCAAACACGCCATAGCTGTGTGCGATTACAGTCCACACGGGTTTTGCAGCAATATCTTTCTAGATCAGAAAAAGGGAGGAGGTCACAGACTAGTGTTACATTTGAGGGAATTCAATTACTTCCTGGTCTACAACCATTTCAAGATGGAAGGAATCCATCTGTTGGCGGATCTGCTGCGGCAAGGCGACTGGATGGTCCGCTTGGATCTCAAAGACGCCTATCTATCTATTCCCATTTTTCCTCCTCATCGCCGATTCCTCCAATTTCAGTAGAACGGACGATGATTCGAATTCTCGGTCCTTCCCTTCGGGCTTTCCTCAGCTCCTTGGTGCTTCACCAAGGTAATGAAGCCGGTGGTCGCACATCTTCGAGAACAGGGAATACGCTTGATAATCTACCTGGACGACATCCTGATCATGGCTCAGAGCCCGGATCTGGTGTCACAACATCTGCAAATGAACATTTCATTGCTTCAGAATCTGGGGTTTGTGATCAACCAGGCCAAATCGGCCCTGACCCCGTCCCAATCTACGGACTTTCTAGGCTTTCTGATCGATTCACAGGTGGCACAGTTGAGCCTCCCGAAATCCAAATTGAAAGACATAAAGAAAGAGATTGTATCTCTCTTCAACAAACAGATGATCTCACTCAGGACGGTCGCCAGTGTAGTGGGTTTATTGGCGTTGTCCGTTCAAGCGATTTTTCCGTGACCCCTTCACTACAGGGGGCTACAGAGATTGAAAATCCAGCACCTTCAGAAAGGTCTGGCTTATTCCGACCTGGTTCCCCTGTCACAAGAGCTGAGAGACGAGATGCAATGGTGGTTGAGCCACGTGGAAGCGTGGAACGGAAGAGCCATTTTCGGTTCGCTGCCCGAGATGGTTATAGAATCCGATGCCAGCCGTTGGGGCTGGGGAGCGCGCTGTGGCGCAGTTTCAACAGGAGGAAGGTGGTCTCCTCAAGAGTTGGAGTTACACATAAATTGTCTAGACCTCCTCGCAGGATCCTTCGCGATCAAGGCCCTCTCCCCGCAGCAGACCTCGTGTTGCATTCTGCTCCGAATGGACAACGTCTCTGCGGTACGATACATAAACAAGCTGGGGGGGATGAGATCGTCCATGCTGGTGCAAATAGAGGCAACTGCACCCCAGAATGTTTCAATGGGTACAGGACCTTTGGGTCCTTGTCAGATCGACCTGTTCGCATCCAGGCTGAACAGCCACCTGCCCAAGTTTTTCAGCTGGAGGCCGGATCCAGCGGCGGCAGCAACGGATGCTTTTCTGCAGGACTGGTCGGGGCGGTGAACTATGCGTTCCCTCCCTTTCTTCTCATTCCATGGGTAGCTTCACACATTCTCAAACAGAAAGCGGAGGTGGTCCTGGTGACGCCTCTGTGGAGGTCGCAACCTTGGTTCCCAATGCTGTTGGGGATGTGCTGCGACCTCCCCAGGATGTTGCCCTGGTCGGAGTCCCTTCTTCAGGGACCTCTGCGGGAATAACATCCACTGATCCTGTCTCAATGCCTCGCGCTGATGGCATGGAGGCTTTCAGGCAACAGTGGAATTTGCCTGGAGTTTCAGGAACGGCTAATGACTTCATCAAACAGGCTTGGGCCCCTTCCACGAGAAAAAGGTATTCTTCAGCCTGGAAGGGATGGTTATGCTAGTGCGTGGAACGGGGCATGGATCCCGTGGGGGCAGGCCTTTCACATGTTGTGAATTTTTTGTCAGAAAAGGCGGCTGGCGGTTTGGCCTATCGATCGGTGAATAATTTCCGATCTGCTATTTCCGCGGGACACTCCCACACTGACGGGAAACCTGTGGGAATGCACCCTTTAGTATGCAAACTCCTCAAAGGCATACGTGTCGCAAATCCTCCCAAGCCCAAGTATTCGGGACTGTCGGATGTTTCTTAAGTAATCAAGCTTCTTGATAGTTGGCCCTCTAATGACTTGCGTTCAAGGAAGCAGTTGTCTGCAAAATTAGCTATGCTATTATGCTTATCGGTGTGCAGGAGATCATCGGATGTACGTGCATTAGATATTACAGGTAGAGTATTTACTCCGGAGGGAGTTTCTTTTACTATTACAGGTCGCACAAAAACACTTTCTAGACAGGTTGATTATAATGCCTTTCATAGTAATGCTAAACTTTGCGTTGTCCAATGCTTGAAAGCTTACGAGGAGTGTACTCGTTCTTTGAGACCGACTGGGGTTTCCCAGCTTTTGATTGCTGTACAAAAGCCATTTAAACTTGTGTCCTCAGCCACTATTGCGAGGTGGCTTAAATTTATCATGAAAGAATCTGGGGTTGATGTTCAACGATTTGGGGCGCACTCGGTGAGTGGAGCCATGGCTTCAAAGTAATTTCTGTTGGGAGCAAATGTGCAAGATATTATGTATTGTGCGGATTGGTCGTCTGAATCGACCTTCAAACAGTTTTATTATAAGCCGGTGGGAGATATTGCATCTGTTGTATTTGATACAGCTTTAAACTAGCATAATCTGAAGCCTCCGGTCCTGTAATAGAATCAAAAATTAGCTAGCATTCGCGCCAAGAATTTTCAATTCTATTAAGGACACGGAGGCGAGGATTATTCCACCCGGCTATGTTCAATGTATGGTCATTCCTACCCGCCCGTTATTATATTATTAATACTAGTTTTATGCAGGAATTACGGGTTGTTTATATTTGTTTTCTAGGCAATGACAAGAAAAATGAATGAAGAATTTTCCGTTGAAGACTGAAGTTGAAACGAGGTTCCCTGTTATTCCATGTTGGAGAATTATTATAGACTGTTTTGGATTATTGGACGTATTCTGCAAGTTCGTACAAAGAAAGAGGAAGCTGGGACTGTTACCAGGGCACTTATGAGGGCTAAGGAGGCATGGCTTTGTAGTTTATTTTTATGAAACTGTATGTTTATTGGCTGCTGTGAATTTTACAATAAAGAAAGAGAAGCATAATCCTCGCCTCTGTGTCCTTAATAGAATTGAAAATTCTTGGCGCGAATGCTAGCTAATTATTTACTCTTGTGGGAGTATGCCTCACCTCGCCTGGCAACTGCTTAGGTGATGAGGCCCTGCTCTAAATATGGAAAAAGGAGGGGGAGAGAGAACTATTACAATAACCCTCCACCTATTTCCAAACCTGAAAAACAGTGGTACAAAAAAGTGCTTGGAGGAGGCATTGCAACATGGTCTCATGGAGCGCCATAATTTCAATGACATCCTTATTGATAAGACAAAAAATTCAGTATATCTGTGTGTAGTATATACTTTCTGGAAAGGCTATCTATTTCTACCTTAAAAATACAGAACGAAAAATGCCTGATGCCTTCATGGCGTAGGTAGTATAGAGGATATTAGAAGCATGCTGTATAAGAAGGAGCCTCTTATAGTGCAGCTTGAAATACTTGAGAAGTAGTTCTCAAGCTCCCCAATATCGATGTAGTAACGATAAACAGCGAAACAACGAAAAAGGGAAGCAGCCGCTGTTCAAGACCTCTCATCTGTAAATAGCGTTAGCGCGTCGTCTCACCCCCGTCGGTACCCCAGGCGAATCCTAAGCCGAAGGGGAGGTACCGACAGGAAGGAGGAAGCACGCTTAAATAATGTGTAGGAACCAATCAGAATGCTCTCTTAGTTGTATTACCCGGGGAATACTAGCGGACCAAAGAGTAAGCATGCACACAGAGGACCTGCACATGCGCAGTCCGAAAAAGTGTTAGAGGACCAGAGAGAAAGCATTCATTCCTTGATCCGCACATGCCCAGTATGTAATGCCTGCGTGCGGGTGTTTATGTAAATGAGCCCGATGTAGTTGCGGAATGGAAAGGAGCCTGTTTAGGCTTCAAAGGTCGATGTTGTTCGCGGGCATGCGTAACAAAGGCTCGGGCCCAAATGATGCAGATTTGCGCGCATGGGCTTAAATGCCAGAACTAGACGGTAATGAGAGCGCTTACACCCTGCGGACCTCTGAGGAGACTTGCGCTAGAACCGGGCCTGTAGTAATAAGAGCGCTTGCACCCTACGGACCTCTGAGGAAACTTGCACTAATTTTAAAGCGCAATAATTCTCAGGTCCGTGCTGTCAATGCACTCTAAACACGCCCGTATTCTGTATATCTTCGCAGAAACATTAAACATGTATTAAATAATTAAACATGTGTACTAGACTGTTTTTTTTGCTGTTGATGTAAGTCGTGTTTAAATAAACGAATACTGAAATATCAAATACGTTGGCATTTGACGTATTCTTTTTTTATATTTATATTTCGTGCATATTAAGCATGCCCATATATCGTGCACCTTCGCTGAGTATAATTCAAGTATAAATGAATAAGTAAACATAAATACTGGACAAAATGTTCACTAATGAGAATGTTTCTTTGTATATGTAGTGTTCAATGTACGCCCAGAAAATAGTGGACTATCTTAATTTCCCATGGTGGACAAAAAGGGTTTTGGTTTCTTACAAGAATAATAACTCGGAGGTAGTATGCCTGGTTCTGCAGGGAATGGTACTGTGTGTCTTAATTAGATCATGACCCAAGGAATGTAGTCATTTAGTCCATCTACATCGCATTTGAGTCTGAAAATCCACTTCTGTTCCTTCAAGAAGAGGTAGCGTGAGACGTCACTTATATGTTGAGGTACAAAGGGCTGTCCTAAGACAACCCATCTCATTTCTTCTGCTTTGTGTCTCATATGCATGAAATGACTAGTTAGGCGGGTCGATTGCTTGTTGCACCTAACTGTACTTTTGTGCTCATTTATTCTTGTTTTCACTTTCCTTGTCGTCATGCCCACGTATCTTAGGGAGCATTGACAAGTGATTAAGTAAATGATCCTCTCGCTGTTACAATTCGTATGTTTGCTCAGAACCCACGGTCTCCCTGTGCCAATGTCCACTGTCAAGGTTTTCTGCGTTTGTGGACATGCAGTACAGGACCCACATGGATAGTGGCCCTGGATGACTGGAAGATTCCAAAGAGTGTTCCCCGGGGCCTGGTCAGAGCTTTTCAGTCTCGGTCTTGTATGCACCAAATTGTCTCGCAGGTTCATTCCTCTTTTGAAGGAGAAGAGAGGTGTCGGAATAGTGGTACCAGACACATTCAAAATTCTCCAATTTCTGCAAACTGACTTTTGTACTTGGTTAAAAAGAGTACTGAACGTAGTAACAAATGTGAGCTTGTTCAGAGGAGGTTTTATTGTTGGCGGTTCCAAGAGAGCCTCTCGGTTGTTGTTGGATGCTCTTTTAAAAAACCCTCTGCACCAAACGTTTGGGGTACTCACGTTGGCTCTATTTGGTTGATAAATCCCTGGAGGATTCCTCGAAGTCTTGTCTATCCGTACAATTACGGCGAATCCTTAAAAATTGTCCAAACGGAAGATTTTCAAGAAGGGATTTAGGATGGTGGCTACTAAAGGTTAGCAAAGAGTTTCTAGACATTGGTTTACGATACAGCTTACTGCCCAATGCCCCTTGTGAAGGAAAGATTAGAATGTGCAGGAATGGAAGCTCTGTTTTACTGAATTCAACCGTGAATTTCAAAAACTCGTTCTTGCTGTTTAGCCAGATCTGGAAATCGAGTATGGTCTGTTCTGAACCACGCCAGATGACGTGAACAATTGGAATATGAAGGTGCAATTGAAACGTCTGTGTCTCCTATGAATAACCCACTTTTTACTGTGACCAAGCCAGATGGCTTGTACTGTTTGTTATTGGATTACCACTACTTAAACTCACATTGTCGTATGTGCACGTTGCAGAATACTCACAGTTCTGCTCTTGTGGATAGTCTGGTGAGTAAAAGGTTCAAAACCACACTTGACATATCCAATGTTTTTTTTGCCCGCAATCTGTCCCCTCTTAGTAGTCAATGGACGGCTTTTACAAGCTGTGACAAACAGCGCCAATTCCTTTGTTTGGCTATGGGCTACAAGAATAGTCCAGGCGTGTTTGCCGCCCGCATTGTCTCTCTCCTGGAGAGACTCGACGCAGATGCATGTTCGTATGTGGATGAATTTATCTCACAGATGACGAAATATGGCCGCATCTGTGCCGCGTTGACCGCATAATTTGCCGTTTTGCGGACATAGGCTATATATTTAACTTTGCAGAGTACACAGTGTTGTTCCTGGGCTACGAGCTCAACAATGAAGGTCGAGGTTTAGCTCCTCACTTCTTGGAGAAATGCACATTTTTGCGAGCTCCCACAACACTGAAAAAGCTACAATCTTTGCTGGGCTTTCTGAATTTCAGTTGTACATACATTCCAGAATATGCCCAGCATATCAAGCCGCTTTATACGTTGATACAACCTACTTTTTCCAAATCGCGCTGGCTGCCAGAACATTCAGCCATCTTGCAATCTTTCCAGGCTGATCTTCTTGAATCTAAATTCTTGTTCACTCGTGATAACCATACCAACCTGGTAATAAGAATCGTGCCAGGGGCGGTGGGTTTCATGTACCTCACTTTTAATGAGGGTAACACAGTCCCTATTGCTTACAAGTCACACTTGTACACTTAGGCTGAGTTGCGGTTTTCCACTGTGGAAAAAGTTTTGACAGCAGTGCAAATGGTGATTCTTGAGGAACTTGCACTGTCGCAGGGAAAACTAATTTTGGCTGTTACTCCATATCCTGCCTTGGAGGCAGTGACGAAAGCCAGTGTACCGAACTCGAAAGCTTTGTACCCTTGGTGGATACAGTGGGCTACGTCCTTGACATCTCCGGATGTTACGTTTATTTTTGATTCCTCACTGCAGACTCAAGAGTACTTGCAGTATGAGTTTGTACATCCTGCTCCTCTGACTATGCGCCCACTTGAGGATTTCCGCGGTATCATCTACACTGATGGAAGTGCGCAAGCAGCTACGGCTTCAAAACATGCGTATTCTCCGGCCTGCGCAACTGTGGTTGGTACTATGGTGGATGGTGAATTCAAGTCCGATGTCGTGCATGCACAGACATTAGGGGACTGTACCACCCAGTTGGCAGAACTTTGTGCTCTGATGCTTGCGTTGGAGTAAGCCGACCCAAGTGTGACTATTCTTATCGTGAGTGACTCTTACTACTGTGTTCAGTCATACAATGACAATCTGCCCTTTTGGACTCAAAATGATTATCGTGACTCCAAGGGTCACACAATAAAACGTAAAATGATCTGGGTTTGAGTGGCTGAGCTCAAAGAACAACTCCCGCTCGTTTTTGTAATTCATACTCTGGGTCATGAGCGTGTTGGGGTTCACGCTGTTGGCAACTGTCTTGCAGATGAGGCTGCGAAGACAGCAGTTGCAACTTTTGCAGTGGCAGCAGTTACACATTCCAAAAGTAAGATTGATGACATCCTGGCAGCTATTGCCGCAACAGAGAAGGGAGATAATTACCCTAAGGGTTTCCTTTTAAATACTCTTATCATTTAAGTCCTGATAAAGTTCCTTATGTGAGAATTAACAACGTTGGTGACTGGTTGATTCCCAACACGAACCGCAGACAGGCTTTGATTACAGCAGCCCACTCCCAGATGGCTTCGGCGCATGCCGGCGTGTCAGCTACTGTATCTCTTCTCCAACAACAATACTGGTGGCGGGGTTTGTACAAACAGACATGTGATTTTGTCCTTCAATGTGCGATTTGTCAGCAAATGAAACCTTCTTCTGCTGCACGCCCGCCCCAAGCTCAGTTGTACCTATCTAATAAACCACTTGCGTGTGTTTATTTAGATCACTGCGGTCCTTTCTCCTCTGATACTGTGTAGTAGTACATCTTAGTAGCAGTTGACTCTTGCACGCACTTTGTCTGGGTGTGGCCTCAAAGGAGTGCTGATTCTAGAACTGTCGTAAGGGATTTGCATGTCTTGGTGGGAATTTTTGCGTGTGGTACCTTCCATTCGGACCAGGGTCCAGCATTAGCTTCTAAGGCGTACACGGATGCCATGGCTTCATTGGGGGTCCAGGTCAAATTTTTGTCTCCATACCGGCCTGAGGGTAATAGTGTTGTGGAGCGGATGAACCGTGACTTAGAGCAATCCTTGAAAGCAAAAGTTTTAGGTGCTGGCAGAGACTGGCTAACCCATCTCAATAGCGTTCAACGTGCACTAAATAATCTACCTAGAAGGTGTCTGGGTGGGCGGACCCCATATGAAATGCTCTTTGGCATCAAGATGTTTGTTCCGGACCTTGATGGTCTAGACATGGCGGCGGGAGCCGCATCCTTTGACGTAGATGAACATTCTAATGTTTTGCAGAACCTACAAAAGACCGGAGACAGTCTTGCAAAGGAACACTTGCCCTCCACGTCTGAAGCTGCAGACTGAAGAACAGTCATTTTACCTCCTCTTCCTGGGCGAAAGGGGAACAGGTACATTTCTATTGACAATATCAAACCACACAGGGTGGCCGATTCTCCATAGTATGATGCCTGCGATTTTGTGTCCAGAAATGGTGCGACACTCTGTTTTGGCCCCGGATCCTGCCATCAGGGCTGATGTTGTCATTGAAATGAGTCCACTTACGAATCCTTTATTGAATCTACCTGCTGGTGATCCTCCTAATGACACTGAATATACTTATCCCACTGACTTGACTATGCCTGATTTGGAGACCCGTGTGGCTAATCAATCCCGTTTTTCATTTGACACTGGCTCTTCCACATCCAAGTCCCCTTCAAAAGTTTCGATTTTTGCTACCTGGTTTAAAAACATTTTTGATTGCTCCTTGGACTTACAATTGGCAGGTGCTTATTGCAATTTTTGTATTCATGTCCATAGGATTTGTGGTGTATTTTTTCCGTTTCATCAATAGACACTACGTTCAAGAAAAAACTTCAATTAGAATGATTGATGGAACTTTGGCTCCCCACTCCTCTTCGCGCATCATGAAGAGGGACCTGACTTTTGGGACTATAACTGCTTGGCCCATTTTAGATAGGATTGTATGGGATGCTGTAAAGTTCCAGATACATGGTCCCACAGAGGTTATTAATGTTCCCAATGTACTCCGTGTTTCTATGGAGGATGTGGTTAAACAAAATATTCGCTCTGATGATTGGGACGTTAAAGCCGTAGAGGCTTTATTTTCTGATTTGAAATACTATGCTGCTTTCGATGCTGAAGATATATATTTGGAATCTGCGAATTATGGTGATTTGTACTGTTACCAGCATTTTGACAATCACTTCCTGCATAAGACAAATTAATTTAGAAATGAGGTTAACTACACACAGTGGGAGCACTGTCCCGCACCAGTGGAAGGCAGCTTGAAAACATTTTTGAAAAAGTTTTCCTATTTTACTGATTTTGATCAATCAAACCCATGCATTTTATTTTAAGTTGACTGAGAAGTCCTCTTCCAAGGTTAGACTTACCCACACTAAATTACTGTATTCGAAGTCCTTTATTGACCAGTTGGCTGTTGGGGGCTATGAACTGTGGAAAGATACTATTGATCTTAAATCTGTTTGGGGTTCTAAAAGTTAGCAAGTGCAAGGCACTGAAGCGTTGCATCGTGCATGTCTCATCCCAAACCATATGTTGTTTCTGAATCACAAACCAGCTGCTTTGGATTGGCTACTTCTAAAAAATGAAATGCTCCTTTGTTTCTTGATTTGGGTGAATTCCCCCATTGGAATAATTATACCAGTACTTCCCTGAGTGATTTACAAGCCCTGTTGAGAAATTCTTCTTTCAATGTCTCCAGCATTAATCCCGAAGGCTGGTTGCTATGGCAAAAAAGTGCAGATTCCTGCCAGCACCGTTTTCTGGGTCTGACCCCTGGCTATACAGAGTTTAGAGTTGATCCCCGCTTTCTGACTCGACATATAGTCACCACCTATTCTGTAGGCAAATTGTGCCAGAGTTGGCTCAGACATTCATCCTTAGCGTATGTTCAGCTACATTTATCCAAACTCACTGACACTATCGACTTAAATGATTTTGTTAAAGGTCCTGCAGCAGGCAGATCGAAAAGATGTATATATACTGCTTACAATGAGGTTTGGAAACTGTCCCAAATTGAAGCTGCTTCTAGGCTTAGAGCTATTGATCAGGCCAATTTAGAAAAAGTGCTTGCCGTTGTAGATAACAGTATTAACACTCTTTCTTCCCGAATTTACACTTTGGATAATATTGTATCGTCTGTGGTTGATATTGTGCAAGAAGAGGTTGCAGTACTGTATCATGGGCAAAACCAATTATGTTCTGTTATGCAGTTTGCTCGGACCCTACAAACTTTGTAGAATGGCCGAGTTCCATGGGATTACATGAACACGAGTTTATTATTTCTGCCTTTCAATTTGACTCTTAAAGAGCAAATTATGTTAATGAAGGATGCAACGATTTCACTGTTGCATATTGAAAAGTTAGAACCTTTACCCTTTTCAGTAGCAGAATTCAATTCGGCAGTTTAGCTCATCAATGGGTTAATAACTCTACCTTTTCCCCTTTTCAAGTTTGAGGCCTGCATGAAACACTACTACTACTACGACTACTACTTTTTTGAACAACATGAACCTGTCCTGAGTAATAACCGCTAAGGTCTACGTCCACCCTCCAATTTTACACCTACTTTGGAGGAGGTAGGTCCTGAGGTGGGGATCTTTGAGAGAATGGTGTACTCCAAAATACAGAATTGTATTAAAAATGTACCTAAACCTACGTAGAATTTATCTTATGAGGAATATATGGCATTGAAGTCTTTGTCTAGTAACAAAGAAATAACACTTAAACCACGTGATAAAGGAGGAGGTGTTGTGGCATTGGATAGTGCGGATTATGTACTACAGATTGAAAAGATACTTAACATCCCAGAGCACTACCAAAGAGTGAATTCCTATCCTGCTAAAAGGATTAAAAATGACATCCTTAATTTTACCCGTAATGCACTTGGAAGAGGTACTATATGCCAACAGGAATTTGAATATCTTAATCCTAAATGTACCAACATTCCTATACTCTACGGGCTACCCAAAACCCATAAGAATATAGTCCAGCCCCCATTCAGGCCTATAGTCTCCACCATCGGGTCTTTGACTGAACCATTGTCTAAATATGTTGATATATTTCTTAGACCGATGGTGGAGGCTCTCCCAGCGTATATTAAGGATACTGGACACCTAATTAATACTATCGAAGGTGTGACCTTTAACGAAGACACAGATATCCTAGTCTCTATGGATATAGAGGCACTATATATGAATATTCCGCAGCGGGGGGCATTGGAAGCAGTCAAGAGGGCCCTGGAGCGAGATAATAATTTTGAAGACAATCTATTTATTTTGGAATGTCTAAGTACCATTTTGCAGGAGAACTATTTTGAATTTAACAAAGTGATCTACCAACAAGTGCTCAGAGTAAGTATTGGCGCGGCTTGCGCACCGAGCGACGCCAATAGCTTTATGGGCGAATTTGAGGACCGATTTGTTTTTAATGAAATAGCCCCCTTTTTTGAAAATATCTACAAATGGGATCGATTTATCGATGATATTTTCTTCATTTGGCGGGGCCCTGAGGAACAACTTGATGAGTTTAACTTATGGATAAACTTATGTGATCCACACCTTAGATTCAGTCTGAATAAGAGTAAACACCGAATAGAATTTTTGGATATTTGGATTCAAGGCAATGATGGTCAGATAGAGGTGTAATTATACACTAAGCCCACGGCCCGCAACACACTCCTCCAATATCAAAGCTTCCATCCTCGGAGCCAAAAGGATGGCATTCTTTTCAGCCAATTTCTACGGTTAAGAAGGAATTGTACGAATTTGAGAGACTTTGAATTACATGCAGATGAATTAAAAACCAAATTACTCACACGTGGGTATCCTGCCACACTGATTCGTGATTCTTTTAAACGGGCCAAGTATTATGACAGGACAGCTCTCCTGCAGAGTAGTAAAACAGAGACTGAGTCGGCACTCTAATATGAATAATGAACTGCGCAAAATTATTTGTTCCAACTTGCACATCCTTAACGTTGGAAGCAGAGTTAGCTTTACCCAAACCTATGTTTGCGTTCCGTAAAAACAAAAATCTACGTAATCATTTAGTCCACTCTAAATATACTTCAGAGGTTGGGCTGCTGCAAAAATCAATTACTGGAAATAACCCAATTACAGGAACACACAGATGTGGCAATTGCCACGCGTGTGACTCAGTAATCACCTCGGTGGAATTGATATGGGTAAGATGAAGTACACTTTTCAGGAGATGACAAATTGTAGGTCGTCTAATGTCATTTATTTGATCGTATGTCCTTGCACAAAGGGCTATGTTGGTGAAACTAGCCGGGAGTTCAGAGTCAGACTAAGCGAGCATAAGTCATCTATTAGAAATAGCAAGACGGGGGCCCCGCTAGTGGCACACTGGCAGGAAAAGCAGCATCTACTTACTGACCTGAAATGGCTTATCCTTGAAAAGGTATATAATCCAAAGGATAATAACATTAATGGCCTCAGAGGTAAGAGAGAGGTCTACTGTTAGGGTTTGTGCACAGCAAAGAGCATGTCCCCTCTCATTGCACTAGTGGTCTCTGTAATAGCTCTCTTTAAACATACTACTGAAAGTCTTTCTTGTTATCTCAGCCCCTCACTAAGACTTCTGTGTATGTTGCTTAATGTATTCACAAGTTTGGACATTGCTGTCTTGTTTGCACATTGGACCTTGCTTTACCAAGGCTTATTTAGAAAACATTGGACCTTGCTTTTACCAAGGCCTATTTAGAACACTCCTCCCTAAGCCATGTGTTACTTCAACTCATTAGCATAATAAATGAAGCTCTGCACACCTGCTTGTGAGAACCACACCCAGTTCTTCGAACCACACCCAGCTCTTCGAACCACACCCAGCCCTGTCTATAAAAGGCAGCTCCTGAGCCTCACCCAGTGCTTGTGCTCCTCTACCTCCCACTTACCTGAGAACAGATCCTTCGGTGATGGCACTCCTGCTCTCTCCAGACCTTCATTGACTTCAACGGGCGCGGCTTCTGGCTCTTCCTTCTTCTGGTTTCCGGCTACTTTTTGCCTCAGCCCCTCTTCTGTCCACTGCAATCGACCTGCAAAAGAGAAAGAGGTCAAGGTTAGACTGATCAGTATCCCTTTTCAGCAACAAGTAAGTGCAAAACCTTTTATTACCTGAAAGAACTTTATCGGCGATTTCTGGATTCAAGTAAAGACAATTTGGAACAAGATATCTCCCACAAACTTTGTGGTTCAAACCCTTTGTTACAAGAATACTTTGTGGAACTTTGTGAAATAAACATTGTTTTACATGGAACTTTTTTAAGAATCGAACAGAGGAAACCATTGACAGCAAGGCAAACAGTAAATCAAGGACTTGCACAAATTACCTGCTGTATTTTGATGTAAAAGCACAGTATTTGTTTTATAATAAGTCTGGAAATGTGTGAAAAGTGAGTTTGCTATTAAGAATTTAGGCTTTAGTTATATTAAGGTGAATGTTAGACGTTGGTAATTCTGATAATGATATTCGTTTGATTTTACAGAAGTTTTACAGTAATAGAAAGCACATCCCAGAACAGTAACACATTCCAAACCTGGAAGCTTGAGACCAGGATCCAAGAGGTACTTTTAGAAGAGAATTTCTAATAAGATTAAGGTTTAGTCAGGAACACATTTAGGGAGAGGTTGCACTTATCTGTTCTTTGTTTATGTCTTATTAGGCACCAGTTTCTACAGAAGTCGGAGAGGGCCGCAGATTTTAGCAGCTCCTCTACAGTGGAAACGCAAGAACTGTGTTGTCTCTCTTTTTTTATTTTATCCACTTCCCCCCTTCCCTTGAGCTTCTGGTTCTTAGTGCACTGTTTTAAAACTAGTGTGCTGGAACAAGCAGTTTCAGGGTGGGGTCAGACTGTCTTCAACCTCCATCAGAACTGAACAGAAACTCAGGTGAGCTGGGCTTTGACAGAAGCACAAGCCTTTAAAATATTCAGTTCTTTTGGACGATGAATGCTGGGGAAGAAACAGAGGGCATTGACGCCACGGATATGGCGCAGGCCCTAAACGAGGACTTGGCCCATAATGAATCAGTGTCTGGCATCTTGCAACATATGCAAGAGGAAATAGAAAAATTAAAGTTGGAAAACACCTTTTTAAAACAGGATTTAAACAGGTATAAACCTAGGGAATCTCAGTGGAACACAGCTTTTACGCCCTTGTTTAAAACCTCCTCAGAGACAGGGGCGCGAGCAAAACATGCAACTTTCCCCCCCCCAGTTGAGGTTACTGTTAATGTTCCTAATGTTGTGCCTTTAGCAGCACCTGAACGTTTTCATGGAGATAGTAACAAATTCCATGTTTTTATCAATCAATGTCAATTACACTTCGTTTGTAAACCACAACAGTTCCCTACTGATGCTACAAAAGTGGCATTCGTCTTGTCTTACTTGGGCGGTACAGCAGCCAATTGGTCAATTCCTTTCGTGGATAGAGATGATCCCATCCTCCATAATTGGAATCAATTTAAACGTACTATGACCAGCCTTTTTGCAAAACACACTTTTATGCAGGCAAGCGATAATGAGCTTTTAATTCTTAAACAAGATAACAAGGATTTATTGACCTATCTCACTAGTTTTAATCGTTTACTCACCGAGACACGTTGGCCAGAAGAAAAGCGTGTCTCCCTTTTTTATAAAGGTTTGAGAGACGAGTTGAAAGACGCGCCGGCTCATATCGTTGATTTGCCAGAAGACTATTCTGACTTTGAAGATTTAGTCGTGAAAGTGGAACACAGACTAGGAGAAAGAAAGGGAGATAAATCCAAACTGGAACCGTGGTTAACTTTTATCAGACATGAGAAGAAAGACACAGATAATAAACTCCCTGAACCTGAGCCTATGCAAATAGGGACACTCAGAGGTCCCCTCACGTCAGAGGAAAAAGAAAGAAGGAGAAAACTTCAATTATGTTTATATTGTGGCAAGGCAGGACATTTTGCCAGAGAATGTCCAGTAAAACCTAAAACTTCACGAAAGGGTACTGTTTCCTCTACTCCTCAACTGAGTCAGGAAAGGATTAAGCTCGACAAGGGGGGAGGTTACTTGTTCGAGAAAACATCTTATTCAAACCTCTAATTCTGCAGCCTTCATGGTACCTAGATATTTCGTAATTCAGATCTTTTTAATTGTTACTACCCAAGTTAGACATTCTCTCCCTGTCCTACTGGACTACATTAGGTCTTCCTATTTGCCTTAAGCCTTGTCCAGAAGCAGTATGTGCAGTGGATGGGTCAGAACTGACCTTTGGATTAATCACAAAACAAACAAGTCCCCTAATTTTGGCTTGATTCTCGGGGTACCTGGTTAACAACTCATAACCCAAAAATTGTTTGGGTGAACAGAACAGTTACTTTGGATTCCTCATTCTGTAGAACCAATTGCTATCAAGAAGCAGGTACAGAACAGAGCTCAGTAATACAGTATTACTGAGCTCTGTACACAAGACAAACCAAGTCTCCCTCCTGAATATTCTGACTTTAAAGACGTTTTTGATCCAGTGAAGGCTAGTGTGTTACCCCCACATCGGTCATATGACTGCCGTATAGATCTCATCCCAGGGGCCCCTTTACCTAATAACAGAGTATATGCTTTGACTGACGAAGAGACCAAATATTTAAGAACCTACCTAGACGACCTACTACAGTCTGGGTTCATCCAACATTCCACATCTCCGGTGTCATCTCCACTTTTTTTTATCCCAAAGCAGGATAAATCTCTGCGCGCGTGTATCGACTATAGAGGACTAAATAAGACTACAATAAAGAATAAATATCCTCTTCCTCTAATACCTGTGTTGTTGGATCAATTACGACATTCTACTGTATACACTAAAGTAGATCTGCGGGGAGCTTACCACCTGGTCCGAATAAAAAAGGGGGGTGTGTGTAAGACAGCTTTCAAGACAAAGTTTTGTCTATTTGAGTACACAGTAATGCCCTTTGGGTTGTGTAATGCCCCTGCGGTGTTTCAATTCTTTATAAATGAGGTTCTACACGAATTCCTGGATGTTTGTGTCATAGTATACATAGACGACATCCTCATTTTTTCTAAGAACCCGGAAGAACATACCCAACATGTTCGTGCAGTATTATCAAAGTTAAAAGAAAATCATCTCTTTGCTAAATTAGAAAAATGTACTTTTAATGTCAGCAAAGTGGACTTTTTAGGATACTGCCTGTCACCTCAAGGAATAATTATGGATGAAAAGAAAATTAGTGCTATTACTGATTGGCCAGAACCATCATCTGTCAAGGATGTTCAGAAATTTCTGAGTTTTGCCAATTTTTATAGGAGGCTTATTTCTCATTTTGCAGACATTGCAGACATTGCGGCCCCAATAACCACCTTGTTGCGGAAAGGGCAACGATTTCTTTGGTCTGATGAGGCGGCTCACGCCTTTCAACTCCTGAAACAAAGCTTCACTTCAGCCCCAATTCTGAAACATCCTGATCCTGACTTGCCATTTTTTGTCTAAGCGGATGCTTCACAAGTAGCTTTAGGAGGAGTTCTCTCTCAACGAGATGCAGTAGATGGCCAATTATATCCTATAGCCTTCTATTCCAAAAATGTATTACCAGCTGAACAAAATTACACTGTGGCTGAAAGAGAACTATTAGCTATCAAAGTAGCCTTTTCTGAATGGAGGCACCATTTAATGGGAGCCAAGTACACTGTTACCATCTTTTCTGACCATAAGATCCTACAGTTTTTTGGATCACTAAAAGCATTAACTCTACGTCAGATGCGCTGGTTAAATTTTTTTAGTACATTTGACTTCGTTATAACCTATGGACCAGGTGCACAACAAATTCAATCTGATGTGTTATCTAGATACGGACATACCTCAGACATGAAACAAGACAAAATAGGAGAACCCATTATTCCTCCCCAAAAACTTTTGGTACCAGTACAACAGAAGGATTTCATCACAGATCTATATAATGCACACATGCAAATGGCACCTCAAGATTGATTAAAGGATTCCCATAACTCAATACAACGAGGTTTACTGTATCACGACAACATGCTGTTAGTGCCCACCACAGAATTACAAACTCAGGTGATAATTTGGCATCACGCCTCACCGTTGGCAGGTCATCCTGGCTGGGTAAAAACCCTGGAAAATGTGGGAAAACACTTTTGGTGGGACAATATGAGTAAGGACATTAAGCAATTTGTCACTACCTGTCCAGTTTGTGCAAGACATAAATCTTCTCATAAGGCCCCTGACGGTTTGTTAATACCAATGCCATCACCCAAACAACCTTGGCACACTGTGAGTGTAGACTTTATTGTAGGTTTACCACCAGTAAAATCCTTCACAACAGTATTAGTGATAGTGGATTTTTAGTCTAAAATGGCACATTTTGTACCATTACGGAAATTGCCAACTGCGGCAGAATTTGCCGATATTTTTATAAGAGAAATTGTGCGTTTACAAGGTTTGCCAAGTAAAGTGGTGTCAGACCGAGGTAGCCAGTTCAACTCTAGACTTTGGAAAAAATTATGCGAAAAACTGAAAATAGATGTGGCATTATCCACTGCTTTCCATTCAGAAACAGATGGACAAACTGAACGACTGAACCAAACCTTACTTCAAACGCTATGTTGTTTCATGGCTGATTATTCTAGTGAATGGTTGGAAGCTTTCCCTGTAGCGGAGTTTGTTTATAATAATACTGAGCATGCAGCTCTACTTTGCTCACCATTCTATTTCATGCAGGGGTATCATCCGAGAGCTATACCCATTTTATTAGTAGATTCCCTATTGCCTACAGTAACAGATAGACTAACGAGATTAGGTGACATAAAGACAAGGCCAGGAAACATTTATTAAAGTACAAAGAAAGCATGAAAAGACAAGCAGACAAACACAGATCTGAGGCACCAATGTATAAAATCGGTGACAAAGTATGGCTCTCCACAAAGAACCTAAATATAGAGGGATCCGGAAAGCTGCAACCACGTTTCACTGGACCCTTTAGTATAACTGCCATAGTAAACCCGGTAACAGTAAAATTGGACTTACCAAAAGAATACCCCGTACATGCTACACTCCATGTGTCCTTGCTTAAGCCGTACAACCCAAATACCGACCCGAACCACCACCTCCACCCATACCAATTAAGGGAAATCTAGAATATGAAGTGAAAAGCATAAAAGAGGCAAAAAGAATTCATGGACGTCTGTTTTATTTAGTAGAATGGAAAGGATATGACGAAACTGAGAATTCATGGGAACCAGCGTCCTATGTACATGCCCTACGGTTGATTAGACAGTTTTATCTAAAAAATCCAGGGAAACCCCGTCCAGTAGGAGGGCCTTTGAGGGGGGCGACTGTTAGGGTTTGTGCATAGCAAAGAGCATGTCCCCTCTCATTGCACTAGTGGTCTCTGTAATAGCTCTCTTTAAACATACTACTGAAAACCTTTCTTGTTATCTCAGCCCCTCCCTAAGACTTCTGTGTATGCTTCTCAATGTATTCACAAGTTTGGACATTGCTGTCTTGTTTGCACATTGGACCTTGCTTTTACCAAGGCTTATTTAGAAAACATTGGACCTTGCTTTTACCAAGGCTTATTTAGAACACTCCTCCCTAGGCCATGTGTTACTTCAACTCATTAGCATAATAACTGAAGCTCTGCACACCTGCTTGTGAGAACCACACCCAGTTCTTCGAACCACACCCAGCCCTGTCTATAAAAGGCAGCCCCTGAGCCTCACCCAGTGCTTGTGCTCGTCTACCTCCCACTTACCTGAGAACAGATCCTTCGGCGCTGGCACTCCTGCTCTCTCCAGACCTTCATTGACTTCAACGGGCGCGGCTTCTGGCTCTTCCTTCTTCTGGTTTCCGGCTACTTCTTGCCTCAGCCCTTCTTCTGTCCACTGCAATCGACCCGCAAAAGAGAAAGAGGTCAAGGTTAGACTGATCAGTATCCCTTTTCAGCAACAAGTAAGTGCAAAACCTTTTATTACCTGAAAGAACTTTATCGGCGATTTCTGGATTCATGTAAAGACAATTTGGAACAAGATATCTCCCACGAACTTTGTGGTTCAAACCCTTTGTTACAAGAATACTTTGTGGATCTTTGTGAAATAAACATTGTTTTACATGGAACTTTTTTAAGAATCGAACAGAGGAAACCATTGACTGCAAGGCAAACAGTAAATCAAGGACTTGCACAAATTACCTGTTGTATTTTGATGTAAAAGTACAGTATTTGTTTTATAAAAAGTCTGGAAATGTGTGAAAAGTGAGTTTGCTATTAAGAATTTAGGCTTTAGTTATATTAAAGTGAATGTTAGACGTTGGTAATTCTGTTAATGATATTCGTTTGATTTTACAGAAGTTTTACAGTAATTGAAAGCACATCCCAGAACAGTAACACATTCCAAACCTGGAAGCTTGAGACCAGGATCCAAGAGGTACTTTTAGAAGACAATTTCTAATAAGATTAAGGCTTAGTCAGGAACACATTTAGGGATAGGTTGCACTTATCTGTTCTTTGTTTATGTGTCATTAGGCACCAGTTTCTACAGAAGTCAGAGAGGGCCGTAGATTTTAGCAGCTCTTCTACAGTGGAAACGCAAGAACGGTGTTGTCTCTCTTTTTTTATTTTATCCACTTCCCCCCTTCCCTTGAGCTTCTGGTTCTTAGTGCACTGTTTTAAAACTAGTGTGCTGGAACAAGCAGTTTCAGGGTGGGGTCGGACTGTCTTCAACCTCCACCAGAACTGGACAGAAACTCAGGTGAGCTGGGCTTTGACATCTACTGGATATATACCCTACAGACAGCAACAACAGGGTTAAATTAATGTATTCTGTGGAGTAATGCCATACTCAAGAGGTACATTCTGGCTATCTGATGGCTCCCCTACTGGAGGCTGTCTTCTGTTTTCTATCTTTGGGCTGCCCTATAGGCTATAATTAGATTACCAGGGGTCCCCTAGTTACTATGGCCAGATCCCTTTATATTGAGTTCTGGGCGAAAACTCTATATAAGTTATTTTTTTTTTCCCAGGACTACTATTGTGCCTTATCTTGGGTTAATGTCTAGACTGGTCTGAGCTCCTAGACTGTTCAGGGCATGTGTTTGCCAGCCCTATTTTGAGCTTTAGCTACTACGGGTCGAACTCATGTCCATGCTAAAGTTTTTTACTGTACTTAGCGTTTGTTAGGTGATCTTATCTGGATGTCTGTAGATACTTATTTTCATCTGTATATATTTTTTATCTTGGTTGGGCACTATTTAGGTCTTGGATCTATCTTTATCGCTATGATATTTTTTGTTTGCTTTGCCCTCTCCAAAATGGCGACTGTGGTTTTCTTTTTTAGTCCTATCTTTATTTCATTGCATCATGTGGCCTCACTCAGGTGCAATGGTTTGTGCTGTAAGAGGAGGGGTATATTAGGCGTGCTACTCGGCCTTATAGTTTACCGGCTTCCCGACATTACAGACGTAGGAGGAATGGACTGCCGTTATTTGATCAGGTACGAACCACACGATGTGGCGCGTTGAAAATGGTTAATGGGGAGGGAGGCCCCCGGGACCTCGGTCCGTTTGCTTACTATCGGCCCTATGTTAGTTACGAGTGGGAGTGAGGCTTTGTTGGACCCTAGTCCTTTATTCACTGTTGGCCTCACATTAGTCTAGTCCCTGGCGCTCGTCATTACGGGTTTCTGGATATTATCTTAATCTCCTTATTTTAATTCTTTCTTTTTAGTGTGGGATCAAACAAGTGAACCCTTCCACGGTCATAGCACTCTTCAAAGGTGTTATCAAATGGCACAGAGGACTTCACAGAGGAATTCCTGATATACCCGTGTGAGGCCCTACTTCGAGCGGGTAAACAGTGGAGTCTAGATAAGATTGTTCGTACTATTAGTGTCGCCCCTCTACTAGTAGCGTGACTGATAACTATCTCACTCTTAGAAGGACTAAACCAGAGGTTAGACTTACTATGATTGGACCTATAGCGTAACAATATTGGGAAAGAGTTAGTATTGGTTGTTTGAGACTATCGAGTATCCTTGTCTGCAGCACCTATATTGATTGGTGCTGGTTTTCCGTGTTTACTTACAGCAAACCTTGACCCCCCGAAGTGTGGAATTGAGTTACGCCTTCCAGGATATATGTTTATTGATACCCCATATTTCCCTCATTAACCATATCCTGATCTAATAGGGTAGGTTTCTATGTCCTTTTGGCTATATATTTCACCTATGGTTAAGGAGAGTAGACTGAGACACTCCGGGTTGTTACATTTTAGTGACTTTTGGACTTTGTTTCCTTTAACTTCACCCCTGAGCACTATTAACTTTCTGAGCACTTGGGTACCTTGAGCATGGGGTGTAGGTCTATCCCTTTGCCTCTTTTGTCTGTTTGGATGCCCACAGCAGCAATACAAAATAATTTATTGATATTTTGATTATGTTTTATTTTTGGTGTCATTGTCCCCTACAGACGATTGTTCAGAGCGCGACTCTGACTGCAGATTGTACCCCTGTGAGACCATTAATTTGGATGGATAACAATATATTATAAAGTCAAGTTAAAGACTGTCAGACTGGAAAATATTGAATTAATGCGCCCTGACGAAGGAATCCTGGACCAAGAGTTTGTTTCCGATACGCGCGTCGGCGCTGTTCTTTGTTGTTACAAAGTTTCTTTTTGTTTATGTATATATTGTATGTTGTTTTTTAGTCTCTATATATTTCTTTTGTACTTGTTCATGTTGTTGTGTTTGACAAGACTGGTGAGATTGTGAATCCGTATGAGTTGTATGAATGGGTTGACTTGTATTGGTATGTTTGAACGATTTGTGTTTTTGGGGGTATATACAGACTCTATTTACTTGTACATAGTGAACTTCTTTTTTTTGAGTATATGTTTAATGATTTATTTGATTGTGTTATAATCCTTTGATTTACTACAAAACTGTATAAATTAAATTAAAAAAACGATATATTTTTGTAAAGAATTCTGTTTGTGGAAGAATGCTATTGATTGAATAAATATAGGATATATGACCATAGTGTAAAGAAATTGTAGTGAGAGGTCTTGTTCTCGTAACTGCATGAAACACTATGCGATAGGCAGGTTTGAACCCCTGGGTGGTGCTTATCTTCATGAAGTCTGGAATCTCCCGTTCACATACAGGTGTTTGAGGGAAGGAAATGAAGTTTATTTAAATGGCAAAGATTGCACCACAACACCAGTTCATTCATTAGTGTGCAGAAATCTTCAATTGCATGGTTCTTGTAATGTGCTAGCACCAAATCTTGCTTACGTTCTAAAAGGTACTCTAGTCCCGGCCATTACACCGACATTCACATTGCTTGCAAACGGTAGTTATTTATTATTTAATAATGAAGATTGTTGTGGGATGCATGCTGGAATTCCTTATATGGTTACAGTTTCTCAGTTTGTAGTTTGCTGTAATAATGTGCTGTTCCCTCCTCCACATGGCAGGCTCAATGTTTCCATCTGGCCCTCTATTTCAACCTTGAAAGCAGAGTTCAACAAGATGAGTCGAATAAGAGCTCTTTTGTCCCAGAAGGAAGTCCCCCTTACATCTGCACGTGAGACATTCGTCCTTCATGTTGCAAATACTCGTACTGAGGTAAATGCCTTGTTAAACACAGACCCGCCCCTGCATCTCGGTGCTTTGATTCACACAATCTTAAATGCCTCGTCGACCAAGGGCCTGGCACTTTTTTTAAAGTAGTATGTTCTGGCCTTGTGACCTCGTTTCAAACTATATTTGGTGTGATCCCTGCATTTTTTTCATTTGATTTTTTCAAGTGTCTTTGGCGGTTTCCCTCTGCTCCTGGCTTTAGGCATGGGCATACTGCTGTTAATTTGTTTACTGCAAAATGGATGCACAGTCTGTGCCCCACGACGATCTGTCTCGGCTGCTCCACCTTTGTAACCGGATGCTAGAATACTATGGATCGCTGCCTCTGGCGACTCAGAGTGTGGCGTATGGTTTATCTTTCCGGTTTTAATTCTTCACTTGCGTGCAGCCTGTTTTCCATTGCCTGGATTGTGGATTTGAATGGGCCCTGGATTTGTGTCTCCGCAACATGGTGTCTCCTGACCTGGATTTTAATCTACTAATGAGGCCCTTAGTTGCTCATGAACTAGATTGTTCTAGTGCCGGGATTATGCCCTGGGCAGCAGCTCATGGGGTTCTAGACAATTGGAGCATTTGGACTGTGGCCAATGACTTTCTGGCGCGCAGCTATCTTGAAGTTAGCCCCAGTTGTCCTCTGATGGTTCTTTCCCTTTACTTAATTGGATAGCTCAAATCTTCATGGATGATAACGACTTCCTACTGGAGGCAGTTGCAACGTTTGGTGCTTATACGCTGTTGGATTAAAGTACAGATTATTTTTCTGCTTCATAAACACGTACTGAACTCGTGAATATTTTTCTTTTAAAGCATTAATGTTTTTCTTAATTTTTGAGGTCTTTCTACACACCATGGCCGCCCGTAATTGATTTCACTGTCTTGGTTAATTTTATTCAGATTTTTACTCCCAATTCTCAAAGTTTGGCAAAATTCCTGAACTTGGTTCTGTCTCATTCGAACTTGAACTCTGCGTTCTATGAAGCTTGCCCCAGTTATTGTATGTTCCCCGACCAAGGGAGGGTGTAGTATGGTTTAGGGCCTCCTTTTTTGTGCATATTATGTTAGCATGGCTTATTAGAAGTTTAAACGCCATTTTACCTTTTGCTGCTTTTTGCACACAACACTGCTTAGCTGTTTTTGCAAGTTAGCTTTCACGAAGGTGTATACATGAGAAAAGGTTTGTTTTTTGACATCTCTAGACATGCATCGTGCCCCCAGACTATACAGTGAGTGCTGAGCCGTCAAGGTTATCATAACATGTGAGCCTGTTTATCGGCATGTCTGTGTAACACATTCTAGACACAAGATTTTGGCAGCTACGAACCAAGCAAGATTCTGGTGCCTTTATCATAGCACACTTGCCATAATTTCACACACTTGGAAGATTCCAGGGATGCGGAGAGACCAGATGTAATTTACACTTACTGAGCGGAAAGGTAATGGGGTCCCCCAAAACAAGCTCAAGAGACCTTCTTTAGTTTATAATACATAGTTCCTAGATAAGGAGGGTGTTAAAACTAGGCGCTATATCACCTGTTTGCACTATCATTGTAATATGATTCCTCCTTTTGTATTTTATGGAGTTGTAACCATGCTGACCATATTATTTTTTATTATATGCCTGCTTATGTTGGCTAAAATACTTGACATGAGATCATGTTGTTAAAATAAATATTTTAACCTTACCGTGTCTCTTTTTTACTCCTGTTGTGGACTGGTGTTCTCACTTCCCACCATTCCTGAGATGGTCCTAAGTCGCATATTCTAGGTTGTCTAATCATTGGTTACTTTTCTATAGGACGAAGAGCTAATGTGACACGGATTACTAGCTGGTTGGGGTTTCTAGGTACTGAGGTGAGTTTCTGGTACACCACAATTCACTAATGTCCTAGGTCTCTGTGCACAGTTCTGTATATGAGCAGAAATCCTTGCAACAGCAGTTGTTGAGGAAAGGTGCACCATTTTCATGGGACACTCCGCAAGATCCTGCTTTTCAGAACATAAAAAATTACATTATTGGTGCTGGTATTCTCACGCCATTCGAATCTGGCAGGGACACCTTTACCACAGTAGATGTCAGTGTTGATGGTCTTGGGGCTGTCTCGTCACAAACTAAATTTGGTGAATAAAAAACTTTCGCTTTTGCTTCTCATACGCTCAACAGTTCTGAACGAAATCATGCTGTTATCAAGCGTGAGGCTTTAGCTGCAGCGTGGGGTTACACTATTTTTGTACGTATTTGTGGGGAAATCATTTCCCTCTTAGAACTGACCACAAACCGCTGATTAGAATTCTTAGTCCAGGAGGTGCCAATAAGGGTTCACCTCGTTTGATGAGATTTGCAGCTAAATTACAGGAATTTATATATAAACTTGAATACATAACGGGTTGGAAAAATGTTCAAGCGGACTGTTTATTGAGACTCCCTCTGCCAGTGAATGAGCATTTTAATTTTAATGAGGGAATAGTTTGTATGGTAGCCAGCACTGAAGATGCTTGTGTTGACGAGTTTAAATCTAGTTCCAAAGAGTGGCATCAAGCTGTCATTGATGATCCTGACTATTTGGAATTAGTCAACTCCATCCGGTCACGTTGGAAGTGTAAAGGATTGGTTAAACCTTCTTTACGTACCTATGTTAAATTACAAGAAGAACTTAATATTGGTGTTTCGGACTATGGCTTTTGAGAGGTGGGAGATTTATTCCTCCTAGGACACTTAGAAAGAAGTTGTTTTTATTTGCTCGTGAAGGGCATTTAGGTCAGACTATCACTGTTAAATGGCTTAAGAATAATTTTTGGTGGCCAAGTCTTGATGAAGATGTTAGGCTTTGGGTGAAAAGTTATTGTGTATGTAGAGAGAGCGAAAAGCGATTGAAAGTTGGTTCGAAAAGCATGGGTTCTATTTCTGGTAATAGTGGTGGTTCACCTTGGGAAAAGGTTTGTCTTGATTTTATTGGACCTTTTCTTTTTATTCCTGGTGATAAACGTTTTGCCATGGTGATAGTAGATCTTTTCTCCAGGTGACTTGAAGTGGAATTTTTACGGAATATTACCACCAGTACAGTTATTGAGAGCTTATGTTCTATTTTTAAGAAAGAAGGTTTTCCACACACTTTGGTCTCAGACAACAGAACACAATTAACTTCTCATGTTATGATTAGCTACCTCATGAATAATGGCATAAGGCATATGTGTACTTCATTGTACAACCCTCAGGGAAATGATATGGTTGAACGTATGAATAGGGTTGTCAAGGGTGCTATTCAAATGGCTATACAAGGATGGCAGAATGTTCAGAAGTGTGTGCAAGACATGGTGTGGGCTCACAATACCACAGTGCATAGTGTCACTGATGAGATACCTTTTACAAGGATGAGAGGGAGGTCACCTAAAACTAAATTGACACCTTATTGGATGTATGAAAGCGGCACAAGGACTGTTAAAACAGAACGATTTGGTAACATTGAAGTTGGGGATTTAATCAAGGTTAAGTGGGGAAGGAGCGAGCATAGCCCAAATAAGTGGAGAAGTGTGGCTCACTGCTTAGAGCGGCAGACTCTGAAGCAGAGATCAGGCCCAGGACCAGGGTCCAAGTCCCTACGCAGCAGGGTCTTGGGCTCAATGTTTGCAGACTCGATAATTCTCACCTCGGCGCCTACTCTAATCATGGGTCCCACGCTGCAACTCTGGGCAATAGCTTGCTTAATCTCCACAACGGCCCCTACAACACTGGGATGCCTGGCTTCACCTTGGGGGTGCCCAGGAGGGGCATCTCACAGGGAGAGCCAGGAAGGAATCAACAGCGTTATACAGCGCCGGACGCCCCGTTGGGGCAGCTGTGCGCTTTACAAAATACACTACATTTACATTTACAACCCGAGCTGCGTAGCCAGTTTGGAGACAGCAGGCACAGGCTCCTAGTCTCACTGGGAGCGCAAATTCAAGGCGCTCAAGCAAATCATGAGTCTGCTCTCATGTATGAGAGAAGTGTCAGGATTGGCCGCAGAAGAGTCTGGGAGCCTGTGCATGACTGGAGAAGAACAGAGCAATGCGGCTAGCTGCAGGTAAGTTATTAATATTTTTTTTGTATTGGCATTTTATTTATGGTCCATCATTCCCTTGATCCCTTCCCCTGCCCCACCACTCTTCAACAACACCAGCTGCTATTGAGTGTAACCTCGTTTTCAAAATTGACAAGGGACGCCGCATTCAGTGAGAATAGCGTCAGTATTTGTGAATATGAATTCAATCTTCCTTCCAAGGCTATACAAGGGCTTCCTCCTGGATACCTGCATGGTAGGTAGGTTTCTGCTAAAACTAATTAATTGTTGTCAACTGACCTTCTCACATTGAGATATATATATGCGAGGGACGAAACACGTCATGGCTGCTGCTGCATCGCGAAAGGAATACCAATGAATCTTTGCAGCTAATTGAGCCTTGGTGGTCCGTGCTCTTTCTTTCGCAAAATGAGTGAAGTGTGGGGAGAGTTTCTTGATATATATATATGACAAACTTTAAACCACGGTCAACATATACACCTCAGATGTTGCATGATAACATCGATATTTTTCAAGAGGCAGCGGTTAAGGATATCAAGGGCCTATATCCACAAACACTGAAGAGCAACAAGCACAAAAACAATCACAACCGCAAATACACTGATTTGGTGGCTAAAATACAGAAATGTGGGAATGTCATCGTACGCCAATCTGATAAGGGAGGCAATATTGTACTGTGGGCAAGAGATCTTTATTTGGAGGAGGCGTTATTACAGCTCAACGACGTCTCTTGCTATAGACATTGTGACATGTCAGCAGTTAAGAAGTCCCAAATAACTTTCTATTCTATGTTGATGGGGTGGAGATCATCGGGCCTCATTAGCATGGATGAATTGAAGTATCTCAAAAATGAGCATCCCATCATGCCTGTCCTTTATCTGATTCCCAAGGTCCACAAAAACCCCAATAAACCCCCTGGCAGGCCCATCATCTCTGCATGTGGGGGGCTTTTGGAAAAAACTACTATCTATGTGGATACATTTTTGCAGGACTTTGTGTGTGGACTGCCCTCCTACATCCAAGATTCCAGCGATTTTTTGAGGAAAATCAACGAACTACAATGGGATCCAGATTATTTGTTAATTACGCTTGACGTCACGGAGTTATACACAAGTATTATACATGTGGATGGGTTGAGGGCTGTATCACACTACTTGGGCCAACGTCCGATTGAATTGGTTGAACACAATAAGATGTTACTGTCTGTGATTAGTTTCTGCCTGAACAACAACTTTACCAACAGGTCAGGGGAGTAGCCATGGGGGCCTGTTTCTCTCCCAGTTATGCCTGTATTCATATGGGATACTGGGAGAGACAGGTCCTCCATGGTGAGTACTCAGCTATTTGCAGAGATCACATCGTTCGGTGGTATAGATACATCGACGATGTTTTTATGATCTGGAATGGGACACGCACACAGGCAGAACAATTCATTACTCAGTTAAACATCAACAACTACAACCTAGCATTTACATCCGACATTAGTGAACACCATGCTACTTTTTTAGATGTTGCAATTGAAATCAGTAATGGCCATTTGGAAACAGCTTTGTTCAGGAAGCCCACAGCGGGTAACACAGTACTGCATGCCCTTAGTCATCATCCTCCACATTTAATCGGGAGCATCCCTTATGGGGAGATGCTCAGGATTAGAAGGGTCTGCAGTACTGAGGCCCAATGCAGTGCAGCACAGCAGGCCAGTAAACTCAGGTTTCTGGCCCGGGGCTATAGTGAAAATATAGTTGCAGCGGCCATACGTAAAGCCAACGCACTCCCGCGTGAAGTTGCCTTACTTCACAAGAAATCTCAATTTCCAACAGTAACACCTATGCAACAACCTGTCAGACTGATATGGTCGTTCAATAGCCAACATGGGGCACTCAGGAAGATTGTCAACAAATACTGGGATCTAGTGAGATGTCATCCGGTTATAGGGAAAGCCATGCCCAGAAAGCCAGCTATTACTTATAGGAGGGCTTATTCCTTACAAGACGCATTGGTAAAATCTAGCCCTGAACTGAAAGTAAGCAAAGATTGGCTGGCAGGCAGTAGAGGGTTTAGAAAGTGCTCTACTTGCAAGGCATGCTCCCATGGGGTTAATAGAACAGACTATCTTACCCCCTTTTCTGATGTCCCGTGCAAGATCAATAAGAAACTAACCTGCAAGAGTGAATTTGCAGTATACGTGTTGGAGTGCCCATGTGGTCTGTCCTATGTGGGCAGCTCTAAGCTGCAAGTACACAAAAGGGTTCTCCAACACCTGAGGGCTATCAATACTAACAACCCAGTATACCCAGTGGCTAGGCACTTCAAGGAGTATCACAACAGTAACAGCACATTGTTGAAGTACTATGTCATTGATTCAGTAGCGCCCCTAAGAAGGGGAGGTGACAGGGATGCTGCACTCAGGAAGTTGAAAACCAGATATATCCTGATGTTGGATAGTAAGGCACCGCATGGGCTCAATGCTTCGGAAGACTTTTACACCTGTCTCTGAACATACATTGTTATCAAGCTAAGCCATTCTGTGTTTGTATTATAACGATGTAAATGCTAACGGACAGGTACAATTGACACAACCTACTGTAATACTAACTGGTTGTTGTACTGGGTCGCATTTACTTTCAGCTGTGCAGTAGATCATCTTCTAGTTTGCGGAACCTGCCATATGTTGTGTTAGGCTGTCAGACTGGGATCAGTCTATTTAACATCTCATCCACGCAACAAAAAAATTTAAGTTTAATTAAAGAAAAAAAGTTTCTTTTCCAACAGAAAAAAATACGCACACAAAAAAATGTTCTGTTATTTTTTATACACTATGGAGCACTTTATTATCATTTTCTTCACTGATTTACTAAGTAGGGTGTTAAATTACGTGATATACATTAGCAAATTTTTGCACATAGATGTATTATACATGTATTGGCGAGTCTACCGAGGTTGTAGCATTGATACTTATTCACTTTTCATGTACATAGAAAATTGGATTTTAGACTATCTGTAAATATATGCTTAGCACTTTTTATGGGAGTTTTGTATATATGTATATATCTATTTGTAGCAGAATACCTATTATTTTTATTGGGTCTGTGTACAGCAATGCATATTCCAATTATCAATGCTACCCATTATGGTCTTGAGATAGGTTCCTAAAATTGCTATCGATTTATAAGGTAACCGAACAAGATTTGGCTATGGATTTATCCCACAATTGTGTATGACCTTTTGATGCCAGGATACATTAGATTATCAACATTATGTGATTCAGTTTGTTAAATTGATTCATGTGTAATAGTATGCTTGGAGGGATTGATCCCAATACTGTTATTTCTGGTTTTAAAGCGCTGAATGAACTGAGGGTCAACAGTGTAATATTTTTACTATTTTCCTTGCGCTTTAATTTGTACACCCATTGTAATTGGTTAAGCCAGCTGCACTAGCACTTTAAATTTCTGCAGCCGCCCTCTGTGGCGCCATGTGACCAAGGCCTCTGCGAGGCCGAAACGTTATGCTGTCCGTTGCAGAATAAATTATCACTCACGGAAAAACTGGGTCTCCTGTTTCTTGGCGGTGCCGTGGTGGGATTGAGCCTGCTGCATTGTTTGTAAGAAACCTGTGTGGATATATATATATATATATATATATATATATATATATATATATATATATAATACATATAGATCAAGGCTGTTTTTTTACAGCCGAAACGCGTCAAGCTGATGGTGAGGGAAGAATAAAGACACTTTAAAACACTACCTTTTGGTGTCGAGAGATCTGTACCTGGAGGAGGAGAACGCGTGGCGAGCCACACTCACAGGACTTTGTTTGTATATATATATATATATATATATATATATATATATATATATATATATATATATATATATATATATATATATATATATATATATATATATATATATATATTCAATGAAAAAACCATAGGTTATAGACCATATATAGTTAGGGATTTGCATTTACAAAACCTTATTTTACTCGCATAAAACCATTGAAATTCCATATATAGTTAGTTGCGCTAACTATATATCGCGCACCCGCAATCCACTGCTGATGATGTCACATATTACATCATTCATGACATGGTCAGTGACATCACTGATGACATCACTGATGACATCATCCAGTGTTTGTATGTTTCTGTAAAGTTAAAATATGTCTTACATATTGAAGAATGAGTGGATGTATAAGTGTCTGGATGAAGGATTTAGTAGGTGCATGACTGACTGTATGAGTGAGTGATTAAATGTGTCTCACTGAGTGCATGGGTTAGTGACTAAACTGTCTTAATTTGTGCATCATTATGTCTGTTGTTCTGTAAACTGCTGCATGTGTTGATCAGTAGCTATATGAGTAACTATATGGATTATTGATTGGTTGCCCAAGTATTTGTATGGGAGACTGAGTGTGTGTGTGGGTGGCTGGGAGGTGTATGACTCTGTGCATAGATGTGTGAGCAGTTGATACACTAGATGTATGGGTTCAAAAGTGCATGTGGAAACAGCTGTATGGGCGGTTGACTGTGTGCATGAGTGTATTGGTGAGTGAATGGATATCTCAGTGCTACATGTCAAAGTAAGTACATATTTAAAACACAGTACATGTGAGAGTTGACATATATAAATAACTGTGCATAAGAGCCAGTGAATGTGTGAGTGGCTGTATTGATCATTGTGAACTTGTATCAGGGATTGTATAAGAGAGTAAATATGTGTTAGTATATGTTTGAATAAGTAAGGTGTGTATAACTGTATAGTTGAGGAATTGGAGGTGTGATTGATTCTTTGCATGACTGTCTAGGTGTATGAGTAACTCCATGGATGAGTGACAATCTGTGAGTGTCTGTTTTCACTGAGTGTATCTAAGGTTATATCAGAGTCTGTAGAGGTTCATCGTATTAACACATGAATGATGTCATCTGTGATGTTGTCAGGGATGTCATTTGAGTTGTCATCAGTGATGTCATCAGTGATGTCACTGACCATGTCATGAATGATGTAATATGTGACATCATCAGCAGTGGATTGCGGGTGCGCGATATATAGTTAGCGCAACTAACTATATATGGAATTTCAATGGTTTTATGCGAGTAAAATAAGGTTTTGTAAATGCAAATCCCTAACTATATATGGTCTATAACCTATGGTTTTTTCATTGAATTTCAATGGTTTTTTAAATGCAAATTTCTAACTATATATGGTCTATAACCTATGGTTTTTTCTGTGAATTTCATTGGTTTTTTAAAAGCTAACATCTGTAGCTGTAAAATGTATTCTTCTTTAAATCCCAAAATATATTTAGATGTTTATTGATAATTTTTTTTTTAATATTTTTTTTCTTCGCTTCTAGTTCGCGAACCGGGAAGCTTTCCGTTAGCTCATCTTGATGCCGCGATCTAGTCCGCGAACCGGTCAACGTTACGTTAGCGGAACTGTGACGCGTCGCGGAAGCGCGACGTATCACGTTATCGCGTAATGCGTCTAATGACGCGCCGCGTTAGCGCTCCCGGAAGTGCTCCGGACCGCGAACCGGAAGCGATCTGGGACGCGGCGCGCGCCGCGTAACGTAAGCGGAACAGGTCATGTGACTTGTTTATCAAACTTTTCATTGGTTCATTTCACTTTTGGTTTCCAAATGATGTATGACTAGGTCATGTGACCTAAAAATAACACTTTTCATTGGTTCAGAACTTTTGCTTTCCCCAAATCATGTAAACCCCTCCTTATTTCCTCACTCTGACTTTCATCTTGGTGAGAGAAAGACCATTTAGCTAGAATTGAACAATGGCTTCTGTACTTGCTGCAGCTGGTGGAACCCCACCACCACCTCCACCTCCTCATAAGAAGAGAGGACCACCTAGTCAATTTATCACTAACAGAGAGGAGGAAGAGGAGGAAGAAGAAGAAGAGGACAGAGAGGAACAACAATTTGTCCAAGAGTTGCCCCGGGTTTCAAAGCGAAAAACAAGTTTCATCTGGCAGTTTTTCTCCATCCCTCCTGGATCAAAGAAGGTGAATGCTAAATATGCCACCTGCCTCATCTGTGATTACAGATTGTCGAGAGGCACAGATAAGAAATACAGTATGGGCAACTATACGATGCATCGACACATGAGCAGGTGGCATCCCTTAAACTACAGCCGGGCTGAGTTAAGGGATCTTCAAGACAATCCCACGACAACTCCTGTGGCCAGATCTACCTCCACAATGTCTTTGACGGGAAGAGAGGCACAAGAAACTGTGCCAAACATTCAACCCAACTTCCAGCATATGAAGTTAACTTGTATATACTGTGGTGGTATGCTGTCGTATGGCAACATGAGCGTCAACCTGATGAACATGGCGTTCGAAAATCATAAATGCCCTAATGCACCCAAGAAGTAATTTTTTTTTTTGCTCCAGTTGAGCCGTTTTCAATGCCTGTTTTTTGTTGTCTCCCCTCCATAAAAAACACAAAAAAAACATAAAACAGTTCTAAAAATACAAAAAAATCAAAAAATGTTCAAAAAAAAAAAAATAAATAAAACAACAAAAACAAAAAAAAACAGTTCTTTTCAGAACTACCTCCCCTTTCAAACAAAATTGCTAGAATGTTTATCACTCTGGCAAGCTCTATTTCTTTTGGTTCGCTTCAAGTTCGCTGACCGGTTCGCGAACTTTAAGCGAACTAAAAAAATATTTTTTTTAAAAAAAGAAGAGTTAGTATAAGGGAAGTAAACAGAGAATAATGTAAAAAGAAAGACAGCTATAGAGAGTAAATGAGAGATACTGTCAATGACATCATCAGCAGTGCATTGCGGGTAAAAAGAGTAGAAAACATTTACCTTATAATTCTTGTTACCTTTTTTAAATATTTTTTCATACTTTCAATCTGTAAAACAAAGAACAAACATTTCCAAAAATATTAAAACATGTATTTAAAAATTAGAAAAGACAAGGGAAAAGGTTCAAAAACAAACAGTTTTTCAACAACTTTGACATTTACAGAAGTCTCTGCTTCTCTACGTCCCCTACACAATCCTAAAGATATATATTCTAAAGAAACTGTATCTTGATGTTGATGAACTGAGGCCTATTTTGGAACATGATGTTTTTCTTGCACTGCTAATGTCTCACAATAGTGATGCAATAGCAGCGCAAAAAAGATGTAAAGCCATCATAAAATTGTGTCTAACATTGTAAATGCTTGATTTAGGATGCAAATAAGATGTGTGCTTTCAAGAGCTTTCTTTGAGGTGAGGCCTCTTTTCTTTTTTAAAAAAAAACACTACCCAGAAGTACAGCACTGAAAGCATTAAAATTGATATTTACAGAACTCAGCTTACCCATATGTACCTCACATTTCTAAATGTATATCATAAGGACAAAAAGCATAACATTAATTATACATGTTAAATGGTTTCTTTTTGCTGTTCTCAGAATGTATCAAATTTCACTTAAATCAGTGACTTGAAGGTATTCATCATGTAACAGCGGGGAAAAAAAAACACAATCAAAATGACTGTGTTTAAAAAACCCATACAACCTAAGAAATCTGATTTCAAAACTCCTTAAAATTAACTTACTTTCAATGACGTCGAACGATCTCCTATGAACAGCATCCACTCTGTTGTGCTACAAATATTTTCAGCCCGCCACTTTCTGAAAGAAAACCTCCATCGATACGTAAAATATGTTACATAGAAAAAAAGACTTCTCTCATTATATCACATGTTTCCACTAGGCCAAATCATGTTACCGCGATTCGCAAGTCTTGTTATTCTTCCAATCAAATCCCGACATTTTCTATTTTCGCAACTTTCAAAAATAAAATATTTGAGATTATTTTCACAATCCTGGACTACTAATAACTTACTCTTCTTTGTCACTCATGTTCTCCTTTTCCTATGACACTGATACTGCTTACTATGAAGCAGACTTACTTGCATCAGGTTTATATAGTTGGATTTTTAATCTAGACAGCATTGCAGACTTACATTCCCTCTACTTAAAATTTTGGTTTTAAAAACACCAGGTAAGAATTTTTAAGGTCAAACGGCAATTTTTTTTTGAACGTTACAACGGAATCATTACAGAATGACCAGCCGTTTCCAGACTTTAAGTAAGCTGTATAATGTCCTGATGTTGTTGATGGACCATCGTGATAGATAATTGCTACAGTAACAAAAGTCCTCCCTGATATTGACAGCTGAGAAGCCACAAAATTTTTTATTAAAGTTGACAATTTTGATCCATCAGGCCTACAACGTTGGATCATTAAAATGACATACTGGCCATATCTACGTATAAATAATGTTGACATCATATCACATTTACATTGGCTACACTCCATGTTGTGATCCGCTGCATTTACTAGCTTATTAAAGGACACTGATTTACTGTCTGGCAAAGTTAAATATATAAATCTTTCTGAGTCTACACTAGTAGTACTTGATACCATACAGTTCTCGCAGTCATGCTGCCATTGATAAGAAAGCCCAAACAGGTGATCTACATCTACACCCTCATCTTGCAATACATCAAGCATATACATTAAAAACTCCTGACAATCTTGCTGATTATTTTCAGAGAAGTCTGTTTGACCTGAACATTCATCTAACAGATAACGAACTTCAGACACACTTTCTACTTTTGTTCGATCAGTGCTACATTTCTCTAACACAGAATTCAACAAGCAGCATAAACTTTGTTCTGAATTGAACACAATCTGTTCTTTTAAACTCTCTAGTGAAAAGAGAACATTAACAACTACATTTGCATAGCAGTTGACACCAGAACTGTTTTCAAATTGAAAACCAACAATATCTTCAACAGAATCCACTTTCTTTCTGCTAACAACTTTCGGTTCATTGACTTTTAGTCTTTTTGCAACAACCTCCCTACTGTTACTGATATTTCTACGTTTCTGGCCTACCACACGTTTCTCAAACAAAGGATATTGAGGCAAATGTGGCGCATACTCTCTTCTTAACCTATTGTATTCCTTAACACAATCTAGATCCGCACAAATGTTTGTGACATCACAGTCAATCAAGTACAATCCCGATAAAGTTCTAACTCGTGACAATGCCACATATGCCATACCCTCCTTGAACACAGAACTGCCAATATTCACCAATGCACAGTCTACACTTAAACCTTGCGATTTATGGATTGTCACCGCATATGCCAAGCAAACAGGAAACTGTTTACGGCGAACATATAAGTCTTTAACAAGCAAAAACCTAGCAGAACAACGACCAATTTGCTGTACTTCCTCAATGCCATCAAATTTAATTCTTAAAAATTCTATTCCATCTCTATTTTTGTATTTCTCAAAATCAACAACATTACCCATTGATCCATTTACCAGACCTCTTTCTACATGTAAATTCCTTCTCAAAATGATTCGGTAATTTAAACACACATTCAAAGTCTTTTCAAAACCCGCTGTCTTAGATATAGTCTTCTCTAATGAATCCAATTTTGATTTCAAATTGTCTGACAAAATAATTGTTGATCCCATATGCTCTAATTTGTCGATAGCTTCAAGTTTCACAATCTCTTGCTTTTCTAAATTCAACATTTTGTTGTTGAAGATGGCACATTCTGCAAGAGTTGGCATGAGACATATCCCAGATTTCTTCTCAGTAATTTTCTGAAAAATATTCTCAGGCTCAATCTCTTGTTTGGGATATAAATTTGACAGTAATCGTGCATTTAAAGCTTCTTTCCCATACTCGGTCACTTTTCCAATTCTAATACCTTGTAGAATATTCTTGTAATCTTCATCCTTTGCCTGACGCATATTTTGATGCAGTTCAGCATAATTGAAGTTTAACCATATATTGACGTTGCCAATGCTCCCTAGGCACTTCCTGGTATCTTCATGCGTGAGTATTTTGAACACAGGTTGACCTTTTACTGGTGTCAGCTGCAGAAGATCTCCGAAAACAATGATGTGTTTCCCACCAAATAACACATCATATTCAGTTTTAAGTACTTCTTGCATTCTCAAATGCACAAAGGCAAGCATGACATTTGAAACCATGCTTACTTCGTCAATGATAAGTAGTTTCATTTTCCTCAAGACTCTTGAAACTTCACAGCATGCATCTCCAGATAACTTGTTGTATTGTAATTTGTTGTCATGCTCCACCGGCAGCATCAGTAGACGATGCAAAGTAATACCTTTAATGTTATGTGCTGCCAGTCCAGTAGGAGCGGTGACAACACAAGACAGCGATGACTCAGTCCTTTCCTGCAAATAACAAGAGATTGCTTTAATGAGGAAACTTTTTCCAGTTCCCGCTTCTCCACTCACGTACAGTCGGACAGGCTTCAACGATGTACATGAGCACTTGTTCTTCTCATGACTTAATCCGTGCTCAATTTCCTTGGTAACTTCATCATATATTTTCCTCTGCTCAACGTTGAGTTGTTTTTCCAAGTCTTCTAAGTTAACTGAATCATCCTGAGCATATGCCATGGCTCTTTCTACTTCATTCATAGCAGTGGCAGCTTCATTTTCGATAATAGGTCCTCCAAGTGGATCTTGACTCAATGAAACAGAACTCTGACTGTCCTGAGAACTGTCTCTGGCAATCTCGGCTGCAATCGTTGCTTCCTGCTCAATTTCCAAAGTTAGCATTTCTTGATATTTAGAAAAAGCAGGACATTCTATGGACTCCTTGGCTGCATTGAAAGAGTCTTCGTAACAGAGGAAATCTCCAAGCAGTTCCTCTTCTGCACGCCAAGGCTTGAAAAGTTGCAAAAGTGCTAAATAGAAAAACTCCTTTTTTCTGGAGATTCACCACTCAATTTTCGATGGTTTACTAATTTGCATTTTCTTTGCTTGACCAGGCATCCTTCACTTCCAATTACAGCATACACTCCTTTCTCAATATCTTCTTTGATGTTCCTCTTGAATATATAATTTTGGAGAACCTCATATAAACAAACATTCTCAAGGTGACTGCTTCGATTTGGATAATATGTATCCAACATGTTGGTCTTCAAAATGTCGGTACTGTTTGGTTCCTTTTCTGCCAAATACTCAATTTCCCGGACAGGTTTTAGAACTCGATTTCGCGTTGCAGCAAGACCAAGACTCGCCCAAACGAGACTCCTGGATTTGGCATAGAGACTTGCTGAAGACAATCGATCAGAACATTCGTAAGCTCCGATTTCTCGATGCGACAACATCTTCAGACTGAAACTGTACAACTTCTTGCTGAGGCTCTTTTCATGGGAAATGTCCTCCCACATATCCTTCAGTTCGGTCTTTTCTTTTTTGGTGATGTAAGATGTCACATACCGAGCCACAGCCATACAGTTGTCAGCCACAAACTGTATATCCATGTTGGCATTCCACATGGACAAAATCACTGGGTTGTAGTCATTGATGTACTTGGACTCTTCATTCCTTTTCAAATTGTATGTATTCTTGGGTGATTTCCTCGTCACATTATGTCGCAGCGAAGACATCAAACTGTTCACTCTTCCTTTAGAAATCACCGGTCGTGGAAAGTTGAAACGACATTTGGTGTAGAACTTGTCCTTGTTTCTGAATTTACGACGACAGTACTTTCCACAACGATGGCTTTGGAAACGTAGAACTTGTTCTCTTAGACTTTTCTTCTCCGTTGCGTTTGGAACAGCACACGTAGAATACTGTTCTATGAAATTCATCACTAAGTCATCCGGATCTGTTCCAAATTTAGGTGCATCCTTGATCCACAACAACATATGTATATGAGGGGCACCTCTTGCTTGGTACTCCTTTCTCCAGAAGAAATCCAACACCTCTCCAAGAGGTGGATTCTTTTTATTTGTGATGAAAGACATCATAGCTTCAAATCTATGATTGAAGTACCTGCATACATTCACTGGATCCAAAGAACACAGTTCTCCAGGTGTCTTGAATTCAATGTTTTCAATATTTCCATTTGCCTCTCGTAGAAATTCAAGTAAGTCTTCCCAGCCATACTCGGCACAGCTCAGAGTGAGGAACCATGTTGGAGTTCCTAAGTTCCTCAGCATACATTTTAAATCACCATGACGACGGTACCAGTACTCATTAGTACCACGCTGACACGCCATGAGATTAATTAAGTGAGAATCCAAAATACTGTCTTGGACATTGACTTTATGCATAAAGTCACTTGCCGAGATGTTTCGCATCTGTATACCACTTTTTAAGATGTGGTTCACTGCATATGACAGTCCAGACAGATCGCTTTCAAACAGGAGATGAAACAAATAGGGAATGCATTGCCGAAACCTAGGATCTTCTGCATACAATCGTAAAGTCCGGTATTCAGACGCAGGAATTTGATGAGGTCGCTCATCATATCTTCCTCCTTGACCTGTGGGAAATAGCTGTGGAAAACACCGAGCTTCCAAACTTTCCTCCCAAACACTAATGGGACTCCCTTTGGCTTGTTTCATTTGAAACAACTCAATAGCATTCCCCATGACTTCCTTGGAATGCAAAGGATGAACACTATAATGTTCATATATTTCTTCACTTTTAGAGGCCTCTACTTTCTCAATTTGGCCAGCACACAAATCGCTATCCTCTTCATCACTTACTTCCTCTTCTGCAACATATACATTCTTATAGTACTTATTATTTTTCTTCAAATACACTGTTGCCTTTTTGACTTTCCTAACATCCACTAAATCTTGCCATATTTTCTTATTCTTTGTCGGAACCCCATTAACCAAGATAACCAGAGGTTCCTCTTCCACTTTTTCTATTCCAATTGTGTTAATGTTTTTCTTCAAATCTAGAGGCAAATAAACAACTCTTCCCTTTAATCCTCTCTGTAAATCTGCTGGAGGCAACTTCCCTGTCTTTGGCTCCATTCTTACAATAGCCTGAAAGGGATGGATACTTTGAATCAAAATAGATTCATAAGTATTTAAATCCTTCAATTCAGAAGGAATCTCAACCAATTCCAGATTATTTTGAACTGACCTAGCAGGCATCTGGTTTTGGTTTAATTTATTACAACAATAAGTACACACACGTTGATCCGATCCCAAATCAAAATAATTTTCTACCATCAAGTATGTGGCAAAATCCTTCCATTCACTATTATTTTCCCTTTCACTTTTTGCATATAAATCCACTACCTTAGTCTGATTCTTATAATAAGTGCGTCGACAACATACACAAGTGAAATTAGGCCTCTCACTTGATTTCATCTGAAACGTGGCAATTTCCTTCTGAAAATTATCTGTACTGGAAACCTGTACATTATCTTCCACATTACCCTCTACTTCAGGGTCAATTTGAACATTCTCATCTTTACTACCAAAGTAACAAAACTCAAGTTCTTCACAAATATTTTTCACATCTATTTCAGAACCATGCAAAAGAGCAGCACATAATTGTTTAAGCATAATTGCTGGACTCTTAGCATAATACAACATTCTCACTAATTTTCTCACTTTATTATGATGCACTGCTAGCATCCTGAAATGAGGAAAAACACTCTGGCATACTCTCCTGGAAAGACAAGCCAGTGAATGACCACGCAAACCTGTCATTTGTCTCACTCTGCAAGGATCTAAATCTTGCAACAACTTCATTTTCTGCTTCAAACTTTTCTTATTAAATGTCCGTATAAAATCACAAAGCAAATTGATGGAAACCTGTCGCACACTGCAAATAGAACTACACTTCCAAATGTACACAGGACCCTTAGGACGTCTTCCTAAAACCTCATCACTTAGCGCCTCTTCTGTCTCTGTTGTCACAAGTTGTTCTTTTTCAACTGGACAACCATCCTTCACTTCATAAGCTCGACCACTGATGTCAACTGCATGCACCAAATCATTATCCTGAAAATAACTCTCCTCATTAAAAAATGCCTCAGAACTTGAACTATGCATCCATTCTCCGGAAAAAACTTCACAAAAGTTAGTACGATTTACTACTCTCTTCCATCTACTTTTTGTTTTGAAATCAGAAATTACCTTGCTTAGTTTCCTAATTCTATTGATTACCAAAATAAACAACTTTCGCTTAATTTCAAAAGCATGATCAATAATTTTCTCTACATTTTTCTTCTTCTTATAAAATGCCGCTTTCTGTTGGCCTTTCTTTTTAATATTTTTCAATAAATTAACTAATATCCTATTACGGAACATTCGATTTCGAATGTCCCTAAACTGTTGTTTCCTTCTACTATCATGCACAGAGTTATCTTTTCCTCTACCAGTAACATTTGTAATGGGTCTCTCCTTTCCATTTAAATTACTTTTCTTTTTGTGAACTGAAACATTTTTTTGAGCAAAACTTTTTTTACTACAAGTATTTCTTAAGAATGATTTCGTGCTCTTACCCGGACCTTTCTTGCTGTTTTGACAAGTATTTGGGGAAGAGGACTGCTGCAATAAAACATCATCCTGCTGTCTTTGACGTTTTCTCGCCTTTCTCATTCTGTTTTTTGTAGGCATTTTCAAAACTATGAAAGAATCTGCAGTTGAATCTGTGGAAAAATATAATATAAAATGTTATTAACCACTATTACCAAACAGTAAATAAATAACAGTCATCTAAAACTTAATGCCCTACTAATTATTTAACATAGCAAATGTTTTCCACCAGCACTGCATCACAAAAATGACACTCAATGGTACAAAACAGGCATACAACACTCATAAATTACTCCCTAATATTTTAAATCATTAATTCAGGATGACGATAAGATGTAGCCTATCGAAAGATTTGTTTAGGCCCAGATCTTTAGACTGGGGTGAATGTGTGTCATTGATCCACATTCAGTCCATCACCTGTTGTGTTTATTTGAGGTGAGGCCAACACATGGTTGCAGATAACATTTTCACTGAAAAAAACCAAGGTAAAAAAACATGTGAAGGCCTACCAATGAAGTAAATCATTAAATGAAAACCAATACATTTCTGGAAATATGCACTACTAGTGCTTCATAAGATGTTTTGGGTCATATTTATAAGGCATTTGAGTGTCTAGTATGCTATTTTACGTTCTTCATGGTGCAAATTTATTGTAAATACGCTCCCACCTGCGGTTGGCAAATTTAGATTTTGATTATGGAAGTTAGATAGGCATGTTAATAATTTCCCAAAAATGGTGTATAACCCCAAACAACCTTTGAAGCAAATGCTCTTAGCCATGTTATCCACCTCCCATTGGATAACATGGCTAAGAAGTGCTTGCAAATGTGAAAAAAAACGGCCACAATGCATGAATATCGCTGAAAAATCAGCGATATTCATGCATTTTCCAGCAAATGCTCTTAGCCATGTTATCCACTTCCTATTAAATAACATGGCTAAGAACTGCTCAGGGCCCCATGAGGAACGCTTTCCATTTAAAAAGGGAAAAATAACATCAAAGACACTAAAATGCCTTCTAAATATGACCCCAAACAACCTATGAAGCTCTAACAGTACATATCCTGAAATTTAATTGATTTCAAAATTCGTTTTTAAACACAGCATATAAATCAATTGTATACCTGCATTCATGAAGAAATGACTAAAAATGTCCTTGAGACACATGAAAGTGTTTTCTGGAATGCCCTAACCCAATTTTTGGGACACTATTAACATGGCTAGGTAACTCCCATAATCAAAATCTAAATTTGCCAAGCACAAGTGGGAGCGTATTTACAAGACACTTGCCCCAAGAGGAATGCTTTCCATTTAAAAAGGTAAACATAACATCAAAGACACTAAAATGCCTTCTAAATATGACCCCAAACAACCTATGAAGCTCTAAAAGTACATATCAAGAAATGTAATTGTTTATCACAAATGCGATTAAAAACAGCCGCAATGCATGAATATCGCTGAAAAGTCAACGATATTCATGCATTATCCAGCAAATGCTCTTAGCCATGTTATCCACCTCCCATTGGATAACATGGCTAAGAACTGCTCGCAAATGCGAAAAAAAAGGCCGCAATGCATGAATATCGCAGAAAAGTCAGCGATATTCATGCATTTTCCAGCAAATGCTCTTAGCCATGTTATCCACTTCCTATTAAATAACATGGCTAAGAACTGCTCAGGGCCCCATGAGGAACGCTTTCCATTTAAAAAGGGAAAAATAACATCAAAGACACTAAAATGCCTTCTAAATATGACCCCAAACAACCTATGAAGCTCTAACAGTACATATCCTGAAATTTAATTGATTTCAAAATTCGTTTTTAAACACAGCATATAAATCAATTGTATACCTGCATTCATGAAGAAATGACTAAAAATGTCCTAGAGACACATGAAAGTGTTTTCTGGAATGCCCTAGCACCATTTTTGGGACACTATTAACATGGCTAGGTAACTCCCATAATCAAAATCTAAATTTGCCAAGCACAAGTGGGAGCGTATTTACAAGACACTTGCCCCATGAGGAACACTTTACATTTTAAAAGGAAAACATAACATCTTAGACACTCAAATACCTTATAAATATGGCTCAAAACAACCTATGAAGCTCTAGCAGTACATATCCAGAAATGTAGTTGATTTCTTAAATCGTTTTCAAAAACAACATATCTGTTTCAGCTTACATAACAGACCATGGAATGGGCTCCATGTACCACAATAACTTGTGTTACTGCATGCCAGAATGTTACACCAAATATGCAATTACAATTTCTCTATAAAACTAATTCTATTAGTATATCACTAGAGACAAAACCACATTTTAAAAACACAGCTTTCTTCATCATTTTCTCCTTAAATCATACTATTCTCTATCTAAATTAAATAAATCTTTTCTCACCTTAGCAAATATTGTTTGAGTTTTGAAAACAGTCTCACAAATACACCAAATTGTCTTCAGCAGAAGAATAAGGATGCACTCCAAAGGCTGCAGCTATTGAAAGCACAGAAATACAGATATTCATTTCACATATCTCTCATATTAGCCAATCATACCTCTTCCCTCACTTTTTTCAAATCAAAACCCTTCCCCCCTCTGCCCTCTCTCCCTTGTTTCCATAGCAACCACCTCCTGGAAGACCTCTCATGTTTGCAAATTCACACAACAATGTTTCAATTGAACTCTGAACTCTCAGTGCACCTGCGTATCCAGTGCAATCTTTCATGAAATGTTTCTTCCTTGACCATTCAAATTACATCTTTCAAAGAACACATCCATGCACCCTAACTTTCTGTTTTCAGAAATGGAAATGCACCAATCACTGCTAATGATTCATTAGCATTGGAAATCCACAGTTTTTTTTCTTTACAAACTCCTACTGTTTCAACTGCCCTTTCATTACCACACTTCATCTGACTGCAGCACAACCTTCACCCACCATGTTTAACGTCTGGATTGTTGGACATAGTTACATCCACTGGGCTCAAAGGTATGCTGAGAACAGAAATTTACACAACCTCAATTTACAGGATGTGGAAATTAAGTGGTTGGGCCAAAGAGGATTAAAATGTCACCAATTGATACCATTGGTGAAAACCTTTATGCATTTGCCAAAACCTGACCTGTTAATAGTGCACTGTGGAGGTAATGATTTGGGCACTTTGACAGGGGTAGGTCTGGAAATGCTTTTAAAGGACACCTTGGAGCAATTAATGGCACTTTTTCCTCAAACTGCTTTGGTATATTCCAATATATGCCAAAGACAGAAATGGAGGTGGTCCAACCAATTTTCTCCACAAATTGAGAAAGCGAGGAAGCATGTAAACAAATCTGTTTCAGCTTTCATGAGAGACCATGGAATGGGCTCTCTGTACAACAATAACTTGCGTTACTACATGCAAGATATCTACAGAGGAGATGGAGTTCACTTCTCAGATGAGGGCAACAGAATTTTCATTCTGAATTTAAGACTGTGCATTGGTACCTACTTATAAGTACCTAAATGTACCATAAACCCAAAAGCTCTTCTCAGAGCTACCCTACATCTGATCACTCACAATTATTATTTTTCTCTAACTTTTTTCACTAATTTTCCACAAATTTCGCTCCCTGGAGCGCTACCCGGTTCGCTAACCGAAAGCTAACCTCGCGGATTTTTTTTAAAAAAGTTTTTTTTCCGCACATATAAGCCTCCTCAGCCATGCTCAGAAAACCTAGGGGGTCAAGATAAGTCTACCATGACCCCTTCTACCCATTCTAAACATTATTTGCCCTCCATCTTGTATCTTAATGCGACCGAAACACAAAATGGTGGACTCCCGTGACGCTTAAGGTTCGCTAACCGGGCCGCTTTCCGGAAAGCGGTCCTAAAAAAAGGTGGGAAAGTAATTTACAGAAAAACGACTAGAGACACTCTCACCAAATATAGATTAGCTCATACTACATAACAATTCCTTCCATTCTCACAAATTTCATTGAAATTTCATTTAGCCATTTAGCCTGTACACCTCTCCAAGTACCGTGAGGTAAATTACTTCACAAAACACATCTGAATTGTTGGAATTGACAACCAATGAAAATGTTACTTTCCTTTTCTACTTTTATTACCTGACATTTGATTGGTTATATACCTGTATATATATAAAGGGAGAGAAGGAAACACAGCCATTTTGACTACTACTTGTTGTTGTATATATCATTTAGAATATCACTAATAACATCAACTTGTTTCTAAAGGTAAGTTGTTATTTTTAAAACTGAAGTATATTGTGCACTATAAGTAAATATGGTAAACTTTTTCAGATAGTTATATACTATCCCTCTGTAAGAGTTAGACATTGAGAAAGGCTTCTTTATTATAATTATGGACTGATTTAGGTTTCTGTGGTATAATTATGAATTTACTTAGGCTTCTTCACAGGCACTTTTTAATAGTACTACTTCACGCCTGAAACCATACAGTGCCCATAGATTACTTCTCTGTTATAAACTCACAAGTGCATGTCTGAACTTAAACCCAACAGTGCCCTATCTCTACTGATATATTTATTTTTTATGCAAATTACAGCAATAAAATGGAAGGTGAGCAGAATGTTTCCTTCGAAATTGTTCTGGAGACCAACACAGAAAAAGTTATTGCGGACAATGATGACTCAGATTTCATGGATGAATCACGGGACCATGAATTAGTTCAATGTGTAGAATCAGTGGATCATTTACTTCATTATGATGACGGTCAAATGTTTGAACTTATGTTCACTGAACAAGAACACATATCAGACAGTGAAATGCTAGACGTTGTATTAAATTTCGAAAAACAATCCGAAAAATAAAATTGTATGTAATATTAAAAAATTGTTTGAGTCTTTAATCATTTTTATATGTAATTCATAAACTAGTTAAATGTTAGAAATGTTATTAAATTTTGAAACACAATCACAACAATAAAAAATTGCTTAAAAAATAAAAAAATTAAAAAATAATCAACAAAACCAACAAATAATTAACATACAGTATTAGAAAAGTCTTTCATTCTTTTATCCATAAAGTTCGCTGCCCAGAACGCTTTCCGGTTCGCGAACTTGGCGCTTACCACGCAAAAATTTTTTTTTTTTTTTTTTTTGGACCCTCCTAGGCCCTTTTAAAACCTCCACATAAAACCTAGGGGGTCAACGAGGATCTACTATGCCCCCTTATGGTAATTTCCCCCTTTGTTTTGGCCTCCTCTTGTCTCTCGATCCTACCGAGAGACAAGATGGCGGCCGCTCCGGACTGTTTAGAATGTTGACAGACACCGGAGGGCCAATCAGCTTCGCATCGCAAAGTTCCGATACGCGAAAGGTTCGCTAACCGGATCGCTGCCCGGAGCGCTGTTACAGATATATATCTTGATTTAAACGTTAATTTCTCAAAATCCACTGAAGTACATATATTGAGACCTAGCAAAGGCACATCGGGCTAACAGTCCCTACAATTTTGCCAAGTTTCGTGAAAATCCATTCAGCCGTTCGGGCTAAAAGTGAGTCCAACCGCCCTATGGAAAACTCAATGCAAAAAACGCGTTTTGGGACCCCCCTTTTTTCTCAGCCCCCCCTTGACGAAACCCCACCAAATTTTCAGGGGCTGCTCAGAAACAAAATGTGCCATTTTCCTGAAAATTTCAGCCAATTCCGTCCACAAACGCAAAAGTTATTAGGCATAGAATTTTCAGAAATCCCATAGGGAAAAAATCCTAACTATATATACCTACTGGCGACCGCCAGTAGGTAATATATATATATATATATATATATATATATATATATGTATAAATTACCTATTGGCAGTCACTAGTATAAGGTTATAGTTAAAAACTAGTTTCCATAGGAAAAGCGTTTTTTGATTTGCCAATAACTTTGGGGCTGTATTTTAGAGTAGGTGTATCAAAGGTTATATTAGGGTGTGAGGAGGTGCATCAGATTATCATGTGGATGATGTCATCAGTTATGTCTCTGACCATGTCATGAATGATGTAATATGTGACATCATCCACAGTGCATTGCGTGGGCCCGAGTTATAGTTAGCTGAACTAACTATAACGGCTGAATTTCTCTGGTTTTGTATGAGTGAAATGTCTAACTAACTATAACATCACTAAAACCTGTTGTTTTTTTCAGTGAATTTCTAAGGTTCTTTAAATGCTAATTTCTAACTATAATGTCCCTGAAACCTGTTTTTCTCAGCATGGAGGAGTGCTCACCACACAGCCAGAGTGTTTTCTATTCTCAATTGAGAGGCTGAGTTGGAGGGCGGTCGGTTTGGGATGGTAAAACTGTGTTGAGTGATTGTTGATTCCTGCCCCTGCGCTTCCAGCCTCGCAATTCCTCCGTTGGCTCGGCTTGGAGACACTGTTAAAGTAACGTGTTCTCTCCGAGTATGTGATGGACTGTCAGCTGGCAGCAACGCCTTCGCTTCTGTCGGGTGCGGGGTGGTCTGGGTTACGCCAATGAACCCTAAACACTACCGGAAGACCACTTAAGGAAGGCTCCCCTCTGCGTGTCATTGGTCTCACGCTAAAATGTCCAAGGCTTCCTTTCCCAGTAAGAAAAAGATGAGGGGACGCGGCAGGGCTTCACGGGATTCTTCTATTGGTGTACGGCATGACGTGTTTCGGCGGTAGTCTCATCGGATGCCTCCGTTGTTGTACTCCCAAGAATGTCTTCTCTTGTTTTATTCGTTATACCCCTCCTCTGAAGTAGTGAGGGGCTCACCTGCACCGCATCTCGTACCTGAGCGCTCCTCCCAGTTCATGGTTAAAGACTGCATGCTCCAGCATGCAGTTGGTTCTCAGCATGGAGGAGTGCTCACCACACAGCCAGAATGTTTTCTATTCTCAATTGAGAGGCTGAGTTGGAGGGCGGTCGGCTTGGGATGGTAAAACTGTGTCGAGTGATTGTTGATTCCTGCCCCTGCGCTTCCAGCCTCGCAGTTCCTCCGTTGGCTCGGCTAGGAGACACCGTTAAAGTAACGTGTTCTCTCCGTGTGTGTCACGGACTGTCAGCTGGCAGCAACGCCTTCGCTTCCGTCGGGTGCGGGGTGGTCTGGGTTACGCCAATGAACCCTAAACACTACTGGAAGACCACTTAAGGAAGGCTCCCCTCTGCGTTTCATTGGTCTCGCGCTAATATGTCCAAGGCTTCCATTCCCAGTAAGAAAAAGATGAGGGGACGCGGCAGGGCTTCACGGGATTCTTCTATTGGTGTAGGGCATGACGCGTTTCTGCGGTAGCCTCATAAGATGCCTCCGTTGTTGTACTCCCAAGAATGTCTTCTCTTGTTTTATTCGTTATGCCCCTCCTCTGAAGTAGTGAGGGGCTCACCTGCACCGCATCTCGTACCTGAGCGCTCCTCCCAGTTCATGGTTAAAGACTGCATGCTCCAGCATGCAGTTGGTTCTCAGCATGGAGGAGTGCTCACCACACAGCCAGAGTGTTTTCTATTCTCAATTGAGAGGCTGAGTTGGAGGGCGGTCGGTTTGGGATGGTAAAACTGTGTTGAGTGATTGTTGATTCCTGCCCCTGTGCTTCCAGCCTCACAATTCCTCCGTTGCTCGGCTTGGAGACACTGTTAAAGTAACGTGTTCTCTCCGAGTATGTGACGGACTGTCAGCTGGCAGCAACGCCTTCGCTTCCGTCGGGTGCGGGGTGGTCTGGGTTACGCCAATGAACCCTAAACACTACCGGAAGACCACTTAAGGAAGGCTCCCCTCTGCGTGTCATTGGTCTCACGCTAAAATGTCCAAGGCTTCCTTTCCCAGTAAGAAAAAGATGAGGGGACGCGGCAGGGCTTCACGAGATTCCTCTATTGGTGTACGGCATGACGCGTTTCGGCGGTAGCCTCATCGAATGCCTCCGTTGTTGTACTCCCAAGAATGTCTTCTCTTGTTTTATTCGTTATGCCCCTCCTCTGAAGTAGTGACGGGCTCACCTGCACCGCATCTCGTACCTGAGCGCTCCTCCCAGTTCATGGTTAAAGACTGCATGTTCCAGCATGCAGTTGGTTCTCAGCATGGAGGAGTGCTCACCACACAGCCAGAGTGTTTTCTATTCTCAATTAAGAGGCTGAGTTGGAGGGCAGTCGGCTTGGGATGGTAAAACTGTGTCAAGTGATTGTTGATTCCTGCCCCTGCGCTTCCAGCCTCGCAGTTCCTCCGTTGGCTCGGCTTGGAGACACCGTTAAAGTAACGTGTTCTCTCCGTGTGTGTCACAGACTGTCAGCTGGCAGCAACGCCTTCGCTTCCGTCGGGTGCGGGGTGGTCTGGGTCACGCCAATGAACCCTAAACACTACTGGAAGACCACTTAAGGAAGGCTCCCCTCTGTGTTTCATTGGTCTCGCGCTAATTTGTCCAAGGCTTCCTTTCCCAGTAAGAAAAAGATGAGGGGACGCGGCAGGGCTTCACGGGATTCTCCTATTGGTCTACGGCATGACGCGTTTCGGCGGTAGCCTCATAAGATGCCTCCGTTGTTGTACTCCCAAGAATGTCTTCTCTTGTTTTATTCGTTATGCCCCTCCTCTGAAGTAGTGAGGGGCTCACCTGCACCGCATCTCGTACCTGAGCGCTCCTCCCAGTTCATGGTTAAAGACTGCATGCTCCAGCATGCAGTTGGTTCTCAGCATGGAGGAGTGCTCACCACACAGCCAGAGTGTTTTCTATTCTCAATTGAGAGGCTGAGTTGGAGGGCGGTCGGCTTGGGATGGTAAAACTGTGTCGAGTGGTTGTTGATTCCTGCCCCTGCGCTTCTAGCCTCGCAGTTCCTCCGTTGGCTCGGCTTATATATATATATGTATATATCAAAATGTGCATGTTTTTACAATCACAGCTGCTGCTGAACATATTTACAGTAAGCACCAGTAAGTTGAAATTATAATTGCATTTGATAGTTTAGCTTTGCTGCCTGCTATTTTGCATTAAACGCTATTTAGACTTGGGCTTCCCTACGCATTGTGATTAATTTTTAACACTCACTAATGATAGGTGGTTGCTATACCACTCTTCTTAGTGTCAGGTTTCACAGGAATCGAGCCCAGAAAAGGGTTAATTGATGTGCTCACCAACAGTTTATCATGCACCCACACACAGCAATAGGTTGCCATGTCATTGATGCTACGCAGCCATTGTAACCAGGCACAAAACTATCTAATCAGGTATCTGCCAGGAAGCAGGACATGAGAATCTATGTGCCTGTGAACCATATCCATTCCATGAAGATTTTCCTGCCAATAAGCCAGATGCATAATCACATGGGCAGGTAGATGATGAAAGTTTTACCTAGCTCGGGCAGATGTGAGCACAAATTAAGGAGAGGATTTTACTTACTAACAATAAAGTTTGGAATCTTTCTAGTAGTCTCTGTAATGTTTTCACCTTTGCTTGCATTTGTATTACAATCATTTCTCATCCATAGTGTCTTCAAATAATTAAAGTTTAATAAACTCCGACTAATATTACCTATAGAATGTGTTTACTGATTTGGGAAGGTTCTGGCAATTGGATAAGCTCTTCATAAACCCTGCATGTTCTCTGGAAGATCTGTTGTCCTCCAAATGTCTCCATAGAAATTTGTATAACCACAAGTCGAGGTGTGAGTTAACTCTCTGCTTTCTCTTTCCCTGCAGGGGGATGGCTATAATTAAAACTCAGTAGTCTGGAGCAGTCTAACCAGGTGTACCCTGGAGAGAGGGTGGGTAAGCAACAGTAAAAACCATTACGGGGCTAGACACTTTCTGTGTGGCTGAAAATCACATTGAAATCAGGACTGATTTCAATTTGATTTTCAGCCACACAGAAAGTGTGGTAGCTAAGGTGTCGGCAAGGTAGTGTACGAGCCTTCCATTCTTTGTGGGTTGTTCTATTCTGTTTATCCGTGGCTGCCTTTATGCATGGATGCTCCTATTAAAGCTCTTAATGAACTTCTTCTGTGTCGGACCTTTACTACATTTTTGACGACGAGCGGGATCTGGCAGGAGCATCCACCTTTCAAGCATTGCTGAATCAATCATTCGTGAGCCTACATTGAAGCAGATCATTTTAAAGAACAGACTAATAAGTCTGCTTCCTCCGGACTGCTGCCGCTTTCTCTTTCATTGTGTGGCATTGCGGTAATCCTTTAATTCTGTAACTGGAGTAAAAGCTCATGTTTTTGTCAGTTTCAGATACTTTTTTGCCTATCTACAGCACGCCCAAGATCCACCCTGCTACTTAAGCTATTCTTTGTGAATCCACAAAGTGTTTCCTGGATATTAATTTTAGCTCGCTTTGGAGGCTGTCATTTGAAGCTATTTTTTGTGAAAGTTCAAAGGTTTTCTAGACTGTTCGGTCTGTTTTATTTTACACGTTGTGTTTTGAAGTGGATTGCTTATTTCAACATGGCAAGTTCAAGTTGTGGTAACCCTCCACCACTGTTTTTCAAAGGTCCCAACCAAGCCAGCATGAATTGGGACAAATGGCTTATCATTTTAACAACTATTTACTGGCTATAAATGGCGCTACATTTTCTCCGCAAAGGAAAACAGCTTTATTCCTTAATCTTATGGGTAATGATGCTGAGGATATTTTTGAGCACTTACCTGCTTCAGCACCCCCACACAGAGTAGAAGCTGGGGATTATGATTGTTTTTCTGAAGCCCTTGATAGACTAAGCAAAAGATTTGAGGAGGAGCTACACATAGTCTTATAGAGATTTACCTTCTACACTCTCATCAATTGATTGAAGAATCTGAAGATGCATATGTCTCTCATTGAGAGTTTTGGCTGCTGACTGTGCGTTTGGCGCTGAGGCTGATAACTATATCAGGGATTAGCTTATAATTCGTTGTTCATTCAAGAAGATATAAGAGCAGTTCTTTCGTCAACGCAATCCTTCTCTCCAAGAGACTATTGACATTGCCAAGAGTGTAGAACGTTCTATTAGTTCTTTTAAAATGATTAATATTGATTCCACTATTGATGGTGTAGCAGCACTCTCTGTTAAAGATAGTAACAAAACTAATTTTTAAAGAACTACATTTGCTAAGCCAACTACTAGATATAATAATTATTTTTCGAAAATGGGGTGTAATCATTATGGATCTAAAACTCATTCAGCTTATTTGAAATGTTGTCCTGCCAAGAATAGAGAATGTTATTCTTGTGGTAAAATGGGTCATTTTGGAAATGTATGCTTAAACAAAGGTAAAAGAGTTTCCGTTATCCAAGAAAATGTCAATGAAGAATGATGCACACAAAAAGTTATGTTATGCATTAGAGACTGTCATAGCTTTTCTGAGTAGAAGAATGTTTGCATGGTTGATTCTCAAGATTCAGTTTCTGTAATTTACACTTACTGAGCGGAAAGGTAATGGGGTCCCCAAAACAAGCTCAAGAGACCTTCTTTAGTTTATAATACATAGTTCCTACATAAGGAGGATGTTAAAGCTAGGCGCTATATCACCTGTTTGCAATATCATTGTAATATGTTTCCTCCTTTTGTATTTTATGGAGTTGTAACCATGCTGACCATATTATTTTTTATTATATGCCAGCTTATGTTGACTAAAATACTTGACATGAGATCACATCGTTAAAATAAATATTTTAACCTTACTGTGTCTCTTTTTTACTCCTATTGTGGACTGGTATGAGAGTATAACAAAACAGTGTTCTCACTTCCCACCATTCCTGAGATGGTCCTAAGTCGCATGTTCTAGGTTGTCTAATCATTGGTTACTTTTCTATAGGACGAAGAGCTAATGTGACACGGATTGCTAGCTGGTTGGGGTTTCTAGGTACTGAGGTGAGTTTCTGGTACACCACAATTCACTAATGTCCTAGGTCTCTGTGCACAGTTCTGTATATGAGCAGAAATCCTTGCAACAGCAGTTGTTGAGGAAAGGTGCACCATTTTCATGGGACACTCCGCAACATCCTGCTTTTCAGAACATAAAAAATTAAATTATTGGTGCTGGTATTCTCACGCCATTCGAATCTGGCAGGGACACCTTTACCACAGTAGATGTCAGTGTTGATGGTCTTGGGGCTGTCTCGTCACAAACTAAATTTGGTGTAGAAAAACCTGTAGCTTTGGCTTCTCATACGCTCAACAGTTCTGAGCGAAATCATGCTGTTATCAAGCGTGAGGCTTTAGCTGCAGCATGGGGTGTACACTATTTTTGTACGTATTTGTGGGGAAATCATTTCCCTCTTAGAACTGACCACAAACCGCTGATTAGAATTCTTAGTCCAGGAGGTGCCAATAAGGGTTCACCTCGTTTGATGAGATTTGCAGCTAAATTACAGGAATTTATATATAAACTTGAATACATAACGGGTTGGAAAAATGTTCAAGCGGACTGTTTATTGAGACTCCCTCTGCCAGTGAAAGAGCATTTTAATTTTAATGAGGAAATAGTTTGTATGGTAGCCAGCACTGAAGATGCTTGTGTGGACGAGTTTAAATCTAGTTCCAAAGAGTGGCATCAAGCTGTCATTGATGATCCTGACTATTTGGAATTAGTCAACTCCATTCGGTCACGTTGGAAGCGTGAAGGATTGGTTAAACCTTCTTTACGTACCTATGTTAAATTACAAGAAGAACTTAATATTGGTGTTTCGGACTATGTGCTTTTGAGAGGTGAGAGATTTATTCCTCCTAGGACACTTAAAAAGAAGTTGTTTTTATTTGCTCGTGAAGGGCATTTAGGTCAGACTATCACTGTTAAATGGCTTAAGAATAAATTTTGTGGCCAGGTCTTTTTTTTTTTAAAGTAATTTTTATTGTAGTCATACATAGATCAGGCCAAAGCACATACATGTATCGCAGTAATCAGGGCGCTGTTGCGTATCATTTCTTGTCCCGTCTCACACAGCCTGTAAGCCCACAACCCGGGGGTTGGGCAGCAATAAGTTCTCAGCCCCTCCATGCCAGATGCTAATGTTGCAGGAGTACCGTGCCGTAGAAGTGTGTGTATGACTACTTTTATTCCTCACCTAACTGGTGTAAATGATCCCCCCTCCCCCCTCAAACTAGAAAACTCCCCTGCCCGCCCTCCCCCCTACCACCAGCCCGAGGGCCTCCGGCTATGTCCGTTCCTGCCCATCAAGGGCGTGTTCCTTGGTCTCCAATAGCCAATGGTTATGCATCGGTTCTTCAGCTTATCCTACCTTCCCTGCCCGTGTCAAGGGTCTCCTCCTCCTCATCCACCCCACAATCTCTGAGGGCCTGTATCATCATCTCCCACGCTGTTGCTGCCTCGGTCGCCTCCGGGTTAGGAGTCCTGCGCGCCAGCTGGTACCTGTGTGTGCTGTCGGAGGTCGCCCATTTCAAGAATTCGTTGAGCCACCTTCTAGGGGTCGGGCCCGCCCTCGCTTTCCAGTGCCTGGTTATCTCCCTCTTAGCCACTATCAACCCCATATCAATGAATTTGCTCGTGAGTTTATTTTTGGGGGTGTGAGGGAACTAGTGCAGTATACACTCCGCCGGGCCGAAATCTACTGTTCTGTCAGTCACCTCGTTCAGAGTCTCCCCTATGGCCTGCCAATAGTCCCAAAGGGCTGGGCACGCCCATAGCATGTGCACCAATTCAGCCCCCTCCTCCAGACAGCGAGGGCATGTCGCTTCCTCCGCTCCAAAGTACCTCTTTATCCTTCCCGGGGTCATATATGCCCTATGTAGTTTATAGTAGTGGATAATCTGAAACCTGGCGTTTCTCGTACTGTTGCGGGCCAGACGCACGAGCTGTGCCCACGTCGCGTCAGGGATGTCTTTACCTAGGTCAACTTCCCACTTGGCCTTCAGCGACGCGAGGGGTGGGAGATTTTCACGCACCATCCTATTGTAAAGGCACGTCACTGCCTTGATTGTACCCGCTGCCATCGTAGTGTTTTGGCATGCCGCAGCCGTCTCGGGTTCCGCCAGCCCTGTTCCCCAGTGTGTCTGGATTGCTCCACTCACCGCCGCGTGGAGAAGATATCCCCCCCTCGGAAGGTCGAAGCGTTCCAGCAGTTCTTGGAACTGGAGTAGCGTTCCGTTTTCGTAAAGGTCGCCGACAACCTGCACGCCCGCGTCTTCCCATCGCTGTAGGTGTGACCAGTCGCCTCCATGTGGTAGCGCCGTCAGCATGCCCAGCGGGATCTCGGGGGCGTACGGGCGTCGAATTCCTGCCCGCTTTTGCGCTCGGTTCCAGCATTGACGGTACGTGCGTTGTTTTAGCGACAAGTCTCGACCGTCTATCCGCTGTTGTAGGATGATATAGGCTAAGATGTGGCGGGGCGTACCCTTCAGCCTTCCATCTTCCGGGCCCCTGTATACTCGCGCTACCTCCTGCGTGAAGACCTGCAGTTGGGCAGCTAGATAGTAAAGCTCGTAGTCTGGCACCGCGAGTCCCCCCACGTCTTTCGGGCGGGTGAGCGTTGCCAGCGCCACCCTGCATCGTCCAGCTCCCCAGAGAAACGCTGTTATCTGGGACCTGAGCTGCCGGAAGAAGGAGCTAGGAATCCATACAGGGAGCGTGCGGAAGTAGTACAACAGTCGCGGTAGGGCAACCATCTTCAATAAGGATATTCTGCCGGCCACAGAGAGCCGCAGTGTGGCCCAGAAGGACATGCAGCCCCTCAGTCCCCGCACGCAGCCCCCTAAATTACCCTCGAGCAGGTCCGCTGCTGTGTGATAGATGTGGACCCCCAGGTATTTAATGCAGGTAGGTTCCCAGGCAATCGACGGCCGGTGGAGCGGCCGAGCAGTGCCCTCCCGCAGTGGAAACAGGCTTGTCTTGGTCCAGTTAACCTTCAACTCCGATAGTGCTCCAAACCGCTCTAGCAGTGCTTCCGCGCCCTCTAACTCCGCGACCTCGTTGTTCAGGAAGAGCAGCAAGTCGTCGGCGTACAGTGAGATGAACTGCTGCCCATCCCTGGCTCGCACCCCAGCGAAGTGCCGTCCCGTTCGGGCTTCAGCCGCCAGGGGCTCAATTGCTAGCGCAAACAAAAGTGGGGACAGGGAGCATCCCTGTCGGGTGCCCCTCTCCACCGGATATCGGTGGGATACCGTCGTCCCGATTCTCACTCTTGCCACCGCCTCCGCGTAAAGAACCCGTGTCCACTGAATATAGCCGGGACCTAGACCGAAAAGTTCCATAACCGTGTATAGATAGTCCCACTCTAGACTGTCAAATGCTTTTTCTATGTCAACAGAAAGGACCAGCGCGGTCCCGTCCTCCTCCCCCAGACCATCCATTAGGCGGAGAAGTCGCCTAATGTTAAGCGTGGTGTTGCGGGCCGGTATGAACCCGTTCTTGTCTTCGTGTATCAGTCCCGACATGTGTGGTAAGAGCCTCGCCGCCAGAATGGAGCTCAAAATTTTATAGTCGGTGGTGAGCATAGAGAGCGGCCGGTAAGACGCTGGGCTGCTGCTTTCCCTGCCCGATTTCAGGAGCTGCACCACTATTGCTTCACGCATAGACTGTGGTAAGCGGCCAGCTTTCCTGGCCTCCTTGTAAATTATTTGGAGCCGCGGCGCTAAAATATCCAGATACTTGCTATAAAATTCAATGGGCAGCCCGTCTATCCCCGGCGACTTATTGCGAGCCATTTTCTTCACAGCCCTCCTAATCTCGCCCAGTTCAATGTCCGTCCCCAGCTCCTTCGCCTGCTCCTCCTCCAGCCGCGGCAGGGTTAAGCCGTCCAAAAAGGCCTCGGCCGCTACCCCCCGGTCACCTGGGGCACTTTTATACAGGTCCTCATAATACTTTTGGAAACCATCCACTATATCTGATTGAGTGTAACGCATGAGGCCAGCCTGATCCTGTATATGTAGGATGGGAGAGCAGTGCCTAGTGGGGTTCGAGAGCCATGCCAGTAGGGTGCCTGATTTATCCCCTTCCACGTGGGATCGCAGCATATACGTTCTATAGTCAAAAGCACAAAGCCTCTCTACCTCGGCCGCCACCGCCTCCCTGGCTGAGCCGACCGCCTCCTGGAGATCTGGACGGCCCGGTCGCCTCCTCTCTGCCTCCCTAAGTCTGGTTTCCGCCCTATCCAAATCGCTCAACAACACCTTCCTCGTGCCTACATACTTCGTGATACATAGGCCCCTGATCACTACCTTAAAGGCATCCCATTCCGTAGCTCTAGAGGTCGCCGACCCCTCATTCTCCGCGAAGTACTGGGACATCCCTTCTCCAGGGCCGCACCAAGTAGGGGGTCCTCCAGTGTTTCTGGCCTAAGTTTCCAGGTCGGCACCCTGGGCGCCTCAGCCATCCAGGCCAGCCGAACCAAGAGTGGGTTGTGGTCCGGGATCGTTCTCGATAGTTACTCCGACCCGGTAACGGCCGGCAGGACGCTCCGAGAACACAGCACCGCATCTAATCGGACATGTAGATCGTGGAGCCCAGAGAAAAAGGAAAAATCCCGGTCAGTTGGATGCTGCGCCCTCCACACATCCGTCAGCTCCCAACTCTCCTGCCATTCCCACCTACCCCTAGTCAGTCGGTGCACCGGGGAGTCCCTCAGTGGTGGGTGGGATCTATCCAGGGTAGCGTCCGCTATGGAGTTAAAGTCCCCCCCCAGTAGGATCGGGCCCGCTAGGGAGTGTGCCAGTGTCCCCGACAATTCCGCAAAGAAAGCTAGTTGGTCGATGTTCGGGGCATATATACTAGCCAGAACGATGTCTCTACCCCTAAGCTTCCCCTCCACCACCACATACCTCCTCTCCTGGTCCAACAGCTGGCGTGTGAGTTGGAACGGTGTGCCTGCCCTGATCCAAATCAGAACTCCCCTAGCATAGGCTGAATAACAGGTATGAAAGTGCTGGCCCCTCCACCTCCTCTGCAGCGCTGCTCCCTCCTGCTTCGTGAGATGCGTTTCCTGTAGTAATGCGATATGCACCCCCCTCCGCAATAAAAAGGCATGCACTTTGTGTCTGCGCTGCATTGTGTGTAGCCCCCTCACGTTTCAGGTTATGCAGTTCAAACCGTTCACATTAGCCATTGTCCCATTGGTCAGGTCGATATCTGCCCTCCAATGCCAGCCCCTCGCTGATGGTGGTTTCCCCCCCAAACAAACCATGACCTCTCAACCGCCCACCCCCCAGCTTACCCAGGGTCAACGGTGGTAAAGAGATCAAACAAACCCCAACTGTGTCACCCCCCTCCCACCCCAGAACAGGCCCCAATACCAAGATATCAGCTCCCATCCAAACTCCCACACCTGATTGACCCAGGTTGCTGTTACACGGCCGTAGCCGTGGGTGCCTTAAGGGCCTACGGAGCGCGGCCTTGGCCAGAAGGGAGCTACGCTGCCCGCCCCCCGGCCCCTTCCCCAATCCCCCATGAATGGATCTGGCTGTGAGCCCAGTGACCTTCCCCAGCCCTCATGTCTACCAGGTCATGAGCCCTCGCCCAGTGTCCCAACCGTTACCCCTCGCCTGCAGTGTGCAATTCAGACATTCAGGATCTCCTCCGACGTCTGTGGCGTCACCAATGGGCCCTTGGCACGATGGATTCCAGATAGGTCCGATTCCGACCCTGAGGCCGAAACATGCGTGTCCGTGCCTTGTTTGGATCCAGGGCCCCCAGCCCGCGCCAGCTTCTCCACCTCCAGCAGCGCGGCCTTCCGTTCAGCTTCAGTTTGGGAGGCCGTCGGCTTGTGCGACCCCGGCTTCCCTTTCCGTAGCCTCTTCGATTTCCGCAGACCTACTGACGAGCGCTCCCGTTCCTTTTCCCTTTCCTCTCGGACTTTGGCTCCATCCGTCCCTGCCTTGTATGTTTCCCACCAGTCCCATGCGTCCGCTGCCTCACTGAAGAAGAGCATCTTGTCATCCACCACAATCCGGAGCTTGGCCGGGAAGAGCAAGGAGTAGGAAATGCCCTCGGTACGCAATTCCCTTTTAATCGTTAGGAAGGAGGCGCGTTGCTTTTGCGTCTCAAAGGTGAAATCAGGAAAAAGCGTGACCTTGCTGTTCGCAATCTGAAATGGGCCAGCGTCCCGGGCTTTTTGCAAGAGCAGGTCTCTGTCCTTGTAATGTAGTAGCTTGGCTATGATCGGTCTGGGGGCAGCCCCGGCTTAGGAGGACCAGACGGGACCCTATGCGCTCGCTCCAATGTGAAGAATGGCGACAGCCCCTCCGGTGCAACCACTGTCCTCAGCCAGTTATCAAGATAGGCCACCATATCCTTCTCCCCCTCAGTCTCCGGCACGCCTACTATCCGGACATTGCTGCGTCGGCTCCTATTTTCCGCATCTTCTGCCCGCCTCTCCAGAGCTTGAATGCGGTCTAGGGCATCTGTGAGTTTGCTCTCCAACACTTTCTGAGCGGGCGCCAGGTCCTTTAGCGTGGTCTCATTGTCTCTGACCCTGTCCTTTAGCTTGTTGTGGTCCGCCCGCAGTAGGCCCAGCCCCGACGCTACCTGAGCAATGTCATTGTGCAGCGTTTCACGCGTGGTCGTTATGGCCTCTAAGATGCGATCCTGCAGCCGCTGCAGGTCCGTGGGCTCAGCAGGGTCGCCCTCCGCTGCATCCGAGGTCGCCGCCCCCTCCACCTTGCTTCTCGGCTTCCCCATTGTGTCCAGGGCCCTGCCTCAGGCGTCTGTCCAGTGCCCGGTGCCCCTATTGGGCGTCCGCTGTCCCACGGGCCCTTAATCGGTGGTGCAGTCCTGTTGCTCGGCTGCCGCCGCCCCTCCCGCGTTCGTTGCTGTGGGCTCTGGGGGGGGTATCAGGAGTCTCAATCGGCCCTCTCCGTCTCGTGCCTTCAGGGACCGCTCTCTGCCCGCCCCTCTCCGCTGTGCCCGCGTTGCGTGCCTCTGCGCCCCTAGGAGCCGCCACCATGTAAATTCGGGGCTCGTCCGGCGCTCCGTGGTAGGTCGCCACTGCCACTCGCGGCCTCATTGGGCCTTGACCGCCAGGCCCCCTGAGCGGCTCTTATCTCCTTTGGTCGATCGCTGCCCACGGGGGGGCGTCTCGATTTCCTCCGCCCCCTTCCTCTCACCTCCTTTCTCGCCGGGGAGGGGGGGGTGGGGGTCTCAGGACAGAGTCCGGTGCTCCTGGCTCGATCTGCGTCCCCTTCCTCCCGCCAGCAGGGACACCTCCGGGCGGCCGTCTCCCCCAGGGCGGCCGCCTGCGTCACGTTGATGGCCAGCCCCTCCCGCTAAGGCAGCGGCAGTCACCAGGTCCGCCGGACCCTTCGGTCTCAGTGAAGGCGGTCGCCGGATGCCTCGTGGCCGGCGGCCGCACCCGATTGTAGAGCCGCGTTGCAGCGGGCGGCCAGGCCAGTTTCAGCGCCCTCGGCTCCTCGTGGCGGCCGCCATCTTGAGCGCCTCCTTCCTCCTGCTCCGGCCGCTCCGGTGTTCGGCGGCCGCACTCGGGGAAACAGCCAACGCAGCGGCTCCAATTACGCCCCGCAAGTCACCGCGATGCTCCCCTTCAGCACCGGGGCTCACGTGGGCTCTCCGCCGTTTTTATCAGGATGATCGAGGGGAAGAGGCACGGAGCTCTGGGCTCACGCCGCCATCACCCTCGGCGTCCAAGCCACGCCCCCTTGGTGGCCAGGTCTTGATGAAGATGTTAGGCTTTGGGTGGAAAGTTATTGTGTATGTAGAGAGAGCGGAAAGCGATTGAAAGTTGGTTCGAAAAGCATGGTTTCTATTTCTGGTAATAGTGGTGGTTCACCTTGGGAAAAAGTTTGTCTTGATTTTATTGGACCTTTGGATTTTATTCCTGGTGATAAACGTTTTGCCATGGTGATAGTAGATCTTTTCTCCAGTGGCTTGAAGTGGAATTTTTACGGAATATTACCACCACTACAGTTATTGAGAGCTTATGATATATTTTTAAGAAAGAAGGTTTTCCACACACTTTGGTCTCAGACAACAGAACATAATTAACTTCTCATGTTATGATTAGCTTCCTCGTGAATAATGGCATAAGGCATATGTGTACTTCATTGTACAACCCTCAGGGAAATGATATGGTTGAACGTATGAATAGGGTTGTCAAGGGTGCTATTCAAATGGCTATACAAGGATGGCAGAATGTTCAGAAGTGTGTGCAAGACATGGTGTGGGCTCACAATACCACAGTGCATAGTGTCACTGATGAGATACCTTTTACAAGGATGAGAGGGAGGTCACCTAAAACTAAATTGACACCTCATTGGATGTATGAAAGCGGCACAAGGACTGTTAAAACAGAACGATTTGGTAACATTGAAGTTGGAGATTTAATCAAGGTTAAGTGGGGAAGGAGAAAGCATAGCCCAAATAAGTGGAGAAGTGTGGCTCACTGGTTAGAGCGGCAGACTCTGAAGCAGAGATCAGGCCCAGGACCAGGGTTCAAGTCCCGACGCAGCAGGGTCTTGGGCTCAATGTCCGCGGACTCGATAATTCTCACCTCGGCGCCTACTCTAATCATGGGTCCCAAACTGCAACTCTGGGCAATAGCTTGCTTAATCTCCACAACGGCCCCTACAACACTGGGATGCCTGGCTTCACTTTGGGGGTGCCCAGGAGGGGCATCTCACAGGGAGAGCCAGGAAGGGTTCCAAAGTGTTATACAGCGCCGGGACGCCCCGCTGGGGCAGCTCTGCGCTTTACAAAATACACTACATTTACAACCCGAGCTGCGTAGCCAGGTTGGAGACAGCAGGCACAGGCTCCTAGTCTCACTTGGACCGCAAATTCAAGGCGCTCAAGCAAATCACGAGTCTGGTCTCATGCATAAGAGACGTGTCAGGATTGGCCGCAGAAGAGTCTGGGAGCCTGTGCCTGACTGGAGAAGAACAGCGCGATGCGGCTAGCTGCAGGTAAGCGATTAATATATTTTTTTGTATTGGTATTTTATTTATGGTCCATCGTTCCCTTGATCCCTTCCCCTGCCCCACCACTCTTCAACAACACCAGCTGCTACTGAGTGTAACCTCGTTTTCAAAATTGACAAGGGACGCCGCATTCAGTGAGAATAGCGTCAGTATTTGTGAATATGAATTCAATCTTCCTTCCAAGGCTATACAAGGGCTTCCTCCTGGATACCTGCATGTTAGGTAGGTTTCTGCTAAAACTAATTACTTGTTGTCAACTGACCTTCTCACATTGAGATATATATATGCGAGGGACGAAACGCGTCATGGCTGCTGGTGCATCGCGAAAGGAATACCAATAAATCTTTGCAGCTAATTGAGCCTTGGTGGTCCGTGCTGTTTCTTTCGCAAAATGAGTAAAGTGTGGGGAGAGTTTCTTGTTATATATATCTATATATATATATATATATATATCAAAACCAAGAGAGTCCCCAAAGGAAAGGTCACACGGGAAGGGTTTCCGCACATCATCACCAGCAGTTGCCAGCACGACAGCCAGCGCAGCGTACATATTGCAGAATGCCAAACGTTTCAAGCCGTAGCCCTTGATCACCGGCCTGCAATTGACACAAAGAGGCATCCATTAAACAAGGAACTTTATTTGTTGATAACAGTCCCGCCCCTGTGGGCGTGAGCAGGCATGGCATCATGGTAAATGTAGTCCATCTGCTAAGGACCTAACGTTCCAAATATAACCCAGTGGCTTGGGTGCCTCATAGTGTCACAATGTTAGTCCAAGTGGGTGAGCGCTTGCGTGGTAACTGCAGTGACGACGCTGCAAGGCAGATCCGGAGCACGGGCAACCACCTATGCTCCCTGGGCGTGAGGAGCCTCACCCGCAGAGGTATTGGCAGTGGGAAGCCTGGCATACACTGCTGTTCACCCTACAGGGATTTATATTGATGGAGTGGCAGGAGGCAAGCCACTTGGGGAGAGAACTTTTAGTCCAATTGCTGCAGGATTATGGACTACATTAACCAGCATGCCTGCGACGCCCACTGGGGCAGGACTTTACATTTTTGAATAAATAGCAGTTCTTCTATCTCGCTTCCTGCCTCTTCAATTGCCAGTGATCAAGAGCGTCCTGCTCGAAACGCGTATGGCTGCATGAAACGCGTGATGCCTGACAACCATACTGCCGCCTGCGGAGTGGTGTGTGTCCTGACGTGTGTGGCTCCTCATCTTGGGCAACCTTGTGTTCATAATATATATATATATATATATATATATATATATATATATATATATATATATATATATATTCACTGAAAAAACCATAGGTTATAGACCATATATAGTTAGGGATTAGCATTTACAAAACCTTATTTTACTCGCACAAAACCATTGAAATTCCATATATAGTTAGTTGCACTAACTATATATCGCGCACCCGCAATCCATTGCTAATGATGTCACATATTACATCATTCATGACATGGTCAGTGACATCACTGATGACATCACTGATGACATCTCAAATGACATCACTGATGACATCACTGACATCTCATTTGACATTACTGATCACATCACTGATGATATCATTTATGTGATAATACAATGAACATCTTCAGACTCTAATATAACCTTAGATACAATCAGTATAAACAGACACTCACAGACTGTCACTTATCCATGGAGTTACTCACACACCTACTCAGTCATGCAAAAGATTAATCACACCTCCATTTCCTCAACTATACAGTTATACACACCTTACTTATTCAAACATATACTAACACATATTTACTCTCTTATACAATCCCTGATACAAGTTCACAATGATCGATACAGCCACTCTCTCATTCACTAGCTCTTATGTTCAGTTATTTATATATGTCAACTCTCACATGGACTGTGTTTTACATATGTACTTACTTTGACATGTAGCACTGAGATATCCATTCACTCACCAATACACTCATGCAGTCAGTCGACCGCCCATACAGCTGTTTCCACATGCACTTTTGAACCCATACATTTAGTTAATCAACTGCTCACACATCTATGCACAGAGTCATACACCTCCCAGCCACCCACACACATACTCAGTCTCCCATACAAATACTTGGGCAACCATTCAATAACCCATATAGTTACTCATATAGCTACTGATTTAAACATGCAGCAGTTTACAGAACAACATATATAATGATTGCCAAATTAAGACAGTTTAGTCACTAACCCATGCACTCAGTGAGACACATTTAATCACTCACTCATACAGTCAGTCATGCACCTACTAAATCCTTCATCCAGACACTTATACATCCACTCATTCTTCAATATGTAAGACATATTTTAACTTTACAGAAACATACAGTCACTGGGTGTTGTCATCAGTGATGTCATCAGTGAAGTCATTTGAGATGTCATCAGTGATGTCATCAGTGATGTCATTTGAGATGTCATCAGTGATGTCATCAGTGATGTCACTGACCATGTCATGAATGATGTAATATGTGACATCATTAGCAATGGATTGCGGGTGCGCGATATATAGTTAGTGCAACTAACTATATATGGAATTTCAATGGTTTTGTGCGAGTAAAATAAGGTTTTGTAAATGCTAATCCCTAACTATATATGGTCTATAACCTATGGTTTTTTCAGTGAATTTTCAAGGTTTTGTAAATGCAAATTCCTAACTATATATGGTCTATAACCTATGGTTTTTTCAGTGAATTTCATTGGTTTTTTAAAAGCTAATATCTATAGCTGTAAAATATATTCTTTATTACGTGACGTATCACGTCGCCCGTGAGACGCCTCATGATGCATCGCATAACCGTGACGTATCGTCTCTGCAGCGCAAACCAAACCCGTAACGTAAGCGCGCCAGAGCACGCTTAAAGATATATATATATTTTTTTACCTTAATTAGACAAAATCCACACGTGCACATATCACAAACGTTCCAAAACACAATATGTCGGACTCCCATTACGCTGCCAGTTAGCTGGCCGGTTAACGTACCGGAAAGCACCTCTACCGCGAAAAATCGCAATATTTTTTTCTTTTGCCCCGCGGGCAACTTTAATAGCCCCCTCATCAATCCTAGGGGTTCACCTTACCCCTTTCCTTCATTTACACCTTTTTTTTTTCCACCTCTTGTCTCTCGATCTCCAGACTGTTTACAATGTTAACAGCCAATCAGCTACTCCTCAGACTCCCGTTACGCTGCCGGTTAGCTGCCCGGTTAGCTGCCCGGTTAGCTGCCCGGTTCGCGTACCGGGACGCGTCTCTACGGCGAAAAAATCTGAATTTTTTAAAAAAAAAATTTTTGCCCCGCGTGGCTCTATAATATCCCCCTCATCAATCCTAGGGGGTCAGAAGGGGTCTACCTTGCCCCCTTTCCTTCATTTCCCCCTTTGTTTTGGCCTCCTCTTGTCTCTCGATCCTACCGAGAGACAAGATGGCGGCCGCTCCGGACTGTTTACAATGTTGACAGCCAATCAGCTACTCCTCAGACTCCCGTTACGCTGCCGGTTAGCTGCCCGGTTAGCTGCCCGGTTCGCGTACCGGGACGCGTCTCTACGGCGAAAAAATCGGAATTTTTTTAAAAAAATTTTTTTGCCCCGCGTGGCTCTATAATATCCCCCTCATCAATCCTAGGGGGTCAGAAGGGGTCTACCTTGCCCCCTTTCCTTTATTTCCCCCTTTGTTTTGGCCTCCTCTTGTCTCTCGATCCTACCGAGAGACAAGATGGCGGCCGCTCCGGACTGTTTAGAATGTTGACAGACACCAGAGAGCCAATCAGCTTCGCATCGCAAAGTTCCGATACGCGAAAAGTACGCGAACCGGAGCGCTGCCCGGAGCGCTGTTACAGATATATATCTTGTTTAAAACGTTAATTTCTCAAAATTCACTGAAGCACATATATTGAGACCTAGCAAAGGCACATCGGGCCAACAGTCCCTACAATTTTGCCAAGTTTCGTGCAAATCCATTCAGCCGTTCGGGCTAAAAGTGAGTCCAACCGCCCTATGGAAAAATGAATGGGAAAAACGTGTTTTGGGACCCCCCTTTTTTCTCGGCCCCCCCTTGAAGAACCCCCCCCAAATTTTCAGGGGCTGCTCAGAAACAAAATGTGCCATTTTCCTGAAAATTTCAGCCAATTCCGTCCACAAACGCCAAAGTTATTAGACATAGAATTTTCAGAAATCCCATAGGGAAAAAATCCTAACTATATATACCTACTGGCTATCGCCAGTAGGTAATATATATATATATATATATATATATATATATATATATATATATATATATATATATATATATATATATATATATATATATATATATATATATATATATATATAGATCTATATATAATATATATAGATCTATATATAATATATATAGATCTATACATATATATATATATATATATATATATATATATATATATATATATATATATATATATATATATATTTATTACCTATTGGCAGTCACTAGTATAAGGTTTTAGTTAAAACCTAGTTTCCATAGGAAAAGCGTTTTTTGATTTGCCAATAACTTTGGGGCTGTATTTTAGAGTAGGTGTTTCAAAGGTTATATTAGGGTGTGAGAAGGTGCATCAGATTATCATGTGGATGATGTCATCAGTGATGTCTCTGACCATGTCATGAATGATGTAATATTTGACATCATCCACAGTGCATTGCGTGGGCCCGAGTTATAGTTAGCTGAACTAACTATAACGGCTGAATTTCTCTGGTTTTGTATGAGTGAAATGTCTAACTAACTATAACATCACTAAAACCTGTTGTTTTTTTCAGTGAATTTCTAAGGTTCTTTAAATGCTAATTTCTAACTATAATGTCCCTGAAACCTGTTTTTTTTCAGTGAATATATATTCCCAGTAAGAAAAAGATGAGGGGACGCGGCAGGGCTTCACGGGATTCTTCTATTGGTGTACGGCATGACGCGTTTCGGCGGTAGCCTCATCAGATGCCTCAGTTGTTGTACTCCCAAGAATGTCTTCTCTTGTTTTATTCATTATGCCCCTCCTCTGAAGTAGTGAGGGGCTCACCTGCACCGCATTTCGTACCTGAGCGCTCCTCCCAGTTCATGGTTAAAGACTGCATGCTCCAGCATGCAGTTGGTTCTCAGCATGGAGGAGTTCTCACCACACAGCCAGAGTGTTTTCTATTCTCAATTGAAAGGCTGAGTTGGAGGGCGGTCGGCTTGGGATGGTAAAACTGTGTTGAGTGATTGTTGATTCCTGCCCCTGCGGTTCCAGCCTCGCAGTTCCTCCGTTGGCTCGGCTTGGAGACACAGTTAAAGTAACGTGTTCTCTACGTGTGTGTCACGGACTGTCAGCTGGCAGCAACGCTTTCACTTCCGTCGGGTGCGGGGTGGTCTGGGTTACGCCAATGAACCCTAAACACTACTGGAAGACCACTTAAGGAAGGCTCCCCTCTGCGTGTCATTGGTCTCACGCTAATATGTCCAAGGCTTCCTTTCCCAGTAAGAAAAAGATGAGGGGACGCGGCAGGGCTTCACAGGATTCTTCTATTGGTGTACGGCATGACGCGTTTCGGCGGTAGCCTCATCAGATGCCTCCGTTGTTGTACTCCCAAGAATGTCTTCTCTTGTTTTATTCATTATGCCCCTCCTCTGAAGTAGTGAGGGGCTCACCTGCACCGCATCTCGTACCTGAGCGCTCCTCCCAGTTCATGGTTAAAGACTGCATGCTCCAGCATGCAGTTGGTTCTCAGCATGGAGGAGTGCTCACCACACAGCCAGAGTGTTTTCTATTCTCAATTGAGAGGCTGAGTTGGAGGGCGGTCGGCTTGGGATGATAAAACTGTGTCGAGTGATTGTTGATTCCTGCCCCTGCGCTTCCAGCCTCGCAGTTCCTCCGTTGGCTCGGCTTATATATATATATGTATATATCAAAATGTGAATGTTTTTACAAGCACAGCTGCTGCTGAACATATTTACAGTAAGCACCAGTAAGTTGAAATTATAATTGCATTTGATAGTTTAGCTTTGCTGCCTGCTATTTTGCATTAAACGCTATTTAGACTTGGGCTTCCCTACGCATTGTGATTAATTTTTAACACTCACTAATGATAGGTGGTTGCTATACCACTCTTCTTAGTGTCAGGTTTCACAGGAATCGAGACCAGAAAAGGGTTAATTGATGTGCTCACCAACAGTTTATCATGCACCCACACACAGCAATAGGTTGCCCTGTCATTGATGCTACGCGGCCATTGTAACCAGGCACAAAACTATCTAATCAGGTATCTGCCAGGAAGCAGGACATGACAATCTATGTGCCTGGGAACCATGTCCATTCCATGAAGATTTTCCTGCCAAAAAGCCAGATGCGTAATCACATGGGCAGGTAGATGATGAACGTTTTACATAGCTCGGGCAGATGTGAGCACAAATTAAGGAGCGGATTTTACTTACTAACAATAAAGTTTGGAATCTTTCTAGTAGTCTCTGTAATGTTTTCACCTTTGCTTGCATTTGTATTACAATCATTTCTCATCCATAGTGTCTTCAATAAATTAAAGTTTAATAAACTCCGACTAATATTACCTATAGAATGTGTTTACTGCTTTGGGAAGGTTCTGGCAATTGGATAAGCTCTTCATAAACCCTGCATGTTCTCTGGAAGATCTGTTGTCCTCCAAATGTCTCCATACAAATTTGTATAACCCACAAGTCGAGGTGTGAGTTAACTCTCTGCTTTCTCTTTCCCTGCAGGGGGATGGCTATAATTAAAACTCAGTAGTCTGGAGCAGTCTAACCAGGTCTACCCAGGAGAGAGGGTGGGTAAGCAACAGTAAAAACCACTATGGGACTAGACACGTTCTGTGTGGCTGAAAATCAAATTGAAATCAGGACTGATTTCAATTTGATTTTCAGCCACACAGAAAGTGTTGTAGCTAAGGTATCGGCAAGGTAGTGTACGACCCTTCCATTCTTTGTGGGTTGTTCTATTCTGTTTATCCGTGGCTGCCTTTATGCGTGAATGCTCCTATTAAAGCTCTTAATGAACTTCTTCTGTGTCGGACCTTTACTACATTTTTGACGACGAGCGGGATCTGGCAGGAGCATCCACCTTTCAAGCATTGCTGAATCAATCATTCGTGAGCCTACATTGAAGCAGATCATTTTAAAGAACAGACTAATAAGTCTGCTTCCTCCGGACTGCTGCCGCTTTCTCTTTCATTGTGTGGCATTGCGGTAATCCTTTGATTCTGTAACTGGAGTAAAAGCTCATGTTTTTGTCAGTTTCAGATACTTTTTTGCCTATCTACAGCACGCCCAAGATCCACCCTGCCACTTAAGCTATTCTTTGTGAATCCACAAAGTGTTTCCTGGATATTAATTTTAGCTCGCTTTGGAGGCTGTCATTTGAAGTTTTTTTTTGTGAAAGTTCAAAGGTTTTCTAGACTGTTCGGTCTGTTTTATTTTACACGTTGTGTTTTGAAGTGGATTGCTTATTTCAACATGGCAAGTTCAAGTTGTGGTAACCCTCCACCACTGTTTTTCAAAGGTCCCAACCAAGCCAGCATGAATTGGGACAAATGGCTTTGTCATTTTAACAACTATTTACTGGCTATAAATGGCGCTACATTTTCTACGCAAAGGAAAACAGCTTTATTCCTTAATCTTATGGGTAATGATGCTGAGGATATTTTTGAGCACTTACCTGCTTCAGCACCCCCACACAGAGTAGAAGCTGGGGATTATGATTGTTTTTCTGAAGCCCTTGATAGACTAAGCAAAAGATTTGAGGAGGAGCTACACATAGTCTTATAGAGATTTACCTTCTACACTCTCATCAATTGATTGAAGAATCTGAAGATGCATATGTCTCTCATTGAGAGTTTTGGCTGCTGACTGTGCGTTTGGCGCTGAGGCTGATAACTATATCAGGGATTAGCTTATAATTCGTTGTTCTTTCAAGAAGATATAAGAGCAGTTCTTTCGTCAACGCAATCCTTCTCTCCAAGAGACTATTGACATTGCCAAGAGTGTAGAACGTTCTATTAGTTCTTTTAAAATGATTAACATTGATTCCACTATTGATGGTGTAGCAGCACTCTCTGTTAAAGATAGTAACAAAACTAATTTTTAAAGAACTACATTTGCTAAGCCAACTACTAGATATAAAAATTATTTTTCGAAAATGGGTTGTAATCATTATGGATCTAAAACTCATTCAGCTTATTTGAAATGTTGTCCTGCCAAGAATAGAGAATGTTATTCTTGTGGTAAAATGGGTCATTTTGGAAATGTATGCTTAAACAAAGGTAAAAGAGTTTCCGTTATCCAAGAAAATGTCAATGAAGAATGATGCACACAAAAAGTTATGTTATGCATTAGAGACTGTCATAGCTTTTCTGAGCAGAAGAATGTTTGCATGGTTGATTCTCAAGATTCAGTTTCTGTTGAACTTACTAATGATTTATCTTCTGATTTGAGTTGGTTGGAAGCAAATCAATTGATATCTGGTGTTTCCTTGGAAGGCATTGATGGGGAACATCATGCTCCACCTATGTGTGAAATTAGTATTGATGATAAAACTTTACAAGTCATGGCTGACTCAGGTTCTCCATACACTATTATTTCTGATTTATTTTTTAAGAAGAATTGGAATAAAAATAATTTGGAACCATCTGACATTAAAGTTTATTGGTTTGGTGGAAAAGAAATTGCCATAAGCGGTTATTTTGTGTCTGAGATTAAATTCAGACGTAAAGTTATTTTAGGAAAACTATATGTAGCTGTTGATGGTTTACAGGTCTTAGGTTGGAGACAATAATGAAAGTTTAACATTACTCTTTGCCCAAATTCAAAAGTACAAGCTTATTTTGCTGAAGCTCTGGACGTTGTTCAAAGTGTTTTGGAGAAAGATAACAGACTAGAATCTATCCTTGATAAGCATAAAAATCTCTTTCAGAAAGAATTATGTCAGGTTAAAGGATTCTCACACCATATTCAACTTAAAAAGAATGCTGTTCCTGTGAAACATAAATTGAGATACGTTCCTCTGTCTATTCGTTCTGAATGATCCCAAATGCTTAAAAATATGTGTGCTGAAGGAATTATCGAACCTGTGAACTCATCAAAATGGGTTTCTACCATTGTTTTAGTTAAAAAAAAATGGGGAACTTCGTCTTTGCTCAGATCTTGGGTCTGTTAACAAACTAATCCTAATTGATTGTCATCCTCTGCCCCGTATTCAGGATTTGTTATCTAAATTGGATGGTGCGAAGGTCTTTTCCACCATAGACCTTAAATCGGCTTATCATCAAGTCACACTTTCTCCCCAGTCAAAACATATAGTTACCTTTATTACACGTGATGAAGCATTTAGGTGTGTCATAATGCCGTTTGGATAAGGCATCTGCTGCTTCGATCTTTTAAAAATTGATGTTCTGTCTTTTTGGGAGTATCGAAGGGGTGGTAGCTTTCCAAGATGACATTCTTGTTTTTTCCAAAAACAATCATCGACATGCTTCCTTACTAAGTAGAGTTTTGTCTATTTTGGAGGACAAAGGTATGACTGTACGCTTAGATAAGTGTAAACTTTTTACAAATGAAGTTGAGTACTTAGGACGTATCATATTTAGTTCTGGTATTGCTCCTAAAGAAGATTTACTTAACTCCATCCGTGACATGTATGTTCCCAAATGTAAAGAACAACTCAAATCGTTTTTAGGCTTGTGAGAGTTTTATGCAGTATTTGTGCAAATGTTTTCTGACATTGTTTTACCTTTAAGATTATTGTTAAAAAAAGGTGTCAAATCTGAGTGGCTGGAAGTGCATGATTCTGCTTTCAATAAATTTAAAAATTCGATCATTGTGTCCAAACCATTATTTGCTTTTTCACAAGATGGAACTAATGTCATTACTGTTTATGCCAGTTCCACAGGGCTCGGTGCAGTGTTTAGTCAAATCAAGGATGGTGTTGAACGCACTATTGCTTTTGCTTCCAGACCTTTAACTACTGGAGAATCAATCAATCAATCAGAGTGCTAGTAAAGCGCGCTACTTACCCGTGAGGGTCTCAAGGAGCTGAGGGGGGGGTGCTGCTACTGTTCGAAGAGTCAGGTGTTGGGGAGTGTTCTGAAGGCGACTAGGTCTTGGGTCTGCCGTATGTGGGTAGGGAGGGTGTTTCAGGTCTTGGCGGCAAGGTAGGAGAAGGATCTGCCACCGGAGGTCATAAGTTGGATCCGGGGGACAGCGACGAGGGCGAGGCTGGCGGAGCGGAGCTGGCGGGTGGGGGTGTGAAAGCTGAGTCTGCTGTTCAGGTAGGCTGGTCCGGCATTGTGGAGTGCTTTGTGGGCGTGGGTGAGGAGCTTGGAGATGATCCTCTTGTCGACGGGGAGCCAGTGTAAGTCTCTCAGGTGGCGGGTGATGTGGCTGCGGCAGGGGACGTTGACGATCAGTCGGGCGAAGGCGTTTTGGATGCGTTGTAGTCGTCTTAGGTGTTTGGCTGGGATTCCTGCATAGAGTGCGTTGCCGTAGTCCAGTCTGCTGCTGATGAGGGCCTGTGTCACCATTCTTCTTTTTTCAGTCGGGATTCACTTGTAGATCCTGCGGTGCATGCATAGGGTGTTGCAGCAGGAGGAGGAGTCGGAGTTGACCTGTCTATTTATTTATTTATTTACGAAGTTTTGTATAGCGCTGTGAGGACACGGACTCTGTCGATGCCCACTCGGGGCACTTTTCCCCTCATTGCTCTCCTATTCTGTGTTCACAGAACGCTCAGAATGAATACTACCCCTTTAATTCCTGTGCCTGGGCCGGTCAGCTGGTAGGATCACGTGGTTGCGAGTTGCTGAAAAAGGAAGACGCCGAGGATGACCGGCGTTCATTTGGACCTACTGATCAGGAGCAGACGCTGGTGACAAATTTCAAGGTTCCCCCCTGGATCAACGCGTCGGAGGAAAGTCTTCCCTGGAGCAACGGGTCGGAGGATCCGGAACCAGCTGCTGCTGAGGAGTCGTCACTGTGGGACCGAAGACCGGACGAACACGAAGAAGGGCAGCCAGACCCTAGCTGGCATCGCCACGGCCCAGGAGAAGGGTCGTGGCTTAACAAGGTACGGGGTAGACTTGCGTTATCACTGGGAGGGACTTGGGGTTCGGGGAAGGCTGGGAGCGGCACGACTGAGAAAGCGTAAAACCCACTGTGCTATTGCGCTGCTCACTGGTGATGGTGGTGATTTCCCTACACTTTCCCCGGCAACCTGCGACATAGGAAGGAAGGAGAAACCCCTTCCTGATATTTCTTTGTTTTCTTTTTCTTCCCTTCAACCCGGTGCAATGAGAGCGAGTCCAGAAGGGAGGCGGTACAAGAGAGTAGGAAGCTGTTCTTCCCCGAACTCCATAAAGGAAGAGGACTACCACTCCCATAATCCCCGGGAAAAGACTTTGTGAGAACTTTCTAATTACGTTTTCTGTGAAGGAACAGCCCCGTTCTAAATCACTTCTTCTGTTATAAGCCTCAATAAATAGCCATCTGACAAAAAGAGCATATCTACTCCTGGCCTACTTCTCGCCCACTCCACAAGTGGTGTCAGAAGTGGGATCATAGTTCGCCTCACAATGGAGAATTTAATACAGCAGCTAATCCGTGGGCAAGAGAAGCTGGAATGGGCAGTGGAAAAGCAGATGACTTCTGCTCAAGCAGACCGGGAACTCATGAGAGACAGTCTAGCTAACCATGCCGATCAAATGCAAAAAGTAGCAGACGACAGACGGGAGTTAACCACACAGCTACAAATAAGGGCAGGAACTGGGCCAAACATATCTCTTCAGAAGTATGCGCCAGGGGAAGACCCCGATGCCTTCCTTCTTAATTTCGAAAGGGCGGCAAGGGCATCTGGGTGGCCTGAAGCGAAGTGGCCTTTCTTCTTAGCCCCGCTTCTTACTGGAGAAGCACAAGCTGCCTACCAAGTAGCTAACCCCAATGGAAATACTTCATATACAGAAATAAAAGACTTAATATTAGATCACATGGGCTTAGATGCAGAGGCATATAGAGTATGGTTCAGGAAGGAACGCGGCACCACAACAGATAATCCAAAAACTTTGTACTTCAAACTAAAGGCAGCTGCAGACAAATGGCTAAGACCCCATTCCCAAACCAAGGATGAGATTATGGATATGATTTATTTAGAACAATTCTTAGAGGCCCTACCATACCCCATTCAAAGTTGGTTGAAACAACACAAGCACCTGAGTCCCGAACAGGCTGTAGAAATGGCTACTACATTTTATAGGGCACAACCCAGGGCCTTACCTTGGGACTCTGAAAAATCTACAAAACCAATGAGTGGTCCGGTGAAACCTGAAAAGAAACAGTTGAAACCTTTGCTAGATGTAGTCAAGCCAAGAACTCCCCGTTTAGAACCGCCTCCCCTACGCAATCCCCAGTGCTTTGAATGCGGAGAATGGGGTCATATAGCACGTAACTGTCCCAGGAAGAAACCACCCGAAGAGCCGATGGATATCGGATGTATACCCCACTCCATCCTATACTCTGCAGAACTCGGACCCAGTTTCCACGTAAGTGTTCATGTCAAGGGGGTGCAGGTGAGGGCCTTGCTAGACTCTGGGTGCAAACAGTCAGTCATTCTCCAGTCCATTGTAGCACCACTTCCTGAGGAGGTGGAAGACTCTGTACCAATTAGGTGTGTCCACGGAGATGTGAAGGTTTATCCCATTATCAAAATCCCTGTCACTCTTCCCCAAGGTCAGACGATAAATATCAAGTTAGGGGTTGTACCTAGCCTACCTGAACAGATGATAATAGGGCAAGACAATCCCTCATTTCTTAGCATGCTAAGAAACAAACTACAGAACGATCCTTCCACAAACAGAGCTCGTCCTACTCTTCTAACCCAAGCTCCATGGGTCAGTGACCGAAGCACAGAAAAATGACCCAACATTACAATCAGCATGGACTCAAGCTCAACAACCATCCAATACCTACCCTTCTTTTCAAATAAAACATGAGTTGTTATATCGCATAGGGAAACAGGGGGATACTCCCCAGTTGTTAGTGCCCCAAGCATTTCGAGAACAGGTACTTTTTTTGCCCATTCGCATCTGCTAGCAGGGCACAGGAGGGCCCAAAAGACAATGCAAATGCTGTTGCAACATTTTATTGGCCTGGCATATTTTCCCAAGTCACTCAATTCTGCCAAGAATGCGAGGTCTGCCAAAAAAAGAATCCTTATAAGCCACCAGCAGTCCCGTTACAATCACTGCCGGTTGTGGGTAATCCATTTGAGAGAATCGGTATGGATCTCATTGGTCCATTACCTCGTACTAAGAAGGGCCACCTCTATGCTTTAGTTGTGGTTGACTATGTAACAAGGTATCCAGAAGCCTTTCCCCTACGCTCTCCAACAACCCGAAACATTTCCGAGAAACTTTTGGAGCTCTTTTCACGGGTTGGTTTCCTTCGGGAAATATTGACTGATCAAGGCACTCCCTTTGTCTCTAAGTTGATGGGACAAATTTGTACATCTCTAGACATCTCCCACATCAAAACATCGGTATACCATCCTCAGACGGATGGCCTCTGTGAGCGTTACAACGCCACTTTGAAATTGACCTTGAAGAAACTCCTAAGGGCAAAGAATGGGATCAGCTACTTCCTCTAGCTTTGTATGTAATACGGAGCCAGGTGCAAGCCAGCTTAGGATGCTCCCCATTTCAACTCCTGTATGGGAGGGAGCCCAGAAGCCTTTTGGAGATTACGAAAGAAGTGTGGGAACAGGAGAAAGAAGAAGATACCAAAACTTTTCTTGAGTATACTCAGAACCTCTACTCCCGGCTCCACAAACTGAGGGAATTCGCTGATTCCAATTTAGAAAAAGCTCAAAGACAACAACAAACCCTATACGACAAGGGAAAGAAGTGGCGTCACCTCAATGTAGGAGATTGGGTGCTAGTCCTATTACTATCCAACCTTGGGAAACCCCGGTCAGGGTGGCAGGGCCCATACAAAGTCACAGAGAAAGTGGGTTTAACTTCATATAAGATACAGATCAAACCTAGAAAGACCCAATTATATCATATAAACCTGTTGAAAAAATGGCTAGGGCCCCCTCCTCAAAACGTACAACACGTAGGTACCTTGCCACAGGGTGAAACCACCTTGGAGGAGTTAGTAGTCAATCCAGATTTAACTGAAGAACAAGGAATAACCCTTCAGGATAACCTGAACCCCTTCTCCCATCTTTTTTCTTAACCTACCTGGAAAAACAAGATTGGCTGAGCATACCATAGACACACAGGTTGGAAAAATAGTAAAACAGAAGCCGTATCGCATTCCAGCTGCGAGAAGGCAAGCCATTGAGGAAGAGGTTAAGAACATGCTAGACGTAGGGGTAATACAGCCCTTCAAAAGCGACTGGCCCTCTCCTATCGTCCTAGTACCAAAACCGGATGGGTCAGTTCGCTTTTGCATTGACTTCCGCACAGTCAACTCTATTTCAAAGTGTGACTCATATCCCATCCCAAGAGTTGACGAGTTAATAGATAAATTAGGGGAGGCCCAATACATCACAACCCTTGACCTCACAAAAGGCTATTGGCAGGTACCCCTCAAACCAGAAGATCAGGAAAAGACTGCCTTTATTACACCAACGGGTCTGTATGAGTTTACTGTCTTACCCTTTTGGTTGCATGGGGCACCTGCCACATTCCAACGCCTTATGAACAAGGTGTTACAAGAGCATCAGGAGTACTCCTCCTCATACCTCGATGACATCGTCATATTCAGCCCAGACTGGGAAACCCATTTACAGCATTGTACCCAGGTTCTTGGGTCCCTGCAAGCGGCAGGATTACATATAAATGCAAAGAAATCCAGAGCCGGCTTCAGGAAGGTAAAATATCTTGGGTTCCTTCCGGGAAATGGTGTTATCGAACCACATTTAGAGAAGGTGAAAGCTATATCAGAGGTCCCATTTCCATCCACCAAGAAAGAGGTCAGGGCTTTCCTGGGGCTCCTGGGATATTATAGACGGTTCATTCCACAATATTCTGAACTGGCTGCTCCCCTGACTGAGCTATTACAAAAAAATGCTAAAGGTAAAGACTTCCAACACCCCAGCGAGGCTGCCACAACAGCATTCCGGAATCTTAAAAAGGCCATAACTTCTGCCCCCATTTTGAGATCTCCTGATTTCTCGAAGCCCTTCCTATTTCACACAGACGCTTCCGAACATGGGTTGGGGGCGGTGTTGTCCCAATTGGCATCAGATGGCATTGAACATCCCATCCTTTTCATCAGCAGAAAACTCTTTCCTCTGGAGCAGAAATATCCTGTCATAGAGAAGGAGTGCTTAGCCATTAAGTGGGCTGTGGAGAAATTACGGTACTATCTGGAGGGTACCCATTTCATTCTTTACACTGACCATGCTCCCTTACAGTGGATGAGCCGCAACAAGGGCAACAATCCACGTGTCTTGAGATGGTTCCTGTCCCTCCAACCTTTTTCCTTTGAGGTGGTTCATAGGAAGGGAATTGACAATGGGAATGCTGACTTTCTTTCCCGTCTACCTTTGTTCCCCGAACGTGAACAAACTGGGGTTGGGGTTTGTGAGAACACGAACTCTGTCGATGCCCACTCGGGGCACTTTTCCCCTCATTGCTCTCCTATTCTGTGTTCGCAGAACGCTCGGATTGAATACTGCCCCTTTAATTCCTGTGCCTGGGCCGGTCAGCTGGTAGGATCACGTGGTTGCGAGTTTCTGAAAAAGGAAGACGCCGAGGATGACCGGCGTTCGTTTGGACCTACCGATCAGGAGCAGCCGCTGGTGACAACTTTCGAGGTTCCCCCCTGGAGCAACGCGTCAGAGGAAACTCTTCCCTGGAGCAACGCGTCGGAGGATCCGGAACCAGTTGCTGCTGAGGAGTCGTCACTGTGGGACCGAAGACCGGACGGACGCGAAGAAGGGCAGCCAGACCCTAGCTGGCATCGCGCTGAAGCCCGCCACGGCCCAGGAGAAGGGTCGTGGCTTAACAAGGTACGGGGTAGACTCGCGTTATCACTGGGAGAGACTCGGGGTTCGGGGAAGGCTGGGAGCGGCACGACTGAGAAAGCGTAAAACCCGCTGTGCTATCGCGCTGCTCACTGGTGATGGTGGTGATTTCCCTACACTTTCCCCGGCAACCCGCGACATAGGAAGGAAGGAGAAACCCCTTCCTGATATTTCTTTGTTTTCTTTTTCTTCCCTTCAACCCGGTGCAACGAGAGCGAGTCCAGAAGGGAGGCGGTACCAGAGAGTAGGAAGCTGTTCTTCCCCGAACTCCATAAAGGAAGAGGACTACCACTCCCATAATCCCCGGGAAAAGACTTAGTGAGAACTTTCTAATTGCGTTTTCTGTGAAGGAACAGCCCCGTTCTAAATCACTTCTTCTGTTATAAGCCGCAATAAATAGCCATCTGACAAAAAGAGCATATCTAGTCCTGGTCTACTTTTCGCCCACTCCACAAGCGCTAACCTGTACGGAGGGTATCGGAACGCTTCACAACAGTTACAGAACAGAACAAACGAGAGCAGAAACATAATACAAAAAAGCGAGCAAAAGAGCGCAGAACATGTTGCAATAGAGAGAGACAATCCGGAAGAGAGTCATAGTAATGAAGATGTTGCAGAGTTCTGTTACAAGGAATTGTAAGCCCCCAGCCGAGAGAGGATCAGTGTAATTTTCAGCACTCCGGCTGATCCTATCTAAACGATAATGTTCGATCGAGGAAAAGGATTTTGAGCTGACTTTTGAATTTAACAAAGGAGGGCATAGTTCTGATGTGGGGGGGATAGAGTTCCATATTTTGGGCGCATTTCCAGCGAAGGATCTGGCTGCGTTTTTTGTTTTTGTGGTTTAAGCAGGATAAGAAATAAGGTATTAGAGCTTCTGAGGTTCCTGTTCTGACCTGCTTTTTTGAGTTTGGGCGCCAGATATTCGGGTTTGCCTGAGTGGAGGGCTTTGTGGGTGAAGCAGGCGGTTCTGAAGTTCGCCCGCATTTCTATTAGTAGCCAATTGAGTTCTTTGAGTGCAGGAGAGATATGATCAAATTTCTTTATTCCAGCGACCATTCTGGCAGCCGCATTGAGCGTTGTTTTCAGCGGGGCAAGGTGTGTTTTTGCTATTCCCGACAGGACTGCGTTTCCATAGTCCAGTCTTGACAGCACCAATACTTGTTTAAGATCTTTGGTTGGAATGATTTTATTTTATTTAGTAGCTTCAGGTTAAGGAAGGCGCTCTTAGCCGAAATCTTGATGTGTTTGGTCATGTCCAGTTTTGAGTCTAGCGTAATGCCTAATGGTGCGTGGTTGGTTTCTTGAAGATGAAATGGATGCAGCAGTGGTCGGTCCAGTGGAGATCAGTGGTATGGTCGAAGGTGACGTGGGAGCCTGTGGAGAAGACGGGGTCCAGCGTGTGGCTGGTGGTGTGGGTGGATGCGATGACGAGTTGTCTGAGGCAGAGGTTAGCGAGGTTGTCGATCAGGGTGGCGGAGTTGGCGTCGTTGTTGTTCTCAAGGTGTAAGTTCAGGTCCCCGAGGATGATGTAGTCCGTGGAGGCGAGTGTGTGGGTGCTGGCAAGGTCAGCGATGGAGTCGCTGAACTGAGCCCGGGGTCCGGGGGGGTCTGTAGATGAGTGTTACAAGAGCATCAGGAGTACTCCTCCTCATACCTCGATGACATCGTCATATTCAGCCCAGACTGGGAAACCCATTTACAGCATTGTACCCAGGTTCTTGGGTCCCTGCAAGCGGCAGGATTACATATAAATGCAAAGAAATCCAGAGCCGGCTTCAGGAAGGTAAAATATCTTGGGTTCCTTCCGGGAAATGGTGTTATCGAACCACAATCAGAAAAGGTGAAAGCTATATCAGAGGTCCCATTTCCATCCACCAAGAAAGAGGTCAGGGCTTTCCTGGGGCTCCTGGGATATTATAGACGGTTCATTCCACAATATTCTGAGCTGGCTGCTCCCCTGACTGAGCTATTACAAAAAAATGCTAAAGGTAAAGACTTCCAACACCCCAGCGAGGCTGCCACAACAGCATTCCGGAATCTTAAAAAGGCCATAACTTCTGCCCCCATTTTGAGATCTCCTGATTTCTCGAAGCCCTTCCTATTTCACACAGACTCTTCCGAACATGGGTTGGGGGCGGTGTTGTCCCAATTGGCATCAGATGGCATTCTGACCTGCTTTTTTGAGTTTGGGCGCCAGATATTCGGGTTTGCCTTTGTTTAAGATCTTTGGTTGGAATGATTTTATTTTATTTAGTAGCTTCAGGTTAAGGAAGGCGCTCTTAGCCGAAATCTTGATGTGTTTGGTCATGTCCAGTTTTGAGTCTAGCGTAATGCCTAATGGTGCGTGGTTGGTTTCTTGAAGATGAAATGGATGCAGCAGTGGTCGGTCCAGTGGAGATCAGTGGTATGGTCGAAGGTGACGTGGGAGCCTGTGGAGAAGACGGGGTCCAGCGTGTGGCTGGTGGTGTGGGTGGATGCGATGACGAGTTGTCTGAGGCAGAGGTTAGCGAGGTTGTCGATCAGGGTGGCGGAGTTGGCGTCGTTGTTGTTCTCGAGGTGTAAGTTCAGGTCCCCGAGGATGATGTAGTCCGTGGAGGCGAGTGTGTGGGTGCTGGCAAGGTCAGCGATGGAGTCGCTGAACTGAGCCCGGGGTCCGGGGGGGTCTGTAGATGAGTGTTTCTCAAGAGGGAGATGTTGGGGTCGGTGTGGATCGGAAGTGCAGGTGTTCAGCGGTGTTCGGGGTCTCGTCTGCATAGGTGGCGACCTTGAGGGTGGACTAGTGGATGATGGCTATTCCTCCTCCTATTCCGTTGGCGCGATCCCTGTGGGTGATCTTGTAGCCGTCCGGGATGGCTATGGCGATGTCAGGCGCCAAGGAGTCTTTCCACCAGGTCTCGGTCAGGAAGGCCTCGGCGGAGGTGTTGATCAGCTCCCAGAGCTCGACGGCGTGTTTGCGTGTGGAGCAGGTGTTGAGGAGTATGGAGCGGAGGTGGTAGGGTCCAGTCCTTGGAGGTTTGGTGGTTCTGTTGGAAATGAAGCTACAGGTGCGGCAGGAGAAGGGTCCGTGGGTCCGTTTCGGGGCTGCCTGGAAGCAGGTGTGGTTTCGGCCGGCATTGAGTACGTGGAGGGTGTTGGCCTCGTAGTGGATTCTGGTGTCGTGGCGCTCGCTGGTTCCAGGGGTTCTGGCGCTGGACGTGGTCCAGGTGCGGACGGGTGCAGGCGGGCTTGCCTTAGGCGCGCCTCCTTTCATGATCCCGAGGGTTCTAGCTCAGATTCGGAGGCAGAAGGCAGAGGTGATTTTGATCTCCCCGTGTTGGAAAACCCAAGCGTGGTTTCAGGTCGCGATGAGTCTTGCATGCGCATCACCAGTGCGAATCTCATCGTTTCCAGACCTTCTTACGGACCCAGTGGGCCTTCAACATCCGCTGGTCCTTCTGGATCAGTTGTCTCTCATGGCGTGGAGACTTTCCAGAGACGCTGGCAAGTGCCGGGAGTTTCTCAGGACACTCTTTTTTTCTTTTCACAGGCATGGGCACCTTCCACCCACAAGCGTTATGAGTCAGCTTGGAGACGTTGGGTTGGTTGGTGTAACGAACGGCAGGGAGATCCGGTGGGATCAGATATCTCTATGATTGCGAATTTCTTGGCAGATTTGGCTCAGTCAGGCTTAGCATACAGATCGGTGAACACTTTCTGATCAGCTATTTCGGCGGGACACCCGCACGTGGATGGTAAACCTGTTGGAGAACATCCACTGGTGTGTAAGGTTGTCAGGGGGATCCGGCAGGTGAAACCCCCTCAACCCAAGTATACGGAACTTTGGGACGTTTCTGTTATGTTGCGTTTTTTATCGGCTTGGCCGGCTAATGAGGGTCTGTCTAGGAAGCAGCTCTCAGCGAAAGTTACGATTTTGCTATGTTTGATTTCCTGCAGAAGAGTATCGGACATTCGAGCTCTGATTTGTCAGGTAGAGTATTTACTCCCACGGGAGTTTCCTTTACAATTTCGAAGCGTACTAAGACACACTCAAAATGTATTTCCTATCCTGCTTTTCCTCACCACAGTAAATTGTGTGTAGTAAAGTGTTTAAAGGTATATGAGGATTGTACTAGAGAGTTTAGGAACGATTTTGGTCAATTATTGATTTCTCTACAGAGGCCTTTCCGCCCAGTTGCCAATGCTACTCTGGCCAGGTGGGTTTCCTGGTTGTTGAGTCTGGCGGGTATTGATTCCTCCAAATTTGGAGCTCATTCTGTTAGAGGGGCTATGGCCTCGAAATCCTTTGGTGCCGGTTCTCGGCTTCAGGACATCATGACTGCGGCTGATTGGTCATCTGAATCTACTTTTAAAACGTTTTATCATAAACCTATTGTGGATGTGGCCTCGGTGGTGGTGGAGAAACTTTAAACTAGCATAATCAGAGCCTCCGTGGACTGACATAGAATGAAAAATTGTCTAGCATTCGGGACAAAGAATTTTCAATTCTATTAAGGACACGGAGGCGAGGATTATCCCACCCGGGTTGACAGTGATGTACTTTGTATGTAGATTTGAAGATGTGATGTATTTTACCCACCCGAATGATGTTATGGCTTGTTGTATTCCTTACTGTTGGAATAGCCATTACGACATATATTTTCATTTCAGGTGATCAGCACAAGCAGACCTGAGAAAGATTCCTGCGGGCTGAGCTGGGTTTCGGCTGAGGAGAAGTTTTCCCCTTCGGACAAGAGGATGCGATAGTTGCCACGTTGGGCTCCGGTCTTGGTTGGACTGCGGAGGACATCGCAAAGAAAGTGGAAGGTTCACGTTTTGCATGGATTGTTATGTATTGGACTGGACAGTGATTGGTGCAGACTGATGGAGAGGGTTGTCCTTCCGGGGTCATGCCAGTTTAAAGTTTTATTGGCTGCTGTTTTTGACAGTAAAGATAACAGAAGCATAATCCTCGCCTCCGTGTCCTTAATAGAATTGAAAATTCTTTGTCGCGAATGCTAGATAATTTTTAATTCACACGCCTGGAAACCACGCATTACAGTATTTATGGACTAATTTTATTTGTTTAGGTACATTTGTTTAGGATGCCAGAATCGTACTGCATAGAACTTTGAGGCGGAGTTCTGGGGCTAGATGTACTGTGGCACTTTTATATAAAAACAAATTGATCTTTTACTTGCACTGCGCGCTGATTACTACCGCGTTGTGTTCATTTTAATTATTTGCTCGTTTATTTTATTTATTTGCTCGTGCTGAATGCTAGTGCGTGTTACCTTTTTGCCCTAGTGCTGCTCTCGGAACCACTGCGCTGATTGAAAGCGCTAGCAGCGCTGACTGTGGAGTGCTTATACAATTGTGGACAGGTTTGTGCCTTCCTGACCCTTTATTTCCCACTGATATCTTTCAGTTTCTGCACCTGAGGCGGAAAGCCAGGTGTATTCTCTACGCTTTGCTTTTTACTTTGCTTCTGGTCTTTCCTCGCTCGTGTTGGGTGGCAACAGCACAATGGGGGGGACCTGTCTTTTCTCCCGTTTCTCCCATTCTTACTGCAGTCCGGCATACGAGGTGCCGCTGGGTATTTTGCGATAGGAGCAGTGGCCATCTTGGGAGGACTTTAGCACGCCGGTCGGTGGACCAGCGGTGCGGCTCTCCTTCCACTCCCCCTGCGCGACTATAAGTCTAGAGGCGTTTCCCCCCGCGCAGCGGACGCGCTGTACGGATGCGCCCATCCCGCGTCAAAGGAGCGCCTAAGGTAAGCCCGTCTGCGCCCGTCAGCGGCCGGTGTGGACGTGGGCTTTTACCTTTGGTTGCTTTCTCTCCTTCTGCTACTATACGCTGTTATACCTCTGCGGAGCTCCTCTCCCTGCGGAATGAGGTTGCTACTTGCCGCTGCGTTTTCCCGGGTAGGCGGTTGTTGAGAAAGGGCTGTCCCGGCTGCGGATGGCGTATTACCGGCTCCCATGTGCTACCCCCCGCAACTCTGCCGATTTACAATCCTTGCTCTCTGCTCAATACCAGGTCTCTCAGCAGGCATTCGTTGGATATTTACAATCTGCTGACGGAGTATAAGCCAGTATGCCTTTTCTACCTGAGACCTGGTTGGGGGAAAGCTCTGGCCCTGACTTAATTACTGCCATTCCCACTGACTATTTTTAAAGCTACCAAAGATCCTAAGCTTTTAGATGCCTCGAAGAATAATAAGCACAGGCTTTGAATAAGAACTGTGTGTCTTTATCCTCCTGTGTCCAGCCGGACAAGGAGGTGTTTATTTCAAAGGATTAGTGAATATATACAGAGTTTAGAAGTGGAGCAAGCCACAAATTAATAACCGGGCACAAGCCTGTACCAAGTCAAAGAGAAAAACAATACATGGGGAAAAGAATAACAGGTAAACAGGTTGGAGAAAAAGGTGGCTTACAGTACAGTGAAATCTTACGTAAGCTCTAACCAACAGTGACTGCAACACATATTGCAAAATGAAAAGGAAGCAGTACTGTACAAACAGTCGACGTAACGTTTCGATCCCTGTCTCCAAAATTAAATTGGGATCATCTTTAGGACTACAAATATCAATTTTGCCTGATTGTGTTTATACAAGCCTGTGGGATTTAAACAGGAGGGAGGAAAGGGGAAGAGACACATTATCTCAAGGGAAAATATTTACATATTCAAAGCAAGTCAGTTACATTTCTATACAGTACGAATTCCGTAATATGCAGAGACAGTGCAGAGGCTACTGTGCACAGTGCGAGCATGGTTATTTCAAAAGGGTGGAGATGTGCTAATTTTTTGATGAAAACTGACGAAACGTGTGGGAGACCGCGCAGGTGAAATTGAGTCAGTGCATGGTCACTTTACAAAGGGCGATAGTGAAAAGGTGCATTGTTACTTCTAAAGCGCACGATTGAAGTTGTGCTCATTCTGGTGGAAAAACGGCAAGGTGAGCCGGAACCCAAGCATTGGCCGTGCGGCGCGTGAAGAGTGCTTATGGCCGAGCTGCAGTGCGCAACACGAAAATTAGCCAGTGACTAATGCGGCCGATCAAGGGAGCGCTAGTGGTGATTTAGCTTTAGCGGTCAACGTACTAACCAGGCACTAAATTGTAGTGCGGTCACGACGGTGACGGGATTGAGGCAGGTAGAGGCATCAATCTATCTGGGGTGAAGGAAGTGGGGAGACCGTTAGCGTTAGCAGTGGAGCAAGGGTGGCTTAAATGGGAGGGTCGTATGACTGGATTACCTAGGACACCAAGCGGTTAGCATTAGGCGGCGTCGCGGTTCAGTGGGGAAACTTCAATGGTGTTTCCGGCCAGATACTAGTAGTGTGACCTGCATGAAAAAAGTAGTGGTATTTAGTGAGCAGTGCCTGAGGGCAGTGCGGGTCACAACAAGGTTAGACTGAGGTGAGGGTTACCTTAGCAGTAGTTTATTTACTGCCGGCTTCGTGGGCTTGTGAAGGGCCGCGCACAATGGGGCGAGCCTGTTCCTTACAATCCTGCAAGATAAAAATGGGGGGATCAGTTGGCCGGTATTTCGAAAGTGCGCGGTGGGCGCGGGAAAGGAGTGAATCTTACTGCAATGTGATCGCCGTGGGACGGCGAGTGGGTCCCGTCTGGTGAGCATGGTAGCGTTTGCATGCAGCTTAGGGAGATGTGCATGTTAATCACCCATCTCGGGGATCATGAAAACTGAGAAAGGACTAATTACGGGTCCTAAGCAAGGCTGGAACATGCACGCTATCTTGGAGTGGTGAATCGGTAGGGGAGTGAGTGAGAAGGGGTGACATGAAAGGTTTTTAGCTCACTGCAATTGACAAGGCTCAAGGAGACAACAAACTATGTCATCGTCAGAAAGGATAGGGCCACAGGCAGAGGTGGTGGGGTCGCTCAGGCAGTCGATAAGCGCTTTTCTTGCGCCATTCTCCCTACTGAAAATATTTCGGGATGTGAGTCCTTGGGTTTTACCCTCTCTCTCTCTCTCCATCAAGCTTGTGTTGGGCTCTTAATATACAGGCCACCGGGACCCACAGGCCTCTTTTTTGAGGAACTGCAGGCAGGTATTGTGTTTAAAATCAGAACACTGTATATTGTTGGGAGATTTTAATTTGCATATGGATGTAGGGAGTGACGCTGATGTTGTTAAGCTGTGGGACATTACAGCTCCTTTAGGGCTACTACCCCATATTTTTGCCCCCACGCACAATAAAGGGCACACTCTCGATCACGTTTTATCTACAATTTCGATTAATACATCCCCCCCCGATTCCTGTCCTATGCTCTGATCATTATTTAATACATTTTTCTATCTCCCCTGTTATTTCTACCTCTTCAAGGCCGTTGGAAGGCTCTAGAGGGACTGCACGGGCATTTCACCGGGTGTCCTCTGAAATGTTGGTATCTGCTCTTTCTGCACACCCTTGTCTACTCTACTGACGGGTAATTTAGAGGAGGACCTGGATTTGCTACATAGATGGCTTGTCGACAGATTTGAGGACCTAGCCCCCAAGGTTATTTCCAGTAAAGCTAGTAGGCGCGCCTCTGCCCCGTGGTTCACTCCCTTTCTCTGTGAGTTGCGCAGAGAGTGTTAAAAAGCCGAAAGGGCCTGGCGTCGCCGGTATGATCCCAGTGACAAGCATAAATATAGGGAATCTACTATGCTTTATCACCGCCATATTATGGCTGAGAAAAAAGCCTATTTTGACAAAAGGATAGAGGATGCAGCGAACACGAGTAAAGAAATATTCCGCATTGTGAAAGATTTCATTTCCCCCATCGCGATTTTTTGCCATCTCACTCCCATACTGAAGCCTGGATCTGTCAACTTGGACTCTTTTTCGCCACTAAAATTAAAACTTAGTTTAGTACCTGCACCTGTGGTGAGTCTCCTTCGATCTCCATCTTTAGTATTGGAAGGCCCCTCCCTGTCTGAGTTTCCACCTATGTCTCTTTCTGCCTCACTTGATCTTCTTATCAAGCTTAAGTCTGGCTCTCCGAAGGATCCTTGCCCAACTAAGTGTCTTGGTAGAGTAGCCCCTGCTATAAACTCCTTGCTTAACCCGGTGCTCAATACGTCTTTCAGCACAGGAGTGGTTCCCCAGGCCTGGAAACATGCCTTGATCCTGCCGCTTATTAAGAAGCTCAACCTGGACCCATTAGTTCATGCTAACTATAGGCCGATTTCCCTTCTCCCAGCCTTGGCTAAGGTGGTGGAGAAGCATGTGCATACCTCCCTATCTAACTTCATTGAGAGTAATGATATTCTTCACGATACTCAGTCGGGTTTTCGGACCAACATGTGTACGGAGACCGCTCTTCTTGAAGTTACTGATGCCATCAGGGAGGTATTAGACACTGGAGGAAAGGCCATTTTAGTTATGCTGGAGTTGTCAGCGGCATTCGACACCGTTCCCCATGACGATCTCCTTTTAAGACTCTGTGAGATCGGAGTACGCGGAACAGTGTTGAACTGGTTTGAGTCATTTCTGTCCGGCCGCCGGCAAACGGTCTGGGCACCACCTTTCTCCGCCGTTAGGCCGCCGCTGGAGGTGGGGGTGCCTCAGGGCTCTATTCTAAGCCCCACCCTTTTTAACATCTATATGGCCCCTCTGGCGGCGGTGGCGGAGTCGTTTGGTGCCCAGATCGTATCCTAGGCTGATGACACCCAGCTTCTTTTTACTTGCTCGAAGGGCTCTGACTTTGATGGTACACGGATCAGAAGCTGTTTGGGGGCGGTCTTTGACTGGTTTAAGCAGCACAGTCTTAAATGTAATTCCGATAAATTGCTTATTTTTGGCTGCTCTCCTGATCCTAGGTGGAAGGCCTGGTGGCCTCCGGACATGTACCCTATGGCAGATGTCTCTTCCAAAGCTAAAAATCTCGGGTTTCAGATTGATGATGGTCTTTCTTTTGGGCCTCAGATTCGGGAGCTTTCAGGGAAATGTTTCGGCATCCTGAAAATGTTGAGGAAATTCCTCCCTATCCTGTCTCTTGAGCATAGAAAGATTACTGTGCAGGCATTGATAGGCTCACGCCTAGATTATGCAAATGTGCTCTACTTGGGATTGCCAGAATTTCTTGTGTCGCGCCTCCAGATTGTGCAAAACTCCGCCGCAAGGGCCATTTATGGCCTTCAGCAAAGAGTGAGCGCATCGGAGTTGCTTAAAAAACGTCACTGGCTACCTGTCGCAAGTAGGATTACTTTTAAGGCACTCACCCTTTCTTTTAAAGCGCTTCACCAGATAGGGGCCAGATATATAGGGAAGCGCCTGACCTTATATGTCCCTTTCAGAACTCTAAGATCGGCTTCCTTGGCTATGGCCTGTGTTCCTTCAATCAGGCGGGCTAGAATTGGAGGACGCTCCTTTCGATGCTTGGCACAGAGATGTCTCTCTTAGGAAAATCAGTAATTTACTGGTTTTTAGGAAGGAGCTGAAGACATGGCTTTTTACCCAGTAATTTCCTTTGTTTTTTGCCCTGCATTTGCCCCGGTCTCTTTTCTCGGGTTTTTGTCAAAGCGCCGGGACAGTCCTAGGAGTAGCCGTGCGCTATAAAAGACCGGTTTTAACATTAACATTCACATTTACAAGTGCATGCAGCACTATTTACACGAAGTTAAATATTTGAAATATTTTGCCAGTCATTATCGTTTTGAACTCTGGGACAGCACTATTCACCTTAAGGAAGATACTGAAGTTAAATACATGAAATATTCTGCCAACCATCTTCATTTGAACTCTGTCACAACAATATTCTATTGAAGTAAATACTTGAAGTGTTAGGTCATTCTTCTTAGTGTTGGAACTACTGTGATTCTGTATCCTCTTAGGTCTCTGGACTTTCTACAGGAGTTTAGTGTGGTTCTACTCTCAGGCTGATTATACATTTTTTATTTTTTAGTACTGGTATTTTCCTGTTTAAGTCATGCCTACTAATTCTACTCACTCTGCGTTGTCAAGAATAAATGCTGCGGGAGACGTGAATATGTCACACTTGCACATAAATTCTCCAACTTAATTTTTGTCAACACCTGGAGAACCTGTGGTGGCATGGCTGGACTGGAAGGAATATTTTGTCAATTACATTGCGAACTTAGAAGATGTCAGTGGACCTTTCTCGCATGAAAGAAAAAAGAGGATGTTGCTATATTCCTTGGGTCCTGAAGGGTTGAGCATATTTATTAAGTTACATAAGCATGAGAGGACTGAAAGTGATATAGATGTGTTCAAAATGACGATTTTAGATATTGATGACCGCTTTTCTCCTTCAGTATGTATTGCTGTCACTAGGCACACTTTCTTTCACAGGAAGCAAGAAAAGCACGAGACAATTGAAGAATACGTGTCTGCATTAAAGAAATTGGCAAATAAGTGTAGATTTGCACAACTACACGACAAGTTCATTTGTGACCAAGTTGTCATGTATACTAAGAATAAGAGCTTACAGGATAAGTTATGGATGGAAGGTGAAGGATGTTTAAAAGATATTATTGCTATGGTAAAAATAGCTGAACTATCGGAACGTTGTGTAAAAGCTGCACTTTCTCAAGATAAAAAGACTGCTGAGGAAGTTGTTGGGAAGGTCGTAGAAAAAAAGGCAACGTACAAAAGTTATAAAGGTGCGAAAACTGAAAGAAGAAAGCCTGATTACACTGAGCAAAAGAGATATGGCAATTTGATTTGTTACAGATGTGGTAGTTACTCACACTCTGCAGCATATGAGAAGTGTCCTGCTAAGTCTGCAAAGTGTTTGGAATGTGGCTTAGTTGGACATATCTAGGGTGTGCAGGCGCAAGCCTAAAAAAAAATTTTAACGGTAAAGTTGCCTGTGTACAGGAAGGAGATGATGAAAGTTCGACTAGCTCTAGTGAGGATGATGTACGAGTTAACGTTGTCCAGAAAAAGAAAATTCACCTAAATATCACTGGTAGTTCCTCTTCAAAACCCTTGTGTTTTGTCTCGCCTGGAGGCATTACAGTCCAATTAGCTGCAGATTCAGGTTCCCCTTTTAGCATTGTTTCCCAAGATATATGGAAAAGTCAGTCAGTCAGTCAGTCAAAGAAACTTTATTCGGTTATTTAAAACCATAAAAGCAAAACATGGTATACAAAACAAGTTTAAAATTCAATTAAACATATATGAAAAGACATTACTACACCATCATAAAAAGCACAAAGAACCGAATTTTGTTAAAAAATAAGTGACTGTAAGAGCAAGTTTACATGGTGTCCAACAAAAGTTATACAAGTGTCAAATTTTGGTTGTTAGAAATAGCAGCCATTCTTAGTTTATTTTGTCTGGCAGCTGCTGCCAGAAAACAGGCTACCCCATATATTGTCTGTACTGAGTTCAGCATCTGTAGATGTAATAATGCTGGCCGTACCTGGACAAAATTCAATTTTTTCAGAATAGGTACCAGAAATTTTTTGCGAGCCACCAAATAATGTTCACAAAGCATAACTAAGTGGAGGGTGTCCTGTATGGAAAAACAGTCGCAGGTACAGGGGGGTAAGTTCTCTGGTAAGCCCCACTTTGATTGTGAGCCAAGCACAAGGTGTATTAAATTAAACCTGAACCTTATGAGTAGAAAGCGATGGTAAGGCTTGGTAACATATTTCAAATAAGGTCCCATGGCTAAAGTTGAGGAGAGTTGAAAAAGTGATCGTACCATTGGTTTACCTAATTCAACCGTTTCCCTTTCAGACTCCAACAAGTTTAGGAAATGCAGCTTGACCCACTTTACATCCTCTTTTTTTAAATTGTGTGGTAAAGAGTACATTTCTGGACGCCCTAGTCTCGCGCATGCCGCTCTAACATACGCCAGCCACAGGATGTTATTGGCTTTATCCAGAGACAAACAATCTTTGAGGATACAATGATTTAAACTGATTTCCTCGTTTGTCCACGTTTTAACCCAATATATCACTGGGGCCATTTTTAAGAGATCAGTAACGTGACCCAAGCCTAATTCATTATGAATTGTGTGTATTGGGGAAGATTTAGGTAGTGATAGTAAGGCTCGTAAAAAATTATTTTCTGCAATCTGAATGCCTGGGCATGAGACATAACCCCATATGGCAGCCCCATAAGAGGCAATTGCCAAACATTTAGCTTTATAGATACGGGTCATGGCTTCCATAGGTTTTGATCCCAGTTTTTTCGAGAAATGCAGAAGGGCTGTAGTGGATCTAGTAACTCCATTCTGTTTTAATCTCATTTGTGCACCCCATGTTCCTTTCTCATCGAAGGTGACGCCCAGATAGCAAAAGAAAGGGACCCTGGAAATTGGTGAACTATTACAACTAAAAGATCTGATCTTCGTGTGTTTTTTCCGTGAACCTGTAACCATAACATGAGATTTGGTCGAGTTAATTTTAAGATCGAGAGCTTCCATAAAGAGGCCAAAGTGATCTAAGAGTTTTTGAAGGCCTGTACCAGTCCGAGCTAAGAGGACGGCGTCGTCCGCGTATAGGAGGACCGGAATAGGTACCCCCCCCATACGCGGAATGTCTGGGGTGACTGAGTTCAATGAATTACCCAGGGAGTTGATGTACAGTGTGAAAAGGAGAGGTGCCAGAATGCAACCTTGTCTGACACCTCTTCCAGACTTAAACTTTGCTGTGCACCTTCCATCCCTGTTCACCCTAACAGATGCAAATAAATTTAAATGAAGATCGTGCAGAAAATTAACCAAAGTTGTGTCCAAACCCATATTGCCCAAAATAGTCCACAGTTTTGAACGATTGACCAAATCAAAAGCGGATGATAAGTCCATAAAACCCAAATAAAGGAGTCCCCCCTTCACCACTGTGTACTTGCTGATAATTAGGTGGAGGTTGAGACATTGGTCCATGGTCCCTCTATGTGCTCTGAAACCATACTGTAACTCCGAGAGGATCCTGCTCTCTCCAAGCCAGTCCTCAAGCCTCTGCAAAATGACCCTGCCCAAGATTTTAACGGCAGAGTCCAGCAGGGAGATTGGCCTGTAGCAAGCCGGGTCCCCCCTGTTCCCTTTCTTGAATATGGGCACAATGATAGAGGTGGACCAAGAGGAAGGAAAACCAGCTGAGGGTATTGCGTTAAAAACGTTCATTAATATCTTCGACCAAAATTGGGGGTATTGGATGTAGAGGTCTGCTGGAACCCCGTCAGGGCCCGGGGCTTTGTGTTTACTTGTGTCTCTAATCGCCCTTTCAACCTCCAAACTACTAAATTCCATAACCAGGTTGGGGGATTTATGGACATTATCGGTTAGACCGGGTGCTGTGGATTCGTAGATCTTTTCGAAGTGGGCTACCCATCTATCATCTTCTATCACACAGTCCATGTCGGTCTTCCCTTCATTGGAGAAGAAGGGCTGGTTCACAATGGCCCAAAACTTTTTGCTGTCTCTCAATACATCCGTAGATAAAAGGCTCTCCCAAGCTTCTTCCTTGATTCCAGATTTGCGTTTAAGAACTGCAGTTTTGTAATCCTTCCTTAAAATGGCCACCAACGTCCTGTCCCTAGGTTTTTGTTTTAGGGCTTTCATCAGAGCACTATGTTTCTGGGAACATTCTTTATTGAACCATTTCTGGGGTTTCTTAATCCTTTGCCCGGTAGACCTTAGCTCCAAATTCTTAGCAATCCTTCCGCATATCTCCTCGAATGCGACTACTACATCCAGGCCTCGAGCAGTTGGGTCCAGACATACTGCCATATCTGCCTCTGACTCTTGGGCAAGTGAATGGAAGAAGTGTTCCTGGGACTATTTGTTCCCATTTTAGGCGCCTTCCCTGGTCTTTAGTTATCAAATCCCTTGGGGCTGCCACATCTGTTGGATTATGGGTCCGGAAACAGTCTAGGTCCAACATCAGGAGGACAGGATTGTGATCACTGAAACTAGCAGTGACCACCATGTATTCGCGTGCCTTAGCTAGTACCCCAGATGAAACAAAAATGAAGTCTATAATAGTGTTAGCGTCTTTCCCCACGAAGGTTGGGGCTCTGGGATCGTTCCTACTTTGGGCAAATTCAAATAGATTTAAAGTCGCCAGAAAAGACTCGAGACACTCACCCTCAATTGTATGCACAAAATGGGGGATGGCCTCCGTCGGTGAACCCCCATAGCTATCATTAAGGCAATCACCCTCACAGGGATGAATATTAAAATCACCCAAGATGATCATCTCTAGGGAAGAGGTGCAGTCGCTTCTATAGGCTGACAAAAATTGTAGTAAGGAAGTCAAATGTTCATTCACAAATAAAGACTCCCTGGAGTTATAAAAATTAACCACTAAAAAAGGTTGGAAGCCAGGTAAGGTCCACTCCACGACTAGCGTGTTTGCAGGTGCAGATTCCAATTGTTTGAATGCCCCTACCAGCTCCAAGGAACACAGTGTAAGTAGGCCACCTTTTGCCCTACCTCTTGCACTAGAGGCTGCCGGGGTAAAAGAACTACGAAACCCATCTAGGGCAAAATTAGTTGTGGTGTCCCAGGTTTCTTGCAAACCCACTATGTCGTATTGTTTTACAAACTCTTGCCATATGGGGTCCAACGCCTTTGCATTTAAACCCGCCACATTCCAAGTAAGGAATTTACAAAGTGGGGGAGGTGTGGCTGGGAGAAAAGATGGTGTGCCCCGTTCCTGCGCCTCCAACGAACTATCAGAGGGAGTAAAAGAGGGTTTGTCCGTAATCAAGACCGATGTTGCCACTTCCTTATGAGGAGGAATTAAACTGGTCTGAGGTCCCCTTCCCTTTGGAGAGCCCCGCATATGTCAGTCCACCCAGTCTGTATTTGAGAGGCATTCAAAACGATTCGCCATTGGGAAGTACAGAGCATTGGGAGGTCCATTTCGCTGTTGGGGGAAATGATGTAGTTGAGAAGAATGCGGACCAAAAAAAGGGCCGCATTGAGGTGGTCTGCCTCCTCTGTTCCCAACCAGGTTCCAACCCCCACCCCATTCCTCCTCCCATCCAGGGGTTTGTGGCATCCAGGGAAGATTGGATCTCTGTCTGGGTTTACGATCGTGAGGACCCTTAAGCCAACTCCATCGATTGTCGGCTTGATTGTGTGGGAGATAAAAATAGGAGAGAGGTCTAGCGGTTACTGTGCTCGCCTGGTATCTCGGGGCCCTTCTGCTACAAATAAATTCTACGACCTCAGGATTCTCGAAGGTAATCACTACACAATCCCCTGGAAGATTTTTCCTATTATGTCCTACCCATGGAGCTCTCTCTATCATCAAGATATTACAGGGAATATTTGGGGGAAGAGGATAATTATTGGCTAACCAGTGGCATACTTTATTTTTTAGGGTCTGATATGACTCTTGTTCAGTTGCGGGTATTTCAGTAACCCCAGTAAGTATAACAACATAGGGACAGGCATCTGGAGGCAGATGGATATTTTTCCGGACCTTACATTTAACATTATCAAGTGCTTCAGGGATTGTCGGTTGGGATAGACCATCCCTAGAAGTAGCCTGTGGAGTTAAATTTGAGTTGTTTTTGGGGGGTGTATGGCCGGAGTCAGTTTTCTTAGTTCCCTCTGCTGAAGGGGGCTTATTGTTAGAAATAGTCTGAATTGGAGTATTACTATGGTTCTTAGGCACCCCTTTGGCGGACTCCAATGTTTTTTTAGAAATCACCTGGGGTTTTAGTGGTTTAGGCTGATTAGAGGTCTGGACAGTTTTATTATTTAAGGAGAAACTAGGAGCACTTATGTCCTTGTGTATGTTTTTAAGGACAGTTTCAAGACAACGTTGTCTTACCTCTATGGGTTCTAGCAGTGATTTCAACATATTGAAAATCACAGAGTTGTTGATAGTTAAACCATCCTCCTCCTGTGATGGCACTATAGGAGGAGGATTACCAGCGTCTACACTAAACTGTAAAATTTCCTCCAGACTTTGATCAATTAAGGTGTCGTCTGGTAGATTTAGGGGTAAACCGACCTTGTTTGGGAGTGTCCCCCCTGTTGAGCTAGTTTGAACCTCAGACAGCTTCTCGCAGTTAGGGGGATTGGGGTTGGGGTGTGTCTGGCCCTTCTTTCGTTTAAAAGTAGTTTGTTTATTACCCTTCTGTTTCTGTTTAGGAATAGCCCCTTCAATCCTACCCCTCTCACTTCTAGTGTTAACATCGGTGGTATCACAGGGGTGTGACTCTTGCGGTTGTGTTCCGCTCAGAGTTAGAATATTAAGGTTAGGTGAAGCCTCCAAGTCCTGAACAGTATCAGTGTTACTATTAGAGCCATCCATAGCCCCAATATCTCCGTGGCTATGTATTAGAGCCTGGGTTTCTGGACGGCAAACAGTGATAGGGGTTTGGGCCAACGCAATCAGACCCAATGATGAACGTTTGGCCATGGCCAGGTCTTGTGATACTCTCCTGTCCATTAATACGATTCCCTCGTCAATTAATGCGTGTGTGCGGGTAATAAAGTCATCCAGTGTCCCAGTAAGTTTTTTAGCACTAGCAACAGCCATACTTCTAGTTTTCCGTGTGGACATAACCCGTATGCCCTAGGGATACAAAGTGCGAGCAAGATAGTTACAAACAACCAGGGACAGTGGCCCAGCCCGGCCTCCTCTGGCCTCTGAGGGCCACAGAGGGCCCGCCCTTTGCCCGGGCTTAGCCCCGGGCACTCCTGCGCGCTCCCGCGCGCTCCCGCGCAGCGTGTTGGGGCGGATCTTATAGGCGTCAGTAATTAGGGCGGGTCGGTCAGGGAGAGCGGGCCAGGTGACTTGGCCTCTGGGAAGCCGGGACTCCTGGGAAAGCGAGTCCCGGACCCAGCGCTCGCAGCCCTGTCTCTCACTCTCTCACCCAGCAGGGGCCAACAAACGGATGTGCAGCCTCGACGCAGCGGGACCCGCGCAGCGGGTTCCGCAAGCTGCTGAACAGTCCTTCCCTCGACGCTGTCAACTCCTTCCTTCCTCCACAGGGCAAAAGTCAGTGTGGCGTTCCCGGGATCCTAAACGGGCAGAATCCTTTTCAGCTGTTCTGCTGGGCGGGGCGGTCAGGGAGAGCGGGCCAGGTGACTTGGCCTCTGGGAAGCCGGGACTCCTGGGAAAGCGAGTCCCGGACCCAGCGCTCGCAGCCCTGTCTCTCACTCTCTCACCCAGCAGGGGCCAACATACGGATGTGCAGCCTCGACGCAGCGGGACCCGCGCAGCGGGTTCCGCAAGCTGCTGAACAGTCCTTCCCTCGACGCTGTCAACTCCTTCCTTCCTCCACAGGGCAAAAGTCAGTGTGGCGTTCCCGGGATCCTAAACGGGCAGAATCCTTTTCAGCTGTTCTGCTGGGCGGGGCGGTCAGGGAGAGCGGGCCAGGTGACTTGGCCTCTGGGAAGCCGGGACTCCTGGGAAAGCGAGTCCCGGACCCAGCGCTCGCAGCCCTGTCTCTCACTCTCTCACCCAGCAGGGGCCAACAAACGGATGTGCAGCCTCGACGCAGCGGGACCCGCGCAGCGGGTTCCGCAAGCTGCTGAACAGTCCTTCCCTCGACGCTGTCAACTCCTTCCTTCCTCCACAGGGCAAAAGTCAGTGTGGCGTTCCCGGGATCCTAAACGGGCAGAATCCTTTTCAGCTGTTCTGCTGGGCGGGGCGGTCAGGGAGAGCGGGCCAGGTGACTTGGCCTCTGGGAAGCCAGGACTCCTGGGAAAGCGAGTCCCGGACCCAGCGCTCGCAGCCCTGTCTCTCACTCTCTCACCCAGCAGGGGCCAACAAACGGATGTGCAGCCTCGACGCAGCGGGACCCGCGCAGCGGGTTCCGCAAGCTGCTGAACAGTCCTTCCCTCGACGCTGTCAACTCCTTCCTTCCTCCACAGGGCAAAAGTCAGTGTGGCTTTCCCGGGATCCTAAACGGGCAGAATCCTTTTCAGCTGTTCTGCTGGGCGGGGCGGTCAGGGAGAGCGGGCCAGGTGACTTGGCCTCTGGGAAGCCGGGACTCCTGGGAAAGCGAGTCCCGGACCCAGCGCTCGCAGCCCTGTCTCTCACTCTCTCACCCAGCAGGGGCCAACAAACGGATGTGCAGCCTCGACGCAGCGGGACCCGCGCAGCGGGTTCCGCAAGCTGCTGAACAGTCCTTCCCTCGACGCTGTCAACTCCTTCCTTCCTCCTCAGGGCAAAAGTCAGTGTGGCGTTCCCGGGATCCTAAACGGGCAGAATCCTCTTCAGCTGTTCTGCTGGGCGGGGCGGTCAGGGAGAGCGGGCCAGGTGACTTGGCCTCTGGGAAGCCGGGACTCCTGGGAAAGCGAGTCCCGGACCCAGCGCTCGCAGCCCTGTCTCTCACTCTCTCACCCAGCAGGGGCCAACAAACGGATGTGCAGCCTCGACGCAGCGGGACCCGCGCAGCGGGTTCCGCAAGCTGCTGAACAGTCCTTCCCTCGACGCTGTCAACTCCTTCCTTCCTCAGTTTATCAATAATATTGGGGAATGGTTAGAACCAAATGATGTTTCTGCTGAGAGTTTCACAGGGGAAAAAATTGACATGTTAGGTTTTAGAACCTTAATATTTCATTTTAAGGAGAGACAATCTGTTGGGAAATTGTATATAGCCAAGGAAGGACCATCAGTGTTGGGTTGGAAAGACCAAAAATTGTTAAACATCATTCTGGATCCGAACAGTAAGGAGCAGGGGACACTAGGAAGTGGGTTCTTCAGGAGTTCCCGGAAGTTTTTTCTAATGGTATTGGAAAATTAAAGGGTTTTACCCATCAAATTTGTTTAAAGGAGGGGGCCATTCCGAAAATTCATAAAGCAAGAAATATACCCTTTATAGTTAGGGAGGAAGTTAAAGCGGAGTTAGAAAAAATGTTGAGCAATAATGTCATTGAACCTGAGGAAGCAGCCAAATGGGTTTCTCCATTGGTCGTTGCCCGAAAATCCAATGGTAAGGCCAGTTTGTGTGTGGATTTAAGGTATCTTAATAACATTATAATGATTGACCAGTTTCCACTTCCCAGGATTGACGAAATGTTGTCTTTGACACGTAATGCTAAATGGTTTTCCACGTTGGACCTTTCTGCTGCATATCACCAAGTGGTGTTAGACAAAGGGAGCAGATGTTTCACCACGTTCTGCACACCTTTTGGGTGTTACAGATTTAAACGAATGCCATTTGGGTGGGCATCAGCAGCTGCTGTATTTCAGAGGCTGATGTTGAACTTATTCAGTCACATTCGTGAGGTCGTATTCTTTCAGGATGACATTTTGATAATGGGAAAGGACAGATTACAGCATGATGCCATCCTTAGGGAGGTATTAACCATTCTTAAAGACAATGGCTTGATCGCTGAAGGTAGCAAATGCAAGTTTGCAGAGAGATCGGTTACATACTTGGGTCCTGAAATTGGTTGAACAGGCATCAAACCCAAGAACAGTTTGGTAGAGGCAATCATCAGTGCCCCTTCACCTAAATGAAAGGACGAACTTCGATCGTTTCTTGGTTTGGCAGAATTTTATTCGAAGCTTGTTAACAACTTCTCACAGAAAACGTATGATATGCGGTTACTGATGAAGAACAAAGATACCTTTGCATGGTATGACGCTGGTAAAACATCATTTGATAGCATCAAGGACACTATTGACTATGCACCCCCCTGCCCAAGGATTTGAGCCACTCGCAAGTACTTTTGTAACTACTGATGCCAGTGGAACTGGTTTGGGGGTTGTTTTGTCCCAAATTTCTGAGCAGGGCAGAGAGGTTGTCATAGCCTTTGCATCACATTCTCTTTCTCCCACAGAAGGGAAGTATTCAGTGATAGAGCGAGAAACTCTGGCTTGCGTGTGGGCCATGGAGCATTTCAGGAAATTTATTTGGGGAAAAAAGTTTATTTTACTCTCTGACCATAAACCATTGACAAAACTACTCATCACTGGGGGTCTTTCGAGAGCCTCAGCAAGAATTGCAAGGATGTCATTAAGACTTCAAGACTTTGTGCATGAAGTGCAATATGTGCCTGGAGCAAAATATTTAATTGCCGATTTTCTCAGTAGAATGTCTACCTCCGAGGGAGATTGACCCCGATCCCTGGTGTGATAATTGTGAGGCTGGAGTGTTTAGCAACACTACTGGTTTACGTAAGTGTGATCAGGAAGAAGAATATAAGAAGGATGATAGTCTGTTAGATGCCAAAAACGAATGGGTGGTCTAACCAGTGCAAACTCAGTGAGGAGTTAAGGGCATTCTGGGCGGTACGTGACAAATTGAGTTTAGATGGTGAATTTATTTGTAGAGGAGAAAAAATGGTACCACCTAAGGGCATGAGAGCAAGAATGTCTTGATAGGTCATGAGGGACATCCAGGTATTTCACACACTAAGAGAAATATTAAGGCATTGTATTGGTGGACAAGAATTGATTTAGATATAGAAAGATTTGTGTGTGAGTTGCGAAAGTTCAGACAAAGCACAAAAGACACTCAATCATCCCATGTCGTCACTTACTTGTCCAAATTTACCATGGGAAAACTTCGCCTTAGATATCATGGGACCCATGGTTTGGCAAGATGGAGTTACCAGGTATATTTTAGTACTTATTGACCTGTTTTCAAGGTGGCTTGAGATTGATGTTGTCACAAAGGTAAACACCGAGAGCGTTATTAGTTTCTTAGAAAAATGTTTTTTAAGAGAGGGGTTTCCGGCTTCCATATTAACCGACAAAGGAGTTCAATTTAAATCAGATTTGATGAAAACATTCATTGATAATACTGGTATTGAATAGAAGTTTACTGTCTTATATCATCCCAGGGGCAACTCTGTGGTTGAAAGAGCTAATAGAGTTTTGAAAGGTGCCTTACAGTTAGCAAAGAAAGGCAACAAGAATTGGGATGATGAACTCAATAGGTTGATTTGGTCATACAGGATTACTGTCCATGATACAGTTGGAGAGAGTCTTTTTGGATTAATCCGTGGAAACTTTCCTCATTGCAAGATTAATCCCGGATGGTTGGGTAAGAGTAAAAAGTACGACTGGGATTGGGACCAGGTTAAAGATTCCATAATCAATTCCTAATGCAAAAATAAACGTTATTTTGATGCAAAACATGGTACCAGAAAAGTTTCCATAAAGATTGAACAAAGTGTCAGGGTTAAATGTGGGAAAAAGTCAGGCAAGTTACAGTCTAGGTTTTCTGATCCAAGGATTGTAACTAAAGTAATGCGGAACACTGTTGAACTTGACGATGGTAGGGTACATCACATGAGTCGTATTTCCTTGTCAAGTGATGCTATAGTTAGAAATAAGACACGTGTTTTGGAAGGGAAAAAGGATTATTGGTGGATGGATGTTTTGCCTTCTATTGAAAAAGGGAGAAGAGGTGACTAAGAATCCTGAGTCTGGTGCTACTTCTCATTTGTTGGATGTTCACCGGGTCACACCAAAATCAGACGGTAGAGTGAGTCCTCATGAGAGATGTAGTAGTGGAGGTGAGCTGGGAATTGATTCCGAAGGAGTTGGATTGGACAATGTTAATGTTGAGGAATCTGCTGTGCCTAGTGATGTCGTGACAAAAGAGAACAGTGTGGAAAACAAATCCAGCAGGTTTGGTAGACGTATTATTACTCCTAAGAAATTTGAGGAGTTTGTTCGTTTTTGAAATTTCTTTTTGTGATATTGTATTTGATTTAATTTCTGTTTTGTTTTATTAAGAAGGGAGATGTGTAGTAATTGTTATATTTCTTTAAGATCTGCTGGAATTCGAATATTATGTATGTAGTAAGAATTCCAATGAGAACTGTGATAAAAGAATGTTATGTTTCAGTCTGCAGTTGCCTCCTTCAGAGCTGCATGCATTTTGTACCTATCTGCTTAAATAAACTTCCAATACATTATCCTGCATTAAGTATACTTTACTACGGTATCCGTGATTGTTTTCCCACACCCGTAGGCCCACCACCACCATGGGGAAGAACCTGTGGGAAGTTTCTTTGAACCAAATTTCCACACACCACACCATTTTCCTTTTTATAAAGAGCAACCCTTCTCATGTTACATTCGTGCCAGTTGTCTAAAACGACATGCCACTTGTGTAATCCCTTCACCAACATGGGATCAGAAAACTTGTTTAGACCATGCTCTCTTCTTCCCAACTTCACCTTGATAAGGTCACCAACTTCAACCTTAAAAGAGACTCGGTATTACCAGTAGTGCAACCTTAAAAGAGACTCAGTATTACCAGTAGTGCAATTTCATGTAATTTCATGTAAAGCGGGCACATGACAACACAATTTGCAAGGAAGCAACACTTGTAAGCTTGACAGTGACATGCCATGCAATACAACCAGGTAGTAGGCACTATGTAAGTACAGGCATTGGTAAGCGGAGATTGACCTGTGTTAAACAAACTACAAACAGCACTGGTGCTATCTGTTGTCCAATGAAGCTGCTGGCAATACTCAGACTTATTTGTACTGATGTCACATGTCAGACCGGACCTTACCTTAAGTGAGTGACAGAATACATCGAAATTTTAGCTTATTCCATGTTTTGAAATATCTTTAGGTGACAACAGATGTCTGTGAATGCCTGATAAAGTAGGTGTTGGGTGGTACGGGGGGGGGAAAAGTCCATGGAAGTGTTAAAATGGGCATTAATCTTTGTGTGCAAATAAAACTATGGTTTAACACTGTAACACAGATACCTGGAAATGTGGCTTCACAGACATCTGAGAAGGCAGATATATTCAGGTAAAGAGCACAACGACATAAGCTGGACAACCACCAGATCCCCTAATGTGTGGTCAAGACGTCCACAGACACAGTAGTTACTAATCCTCTGCCCACGTTTAAAATTGGCATAAATGGTACAGTTATAAATCACACTGATGTTTCTTTTTTATTTCATGGATGTCTTCTGTGGATGGTGTCAGTTTACACCCTACTCAGTTCCTGATATTCCTAGCCAACATGTGTTTCGTCGCTGAGCAAGGGAAAAACCTGCGACTTCTTCAGGGCTATAATCTTGTCTTGAAAGTTTCTTAATTTTGGTGATAATACCAACCCGAATTGGTTTCTGTTTTTTTTCTTCTGTGTTCCGCTTATTGCCCGAGTATGGTCAATAGTAGGTGTATTCCCTCCGCTTCCGTATCCTTTTAAAATTAGCGGTCCAGACTCACCGTGGCCGTGCACTGCATACTCGCATGACAAGGGAACACGATCCCAGAACAAATCTATGCCAGATGGGGCACCAGTTTAATGCACCGTGGCCAGGCCTGTGCCCAGGCAAACACCGGGCCAAGAGCGGGCCCTCTGCGGCTGGGCTGGGCCCTTCCCGTTGGTCGGATGGTATTGGTGTGTAGCTCATCATCTTAATCTTCAGGTCGGCATTTCCAATGCTAGCTCACATCTGAGGGGGGCTTTGGACATATGTTCAGTAAGTAACCTTCTTGTTTTTTATTGTATTGTGGGTTCTTGTGTTCTGTGCCATACTCCTTGTAGCATCTGGGGGGGACGTGCAGAAACTGTTATACTGTCATTTTTGCCAACAAGGGGATGAGGAAGGTGCTACCCATTTCGACACCCTCTGACCAGCCTCACTCAACTATTGACTCTTTCTTGGCAAAAGCAGAAGGGCCATCTCTAAAGAAATTGATCAGGCTGAAAGGCGGCTTTCAGTTAAACCAGGAAGCACTGGAACCTTGTCCACAGTTGTTCCATCGTTGTTTGTTCCTAATGTTGCATGTCTGGACACAGTCACTTCTAATCCAATCCATTTGGCTCCTTTACTCAATCCTGCCGCAGCTGTGGTTCTCTCCCCTGGCCCTTCGACATACAGGCCTCTCTTTTTACATCACCAAATACTGACATGGTGAGCTCCTCAGCCCCTAAACAGAAATGGAAGACTAAAAGGACAGCTGAAGCTCCGATGGTCACACAAAAGAGGGCTGGCGGGCACGCATGCCAGAAATAGCCCCGAGGACATGGCGGTGTACCTTGCTCCTGTATTACAAAAAATGACATCCACGCTCACTGATTTTTTGGCCCCTCTTAGGGTTAGACTTGACAATTTGGAGGTAGCCTCCAGGGACATGTCAAGTAAGCCTTATGGATAGGTTTCTCCATTACTTACCACCCCAGTCCAAGGTTACATCCTCCGATGTGCCTTCAGTCAATCTCCTTAGTTGTAGCAGTAATCAGTGTGAATCTGGCTACCTTAAGCCCCAGGCTGTACTAAGTCTGATTACTTCTTCAGGGACTAGTGACCTCCAAAAAAACACAGAAGGGCCAGGCCCCACTAATTTGCTTCCCCTGGTTCCTAATGTGGCAGGCATACCCTGTACTGGTGGTCAGTTAATCACTGGTTCTCTGTGCCCGGCAATTAATCTACGTCCGGCTTGTGCCCCAATTTTGTTTTGACGGGTTTCCAGGGCCTACCACACGTCTCAGAAACCACTGGTAAACTGATTAACAAGGCCTTACACTGGTTAAGTATACACACAGATCTTTCCGTTAGAGACCATAAAGACATCTTGATGGTTTGCAGGGTTTCCTGGATAGGGCCCCCTAGGAAAACACTAGGGGGTGACTGTATTATTATCAGTGTCAGATACCCCGAATTGGCATAAAAGATTTTGTGTGGAGTATCTAAATCGTACCTTTCAGGTACATGTATAAAACCACTCCAGTTGGGCTATATTATAGATCCCCCACAAGTGCCTCAAGAGGAGAACAGCAACTGGGCAGTAGGTGCGTAGATAATAGAGTGGGGGCCCACCCGTCACTTTCAAACAGTTATGCTCCTTTGGCAGACCTTAATGATCTGGATTGACTCTGAGGTAGAGGAGACATACACACCGCCACTCAAACGTCCAAACGTATTACCTAAGTGTACGAAGGTGGCTGGGGATTCACCCTCTAGAAGATGAATTCAGCTCCTGTCACACTTCCAAATCATTAGGCACCCATTAGTCAACCTTCAATCCACAGGGTTCTCACAATTGCCCCCTCCATCTTAACTTCTCCCTTGGGCCATACCCCAAAACCCGGGAAAGACTTAAGACTAATTTCTTGGAACGTGGCAGGCTTGTCCTCCAAGTTCCGTGATGAAAGTTGGTTACAGTTATTTGAGTCCTTCAACATCATTTGCGTACAAAAGACTTGAGAAGATAAGAATAAATTTTTCTTAGAGGGATATAAGGCCATTTTTTGCTCCGCAATAGGCTTAAATGTGGCAGATCGAGGTGGTGAGGGGTCTTATCATTTTTGGAGCTCGGGTACTGTGGCACCCATACAAATTATGAAGTGGGACTCCCAGGTGTTCCAGGGCAAGAAATTGCACACTGGGAGAGCCATCTCAAAGGTAGTCATTCATTTTTATAATGAAAATGGGGGCGGGTCAGTCCTCTAACTATGCAGCCCTAAGTAACACCTTATACTCACTAAAGAGGGAGCCCCTTGGGCATGAGAATCTTATCCTGGAGGGAGAGTTTACTTGTCACCTGTGCCCAAATTTCTTATGCAGGTTACATAATGCACAACCTTGGCCGCTTTCGGAAAATTTGCACCTGGTGCATATCATGAAAGGAGAGGAGATAAATAATTTTTTGCACACGCACAACCTGGTTTTTACCCTAGATCAGTTGTTAACAGGGCCTAGGTCTAACATCCTTCCAACATATAAAGGAAGATTATTGACCATATTTTTATATCTGCTTGCATGGGTTGGCCTTCTGTTTCCTTTAATATTATATTAGTCCTTTCAGCAACCATAACCCTCTCTCCCTGTCCATGGTAGGGGTAGTTAACCAACCAGAGGACCCTCAAAAACCCCTGGTAGCCTTGACACCCATTGCCCAAAGGAGGCGCTTTCGCTGGTTGCAAATAGATGCTAAGCCTTTTAATCATAACCTTTCGGCTATTTGCCAGCAGGAGATACTCTTCTGTCTGGATCTTTCAACACCTGGCAAGGAGGTCTTAAGTTTGTTTGCCTCCATTGCTCAGGCAGTCTCTGGGCTTCTATCGACCCAGGTGGTTGGGCATTGTCCTGCTCTTCCTTCATGGTTTGATCCCAAGTGCCCTAAGGCAGTTGAAGGAAGCCCTAAAACAGTCACCTCGGGACAAGAAATGGGTGCTAAACTGCCATCAAAACTATAAAGGGGCCCTGAAAGAACGGAGGCATCAATTATAGAAATAGGCATGAGCTTATTTAATCAAAGCTGGTGAACTGAGGGACTGTACACTTTTTTGGAAGATAATCAATAGCCCTTGCTTCTCGGAGCCATCAAAAACCTATCCTGTGCCATCACATCACCCCAAATCAGTGGGTTTCCCATTTTGAAAGGGTTTATAACGCTGACCTTACTGAAGGGTCTAAAACTGATATAGTGCCTAATCCGGCAGCCACACCAGTTACCTTCTAGTTGGAGGAAGTTTACAGGAGTATTGAGTCCTTGTCTCAAGACAAGGCCCCAGGACCCAGGACCCAGGCCCGTATGGGATTTCCCCAGATCTCTTCTGGGACAACATTGAAGTCTGGGTTCCGGTTCTCACACTGGTATTAAATGCAGCAGCGTCAAAAGTGACGTTGCCCTCTTGGTCTACCGCCGCCATCACTCCAATTTATAAAAAGTGGGATAGAGACAACCCACAATGCTACTGCCCTTTTTCCCTCATTGAAGCCGGAGTTAAGGTGCTCGGTCGGGTCCTTTTGACTAGACTCTCCTCATGGGCTGATGGCAATCAAATATTATCGGAGGTCCAGTTTGGGTTTCGTCCAGGAAAGTCAACTATTGATCAGTGTCTTATCCTCTACCTTTTAATTAAAAGAAAATACACTGTTGCACACCGGGGGCATTTTTTTTTAGCTTTTATGGACCTTATTACAGATTTAGATTGAGTTAAAGAAGAAGTTGTGGGATATACTGACCTATTTGGGTGTTGATCCCTCTATTCTATCCTTACTAATGAGTCTTCATGACCATACAACAGCGGCAGTGAGATTCTCCCTAGAGGGGGGCTAAACTGAACATTTTAATTGCACCCACCAAGGATGCCTTTATCCCCTTTTTTATTCTCTATATATTAATGGTTTTGAAGCTGCCCTCCTGGCTTTACAGTCTGACTCCCCAGAGTTGGCAGGAGATTTTTACCAGTTTTACTATATGATGACAATGCAGTGCTTATGGCTCACAGAGCCCTGAGATTGCAGGTTTTAAATGACAGGTTCATTGCTTTTATGGATAGGCTGGACCAGTCAGTCATCTTCACAAAGTCAAACCTTTTGGAAGTTGGCCCAAAGATTCTCCAGTCAAACATTTTTAAAACAGGCTCTCACACCCTAGCAAAGGTCCCGGCTTTCCCCAATCTGGGTATTTATTTGAAGATCAATTAAATTGGAAAACATTACTGGAGGGCAAGCTGAGCAATTTGAACAAATCTATAGGCACCATTGCCAGCTATGCCCACAGATTGGGATCTTGGGACCCAGGGGTGATCCTAAAATTGTACTAGTACATAAGCACATCAAAGGCACTACATTGTATAAAGTATGGGGGTACTTTGCAGCACATAAGTTACAGGTGGCTGAAAATAAGTTTTAATGTTGGATTTTGTGGGCCCCTCAGAGCACACCAGCCTATTCAGTGCACAAAGAATTGGGTGTTAACCTCCTGGTGCATCAGGTGGCAGTAAAGCATCTATAGTGTTTGGTAAAAATGTGTTTGAGGGAAAACCAGGACCTAAATCGCCTGAACCTCTCAGATTGCCTATCACTAGAACATGATTATAAAACTCCCTGGCTACGTTATGTACAAAGAGTCTTTTGGTTTAGGTAGGCCAGATGTTTTTCTCTTACGTGACACGGTATGGCTTCAGGACCTTAACATTATAAAAAATGTATATTTTAAATATACCTCTGCCCACCGTGAAAACACCAACCTTAGGAGGCCAACAGTGAGGATGCATGCCTTGTTAAAGTATGTCCAGGGAATGGTATATTAAATTTCTTCCCTGACTAATGCACGGTTTTTAGTCACCAGCTTTAGGTTCAACATTCTGCACGTCCTCCTTGCATCCCTGTCTGGCTTTGTTCCCCCAATCTTGAGAGGACCCTGCAGCTGGCACTCTAGGTCTCCACAGGACGCGTTACATTTTGCCCTTCTGTGTAAAAAAATGTCCCTCCCTAGAAGGCAGTTTCTTTGCCCCCTTTTATAGAGCTTGAAGTTTAGGCAAGCCAGAGTGGCACTCATGCATTTACAGCTGTTGCCTAATGAACTTACACTCTGTGCAGTGACAGGTTTCCTGAGGGCCGCCTACAGATCCAGACTTTCTACACCCGTTTAAACATTGATTGGCCTTCTGTGTTTTAGTATTGCTTTTTTCTACCTTTTTTATCATCTGTGACAATGAGTGACATTTTTTCTTCTAAACAATTAGATAAAACACTGCACATCCAATGTAAACACTTTGGATGTGCAGTGTTTTACCAGATTTCTTTTACAATGCTATCTTTTTATTTTTAATGTAGGTATGTATCTTTTATGGTTGTGTGTGCTCTAGAATAAAAATGTATTATTATTATTATGATGATGTTGACTCATCAAACTATGTTAATTGAAGCAGGGCACCTGCTGTTCCACAAGCGCTCGATTAGGGAAAGTTCACTATATGCTGTATGTTAAGGCTACAGTGTTCTTCCATTTCGTGGTAGAAGGTTGGTTCTCCCTTGGATCATATGAATATAAGATGGTATTACTATGAGGGCATCAGAGGGACAAAACATCAGCTGGCACATAGATGTGGTTAAGATGTTGAGAAGGATACACATGATGTTGCCTCAAACTATGTTCCGGACATCATTCTATGAGAGTGTGCACAGGTCATGTAGCTTTCACTAATGTGATATTGACTCTATATGACCCAATGTTGTCATCCAAGTAGAAATTATGATGTTAATTAAGGTGGGTAGAGTTATAACACCTATGTACATCTCAACTAATTTCTTTTCTAATCAGCTTTTGAGCATTAGACCAGGGCAGCAAGGGAGACAGTGCCATGACTTTGCCAATCACTGTTCAGGACATCGTTAACTTTTTGTCTCCTTACACATGCCTTATCTTTCTCGCTATCAGTCATTGTTTCCTTTTCTATGCTCTTTAGTACATGCATTGTACCATTCAATTATGGGTTTGTTCGGCTTGTGGAGATTGGATTTGGGACATTCCCAATGATTAACTTTGGGTTGGGATATTGCAAACTGAGCTTCTTCATCATGTGATGCTTTGTTTGAGAATGTACCCCATTGGTTGGAATTCTGCGCAGTGGGTGTATGTTCTAAATGTGAATATTGTGTATAAAAGGAGATGTCTTGCTCTAAAAATTCGAGCAGTCTCCTGAAATGCTGTATTTTTAGGATCACTGTTACTGGCTGCAGCTAATAAATTTGGTCTCTGACGCCACCCAGAAGTATTCCGTGTCTCTGTATACCAAGACAGGTGAATCCGAAGACTTTGGGCGTGCCCCTGGCGCCGCTGGGTTCTAAAAGCCCGGTTCTTCAACTGGCACCCAACGTGGGGCGACTTCAGCGGTACCGGTCCAAGCCCGAAGATTGTGAGGAGCTTTGTGAGGAAATTCTGGAGGAGGGCCCCCACTTCATCGACCCCGGCATGTCGAATGTGGACTGAAGGTTTTTGCTGCAAGGCTTCCCCTTTCCGACCTCTACGAAGGACTGCTGCCCTGACTGTCGCCCTGTCTTGGACCCTTTTGTGATGATTTGTAGAGCGAGACGATAGACGGTCTTCTGGTGGCGTGACAAGACATTTAGTTTAAGTATAAGTGGGTCGCTCCCATGACTTGGTTTTGTTTCTTGGGTTCTTTGATTTGGTTTTGGCAAATACCAAAGCCGAGGGACTCGTACATTTGCGAGTATATCGTTTTTGATAACCCCTTGAAGTTTGAAGCTAGATTAGTGAGCGAAGATACCTGGTCTTAGCAAATTTAGGAAATGGTTTTGTGGTAAATGTAACAGGGATTCCGGATTGGAGGACTCGTGTCCGATACCTCCGGTTGGAACTCCGACTTATGAGCTCTATTCAAAGAATGGAGTTGGTCCCATTACGTATAATGAAGTATGGGTCCGCTATACACCAAAAGATGGTGTTTTAGGATGGCCACAACATGGTTGTTTCGAATCAGATGTTTTAGATAATTTGGAAGTTGCGCTATTTAGGAAGAAAGCCCGGCCGGCGATGTTTGACTCTTTCCGCCTCTGGCGTAAGGAAGCCAAACAGCGAGAAATTAAGCAAGCTAAAAGAGATAGGAAAGAAAATAATATATCGATAATGCAAGCTGCTAGGCAGTTTAAAGAAGACGAAAAAGATTGTGCGATTGAGGTGTCAGATAGACAACATTGTATGGCCATTGATAAATGTTATCCGGCCTTGCCACCTCTTCTTCCGAATGTGACTAAGGACCCTGAAAAGGATCCCTTGATGTTGCATTTGTTGAGATTACCACCCCCTTATGTGCAGAGTGCTACGGCACCTCCACAACTTCCAGTTGTTAAACCTCCTGCTGTTGTTCAGCCACCCGTTCTTCCACAGTTGGTTCTCCCACCTCTGGTGCAGCCTTCTCTAGGGCCGCCAGCTTTGCTTACATGTTTGCCTCAAACTCCTTTGCCTTCTTCTCCTTTGCCTTTGACTTCTTTTTCTACTGACCCTATGTCTTTGTTGCCTCAAAACACTTTGTCTCCTGTCCTAATGTCGACTTCTTCTCCTTCTGCTGGACAACGAATGACTGAGACTGTTACTAGCCTTTTGTCTCCTCTCTTTGGGTCACTGAATATGACCCCAGTTTCTGTAAGGAAACAAACGTGTAGTCAGCTCCCGAGTTCCGAGGAGCGGACAGTGTTAGATCTCCTTGCTCGTAGATGGGTTTTGAATACCTTTAGGTATGATCTACGAACGGTTATGGATGATTTCCTACAGTGGGAGGCACCAAAACAAAGGTATGTATTTGATGTTTTGTGTACTTTCCTCCGTGAGGAAGGGGACGATGCTGGATTGGGTCCGATTCCGTCGGAATTACTTAATGTTCAGTCTGACTTTGCTAAAGGGACGATAGTGGGTCCCGATGTTGAGGAAGCGGTAGAGACACTTCTTGCATTTAGGTATAGACTTCCTTCTCAGTCGTTGTTTGAATCTGATCCTTCTGTTAGGAGAAAAGTGAAGCAGTATCCGATGAGAGAGGTTCCCCCTGTATGGAGAGAGGAAGTTGTGGCTAATCTTAATCAGGGTATTCAGGCAGTACCGGCTCATTTTCAGCGAGTTTGGGTACATGTTCCTTGGAAGAGAGTTGAAGTCTTGGCTCTTAAGCAGACTTTGCCTGACCCCCGCAAAAATCCTGCAGGTTATTATAAGGAGTTGTCCCAGACAGTTGATACGTGTATTATGAATTTGGCTGACATAGATATGTTGTTGGAGAATGTAGTCCCTCAACCTTTGTGGGTGAAGATCCGTCACGAGGATCATGCAGTAGAATTGGGAGATACGTGGGTTAATATTACTGCTGCAGAAGGTCGACAGGTAGAAGGTGCTAAACCTGAGCCTTTAATTGCAGAACTCCCTGGTAGGATCATTACCTTAATGAAGACTTTGATGCCTCCTATGCGAGTGAATTGGGACAAGTTAGCAGCATGAAAACAAAAGAAAGACGAGAGTGTGTCTGATTTCTTCACTAGGTTTGAGGAAACGTTCATTGATCATAGTGGTCAGGATATGAGTACGGAAGGTGGTCAGCGGTTGTTTGTGGAAAGGTTTGTCTATAATTTGCTCCCCGAGCTTTGTAATAAGTTGAAGGACTCTGAGAGCTCATGGGCTGTTTCTTCAGTGGCCCAGATATTGGCTACTACTTATGAGAATAGAGTTAAGGATGAGAAAGATAAAGCAGGGAAGAAGACTAAAGAATTAAATACGAAGGTTCTTTTACAGCAGGCGTATCCGCCTCGCCCTAATCAGTGTCAGTTCCAGCAACCTTCCCAGTTTCAGCAACCTCCACAGTTTCAGAGATTATTGCAGAAGCCCAAGTCTTTTCCTCAGCGACTTCCGGTAGGCCCTAATCAGTGCGCTTATTGTAGAGAGGAAGGTCACTTTAAGCATAGTTGTCCGATTCTGCTACAACGTGCGAATGGTACGTCTGGTGTGAGAGGTCGTAGTGTTCAGCAAGTGCCTACGGGTAGGGGACGTGGTGTGTTCACCCAGAATAGACATTCCTTTCCCCCTCAGAATTCAATTAATTGTTTTGATCAACAGAATGTTTCGTCTGGTCAGTCTGCTCAATATTATGCTGATGATTATTATGTTGAAAGTGAGAATGCTGATTTTCATGATAACTATGACAGCCAAAGACAAAGAGAGGGAGTAGTGTCAGTTCCAGTAGACCAGAATAGACCTTATGTTGAAGTGGTTACATCAGGTGTGCCAGAACCTTTTCTTTTGGATACTGGTGCGGCTAAGAGTTCTATCATGCACTCTAAACTCCCTGGCGCACCTTTGTCTGGCTTGACGACTGTTTCGGTAGGATTTTCTGGCGCCCCAGCTCGTAAACCGTTTTCTTGTCCTTTCTCTCTTTCTGTTTGGCCTTGTGCATTGGAAGCACCTCTTATTCTAACGACAGGTTGTGGTGAAAATTTGTTAGGTTTGGATTTGTTGAAAAGATTGCATGCAACATTATATTGTTCTCCTTCGCAAGTACATCTTACGTGGGTAAGAAAGTTATTTCTCCGATGTATTTGTCTACAGATCAGCTTCCACTGGAATTGCGTTCTCTCCCTGATACGCTTTGGGTTACGGGTACAAACGATGTTGGTCTTTTGCAGATTCCGCCATATGTTGTTACTCTCAAGGCGAATGCTAAGTTACAAAGTTTATCCAAAAATTAAAATGGACACTTGTTACACTTTTCAACCTTGGGTTCAAGGAAGAAGAGTACCCTCAAAAAACTCAATGCTCATCGGAGTGCGGTATATAGGTTTCATCCGCCCCGCATTGTGGTTTTGGCAGTTATCATTGGGTTTTCTTCAGTGTGTTGGCTGCCAGCCTCATCCAGAGGGACATAAGGGTAAAAAATTGTCAAAAACAATCAAAAACAAATGCGTTAGAAATGCATGTGTCTTATACGGTGCACAATCAATTAAAAACACTTATCGCCGAGCAGTGAGATACACACAGTATAGTTAACAAAAGGTGAAGCGTCCTACCTGGATTTGTAGAGCTCGTGGCTATATGTCAAATTCACCTATACAATGTTGCCTACCCATAATGCCTACAATTATAGTGACTGTTTAACAAGAACTTCCATAAGAGCATTTCCTAGAGATAACAGCTTTTTAATGAGCGCCACACACTCTGAAAACTACCCACTACCAGCTACAGGCGCCCCAGTATTATCCAGTCCAGGATATACATGCAGATTATAAGACCATTTCTGCAATTTAAAACTGTATAAATTTAATATGCGTTAATAATAACCGAGCCCTGCAACCTTCCTCCCCATGTTTTTCAACAGAGTAGAATCTAGTTTTTCTCCACACAAGGATAATTTTCCCCACTATGTAAATGAACTCCAGACAATACTGCAGTTGTTCGCACTAACATGCAATTCTCTTTCAGAACCTGGATATTTGATCTACCTTGAAAAGACAAAATCGATACTGCACAAATAGTGTGAGTATATCTTTTTGTTTTGTAAGTCCTGACGAAAGCTTCACAGACCCCTCGGACCTAAGGAGCTGAAACATGTAGACGAATCCACAATAATCCATATACTCACAGACCTAGTAACTCGGTCTGCATTAAGGATCACACCATTTTAATCCATTGGGAATCCACCCCTTAATAAATCTTTGGGGTCCTCTTCCCATTTTTAATTATTAATTTTGCACATTACTTTTTTTCACATCGTAAGTGGGGAAACCCTCAATCTCTGGACACTGCACTTGACAACCCAGAGGTGCCTCTGGATGAGGCTGGCATCCAACACACTGAAGAAAACCCAATGATAACTGCCAAAACCACAATGCGGGCGGATGAAACCTATATACCGCACTCCGATGAGCATTGAGTTTTTTGAGGGTACTCTTCTTCCTTGAACCCAAGGTTGAAAAGTGTAACAAGTGTCCATTTTCATTTTTTGATAAACTTTGTACTCTTACCCTGGGGAAAGAAACGGACACATCGATTCCTCATCCCTCCCTGTTGATAAACCTTGAATGCTAAGTTACCTCGCATTCCTCAATACAGACTCTCTAGTGATGGTGAAAGAGGTCTTTTAGCGATTATCTACGATTTGGTTGAGAAAGATGTGATTGAAGAAACGAGAGGTAATGTGTGTAACAGTCCTGTTTTGCCTGTTCTTAAACGTACTGACTCTTCTCAGCCACCTGTGTATCGGTTTGTGATCGACCTTCGTGAGGTTAATAAGAATGTTGTGCCACAGTTTCCTGTTGTTCTGGACATTACTGCTTTATTGACTATGATCCCTGCTTCAGCTGTTTGGTTTTCTGTTTTTGATCTGAAGAATGCTTTCTTTAGTATTCCAATTGCTGAAGAGAGTAGAGATATTTTTGGCTTCTCTTTAGGAGGCCGAAGTTTCCGGTTTAAGCGTGCTCCTCAAGGTTATTGTGAGAGTCCTTCCATCTATAGTCAAGCGTTGAAAACTCAGCTTGATTATTTTGTTTTACCTTCTGGTGCGACTCTTATCCAGTACGTGGATGATTTGTTGGTTGCTGCTGATGATGAAGAGATTTGTAAAGAAGTTACTCTTTCTTTGTTGCGACATTTGTCTGACCTCCATCATAAAGTGTCACCTTCAAAGTTGCAATATTGTCACCAAGAAGTGACCTACTTATGTCATCTCTTGTCGAAGGAGGGAAGACGACTGACCCCAGAACGTATACAAGCAATTGCGCAAATGACTCTACCATCCACACAGAGAGAAGTGCGTGCTTTCTTGGGTATCACTTCGTATTGTAGGCAGTGGATTCCAAATTTTTCTTTATTGGCGAAACCTCTGTTGGCACTTACTCTTGAAGAAACACCGAATCCTCTTCCTTGGTCTGACGAAAGTCAGAGAAGTTTTTCTGAATTGCGTGATGCGTTGTGTTCAGGCTGAAGCTACTGGGAAAGAATTGAGTGTGTGGAGAGAGACTACGGGAATGTTGAATGTTGGATTCAACTGGTTGTTGGATTGAGTTTACATACAAGGAAAGGAACCTGGGGTGGACAATTTTTAACGGGGTCCAGTGTACGTGTCCGAATCACTAGTAACAAAGAGAAGAATAAAGTTCCCCGGTAGGACTAGGTAGAAGGCGTGTGTGTGTGTGTGGTGAAGACAGAAATATCCAAGAGGGAAGAAGGAAGGGGGGAATTTCCCTCTTGGGAACTAGAACCCTCACACACCCAGCAAGCTAGGTGTCATGCTTCATCATATGGGTCCTGCTCCTAGTCAGACTGGAATTGCAATGCCTGACGGGCACCCGCGAAGGGGCTCTTTAGCAGAGATCTTTTGTTCCAGCCATATGGTGCATGCGTGTGAGAGGGCAGGTGAATGTGTAGTCGTGAAACAGTGATAGTGAATGAAAAAAGGTGAGTTAGTCCACAAAGAACTTTAATGGCGTGGCTAGCTCCCTTGGTTAAAATAGTGGGAGGGGAGATAGCTGCCTGGAGTATTTGTGGCGAAAATACCTGCAACCCTCTATTTAGGTCGACATGTTTCTTGCTAATCTAGCAATTCCTCAGAACCTCAGTGCTCAGTACTACACAGTGAATTAAAAACTTGTTAATACAACCTTGAATCTTAAGGTCTGTAATGGGGCAGGCCAACTGGTCCTGCTTCGAATGGTGCAACCCTAAATATATCCTTAAGGTGCCCCTCAGTCTGCTACTGTGGGACCTGCCCAGAAGAGTCAGGCACCCAAGCAGTGTGCGGTCTCTGCCTGCAAACCTACCACCACGCGTAATCCGTACGGGATCTGGAGCTACTCAAGGTTGTATTAACAAGTTTTTTATTCACTGTGTAGTACTGAGCACTAATGGCGGCCGTTCTCTATGTCATCACGCGACCGCGTAGTGACTAGAGCGCGACACTACATATCTCCTTTCTTTATACAAACAAAAGTAAAATTTCCCAAAGTCTCAATGACAACTTTCTTCACTTCTCCCAGTTCATAGTCTTTGTACTTGGCAGGTCTTACCACAGTTCTCCCTGCACACGTACGTCTTACCGGAGTGGAGGAGAGACTCTACACGCTATCTTCTGCCCTGCTTGCACATCTCCATCCAGCTCCCTGGGGGTTTTCCCTCTCCGGAGTCCCGTCATTATCTTCTGGATGATCTTCATCGATAGAATGGTCTTCCTGTTCCTGCTCCACCCCTCTTCCTTCCACTCCTGACTCCATCTCTCCTTCCCGAGATAAGACGCTGTCTGTAGGAGAACCGTAGTTTTCCTGGGTCTTTGCTCCTTCCTCTCTGGTCCACTGCAATACCTTATTGCACTTGGACATACGATCCTACAAACAGATGTTTCCGTCGCTAAGTAATGCTGCTCTGTCATACACTTCTTTCAATTGCATAGGCAAGCTGTATTTGCTGTCCCCTTTCCTTCTTAACTGAGCAAGTTATCTGGGACTGGGGGTGAATGTTTTGCCACTGTGCAACATTCCGTCCATCATCTTGTGTTTTGACTTGCAAACAGTGGCACAAGCGTTAGGACTTCTGGGTTGTGGCAGAGTGTATCAGCCTAGTGATCTTTGCATTGTGACTTCTTAATCTGGTTTGTCACAATATGAGTTGGAGTAGCTTCGCTTAGCGAAGAAATATGGGTGGGTACTCCTAGGAATGTGTATTATGTCTATGTGGCAAGCTTTTTCAGCCAAATGAGCCACAGGAGTTTGCTTTTCACACATTGTTACACATGTGCTATGACAGGCTTACATTGCACCTAAGATGCCTGAGTGTTTGACATTGGCAAAGGCTGTTATTGTCAGTCAGTCAGAAATCTTTATTCGGTAAACATAAAAGAAAACCATAAAAGTACATTACACAATCCAGCAATAACAATATCTTAAACTAATATAAAAATACAATTATCAGATTCACATCAGAATGGTTTTACGATATTTAAAAATATTTTTTTTAAAAGCTGTCACAGAAGCAATTGTAAATTCATCATCGAAGGCTTGTAATGCCAAAAATGCAGGTCAGCATTGTCTCAAACCATATTTTCTCAGTGCAGGGATAATGCATTTCCTTCTCGGACTGGTATAAAATGTACAAAAAAACAATATATTTATGGTCGACTGTGCAGAGTTATCATCGCAGGGGCAATTACATAAAACTTTCGACCAATTATTCAGTTCCGGAAAGCTTAAGGAACTAAATAAAATATTCAGTCTAAAACGTGATAGCAAGAATCAATCATAGTCTCTAGTAACTAACAAAATGTATGGTTGTATTGTTGGAGTTGCCAAAATGATATAATGGGTTTGAACCGTTGATTTACTCATTTCTAAGGTGGTTCTGCATTCGCCCAAAAAAAGCAAACAGCTTGCTTTAAGTTCTTTCCTGGGGACTTCACGCATAGAATCTGGATCATTAAAATACTCAACAAGTCCAAATTTAACAAGAAATATTTTAATATACCCTAACCATCTTAGGTATTTGCCTCCATCAATCCCCAAGACGTCCTTCAGTATGTGGCGATTAAAATCAGTCTCATCAGCAGTCCACACTCTATGCCACAATAAGATTGGCTGAATCTTAATGATATCCCCTAATAGGGCATGCCCAATGCCAAGCGGCAAACATGTGTTGAGGTGCTATCTGGCACTGCCAAGAGAAACCTAAAAAACTTATTTTCTACCCCTTGTAGTGAGCCTACCTTGGCATACCTCCATATGTGCCAATAGCTGCACACTTAGATCTATAGATCTGAAGCAGTTCAACTGGAGGACGTTTTTCTAATTTCCTGCTGAAATTAGATAATGCCATCAGAGACTTAATAAAATCAAGCTTTCTTGCTTTCACCGTCTGAACCCATGTTCCAATGTGATCAAATAAAATTCCTAAATAGGAAAAGGTTTTTGTGTGCTCGATTGCCTTGGATTGCATAACACAAGTGTTCATTTTCTTGTTGATTCCTGCCCCACAGTTCATATTAAATGTTTTTGAACAGTTTATAGTGAGGCCCAAATTTGACATAAAATTAGCAAACAAATTAACAACCCTTTGGAGACCTGGCGGCGTACGGGCCATTAAAACAGAGTCGTCCGAGTACATCAATGCAGGGACGGGACGATTCGCTGCTGTTGGCAAATCCTTGTACTCCTGGATCAGATTTGTTTCTAGACAATTTATATAAAGTGTGAAAAGGAAAGGAGCAAGGATACAGCCTTGTCTTACACCTTTCATCACTCTAAAGTGCTTGGTACATTCTCCACCCAGCCCGTAGCGTACCCTTGCCTGTGCTTTTGAGTAAAGCGGTTTTAAAAAAGAAACTATTAAGACATCCATCCCTAACCCCTCTAAAATTTGCCACAGCTTATGAATCACAGACGAATGCCACAGTCAAATCAACAGAGGTTAAAAAAAACGTTTCCCTTTTTGTTGTAGTGTATTTGTCTAAAAGAATATGTAAACTAAGACCCTGTTCAATTGTTCTGAGGCCTATGCGGAAGCCGTATTGTAAGTCGCTTATTAAAGCACGCTCTTCCGCCCAAACCTGTCGCCTAACATAATTCGGCCGTCAATCTTAACTGTTGAATTTAACAACGAGATTGGACGATAACAGGCTGGGTTGGCCCTTTCCCCGTTTTTAAAAATAGAAACAATTGTTGAGTCATACCATGTAGATATGAGGCCCTGTGCGCCACATTCATTAACAAGCATTAGAAATGCAAAAGGTCTCGGATTTGTTTGAGTTGGAGGTAATGATATTGTAAATGGCAATGTCTTGTAGCCATGTGTTATGGAGTGTATGCATGTGGTGTGTAGTGGAAATATGTGTGTTGGATTGGACTAGTAGCAATGGTGCATGCTGCACTTTAGATGAATATGTTTAAAAGTAAGTGCAGCATAGTGCGATTGCTACAATAGTTAATTGTAGATGCGTTAACAATTGATATGTGCACTGATGGGTGGTGATGTGTGTGTGCCTGTAGAAATTGTGCACTGATGGCTGGCGGTATGTGTGCTTGGTGTGTTGTATTTCTATCTAGGACCCTAATTAGATATTCCGATTCATGCCCTTATGTGGTTATAATAAATAATATCCTTATAAAGGCATAAGAATCATATCCATATTCAGTAATAGCCCATGCAGTCCAAAGCAAAGCACGGCTACTCCCATCGACTCCTAGAAAGTACAACGCGTTCTTTAAACAAACCAAGCCTCCAGCAGCCCGGGAAATTCCCCCTGCTTTTGTTTTGATTTGAACAAGAACTCCTGGAGTCCAGAAAGAACTGTTAGTTCTTAGTGACGTCTTATGTCCAACCTTACGTCAAACTCGGCACCTTTCAGGTATAAATATACCAACTGTTGCCTTAAGGAAACACACGGTGGTTTGGAGCAGAGCGGCTATTTACTTGCCCGAGAGCCCAGCTGATGCAAGAGCCCATGGAAGCCGCCCCTCCCGATTTGACGCACTGAGAGAGACGCTGTCTTTTTCTCCAGCCGAGAAAATCCAGCTCCGGTGTTTCCAGCCACCCTTGCGGGTGGCTGGGGGATCGAGTCCTGAAGAAAGAGATACCAGACCTCCCACATTCTATTACCAAGGTACGGAGCTGACTAAACCCTTAAGAGAATTCTTGATGCAGATTCTTGGCAAAACAATCTTAACCAACTTAACTTAAACTGCTACTTACTTACTCCTTCCCAAGTATTAGGCTTAGGTCAGGTACACCGGGGTAGGCGTAGTTAGAAGCACCAGTTGAGTACGTTAATCAATGTTTTTATGTTTGTATATATTTTATCCATTTTAAAGTACCATATGGCTAAGAAACCATATCAATGCTTTTACAGTATTATTTCATAATACTACTTATACTGTACGCATTTTACTTTATGACAAGTATTGCAATTGTGGCAATTCATTTCTCTTGCATGAGAAAGAAGACTGCTCAATAAATAACACCTTTTATTGAAAACGCCCGTCTCTCTATTTCTCTGCACTCTGGTGAAACTGAGTATGCACGATTGACTGAGTGAAATAGCTGTCTATTGTTTTCACACAACTCTAGAGATACACTCTTTTCTGAGGGAGCAAAGTTGTCATGTTTGTATGGTTGTCAGAAGCTAATCCCTTCTTGTCTAAATCCGGAGAGTTAACTCTTTCCTGAACATTCAAGAAAGTTTCTAGTGACCTCTGAGCTAGCTGGCAAAACTAATTAAGTCTAATATAGTCAATAGAGACCTAGTCGGCCTTAGACGTACGTCTACACTGCTGTTTATATTATTCCAATGCGCAGAGCCTATTGGGAATATAGGAACTACACTAAATGGCGCCCAACGTTTGGTAAGGCGATAATCTAACGCAAGACACTAGAGTAACTCAGTCGTGCTTTTTCACACAGAACCCTTTTCCCGTAAAAACTCCAAAAGACGTCTGGAGTGGGTGAAAGGTTAATATCCGCCGTAACTTAGTAGGATGAGAACCCTATGTATTAGTTTTTGGTTTAGACAATATTGAAGGATACAGTGTTCCAAAATATTGTGCACCTAATCTTTGTTTCCTTGAAACTCGATCTGCAACAAAATACTTTCAGTCAGTAAAATGGCAGAAAGTGAAGAAGAAAGAGAAGCCTTAGCAAATCGACTCTTAGAGGAAGACACAAGTCTCCAAGAAAATGACCCGAGTGCTATAATCATTCCGGTCAATATAAGAAGAACTATAACTCTTAAACTTATAGAAAATGGACTGACATCACGAGGTGGTACAGTCATATTCGTGGTAGAGGCACATGAATATCGGAAGACAGAGGTATTCTATCCATGGATACATTTTCCAGCAGCAAATGCTGTGACAAGAGACTTCCACTATTACAAAATAGAGGAACCTCCGGATGAATACACTCCTTTCTAGGACATTGAAATCCCACTAAATTACCAAGAGCACCTGCTCTGGTTTAAAGGCGCCCTAAAACATCAAAATCACATCACCAGGCTCAGTCCACTAGGTAGACCAGGAGCAACAGGGCCAGTTCTAGCCAGCTACGCAACACACTCAGACATTGAAACAATGTCAAGCGAAGAACTCCTAGTTAATCTAAAAGAATTAACATATGGCATATAGAGAATTAGTTCAATTGGCAAGGGACAATATAAAGTACCTCCAAAAATTGAAGGAAACAGATATAGCAGACCAACCATTTGAACTCACCAGAATCATAGAAAAATCCTATGAGGAACTAGGAAGAGATAGTTTGGGTGGGAAACCGGTAAAAGCCCAACTAACTGAAAATCCTGAAAAAACATTTCTTAAAAATAATTTAATAACTCCAAAAAAGAGTTGGGATGGTAATAAACAATCCACTCCCAGGGAAAAACGTTTCCAGTCCAGAGGAAGGTCTCCAGGCCGAGAAGACAAGTCTCCCCAAAGGGAGCCCTCTGAAAAAAGATACAACCTTAGAAATAGGGATAATTTGAAAAAACCTGATAGATATCAAGATGTTGATACACGTCCCTCTCGATCTTTTTAGACTTCCTCACAGAAATTGGAAAGAAGAGGACGGTCAGAAGAAGAGCACGTCAAGTCCAAAGACAAGGAACCTGCTCATCGAAGTAAAACATTACAATTTCCCAGAAAGAAGGTAGCAAGTATTAAAATTAAACATGCCAAGAATTCTGAGGACACAACTGAAAAACGGAGAGTGGGCCCAGACAATGCTAGACAGCGCTGCAGAAGTGACCATAGCTCGCAGGATCCTGATGAATCTTCTAGAGACAGTGGACACAAATGAATACATTCAGGTGGAAACTGCAGACACACGAGTTAGTGTGCCCCATAAACTATATGAAATAACATTACGTATAGAGGGAGATAAAACTAGGAAAATAAAAGGTCTCTGTTGGGAGAAACTTTCTAAAGGCTATGACATCCTGTTAGCTGAGTTTGCCACCAGAGTTTGTCAGGGAGTGCCCTCATGGCGAAGAAATGATTATGCCTGCCTTCTCAAATCATATTCTGATTCATAAAAAATACACATTGGCAAGAAAATGGGCAGTGGCCCAAGCTCCTGCTTTATATAAAAATCATGTAGGATGGGATGAGGACTCTCCTCACCACAAAATCCAGTTAAAAAAATCAGCCCACTGCACAAAGGCAGTACCCAGTTAAACAAGAAGCTAAAAAGCAGGTCAGTGAGATCTTAGATCAACTTGAATATCAAGGGGTGATTGAAACATGCACCTCACAAATGAACAATCCCTTGTTTCCTGTCTCCAAGCCAGACGATTCATATTGTCTAGTTTTGGACTACAGACACCTTAACTGGAGAAGTGTGGCTCAGGGGTTAGAGGCAGCAGACCCGGAAGCTGAGATCGGCCCTGGACCAGGGTTCAATTCCCCGCCTCGGCGGGTCTTGGGCTAAAAATTCCACGGACTCGATAATTCTCGCTCTGGTGCCTTCTCGACTCACGGGTTCACACTCTGCGACTCTGGGCAATAGCTTGCTTAATCTCCACAACGGCCCCTCGCGGCGGGATGCCTGGCTTTCACCTTGTGGATACCCTGCCGGGGTTATCTCACAGGGGAATACCAGGACGAGTTCCCTAAGCAATCACCGGGAAACCCACTGCGGGTAGCTGTGCGCTATATAAGCTCAAATACATTTACATTTACAACTCCTGTTGTAAAACATTTGCAGTACAAAACTCACATAGTGCAGCACTAATGAATAACATTGTGCGCAAAAAATATAAAACAACATTAGATATCTTTAATGGATTCTTTTGTCAAAACATAGCACCTGAAAGCAGGTATTTGACCGCTTTCTCAATAATGGGATCGCAAAAACAATTTTGCCGACTCCCACAGGGATTCAAGAATAGCCCAGGATTATTCTCAGCAAGAGTAACAGAGTTACTACAAATATATGATGATGAGGCATTATCCTATGTCGATGACATCTATCTCACAGATGATGACATGGATACTCACTTAAAAAGAGTGAACACCATAATACTTGGGTTCGCATCAGAGGGTTACAAATTCAACTTTAAAAAGTCACGACTTTCCCATCTAACTGTCATATTTTTAGGATATGAATTATCAAGTGAAGGCAAAAGCCTGGCAGACAATTTCTTAGAGAAATGTGCTGTACTCCAAGCACCAAAAGCGCTGAAGAATTTACAATCAATACTAGGTTTCCAGAATTTCAGAAGAACATACATTCTAAATTATGCAGAGAGGGTTAAACCTCTCTATGAATTGATAAGACCAGATTTCAAACAAATCAATTGGACTCAGAGATTTTGAGATCATTGCAAACAGACATGTTAGCTAAAACAAAATTACAAACTCGCGAAAACATACGCAACCTTGTAATCAGAGTCATCCCAGAAAGATGCGGATTCACATACCTGACCTCTAATGAGGGAGAAACGGTACCTATAGCTTACAAATCACATTTGTACACTCAAGCTGAAATGAAATTCAGTTCTACTGAAAAAATTCTGACTGAGGTTCAAACTGCTGTAGCAAAAGAAAGAGCCCTAGCACAAGGGAAACGAATAATAATCGTTACACCGATACCTGCCTTAGAAGCAGTAACAAAAGCAAGCATTCCAAATGCTACAGCATTACATCCGAGATGGATACAATAGGTTAATTCTCTTGCTGCAACAGACTTAGTATATGAATTTGATCCTAATTTAACAACACAAGAATTTCTCCAATATGAATATGAATGTCCTCTGCCGACTGAAATCCTGCCTCTGGAACATTATGGTTGTATAATATATACAGACGGATCAGCACAACCCGCAGTTGGGGGTAAACAAGCATATAGTGCTGCATGCCCGATCGTTAGAGGTCGTTGGCATGAAGGGAAATTTAGACCAATGGTCACTAAAACTCAATCTCTAGGAGATTGTACAGCTCAGCGAGCTGAACTACTAGCATTTAAGATGGCGCTTGAAAATACCGATAGCAAGTTCCCCCCACGAATAGTGTGCGATTCATATTACTGCGTTCAGTCTTATAATGAATACTTGCAGAACTGGGTTCAAAATGGCTTCAAAGATGGAAAAGGTGGCACAATCAAGCATAAAATGCTTTGGGAACAAGTAGTTCTTTTACAGAAAGCACTACAAAAGACTCATGTGATACATACACGGAGTCATCAACGTGATGGCGTTCACGTTGCGGGGAATTCATTGGCTGATGAAGCCGCGAAGGCAGCTGTGCAAACGGCTTCAGTAGCTGCTATCACCCGGTCAAAAACAAAAATAAACAGCGATATAATGCAAGCTGTCAGTGCTTCAGTAAAAGATGATAGAAAAACACTCCCGAAAGGCTTTCCAGTAAAGTACTCATACATAACTGATGCGAATAATGTTCCTTTTGCTCGAATCCCCGGAGTGGGGGATAGGGCAATTCCAAACATGGAACATAGGTTAGGACTAATTCTAGCGGCACACGAAGGGCTCGCTTCTGCACATGCTGGGGTTTCCGCCACAATATCGTTATTAAAACAAAGATATTGGTGGCCGCGCATGAGAAAACAAACTAGGAAATATGTTCTAGAATGTGAAATTTGCCAAAGAATGAAAGTATCAACAGTGAGATGCCCAGCACAGACACCCCTTCTAATCTCAGATAAACCATTAGCATGTGTTTACCTGGACCACTGTGGTCCCTTACAAAGGGATGGGAACTATAAATATATCATGGTCGCAGTGGATTCATGCACGAGATTCATTTGGATGTGGCCCCAGCGCTCGGCTGACGCCAGAACTGTTATAAAAGATTTGCGAGTCTTTATCGGCACATACCCAATTGGCATGCTACACTCTGATCAGGGTCCTGCGTTTAGCTCTCGAGCTTACAAAGAGGCCATGAACAGCATGGGCATTGCATTGCGGTACTCTTCTCCCTTCCATCCTGAGGGAAATGCGGTAGTGGAAAGAAAAAAACGGGACATAAAGCAATCTATAACGGGTAGGGTATTAGGTTCGGGTGATGGGTGGGTCAAACACTTAACAAGTGTCCAACGTAGTCTTAATAATCTGCCAAGAAATTCTCTAAAAGGTCTCACTCCATACGAACTATTGCTTGGCACTAGAATGCACATTCAGGATCTTGATTGTCACACTTCAGTGGTAGAAGAAAAATCCTTTGATATCAAAGACCGTTTGGCTGTTTTACAGGATTTAAATGAAACAAGAAAAAACCTGAGAAACATAAAGTTGAAACAACAGCCGACAGCCACTGAAGAAAAACCACCTGTCCCAGCAAGACCTGTCTGGATTCCAAAGATTGGGGATCTGGTCAGAGAGAAAATCGCGGTGAAGAAGGAATTTGGGCCTTCTTACAGAAAAGCAGTACCTGTCTTAGCTGTCAGCGGAACAAGATCAGTTGTACTACCGCCCCTTGCTGGAAAAAAGGAGAACAGAGTTGTATCTATTGACCTGGTAAAACCACAATCATGTGGCCAATAATAAGTAGTAGGCTCAGTGGACTCCCAAGAAATAGCAGAATACCGAAATTTGCTACAATCCAAGAGGCTCAAACTGAGAGACTAATCACATTTGATAAACCTGCAGTGAATAACAAAGGACTATGCAATAATGCCATGGAACTTGTGCCTCTTGAAACCCAAATTGCAACAGTTCGTCAAGAAACGCCAGTCTACAATGATGTAGCCTCTGACTATGCTAATGAAACAAAGAAAAATGCAAAAGCAAATTAAAATCCGGATATAATTCCAACAATTGACAGAACTGCATCTGGCTACTTCATCAACTTCGACGACTTCTCTGAAGATCCAAGCGAGCATGAAGAAACGCCTCCAACAAAAACTTTCAAAGACAAAGTAATTGAACTTTTTCACCAACTAAAAGAAACATATCTGATTTCACCATGGATTGAATTTTGGATTGTGTTAGGTGTACTTACTCTCCTGCTTTGGCTCATCATGGTTCTATGTTTGGGAAAATTCATAGATGGAAAATATAGTACAATGGACACAGCAAGTCAGAAGATCAACTTGGTCCTAAAGCCTCACACATCCTCCCACATCGTGAAAAGAGAACTGTCATCAGTAAACATCTCAGCCAATCCAATACCCGGTGGGGTAGCATGGGACAGAACTGATTATGACATTTTTGGCCCGGTTGAGCTCTTGAAATATCCACACCAGTTCAAGGTTTCATTAAGTGACTTTGTGACACCAAGTACCTTCTCTGATGATTGGGTCTTTGAAAACATTAATAATATGATGTCAGATTTAGTAATGTCAGCCAAATTTACAAAACATGATTACTTACAGGGTTCATTGAATTATGAAGAGTTATACTGTTATAATCATTATGGTGATCACTATTTGCATAAAACTGCTCAGCCTAGAAATGTTTTATCTTATAACCAATGGGAACACTGTCCAACTCCGCCAAAAGGCAGCTCGAAAATATTTTATGAGAAATTCTAGTACTTCTCAGGGTTTAATAACAGTGATCCAGAAACGTTTTATTTTAAAATGTTATTTAGGACAGGAATGAAAACAATGTTGACAAATACTAAATTGATGTATTCTGAAAACTTTTATGACAAAATGTCCACATTTGGTTTCGAATTTTGGAAAAACACCATTGAAACAAAAACGATCTGGGGTACCAAAGATTGGCAAGTACAAGGCCTAGAAGCATTATTTAGGGCCTGCATGATCCCAGAACAAATGATATTCTTGAATGACACAATTCAACAAACTACTTGTCTTGGCCTAGCTAAGATAAAGACTTAAATACACTGTCTATTCCGAAACCCATAACTGATAGTGATAGCACTACAGATGTGGAGATAGACGTATCCCATATTTTACACCAAAACAGAACACATCCTGATTGGAAAAAGTGGTTGATCTGGCCAACAGACACGAATAACTGTCAAGATAGATTCCTGAACAAAACACAGGGGATCAAAATAACCAGGCCAGACCCAAGATACTCCCAGAGACAACATCCAGGGATAGTTACAACATACAGCGTAGGGAAAATGCCTTGAGTGGCTAGAGAAATCCACACTGGCTGAAATTAAGCAACACTTGACTTTACTTAAAGACGGTGCTGACTTGCATGATTTCATACTGGGACCACGCAAACAGCGTCAAAAACGTTTCATTGCGGCCGGTATATACGCTGCGTACAACGAAGCTTGGAAAGTAATACAAATTGAAACAGCAGAAAAAATACGAGAAATTGAACGTATAAATTTGGGAAAATCACTTTCTGTAGTGGAAATGGGTTAACGACTCTGTCCTCCAGAATATATTCACTGGACATCATTGTATCATCTGCTTTTGATATAATAGAGCAGGACTTACTAATGTTACAACATGGTCAGTCTCAATTACGTTCTATTGTACAGCTTGGTTGGACGTTGCAAAATCTGCGTTCAGGCTATGTACCATGGCGTTTAATCAACACAACGTCATTATTCTGTATCTTTAACCTTACTGATAAACAAATCAGTTTGGCACAAAAAGGAGCAGACTAACGATTCTGAGCATTGAAAAACTTGAGAGATTACCATTGACAATGTCAGAGAGACCCGTCATTGAATGGATAATACACGGAACGATTACAATTCCGATAACAACTTTCCAGTTTAAATACTGCCAAGAGTATATACCTGCGGGCCAGTATGAAAGGTTGGGTAAAGAATACATCAAATCAACCTGGGATTTACCTTATACACACAGTTGTTATAGTGAAGGGAAAAAAGAGGTATTCCCTAGTGGTAACAATTGTAAAAAATCACTAAGCGGTACACTTCTGTGTCAAGGTATTAATTTGCATGGAGCCTGCGAAGGGTCTTCAAATAACCTTTCATGTCACCTGCATGGCACGCCTGCAAAACAGATAGAGCCATTTTTTAGACAACTTTCTAACGGTAGTTACATTTTAATAAGTGACCACAGCTGTTGTGGCATGCTGCCAGGAAAAGCCTATCTGACGACCGTAACTTCCAGGGCCGTTTGCTGTATGCAAGTATTGTATCCACACAGCAATCCAGATACTGGGGCTGCGTTATGGCCTTCCTTGAATATCTCTTCTATTCGAATTGATACTTTAAGCAGAATGAAGTCTATTCTTTTACAGACAACTGTGCCTTTAACGTCATCCAAAGAAATGTATGATCTGCAAGTGGCAAGGACATCGGCAGAGATACATTCCCTTTTATCGACAAATTGCCCCGTGCATTTCGTAGAAATATTAAGCCAAATCTTAAACATGTCTGATACCAGTGGCATCGCACATGTATTTAAGACAGTTCTTTCGGGACAGTTAGCACCCTTTGAAACAGTTCTGGTCATCTTCCCGAATTTTGTCCATTCGGTCTTTGGCGGCCTCCCCTTAATCATGGGACTCATGGCAGAAATGTTATTTATGTTCCTTCTGCTCCGATATGGCTAGCCAATCCACAGACAAGACTCCAGCAACGATGGAAGAAACGATCCTAGCAATACGATACCGAGACTGTATCACTAAGGTCCTCGGATTGGCCCGGCTAAGAGATCTGAATACAACCTTGTTTCTTTCATTCAGACCAATCTGGCAGGATTACATCTTACCTGTGCTTCGATGTCTGCTATGCGGAGAAGAAAGCGTGTTGGACGTCTGTCTTACACTACCATCAGCAGTACCAATGGATATTGATACTTTGCTAGGTCCTGTAACGACTCATGCATCGTGTTGTCCCCAACGGCTACCTATTCTGATAACAGCATTCGTTGAGACTTCACCACTACGAGTAGGTGGCGGTGAGGTACAAGAGAAAAGCAGCACCAAACCGGTACAACCTTCTGTAAGCATTGCTGATCCTAACATCAATGATAGCAATCACGCAGAGAACTGCACAGTTGCAGTATTTTCGAACTTTCACCTGATGTTGTAGACCAATTTTTTGCGAGTCTGTCTGAAATGATGTTCTCTCCAGCCAACGAGAATAACTCTTAAAAAAACAATGAGCACACAGCGTTCCCTGAACTCTGAATTCAGCATTCAGTTTTGATAAACAAAGCTACAGAAAATATTTGGAACAATTTTTTCCCCTGAAAGCGAAATTATTTTTGTCCATTTTCCAAAATATTTACTTTCTTTTGGCACATGGTACTCTGCTTAAAGTAGAACTCTAATAGAACAGTGCTTCTATTTTTAAGATACTAGGGACAATATTTTACCTCAGCCTCTAGCGCATATACAGCATTTTGTATAAATATGTGATGGAATGGTCTCAACCTTCTTTTCTGTATGAAGAGCCATTTCATGTGTAATTTTCGCAATTCATTCAGCTGATATAAATATGCATTTAACTGAATGATGACACTGCTTGAAAAGCGTACAGTACCAACACTCATTTTTGTGTATTTACCATATACCATTTCAAATGCGAAATATGTATTTTGGGGTGGGTTGGAAAACACACATGCATCGTTATATGTTTACTATTGCTTAGTTTTTTAGTAATGATGGACATTAATCCGTGGAGTGGGTGTTGTATTTCTATCTAGGACCCTAATTAGATATTCCCGATTCATGCCCTTATGTGGTTATAATTAATAATATCCTTATAAATGCATAAGAATCATATCCATATTCAGTAATAGCCCATGCAGTCCAAAGCACAGCACGCTACTCCCCTCGACTCCTAGAAAGTACAAAGCGTTCTTTAAACAAACCAAGCCTCCAGCAGCCCGGGAAATCACCCCTGCTTTTCTTTTCATTTGAACAAGCACTCCTGGAGTCCAGAAAGAACTGTTAGTTCTTAGTGACGTCTTATGTCCAACCTTACGTCAAACTCGGCACCTTTCAGGTATAAATATACCAACAGTTGCCTTAAGCAAACACACGGTGGTTTGGAGCAGAGCGGCTATCTACTTGCCCGAGAGCCCAGCTAATGCGAGAGCCCACGGAAGCTGCCCGTCCCGTTTTGACGCACAGAGAGACGCTGTCTTTTTCTCCAGCCGAGAAAATCCAGCTCCGGTGTTTCCAGCCACCCTTGCGGGTGGCTGGGGGATCGAGTCCTGAAGAAAGAGATACCAGACCTCCCACATTCTATTACCAAGGAATGGAGCTGACTAAACCCTTAAGAGAATTCTTGATGCAGATTCTTGGCAAAACAATCTTAACCAACTTAACTTAAACTGCTACTTACTTACTCCTTCCCAAGTATTAGGCTTAGGTCGGGTACACCGGGGTAGGCGTAGTTAGAAGCACCAGTTGAGTACGTTAGTCAATGTTTTTATGTATATATATATTTTATCCATTTTAAAGTACCATATGGCTAAGAAACCATATCAATGCTTTTACAGTATTATTTCATAAAACTACTTATACTGTACGCACTTTACTTTATGACAAGTATTGCAATTGTGGCAATTCATTTCTCTTGCATGAGAAGGAAGACTGCTCAATAAATAACACCTTTTATTGAAAACGCCCGTCTCTCTATTTCTCTGCACTCTGGTGAAACTAAGTGTGCACGATTGACTGAGTGAAATAGCTGTCTATTGTTTTCACACGACTCTAGAGATACACTCTTTTCTGAGGGAGCAAAGTTGTCATATTTGTATGGTTGTCAGAAGCTAATACCTTCTTGTCTAAATCCGGAGAGTTAACTCTTTCCTGAACATTTGAGAAAGTTTCTAGTGACTTCTGAGCTAGCTGGCTAAACTAATTAAGTCTAATATAGTCAGTAGAGACCTAGTCGACCTCAGTCCTATGTCTACACTGCTGTTTATATTATTCCAATGCGCAGAGCCTATTGGGAATATAGGAACTACACTTCAGGTGGAAGCATGCAGTGCTGAGTGGAGGTGTGTGTGCCTGGTGGAAGCGTGCACCGACGGCTGGTAGTGTGTGTGCCTGTTAAGTGTACAGAGATAGTTGGTAATGTGTGTGCTTGGTGAAAGGGTGCACTGACAGCTGGTGGCAAGTGCGCCTAGTGAAAGAGTGCACTGACAGCTGGTGTTGTGTGTGACTGGTGAAAGTGTGCACTGACATTTGGTGTTGTGTGCGTGGTGGAAGTCTGCACTGACGCATGGTGTGGTTTGTGCTTGGTGAAAGCGTACATTAATGGCTGGTGGTGTTTGTGCTTGGTGAAAGCGTGCACTGACGGCTGGTGGTGTGTGTGTGGTTTTGTGTGTAGTGGTGAGTCGTTGGGGTGAGTCTGTGGAGGTGAGTGTGTGGTGGTGTGTGGTGGTGAGTGGTGATGAGTGTGTAGTGGTGAGAGGCTAGTGTGTGTGTGTGTGGTGTGCGAGTGTGGTATGTGTGTGTGGTGTATGTGTGTGTGGTTTTTATGTGTGTGGTCCTATGTATGTGTGTGGTGAACTTCTTTTTAGTGTTGGTCTCCTGCACACTCACACAGTGTCCCTACACACATACACTGCTCACTCTGCACATCCACACTGTTCATCCTGCATAGTCACACACTGTTCATCCTGGACACTCACACACTTTGCACCCTGCACACTTACACACGGTTCACCCTGCAAACTATTCATAGTGCACTGCGCAGTGTTTGGACCTTTATACCAGAAGTACATCTGTGCTGTGAAGTATTATGCAGAAATTCAGCTGAGGTGGGTTTTTAATGAAGATGAAGAAATGCTATTTCTGAAGTAAATTAAACATCCACAGGCTTCTTAGCAACTTGAATGGCTACTGCAGAGAAGAACTGCACAGATAATATCACTGAAGAGGCTGAAGGCTGGAAATGAGAGGCCTTAAAAGAGACCACCTTAGTCGGTAAAGGGGATCTACTCTCCTTGCTTGGCACAACTTTCTTTTCACACACAGAGCAGTCAGCACTTGCCAGCATTGGTTAAGCATCGTGTACATATATTCTAGCCTGAAACTAGAAGCTGCTGTTTAAGCCACATCTGGTCAATCACAGTTTGACAACTCACCATTCATGTGAGCGTTCAATATGTAGGCCTCATGGACTTCAGAAGGCGACACCAAGCACAATGCAGCTCACATATCTATTTCAGAGCAGAGCTCTTTCTTGACATCCCTCTGGAGTCTGACCGCTAACTGATGGAAAGGAGCTCCCCTTTTAATACAAAGCCCCGATGGATGTCGCTTAACGCAAAATGATGGGGTCACCTGAGAAATGTGATGAGGGGCCCCTGAGTCTCCTATATCACACAGATACTCACTGACCTTGGGCTGAATGGGGTCCCCATGAAGGGTTGCAAGGTACCCTGTACTGCAGGGACCGGTGTTGCGCCCCTGGGTACAACCTTCTGAGTAAGAGGGACATCTTATGACTGACAGCAGCCCTCGGGGTCAATCAATCTACCTCTGCTATAGGACCAGCACCTCTCGCTCATACTCCATCAACCCAAGCCCTGACCCAATCAAGCAGCACCTTTTCGGCAACAATCTGGAAACTCAGACACAATGTGTACCTTTTAGTTTCCTGAGTAAATATTGTGGATAGAAATAATAATAATGTGTCTATTTGCTGAAACAAGTCCTATGAGCATCCAGCAATACCTCGGAAGACCTTCCCTTTCCTTAGACGCACTAAAAAAGAAAAAAAAAAGATCTGTGAAGTAGCAAAGGCAGTAGTGACCTTAATGAAAGCAAGAAAAATGCCAGCACCTTCTGGATGGATAGTAAATGATTATCATAATTAGGGTACAGTGGGCCATCAGACATCCGGGTCCTGCAAATGTTGCACTAATGGTAGATACACCCCTGAAAACGGTGTTTTCATTCAGAGATTTTTCAATCTCCACCAGTAATAAAAAGTCAACCAGTGTAATTCATCGGCAGGAATTTATAAACTTGAGTGCCCACCATGGGGATGAAATCAGACGTCTTAGAGCAAACGTAATCACAACTTAAAATATAACAGATGTCACTATAACATTTATTTTATTGACGGTAGTGGGTGACGGGCGAAACCAGCCTCGATATATGTAGCAGTTGCATTAACCCAATGAGCTGTCCTACCATCTACCCTGCGTAGGATGCAACTCTCACCACAATCGTTTAGGCTTCTAACGAAGAAAGTTAATATGACTATTTGTGCTTAATTGCAACGCCTTGCTTTACCCACCCACCCCGGAAGTCCACTTCACTCGCTGCAGAAGCAAGCCCCTCACAGAGACAGACGGGTTGAGGCGGGAGGGCTCAGACCTCACTCACAGCATTAGTGCGGGGCAGGGCTGCGTCATGGCAGTGTTGATACTGCCGGAAAGGTGACACACAAAGACAACACTGCGAACTACCACAGATACCCAGTTTGTACATTTATTATAGCTCTTAAATCTGGGGCGGGTTGATTTTGGGGTGTGTGGGAGGGGGAGGGGGTAGTGGCATCGGTGGAGTGTCAGTGGTGCTGGTACATTTAGACTGGCGGTGCTGGCCAGTAACGCCTCCTTCCTCATGGAATAGGGGATATGCATGTCTGAAGACACAAAAAATGCTGCCAGAAGGAAACATTCGATTGCGCCTTCATTGTTCATACGCCATCTAAACTCTTTCAAGTTTTGTGGGGGAGCTGCAGCACTTTCCGCTCCCCTACTTCAGCGCCACAGTAGCTGGCTAAACAGGAGGTCCTAATGCAAAGCCCCTATACAAGAAGCGTGTCCAGGCACACTTGGCTTGCAGCATCCGAGCAGCCAAGGAAGGGGAAAGGATCGATCGGTTTGTCTGGTTAGTTTCGTTCATTAACATGCAGGAGTCCGTCTGCAGCTCGCACCTCAATGCGAGCCTCCCCCGCTGGCCCTATCGGCGTCGCCCAGCTGAAAAAAAAAGTAACTGGAGAGTGCTGAATGCGCGCCCAGCATCTGGCTTCAATTACCGCGGCCCCTGACAGTTGGTAATTGATGATATATGCCCTTCTGCTGCTTGTGTCCGCACGGAATATGCAGGAAGTGGAGCAACTCTACACCCTATGCCTATTGCGTGCTGTCTTCTAAAAAGACAGGCATGCGAGGCACAATTGCCATGCAGATGGCAAAAAACGAACACGAAAAATCACGAGCATTCAGGAATGTTTGGGTAGCTTTTCGGAGACCCTGATTACAGGACTCTTGCCTCCACCCACGCTGCTTCGCAGTGTGTGACGTAGGCCCGAGCCTTAAAAACCTGTGTTAAAACTGGACCCCAAATGGCTAAGTTAGATTTAAAAAGGTCCACTGGGATTCAATCTAACCCCGGGGCCTTTCCCCCCAGGCTTTAAATTAATTGCCTTATTAACTTCACTTAAAGTAAATTGCAAAGGCAAATCTACAGGAGGAGATAAAAGCTCAGGTTCACCCATATTTATCCTAGAATCCGGCTCGTTCATCAGTGTTAGTACACAATGTGGAAAAGTGCGCTATCCACTCTGATTCAGTGATTGCTATATCTAAAAATGCTTTATAAATGATAAATGATAATTACGTATTTGTATAGCACACGACTACCCGGAGGCATCTCAGCGCTTGTACGAATACCACTAAGGAACCCTTCCAGGCCTTTTGCCTGTGAAGTGCCCACTCCAGGGCACCCCCAAGGTGAAGCCAGGCATCCTAGCGTTGTTGGGGCCGTTGTGGAGATTACGCAAGCTATTGCCCAGAGTTGCAGAGTGAGACTCGTGATTAGAATATGCACCGAGGCGAGAATTATCAGGTCCGAGGAAATTGAGCCCAAGGCCCGCCAAGGCAGGAATTGAACCCTGGTCCCGGGCCAGACTTCTGCATCAGGGTCTGCCGCTCTAACCATTGAGCCACACTTCTCCACTTTATCACACTCCCCCAGGAAGGGCACATTAACCGCCTTCCAGAAGAATTATGGTTCTCTGAGGCATAACGTAAAGTGTGCCGTGCTTCCTCTTTCATTGCCAACCTTCTTTCTTTTAATGCCCTCTTATAGACTCTTCTGGCCTTTCTGACGTCTTCCTGCTTTTTTCTACCACATGAAGGAAGCGTTTAAGCCTTGAGTAGGCCTTAGTACAATTGGTGCCAACCCATCCTTTTTTTCTCTTTCTTATTAGTTTTTTATAAACAATGTTTCTTTAATGTGTCTAGAAATAACAGAGAAACTGTCCAAGATTTCCTGAGATGATGCCCTCTCATACAGGCAGGATAAGAATTTGTCTTTACATTTTGACAAAAGTGTACTGGTAAATACTACGGGATCCACCATCACCCATCTAAGCGCATAGCTGTATTGTCTGTTCAAAGTTATGTTATCCACAAAATGAGATGTAACATCTCTCGTGTTGATGCCCTGATTATTCATGAACACGTCAATACTAATGGGGAAATGATCGCTTAGGGCAGTGTCATGTATTATAAAGTCCCTAATGCGTGAGGTGTATCTGTTCGATGATATTATGAAATCTATAGTGGAAAAAGTGCCTCAACTGACAAGTGGGGCAAAAAGGAACCATAGCCGAACAAAGAGTGTTTGCAAAACCTAGGTCATGTATAAACAATATATCATTTAAGCAATCCCCATAGAAAGTGTTTGGGAAATGGGCAAGACCGCTACCTTTCTCGTACTGAATACCACAGACCCCTTTATCCATATGTTGGCATGGGGTGGGGGAGGGGGGATTAAAATCCCCTCCCCATATAACAAAAACATCTTTAGTTGTATGGGTCTGTAAGTTATGCAGATCACTACAGAGGAGTTTCAATATATCTTCAAACAACTTTGGGGAAGCATTATTATAGAAGTTCAACAAGATTACACGTGAAACATGGTCTATATGCAAACTAATAATCTTATAATATCGGTCAAAGACCCTTAATTCAATTTTCTCTATGTTCAAATAATTTGTAATGTATGTACAGAGACCCCCTTTTGCTCTACCGTGTGATGAAGCCACTACAGGGGTATGAAAAGTTTTATACTTTCCCCTTGTTAGCAACCTTGCTTTTTAAGTCCGCCACATTCCAGGATGAGAGCAGACACTTATCTTTTCTACTTCCTCTACCACTATAGTCCCTTTGTTCTCCATTCGGCTTCCCTGGTATATGGTTAACATGTAAGATGGACTGTATTATAATTAATTCTGTGTTATCTAGAACGATTTTTCTCATAAACCCTGCAACATTTACCATAACATCCGGGTACACCAGGTTTTTTTTATTACTTTGTTGTAAACTCTCAGTGATAGAGACCCCCCACACTACTTAATACAACTGGCTGGGTATGAGGCGCGGTTTCTAGTCAATCCACTGATTCGAGATTAACAAGTGGGTTAAAACGATTATAAATTCGGAGATTAAATTGATGTCTGTTGCTCAGGTTTAGTGCTTCCCTTTTTGACTGGGCCGGATTATAAGTGGGCTGATAAAAAAAGCCTAATGGGACTAAATTAACGTCAAACCCCAAATGGAATGGTTTCCTGCTCTGCTCGAAATCAGTTGAACTAGCTGAGGGGTTTTAAGGGTCAGCACCACTCAATCTCCCATCAAATTCTTTATTTCTCTACCTACCCAACTTACTCTCCTAATCATCTTAAATTCTTCAACTAACCTGTCTGTTAGGCCAATCCTTAAGCCGAGCCAGTGTATTGTCTTATTCCTTAAAATCTCCCAGGTTTCAACCATCCCTTCTTGTATTTTCGAAACGATCACTAATACCACTAGGTACGGTGTAGCCGCTGGTGGTACATCCAGACTTATTATAGGCCCCTCTGCTACATTTTTATTTTGGCTCCTAGCCAAGTATTATTTTGTCCACTTGTAGAAGGGGATACTTAATGGTGCTCGGAATCAAGGGGATATCAAGGGGGTGATTCTCTCGATTAACAAAAGGGCTACATTGGGTTGAATCATATAATACTTGCTGGGTTCTCTTATTAGATGCTGGGGCATGATGATCAATATGACTCCTCACAAAATTAATTTAGTATGATTACCCACATATGCAGTTGGTAACTTGCGGGGGCGGTCGGAGGACTGTACTTTTATCTAAACATTTATGTAACACTTCCTCAAATGTGGCAACTTTACGCGATAATCCGCCTAAGCTATCCCTTAGGAAAGTGTCTAAAGCCTCAACCCTCTTTTTTAAATGTTCCACCTCTTTCTGAGTGCAGTAATTAATACTGATGCTAGCTATAGGTTTGTCTGGTTTAAATGTCAACTTAGATTTACCCCTTTTACTAACCTTATTGCTAGTTAAGGGGAGGACCCCTCTTCTTTTTTTTGTAACAATTTCTCCTGTTCTTGAGGGGACAATATCAGGATTTCTCACACGCTTGGTGGGTGATTGTGTGTCAGTCGTGCTCGCTTACTGATATATTATCAGTGAGGTTCATAATGCAGCCATTTGTATTTGACATAGTCCTAACAACTTCTTCATATGGAGTATGTCCCTCTTGTGTAAATATAACCGATTGTGTTTCCCCCTCTGAGCCAATATTTCCAGGATTTAATGCCTGTTCCACTGTAATAATTTGTTGCTCGATTACGCCTACAGCACTCATTAGATAACTAAGCAGTGATTTGACATGAACGCGCCCCTGTTTTTTCACTACTTTTTAAATGGGCGCTTACCGCTTTTCTTTTCCCCATATCAACTTTTTACGCAAAAGTACTACAGGCTGACTACATACAGTCTGACTGCCCCGAACGTCTTTAAAAAAAAAAAAGAGCAACAACAGCAATATGAATTATTTTCAAAATTACTGAAACAGTTATAGTAAGCCACTAATAAAATGGCACAATTATATGTGGAAAGTCTAAATCTTTTAATGTGATCCTTCTCCACCTATGCAATACGGTCTAGATCAAAGTAACAGTACCTTCAGTGCAAAATCAAAGGGTGAGGCCCTGCGGCCTCTAACAGTTTATGACGGGCTAAGACTGGCCCGGTATTCGCCAGAGCACGTCTCGCGCTGCAGGACCGTCGCAAGCTATTTCAAGCCCCTCCAGGGACTAGGGCTAAAGTTCAGGGTGCGGTTGGACCAGGGGACAGCAGCAAAGGTCCAGTTCTCCTTGTGTCTGTCTCCCACACTGCGGAACTGCCGCAAGCTATTTCAAGCCCCTGCAGGGACTAGGGCTAAAGTGCAGGGTGCGGTTGGGCCAGGGGCCAACTGCAAAGGTCCAGTTCTCCTTATGTCGGTGTCCCGTGCTGCAAGACCGCGGCGAGCCATTTCAAGCCCCTCCAGGGACTAGGGCTAGTAGCCAGCCGCAAAGGTCCAGTTCTCCTTGTGTTGGTCGGCTGTTATTGTCAATTCACCTTATTGGATACAAAGGTGACTTCAATACTTTGGGATTTGTAGTTGGGTCAGTGAAGACAGCAGGAGAATGTGCTTGTAGTGTTACAAATATATCAGCTAATAGTTGTGGGGCACTGGTAGGTGATGCAGCTGCAAAGTCTGCTTTCTGTTTTTTCAAGATGTTGCTGCACTCAATGGAGTTTGGATGGTAGCTTTCTGTGCATACAATTGCTATCATGTCCACTTACTATTCTTAGACTGATATACATTTGTCAATGCTTGCTCCTCCAATGCACCTTCAAGCCCATCATGTGGTATATCTCAAGATATACATTTTCAGCGTGACACTGCACTGCGACACTCTCCTTCACTATGCCGTTTAGGAGATCATGTGGACCCACAGTCTTTTGCGCCCAGCATTGGTGAGGAGGGTCTTGGTTCAGAGAGGATGTAGTATGCCAGTGTATAGGTTTCTGCGGGACATACTTTTAGGTGTGCATTAGTGTTATGTTGCTATGACATGTGGCACTAAAGCAGTGGTGAGCTCAACATGCATATTTCTGTACATATATCTATGTGCCTATGCCCATTTGTATTCCTACCTTTATGTTGGGTCTGTCCCTGCATTTCCAGTTCACATTGGGGATACCCAATGCGGACATTGCCTCGTTCATTTGCACAACATGCTACAGGACACTTTCACATTACTGCACCTTTGCTTTGTGGTCCCTTCTATGTGGTGGACAGAGGTCTTCCAATTAGGGTGGCGGTCACCCCCCACCGCGGGGTGGGGGCTTAAGTGAATTTGGATGGGGGCACCAGTCTCTAATCGAGACAAAGCATCTTGTTTTGTTTTAAGTGTAAGGAGCAGCAGTAAGCCAGCCTTGTAATGGACTGTCAATGACAAGTTTGGTAATTTATTTTGTGTGTGAAAAAGGGTAACAAAGCTTAAACAACATCAATCCTCCTGTATTGAATTGAATTATATTCTCTTGGGTGTGCCAGAATACCATTGATAACATATTTGAAGTCATTATAAAATTGTGTCATAATATTACACATGCAACGTTGGAGTTCCATTATAAGCCTGTTCATCATTACATCTTCAGCATGACCATTGAGTAATGGGCAATTCGGTTGTCTCTTTGAGAGACCATTGAATGAAAAACATCAGTAACACCAAATGCCTGGTTTAGCCATATTTAGACATTGCTAATTTAGCTGAATAATTGTGAAAGAATTGAGGGGGGGTGGCGAGGATCTATTTATTTTACAGGGGGTGCACACCATTGATAAATTTGGAATCCAGGGCCGGACCTTGTTTAGAACTGCTCTACTGGAACTTTCCGAAACCGAAATACTATGGCCGGAATGACTGCTTCAGACGTGAGATCGGTCGGTCAGACTGAGCCAGAGAAGCACGCAGAGGCTTACTGACTGACATCGTAATAAGACACAGTCTCTTGTTGAAGCTTGTCAAATGCCTTGAACAAAATATAAATGTGCTGGTTAATAAGGTTAGGGAACTCTTCATTATTACTTAAAACTCTCAAGATCTCAATGCATAATGAGATCTATGGACTATAACAAATAATTATAAATGCACAATAGTTGGGTATGTATACGGTTTATTTTTTAGTAGTGGAAATATAAAAACACTTTAGATTTAAAAATCTACATACAGGAACCTAAATCTAAATAATTTACATCAGTTGGAACTCTGGCAATAAAACAGTCTTCCACACGTCCAGAAATTAATACAATGTAGATCCATTCTGCGGAGGACAAAACAATCCCAAAAGAACAGGAATAAAAAAAATAGTTGCAGCATTGAAGATCAGTTTCTCATGGCAAGCATGGCATTTACATCCCAGATGAGATTCCTCAATTGATCCATAATTTGCTTTAACTGTTGATTCTTCTGTTTTAATTTCTACAACAAAAAAACAACAAAAACGTGTTAAATTGTTGACGAAAGCACTGCATGAATGGTAATCAAAAAGAACTACTATGACAATCAAGACTTTGTTAGTTCAACTTCCTACACATTCATTTGGCATCCTCCAAGCTGCAATGGGATCATGTTGGAAATTACCTTGTTTTCTATGGATGGATAGTCAGTATCAGTATCAAAATACTTTATTCGGTTTTACAGATGTGAAAACCATAAAAGCGACATTACAACAATTAATATAAAACACATTAAAACATATACAGTGACCATGATCATAATCCATATAAAATTAATTCCAATGAGAGATAAAAGAGTACAAGATAAAAACAGTCACCCAAAAGATACATATAAACTTTTAAGAGGAAGCTACAAGGACTGTGACAATTTGTGAATCTGTTAATTCTCCAAACAGTTTCTGGATTTCAGTGTGGATTTCAAGAAACCAATCACAAATAAAGTGCTTTCGGGCTTTAATATTTGTAAGTAGCAAAGGGCTGGGCGTACCTGGGTAAAATTCATCTTTTTTAAAAGGGGCTTTAAAAAAACCTCTGGGGAACATCATAGAGTTAACAGAAAAACAAAATGTGCACCAGATCCTGTGGAGACACACTGTCGCAGCCACAGAGAGATAGCACCTGACCTCTATGGGATCCCTTCGGGACAGCTAAAAAAAGATGAATAATCCAGCCTAAACCTGGTTAACAGAAACCGCTCATGGGTTGATATGGGCCATGATAAGTATGGCTCCAGTAATGGCGTGGTTTTGAGCATCACAAATTTACGGATGCTGGGTTTTACCAAATCCACCTCATCTCGATTAAATTTTCTCATTTGTATAAAACACTTTTTTACAAACTCATCAGCTGCAATAATCGAGTCTGGATTTAAAAAGAGGTCCGGACGCCCCAACTCCTTAAAACATCCTTTTAAATATTTTAGCCAAGAGATATTAAGCATATGGTCCAAGGACAAGACTTCTTTTAGTAACTGATGGTTGAGAACCAATTCTTTGTTTAACCAACACTTGAGCCAGAATAATAGGGGCCTTAGTGCTGTGGTATCGCCAATGAAGGGCAGTCCAGTTTCCTCATGAGCTATTAGATTAGAGGTTCCTTTGGGTACCTCAGAAGCTGTTTTAGAAAGTTGTTCTCAGCCACCTCAATGCCCTCGGCTGCTACATACCCCCATAGCTCACTACCGTAGCTACCTAAAGCGATGCTTTTCGCCTGATAACTCTTCAACAATGCGGTGACTGGTCGCTTGCCCATTTTCGTCGCGAAGTTGAAGATAGCGGTATTCGCCCGTGTTATCTCCTCTCTTTTCCTTTGCACCAAAGGTCCCTATTTTAACTTGTCATCAAATAGAACTCCCAGGTAAGAGAATGTTGGAGACAGGGGCACCTTCTCTGCATTCACCATGAACGAGTACTGTTTCTTGGGACGCGACCCCACCTGCATGACGTAAGATTTAGTGTTCTTGATGGCTAGTCTGTCACCAGTGTGGTAATATCAGAGCAATTGCATTTAGCTGTTATACTCCAAAGCAGCACTTTTAAACAAAACCAAGGCATATTTTGTCCTTTTACGCAACTGACACTTCGCTGAGCAGAGTTGTAGTTGCCTGAGGGCTACACGCCTATGGGAAAACTGGTTTGGCAACTGTTTTACCTTCACTTTTTTCGAATCCAACCTATCTATAATAAAAAAGAGCAGTGTCCACCATTTGCATTTCAAAGGCGGCTTCCCCTCTAATACTCGCCTTTTCGTCTCACTCCCAATTTGGCCAGGGAGAGAGAATACTTCTCCCATCTTTGTATTCCTTCCTGAGAGACATTGACAACTTCCCTCAGGCGGGTCAGAAGGCTGTCTCGTGGCCAGCAACTGTAAATGGACACTGAAAACCTTGGGCAACAGAGTGGCAACTTTCTAAAAGTGGAGGAATACAACAAAATTAAGGTAGGGTCAGAGGCCAAAATTTTACCGACTCAGCAGGATATACAGCCCCATTATAGACAAATCAAAATACACAAAGAATAACCTGCGGTCTTAAGCCAAAGAACGACGAATGACGGACAGATACCATGACTGATCAAAAAAATACAAAAATTTGTACTGATTCCTATCACTCACCGATCCCGGTGACATGCTTCATCATTTGGGTCTCCTTTTGAAAGGGCTAACACTCCACCCTAGTGATCGAGGAGCCCAAGGATGTTTTCAAACTTAGGATTTATACAGATGTGAGCACGTAGTATGTGCGAAAAAGTGTATGGGAAATAAAGTGCAGTGCGAAAAAAGTGATGTGAATATAAAATCGAAGCGGAATCAGACAATAACTTTATTCGTGTCTGATCCGAACAAATATTAAAAACAGTGCAGAAAGGCCGGATTTAACAAATAACCGTCCATTTGTAAGAATTTGTCAACATGTTTCAGCACAACCAGGTCGAAAAGCAAACCAAGTGCTTTCATCAGGACCTAGTGAAAAATAATAGATGTAAAGGATACGCTTTGAGTGAAATCTTCAAAACACTCCTCTTGCCTCTTGGAAAAATCTCAAGGGTATAGAGGAATCGCCTCACCCCACCTGGCAACAGCTCAGGGAGAAGGAGGCACCGCTCTAACCGTCGGTACCTCTGGCGCCAATGTGTTTTGCAGTAGCATTGATCAGTCTTGGTATCTGTCAGTCATTCGTCGTTCTTTGGCATAAGACTGCAGGTTATTCTTTGTGTATTTTGAACTTTCTAAAAGTACCAGTTACCCAAAAGTTACATTAAATTTGACTTGGGCATCAAGTTGGGTTTAATTTAAAGACTCATTTGATAACTTTAAGTACCAACTTTAGTAGTCCCATCCAGAAATTACCACAGCCAAGTTGTCAGCGTGTAGCCCTGGACTCCCTAATGGGAATACTAGCTTTTCTACAGAATGGCAATTATTTTTTGACAGAAAAATAGAAACCCGTTCCACTTGTTAATATAAAGCACCTTGCCTTGGGGCTCAATAGGCCTTCCTAAGGGGTGACCATTATATATTAAAAAAAGAAGGTCTGCATTTTGTCATTAGTTTAGATAGTAAAGTCAACTTAGAAGTTTAAAGTGGCTCGATCCGTCTGCAGTGGTTGGCCGGGAGACATGTTTTACTTTGTCACACTCGTGGTGGAGCCCCAACAGCTGAAGTCCATGAGGGGCACTTTAACTTACAGGCCCTGGCTACCCCTGGTACCATATACTAGCGGCCTATAAGTAAATAAAACTATCCCAATTGGTATAACCCAATTACACATACACTTTAAGGGACAGAGCACAGGCACTGAGGGCTGGTGAGCAAGGTCCAGTGCATCACAGTCATTACACTAGTATCTATTGGTCAAAACGAGGGGATGAACATGGGAGTGAACCTGCAAAAAGTAATTTCCTCACACCTATGAAATAGAAAATAATAGAAACATTTAGCATTGTTCCCACCAATAAAGTCGCAATTCTAGTATTGAAACGTTGCCTACATCATACAGTTTATCAACGGCATGAAAACGGGTACCATTTCCCTTCAAAGTTTCAAATCTTAAACTACACCGAACAATACTTCATTATACTAGAACATCAAATTTCGTGTTATTATGAGGTACAGGGTCTAGTTATAGAGTATCTTGTAGATCTTTGATTGACAGGTGAAGAGGTTATCTAATAAATGGTATTAGAGCTTCTTTAAGGTTGTTCATGGTATACTGATACAGAAAGAAAGAAGAGAAAGATTGCGACTGGAAATGTGGATTCGCTGTTTAACACCTGTGATGCCCACATATACTTTCAAGTGTCCTCATGGCACTCCAGAACTGCAACAAAGTATTGCGCTTCGGTGTAGAAATAAATCAGTTTTGCATATAAAACACATCACAACATACGGAGGGCGGTTACATTCTAATAAAAATGCACAGCTCTTACTGTTCACCTCTAACATCATGTTGTGCGTGAAGTAACTTAAAACATAATCGCGTTTATCAGAAATCTAATAAGATATCTTTGGCTTCAGAACTGAACTAGTACACTTAATTTTACAGATTTTTACTGAGAATGAAATACATTTGCTTAGTACAGAACGTTCATAAATTTGGGTTGATTCACAATTTTACTCAATATTTCAAGCATATGTTTTGGAAGCCTGGAACTGGGATTAAATAATTACACAATTAACGGGAGGCATCATGCACATAAGCAGTGAAAGCAAGGGGATCAAAGTATAAGAGCAATGGCTGAAAGGGGATCTCAACCATCAAAGTAGGGATTATAGACGTAGTGACACAAGTTAAAGAGGAGACCTTTAAGGATGTTTTAGTTATGCAGGGGAAACCATAAAATTTGGTGTGGTGATCTCAATGTGATAAGGGGCAGGTAGGGCAAATGTACTTTCAATGAACCACAACTTTGACATACGTTTTTACAAAAGTATTTGTGGGGCACTCATATACAAAAGATGTGCTAGCCAGCTCACCCACACACACACAAACATCCAAATAATACACAGACAAAAAATAAGTGGAGAAATATTTCTGTCTGCTGATTGGTCCCAGACTGCCTTGACAGTAAAGTCTCTGCCAATATCCACATTTCAGGTAACATGCAGTGAGTAGAGAATGTGTGGGCATTTCCTCCTTATGAGAGGAGACCTCAGGTCAATCGCCCTCCCACCCATGGCCAACAGATGTACCACAGCAACAAATGAATGTGGAGCATGGGTTATGAAATGAGGAGGACCTTAAGTGGTCATATTTTGATGGTTAGGTAGCAAGATTATAATTGAAACGCAGTGTATGATTTTAACACAAAAGAGCCTCAGCTCTACTCTTGTGCCTTTACCTGCAGCACTGTTGATATTGTGTGTGATGCTGCAATCTACGTTGCATGTTGGAGTTGTACTGAACCAGTATCTGTCTAATGACTTATATTTATGTGTGGGTATCGCATTTAAAACAGTCAATGGGCATTCCGTTTATTGTTTCGACTGAGTATGAAAGTTTAAGCATGTTCTCTCATATTCCCAGTGAACATTTTGGTGGCAAAGATGCTGAGAAGTAGGTTATAAACCATGCTGCAAATCTGTGCAAGGTTGAAGGTACGCGAGATGCTATGTGTGGCATCTCTTGGACGGTCCTTTTATTGAAAGCAATGCAATAGCAGACTATGTCATGCTCTGGTCTTCATGCAGGTCTATTGTATTCCACCTTCCATTTGTTTGCTTCTGCATATACTGGGGTTCCATATAGACAATATTTATGGGGTCCTAGTGACACAACAGTATACCCCACAGATGCTAATTATTAGTGGCAATAGCAGATGGAGCAGCAGACCTTGAGGCAAAGGAGGACATTGCCTAATGGCATCTAGAATGATTGCAAGTTGTCAGACACCATCCTTCATTCAGTGCAATACAAGAATGCTTATGCGAGCAACAATGTTGGAGACAGGGGATTCTACTCTATCAATAGGTGTCTATGCTGTCCTTTACACCACCACGATAAAAAGCCATGTGGACAATGTACCAGCTCTCTGTTAAAAAGGTGAGCAGGTCTCCTTTGCATCCTGAAGACGTCTGAAAATGCTACTATGTTACAGATAATGGAAAAGATTCTGTTGTTCGCCTGGCAGTGGCTTGGGTAATTAATCAGGCAGACACTCCTCAAAAAATCTTAATGTCCAAGAAAAAATGTCAAACAATACCTTATTAACTTCTACGATTTCTTTTCGCTCTTCAGTTGCAAAACGAAGCTGACTGGTAGCTCCACGATCCTCGTGTTTTGAGCTATCTTCTTCAACATATGGCACCAGTTGCTACAAAACAAAGAAAAATGTATGTTGTTCAAAGGGAGAATGAACCATAAATTAATTCCTGAATTACAAACAAATCAATAACATTGGATTACAAATGGATAACTGAGTTACATGGATATTTTTCACAGAGGAGTTGCGAGTGACATCAAATAGACAATCAGTTTGAAACAGTTTCCCACTCCAGCAGCTGTGCTTTTTGCGTTTCTCAAAAGCAGGCAAGCAGTGCTGCACTAAGGCTCTTAGAAGAACCTCTGAGACTGGCCTGGAAGGCCTTTTTGACGATGAGTAACATATTCTGTTACCAAATATTGCTACGTCATAGCCAGGAATTTCCAGGTTTAGAATCTGGTGTAAAGGACAGACGCCTCCTATGGAAGCCATACATAACATACATGATTGGGAACACCAATTACAAAATGTTAATTGTAGAGCCTGAACTGTAAATCTGCAACAAGAAAGATAAAAACTAAAAGATTTTAGACGGACTACATTTCTGGAGTGTAGGTAAAACAACTACAAGTAATTACTTGAAACAACATGTGGGGAAAAGTAGATGGTGCATTTAGTTTGAGTTTAGACGTTTGGGGGGGGGGGACTAAACTTTATAGTGGTCCTTGGTGTTTGGTTTCTTTTTAAGTCAGCTGACCAGTACTAATGAATTGAATTTGTAATGCATTACGTTTTGTGGATAAAACCACTATCACAAATGCCAATGGCAGATTGACAAATTCTTAAGTCTTAAGACGGAGATCACACTCATGGATCTGTTGGCGCACAAACTTATTCTAAATGGTCATACCCCAAAAGGCGTGCCACCGGCTAGGATCAGGATTGGTGTAGTCCTATACAAATATTGGTGCTCCCCGATTCGATCTGTCCAGTCACTAATGCTAATTTAATCTCGGTCAATAATCCACGTTGTCATTTGAAATTTTAGATACAGAATGGAAAGGGGCGACCACTCGGTCCCCCGAACGTATGGTTGGGTGCCCCGATCCTCCCAGGAAACCATTTTGGGCGGGGGGCGTGTCTCGGCTGATATGCCCAAAGCGGCGTAGCCAGGGCGCGCCTTTTCCCGCCCAAGAGGGGTTGTCCTAGACACCTACACCGATGACCATGCCCAGTAGACGTACCAGAGGAGGGTACACGCCCTCCCACAGAAGAATAAATAGAGCGGGAGTCCGAAGAAGCGTCCTCTTGTTCCTGTGCTCTGAAGGCTGCACCCACCCGTTGCTCGTGAGCCCTCGACGGAACAAGCAGCAATTTTGAGAACTTGTAAACTTGTTGTTTCTCTTTCAGTTATTTGGAGTTCGAAGAATCCAGGACCTCGTTGATCGACTGAGAGCAGAGTCTCGAAACCATGGCTGGCAAGAAAGCAGGAAAGTGCTCCGAGATGGAGAAGGTATTACGCCTGTTGTCGAACCGAATGGCTGGTATGGACCGAAAGCTCGGAAAAGTGGATTCGATCGGTCGAGCTTTGTCGGAGGTCAAGAAACAGTTGGCGGCCCTGAGCAATTGAGGTCGCCCTAAGAAGGTAATAGGCCCGGCCTTGCCGGGAGTCGTTCCCGAGGGTAGGGGGAAGCGGGTCAAGAGGAGGGCGGTTTCTGGGGAGGGTCCGGTTCCCGAGGTACCCCCAGTCGCCCCCGTCACACCGGCAGACAACCCGGTACCAATTCCAGATGCGGGTCAGCCGATCCCGGTTGTGGTTACTCCCGCTAACGATGAGGAAATGCCTCCCGAATTGGCCATCCAGTTGGCAGCATGGCTCAATAAGAAGGCAGGGGGTGCAGTGGCACCTGGAGACCCGGCCGAAGAGGCCAGGCTACTAAATCGAGCAATTGCGGCAGTCGAGAGATGCCGCAAAGGCGAATCTTCCTCTTGTTTCCCCACAGGTGACACCGGTGGGACCTGCAGTTGGTCACGAGAAGACGGCAGGAACAACGGCCGAACCGGGTAAGCTCGCTTTGCCAATGGCAGGGGAGGGTTCATTACCCTCAAGGCGGGAGAAGGTGGCACAGCACATCCCTATGGCCACGAAAGAGTTAATATGGGGAGACAAATATGTCAACATGTTTTCATTATTAACTGACCATCGCGAGATGGAATATGCTAAAACCCAGAAGGATTTGTGGCACCCGAGCGTGTGGCGCGCCAAGATGGCGGAATTCACGGTGGATGAGACAGTAACGAATTGGGTTAAGGCCTTTTCTATATTTACTGCAGTTATGGGGGAACGTAAACCCGAGGTGTTAACTGAACTGTCTTGCTATCAAAATCGTATTATGGATTTTTATGCAATGTATGAGGGGGAGGAATGGAAAGGTTATGACATGAAATTCCGGAAAGCGAAAGAATATGATGCTACTCTGACATGGGATTGCCTCGACTCGGTGTCATGGCACAAGCAGCTCCTGCCAGGGGCGGCAGGTACATCTTCGCCAGGCGGGAGTGGGTCAGGGGTCGTCCGCCAAAAGCCCGCGGTGCCCTTTCGAGCGGGCGCCGGTGGGGATTACCAGCCTAAAACCGGCGGGAATGGTGGCAAGCGGGGGGTTTGTTGGGGCTTCAATCGAGGCAACTGTAACAGACCGCAGGGAACATGTAGGTTCAAGCATGTGTGTGCGGGCTGTGGGAATTCCTCACACCCGGAGAGTTCATGTAGATCTAAAAAATAGCGGGACGGGAGGAAAAGGAGGGTCCAAGCAGGAGTGAGGTAGAACGTTGTGACCGATTGCCTACACCCGTTGATTTCATGGCTATGACTCCTTGGTTGAACAAATACCCTGATCATGTATCCGCTGGGGTGTTGAGGAAGGGATTCTTACACGGCTTCCACATCCCGGCGGGGGATTTTCGGGGGGACTCCTTTTGTAAAAACCAGTTATCGGTACAGCACAACCCAAGCGTGGCAGAGAGGAAAATTGCAAAAGAAGTCAGCTTGGGGCGAGTGGCAGGGCCTTTTCATCGCCCGCCGGTGGCGGAGTTCATCTGTTCCCCGTTAGGGGTGGTCCCGAAGAAAGACCCAGGGGAGTTTAGACTTATTCATAACCGGTCTGCTCCAAGGGGTTCCTCGGTGAACGAGGCCATTGACCCAGAAGTTTGTTCAGTGCGGTACGCATCGTTCGATGATGCCGTGGCCATGTTAAATCACCTGGGCCCCGGGGCGCTGATGGCGAAATCAGATATCCAATCGGCGTTCCGGTTGCTCCCGGTACACCCACAGGATCAGCGCTTGCTAGGTTTTGCATTTCAAGGGAGTTATTACATGGATAAATGCATGCCTATGGGTTGCTCCATTTCTTGTGCCTATTTTGAAATGTTCAGCTGTTTTTTAGAGTGGGCATTCACCGAGGCCACAGGGCATAGGCATGTTAATCAATCAATCAATCATTGACACTTATAAAGCGCGCTACATACCCGTAGGGTCTCAAGGCGCTGGGGGGGGGGGGGGGGTGCCGCTACTGCTCGAACAGCCAGGTCTTCAGCTTCTTCCTGAAGGAGAGGTGGTCTTGGGTCAGGCGCAGGTCGGTCGGGAGGGAGTTCCAGGTCTTGGCGGCCAGGTAGGAGAAGGACCTTCCTCCTGTAGTCGCTCTTCGGATGCGGGGGACGGCGGCGAGGGCGTGGTTGGCTGATCGGAGGTGGCGTTTGGGAGCGTAGAAGTTGACTCGGCTGTTGAGGTAGCTCGGGCCTTGGTCGTGTAGGGCTTTGTGTGCGTGGGTGAGGAGGCGGAAGGTGATTCTTTTGTTGACGGGGAGCCAGTGAAGGTCTCTCAGATGTTCGGAGATGTGACTGGTTCGTGGGATGTCGAGGATGAGTCTGGCTGAGGCGTTCTGGATCCGCTGGAGTCTCTTCTGGAGCTTGGCGGTGGTACCGGCGTAGAGGGCGTTGCCGTAGTCCAGTCGGCTGGTGACGAGGGCCTGGGTGACGGTCTTTCTGGTCTCGGTGGGGATCCACCAGAAGATCTTCCTTAGCATGCGTAGGATGTTGAAGCACGCCGAGGAGACGTTGTTGACCTGCCTGGTCATGGAGAGGGAGGAGTCCAGGATGACGCCCAGGTTTCGTGCATGGTCTGTCGGTTTGGGTGCGGTGCCCAGGGCGGGAGGCCACCAGGAGTCGTCCCAGGCGGAGGGTGAGGAGCCCAGGATGAGGACCTCCGTCTTGTCCGAGTTCAGTTTCAGGCGGCTGGTCGTCATCCACTCGGCTACCTCTTTCATCCCTTCGTGCAGGTTGGCTCTGGCGGCGGCGGGGTCGTTGGTCAGGGAGAGGATCAGCTGGGTGTCGTCGGCGTAGGAGATTATGCTGAGGTTGTGTTTGCGTACGATGGCCGCGAGGGGGCTCATGTAGACGTTGAAGAGGGTGCACTATCTTGATAACTTCCTGTTCTTGGGAGCAGCCGGCGATACAAAATGTGCGCAGGCGCTGCATGACTTCTGCATCCTCATGAGGGAGTTTGGAGTCCCATTGGCACCAGGTAAGACGGTTGGACCATCTACTTCACTGGAGTTTCTGGGAATTGAGCTCGATTCGGTGGAGGGATGTTTCTGTTTACCGATGGAAAAAGTGGCCAAGTTTAGGGCTTCCTTGACGCAATGCCTGGGCAAGGAGAAAGTGACCCTGCACCAGTTACAACAAACAGTGGGGCAGCTTAACTTTGCCTTGAGGGTGATACCAATGGCCCACCCCTTCTCACGCTCTATTGCACAAACTATGGTTGGTCTCAAAGAGGGACACCACCGTACGAGACTATCGGCAGAGGTTCGCCAGGATATGCGCATTTGGTTGGCATTTCTGGCGGACTGCCACCCCTTCTCACGCTCTATTGCACAAACTATGGTTGGTCTCAAAGAGGGACACCACCGTACGAGACTATCGGCAGAGGTTCGCCAGGATATGCGCATTTGGTTGGCATTTCTGGCGGACTTCAACGGTCGAGTCGTGTGGAACAAGCCGCCAGTGTCTTCAGATGAACTAGGTCTGTGGACTGACTCAGCGGGGAGCGTGGGATTTGGCGCCATCTTTGGCAATCGATGGTCGGCGCAAACATGGCCGACGTGGTGGCACTCCAGCGGTCTCACAGGTAACATTGGGTTCTTGGAGTTATTCCCCATTTGGGTTGCTCTGATGGCATGGCCAGACGACTTCAGGGACCGCTCAGTGGTGTTTTGGTCTGATAATATGACTGTTGTCGAATGCATTAACCAACAGGCAGCACGCTGCAAATGGATCTTGAGATTGTTGAAAGAAGTTGTGCTGCTTTGCATGAGACTGAATGTACAGTTCAGGGCGAAACATGTGCCGTGCGTACTGAACCATGCAGCTGATGCACTCTCTCGTTCACATATGCAGGCGTTCAGGGGTTATCTACCTACAGCGGACCTAGTGGGGGCACCATTCCTAGAAGTACTTTGGCTAATCGGTGCCCCGGATTACAAGACCTCGTGGCAGCAAGCTTAGCCCCCAGGACAAGGAAGGCATACGAAGGAGAGTTTCGTTCCTATTGAACATTTTTGGGTCCGACAGGGAGTCAGAACTGGGGTCAGGAGGAATCCTTCCTGGGGTTCCTGGTAGCGCTGCACAGAGAAGGCCGATCAGCAGCAACGGCCAGTAGGCATAGGGCGGCCATTTCATTCATGGCGCAGGTGCATGGCATAAAAGACCCAACGGGTTCCTTTTTGGTTAAGAAGGCCCTTCACGGCTGGCAGCGCCTCGATGGTCGCAAGCAAGATGCGAGGCGCCCGATTGGCTTAGACAGGTTGTCTCTACTGGTAGCGAAACTAGACGAGACGTGCTCCTCCCACTTCGAGGCAGTTCTGTTCCGGGCAGCTTTTGCATTAGCATTCCATGGGGCTATGCGGGTGAGCGAACTGGTCGCAAGGAATAAGAAAGACGTCGAGGGAGGTTTGTGCAGGGATCACGTCCAAATTAGGGGTGATTCGATGGTTGTCTCGATAGCCAGGTCCAAAACTGATCAGGGGGCTATGGGAAATAGTGTTGTCGTGCAGCGCGCGTGAGGGTCCCCCACCTGCCCGATAAAGTGTATAGAGGAATACTTGGCACTGAGGGAGGTTACATGGGGGGGGGGGGGGGGAGTCTGCTAAGACACAAGGATGGCACCCCACTGACGAGGTTTCAGTTCCAGAGGGTGCTAGCACTGACGATCGCGGCTGCGGGCATGGACCCGTGCGATTTTGGGACCCACTCCTTTAGGATAGGGGCTGCTACTGAGGCTACAGCCAGGGGTCAGAGTGCGGAAGAAGTGAAACAATTGGGACGATGGTCCTCGAATTGCTTCAGAAGGTATGTGCGATTGCACATGTTGTAAAGATCAAGTGACATGCACTCACGCTTCTTGTCTTTTGTTTCATTTACAGTTTCGCGAGCCTGTCACGCGGGGCGGAATTTGCAGTCGACCCAGCACCAGGAGACCAGCGGTCAAGGACCGTCGTCTGGAGAAAGAGTGGTATGGGTCGTGGGCCACTCATATGTGAGGCGCGCCGGGGACGTATTCAAAGCAGGTGATGCGACTCACGCAGCTGGGGAATACGGGTACAGAGTAGCCTTCCATGGGAAGGGCGGGCTCTGTTTTGACCAATTCGAATCATTTTTTGAGGGTCTCTTAGGGCGGCAAAGGTCACCGCCATCTGTAGTCATAGTACACCTGGGGGGCAATGACTTGGTGACACTGGGGAGACGAGTGTTGTTTGAACAAATTTTGTCTGCTGTTAGCTGGTTGGCTAGAAGAGTCCCAGGGTGCACGATTGCCTGGTCCCACATGATCCCCAGGAAGGTATGGCGGGGGGGGGGGCCTTTCGGTGTCAGCACTGAACCATTCGGTGAAAAGGGTTAACAATAAAATTGGTAAATTGTTTCGCTCTTCGCAGTTGCATAGCATTCCTCACGGGTGTATTCGGGGTGATCTCATGTACCTGAATGATGGGGTCCACTTGTCCAGGGAGGGAAATGATTTACTCATAGGTGACTTCATAGCATGGCTAAGGGGTTTGAGGAAGCATGACCTTTAGGAGGAGTAGGGGGGTCCGGATAGTCTGTCAACTATCCGGCCTGTGGCGGTAAGGTCATGATCGGTGAGCAGTAATTTCAAGGTCCCTAGAGGGGGGCGCCACCCAGAATGGATGGGTCGCCTAAGGGGAGACGGCCATAGGCCCCTCCCAGGGGGGAGGCGGCTATATGCCCCTCCTACTAATTTCCCGGGGGCCGGATATCCGCGACGGCGGATAGAGAGTGTGGGGATGGGGGGGGGGGGGAGGAGTCCACGCTGTCCTTCCTACAGATACCTCACACGGGAACTCGGACGACCTTTAAGATGGCGTCGAGTGGAAAGGGGGCCCCCACCACGACAAGGGAAGTTACAGTTGGCAACGAGGGTAGAGTCCTCTGCGCATGCGCCACTCACACCGTGAGGGCGAGAGTTTTGGTAGTAGAGATCTGACACCGGTTAAGACCTTGCCGTTGGCCCTTAATGCTAGGATGTACAATTTTAATTTAGAATGGTTGCATTTGCAGGATATTAGACTCGGCTAGGAAACCTTTGTATTAGAGATCTGTTAAGGTTAGCCAAAGAACATGTCTTCATCGAAATGTAATAAATGTAAAATTGTACATGATTATGAAACTTTTATTTAATGTTTTAAATTTTGTTTAATATTTTAATAAATACGGCCGGGAGGGTGACTCCCTCCCGCCTTCCAAAAGTTCAAGCCTGTGTCCGACTTCCCATCCTTGGGGATTGTGTTGGGAGGGGGTGACGGGCATCCCGGACATATTAATATGCCATATACATTAAATACGCCATCAGTAATTTTAGCAGCGAAGTCATAAGTACAAAGTACAGTTCTATCTGAAGTCCAGCATAGATTAGCCTTCTAAAAGTGGGAATACGGGATTCAAGGGTACAGAAAATTACACGTCCTTTTATAGGGATTTAGACAAAGAGTTTCATACTTTTTAAGTACATGGTTTTCAGGATATGCACAAAGACGAGCAAGAAGAAACAAGTTGCTACAGAATACATTGGGGAGATTTTCTCATGGTAGTATAACATTGGATTTTAGTAATTCTCAGTTTATTCAGGCATGCTAGTTGATACATTGTACGTCAAAAGCTTGAAACAGTTGGGTCATCCTTGGTTAGGTACTGTGCAGGAAATGTCTCTAAGAATGCCGAGTGTTTTAGCGTAAAACTTGAAATGATTTATTTAGAATGAGTAACTAGTAGTATTTATCATGTGATATACCATGACATTGATGCAATATGGAGGACAGTGTAAACAGTATAGGTTAGCATAAGCTCAATTTATAATAAACTTAATATGAGAAAAGGGAAAAACAACTCGCACAAATACTTTTATATCAGAAGGGTAACCTTCAGAATCACAAGAGGGAGTTCCGACTGTAATTTACAAATCAGCAATCTAAACTCAACAAAGGGCAGACTTAAGAGGCTTTTTTGAGTTAGGTGGGCTGTACTTGATTCAGTAACGCCAGCAGAAGGATGTGATCCTCTGTCCATGCCATGGATCTACAACCAGGCCCCATTTACATTTTCTGCCTGCACATGACTAGGAACTTAAGCTTTGCTGTTTGGGAGAGATGTTCAGTGTGCTTACATAGCAAAGTATTTTATCAAAATCTGACTCCAAACGCAAGAGTTTGTTGTTGAGAAACAAAAAAAGTGGCCATCATGCCTTAGAAGATTTTTTCACCCACTGTGTAGGGGTCATTAATCTCATTTCCTGTTCCGGACCACCAGGCTTTCCTTGGAAGTCCCAAATAAGAAAAATTCCATCTGAACTAATGTTCTCAAAAGAGAAGATGGTCTGACGTCCACTAACAAACAGCCTGTCAGTCAAAGAGTCAGTCAAACGTTTTTGCCAGCATAAGTATAGTTGTTTCCCCTACAAAAAAGTGGGGGAACTATGACTTTGGTTGACAATGTATTATTTATTTATTTTATTTATTTAAATTTATATGAGCGCAAACAGCTACCCAACAAGGGTTTCCCGGCGCTATCAAGGAGCATCAGAGTAAAAAACAGTCTACTAGCCACATAGCCAGGTCTTAAGTGACTTTCGGAACAGGAGAAGGTCAGATTGCATGCGAAGAGAAAGAGGAAGAGCATTCCACAATACAGGGCCCAGATATGAAAAAGACCGACCGCCCATATGGGAAAGTCTGATCTTGGGGACCTGGAATTTAGCTTGTGTGGCAGACCGAAGAGTGCGGGCGGTACATAGGGGGAGGCAAGATGTTTGTTGTGCTTAATACGGAACATATAGGTTAGAGCCTTAAACCTAGTGCGTTTTTCGACAGAGCCAATGTAGCTTATTCAGCAAACTGGAGGCCGAGGAGAATCTGGAGTCCTGGCACAATAATCTTGCGGCCGAGTTTTGCACACGCTGCAACTTGCGCATGAAAACTCCCAGATAAAGGATGTTACCGTAGTCCAGCCTTGAAGTGACAAGGGCCTGGACTACAGTTCTCTGGGTCGGGGCAGGAAGCATCCATACAATCTTCCTCAACCATCTCAAGATGCTAAAGCAGGTAGCCGCAACCTTGGTAACCTGTTGGTGCATGGATAGAGATTCATCAATGATAAAACCAAGGTTGCGGACCTGCGAGGAGGGCTGAGGAAGAGGGCCCATTTCTGTTGTCTAATGTTGGGGGCCCCAGAGGCCTCTCTCCTTGCCAAGGACCAGAACCTCAGTTTTTTCACCATTCAATTTTTCAAGATTGGCGTGCATCCAAGACGCCACTTTATTTAGCCCTATCCAAAGAGCCGAGGGCTCTAAGGTCTTCCCTGCTGACAGAGAAAATAATCTGGGTGTCGTCGGCATAAGAAAAAAATCGACAACCCAGATTCCTCTACAATAGCAGCTAGGAGTCTAACATAAATGTTAAATAACAAAGGGCTAAGGATTGAACCCTGTGGGACCCCATAGGGTGATGAGTGGACCTCAGAATTGGCAGTAGATGAAAACCTGAAAGGTACGATTCATAAGAAATGAAGTCAGACAATTTAGAGCAGCACCCGTTACTCCTATGGATTGGAAGGATTGCATTAGTACGGCATTAGAGACCGTATCAAAGGCCGCACTCAAGTCCAATAATACCAGGACCACCGTATCGCCCGCATCTATATTCCTGCGAAGCATTTCAGTAACGTCTAAGAGTGTCGTCTCAGTCGAATAGCAGGCCCTAGTCAGATTGGGAGATATGGAGAAGCTCATTAGTTTTGACTAATTGAGATAACTGGATGTTGATATGCCTCTCTAAAACCTTATAGAGGGCGGGAAGCAAGGAAATAGGTTGGTAGTTGGAGGCAAGTGCCAGGTCTGTGTTAGCTTTTTTTAATAGTGGAACCACCATTGCATGCTTCCAGTCAGCAGGGACGGAAGACTCTATAAGGGTTGCATTAAGAAGTTCCAGAATACGTTGAAGGCCTGGCTGTTCAAGCTGTTGTAGTACAGAGATTGGTAGGGTATCGAGCGGGGATACAGAGTGAATCTTATTAAGTAGTAATTTGAGCATGGTCATGTCAAGAAGTGACCAGGAGTTGAGTATATTTCTCCGGTCAGAAGCAGGGGCAATTGGGAGATCGAGCAGGGAGCTAGGTTGAGCAGGAGTCGGACGGACAAAGAATTGGGGGGGAGTGATGGTGTGTTCCAATGCAGAGTATATTGTATTCTACCAAGTTTGAGACAAAGTATTCCATTTGCCATAGTCTAAAGTCTCAAAATCTTTAATACTCAACTACCTGATAATATGCAGAGCTTGATATCACCAAATGATTTTTTAAGTGAAAATAGAGGGACAACAAAATGGGTCCAGCAAGAGGATATTGGACATGTTTTAATACATTATGTTGGGTTGCATAATTTTCTTTATTTTCTGTCTTGAGTTTATCTGCCACTAACTACTCTAATATCCACAGTTTCAGAGGAGAATCTTACATCTAGAGAAAAACCGGGTCAAATATCCAAAAACACTGGTTTCTTCCATTTGTATACTCTGTCAAGCTGAGATCGATATCTACATCCATATCATGAACACCCATGGAATCAATGTCAACACTTGTTCTTACTCATTGACATTCACAACTATGTTAACGGTCAATCAATTTCCAACATAACAGAGGATTTCCATATGCAAATCACTATGCGAATAAAGGAGCACTTTGATAACACATTGGAAACATGGCTTTTTTATTTTAACCCAACCACAAGATTATAATTCTTAATAATTTTTTAGACTAGTGCATTAATTTACTTTTCATTTGTTTACCATATACAATAATCTTATCTTTTTCATACATCTTGGGATCAATCCAATTTGATCAATGGCGTTAACGATAAATCAAGACTGTGTAATGTTACTTCAATATTTCAGAAGGTGAAAGCCCTGTTCAGTGATGGGCACGATGATATGCCCACTATTTCCCTCTTTTTTTTTTTTACTTTTAACAGACATACACTTAGCAATTGCCATTTGAATTCCTTCAACAAACACAGCTGAGTCTCTCAGCAAGGTCATTTATATGAGGTAAACACAGAGGTGTGACTTTTAGGACTGTACCTCAGCTTTGAAGAAAATCAGCGATCTTAATTTAAGTCAATTAAACCCCATTATACTCTGTAAAAACTTTTCTTCAAAAAAGCTAAAATCTCTTCCGTATTAGTTTCTTTGATGAACTTACTCTATTAAAATGTAAAAATAGTCAACTGGAATTAAAATATATTTACAATTAGAACCCAAAGTGATGTACACATAAAAATAAAAATCCATCGAGAGATGCGGTCATGGACCTTCGGAAACTATAGGAACAAGTAGCGAGCTACAGCTCTTTAAGCATTAATCTGAGTAATCACAATTAATGTAATTCTTCTCAAAATTGCTTTTCATGACATCCATATCAGGCCACCAATACATTTCTCCGATTAATTTCTTAGTGTCAAGTTTCTCCCAAGTGACCTTTGTGAGCAATTCCAAAAATGTCCAACCGGAGACCTGCTGAGTAAAATTAAATCCCTTTTAAGGACAATATCTTGTTCCTTTGGAATCCACCCATAAGGAATAGGTGAAACACGAAATATGGTCTTGGATGGGATGTGTTTCCTACATTGGTGGGAAGCACATGGTGTTCTTTAAATACCCTTCACACACCAAAAGGGCCCTTGGTGTCATGCTTCATCATAGGGGTCTTTGCATTCCTCTACGGAGTACGGTGAGTGAATGTTAAAAAATACCTGGCAAGTGAAGACTATGAGGATTTGTAATAAACATCCCTGCTGGTAATGTTAAAAACAGTGAGGTGGAGGTTAAACAATGGAGCCGCGGAGAGGACGATAGAGTGAGGTATTATCCCCACATATAGTGTTAATTAGCACAGGGTCCCCTACGTTTATGTGAAGGCTCAGAAGGCCTTGGACTTCTGGATAGCAAGTGGACATCAAAGAATTACTTTGTCGCCATGTAAATTGACCATAATAGGCACACTTTACATTAGTATTCCCTATGTTTTTGAAGGTATTATACTGTTCTTTTTGAATAGGGTAGGGATCTGTGTACCCGTTCTGAAGAAGAAGCATCACGCTTTGAAACATGTTGACACAGACACACGCAGGAGGTTTTGTACATTAATACATTAAAATTCCACCTCACTGTTTTTAACAATACAAGCAGGGGGGGTTTATTAAAAATCCTTGTAGTCTTCACTTGCCAAGTATTTTTTACCATTCACTCACCATCCACTTCTGAACCTACCACTCACACCCTCTCACACTACACTATGCGTTTTATTTTTATTATAGTAACCCCTGAGGAAGGTCAATGGATGCCCGAAATGCATTGGGTTGAGAAATGCCATGTTGCGATATGAGGAATGGTGAATCCCCAATTGTTTGAATGAAAGCCTGGATAGGCACATGTAAAACAAAAGGAAACATTTGGAGTCTAATGGTGCTTGTACCACTACTGAGTAAAATGGATGTAATAAATATAGAATACTAATTAAAAAAAAACTCTTGGAACTTTATTACTCGTGAATTTTTTTTTCACCCCGTGTTGTGCATCCTGGTTTGGGATCCAGTGAGGTTCCGACATTTTCCAATTACTTGTTGCGCGCAAGGGCGGAGACCGCTCCGGGGTTGCACGCAAATTCTTTAAGCCTTTGAGCTTAGTTAAAATATTTGGTTAACCAGGTGTGCATGCTACCACATTTGCTGTGTTGTTTACCTTCTCAGTCCTCTGGCATGTGTGCACCAAAGTCATGATGTTAAAGAACAATGTTCAAGCAGATTTACTGCGTTAAATAACACTGGAGGTTCACTCTTCCGTCACAATCTCACGTGCTGAAGACATCAATAGACCCTTTATGTTGGCGCGCCTAGTGAATTCTATCATCTTATCATGAAAATAGAGACATTTAACAATTAGCATCACTGAAGTGTTTGATGTTTGTTGTGCGAACTGTATGTCATAATGTCAATTAAGCAGTTTATGTTAAATGGCACTTTTGCTGCGGGGGAAGGGAAGAGTTGGCGTATGTTCAGGCCAAGGTAACAGGCAGATTAAGTTAATATTTTGTGTTAGGGTATAATTCCTGTGGGCCCGGTGGTATGTGAGGGTTGTTTTTTTATTGTGCTTTTGGTTGGTAGCATAGGGTATGTTGTATGATATGAGAGAACATGTTTACATTCATTGATTTTATTTTATGTCACATCACTTTTGAGATTTCGGAGATTGTGCACGTTTACACACGATTTTGTTGGACTCATGGGATGCATGTAAGCGGAGGTTCAACAATATCTAGGAGCTATGCATTATATTGAAAAAACAGCACAATAGAGTCTGTTACAAGTACTGGCATTTATATGCGTTTTATTTTATTACAGTAACTCCTGAGGAAGGGCAATGGATGCCCAACATGCATTGGGTTAAGAAAGGCCACGTTGCGATATGAGGAATGGTGAATCTCCAATTGTTTAAATGAAAGCCTGGATAGGCACATGTTAAACAAAAGGAAAAAGTTTGGAGTATAATAATGCTTATACCACTGGTGAAGCAAGGTTTGCGTAAAAGACTTGCTCAGATGCAATCCACTTGTTTAACTTACTAACAAAGTTATTAACAATGTCGTGAAAAACTAATACACACCACATGAACACGCAGGTTAGTGAAGCTTGCATATGTGGAACTGTTGTGGGAATGCGTCAACTATATCTACGTAATATGACGTATTAATGCTTGGAGGGAAATTCAGGTGCATGAGTGGAAGACACTAAAGTGGGGTCTTGAAGACTCGCGTGCATATCATCTGGTTACTTGAAACGAAAACAAGCTATTTTACTAATGATAATGCGGGAAAAGTATTAAAAAGTAAAGGGGAATAGAGTAGAGGTGGGTGGTATACAGTGCCACCACTTTATTTCTGAAATTAATATCTGTCTTTCTGACTATCACTAATGCGTATTTGGGCCTCTCTCTCGTATAACTGCATTAAGATGAGTGATGCGAAGTTCGCGCATGCACACTGAGTGAAGCCATGATGGCCATGACTGTGTTATTGAAAGAGAGCCAAGAACGGAGGTTACACCATGGGAATGGATGGTGAAGAGTTCAACGATGAAGACTCGTATTCAGAATGTTATTTAATTGCTTCAAAGTGAACTAAAAGATGTATGAGAACTACATTTATGAATACAAATTAAGGGGATGAGTTTGCGAACAATGGCTGAACTGATTTTAGTACCATGTAAGCATGGTGTGATGGAGCTTCCTCCCTTGCCTGTGCAATCAGATTTCGTATTTTTTCGATATTGAAACTTTAGTGGGTGGAATATTCCGAATGAAAGGTATAATTAAGATAGCCGTAGTTAGTTAGTCAGTCAGATGATGATGATGATGATGATGGAGCCTTGCTGAATGCTGAGGAGAGCTGCTGTGACCCAAATGCAGAACCTGAAGCAGAACCTTCTATCCTAATTTAATTGGGTAAGATCGGAAGAATCTCGAGGAGGAAGAGAGTGCCAGAGGGGTGCGGCGCAATAGTCAGTATTCTAGAAAGGTCATCTATACTGTCCTCCTGTCCTGTCCTAAATGCTGTTCTGGAGTCTTTGTCTCCTGCCCTATCCCGGGGGACCCTTAACAGCCCTTTGGCCAGGGGATTTGTCTTTCACACCATCCTTGGTAACTATATTTTCATGTTATTTGTTGATGTCCTTTTCTCTCTGTCCTCTCCCTTTCTGAGCATCGATTACTGTAGGAGTCCGAAGTATATGCTTGGTGTTTATGAATTCAATTTTCTCTCCTATGAATGAAGGTGACTGCACTGTATTTTGGAATGGTTCACATGCATTAATTTTGATAAAGATTTAAAACTTTCGAGTCTGTGGTTATTTACATTGAATAAAAAGTTAGTTTAGGTTATTTTACACCATCAACTAGTTCAACTAATGGTCCATTGACCAGAGGAATGAACTTTTTGATCAGTGAAAAGCTTAGTTAGGAGTATTAAATAACTAATCTTGAACACTGTGGAAATTACAAACTTAACCGACCAGCGTTTTTTTTTTACCACGTGGGAGTTTATGGGCCCAGGTGAATATATGGTAGTGGAGTATCTGTTGTTGGTGAACCGCTGGATGACCACAACCGATTAAAATGGTTAAAATAAGTATGGAATACTAATGAAAACACTTGGAACTTTTGCTTGTGGAAAAAAATTCACCCCTACGCTGTGCATCCTGGTTTGGGATCAAGTGAGGTTCCGACAAATTTTCTAATTCCTTGTTGCGCGCATGGGCAGAGCGCGCTCCGGGGTTGCACGTAAATACTTTAAGCCTTCGAGCTTAGATAAATTATTTGGTTAACTAGGTGTGCACACTACCACATTTGCTGTGAAAGTAAAGTAGTAACATCTGGATTCGGCAAAGTTGTAGCGGCTTGCACAACAAACACCTCAGCAGTAGGGTATTGAGAAAGTCATACAGGGTCATCCAGGGCAGAGTCATGGGAAATGGCACATTCAACAGAGACTCGGGTTACTGGCCTCGCCCAAATTCCCAGAAGAATATCATAGAGATTCTCCATATGGCAGTAAGGGTTCAAACACCTGTCACACCCTGATGAAGCAGATCCAACAAGAGATCAGATGACGAAGTCACCGAAGGAAGCTGCAATTTCAAGACATCAGCAGGTCCCTTTACAACTTCAGCAAAAGCTGCACTAGCATCCATCAGCATTCATGGCGGAGAAAGCAGATCAGAATTAGAAGAGGGTTGTAGACTACCATCCGCACCCAATGCAGGCCAAGAACCTTCCACAAAAGGCTGAACAAGACCAACCAAGCGGTCGACGTCACTGGCGTTACCTGAGCCATATTGAAATGCTGGAAAACAGCAACAGAGCCAACTCAGACCTAGGAAAGCAAAGGAGAAGACACGGGACCTGCAGTGGCTATAAGCTGTGTCTCCAGCGCCAATCAATGTCGGGCGTCGTCGTATCGTCATGCCCCATGAATGGCGCATCCAGCACTTACCGATGTCAGGGCAGCGTCGTATCCGCCTCCTGTACAACTTTATCAGACGCAGCCGGCATTACAACTAGAAGCCGTGCCGGGCTAGGCACCAACGCCGCAATGACCTGAGGCACAGAGTCGAGGTCTTTGACCTGCGCAGAGGTTGAACCTACCAGACTGTTTCCAGACGGAGTACCCCTTACCTTCTTGGGCCCAAAGTCACTTCAGGGGGAGGCATGGAGCCAAAAAAAGGCATGCAGAGCATGATAATATGTCTGCATCTGGGTCATAGTGGCCCCGGCTCCAGGATAAGGAGTGAGGCACGGGGTCGACCCTTGTACGACGTTCTCCATTAAGGAATGGGAAGAACCAGCAGAGGCCACTCAGCAATGCAGTTAGGCTGAAGGCCGCTGCAACTTTGATCCCTTATGACGGGGTTTTTCAACTTAAGTGAGCGACGCTCACAGGAACGGCCCCGGGCAGGAACCTCAGAGTGGGAAAGAGACAGACGTCACCTGGACTCCGACCAGGAGAGCCATGCCATCAACAGCTTCATTCGCCTCCCCCTCAAGGCCTTAGACTTCAACCGTTTAGAGGCGTTGCACTTGTTGGATCGTGGTGCTCTCCTAGGTACCATATGCAGACATCTGTCGAGCACAGGTCTTGCACGTCTTAAAACCCGAAAGCATAGGCACTGTTGAAGCTACATTTAGAGACTATGTCATTATGGAGCCGTGCGATGACATCAGCAGACACGCAGAGGTGCTGCTGAAAAGTCCCGGATCCAGTCATACATGTGGGGAGAATTCAAATATTAAGGAATCTGCGTCTAGAAGTCTCTATTAGATTGCAGCTACAAAGCAGCTGCTCCCAGATAGAGCTACTGCGCATGCTGCTGTGCAGAATCACCCACCATCCATGGACCAGGAGATACCCACTTCAGTTTGTGTTGCTCGTACCCAAACCCTATCTCCCGCAGATGTGTTGGTTCACTTTTGACTACCGAGCTGTATGGGACGTGTGTTTGCTGCAGATGCAAATGCATAGGAGTCAGTGCTCCAGTAAAAGGGCCCCTGATGGACCCACCATAAGCCAGTAGACTTCTGAGCTTTACAGAATGCTTACAGACCACAACAGCATCCCAAGGAATAGTCTAAGGTGTCAATAGCTGTGCACAGATGGGGCCGAAAACACTAAATCCCACCACAATAAAGTCATAAATGTCAGGGCAGCAGAATGTGATCCAAGGAATGCAAGGACTAAGAGTCTATTACAGCTTTGCATCAGGTCTCTGCTCATCTCTCAACCCCGTCAAGGCTTTTTTTGCAGTGCTGCGAATCCATCCGCTTCTACTTTTGGCCCCACGTTGTCACTTCAGAGACCAGTGCTCCAATAGTTCAAGGATGGTGGCCATGGATCTGCCGATTTGTAGGGCCTGGCAACCTGCTAAGTGAACACATTAAGTTCTTGTTTCAAATTGGGCTCTCAGCCTACATGCTGTTTAAACTGCAATTGGATCTGTCACTGTGATTTAATATTCTTGCTTTCTGCTCCGAACCTTTTTTCTTAAACCAAACCTTGTTATTGCCCTACTCTCCAAAACCCTTGGACGAGACATCACATACTGGTTTATAAAGGTCAGTACAGAGCGAGAAAGGATGGGGAAACATGAGAGGTATGCAGAGACAGATGTGGGTGGGAGGAGCCAGCAGAGACGATATTGCAGACATTGAGAAGAGGAAAGTATGCTATAGTTTTGACAGCGTTGTGTCTTATGTTCCTAAGGAGGGAAGAGTCTAACAATATTATAACAAGCATTTGCAATGCAATATGTCTCGCATTAGGAAAGTTTTGAGCTATTGGTATTGTAAATGACAATTTTTTTTATTTATGTGTTGGTTTTGAAAATAGCTAAATTAATAGCTTTGTCATTTACAATGCCAATAGTTTCAACTTTCGCAAATGTGACACCTATAGCATTTGTAATGCAATATGTGTTGTATTTACGTGACTTACATGTATTGATATTACAAATAACAATGGCTTTTAATTTTTTTCAATAATTAATACTTAAAAGTTATTGTAATTTATAATGGCAATAGCTTAAAGTTTTGTAAACAACTTTTGTGAAGATTATGTTCAGTGTATTTTATTGTGACGAAAATCCAAGAACAGAAGTGAAATATTAACATTTTTTGTTACATTTGTAATAAAGCTTGAAACATTGAGAGAACATATTTGAACCAGGTGTTGTTGAATGGTTGCACAGATTGATGCTGTGGTGGCGCTGAGTGATGTGATGGCGAACGAGTGATGCTGTGGCGTTCAGTGATGCTGTAGTAGCGCATAGTGATGTTGTGGTGCCCCTGAGTGATGCTGTGGTGGTTCCGGAGTGATGCTTATGCTATGCTATGTTTTGCTATCCTATGCTTTGATTTGTTATGCTATGCTGTGTTTTGTTTTGCTATGCTATGCTTTGTTATGCTATGCTATGTTTTATTGTGTTTTATTATGCTATGCTTTGTTTTGCTATGCTATGCTATGTTTTGTTGTGTTTGGTTTGCTATGTTTAGCTATGCTATTATATGTTTTGTTTTGCTATGCTATGTTATGTTGTGTTGTGCTATGTTTTGTTATGCTATGTATTTTGTTTTGTTATGCTAAGTTTTGTCATGCTATGCTATGTTTTGTTTTGCTATCCTATGCTTGGTTATGTTATGCCATTCTATTCTCTACTGAAACAAACACTACAACGGCATAATGTAAAAGGCAAGAATTTCTCATTCAACTGCACTTTTAGAATGAATGGTCATGAATTAGATTGTAAGGGATGGGAAGAGAATATTGGTAATATTAGTAAAATATATTCGTAGAGCTATTAATATAGGCACTTGCGCTTCCTGTTCCTTTGCCACGGTCTTAAATACATTAAGCCCCCGTGCATGCTATTTTCAGTACTGAGGTGACAGCAGGTCTCTAAATTAGACAAACAGCGCCACCATGTGGCAGACTCTCATAAGTTCCAGTGTTGACATTAAATTGCTCTTTCCGTACCGGAAACCACTGGCTCAAATTAAACACTGCATAACAGTCAGAGAGACACACACTTTATACACAGTAGAGCCTGGTACGCAGTGAGTGCTAAAAAATCACAGAGGAGTTACCCACAGTCTGTCAACGGACAAGGATAGTAGAGGTTATTGCACATTCAAAGACCGTAGCACTGCAAAATGTATGAAACAGCACCATCCGCTTAGAATTGCCACATAAAACCAATCTGTGCATATAACTGTACATTTAATGGAGTATTGTGTCAATGGCTGCAGTCATTTCCAGGTTAAGTAAGGTGTGTTACAGTTATAACACGTGCAAGCCAGGTATTCTTAAACTATTAGAAATGTAACTATCTGCCACCAAATGTAACTATCTGCCACTATCAGCACTTAGATTGGTTTTATCGAGAAATTGTTTGTCTGAAACTGCAATATAATGGCAAAATGAAATAAGATTTTAATATTTTAAAAGTCTGTCTACCTAAAATTTAGAGATGGATGTTAAATCTCACAATGTTAGAGAACCTGTGAGTAGCAAACTTTTTTTCGGAAAATGCCTCGAGACTTAAGGAAAGAGTCACACATTCCAAGGGGGCTTACCAATTTAACATAAATCAATAGGTGCTAGCCCTTTTCCCTTAATTCTTTTTACAATGAGCTATGCCACTCATCTTTTTAGAGCTCCGTTTGGTCAAAAACATCGGAGAAGTGGGGTGTTTTACGGAAAGGTTAACAAAGTGCGTCTATTATGTTGCACATTATCTCACATTTTAGCATCAAATCCGGCCACTGTCTCTTACGTGAGAAAGGTTATTATGTATGCTCACCACCAGTCTTTATGTGCGCTCATTTTCACTCACTGCTGTACGTTAAACCATTGTTCATACTGTGGACTTCATAGGCATCAATAGTCTCCTGATCCCATATATTTTATTTCAGATTTCAGGGAAGACCGGATCATTTCAAAGGCGTGGCACTAATCAGCAGAGCCAGCAGATGGTCCAAAAGCAGAGTAGTCTGTTCCACCACGGTGGTGGCCTTTTCATAACAAATCACTACCCCTCGCCGTGCTAAGGTGCACTTCCAGGACCTCCCTATCAACACTGGTAGACAGAAGAGTCAGAAATGCCATAATTCATTGTGTCACTTTCGTGCCTCGAACGCCCTCTTCACAAAGCACTAGTGCAATATGTCACTGATGCTTATGTACTATTTAGAGTTTGGCAGGTGTAATATGTCCATTATATATTGAGTCCCGCAAACCCTATTAAGAGGACAATCTATTTGCCATCCCTGCTAGAATTACCTGGCCATTCAAAACGAGGGACAACATTTGTAGATCTGGAAACAATGCATTTGTAGGAAGAGATGTCAGTCCCATTCCATGTGCCTTTGATGTTCCTTATAAACCAACAGAATGTCTTGCCACACGTCCCGTGTTCTATAGCTATTAAGCAACCTACATTTTGTCAGGATGATAAGTGCTAAGTCCCCCTCTGGTTTGATGAGATCTGGGGAAACATGCCACCCACCCAAATGCATTGCTCCTTGGTGTATAAAGATGCTTTTCGGCATGCTTTACGGCAGTTAACCTTTGATGTCACTTACATGTCATGAGACCCAGAGGCCACAGCTGGTTTTATCACGTGTTCTGGTGCGTGGGCGTGGCCCTGGTGACTTACTGAATACCACCAACCCGTCCCTAGCCTTCCCCCGCCCCCAACACAGGAGATAAGTCTTGCCATATGCCATAGAGTGAAATGTCTAAAGCTTAAGCCAGAGCGCTTGGCATGTCTCGCTTATTGATAAAACGTGCGTGCTGCTGTGGCGTGTGTGCGTTTCTTCCCCCGTCAAAGTAAGTACTCGCCTGTGACCTCATACTCTGTCACGAAGTAGGAAACTGGCCTCTTTTTTGAAAGCCGCAATGCTTCCCACAGTGCCCTGGGCTCATTCTGACATTCCAGTGTGAACGTGGCAAAACAAACAGGCCGCCCCAGAGATGCCTCAGTGTGGCGCAATGTCTGAGGGGAGCCTTGGTCCGGCCAGGCACTGACAGCGCCCTTCTGCCGTGAAGGGTGAGGAGACAGGTAAACAGCCAGACAACGCCATAAAAAAAAAAAAAAAAAACAGCAGCGCGGGGACGAGCCAGCACTGAGGGGCGCTCAGCCCATGGCGTGCTAGCAGTGCGGAGCCCCGGAGGCAGACGAAGCGCAGGGGCTACGAATCCTGCGCAGCCGCCGTCCTGCCCCGCCCGTTCACCACAGCGCCGCTCCCGCAGCAGAAAGTTAGCAGACTGGAAGTTGTCAGCCTGTCCATGGCCGCTGTTATATATTAATCATTACTTTGCCTCATCCCTTATACTTTCCTCCTCTTTCGTGCTTGCAAGCACGAGAGAGTGGCCTCATCCCTTATACTTTCCTCCTCTCTCGTGCTTGCAAGCACGAGAGATCTTCTTTGTTGTTCTCGAATGCAGCCTTTCAGTCCTGAAAATTCCTTGCACATCACTCTGGACGTTGGCCTCTTCACGACTGGACGGCTCTGGTTGTGAGTGTATTGGATTATACATTTATCTACAATAAACCTACGATTGAACCTACTCAAGACTCCGGTGCATATTTAACATATATTGGCGACGAGGATGGGATTTCCCTGCACCCACCGCCAGTCAAGTCTCCAAGACTCACCCGGACACTGCCGTTGTTCGTCCTCTGCCTCCAGTCCAACTTCAGCCTGCTTCAGGTCGTATGCTTTAAAGTACTTTCCTTCAAATTCTTCAGCTACCTGTGCGGATTTCTTGACATTTGTCAACTTTTCTCAACGCTGTTGAAACTGTTGGTTACTACCGTGCGCGTCATCACGCGCGTTCTCAGTCAGCTTCCTTCTTGTGCTACTTCACGCGCGTTACGCTTCAATTCTTCAAGCAAGCCCACCGCCTGTCAAGAGTTACGTTATACTGTTACCTTGACAACGACGCTGGTCGGCCATTTTCAAGCACAGCGATCTTTCAAGCCTTCGTTCAGCGATAGGCACGCTTTACTGCCTTCCATTTCATTTAAATAACCACAGCGATAGGCACGCTTTATTGCCTACCATGTCTATTTAAATACCAAACATCGACAAATCAAAGTCCTCTTCAGCGATAGACACAAATTTAATGATAGGCACGCCTTTTCTTAACCACGTTCTTGCTACATAAACAACAAAGCATTTGCAAATGCAAAGTTTCCTTCCAGCGGTTTTCACACCTCATTGTCTACCAAGTTTACTAATTTAACCAAGCATCACATTTTGCTAAGGCACGCTTATCCACAGTATTATAAAACATTTTTAAATGCAAGCTTTTGTTCTTTCATTTTTATTTTTTCCTTAACAAACTTGTTTTACCATGGCTTCTTCGCAACAGTTTCAAACACCAGCTACTTTTTTGCAAACTCCAGGAAAACCTCCTCTTATCTGGCGCAACTGGCTCAAAGGTTTTGAGAACTATTTGGTAGCCATTGACACTACTAAATATGATCCCCCTCGCAAGGTTGCCATTCTCTATGGATGTTTGGGAGTTGCTGCTTAACAAGTTTTTGAAAATCTTCCCCATATTCCTTCTCCTTCTGGTGATTCTGGTGACAATTGGAACGTTTATCAAGAAGCCATTGCTCGACTCAAACAATACGTCAATGAGCCTAGTATTGTGTTGGAACGTCATAACTTTTTCAAACGCAAACAAAGTATTGATGAGAGTGTAGAAGACTATATTGCTCAACTCAGAATTCTGGCCTCTACCTGTGACTTTGGCAATAGTACAGATGCTTCTATCAGAGACCAATTCATTTTTGCTTGTTTTTCTAAAAAAATCTAGGAACGTTTGTGGAGTTGTAAAAATCCTTCTTTATCAGAAATAATTGACATCGCAAAAGGGATTGAGCGAGCAACTTATTCCTCTAAAATTTTACAAGAAAGCATCTCTCAACCTTGTGTTCATTTGGTTGATCAAGCTTCAAGTTTTACTTCTATTGACCTCGTTAACAATTCTTCAAGACAACAAAACAAGAAACCCCTCATTTGCTATAGATGTGGGTCAAGAAACCATCATGGCAATTCTCCCTCTTGTCCCGCATCTGGGAAAAAATGTTCTTCCTGCAAGAAAATTGGTCCTTTTCCATCTGTGTGCAGGGGTCGCAAAAAATTTACAAGAGTCAATAATATTGAATTTCAAGAGAATTTAGAATCTTGCTCTACCAGACTCAATGATGTTATGTTGTCTATTGAATTTGATTCTGTTGAATTTTCTAACATTATGAGTCCCTTGTGCGAATTAATAATTGGTACAGTCTCAGTTAAAGTCAAAGCTGATTCTGGTTCTCCCATCAACATTTTATCAGATCTCACATTTTATGCTAATTGGGGTGAAAAGGTTGTTCTTTCCAAATCTGATGTCAACCCAAAGGCTTTTGGTGAGAAGGACATCGACATGCTGGGTTTCTTTTATTCAAACATTGCTTGTCTTGGCAGATACACCTTCACCAAAGTCTATGTTGCTCTTAAGGGCAGAGATATTTTAGGTTGGTTTGACTTAGCCAGGATGGGTTTGATTCTCAAACCTGGCTCTGATCAACCTGTTGCTTTAGGTGATATCCCTCATGACTACTACACTAGTCATGATTCTGGGAACGTTCATATTTCAGATCTTTCTTTTCCCATAGTAAAAATGGACAATTTACTAAGTTCTTTTCCAAACTTATTTAAAGATAAGGTTGGTACAGTTCTTGGTTTTAAGCATGAAATTAGACTCAAACCCAATGCTCAACCCGTCATTCACAAAGTTCGTTCTCTTCCTTTGAGTGCAAGAGATGAACTAAAAGGTGTTTTGAAAAATGTATGTGATGAAGGAATCATTGTTCCCTGTGATTCATCTGAATGGGTTTCCCCAATAGTTTTAGTTCGCAAAAAAACTGGGGAGGTGAGATTGTGTGCTGATTTATGCTCACTGAATAATAATATCATCGTGGATTGTCATCCACTTCCCAAAATTCATGACCTATTGGCTAACTTGGGTGGGGCTAAATTCTTCTCCCTCCTGGATCTTAGGTCTGCTTACCACCAAATTCCCTTATCTCTTAAATCCCAAGAATTAACAACCTTTATCACTCCCTTTGGTGCTTTCAAGTACCTTAGGCTTCCTTTTGGCTTGGCCTCAGCAGCCAGCATTTTTCAAAAACTGATGGACAACTTATTTCAAGACATTCCTGGCGTGCAAGCGTATCAGGACGATATTTTGATTTACGCTAATGACATTTCTCAACATAATCACACTCTCAACACTGTCTTACAAGTGTTGGAAAAAGCTGGTATGACTGTTAGGCATGACAAATGTAAGTTTGGGGTTCAAGAGTTAGATTACTTGGGTCATTCCCTTTCTCCCAACGGCATTAAACCTAAATTCTCCTTAATTAAAGCTATCAGAGACGCCATACCTCCTAAGGACAGAGATGCCCTTCATCCTTTCTGGGTTTATCAGAATATTACGCCAGGTTTGTGAATGGTTACGCACAGATTGTTGAACCGTTGAGAGCACTCTTAAGGAAGGGAGTGAAATTCGTTTGGTCTGAAGACTTGCAGAAAGTTTTTGATCAAGTTAAGAAGATCATTGAGGACTCACCTGCTTTGCATCCTTTTTCGGACGGCTCAAAGTGCTTTATCACTGTTGATGCCAGTCTTACTGGTTTGGGTGCCGTTTTGGGACAATGGGTCGAGGGCAAAGAACATACGGTTGCCTTTGCATCCAGAACACTTCTTTCTGCTGAAACTAGATACAGTACGATCGAAAGAGAAGCTCTGGCTTGCGTTTGGGCTATTCAAAAATTCAAATCTTACATTTGGGGTCGTGAGTTTGAGATTTACACAGATCACAAGCCCCTTATGCACATGCTTTCCAACAGTACCTCAAATAGGGCTTCTGCCAGACTTGTTCGCCTTCTTTCCAAACTCCACGAATTTCATTTCGTTATCAAGCATATCTCCGGGGGCAAGAATTTCAGGGCAGATTGCCTCTCAAGAATGTCTTTGACTGATGATTCCGTTGTTGATGATGACATTGAGTGTGTCGTTGCCACCATTGATGCAATTGCCGAATGTCAACCCATTTCTGAGGCTCATCCTCCTAGACCTCTCCGCGGCATTCGACACGGTCTGCCACCGCACCCTAGTACGGCGCCTCAGCAACATCGGAATCCAGGACAAGGCGCTGGAATGGATCATCTCCTTCCTCGACGGAAGAACACAGAGAGTCCGCCTACCACCGTACAAGTCAGAGGCCTCCGAAGCCATCTGCGGCGTCCCCCAAGGATCATCTCTGAGCCCCACCCTCTTCAACGTCTACATGAGCCCCCTCCCGGCCATCGTACGCAAACACAACCTCAGCATAATCTCCTACGCCGACGACACCCAGCTGATCCTCTCCCTGACCAACGACCCCGCCGCCGCCAGAGCCAACCTGCACGAAGGGATGAAAGAGGTAGCCGAGTGGATGACGACCAGCCGCCTGAAACTGAACTCGGACAAGACGGAGGTCCTCATCCTGGGCTCCTCACCCTCCGCCTGGGACGACTCCTGGTGGCCTCCCGCCCTGGGCACCGCACCCAAACCGACAGACCATGCACGCAACCTGGGCTTCATCCTGGACTCCTCCCTCTCCATGACCAGGCAAGTCAACAACGTCTCCTCGGCGTGCTTCAACATCCTACGCATGCTACGGAAGATCTTCTGGTGGATCCCCACCGAGACCAGGAAGACCGTCACCCAGGCCCTCGTCACCAGCCGACTGGACTACGGCAACGCCCTCTACGCCGGTACCACCGCCAAGCTCCAGAAGAGACTCCAGCGGATCCAGAACGCCTCAGCCAGACTCATCCTCGACATCCCACGAACCAGCCACATCTCCGGACATCTGAGAGACCTTCACTGGCTCCCCGTCAACAAAAGAATCACCTTCCGCCTCCTCACCCACGCACACAAAGCCCTACACGACCAAGGCCCGAGCTACCTCAACAGCAGAGTCAACTTCTACGCTCCCAAACGCCACCTCCGATCAGCCAACCACGCCTTCGCCGCCGTCCCCCGCATCCGAAGAGCGACTACAGGAGGAAGGTCCTTCTCCTACTTGGCCGCCAAGACCTGGAACTCCCTCCCGACCGACCTGCGCCTGACCCAAGACCACCTCTCCTTCAGGAAGAAGCTGAAGACCTGGCTGTTCGAGCAGTAGCGGCACCCCCCCACCCTCCCCCAGCGCCTTGAGACCCTACGGGTATGTAGCGCGCTTTATAAGTGTCACTGATTGATTGAATGGAATTTAGCTTATAAAGATGAGGTTATTCGCTCTAAAGTTAAAGAGTTTATTGTCAACAAATGGCGTGAACGCAGAACTCTGTCTTCTGAGTTAAAAGGTTTTGCAAATGTGTCTGAGGAACTTTCTTTAGTCAATAATATGGTCATGCGTAACGATTTATTTGTTCCTCCTCAGTCAGTACGTGATCATATTATTCGTTCTGCTCATCAAGGTCACCTTGGTATTGTAAAGACTTGTCAACGCATCAAACAATTTTACTGGTGGCCTTCCATGGATTCTCACATTAGAAGGATGATCGATAACTGTACCCAATGTATACTTTCTGACAAACATTGGAAAACTCTTACCACTCCTTTATGTCCTGTTCCCCTTCCGGCTGGTCCATGGGACAAAGTTGCTTTGGACTTTTCTGGCCCATATGATGTTTTACCAATTGAGAACAAGTTTCTAATTCTTCTTGTTGATTACTATACCAAATGGCTCTATTATTCCTTTTGCAACTCTGCTTCTACTGACAATGCTGTTAAATTTTTACAATCTGTATGTGATATTGAGGGCTTTCCTAAAACCATCGTTACCGACAACGGTACTCATTTTGTTTCACAAAACATTTGCTCTTTTCTCAAAAGTCATGATATTTCTCACTACAAAGTTGCTTTGTATTCACCCTCTTCAAATGGTTTGGTTGAGAGGTGTAATCGTATGTTCCAGTCTGCTGCTCTTTTTGTTCACTGCTACCATGTGCCAGAAAAACGAGTGCATGTGGTCTGCGTTTATGTACTATTAACCAAGTAAATCATTATCATGAGTGAAACAGAACCCCAGCAACAAGCACCAGAAAAGAAACATTTCAAAAAGATCGCCATCTCTTTTAGAGCGCTTTGGTGTGTTTCACTGTTTACCTAAATTGAAAACAGAAGCTGTGTGTGTATCTTAAGAAGGGCTGCTATCAAGCAGATCCTGGTGTTTCACCAATAGAGGGTACTGTGAGACGGCTTTATTAAGTGCTCAGTGTTATCTGTTACAATGAGTGTAGTGGGGGGCAGGATGAGATCTCAGGGGCTCCTCATCACCTTACTTTGCTAATGACTTGTGCAGTGAAATATTACACACACTACAGCATGATTTGACAAATGTAATAATCTTGTGTAGAATTAGTTTTATCAGTGACACTCCATGCATGTAACAGTGTCTCAAACACTGTTGTTTCTCATAATTAGTAGTGTCTGCTCTCTACTCCTGTAACGCATGTAGCAGATCCAGTGAGTATATTATTAAGGTATGTCTGCCTGCTAGGGGAAAGCCACTGGAAAAGAGTATTCACAACTCTATCAGCCTCATACTAGCAAAGCAGACATCAAATGGAGGCACACATGGTACATTTACTGTTCAGGATGCAGCACTTTCTAAAGCTTGGGGCCCCGGTAGAAAGAATGCTTATTGGAGAAGAGTGCACTACTTGTGAACGCTGAACCTGCTTAAACTCCCATGAATGGTGAGCCAAACCTTGACATCTGCAAGCCCTTTCACAGAAGCACACACCACCAGTGTTTCAAATGGCATTCTGCACTTTCAATTATAATCCATACAAAAGTGACAACACAGATAAATAGGCAAATGGTAATGCGTAAAGACAGAATTTAAATGTAAACAGACAAACTATATTCTACAGAAATACAGTTAAAAGGTGTGACCGAGTTCATTCTTCCACAGTGTTGCCTTTTTAAATTAGCCTTAACATCCAGTTTGGTGTACTAACACATGAAAACAAATGCATGAACGCACATTATCACATTAAAGCCAGATCAATAGGCTTTGCCAAGGCCTGTCTTAATTGAAAAGGGTTATTGTGCTCCCATAAAACTAAATCTCCTCAAAGCAGGCTAGAGAAACTTTGGGGCTTTCTTGAAGCTTTAGACCAGATTGAATGTAAGAAACAAATTGAATGTATGTGACTCGAAAATGAATAGCAAACTATCCATTTCTGGACTTATACCACATAAAAAAAGTTTTAAAAAAAAGATTCATACCTCTATTGGAATAGGATCTAGTCCAGCACAGTTCTCAATGCATTTGTCATAGACTAGTCTTAGCTTCCTGAAGAGTACCGACAACTGGCGGAGATGTTCTTGCAGCTTTCCCAGCCTGTCCTGATATGTCCCCGTGTGATAAGTGACACCATTTGGCAGCTTGAATTCCAAAGTGAGAAGACAGCGCATGAGAAACAATCATAAAGCCAAAGCAATTAAAGTCAAAGCAAACACCGGGGTACAAAGATTGAAGACATAATTAAACTTAAAGCATAAACTAACAAATTATAATGAAGCATTTTTTCATTGAATAGCTCTTGTATACTGGAAGCACTCACGGGTGAGAATTTTAGAAGATATGCACTGTTTCTTGGACCCACATTCAAATAATACTACCGATCCTAGCTGTCAAAAGAGATAACAGGGTAAACTATGCTGCTTCAAGAACATATCATGAGAGTCAAGGTAAGATGACAGTAAAGGCCTACGTTGATGGAATACAACATTTGTGGTTATTTCAGTTGATGTAAACAGTTACTAAAAAACTGCTACAAATCAATTCTAGCCAAAGCCAAGTGCACAAGAAAATAAAGAAATTTACGATTTTTCTAGCTTCAAGCAATGTTTTCACATACAGCAGAATTTAATGATTGGCCTATGATGGTACAACACTCGCTCAAGAACAAACCAGCCATTACGTCCCAAGTTAAGAAACAAGGTTGACAATAAGAATTATTGTTACAAGAAAGCAATGGGTATCTAGCATCATATTTTTCTATCTCAGATTAGGAAATATTTTACAACTTTTATCACAAACTCATTAATTTACCAACTTTTCGTAGGTGAATGGACAAAATCTGAATCTTACTTAGAGACTACAAACACATAAATATAAATTTTAAGGTACCATAATCCAATGGTAAGAAATCTGGCAGTTAGTTGTGAAGGGTGGGAGTATGTCACTAAAAATAAGTCTGCCACTTTATTTTTTCTGGGAACAAAGTACCCCATTGTAGCACTTGACTCTAGCAGGGTAGCTAAGCAGAGCAGTCCAAGGACTACTCAGGGGAGGTGTTGCGCGCTAGTACCCCTAGCAAGCTATTAGCTATTAGGCAACAACAATACTCAAATCATTGTCCATTCAGTGCTTCGTCGTATAAAAATGAGAAGTATGTTACTATGCACACAAGTTTACATTCAATGCATAAGTACAAACATATTCAATTAGGTAGCCCTGGAACCATCAGCATCATCACGACCTCCTTCACCTCTACTAGATGCAATATCAGATTATAAGGAGATATCTTTATCCTTAAGACAGGCCTATTGCTTTTGTCAGGGGTTACCACATTATTATAATCAGAAAACGTTATAGTTAAGCATGACACCACCACCAATGTTCATGGGGATAGTACTAACAATTAATAGTATTTGTTATAACGTCAAATCTAACATTGTCAACCATCAACACTGTCAATTAAGAATTGCACTGAATAAGGTGTCCCAGGGTCATATTTATACTTCTACTGGGCTTCTGGTGCAGCTTTAGGGCTAACCAACAGGGCAAGAAGCCTGTGCTGGAATTGGAAATACTTTATTCTGGGAACCCACAAATTGGGGGTCAAGGTGTGGCAACAAAAAGGGGGTCGAGTCACGGAGGGCAGAATCACAAGAATCAGTTCAACAGTCAAAATATACTTTTTTTAAAAAAAAATCTGCTACAAAGAACAAGCAGCAAGGAGAAACAACACTAAATCCGTTCCAGCCTAACTATTTGCAAAGGCTGCATTTTAAAATATCTTTTTGGGTTAAGGCATGTGCTACAGAGAGCTCTGTTTGCCCAGTAAGGCTCAGGCTATAATAGTAAAACTAATAATGGCAAGATAACTCTGGTAGTTAATGTACTTGCTGGAGGAATCCATTTTGTCGAGTCACAGTTTTGACTCAAAGTAGCATAGACGGTTAATGTGCCTCCTGCAAAGCACATTATGTAACATGCAGATGACGGATTCTTATTTTATGTAGATAGGTAAGTGAGTTACTGCTTTTGACAGATCCTTGAATTATTGCGGTTCACAAATTGCAATCCTTCTAATACAGCACAGCGACTTATGAACCGGCACAAAGGATCTGCAAGCAAATTGCAAGACATGAGTTTATAACTTTATTGTTTCTCCTCAACCTGTTATTATATATAAATAGAGTTTCCTTGTGGAATAGTCTTATTAGTACAGACACGGTGTTAAGTTTTAAATCCTGACTTTGTGCTTCCTCATCCATTAACTCTTTACATATAATGCCTACCATTAAAGCTGATGTGCGACTCCCACACCAGGGAACTCACACTGCCTTAATTAACGTCCTGTATATTGATTTGCACACTTATATACTTTATTGACATGGGTTTCGAACCCTATTGTTTCTTCTCAATCTATTGTAAGGCTGCTTAAAAGGATTTCTTTGCAGAATAATAGTACATCTGGCAGCCCACCGAAACACATTCAAGCCGGTGGTGGTACCCCTGCTCACTCTTGGGGAACCATAACAAAAATGTGCACGCAGACCAACACATTTCAAAAGAAAGCACAATGTAAACATTCTTTTTAGGTCTCGATGAACCAATGCGTAAGCATTTTTCGGCGAGATTCTAGTAAGGCTTCCGAAAAGTCTCACCAAACTGAGGATTAGGCACAGTTCATGTGAGCCAGGTGCGTGCACATCACCAGCCACATCGCACTCCATTCACCATTTGTCTGCGACTTCAAAGCAAACCGCTCCCCCCCTTTCCCCCCCAATCAGACTTCAAAGGAATGCGCTCCTGCCCTGCACACCCACGCCAAAGCAATGCTTGGGCTCCTCTCGGCTGCATACATTACACACTAGTGCCCCCCACGCTGCGGTCTACCAGGGCAGAGGATGTGCACATGTACAACTGGCGACACATTAGCACATTTACTGCTTCATCGCCTAACGCCTCAGACACAGGCGATGAGCACGCGTCTTGCTGGCGCCATAAGATCACATCTCATCTCTTCTTTCCTTGCTCAACATCTCACAAGCAGGAAATGGGGGCACATCTCAATAGCGCCATGTTACCACACCTCTTACTTTTTACGGGAACCACCAAACAAGATAAATATATACATGCAACAGTTTAGTGTCAATGCGTTTTATTTATTTTTGTTTGCTTTATATAAGCGCCCTTAACCCATAATTTACTACCCCCCTTCCCCCCATACTTCTCCCTTACCCTCTCTACATCGCCCCAAATTTTATACCGCATAGTACATTTCCAAATACAATGCGCTAAGCACTACAAATGTGTTTTCTTTATGTAATGTTGACTTCATAAAACCGCCCCCATCCCATTATTTACTACCTCCCCCCTTTGCCCCTTTCCCTCTCCACGTCGCCACCCGCCAGTACTCTGACAACTTACCGCTCATGTCTTACACAAATTATATTTACACATGCCCCCACGATCTTTGCCCATAACCAACTACATACGTCTCCGGCATTACTATAATTTATCGCACCGCTTTACCCATTGCTAAACAACAAACAAAACACTGTGCTAGAAATTATTACAAAGCCTTTCTGCTCTGTTATTCACACGCACAATACTACTTGGCGCACGCAATACTTTTCAATAAAGTTTTGTACATACTGCTTTTCATAAAAAGAGTCGATCGTAAAAGTGCTGAGCACACCAAAATGTGTTTTATTTATTTAATGTTTGCTTCATATAAGCGACCTTAACCCATAATTTACTACGCCTCCCCCACCATACTTGCTCCTTTCCCTCTCCACGTCGAACCCAGCAGCACTTAAAGCAAATTTTATAGCGCATACTGCATTCCCAAATACAATGCGCTAAGCACAACAAAATACGTTTTATTTATGTAATGTTTACTTCTTATAAGCGCCCCTAAACTCTGATTATCCCCCCCCCCCCCACTTGCCCCTTTCCCTCTCCCGTTTACAACCGGAAGCACTTACAACTTACCTCTCATGCATCGCACAAATTAGATTTACACATGCCCTCACGATCTTTGCCCATAACCAACAACATACGCCTCCGGAATTACGATAATTTATCGCAGCGCTTTACCGATTGCTAAAAAACAAACAAAACAACGCGCTACAAATTATTACAAAGCCTTTCTATACTACACCACATACATGTACTCTTTATTCTTTGCATAACTTACTTATCAAACTTTTTCAATACTGTTTCTCAAAGCTTATCAGTCCCTTGCAAAACACACTTTATAAATGCATGCACAAAAACACTGAGTTTTTCTCACGTAAAACGCCTACAGTACCTCAGTAAACTCCAAAACAACCTTTACTTTTCCAAAACCTGTTTCTGCTTTCCAGTTTACTAATACCAGTAGCCAATTATACAAACGTTTTTCTTACCCCACATAAAAATACAATCCTGCATGTGCCTTCTGTGCTCCTTTGCGCACACAATACTCTCAATAAAGTTTTGTACGTACTACTTTTCACAGACGCAAGTGGGGTCTTTAATTAAAGTGCTGCCGGACGGTCACATGGGTAGGTAAAGAGGCAGGGTAGTACGTAGTAAAATATAAATTTCAGACGCGTACAAATAAATAAACATTTAAATACAGAACACAAACTTCATTGCGCATATAGCATTACCAAATACCATGCAGTACGTGCAACTAAATACGCTTTATTGATTTAAATATTTATTCCGTAGAAGCGTCCCTAATCCATAATTTACTACTCCACATCCTACCCATCTCCCTCCCTACGTCTCCACCTAGCAGTACTGCCACAACCAACGGCCCCTGCATAGCACAAAATATTTTTACACATACACCCAGTCTTTGACCAGAAGCAAAAACATACGCCTGCGTTAATATACAAGAATTACACACACACTGCTTTGTCAGCCTCCTAATTTATTAACAAACTCTTTCTCCTTTTAGCCTTACTATACGGTTTTCGCCCTATCTAAAAATATACCATTTACATCTTTCAAAGGCACACTTTTTATTAAGTTCCTTACTTGCAAGTTACCTTTTAACGCTGCATACTAACATTTTCTCCCACTCTTAAAACACTTTATAAGTATACCTCATCCACAACCTACATCTTAATATTACCGTACAGCGACTAAACTTACCCTCCATTGTCCGCATGTAACAGCTCGCTCACAAACAACATACTACAACACACATCAATTACCACTTTCAGATTTTACTAAACACTTCTTATTGGAACTCTTTCATGCCCCTCATCCATTATAAAACACTACTTTTCATCTTCCGAAAAAGTACATATATAAATAAACTACTACATACGTTTTACCTATTCTCAGCTAACATTTTCCTAACTACCTCTAACAACACTTCACTACAGCCATCAGCCACAATTCTATTTATTTTACTTTGGCACACTCATTAGCATGTACTACAAAAGCTGTCAGTCATCACAATGCTAAAAGGCACTAACGTACAGAGGTACAAACACAAGTGGGAGGTACTAAACTATAGATAAGAGCAGCTAACAAGCAAGTTATATTCAATAAATATATCAAATTAGGTTAAACGCACTGCATTGCATTTGGCAATGCAGTATGTGTGCCCCAAATCGTATTTCTTATCATGTTAACTTACATAAAAGCGTACCTTATCAGCTTTTGCTACCACCTACCCACCCTGCTACTCTCTCTCCCTCACTCCAAGCACTCATTCTACCAACTACTCTTACTGTGCAAAGAACAAGTACGTTCAAATCCGCACAACAATACTTCCTTCTACTTATTAACTATCAACTCCAAAAATGTTCACACTTAACCGCAGTAAATACAACACATCTCTTCCCACTATACAATCTTTAACATTCTTAGCACAATGAATCCATTGCTAAAACCAACACCAAATACTATAACAGTTTTACCGCATTAGCATTCACCAACAATAAACAGCATTGCAACTAATACACGTACAAAGCTTTTACATGCTTCAAGCCACATACTTAATGATTATAATTCCCGAAAACTTACTATTTATTGTACTTTTTAATACGTGTCGCCCAAAGCTGTTCAGCTCCCTATAACACGCACAGAATATCTCCATGCGCACAAACAACGTTATGCACGCACATAGCGTCATCAGCAAGCTCCGACAACAGGAAATGTGCGCGTTAACGTCTGGCAGCGTAATAGCGCGCCTGTTTCTATTTCCGGAGCACCCGCACAACACAGTTCATACAACTTAAATCGCATGAGACAATTTGCGCATATTGCAATACTTTTTTCACAAACAAATGTGCGCATACTAAAAGTACAAACACAAACCTTTTGCTTCCTACAAGGAACACACTACATTATTGTGCTAAAAACTTACAGCTTATACTCCTCAATGCTAGTCATCCAAGCTGCTCGGCTCCCCGCAACAGGAACATAACGTCCCGATATACCACTAAAGCTTGCAAACAGTCTCTACATGTTTGCTATGTATACACAATGTGCAATGTTTAAATAATGCATACAAAGTTATGTAACATTTTTGTTCCTTTTGCCTTTAATATTAGGTCAGACAAATATATAATGCTAATAATGTTGTCCATTATTTGCTCTTCTTGTTTTAAAGGGACAGTGCACAGCCTGTCCTCCTCTCATCACACACCCCACCCCCACACTCCACCTCCACACACACCCACTCCCACACACACAACCCCCACACAAACACACAAAACCAGACAAACACACAAAACTCCCCCACACACACCCTCCCTCAATCACAACACCACACACACAACCCCCCCACACACGCACACTCAACCACATGCACACTCAACCACACTCACACTCAACAACTGGTTCAAATATGTTCTCTCCATGTTTCAAGCTTTATTACAAACGTCACAAAAATATGTTAATATTTCACTTCTGCTCTTAGATTTTCGTCACAATAAAATACACTGAACATAATATTCACAAAAGTTATTTACAAAAGTTTAAGCTATTGCCATTATCCAGCGCTGGGACGCCCCCGGATAGCTACGCGCTTTACAAATCCACTTCCAATTACAAATCCACTTCCAATTATAAATTACAATAACTTTTATTTAAGTATTAATTATTTTAAAAAAAATAAAAGCCATTGTTATTTGTAATATCAATACATCTAAGTCACGTAAACACAACACATATTGCATTACAAATACTATCGGTGTTACATTTGCAAAAGTTAAAACTTTTGGCATTGTAAAAGACAAAGCTATTAATTTAGCTATTTTCAAAACCAACACATAAATACAAAATGTGTCATTTACAATACCAATAGCTCAAACTTTCTTAATGCGAGACCTATTGCATTGCAAATGCTTGTTTATTTAAGTTCCCCATAATTTTACGCAACTGCCCAGGCACTGCACTAAATCTTTTCTGGGCATGCTAGAAGAGCCATTAAAATTACAGGAGAACCATGAATGGGGAGAAGCTCTTCTTAAGCCCCTTCTCTGCTCTTTCCCTCCCTCCTATCCAAAGCAGGCTTGAGGCATGGGATAGCGAACCAGGGCGCAAATCTTGAGGGGCTTAAGAAACCAGGCAGACCGCTGAGTCTCTGTCACGGAACTACAGTGATGCAAATTAAAGTGCTTTCACTTGTTTTTTCAGGTCTCGCCTACGCAGCGTGCATGAGCTGCTTAGTGATGGAGCAAGGTTGCGCATGTAAAGCGACTAGCTTGTATTCATCCCTCTCTAATAACTCATAATTAGGGCTCCCGGTTTTCCGTTTAAACGGATTTTTACATATAAATACAGACGGAAAACATGTTTTCCTTTGTCTGTATTTATATGTAAAAACGGGAAAATACTAACACATTTTGCGCGCTGCTTTGCTCCAGCAGAGTTGCCTCGTCACGCCCTCTTGCTGATTCTACGGCTGTGGCTGCCTTCAGTAAAGCGAAACACCAGCTTTAGTTTTGCTGGCCTTTTGGTAGCTGCCCCAGCCATGCCTGGGGCTCCACTACGCCCCTCCAGTGAGCCTGGCCAGCCATTTCAAAAGAAAGGCAAGTACGAGGAGTGGGGGGGCTTGGGCTGGAGTCCGTGGCGTATGCAATTTGGGGCGGGGTGGCAAAAGCAGGAATCGGAAGGTAGCACATAGAGCTGAGCCCGAGGCACACAGATTCCAGCGTAATCACATTGGCCACTTCTGAATATTTCACTCTGGTGCTGCTGTTTGTCCCATTCAGCTCTTTGGATTGTGTTGTGTGCAGCCCCCCTCCGTCTCACTCTCACAATGCCTGCTGCTCCTGTTAATTGTTTTAGCGCTCAGTAAGTGCCTGCACAAAGGGGGGTCGTGGCAGGAGGCACAATGCCCAGAGCTCCCAGATGATCCGTGGCCGCCAGCACCAGGAGGCCTGCATTGTTCTCAGCGCCCCACCTCTGAGAGGTGAATCACTATCACACACACCGCATTCAGCCCCCCTCCCTTCCCTTGTCTCGGGCTGCGATCTCACTCTCAGACATGTCTGGGGTGGACAGGGACGAGTGGGCAGCGGAGAGAAAATAAAACAATTCTTGTATTTTCAGCCCGGGCTGCGCTGGAAGGCTTTACAATAAGTTGGAAGAGGATATTGTATTAAGGTTCCCAATATTTACTTCAGCCTAGGCAAAGAAGCCAAAAACCTGCCCTCTTCAAATGAATGTTTAAGGAATGCGCAAGGCCTGATGATTTTAAGTAGCAGAAATTATGCATTTCCACTATACCCACACCCAGCTGTATATCCAACATTATCTAGGACGCCTATGTCTGTCTAGCTGTCCATTTTTATAAGTGATATGTGGTGATGACATCATGGTAACTGCAAAACGGAGACAAAGGCAGCAGAGGTAGTGTGGCTCACTGGTTAGAGGCAGCAGACCCGAGAGCAGAGGACGGCCCGGGACCAGGGTTCGATTCCCGGCGCGGCAGGTTTCTGGACCAGGGTCAGCGGACTCGATAATTCTCTCGCCTCGGTGCCAACTCTGATCAGCGATCACACTCGGCAACTCTGGGCATTAGCTTGCCTCATATTCACTAACGGCCCCACCAGACCGCCGGGGATGCCTGGTCTCACCCTGGAGATACCCATTAAGGGGACCATCTCTCAGGGAAGCCAGGAAGGGTTTCGCAGCGGTCGAAGCGCCTTGGGACCCTACGGGTAAGTAGTGCGCTATATAAATGCCTATACATACATACATACAGAGGGATCTTGTAAGACAACTTCCCTGTTCAGTTCTGGACTTTGTTTGTTTCCTCAATGGCATCGCAACCAGATGTTATGTTCCTGCCTGTTCTCATCCAAAATGAAACCAAAAGAACTGACATTTGCATTGAGGCTGCTGGAGTTGAAAACAAGAGGTCTCCCTCACTTCCTTAATGTGCTGCGCCCAATATGTCCCAGTGTCGGAAAATTGTACCAGGAAATGGTTAGCTTTTTTCACTGGCGCCAGCTAGGATACCCAAATTGGTTCAATACTATCTGCCAGTTGAGGAATCCGGATGGATCACCCACCTTTGCAACTCCGCTGCCCCACTAACCAAAGGCTCACTATGACATCAGACCCCCTCTGTTGCGCAAAGCACACCTTGCTTCACACGCTGACATAGTCAATGAACTCACCTACTGTACTTTGAAGTTTTGCACTTTGAAGATGTGTCCTTAAACCACATGCTAGTACTAATTAATATTAGAAACATTATACAAAAAGAGTCCACAACCAATCAAGTTGAGAGAAATTCGGGTTCCCATGTACCCCCCACCTTTCACCATGCCCTGAGTTTGACCATAATTCAGATGGTTAAAGAATGATCAAGTGGTGCTACTGTTGGCCTACTACTTAAGTGGTATCCCTTTTATTTACTTTAGTAGGAAAGAAGGCTGCGAAGACTCATTAGGATTCAGACCTGAGACACACACGTCTAAGGTGAATCCATTAGTCACCTACTTACTGAACTTGTTGCATCTGGCACATCCCATGACTAGTTTCATGCCACTGCTTGTGTACACCAGAGATGTTGGTAAAGCTGTTGACTGGTCGGTTAGGCACCACCTTTAACGGAGGAGGATCTAAGCATGTCATACAGATGCTAATTTGAGTGCCATCCTCCATTCTTCGCCTACCGCTCTCACCGATTCAAGCTCCCCACGTACACCATCAGAGGTTAGAATGCAGTGACGATTTTCCATGCAAGGTGGCTGGACCCCAATTCTTTGTTGTGCAAACCCAACATTCTCAAATAAAACTATTCCAAAACGTGGCCTTAGGAGGAGAGAAAATGGGTTTAAAAATAAGAACAATAAATATATAACTAAATAAAACAAGACAGAGTAGTTGCAAAAGTGGCCAGATTGGTTTTATTCACACCCAAACACATTAGAGCCACCTTACAGAGTTTGCCAGTCAAGCACTACTTTTCTTTTTATGTCCTTAGCTTTCTGAATAATGAGTGTAAAAGCTTTAAGTTGTATTCCCTAGGAGTGTTTAATTTTGCCTGAATGTTTTTACTTTTTTCAGGCAGCAAATTACTCTTGTCTAGTGCATAGTTTGAATTGAGTTGCTTCTAGGTGTTTATAGCGGGACACGATTGGGTTGTAGCTGAAGTGAGTGTGAGTTTCTTTCAGTGGGGCAGAATGGTGTTCAGTGGGGGAGAGGATGTAACACTCCTTGCCGATGACAGAAACTGCAAGGCTCTGAGACAAATGGCTTGTGATAGCACTTTTAAGCGTATTTGGGACATTCTGCGAATTGCAAAGTTTTCAGATGAATGTATTGTGTTGACCAATAACAACCGAATGCATGTGTGCTTTGTCAATTTAAATAAATGTGGAAAAATACCAGCTGCAGCATTGCCTTCTGCTTGTCGTAAAAATAAATGTGGATAAATACAGATCAAATGCCCAAAAAATAAATATGGATAAATACAGACGGAAATGGCAAAAAAATAAATACCATAAAACCGGGAGCCCTACTCATAATGTACTAACATGTTTTGTCTTATTAATATTGCATTACACAACATATTACGTATCTAGAGGAAGCTTGTCTATGTGCTTTTACTAACCATAATCCGCTTGCACTAAAATGGCTGCTGCTACGCGGGATTTCTTACTGCGCATGCGTCTGTCACACTCATGCGACATGACTTATCTTTCACTTGGAGGGAAACTTTTGCTTCTGCGCACTAGGACTAAGATGGCTGCTATGTGTTATAAACGTGCAAGAAGCTTGCGTAGCTGCTTTTGCTAAGCTGTTCGTGCAGCCTAATTTCTAATGCAATAGTTAAAATAAAAAATTGGGAATAGAGTAGTGATAAGTAGTATACAGAACATTCATTTATTCTTTGTTTTAAAACGGTTTGTCTTTTATTTGTTACATGTAACATTTTGGGCCTGATGAAACCCCACTGCACCCATTTTGAACATGCGCACTAGACTCCAAAAGCTCAAGAGTCATCGGCATTGAACGGAAGCCAATTTCAAACTTGCAAGAAGATGTGCCTGTGAGCGTGAACTTTCAACCCCAGGAGAGGATGCTGGACTGTACAATACTGAACGCTATTGTTACTGATTGATACACTAATTGCCGGGTGGAATAAAAGTGCATGGGAAAATAAAGTTATGGGCGGGAACGTTAATTTTAATATCATCAAGAAAAGTTTCGTTTTTGGTATTGTGTGGTGACCTCTCCTCTCTTCTTGTCCAATCAAAATTGGGGATCCTTATACTTGCAACATTGGGGGGTGGTACACTGACCTGGAAAGTAGTACAACTAGGGTAGGCTTAGTTAGCTAATTTGTACGACTTGTCCGAATAGCTGACCTGTCACTGACCCAATGCACTCAATAGGTGATCGAAAGCAGAGGTGCTGGCGGAGCATTCTGTCAGAAGATTCGATAACCCAATCGAGGTTAGGCTGTTAGCTGCAGAGAGGGTTGTAGCGCTGGCGTAGCAACTTTAACTGTGGGTGCCGGTCTTAGCCTGTGGTGGTCCTGTCCTGATCCAATTTGGCTGCACCTGTCCTGATTTCTGGTCTGCACCTGTTGTATTGCTGGCACTTGCACTTTCGGGGTTCTATCTTCTAACTGATCCGTGGCCAGGGTTAGTTCTTCACACCATTCTAAGTAAATATACTATGTGCTTATGTGATTGTACTGTTTCCTTCTCTCTTCCCCACCCTAATGTCAAATGCGTAAAGACTGCCTTATAAAATCTTTGCAGATTCTCATTCTAATAGTTATTTTCCCGATCAAACGTTTTCTGGTTACAAATGTATGGATTATGACTTTTAAAGAATTCTAGATAAAGAGTTTAAACCATTCCCAAGTTTGTGGTTATTACATGAGTGCAAATGTTATTTTTCCTACCTATTTTCTTGCTAACTCCCTGATCCTTTAGGACTTTTAGGTACCGGTGACTAGGATTGGTAAGTCAATGGTATAGGTCCTAAAAACTTATTTATATAAATCACTGATTAGAGGAAAGTGCACAGGAAGTGCACAGGTTACCTGATTAAAACTCATATGTTATTTTATGGGCCCAGGTGAGTATGGTAAAACTGAGTCAGGTGACCTGCGCGCTCTATCAATAGGGAAAAGACATTTTGTAATCGCTTCAGTTTTTGCCCTAAAAAAAATGCATACGTTGCATTGCTTTCAACGGCAATGCGTGCACGTTTGGCGATTCCCTTGCGGAAGCGAGCTTTGACACCATACGTTTGTAATTAACTCGCAAACATATGGTGCCCCTACTCGCTCCCGCAAGGGAAACCGGTGCAGACCCCCTCCTCTCTCCACTCCCCCTGCTGCCTCGTGTCAAACTTTTTTTTTAAATGTTGTTTTCCTTGGAGCGTGAGGTGAGTGCGCTTGTTTTAATCTTATGCCCTGCTACAGGAATCAATTTCCGGTGCCTCTGACCCCTGCTTTTGACCTTCCTGTTCCGTTGCCCAATCCACGTAAAGCACGGCTACGTACCTGCTGCTCGTGCCACCCCTCCCGTTTTAAAGTGAATCTACCAGTACCCCTTCGGCCACGGTGGCTCGGTCCCCCATGCCGCATGTGCCCACTTTCCCAAGTGCCATGTCCCGTGCTCCTCTCATGCAGGGCCGCCTGTAACCATTCACGCCTAGTGTGCTCCCCTTGCCCTGCTGCCAATCCCGGCTGGTATGTCCAGTGGACTCTTGCCATCCTGGAAGTACCTCCTACCCACCCTGGTACCTATTCCCATCAAAGCAGCCAGTGCTCTGCTCCATGCCGCACGCTGCCTCCCTGGTCCTCCTATCCCGCAGACCGAGCCGGCTCCCAATCCACATCCGCTTGACAGGAGGGCACAGATAACAAAGGCCTGTCTGCCCTCAGTGGCCAACACTGATCAAACAGGCTGGCCTGGCTTACACATGCAGGGCCCACTTCAAACCCAGCAGCACTATAATTAATGAGCCACTAGAGAGTCATTTGCAGGCCTTCTTAAAACAATATGCCATCTCGGGAAAAAGGTGCAACAACAGCAAAATAATCTCGCTATGTGTCGCCACCCTCGATCGCGGGCGGCTGTGAGGCCTGGTCGCCATTGAGGCCTTGTTTGAAGCCGGCCTGACATGCTTCAAATCAATGGTGCAGTGATCTTAGCTGATAGCCCCAATACACAACAGCCAGCTAGGGCTGGGAAAGCCCCTGGTGGAAGGCTTCTAGTAAGAAAAACAATGCTCCAGACCCAGGAAGCCTTTACTTGCCCAAACAAATACCAGACGACAGACTCCTGAAATCTCTGCTCATTTTCACCAGCGAAATCTCAAAACATGTTATTTCATGCTATTCGCTGTTCTGTAGCATAAAACTTTCCAAAAGACAGGTCGTCTAAGCACTGCACAGCATCGCAAGGCATATTTATTTGTTAACTATAACATTCCATAATAGTCAGGCAAGCATAATCTTCAAATAATACGCTACAGAAATTCTTGTGCGCTATGTAAATGACAAATAATAATACTACTACTGCAAAGACAATGCACATAGTAGGTTACATGAGTCATAACATTGGGGTGGAGGATGTCAGAGTAATTTGGGAGTTATATACTAATATTTTGCACAAGCGCTCTCATAACATAAATTAAAAGAAATTGGAAAAAAGTATTCATCATAAAAAATAGCCCCGCGGTGTAGTACGACCCTTGGTATATATAGGCCTTAATTCATAAATAAAGTTCCAAGTAGTTTTAATGCATATGCAAAGTAGGCAGTTGCCCAGGGCCCCCACCTTCCAAGGGCCACCATCTAAAGTGAATGGAAGAGTTAAAATAGCGGCCATAATAACGTTGCTCCGAAAAAATGACTTTTATTCTAATCTACCCCTCAGTGTGCGCTAATGATCCGTCCACTCAACCCTCGCACTCTTAGGTAAGTTGGTGGAAATTTTGTTAATTGTAATCTTTCTGTGTCTTTTTTTTGACTCCGTACTTCACCTCACACCTTCTACTTTAACACTCTCTCATGACCTCTCTATCTTTACTTCTTTATGTACCTTTAACTTCTCTTTCAGCTCGCTCTACTTCACATTTGTATACCTCAATTCAATATAACTTTATTCGGTCTAAAAACAATAGGCCATAAAAGTACATTAAAAAACATTGCACGTAGCTGTAATCAGACTTATAACAAGTATTGGCATAGCCAATAGGTCTCGCCTTTGGGACCTTATAAGTGTTTAGCCATGTAACAGTTGATGTTGTTGCACAAAGGATATTGTGCTGCATAACAAAATACTTTTAAGGTCCCAAAGGCGAGACCTATTGGCTATGCCAATGCTTGTTTATCGTGCTGATGGCGCTGTTTTAAACACCCTATCAATCTGCTTTCTCGCCCTCACGTCTCCCTTTCACACCCTGCAGTCACACACTATTCCGCTCCCACAAACAGCGTGTGGAGCTAATCTGAGGAGGTGCAGAGTACGGTCAGAGGCTAGCTATTACTGTAATGTAATCATCCAGAAAAGCTCTGAACACGAAAGGAGCTCCCTGCCCTTCTGTCTCGTTTTATTCACCAGCAGCAGGGAGGGAGCCCGATCTCTTTTCTACCGGGCGCTATCCTCTGCCTATAACACACCTCTTACCCCCGTGTGTCACCTGCATATTCCGCAGCAGCTGGAAGATCTCCATGGTGCGACACACAATGTCCTGTACCGCCTCTTGCCCTATGCGGCATAGGGACGCTGTGTTGACTTCTCGGGCAGCTGCCGCGGCCTGCTGTGCACCGGGGAATGGCCCCGATGCCATGCCAGCACCAGCTAACGGTGGTGTTGCCATCAGGATTAGTAACTAGTTCCCATTACACAAAAAGACACGCTGTGAGCGAATCACGTGACAAGCACGCAATTACAGCACACAGCGTAAAGTGGACTGTCTCAGTAACCCTCGCATCTGAATGGTGGAAGTATTTTGCAATCCCTTTTCCCGATTAGTCCACTGATGACAAAGGGCGGGCCCATTGCGGTGGTTGGAAAGGAAAGGTGGAAGGCGGGACGAAGCTGTGGCACGCAGAACCAACCAGCGGCACTGTTACAGAATATTTTCTATTCAATGTGGTTTTACACCCGGAAGAGTAGATGGCAAGGAGCGTGTTTGTTTCTGTACGCTCCAATTCTTAGCAGTGTCATTGATGTATCTGTGTTTGGCTGCAAACGACCTCGAAGACTAGTTCGGCTCTTTCGCACATCCGAAGTATTCCGTTGTGGGCGGCCCTGTCCTTAAGGCTTAAACAATCTATTTGATAACCGTACCTGATTTCACCGGCACTAGGCCTGATATACCGGCCGGTACAAATGACGGCCGGCACTTGGTTAATAATTGAAGAAGGCAGAAAAGACGTTACTAATGAATACTTAACGATTGTGTTTAAAGTCCTATTTCGTATCAAGCTCGGGCCTTTTCAAACAACAATTTATTTGCTTCCGGACATGTGACTGTTATAACGAAGATGGGTCCTTGTAGGTTATGTGTATATGTTTGTTTAGCTTGTATACAGGTAAAGACCCACCAGGAGCAGCCTCCTTGCTGCTCAGCCGATTCCTTTAAATGACCGTCTGTCCAAACGCAAACATTCTCTAGACCTCACGCTGGCGATAAGCAGCAGGGACTTGGACCTCTGGGGAGGAAATGCCTAGTAACCAAGAAAAGTAACAACAGTGTCTACCCTAACAGTAACGCTCAAGTTTTGAGAATTCATAAGTGAGATCTAATTACCATACATGATTACATTTTAGTCTGTTATGTACAAGAAACTTTACAACAAATGAAGAAAAGTTACTCTTGGTTGAAAAGTAGACCAATGCATTGTAAAAATAGCAGAGAGTCTATATGATGTGTAGTAATGTGTATACTTTTGTATTTGCTGTATTGACATTCCTGTATTGATACGCACTGTGCACAATCTGTTCCTTGAGCCAGCCAATGTCATTAGGATGCTGTTAAAAATGTTGTGTGTGCCTGGAAGTTGGTCACTGCTCATTGCTCATTATACGCTGCTCCACTGTTGGGGGACTATTGACTTAATAAACCTACCTTGCAAGTTATCCTGCATGTCCTCGTTACATCATTTTTGGCGAGGAGGATGGCATAAAGGATACTTTTTTATATATAATTAATTTCTGCTGTTTTATGTCAGTCAAACGGTTAGATTGCTTTATTGTGGAATATTTTTACATAGGTGAATACAAAAAGATAATGTATTGTTAAAATAAGCTACATAAGCGCAACGTTTATAACAGTGGTTAGTCCTAATATTAGCGAGTAAAAGAGCCAAAATGGAGACGCTGAAACAATACAATTCACCCAGCTGGGGTAATAAGATTGAAGAGATCTATGGTATAAACTACTTCTAGACAGAAATGTCGAAAACAGGCCTGTGATCTGTAGAGGGCTGCAAAAGAAAGGACACCAATTTCAGTGATTTTGTGGGTGGGATAAAGGCAAAAAAACAACAACATTAATTTGAAAAAGAGAGGAGTAAAGAAAGAGTAGGGATGCTCAAGGCAAGAGAAGAGATAGAGGGCTCCCAAAAGGGCATGACAGAAGGAATAAGTATAGGTTATAGAATTAAAAGAGTAAGATAGAGCAGGGCAATGCAGGGAACCTTAAAAGGGAAGTGTGACATGGAATGTGGCACAAAAGAAGTACGATTACTTGAGAACCAGATTTGAAGTGTCTTAGGAGAAGGAAAAGCTTCAACTCTTTAAATGTTACAAGAGAGTGAGTGGTACATAGAGCCTTTGGGAGTGAGTGTCAGAGTCCCCATAAACTCCCTGGCAATTGAGGCATATTTGCCTCTTTTTGAAAAAGCCGGAGGCTAAAGGAGAAGTGTTTCTGTCCTACACGCACATTGTTTACCTCTATAAGTTTTCAGCTTTCCTGCCATGTAAATGTAAGATTTATGGGTCACTGAAATCATCCTAAATTTTGAAGTGGGATCTAAAACCTTTTGAACATATGTAGGAAAGTGGAGTATTTTGCAATGAGGCTGGTTTGTTTTCACTGTAGCACTCTCACAATACCCCAAAGATGGTCCTTGGATTCACAATAATAAATCCTTAGCTCAGTCCAGGTAGTTTGTCAAAGAGCAGCCTGGCTTTTCTAGAGGATCATGTGTTAAATATTTCGGAGTATCAACATGGATGATAAGTAACTGACACAACTCGAAAGAAACCTGATACCAATTTATACAACTAAAACAGATTTTTATATATAATTTAGACACCAAAACTAAGACAATCGGATAAATATAACTGGAGTTTTGGATTTTAGAAGGAAAAATAAATCAGTGCCGATCAATACTGCAAAACATTAACATTTCGATCAATGGTAACAAGCACTAGTGGCAATCGGTCACTTGCAGGTCGAGTTGCATGGAACCCACTGGGGGTGAGGGGGTGGGGGCGGTTAGGTGATTGTAATGAAAGAGGCTTCAGGAAACGTTGTTGTTGAAGTTAACTTCTTTATTCACGAAGTTACAACACCCACAGGTTTATGCTGCCGCTCGACTCCAGGACTCCAGGCAACTGACTATTGTTGCCTAGAGTGCTAGAACCGAACGTAGCCATCAGAACACCAATACAAAAGGAAACAAGAAGTATTCCCTCGTGCTGAGCACAGCACGAGGAGAATGGGCAAATACTACAACTTCTCCCTTTCCACAAAACAAAAGCATATGATCTGTGACATCAAAAGTATTTCAAACTGAAACATGAAAATAAATTTCAACTTAAAACGTAATCATTAAACCTGACAGGTAACTTCCTACATCGAACAGATGGAGCAGAAGCTTGATGTAAAACCTTCCCACCAACCTCAGAATCAATGGATGAGGGAGAGGAACACATTAATGAAGCGGAAGCATCTGACAAGGGAGGGGAACACGTTAATGATGCAGATGCATCTGATAAGGAACTGGATGAGGAGGAGTCAGTAGAAACCGGAAGATCTAACCAAAAAGACCAGTCACACTGATCAAATTGTTCTTTTATCAAATTCAATAAGGAGCGAGCCTGTGAATTGGACAAGTGAACTAAAGCTCTCTTGTTCCACCATCCTCTGCTGCCAAGTAAAGCAGAAGCCTTACTGACAGCAGTTACCTGAACTGGGGTAGAGAATTTTGAGAGCCCTTTAGCAACTTTTCTTGGGTTTTTGATGAGAACCCAATCACCAATTTTTAAGACAACAGAACTGAAAGATTTACCTGAATCATGTTTGCTCTTCATGACAATCTGTTTTTGTGAGACTTTTTCAGATAAAGAAACATCAGAAGGTTGAGGGGTCTCGACATTTTTCTTAGATAACCATTTAGGACACAATTTGGTGTGGACATTCCTATTTCTTAATAAAGAAAAGGGAGACATCCCAGTTGTACAATGAGGAGAAATGTTGTATGACCAAAATTTCTCTTCAACAAAATTCCTTACATCATTGTGGGAGGAAACAGCAGTTCGGACAGCATCTTTGAGAAGTCTATTAGCCCGTTCAACCAAACCGTTTGAAGTGGGCGAGTAAAGTGCGACTTTAAAATGAACAACATCATGTTCCAGTAGAAATGAGACAAATTTTTCGGATATGAAATGGGAACCATTATCGGTAACTACAACCGAGGGACAACCTTCAATGATGAACAGATTCCGCAAAAATTTGATGGCGTTGGCAGAGGATGGAGAGTCACAAAGCATGTGATACAACCATTTAGAATGATAGTCAATCAGAAGAATGACATATTTCATGTCATGAGGGAGAACATCAAAAGGGCCAGAAAAATCCAACCCGACCTTTTCCCAAGGTTTATCCGGAAAAGGAACAGGATGGAGGGGCGTACTAATGAGTTTCCATTTCTTATCCGAGAGTAAACATTCATTACAAGAATCAATGTAAAACTTTACCTGGGACTCAATAGAAGGCCACCAATAATGGGATTTGATAAGTTGAGATGTTTTTGTTATGCCCAGATGCCCTTGATGTGCAAATTTAATGATATCGGGTCTGACATCTGAGGGAGGAACAAAAACATCATGCCTCATTATTAAATTGTTGACAAGAGAGAGTTCAGAAGAAATCATGGAAAAGGATTTCAGCTCATTAGACAATTTCCTACTCTCAGGCCAGCCTTTAGAAATGTATTGTGCAACTAATTTTAAATTGTGATCATTCTCAAATGCTTTGGACCAAGATTCTTCCGTAATACAAGGGCACAATTTGGTGGCGTCAAGAGTAGCGACTACACACTCAACGTCACCAATTTCTTGAAAATCAGATGAATCATTGAGTGACATGCGAGATAGACAGTCAGCACGAAAATTTTTACCACCTGATATGTGCTTAATATTGAAGTGAAACTCATGTAATTTGGACAAGAGCCTGACAAGTCTTGAAGAGGCTTTTCCTAGGCCATCCCCATTGAGAAGTTGAGTGAGTGGCTTGTGATTGGTGAATAAATCAAATTCTCGTCCCCATATGTAGTTTTTGAACTTTTCAATGGCCCAAACGCAAGCCAAGGACTCACGTTCAATGGTGCTATAGTGGGTTTCGGAATCCTTAAGTCTCCTAGAGGAAAAAGCAATTGTGTGTTCTCTATCTGAAACCCACTGACCTAGGACGGCACCTAAACCAGTTAAACTGGCGTCAACCATAATGAAACATTTGGCAGAATCTTGAAAGGGATGTAATGCGGGAGCACCAACAATCATGTTCTTGATGTGGGTAAAAGAGGCATCGATCTCTTCAGACCAAGAGAATTTAGAGCCTTTGCGAAGCAAAGAACGCAGAGGTTCAACAATTTGTGCATAGCCTTTCACAAAACGGGCATAATACTCTGCTAAACCCAGAAAGGAGTGAAGGGCATCCTTGTCTTTGGGAGGGGTAGAATGAGTGATAGCCTCAATGAGAGAAGACTTGGGTTTTATGCTTTCAGGAGTTAAGGTGTGACCTAAGTATTCCAAAGATTGAGAGCCAAACTTGCATTTGTCAGCTCTGACCGTCATGCCAGCTTCATTGAGCTTGCTCAAAACAGAAGACAGATGAGACAAATGGGAATTCCAATCAGGCGAAAAAACCAAAATGTCATCCTGATAGGCCTGTACCCCGGGAATAGACTCAAAAAGATGATCCATTATCTTTTGGAAAACACTAGCTGCACTAGCAAGTCCAAATGGAAGTTTCAAATATTTGAAAACACCAAATGGGGTCACAAAAGTGGTGAGGTCTTGTGAAGGCTCAGTGAGGGGAACCTGATGGTATGCAGAACGTAAATCAATTAAAGAAAAATATTTTGCACCACCTAGATTGGCCAGAAGATCGTGAATTTTGGGAAGGGGATGGCAATCAACCAAAATATTTTTGTTTAACGTGCGTAAATCGGCACATAGCCTAACCTCACCATTCTTTTTGCGAACGATAACAATGGGCGAAACCCATTCTGAAGAATCTGAAGGTGCAATGATACCATCCTTTTTTAGAGAAGTGAGCACAGATTTAAGTTCATCCCTGGCACTAATAGGAACAGGGCGAACTTTATGAACAATGGGTTGAGCAGAAGCTTTCAGCTTAATTTCATGTCGAAAACCTTTGACAGTACCTGGTTGGTTGGAAAAAACTTTGGGAAATTTGTCCAAGATTTGTTTAATGTCTGACTCATGATCATTAATGAGGAGACAATCAGAAACAAAAGGTGGAACAGGGGAATAACCCTCAGGAGGATCGCCCACTCTAATGGGATCATCTGAACCAGGAACTAGGAAGAGACCCATTTTGGCAAGATCTTGCCAGCCAACTATATTGCGACCCTTAATCGCAACATAAATCTTAGTAATGATAGATCTGCAAAAAACACTCTAGCCTATAGTTAAAATAGCCAAGCATAATAATGTCAGATTCGCCAAATGCTTTGGGGCTGAGGTCAGATTCGAACAAAGAAATGGAATTGTTCCATTTTTCATGAAAGAATACATCATTAAGAATGGTTATCGGAGATCCAGAATCTGCCATTACTGTAATTTCGATGTCCCCAAACAGTGCAGAGCAGAATGGACCTTTAACTAATTTAGAAGCATCGATGAAATTGCAATGGATAGATACAACCATGTCTTGGAATTCATCAATGCAATCATCCAAATCAGGACATACAATATTATTAACAGAAGGTCTGGACGTCTTTTTGACAGATCTGCACATACCCTGGAAATGTCCTAATTTTTTACATAAAACACACCTTTTTCCTGTAGCAGGGCAAGAGGGATTATTGCCAATATGGGATTTAGAACCACACCTGTAACAATAAGGGTTAGGTTTTCTTTGCAATTGTCTAAAAGACTTATTCATATTGACTAAATTAACAGAACTAGAATTATCAAATGAAGAAGTATGAACAGAAGTATGAGGCTGATCTTTCTGAAGAGCATTGGATGTAGTAATGGATCTTTCAATGCTCTTGGCAATGTCGATAGTTTCTTGAAGTGTAAGTTTCTTGCAACTCAACAGGCGTTGTTGAATCTTTTTAGAGAAACAAGCGAAAACGAATTGATCTCGGATGTAAATGTCGGGATTAGATTCAAATTCGCAAGTGGATGCCAAGATTCTCAACTGAGCAATGTACTCTTCAATAGATTCATCTTCTCGTTGTCTTCTTTTAAAGAAGTTATGTCTCTCGAGCATTTCATTGGGTTCTTCACCATAATGTCTTGCAAGGCGAGATAAAGCCTCCTTGTATTCATCCCAATGATCGCCTGCATCACCGGGAGGAGCAGGGGACCTTGGAAGATTTTCAAAGACATTCTGTGCAGCTACACCTAAGCAACCATACAAAATAGCAACTTTCCTTTCAGGCGTAAACTTGACTGCGTCAATTGCCACAATGTGATTAGCAAAAGCTCTGACCCACTGACGCCAAGGAATAGTTGGTTTGCCAGGAAGTTGCAAAAAAGGTGGGGGTTGAGCAAATTGTTGAGAAGAAGCCATCTGAAATAAGTTGCAGTTAAATTGGACGAAATGATGTAATAAAGTTAGTTAAAAAAACAATGCCCAAAGAATGAAAGAGTAAACAGTCTTGAGTACAGCTGTGAAGTAGAACGTAGTGTAATTGTCATTGAGGCAAGGAAGTTGGGCAGAAAAATGTAAGTAGACACTAAAAGTAAGTAAATAAACGTATCACCAAATACCAGTAATGCAGCCTTGAAGTGAGGAAAGAAACGCCTAGCTTTGAGGAAGCCAATTTCTCTGTGCAGCTTCCGTTGAGCCGGCTCCGTGTGAGTAAAATGCAAAGCTGTAACTAAGCAACCAAGTGGTTAAGATGGCCGCCGTGCGTGAGCGTGATGACAAAGTGACGTTGGTAACGTTGTCACGGAAGGCGTCACATGCACGTCAGGGTAGGGAAGGCTCGCGCGCTGGCCGATGACGTGGTGCTCAAAGAATGGCAGATGACATGGAGCTCGCGCTGTACTCACGGTATGGAAGATGATGTGTAGTGAAGTTCAGGTGAAGGCAGGCTCGAGGCAAACAGTCAGAGGGATGCCAAAACTGGAAAGAAATCCCTCAGGGCGAGAACGGAGCTCAGCCAGTCAGCGAAGAAAGGAGCGCACAAGCAGGAAACTGAAGGCGAACTTCAGATAAGACGAGAGAAGAAAGCGGAGTCGGCAGTTTCTGAAGGTTAGCCGAGTTTCTTCCTGGTGGGTGTTGAGGAGGTTCGGGACCCGCTCTTGTCGCCAATTGTAATGAAAGAGGCTTCAGGAAACGTTGTTGTTGAAGTTAACTTCTTTATTCACGAAGTTACAACACCCACAGGTTTGTGCTGCCGCTCGACTCCAGGACTCCAGGCAACTGACTATCGTTGCCTAGAGTGCTAGAACCGAACGTAGCCATTAGAACACCAATACAAAAGGAAAAAAGAAGTATTCCCTCGTGCTGAGCACAGCACGAGGAGAATGGGCAAATACTACAGTGATGCAGGTCCAGGACACAACAGTTAGTTGAATTTTACCTGGATCTTAGGACCCTGGTTCAAAATTGGTCTGGCTGTTCCTGATGCAGGAGCTGGTAGATGGTGGGTTGCCATCCATTCTTGAACAGTCTACGGAGTTTGACAGAGGTGAGAATTATCTTTTGGGGACAGATCTTGAGTTATAACTGTGTGTCCTTAGCATGTTGGTGGTGTAATAGGCGAGATTTCCCAAGGATTTCACGAAGTGCCTCATTACGAGCAGTGAGATAATATCTGCAATGAAACCTGCCCATATTTACTGGATGAAGTATATATAGAAAAATACAGAAATGTGCAGATGTTGATGCGGTAAGACCAAAAATTCCTGTTATGCCTCATTTTGCATGCACACGATAACATATGAACATCTTGGTGTCAAATGTTACTATGGGCGATCATTATCGCACAGCACACTGGAGCACTTGGAATCAGGCCCTTAGATGTTCCATAAAAAATTGAAAAGGACTAGGGATAGCTAGCATGGTACATTGAGGAACACATTGCTCCAAGTTAAAATGGGTGATGAGGAATTCACAATTTTAACCAGCAGTGACTTATTTGACAATTATGAGGTAAAGCAATTTAAGGCTACACCTCCTATGCCAATGTGTTTTCCCTTTATGTTAATTGGCATAGCATAGTTAACAGTGTAGAAGACTACAGATAGGTCAAAAATTACCTGAATCAAGGATGCAAAATGCATCATCTGTGACTTGTTGAAGAGCAGCCTCATTGCTACAACCCTGTATAAAGCTTGATTGAATATCATTGAGAAGCACATTCGCAAAAATGTGTTAAGGCAGTGGTTCAGGTAAACATCAGAGCCGTCCCAAGGAAAGGCAGACCCAGTACAAGATGGACATTGTTAAGATCACTATCATCAGAAGACTGACTAAATAGATGTGAAACATAGCCATTCTTAGGACAATCTGGCAGTGCTCCTTGTGATAAAGATGTGTTAAGTTGATCCAATATAGTAAAATCTGACAAGTCAATTACATTTTTGTAGCTACTTTTGGTTAACCTTAGTCAAGCCAGTTTAGAGGGAGAGGGACATTATCACCATTTAGTCTCAACCCAGCTCAGGGATTCTATTTTCAAATGCATCCATAGAGATCTATAAGTCAAGGTTTAGGTGTCTTTTGCATTTCAGCAGTTCAAATCCATGAAGAATGATTTTCAGGTATTTGCTATTGTTATCTGCAAAGAGATTTACATATGGTTTACAGTAAGCCAGTCCGATCTTCCATCACCAATCCCTATTAATATATTCTTTTCTGGATGTGCCTGTTTTCAGAGACGATGCCGAGTCATGTGCAGCAGTGTTACTATTTTGTATGTGAATATGGAGACCTGGCTCCAGCCCTTGCAATGCATAACTTATTAAAAATACATTTGCATTTTTTTTTTTAAGGCAGTATGTGGAACATCATGTACATAAAGTACCACATTTACTAACAGAGCGCTTTCCAGCCCTTGCCACAATATCGCACTTAAATGGCAGATAATCTCTGTTCTCACTTCATTTGATTTTCTAGCATTTTGGCTGGCCCTGGAAAAAGCTAACATTCCCCAAAATTTCTGGGAGAGCGAATACTGTGTAAAAACGTCTACAGATAGTAAGGGGTAGTGATTTATTATCTCAATACCTAGTTGAGTTCTTCTTTTGTTCATACCTTTACTGATGGTTGTTCACTCCATGTTCTTTCCCTTCTTTCACTGGTTCTCCACAGTGCAGCCTCGCTTCATCCTTTTCTACATTCCCTGTCATCCCAGATTGGCTTTGCCTCTGTATTCTCTACATGCTGTCGACTGAAGCTCCTTTGGTTTGAAATGTGAACGTTTATAGTTGCTCATATTTAACAATGTTAATTTTACAAAATATTTTGTCAAACACTATTTCTGAAATGGTTTGTGTACTATTTGTTTTTCTGTTGATAAATTAAATTTCAAGAAACCAGAACTAGGTATTCTCCTGAGAGTCAGTTGATAATCTACAGCTACCAAATTTATAAGTCTAGTCGTTCAAACTTTCTGATTGACACACATGCCAAGACACAAACAAAAGGAGCAGTGCTACTAAAATTCTCAGAGTGACCGCAACAAGTGATCTCCAAACCATCTTCTTGGATGTCAAATTTATAAAAAGCTAGATAGTCCCCAGGATATCATAAATCACTCACAGCAGTGTAAAAAGCATTGGTCACACCAGTCCAATGGATGAAGAATTTAGGAAACCTTTAGAGGCTTTGACTTGATCTCCTGCCATTATTTTTAATGACCCTCTACATTTTGTTAGGAAAAGAAAGATACAAAATATGTTAAGAATGTATGCTCTACAATGTGACATAGGTGATTGCAGGAAAATACCTCATTGGGCCCATTTGTTATGTACTGATTATAAAGGAACTTTGCAGCAGTACTTAAAAGATATAAAGGCAAAAAATCTAGGACGACGGATGCCAAAGTTGAGACTTGGCCCAATGCTCACATTTATAAAGTGGAAATGTAACATTTTTACACATTAAAAAAAGGGTCTCAATTTGAGTTTTGTTTGCCAGTGCTGTACACAATGCCCCTTTTCTTAATTTCATGCCTGTTTTTAGAGAGCTCCAGATACGACATCTTCGGAATGTTTTGTCAGCTGTATTGGCATACAGTAATGGCAGGCTATGTTACAGGGTTGGTAAATTTGTGGAAATAGAAACTAATAGCCTGAGCTAATGTAGTGATTTGTATTTCCAATAGGTGAATATTTAGATGCCGATGAAACAAAGATTTACTCAATATTTGACTGCATAATCAAATAAATTAAGTGCATACTTTATATTACCTGCACTACAATACTTTACTTTTCTACTTGATATAATGCACATGGACACTTTATTAATTGTTATAAGGTTAATTAATTAATAAGGTTAATTCATTAATCATAATGCCTAACATTGACTCTAAAAGGAGATCAGAAATATAAAGGTACACTGAGCTGATTATATTTGTTCAAGATTTTACTATTTCTCGAGATAAATTGTTCTGTTATGTATATATTTAATATACTTATAACGCATGCACAAGATCGCTTTAAATGAGAGTAAGTTATCAGTATTTATTTGGAGTAACAAACGGGAAGGGAATTGTGTTTTAAAATGACACTAGCAGCCCGTCCCGACCTTGTCCGGGAGCAATCAGGCTTCCCCGACCCCCGCCCGCCCCGTTGAAAATATAGTTTACAACAGAATGTTCATGTGCAAAATTCCACTACCACAAAGTTCAGAGAAGTACAAACATGCATTTAAACATATTAGCAAAATCAGGATTTTGTGCATCTCCACACCTTCCATGAGAGCAGCAGTCGCGGGTATAGAAAAACGCGTAGGCGCCAGTATTTGTAAGCTTCCCTTTCACTTCCGGGAGGCATAAACATACGGTGGTGGAGGGGATTTAAACCAGATAGTTGTTCTTTTAAGACATGTCTCCTACGCCCTGGAGAGTCCTGGCCCACAGCTATTAGCCCGGCCAGTCCTCTGCCTGCCCCGACCCCCGCCTGCCCCTGCAGCAGCCCGGCCCCCACCCGGGCCGTCCCCCGCCTGCTCCGACCCTGCCTGCTCCGACATGGGTCCCCTTACCTCAGCCGCTGCTCCTCAGTTTACCGTTCCTACGTGCCTCACCTGACTGCCGCTGGCCTGTCCGCTGCTCCTCACGTCACCGCTCCTCCCCCGCGCCATGTCCGCCGCTCCTCGTGTGACTCCTGGACGCCTCTCCTCCCCGCACTCCTGACGTGAGCACGCACTTCGCAGCCGGCGCTACTTCGTAGGGACTATTTTTTTTTGTTACTGTTAATTTTTGAAATAACGTTTAAAAAAAAATGTATATAGCCTATAACATCTACACACCCTGACAATTCCAACGGTGTATCGGGTGTGTGGATTGGCGCTGTGGTTCCCGAGTTTACCCGCCTCAAAGGCGGAAAGTTCTTCCTTTATTATAGTAGTATAGATTATTGTTAAAATGAATTATTAATGGGGTTCTTGAGGGGTTGAAATGTATTATTTGTAAGAAGACCTGATCACATTTTATGCCCGGTGAGGCACAGGCATTACCGTGAAGTTAGGCATTCGATGGTCTCAAGCTAAAGTTCAACTATCACCCCATTTAATAGATAAAGCAGGATGATAGGGAGTTGTATGGAGGATATTAACTGACAGGTGGTTAGGGGGGTGTGAAGTATTGTCTCTTTTCTGTTATTGTGTGTGTATTTGAAATGTTTGTGCGCCTTTTTTTTGACTCAAAACAAACAATATGAATAAACTGAAACATAGTTCTCATCAGGTAGGCTGACAGTCTGCATAATATTTTCAAAGCTCTGAAGTATACCATACAAGCTAAGTGTCCAAGTAGGAATAATTCACAACATAACTTTTGCTTCCAACAGTGTCATGGCAATGATCACTAAATTAAAGAAGGTAACCCAAGGGGTTTCAGCAACAACAAGTAGTATCAAAAATATATTTTAATTTTTTGCTTTTCAATTATAAAACTTTTTTGTTTTACAGTTTTTCACGAATCAAAAAAGTCCGGCAACATTCAACCACCAAAACCATATCTCATAAATCATATGGTGGCAAATAAACACCTTTACCACATAATGTGGACACACTGAAGGACCACATGCACGTTATTACATATGCAGCCTAATTCACAAATTGTAATTTCAAGTGAATTATACAGTATGGTTGTATAAAAGGTGTTAGGCGTCGACGTTTCGGTCCAGGAAGGCCATACAGATCCGGAGGACCATCTTCAGGACAAAAGAAGTTGCACAGGGGTATCTAATACAAACATAACAATATCCATAATCAGTGAAACCCTAGGGTACACGAAGATATTTTCAGCTCAATACAAAGAACAAAATGACAAAGCACTAGTGACACAAACTTAACTACTGACCTAGAAAGGTGTGACATGCACCTATAACCACCAGGTATATACAAGACCAATAAAAAAACCAATAAAAATGTGCCAAAACACACAACCACCAAGTGTGCTTCAAAACAACACAACTGTGCCCAAGTGCCTGTGGGACCTTAAAGGTAACATGCCAAGAAAAAACAGAGCGATAATACATTACTATAAGCTGTACCTGTGTTTTAAATTGTGTTTATAAAGCCAACAAAAAACGCCTCACAGGTCGTTCTGTAAACCAAACAATGAATCAGTTACACTCCGTGTAATCAAACGCCCTTTTGACAAGTATTAGGAAAAGCATGCCTGAAATGTGACTTACATCTGGCAGCCGCCAAAAGCTCTGTAAAGATAGTCAAAACATCAGCAAACATGTCTATGCCGCACCTTGTATCAACAAACCGCTATCTAACCATAAACTTACCAAAAGACGCCGGCTCTCAAGAGTCCGTGTGTCTTCTCCGTGAGTGAACGCGGAAGTGTGGTGATGTCGCGTCTGACGTATATAATGTTAAGCGTCAGGACGTCAGTATACTATGTTAACATGGCGGCCATCTTAAGCTGTACTCGATGGGGCTAGGAGCTGTGATTACGTTAGGCAATATTAATTGCGATACTTTTGCCAGTACGAAATACGAATCGGCAGAAGAGGCGTACTACATTAAGAAAAATGGGCGCACAATGCCGTACAAGGGATAAATAATAACACAACAACAGCACCACTTATACATTGACACAATAGTAACCAACTACAAAATTAGCACATAAATAAATAAATAAGTGTGCCCAAATGTCCTTATACTACAGAGAAAAGCATACCGTCAGGTATATCTATATCACATACAGCCGTATGTGGCAATCTAGAGTCAAGATACCTTTAGTAAAGAGTGGCCAATGAATGCCATTCTATAAGAATGTTAAGCCCATTCTGTACTGTGTCACAAAGCCAAATCAGTTTGTTCTCCCTTTGAGCAAGAAGTTTATCCACATTGGGACGTCTCCTTGTACCCTTCACACATTCTATGACAAACCATTTCATGTCGGTGGGAGCATGTGACATGGTGATGAAATGTTCTACTAAAGGCGCCGTTTGGATTTTGCATCTAATGCGTGATTGGTGTTGTGTTATACGTTTCCTTACTTCCTGTGTTGTTTTTCCTAGGTAGTTAAGTCCACATGGGCACTGGATACAATAAATTACATTTTTAGTCATGCAATTAGAGAATTGTTTCAGCGTCAACTGTCTCCCATTTATGCAGCACGTTTTTGTTGTCTGTGTGGTCGCACAAGCTGTGCATCCACCGCATGGATAGTGTCCGACAACGGGTGCCATGCCCCACATACTACTTAGGGTATTGATCTTGGGTTCCCTGTAGGCTTTGACCAAGTGGTCTCGTAGATTTTTATAATTCACTTGAAATTACAATTTGTGAATTAGGCTGCATATGTAATAACGTGCATGTGGTCCTTCAGTGTGTCCACATTATGTGGTAAAGGTGTTTATTTGCCACCATATGATTTATGAGATATGGTTTTGGTGGTTGAATGTTGCCGGACTTTTTTGATTCGTGAAAAACTGTAAAACAAAAAAGTTTTATAATTGAAAAGCAAAAAATTAAAATATATTTTTGATACTACTTGTTGTTGCTGAAACCCCTTGGGTTACCTTCTTTAATTTAGTGATCATTGCCATGACACTGTTGGAAGCAAAATTTATGTTGTGAATTATTCCTACTTGGACACTTAGCTTGTATGATTTACTTTACCCAGTCCCGGTGGGATTATTGGGTGGCTCTGTTCTAATACTACTCTGAAGTATACCATGCACTAGTAGCCCATTCACATTTTTTTTTAGCAAGTTCATGTTTGTAGTCCTGTTGTAAATTCATTAGTGCAAGTAATAGAATGCATATAAACAAACCTCAACTGGTTGTGTGCTTGCTCCTCGATCTATCAAACTTCCAGCTCTGTCATCTGGCAGCCCATTTTCAAAGCATTCGGAAACTGCTGAGGATGTATTAAATGTTATTTTCAAAACAATTTGCACCGAAGTAAGTGTTAGGTTTAAAAAGTTAAATATTCATGTATACATTTACAGACTAATATGCTATGGCAGGCTAGCACTGAAGTAGGTCACGGTGATCCTCCCCTCCATCAACAGTAGTAATAATGTTACTCTCTGCACATCTGCTTGCGTAATTTATGCTATGAGGTTCATTCATGCCTGTTAGTTGCCCGCACATGTTGATACTTAAGAAGACCTAGACGAAAAGCTCATTGCATATGACATTGAAGCTGTGAAGATTGAGAATATGATCTTTCATAGTCTTTCTCCTGTACTTCGGAAATAACATAGGATCTGACCTTTGCAGTAGTAGATGCCTGGATTTACATTTTTGCATCAATTGCTCCATATAACATTTTATGGGCTTGCTATTTTATACAGGAAGCTGTGTAGTGGGCATCTGTATGTGCTGTCCTAATTACACCACTTCCATCTGTAGTACTCTCTGTTTCTCCTATCACACCCACTAGCTTCCTTCGCCTATAATCGCCTCTTAAAAAATGTCATTGTAGCTGTACAAGCGCATTGTCAAGGGAAACAATGTTTGTAATTATTCTGTCAATTCAGCAGATCTCTGACCAGCTCATTTTGTCCGAAGTTATTTCAGTATCTTTGCTGTGTTGCATACAGGTAGATTGGCCAAATGTTAAACATTCTTAATTTTTGAATATTTCTGCTTGAAACCTCATAAAATCTGTCCATAGTTTTAATGTAAGACACCTTTCCAAAAGTGTGATATGGGACCTTTGTTCTCTTTGCATGTATTGAAGGGCAAAGCTTTGTTATAAATTAGGCGTATAGCATGTATGCTACCCTTAGGATTTTTCAAAGCTCTGACAGTAAAGATTTTCATTACTTCCAGGTGAGAGACAGAGCATCCAGCTGTTCCACACTGTACCTCCTCAGCCCCAATAAAAACCCTCCAAGCTACTCGCAGTAGTACAGATGGTTTGTCATTTACTTAAAAGGCCATCAGATGAGATGCAATATCATTCTTGTGACCACAGGCTGAGGAACCGAGATCAGATTGTTGTCAAGTAGAGACTCCTGTGACTGGTAGAGTCTCTGCGCCTCTAATCTACAGCCAAAAGGTATTCAGGGTGACCAAATCCAGGTCATAGGCATCTTGGAGTATTTAAACGCCAGCTGGATGGACTCTTAGTCATGACATAAGCACTGCTATATCTCCACAACTTTACTACAGCAGGATCTGAAACTGGTAGCTCTGGTATTCGAAACTGTGTGCTGCTGGTGTTCTTTTACAGGGAACTTGAAATCCAAGAAAATGTCCAGATGCCCTTGGCTCCAATTGTAGCTTTGACCTCAGTAACCACTAGATTTAAACTTTTTCTTGCCTAAAAGAAAAGATTTAAACACATTTGCAAATTCTTTTCGAATGACAAAAGACTCAAGATCGTCCTCTGTGGCTAAAAGAGAAAAACTCCAACAGCACAGGAGAGCATCACAAGCCAGGAATGTCGACAGTAACTGGGCATACTAGTGAGTAAAACGATTTCTTTAATATAAAATATCCCAGCAACATCCCATGTATACATCTTCTAATTAGCATACACCATATACCAGCTTTTGAAAAAGCTACACTTTCAGTAATTAAAATCTATTTTGCAGCAAATACCCTACATGCAATACAACCTATTACGCTTTTTATATTAGGGCCTCCAGGTGCAGCCAGGCCTTTACCATGTTCTTGATACATGTTAATGCCCCTGAGTGGGTCTGGCTCTTAGACAACAAATATTGCCATTCTCCACTCTTTCCCTCTACAAGGATAACCTGCTCTGTGTAATGATCTTGCGTATGTATGTCTCAGTTGTATAACACAAACCTAACTGGAAGTAAACAGAGTGCTGTACTTTATCAAAGGATAACCTGCTGTTTGCATTAATTTAGCTTAGGGTGGATTTGCTTTAGTACAAGTGAGACTATCAGCTCTTTTCAAGACTCACATTTTCAATCGATTTCATTTGAATAGATAATAGAAGAGTAAAAGATGTAGTGATGTCACATATATAGAACTGTGGCCGTGTAGCCATGACCACCACATAGAGTGTAAGAATTCTAGTTTGACAGTTATACACAAGTTAGAGACTGGAAAGCAAACGGACTGCTCTGTGTCCAATAACGAGGCTCCACATCTTCTCGAATTCTATCTACCTCGGTCTGTCTTTGTTTTTACTCAAACGCCTACAAATTGTACAGAACCAGGCTGCAAGATTCATCCACAAACAACCCAAATGGCAATCTGCAAAACCTGAGCTGCTTAAACACCACTGGCTACCGATGGCCCAATGGGCAGCTTTTAAGACAGGATGCTTAGCCATTAAGCCCCAAATTCATTAGCTGCATTATCATAAAGCACGTTCCATGTCGAAGCCTACGATCGGCTCACCTCCATCTGTTAACCACCCCGACTATCAAACGCAAACGGCAGGGCGGTTGCCGATTCTATTACTTTGCCCCTAAATTCTGGAACTCCTTACCCCTGGGACTCAGGAGCTTTGACAACCTCCTGGGTTTCAGAAAAGCTCTTAAAACCTGGTTGTTCAAGCAAGCTTACGCATAGATCGAACTGCGGCGACTCTACCCATGATTAGCGCCATGAAACCTCCTTGTGACTGTACGCTCTTGAACTTTTTGTTAACATAACATAATATAACACATCATTATAGATTGGCGACGAGCGCCGATGCAAACCTACGACCACCTCAGCCCGGTCTGCTGATCCCGGTAAAAGCGCTTGCTGCGTGTGCTTGAAATTGCTCAAAAGAATTACCAAAAACTGGCATGATCAAATTAAATACCAGCATAGTCATATTAGTGCGACTGCTGTGTCCTGCGCAACTTCTCATTGAACTTTTTTTGCTAAAAATATAGAAAAATGCTTACCGCTGATCAGCGCGAGGAGCAGCTCGTTTCATATGAAACTAACGCATACGCACGGCAAACCTTGCGTGAGCTCACCTGATTTGTCTCAAAACGGCGGCCATCTTGGAACTAGGCAAGGAAAATCATGAGATTTTCAAAATCTCGGCGGTCATCTTGGAATCAGGCAACTTTTGGGACATTTCATTTGAATAACATAGGACTCCATATTAAGCTCAGGCAAAATTAATTTAAAGCCTAGAGAACAAAAAGAAAAAAAGGCTAATCCAATACAAAATGGATGATATATTACTGGAAGAAGGTGGAAGCTCAACACGTGTGTCAACACACACACATGGATCTTCAAGAAGAGGAACATGTGTCCAGCATGATTTATAGAAGATACATACCATTTGATATTACAGATGAGAAAACAATTGCTCAAAGGTGGGAAAAGTGGACAAGAAGATTTGGACATTTTTTAAAGGCCACATGCAAAAAGTATGCTGATGAACAAGCAAAGGATCTACTGCTTAACTTAGTGGGTGACAAAGTGGAATACATTATTGTTACGTTTCCAGATGCATATAAAAATACATATGAATGCATCATATTTGAATGAAAGATTTGACCCGCAAAGAAACTCAGATTTTGAAAGGTATACTTTTAGCATGACAAGTCAACAAGATAATGAGACCATTGATGAATTTGTGACTAAGGTAAAAAAAAATTAGTCATGTTGTGTGATTTCGACAAGTTTAACAATGAGGAAGCTGTCAGGTTAGGGATCACTTAAGGATGTAATTCAGTAGAGTTCAGAAAAAACTTCTGGAGAAAACCTATGAATTGAAAACAATTCTACGCATTGCACGTACTGATACTCAAGCAAAAACCATGCAAATAACATGGAGCAAGGTAGAGTTAAAAGGTTAGAACAAGTTGGCCAAATGACTAAGAAAGATAGCTAAAATGAAGGAAAAGATAACAAAAAGAATGAAAAAACTGGTAGTAGAATGGAAAAGTCAACAACCTTTAAAAAGGAGAAAAGATCATATTATAGATGTGGACAATCATTTCCATATATAAATGTTTGTCCAGCCATGAGACAACAGTGCAAGGAATGAGGAAGAATAAACCATTTTCCCACTGTATGCAGATTCAAAAGAAGGGACAATGGAAAGACTTGAAAATGTTAAGTGAAAGGAAATGCAAAGTATATCAGATAGATGGAAAGTGTTGATGATTCTTTCACTGATGAATTTGAACAAGAACAATTATATTTAATGTCAGCAGGAAGTGAAGATAAAAAGATTAATTTATTAGAAAAGGAAGAAATTGAAAAAACAGCTTCTGTGACATATTAATACCATCTCAGAAAGTCCCATTTGTGTTAGACAGTGGATCAGCATGTAATATGTGTATAACTGAATATGACAAAATGGTGGATAAACCTCCCCTTGTCTCATCAAGTGTTGTCAAGGTTTTCCAATGGGGAGCAAAACGTCCTGTAGTCCTTGCTTAGGGAAGTTCGAAGAAAGCTCATCTTATGTAAAGGTGTCTCTCAAAGAAGAAATACATGGATTAAAAGGAGAAACTGCTGGGCCTTGCTTGCTAAGTAATGTCACAGCTTAATTAATGGGAGCATTGGCCATGACGTTTCATGTGACATTGGAACAGCATATACTAAAAGAGTTTCCCGTTTTATCAAAAGGTCTTGTAAAATTAAAGGGAAAAACCATTTTGTTGCACATAAATGATAAAGTGGGACCTGTTGCACAAATGCACAGGAGAGTTCCAATTCATATGCAGGGTAAAGTTGAAGAGGAAATTGATTCTTTGCTTAAGCAAGACACAATTGAGTCTGTCACAGGTCAAACACCTTGGCAGAAGAAGGACACAAACCAGATTCGGATTTGTGTTGATGTGAGGATACCGAATACTGCAATTGAGAGAGAGAGGCTGGAATAACATTAAACTCTGAAAAGTGTGAAATTGCTAAACCAGAACTAACATTTTATGCCCATATATCATCAAGCAAGGGAATGAGTCTGATCCAAAAATGGTATTGTCACTAATAGTAATGTCTTATCCAAAGGATATAATGGAGTTACGCTCCATATATCATCAAGCAAGGGAATGAGACTGATCCAAAAATGGTATTGTCACTAATAGTAATGTCTTATCCAAAGGATATAATGGAGTTACGCTCTTTCTTGGTAATGGCTTGCTATTGTTCCCGTTATATCAAGGATTATGCTACTTTCAGTGCACCCTTTAGAGAGCTAACGAAGAAGGAGATTAATTTCTTCTGGAGTAAGGAATGTAAGAGTGCATTTCAGAAGATAAAAGGTGACATAGCAACAGTATCAATTTAAAGTACTTTGACCCAAATTTATGCACACAGATCGTGATGGATGCAAGTCCGGTGGGGCTAGGTGCTATCTTACTCCAGCATAAGTTTGGGAAAGACACCCGAAGATTTGTCGTGTCACATGCCAGCCAAACGTTAATGGACGTAGAGAAAAAATACTCTCCACCGGAAAAGGAAAGTTTAGCGGTGGTCTGGTCATGTGAGCATTATCACGATTTCTTGTTTGGAAAACCATTTATGATAGTAACAGACCACCAGGCACTGACAACCATTTTTGGCAATCCGAAAGTGAAAAAACCTCTTTGGATTGAAAGGGGGGTATTAGGTTGATGGACTATGATTTTAAAATAATTCATAAGCCTGGAAAAGAGTACAATCCAGCTGACTATTTGTCCAGACACCCAACAGATGCAGACAAAAACAAAATAGATGATACAGAAGATCATATACATCTCATAATTAAGTCGACAGTTCCTGAAGTATTCACCGAACAAGAATTGATTCATGAATCCAATAAAATAATACTCTAGCTAAAGTGAAAAGAATAATAGGCTTAAATAGATGGAAGAATGTCAATCCCTTAATGAAATTTCAACCAGGAATATGCAAACGAGATGTACTTGCATTCAAAATATTCAAGCAGAGCTAACAATAGCCATTTCTGGCATTCTTATAAGAGGAAACAGAATAGTAATTTTAAGCAATTTACAAAGGTGTACCATTAATCTTGCACATGAAAGTCACAGAAGGATATCAGTGACAAAAACTCTTTCAAGAGAAAAAGTGTGGTTTCCAAGGCTTGACAGTCAAGGAGAATTCATACAATCTTGCCATTTCTGTCAGTGTACCACAAGAGAAAGAACTGTTGAAGAGCCGCACATATCTAAGCTGCAAGATGCTGTATGGTCCGTACTAGTGTGTGATTTCTATGAACCCCCTAGATTTGCTGCAGTGTTTGTACTTATTGATGACTATTCAAGGTTCTCAGTTGTAAAATCAGTGTCATCCATAATATTACCTGTTCTTGATGACATTTTGTTCAGCTTGGGTATACCCAAAGTTTTAAAAACAGATAAAGATCTGCCTTTCAATGGAAAAAATGTACCAAATTTCTTGACTACATAGGTGTGAGACACAGAAAAATTACTCCACTCTGGCCACAAGCAAACGCAAAAGTGGATTGATGGCTATCTTAAAGAAAAGTGGGTGAAAAGATGTCCGGAGTCTGATGTGCAGGTAGAACATATTTTTATTGACTGTCAGCCATCCACCTCATGCAACAACTGCTGCCCACAGAATCCCCTGTCCCCAACATTCCCATTCCATTCTATACCCCACACATATCCCCTCTTATCAATAAAAGAAACATTGAATAACAATGGAAAAAAAGAAGAATATAACAACGAACAAAGACCATAATGGAACAAAAACATTGCAATCAAGGAAACTCAAAAGATTGGCCGGATGCCAAGGTTAAGACCAAAATTGCACAACAAAATCAATGCTCGACGTAAGCACTATAACGTGTAGGAGGTTTCCTGTTCCTGACAGAACCTTCAGCCAAGGTACCACTGCAATTTTCTCTAGCTGCAGTGGCATCATTGTCAAAACCACCATCCTGCTGGAAATCATCATCCTTGAACATAGCATCATGGCAACCACCCAAACTGTCACGCACCACAGAGGTTTTATTATCAGGAATCACAGGAACCATACTCTTACTCCAGACTTTTCCTCCCGCCACCACAATCACATGATCACGAACACCAACCACACTCTTAGGAGAAGAAAATCTGGAGCAAACCTTCCTTACAAAACCAGGCTTCTTGATGCAAACCCAATCACTGACCTTGCCCAACACGATCCTCCCAGTAGCTTTCAGACCCGCTTTAACAGACAATGCCTTTCCCACAACCAACACTTTTCCCAAAACATCACTGTTCACCATCTTCTGATCCATCCAATCTCTGTTCAAATTAGTTCCAGCTACTCTTCCTCTTATAAGGGTGAAATAGGACACCCCAGTTACACTATTTGGGGCTGTTCTGTATGCCCACAACATGTCTTTCAAGACCTTCTACCAATTTGAGTTATTCACCAAGGCTAACTGCAACTGATCTTTTACCACAGGATTAAACCTCTCCACCAAAACATTACTTCTGGGGTGGTAAAGTGACGTCGTAATGTGGCAAATACCATTCTTTTGCATAAATTCACTTATTTCCACAGACACTAACTAGGTACCGTTGTCAGTGACCATTTCCGCAGGATACCCTTCTCTGGCAAAAACATCGCTAAGGAAGTCCAACACAACAGAAGTGGAAATACATTTAATAATCTTTATTTCAGGCCACCTAGACAAATAATTAATGAGTAGTAAAGCAAATTTGGGTGTGCTTCCTAACACTGAAAATGGTCCAGAAATATCCAAGGCCAGTTTGTTCCAAGGCATGGAGAGTGGCTCCACAGAAACAACGGGAGACGGTTCAGTTACCTGAGACTTGTCACTAATGACACTAGCATTACAATCTTTGACAACATGTTCCGCCATTCTGTCAACTCCCGGCCACTAAAAATCTTCCCTGATTCTATTTTTAAGCGTCCTAATACCACCATGGCCATTATTTGCAAAGTGTAACATTTTCCTTCGTAGACCTACCGGGGCAACCAGTAAACCCCCTCCTCGCAAAATACCATTGACCAAAGATAATTCATTACTCACTCTCTCAAAAACAACAACACTTTCATGTAAGTCCTTAACTTTGGAGCACCCCTGAAACATATTTAACACGCCAAAACATCATCTTTTTCCAACACATCCATTCACTCCTTTTCACACAATGCCCTTTCCAAAGCCTTGTCCAGGGAACTCATCATGCATTTCATAACCAAATCTTCATCACCACAATTGTCCCTGCCACAAACATCCTGTAAGGTAACCTAGACAAACATTCAGCCACAAAGTTCCTTTTGCCTGACACATGTTCTAACTTGTACTGGAACTCTTGCATGCGACTCTGCCACTTGGCAATGGGGGGTGTGGCTCTTCCAACCCATCACGAGTACAAAGTAAATCCACAAAGGTTTTGTGGTCCGTTCGTAGAAGAAATTCTCTCCCCCCACAAATAAGTTTTAAAATACTCAGTTCCCAACTTATGGCTAGAGCCTCCCTCTCAATGGTTGAATAGGTGGCTTCAGGCCCGCGTAGAGTCTGGGACGCAAACGCTATAATCTCCTCACTCCCATATAAGCGCTTCTGTAGCAATACTGGCGCCAAACCCAAACTGCTGGCATCCGTCATCTGAATACTTAAATCTTCTGTGTTGAAGGACTTCAAGGAATGTGCAGAAACTATACTTCTTTAATTTTCATTAAAAACACTTTCACACTCACTTGTCCATTCATATCCTGCATTCTTTTTGAGAAGGTTACGCAACACCGCAGTCTTGCTAGCAAATAAAAGTACAAATTTGGCATAAAATTCAACTAGTCCTAAAAAGGACCTGAGTTGATCCTTATCTCTGGGTGATAGTGCATCCTCAATGGCCTTCAAAACCTTCAATTTGGGTTTGACCCCTTCGCTTGACACATGACGCCCTAATTAGTCAACACCAGACTGAGCAAATTTGCACTTATCTTTCATCAACGTCATGCCACTTTTCACCAAAATTTCCAAAACCATTATTACCCTTACATCATGCTCTTCGTTATCTTTACTATATGTCATGATGTCGTCTTGAGAACACATTACCCTTTTCATGCCTTTAAACAAAATGCCCATGACCCTTTGAAACACAGAATATGCAGATGCCAAACCGAAGGGCATACAGACATAGCGGAAAGCAGCTCTCTGGTGTCACGAAAGTGGTTACATTTTTAGTATAGTGGTCCAGCTCCACTTGGTGATATGCTGCTGACATGTCTTGAGATGTAAATACCACAGCATGGTCTAAAGTGGCTAACATTTCATTGATATTTGGCAAAGGTTGGCGACCCCAAATGTTGTGATTGAGATCTCGGAGGTCCACACATAAACGCAGAGATTTGTCTGCCTTGTGTGCCAAAACAATTGGGGACAACCATTCAGAACCTTTGATGGGTTCAATAATAGACATAGCACACAGTTTATCAAGCTCCTTTTTCAATTCCTGTCTGAGACACAAAGGTACCTTCCTAGATTTGTGAACCACAGAAATACCATTGCTTTTTAATACTATGCGATGTTTAAAATATCACAGCTTACCCAAACTGTCACAAAAGACCTCCTTGAATTCATTAATCCATTTTGAGCCTTCAACATCCTGCTCCCCTGCAACAGCATTTCAACTTGGATTAATTAATCGATCCTTAGTTATCACTAACTCAGGATGGTTGGGATCCAAAATTATGATGAGATCACCCCCTGCTCGTCCCAACCCAACAAATCTGATCCAATTTTTACTACAAATACATCAGTGTTGAAGCAATTGTCACTAAACTTTGAATCAGCCATAAACTTGCCAATAACCTCCACATTTTCCCACCATAAGCAAACAACTTAATGTCAGTGGATTCTAGCACAACATCATGGAATTTGGCGTATTCACTCTCACCTAATAGAGTAACAGGAGAACCAGAATCCGCCATAGTGTTGACACTTTGGCCGTTAACTTAGAGGTTACAAAATGGAGGTTTTCTCTTCCCAACTTGTTTGATATCTACACAATTATCATCTACCTGACCTGACTCTTCCTCACTAATCATTAGGAGATAACCTTGACCACTTACACTTACACTATCCTCATCATTTTCGCACACAGCACTTACAGATTGCTCTACAAATATGAGAAAAATTACCCCTTCTGCCACATTTGAAGCAATTTTGATTTAAAGCTGGACAATCTTTGAAATGTCCCAAATGTGATCTACTACCACATCTGTAGCAAACAAAGTCTTTATCAAAATACAACAAGGATCCACCTGTTTTTTTTACGTATTTGAAATTTTGACTCTTGGATTTATCACCCCCACTTTTCCTTTTTAATTTGTATGTAAGACCCTTAGCCGACGTGGCAGAGGAGTCAGGGCTGTCCTTATTCTTCTATGCAGACGACTCACAAATCATTTTCTCTCTCTCCATGAAGAGCACTGGAAATTATTCTCCCCTTCAGCTGGGTCTGAGCAAAATAGCAGCATGGATGCAACAAAACGACCTCAAATTAAATGGTGAGAAAACCGAGGTCCTTGTATTCGGGAAAAACGAGGAACTCTGAGGCCCTCAACTTTGGCCTTGCGAAATGGCACACTTCCCACACCCTCTTGCCAAGCTCGCAATCTGGGTTTCACTATGGACGATTCACTAAATCTGCACTCCCAAGCAATCAAAGTAGCAGCAACATGCTTTACCATACTAAAATGGTTAAAAAAAATATGCTGGATGTTACCTGAATCCACCCAGAAAACTGTGGTCCACGCCTTGATTACGTCAAGGCTCGACTACGGATGTGCTGTATTCAGGCTCAAATAAGGAGGTAACCCATAGGCTACAGATGGTGCAGAAATCTGCAGCTGGGTTTCTATGCCGAGTCCCGAGAGCAACATCTATCTCAGGCCACTTATGGAACTTGCACTGTCTCATATTGGAGAACCGAGTCAAGTTCAAAGCCCTGAGCTATATGCACCAAACCAAAACAATAAATACCCCCCATTATCTTCAATCTTTAGTCTGTCCTTACTTTCCCTCTCATAACCTCCGCTTCTCCACCCAGAGGAAATTCACAAATCCCAAAATCAAACTATTTCGGATAGGCGGAAGGTCCTTCTCTTATCCGGGCCCCTCACTGTGGAACACTCTGCCTTCAGTTCTTCGTAACGACACTGACTATGTCCATTTTCGCAAATCCCTGAAGACATGACTGTTTAAAAAATACTTTGCTTGCTTCTTCTTCTCTGTCTCGGATCTGCTTCTCTGCCGGGAAACCCTTTTTGGGTAGCTGCTGCACATTACAAATCAAATATTAAAATTAAATAAAAAATAAAAGGATAAAACATATCGAAAAACAAATATTGACAGGTACATAAGTCTATATTTATGTACGAAACTGGGTCATTAGTTGAGAGGTGTGGAAGCTGCACTCACAAAATAAACACAATCCATGCCAGGGTAAACCACAAAAGTCAACAAATAAACCTTTTGTTAACTATCTGGTATCATGGCACAAAATCAGTCTGGCCTACCTTAGAGGTAACGTGAGAAGTATTATTGTAGCACTCAAACACCAACACATTGAATACATAGCACAAGAAAAGTAAAATGTAATAAATAAAACAACACAAAAATGACAACGGTCTAATTAGTAGAACCAGAGTTATAAAGTTTGAAGTAAAAATGACAACAGTCTAATTAGTAGAACCAGAGTTATAAAGTTTTAGGTAAAAATAGCACCATAAAGTGATAGCGACTGCTAGCGAGTCGGTAAGTTTGGCTTTCTCTAAGACATGAGCTAGGATACGATTATTGTCGCTGGATAGTCTGTTTTTAAAAAAAACAACCAATGAAGGGTGAATGAGTTTTGATAAAAAAATTGTAATACGCTTAACTACTTACCAACAGCGCTTATCAACTTGCCAACAGTCGCTATCACTTTGGATGCCGAAAAGGCTTTTGACAAAGTTGATTGGGCTTACTTGGAAGCAACTCTTGATAAATGTAATCGGGGTGAGAACTTTAAGCGTATGGTAATGGCACTAAACTTTAACCCATCGGCTAGAGTTTGAGAGTGAGGTTGGATCTCATCTTCTTTTAAATTAGAACAGGGAACTTGACGGGGTTGTCGCCTTTCACACTCTCTATTCCTCTTTGCAATTGAACCTTTCAAATAGCATCTCAGGAACAATCAACAGATCACAAGGATACGTTTCAACAATTGCACAGTCAAAATAACAGCTTATACTGATGATGTGTTAGTTGTCTCCGAACATGCGGAAGCAGCTATTCCTCCACTAATGTCCTCAATCGATGACTTTGCTGCAGTATCCGAATATAAGTTGAATAAAGACAAGACGGAGGTGAAACTCCTAAATAACCTTTGGGGGAAGAAAATTATTGGTAACTCGGGCCTATTGTGGCAACCTAAATGCATTAAATACCTAGGCCTAGACTTCACAAGAGATCTGATCCCCACCCTTCAGACCAATGAAAATGCTCTCCTTAAGAAAATCTCCTTGAAGTTAGCTTGCTGGTTGCCTACATTTTTATCTTGGTGGGGAAGAGCTGAAACATTAAAAATGATGATTACTCCTCTTGTCAATTATCTAGCCTGCATGCTACCGATGACGTTTTCAAACAACTTCTTGAACAGGATCTATAAGCTTTTTAACACGTTCCTTTGGCAAAGTAAGAAACCCAGAATATCTATGAAAAAACTCCAATTACCCAAAGAAATAAAAGGTGGTCTGGGAACTATCATACTGCGTATCTTTGTAAACAGGGACCTAACTGGCTAATCCCTCAGGCTGAATACAAACCAGTCTGGATGGACATAGAAAGATCAAATATCCACGGCATGCCTTTACCTGCTCTCCTCACCATGGATATATCCTCCTACCCCACTCAAAATATATCTTGCTTAATACTTAAAGAGCCCTACTGCGACTGGAACACTTCTCCTCATTAAAAATTAACCCCTTTGAGGCTGATGACGAGCTCAGCTCGTCATGAGTGTTACCTGCCGTGCGCTCATGACGAGCTGAGCTCGTCATGAACTACGGGGTTTTAAAAACTTCAGCGCGCAGCGGGAAAACCCGCCGCACGCATGTGTTTAACAAATCCAACTTTACTGGGAGCATTGGTCTAAAAATGGCATAAATTTAGTCAAAGACCGTTTTATAGGAACCCTCCCCCTGCCTTTTTCCAGGCTTCAGGCTTGTCACGGACTAAATACAATAGATTTTTATAAACTCCGAAAAGTAAGGTCTCTCCTTACAATGCGCTCCATTAAACCTTCCGATCCGTTGATACTCTCAAAGATGCTACAGCTACTAAAGTCAGGACACACTGGCTCTAAAATATATAAGCTCCTATCCCCCAAACCTCACAAATCTCACATGAAGTGTGATGAAAAATGGGAATCCGAAGCCAACTCTAGCAATATCAAATTTGAGTGGGAGAGAATACATCTCACCCCTTCTCGAATAAAATCTCTCCAATATTATCGCTAACCAAGCTGATGCTAATAAATAGGACATACTGGACACCTGAAAGGATTTTTAAAGTCAAGCTCAGTAAAAGCCGACATGCTGGAATTGCAAATCTCACGTTGGTAACCTTGCCCACATGCTATTTCATTGCCCTATTCTACAAACATACTGGGATAAGATTTACGAGTGTATAGGCAATACTTTCAACATACCCCTCCAAGGGAATTCTCCTATGTCCTGCTAGGTGCTCTGGGCCCTGAGGTCACTGATGTGAATGATCGATACTTGTTAGATCTTATGCTTACTTTAGCCTGTAAAATTGTTCTGAACAAGTGAAAAAACTCCAAAGAAGTCTCAATTAGGATGTGGCAGGAGTGGTTATCCTTCCTTAGAGGAGCAGACAACGTTGCACTCCACGCATCTCCCTGGCATAAATTACACAGGAAACTATGGAAGGCCCTGGACGCTCCTTCTTCCTCATATGACCATCCGTGAGACTAGACTCACTTCCTCACAAGGTTTTACTTGTAGAAGGCTACATTCGCAATGACACACCTGTACTGTATTGTATTACTCCCTAAACGCAACCATCTAATCTGGACTGGACTGTAATGTATTGTATTTTCCTCTACTGCAACTATGAAATCTGTACTTGCTTGATATACTTTGACTGTTTAGTAGTCTGATTACTATCGAGGTGATGACAATGTCTGGATATCTACAGCTTCCCTGTGTTTAATGTGGCAAGGCACTTGAGTAACTTGTTGTTTTCTTTTCTTGTTGTTCTCTACTTTTGTTTGCTGCTTTCGACTTACTTTGTATTTCATATGATTTTTCAGCAATCTAACTATCGCAATCTAATTTTTGCAATCTAAATTTCACATTATTACTGTGTCATTATTATTTGTTCCTTTATTGAAAAATTTATAAAAATGACTTGAAAAAATAAAATAATAAAACAGCACCACAAAGTGCAGGTTTTTATCCCGGTGAAGAGTTTACCTTCTTTGATTCTGTGTCCATATGTGGAACCTCAGGTGGAGGTTTGCATTTGCCACAAGGAGTTTGTAGTTGCCGCAAGTTCTAGTCATTGCTGGAACTTCAAGTTGGTGGGACATGCGGGCAGTTGCTATGGGCAAGAAGAGTAGCTCACCATTGGAACTTTGCGCTAGCGGTCGATGGAGTAATCATTACTGATACGAGGAGTCCGCTTGCGGTGGTGAAGTAACCCAAAACCTCTGGGGTTATTTCAGGAGTGCAAATTGTGTAGATGTTAGGCAGGAGGAGTACACTCCTATGCCAGCCAAGGGTCCAGGACCTGTGGGCACACCATGGGGATCAGGACTCACTCCAGCAGAGGCCAGCAGCAGGTCTTAGGCAGGTCCAGGTGACGGTGTTAAGCTGTGCAGTTGCTTGGAGGGCTCTGGACGCTTGTTCTGTCACTGTAGCTCAACCAGAAGGTCAACCAACTGACCCTTTGAGTTACTTCTGGGCATACTGGGTGCAAGGCAAGCAGGTCCAGTTATCCTTCATCAGGCAGCAGGACAGTCATTCTTCTGAATCTCGCACATATCCAGGAGAGTTCTGGTGAGAGGTTCTAAAGGTGCCACATTTATACACAGTGCCAGCATTTGTGCGGAGGCAATCCCTGGCCTACTCCCAAACTGGGTCTGGTCAGTTGTTCCCCTTGGTTTGGCTTCAGACTGTCTAGGGGACAAAGCAAGGGCAGGCCTGGTGGCAATTTCCTTTTTGTGTACTTTGGGCAGGGTCTTTTGAAGTGGAATTAGAGCAGGGCACAATGCCTCACCAGACATCCCGTCAGGAAGACCCACTCCCTCTACACCCAGTGGCCTTTTGTCCTTGTGCCTGGAAAGAATGCACACCACAAGAGAGACATTCACAGTTATTTAACCCTGGACACTATGCCTTTGCACATTTGAGTTAAACAGGAAAATGCCAACTTTCTAAAATTGATTGCACAACAATGAGGGAACCTAGTAAACTGTCGGACCTGGGTATAAGTAATTACTAAACAAACTGGTCCCAATGGGAATTATTCTTATAAGACAATAGATAGAACATAAAATACCCAAGAAGTGACACACACACTAAAATGAAGTAATTCACCGACTTTATTAATCTGAATTAATTATCCGAATTCAATAGTAGATCAATTTAAACTAATTCCAGTATTGATTACATGATATGTACAATTATCAATATAATGCAGTTGCTCAAAAGTGAATAAAGCTAAAAGTTGAATAGAATGCTCGTGGATAGATAAGGAAAGGTAGAAAATTGAGGTTACAATATGTACAATATTTACAATTAGTTTCATGTACAACCTGTCTGAAATTATTATATACATGTAAGCAATTCACCAATTACAGATGCAGCAAATCTTATAAATATCTTTCAAACATGGATCAGTATATCAGTACAGGTTGATGTAAAAGGGAGGGTTGATGTTTTGTCCCCAGAATAGCGAAAGGGACAATTGTCCCCCAGGACGGGGTCTTCATCAGGACAGGGGAGCAATCTACAAAAATAGTTAATAGGTTAATCAAATATGTATTGCTTAACAGTGTGGGTACAATATATAAAGGTGGACAATCTCACCTTATAATGTAGCCACAGGGGGGCCTTTCAACGTGGGCCTGGTCAGCTCCTAAATAGATGACAGACAGGGTCCTCTTCATTGGTCCTTCTAGGGTCCTAATGGACTTCATGCTAAAATTAAATACCATAACATCCAGTTACTACGTGGCTAACAAGTCAGTATAAAAATCAAGAGGGAAAACACATGTAATCCTAAGTACTCAGCCCAGTGAGCGACAGTACTCATAGAATTTTACCCCAATGGGCGGCAGTGTTCATGGAATTTCAAACCCAACAGGGATGTTGTCTTTCTGACAGTCTATTTACCTCAAATCTCCGAATTATTCATAATTCTTCCATTGAGCTCACCTAATGCATAAAAAAGAACAACGAATATAAGAAAATGTCCTTTGTGTGAAATTACAGAAAGAGCATTACGGCACAAGCCTAAGTTACCTCTTTCTTTGCTGTATGTTCTTCTGAAAACGTTTTGCTTTATGCAGCTTCTGAGGACTGGGACAAGAAATAGAAGCATCAGCGGTCAACGTGCATGCAGGAGCACATTCACTGAATGCCATCAGTGGAGTCGAGTCATGCCATAGTCCAATTGACTAAACGGAGGATGTTTTCCCAAAGTATGATAATGGCATTACAAACCACATTTGAGATCTGTAAACATTTATTGAGGTACAGACCATTTGGTTGCAAGCAACCATATAGTATATAATTCATGGACAATGATCAACTGAAAAAATGAACATTTACGGTCATACCTGGATGGATGACAAAATCGCAAAAATGTTCGTGAATAAATTTTCAAATTGGAATTGAAACTCCATGCAGTTAAACATATTATACACAGTCAGAAGACATGAGAATGCATGAATATATTAATCATCGTAAATGAATTATCATGTAAATTGACAAGCGTTGCAACATCAATCGGGCGACCTCACCCCATGGCAGAAACCAAATCATCTTGTATCAAGAGGGACTGTGTGTACATAATGATACGGACTCTAATGTATAGTACCATCAGTCAGTGTAAGGGCCCAACTCATGTGCTTCATTAAAGGCTTAGTATTATCCTGTGTTCACTAGCGACAACTGTGTAGTGGTTTCCTCATGTTCATTGAGCCCTTGATTGACCGTTTCCCAGAAGTTGCCCCCTCTAGGGCTGAGGGTTACTTTTTCAATGACAAACCATTTGAAAAACTTCACTGACTGGTTTAGGGTGTGGAAGGGTTCCACTAGGGGTGCACCTTGTATCTTACTTTTTACCCGACTGCAATGTTGTAATATGCATGTTTTTACTTTCTGACGGGTCTGGCCAATATAAACTAAACCACAGAGGCAAAGGATGGCATAGATCACATCTGTGCTATTACAATTTGTGTGGTTCTTGAGTTTAAGATTGCGTACCCTTTAACTGATTTTTTTATCTCTGAAGTCAGGTCACATGCTTAACAATGTCTGCTTTGGAAATGCCCAATGATTTGGGGTAGATTCTACATTGATCGTATTGAGGGCTGCGGAGAGCCCATAAAAAGGAAAAAGCGACATGGTCTCTAACGTTCTTTCCCCTCCTGATAGAAAGCAACAGTGGCTCACACATTTCAATTTTGTCTGATATCAAATTCCAATGCTTGTTAATAGTGCGTCTTAGGTAATTGCTAATTGTACAATATGTGGGGACTCAAATCATTCTGCACCCGTATGGGGTTTGGGTTCTAGTAATGATTCCCTGAGATTAAACCATGCCCTCTTCCGGGCTTTCTTAAGTAAACTCTTGGCATACTCTCTTTCAGCTTACCTCTGTTGTAAAACCCCAGAATCCTTCAAATAATCTGTTTTGTGTAAACAATTCCAGTGTATCCTCAGGAATTGCCCAAAGGCAAGTTATCTCTGAGATTTCTCAGGTAATGGTGTCCCTTTCACTGCTTTTTCTGAAAAGGTGGTGTGCAGTTGCCCTTCCTCTGCTCTGATAGTAATATCCAGGAAATCAATGCTAAAGTGACTATATTGAATCATGAACTTAATTTCTTGTGACCTTTCATTCAGCCAAATATGGAAGGCTTGGAGGTCAGTATCACTCCCAGTCCTGATGAAAAGGGCATTGTCAATGTAAGGTTTCCAATGGGATATATTGTCATTGGTGAAAATGAAGCTGTTTTCATAATGATCCATGTATAGTATTGCTAAATTAGGCACCAAGCTAGCTCCCATGGCAACACCTTTGGTTTACAGGAAGAAATATCCTTGGGAAATGAAAAGGTTTTTCCTCATGGCAATTTCCAACAATTTCAAAAGAAATTCTGTAGGAACTTGGACAGCTTGAGACCTATTGCTAAGGGCTGTCTTTATGGCTTCCAGAGCATGTCTCTGGGAGATACATGTATATAAAGATGTGATATCCCTGGTGACCAGTAGTTGTTGCATGGCATTAAAGGCAGCTTTGTCAACCACACAAATTGTCTCCATTATATCTCGTAAATAAGTTTTGGTAGCATCCGCACAAGGTTTGAAAAAATATTCAACATATTTGCAAAAGGGTTTATTTATTTATTTATTTATTTTATTTTATAGCATTTATAAGGCGCACAGCTACCCACAAAGGGTTTCCCGGTGCCGAATTAGCAAAATACAGGACACAACTAGAGAGAGAACAGATCAGAAGGCAATTATTTGTCGAACAACCAGGTTTTTACGCTTTTCCTGAAACTCCTGTAATTTTCTTCCTTGCGTATATGAATGGGCAATGTGTTCCAAAGAGTTGGACCCAGGTATGAAAAGGATCTCCCGCCCATTCTAGCCCGTTTGTACCTAGGTACCGCAAAGTTCGCTGATGTACATGAACGAAGATTGCGATTGGGAAGGTAAGGCTTGGCAAGGTCTTGAAGATACTTGGGAGCAGTCCCAGCTTTGATTTTAAACAGATAGCTCAGGGTTTTAAAGCGAATCCGGTTTTCAACCCTGAGCCAGTGCAGGTCCCTAAGATGTTTAGTGATCCTGGCGGATCTGGGGATTCTGCAAAGCAGTCTGGCCGCAGCGTTTTGTACCAGTTGCAAGCGTCTTATTACTGCTTTGTTTGCGCCCAGGTACAAGATGTTACCGTAGTCAAGCCGAGATGTCACTAAGGCATTGAGTACGGTCTTCTGGGTGGTATGTGGCAACATCCAGACAATTTTGCGTAGCCATCTGAGAATAGTGAAGCATATGCCTGCCACTTTGTTGGCTTGCTGTGTCATGGATAGACTGTCATCTATGATGACCCCAAGGTTTCTGACCTGAGTGGCTGGTGGCGGGAGCTTACCCAATGACGTCGGCCAGTGGGGATCACTCCAAAGATCTTTACTATTCCCTAGGAGGAGGATCTCTGTTTTCTCCCCATTCATTTTAAGTTGGTTAGCCGACATCCAACAAAATATTTCGTGAAGGCCTATTTTTAGTGCAGATGGAGCAGACGGGTCAGATTTGGAGAGTGAAAACAAAATTTGAGAATCGTCTGCATAGGTCATTAAGACAAGACCGAAATTTTCTGCAAGGTTGGCTAGTGGTCGAAGGTACAAGGGTTCCAATATGGACCCACATCCCGAGACAATGGGGCATCCCGAAGGATATGTGTCACATTTTTATGGATCTTCGGAAGGGTGTATATAGGGGGCATACAAGGATGTCTTTGATTTAAAAAGGCATGTTCAGATTCAGTGAGACATCCCTCACTAAGTCCGTTGTGGCCTTAATGAGTTTACAGATCTAATGTGTGGGGTCCACAGTCAGCTTAGTATAGCTATCCCCATCTGTAAGCTGAGTGTCAATTTCCCTTTTATAATCAGTGATATTCTGAATAACAATCGCGCCGCCCTTATCCACTGGTTTGATGACAATATCTCTATTGCCCTTCAGAGATGCAAGTCCCATACGTTCTGCTTTAGAAATATTGTAATTTCCGTATTTCTTCTGGGTAGCCAAATTCAATACATCTCTGTGAACAACTTGTTCATATGCAATTATCTTGTGGGGCATGGAGTGAGCCGGAGGAATAAAAGTTGATTGACCCCTCAAGCCCGTGTATGAAGAGACAGGAGATGTGGGTACCTTGTTGGGAAAAAACTTTAATCGTATTTTATGGAAAAAAATTACGGAAAAATGTATGGACCTCCATTTTCAGATTGAATGAGTTGGGCAAGGTCGTGGGAACAAAGGATAGGCTTTTGCTGAGTACTTGTTCTTCATAGTCCGAAAGTACATAATCAGACAAATGAATGATTGAATTGGGTTATTTGACTCCTACCATCTGGAGTGTTGTGCCTGTGTCTATATGTCCCCATGGCTCTTTTGTTGAAACTGAACCTGCTTCTGACCAATGTTCCTGCCCCCTCGCCATCCCCGCTGTCTTTGTTGACATTGATTCTGGGAGGTGCCCACTCCCCTGGGTTGTCTACATTCCTCGTTCCCTAAAAAAGGTACCTGAGGCTCTACTGGATATTTGTAGTCCTGGGTATAGTCTTGGTGGTAATATCCTGAACTGGTGCAGGGGGTTTCTGTATGACTTCCAGTACTACTAGCTCCTGAAGAATCAGAGAAAGTGGTAAATCTTTTGTAGCCTCTTCCTCGTGTGGGATACCTGCCTTTTGTGCCCTGTTTATAGTAGTCCTTCTGTAGGTAAGAATATGTGATTTTTTTAAATCATAAAATCTGATTTCCTTTGCCAATTTATCTAAATTAAAAGCCTGTGTGTTGGTATCAAAATCTTGTATTTTTTTTCTAAATGTTCCAAAGCTTCTCTAGCATTCACAAGCACTCGTGTCTTCAGTTATCTCAAGTTTGAGATCGGCAGTCTCTTTCATAAGCTTCTCAACCTGTTCTAAAGCAGTCTCAACCCGTAGGACCATCCAGTGACAGGAACAATTGTTGGCTACAAAGCTAACGTTTTCTTTGAATTTAGGGATGTCCACATAGATAGCATGATCATTTCTAACCTGTAGCCCGACAGGAATGATGTTAGCCTGTAAATTATTGGTCACTAAAGGTCTGTGTAATCTTGTGTGTATAAGTCTGTTTTCTAGCCTCTCTAGTCTATTAATCTTATCATTTAGGGTAAATTCAATGATCACTGGTGCTGAACTCAGAAAGCCTGACCCGGCTTGCCCTTATATCACCCTGTTTATATATTACTCAGTACAAGGTAATGTCTCGTCTCTGACATGGCAAATACATTAAAACTAATGAATCCTAGTATTTGTGGATATTAATCCTTGAAAAAAATTCTCACAGGTAAGTACCTGCTCAGACAAAACCATTACACAACAATGGGGGAACCCAGTAGACCAAAGGACCTGGGTATAAGTCATTACAAACGGGAATTATTATTATAAGACAATGGATTGAATATAAAGTACCTAAGAAGTGACACACACTAAAATGAATTAATTCACCGACTATATTATTATAAATTAAGTATCCCATTTAATACATGAATTCAATAGTAGATCAATTTAAACTAATTCCAGTATTGATTACATGATATGTATGTACAATTATCAATATAATGCAGTTGCTCCAAAGTGAATAAAGGTAAGTGTTGAATAGAGTCCTCGTGGATAGATAAGGAAAAGTAGAAAATTGAGGTGACAATATGTGAATTATTTACAATTAGTTACTTGTACAACCTGTCTGAAATTATTATATACATTTAAGCAGTCCACCAAGTACAGATGCAGTAAATTATTTTAATATCGTTCAAATGTGGATCAGTATATCAGTACGGGTTGATGTAAGAGGCAGTGTCAACATGTTGACGCAGGGATGGTGAAAGTGCCAATTATCCCTCAGGACGGGGTGTCCATCAGGACAGGGGAGCAACCTACAAATATAGGCTGTGATTTCACCAAAAATGTGTCACTTAAAGGTGTCAATAGTCCGGGTACAATATATAAAGATGGACAAGCTCACCTTATAATGCAGCCACCGTTCAATAATCAATGAGGCCTTCCACGTGGGCCTGGCCAGATTCTAAATAGAGGAAAGACAGGGGCCACTTGAGTGGTGCTGGTAGGGTCCTAATGGATGTTATGCTAAAATTAAATACTGTAACGTCTAGTTACTACGTGGCTAACAAGTCGGATAAAAATTAGGAGGGAAAACAGATGTAAACTTAAGTGCTCACCCCAGTGAGCGCAGTACTTATAGAATTTCACCCCAATTGGAGGCAGTGCTCATGGAATTTCAAAAGCTATCCTTCTTCAGGCAGCAGGGCAACCCTTCTTCTTAATCTTCCACATGTCCAGGAGTGTTATGGTGAGAGGGTCTAAAGGTACCATATTTATACCCAGTGCCAGCTTTTGTGAGGGGGCAATCCCTGGCCTACTCCCAAACTGGTTCTGGTCTGTTGTTCCCCTTCCCCTTGGTTCGTCTTCAGACTGTTTAGGGGGACAAAGGCAAGGGCAGGCGTGGTGTCAGTTTCATTTGTGTGTGCTGCAGGCAGGGTCTTTTGAAGTGTAATTAGGGCAGGGCACAATGCCAAACCAGTCATCTCGCCAGGAAGACACACGCCCTCTACCTCCAGGGGCCTTTTGTCACTGGGCCTGGAAAGAATACACACCACACCACAAGAGAATCATTCCCAGTTATGTAACCCTGGACACTATGCCTTTGCATAGTTGGGTTAAGCAGGAAAATTTCAACTTTCTAAAAGTGGCATTTTCCAAATAGTAACTTAACCCGTTGCCAGCGCTGAAAATATTCCGCGCTAGTGCGGAACGTTCCATTGTGCGAATGAGATTGGAACGTTCAGCGGACGTGCGCAGCCCTAGCGAGGTAGTGCACGCGACGACCGCTGAACGTTCCCCGCACTTAAGGGGTTAACATTTTACTTAATCTTTAAAGGGGCTTTTAAATTACAATTCAAACGACTGGAAGAAGCATTTTCCTATCCATTCCCAAACTGAAGGTATTACTTATTCAGTGCAATAAGGTAAACTAGTGTTAGTCTATGAAATAAATAGCCTTACTACAGAGAAAACGACATGCGTTTTTCCCTGACACCGCATATAAAACTTAAATATTCATGTCCTACTTTTTAAAACCTTGTATTCCGCCTTTAGGGCCTACCTTAGGGGTGAGTTCTGATAAAAGGTTTATTTTGCTAGGTCAAAATAGCAGTTTAATACTGCACTACAAGCTGCAGGGGCTTGAGTAAGGTTAATACCATTTACTAGGGACGTACAAGTAAATTATATGTGGCAATTAGGGGTATGGCAATTTTACCGCTTTTAGCGTAGAGAGCATAAGCACTTTGCCACTGGTTAGCAGTGGGAAGTGCACAGACTCTTAAAGCCAAAATATTTTCCCTTGTCCTCGTCTGTCGAGTCGTCCCCCCAACCCACCCCACCGCTCTTACCTGCAGAGGCCGCTCCTGCAAGTTTAGTAAAAATAGGGGAGTGAAGTTGTAATGCCAGGTCAAGAATGTCAGGTCTAATAATTTTAAATGCCTACCTTCATATAAATGTCCCTATGTGGTACATATATATTCAAGGTATCTAGATGTGAGGTTAGGACTCGCAAATCTATACTTTTCTTCAGTTTACAGGCCCTGGGTGCATACAGTACCGTTTACAAAGGACTTACAAATAAATGAAATGTGCCATTCAGGTGTAGGCCAATTTAACCATGTTTGAGGGAGAGAGCATAAACACTTTACCACTAGTTAGTAATGGTAAAGTGCACAGAATACTAAAGCCAATAAAAACAAATCCAGAAACACAGGAGGAGTAGATTCAAAATATATTCCTAATATATAAGTTCGAATACTTTTTCCAGGAAAACCCTGCTTCATGTGCCCCTTTAAAAGACTGGATTAAAAGGAAAGGGAAGCGATTGAAGGACTTGCATTTTTACCCAGTGTTTTTCATCAATTCTATCAAATTGCTTTATACATTTTCCTCCTATTAGGTATAATTTTACAATTCTTACACAGCAGTATATGATTCTTGATGACTATGAGTTTACTGAAAGATTTCCAATGCGTGGAGTGTTTTACCAGAAATATATCTAAGATATAGTTAATAGCAGTTTGCTTTATCATTGACACTTTACCCCTCCTAATTCAAACCCCCAATGTAGTTCTCTCTCTGTTTCGAGCAATAAAGATTGATAACTTTTCCACTCAGACAATGACTTTTTTTTAAAGACGGACACTGGTGGAATTCTAAGTGTCTACTTCACTTTCCTGTTGAAGAATTGGTCAACATTCCCAATAGAACGATCTTTAATTTAGCACTCAACAGGAAATTCACTGCCTTTGTTAAACATATGCCCTTTTTAGGTTTCTCCTGCACAGTGCTTGCGAAATCTCTTGTGCTTAATATCTTAAAAGGGGGCTCGTATCAGTTCTTATAGCTGAATGACTGTGTTCATTTTCTTTTGAGTGGAACTTTTTTTTGTTAACTTCCTCTGGCTGCATGCATTTGCAATACTTCTACTATAGTAGTTCACAGTGTTTAAGCCCCATTCACTGTCGAGATAAGTTTTTTTCCCATGGAAAAGGCAGACTGCTTCTAACCGTATGCTGGAATGTTTGCTTTTTATTTCTTCGTTGTTATGTTATGTTATGTAACGTCTCTTTTATAGCGCACAGCTACCCCGAGGGGTGTCCCGGCGCTTTGGCAAAGAGACCTGAGACAGGAGAACACAACGCAGCTACTCGCAGAGGTCAAGAAGAATCAAGCGGAAAAAAGCCAAGTCTTTCTGAAAGAAAGGAGACTGTTGGCTTTCCTAAGGGCAACAGGGAGCTCATTCCAGCAGCGTGCAGCCAGATAACGGAAGGATCGACCTCCGATCCGGGCAAATCTAATAGGAGGAACCTCAGCTTTGGCCAGCAAGGCCGATCGCAGGGTCCTCCTCGGTGCATAAAAAGCCATGCGCTTCCTGATGTAAATCGGGCCAATGGAGTGAAGGGCCTTAAACGCCAGGGTCAAGATCTTAAATGTGATTCTTTTAGAGATAGGCAACCAGTGCAATCTCTTGAGCAATTCAGAAGCTTTTGCTCTGCGTGGAAGGCCAAAGATGGCTCTTGCCGCTGAGTTCTGCACAATTTGCAGGCGAGCCAGCAAATATTTAGGTAGCCCTAAGTAGAGGGCATTGGCGTAATCCAGTCGCGATCCTATTAGCGCCTGAACGACAATTTTTTTGTGTTGCGTGGACAGCAGCGGAAGAAACTTTCGGAGCATCTTCAAAATGCCGAAACATTTCCCAGCCAGCCCGATGATCTGGGGTCTGAAAGAGAGGCCGTCATCACACAGCACCCCGAGGTTTTTAGCTTGGGTGGAGACCGTATCAGGAGGAAACATGTCCTGAGGCCACCAAATTTTCCAGCTGGGATCAGGAGGACATCCGAAAAAAAATAGCTCCGACTTATCGGAGTTGCATTTCAGGCTATGCCGCTGAAACCAGGCGAAGACCGCACTCAGGCAGTCTTTGATCCTGTCACCATCAAAAGCCTCTACCTTCCTGCATGTGAACAGGAGCTGGGTGTCATCAGCGTATGATATGATCTGGGCACTGAAGGCCTCCGCCACCGCCGCCAGAGGGGCCATATAGATATTGAAGAGGGTGGGGCTCAGGATAGACCCTTGAGGAACCCCCACCTCTAGCGACGGCATTTCAGCGGAGAAAGGAGGTGCCCAGATCACCTGTCGACGGCCGGACAAAAAAGATTTAAACCAGTCCAACACCGTCCCACGAATCCCGATCTCCCAGAGTCTTAAAAGGAGATCGTCATGGGGGACGGTGTCAAAGGCCGCCGACAAGTCAAGCATCACTAAAATAGCCTTTCCCCCACGATCAAGAGTTTCTCTGATGGCATCGGTGATCTCAAGAAGGGCTGTCTCCGTGCTATAATTAGCCCAGAAGCCCGATTGAGAATCATGGAGAATGTTATTGCTCTTGATAAAGTTGGTAATCGAGTTCTGCACATGTTTCTCAATCACCTTCGCCAGAGCAGGAAGAAGGGAGATCGGCCTATAATTAGCGTGCACTAGGGGATCTAAAGTGGGCTTTTTGAGTAGCGGCAAGATCAAAGCATCTTTCCACGCCAAAGGAACCACTCCCGTACTCAGGGAGAGATTGAGCATAGGATTAAGCAAGATGTTAACTGCCGTTGCTACTTTACCCAGGCATTTCGCTGGACAGGGATCCAGTGGTGAGCCAGAACGAAGTCGGGACAAAAGATCAAGAGAGGTGGCACAAGACAAAGGCGGAAAAACCGATAATACGGGGCACTTCTCTTCCGATGGTGTGGGGAAGGAGATCGGTTTCCCGATCGATGGAATGCGGTCCACATCCGGGAAAGAGTCCTGGATAGCCTTGATTTTATGTACAAAGAAATCCCCAAGTTGGCTAATCCAAACTTCGTAATGAGAGTGAGATGGCAAACAAGAGGCAGGGGAAGCAAACTCCTTTACTATGCTAAAGAGTTCTTTACTGATGTTTTCTGCTTCCTCAATTCTGCGCTCTTGATACACTTTTTTCCCCTCAGAAATGTGCTTGTGGTAAAGCCTGATTGCATCCCGATATTTTAGTTTATCATCTGGCCCATATTTACGCCGCCAAACTCTTTCGGCCTTTTTGCAGTCTTGACGCATTTTCCTTAAAAAAGGGGTAAACCAGGGGGCAGAGATATGACTAGTCACAGATTTAACTGGCTTAGCTGGGGCTAGCTCATCAAATCTGGCTGTCAGCCACTTTTGAACCAAGTCTAGATTTTCTTCCAAGTCATCCGTAAGCAAACAAGGATGTTGGTGGAGGGCATCAGCTAGCATTTCTGCCGTAACTGAATAAAAAGATCTCGTTTGTCGTTTCGAGTCTTTCTGCACTCTGTGGCCAGTCATAGCCAAGAAAGGAATACTAAAGCTAATTAAAAAATGGTCAGACCATAGCACTGGAAGCGGCATAGACACATCAATCTGCTTTGTGGAAAAAATTTGATCAATTGTATGGCCTTTGTTGTGAGTTGGGCTATCAATGTACAAAACTAGCCCTAGCAACGAGGTAATATCCTGCAGCTTAATCGTGTCAGGGTCCGCTACAATGTCCATATGAAGGTTCAGATCCCCCAGCATAATACAAGGCTCTGATCTCAAGCAGGGCACAGAAAGCGCCGCCTGCAAATCGTCAAAGAAAGATCCAATAGGCCCAGGAGCTCTATAAATAAGGAGCACAGTGCACGTCTGACGCAGCGATAGGCCAAGTGTAAAACCTAAGGCTTCACACCCTGTGATGTTATCAACAGGAAACGTTGTGCACATTAGACCTTTATCCACAATCAGAGCCACGCCCCCTCCCCTGCCCCCAACTCTATCCTTTCTAAAAATGGTATAGTTCGGAGGTAAGGCACTAGCCAAATCCGGGCCAGAGCTCTCCCCAAGCCAAGTCTCCGTTAAAAATAGGCAGGATATTTTAGAGTCAGACAATAAGTTCCAGATGTCCGTGGAATGTCTGCAGAGGGATCTAGTATTGAGGGGAGCACATTGACAGTATACAATGGAAGGATCAGACGTGATCCCCTTCGAAACACCTGGCCGCCAGCCGCATGTCGGGCAGCCTTTCTTAAGAAGGCGGCCTCCAGGAAAAACATACTGGCAGGCAGGGGAATGTTTACGCAGAGCAGACAGCTCAGCGGAGCTGTAAGCAACCATCCAAAACTAAACTTTACAATCAGCAAGAGACCATAACAAAAAACTCCGCCAGAGTCCTACCTCGTCCGCCTCCGAGACGCTGACGAGCGCAGACGGGCAGGACTCTGGCACGACTCAGGCGCAGGGAAGGCGCGTCACCGCTGCGCATCAGGAGGCGAGCATTAAATAGCCTTCTCTCAGCGTGGCCGGACGCAGGGACGCTACAAGATGGCGTCCGCTACTCCTGCCCAACCCAAGATGTCTCTCCCCACCACAAACCTCCCCAGGACCGGACCCGCAAAACTGCGGTGCAATTTCCACAAATTAGAATGCAGGTAAGGGACTGGACAGCGTTACTAAAAGCAAGGGATAAGAAAATTAAAATTAAAATAATATACAAAAACGGACTGTTTTAAAAATGATGCAGAGCTGCGCACTAAGCGCACGAAACCAACAGCGAGGCGCCGCTGCGACTCTCACCCGCAGGATGCCTTTGCCAGTTGTGTATAGCCGATACTTTAGCCTTAGAAAGTTTGTGGCCTTTTGTATTCATGTTACAGTACCTTACTTTGTAGGCATTATCAAATTGATTTTTTCAACTTAATCTATTTGATTATTATGATCAAATTCTAATGTTGTAATACACATTGTACGTTATAACTAAAGTTAATATACAAGAGCTATGCGATATTTAACAACTAAACAGGAAGTCACAAGTGCAGTTACCTTGCAGACAACAGGGTATTGATTTCAATGGTGCAGCAGGTGCAGTGACACCAGGACCAAAAGTTCTAGGCACCCCACTAAACACCTAATATTGCAATGTTTTGCTACTAAACAGTCAGTCACAAGTGCAGTTACCTTGCAGACGAAAGTGTCATGATTTGAATGGTGCAGCAGGTGTAGTGGCACCTGGTCCAAAAGTTGTCAAAAATTCTCTAAACACCTAATATTGCTATATATTACTGCTAACAGGCAGTGACAATTGCAGTTACCTTGCAGTTAAAAGGGGTTTGGTTTAAATGATGCAGCAGGTGCAGTGACACCGGGGCCAAAAGAAGTCATAACTCCACTAAACATTAAAATATTGCTATATTTGACTACTAAACAGGCAGGCACAAGTGCAGTTGTCTTGGAGGCAACAGGGTCATTGTATGAATTGTGCAGCAGATGCAATGGCACTGGGCCCAAAATATCAGAACTTTTCTAAACACCTAACATTGCTATATTTTACAACTAAACAGGCAGTCACAAGTGTAGCTATCTAGCAAGCACTAGGGCCATGATTTCAATAGTGCAAGCACTCTGAATTACCTTACAGGGGACGACAAAAAAAATATATATAATACTTGTAAATCTCTATCTGCACCCACACGATAAAATCAGAGGTAGTCAACAACTGTATGAAGAACTGGTGAATATAATAACGGAGGAGAAAACAAACAGCTGGATCATCACAGGGGATTTAACCTAAACATGCTCAACAACAGAGCTGAGGAAAATTATCCGGAAGAGGTCCCATTTGCATGGGAAGCAATACCACAAGATAACAACACAGACGGAAGACCCAGAAAAACTTCTCAAAAGCTTCTGGTGTTTTTAGAGCAACTGGACATTCATGCACTAAATGGAAGATTTTCAGGTTATCGCCCACAGACAGCCACATTTCACAATGCAGTATCAAGTACCACAATAGACTATACATTCTGCTCTCGCTGCATGTTCTCAAAAGTAAAGGTCTATGGCATTGGAAGTCTAGATTATAGCGATCATCTGCCTCAGGAAATTACGGTAGAAGTGCCATCAATATGCAAATTGCTTTCAGCAACATTCTGCCCAGGGTTTACTAATAACGAGAAAAGAGTGAAATGTAGAACAAACGATCCAGAAAGCCTCTTTTCCCTTGCAAAACAACTCCCTGGGAAAGCGCAAGTAGCTGATCCCGATCTAAAAGGAAGCAGGGAGGCGTTCACAAAAACCCTACGGAACAGTTGCGGAGACATAAAAGGACGTTCTCAAAATAGGAGAACGGCTCATCCTCAAAACCAACGCTTATGCCACAATTCCAGAAATAAAGCCTAATTAAAAAAAGCTAAAAGCATTGATAAGCCTCACACTGCGGAGGCTAAAGAAAGACCCCACGGCACTGCAAGAACTGAGGCAGCTAAAAGCCACCCGCAGGAAACTAACTTGGCGAATTAGAAAAGAAGCTGAAGAGTCTCTTTGGGCTAGACTCCTTCACGACATCAGTTACAACAATAGCGCGCAATTCTGGCAGAAGATCAATGCTCTGTCTAACCCGCGGATCCAGGGCATCAACTCACTCGTTATAGAAGAGGCATGGACAACCTTGTGAAGTGGAAAGGATCACTTATATGCAGGAACAGTCAGGAGGCGAACAGGTTGAATAGAAAGATTTATTTCCACAAAGTCAGCGTATCCACAGGAGCACGTCTGCACTCAGCAACCTCCACCTGCATAAGTGCCTAAAGCCACAGTTGGAAGCTACTGGTTGAAGACGCCTCGAGAAATGCATCTCTTGAAGATAAACATTCTTCAAGAGATGCCCGACCACAAATACAGAACATACAGCACGTGTGAGCTGTCAGAACTAACTGCACGTGCAAGTAACATCAAAGAACAGAACACATAACTCTAAGCACTCTACATCTCCTCCCTCCCCACAAAATAAAGAAATAAAGAAATTACAAGCAAACTTAACAAATAAAAATCTCTAAAGCGTGAAGGAAACAAACAATTCCTATGAGACCTAGATGGCAAATCAGAAGAGGGAGAGGGGAAGGAAGAACATGAAGCTTCAGCATTTTCTAAAATGTCTTGAGAAGGAAAAGAAACATCACTCAACATATCTTGAGGAGGTAAAGGAACATCATTTAAAACTGGAGCTTCCAGCTGAGTTGTAAAATCATAAAAGGAACAGGAGGGGCTCTCATCACCATGCTTAGTTCTAAGAACCTTCCTAGCCTGTTCAGAAGTTAACTTTACAACAGCACGTTTGTTACACCACCCTCTTTTATCTAGAAACAGTGATCCTTTAGATACTTTGAGAACCTGAGTTGGAAGTGAAAACTTTGACAAACCCTTCTTCACTCTATCAACAGTCTTCACCATAACCCAATCACCTATTACAAATGATTCTGGAATTGAAATTACTTTAGAATCAAAGTTCCGCTTCTGCACTTCCTGTTGTCTTTCAACATTACTTTTAACAACTAATTTGTCTGAACAGGCTATACATTTAGTCTTTTCTGAAGCCAAATCCTTAATCCAGGAGGGACAGACAATACCATGTGGATTCCTCTTTTTCAATAGCCTGAAAGGGGATATGCCTGTAGTAGAATGAGAAGTAACTAAGTATGCCCAAACTTTTTCCCTTAAAAAATTCTCAACATCCATACTACATGAAGTTGCACTCTGAATGCCCTCCTTCAAAAACCTGTTCATACGCTCAATCAAACCATTTGACGAGGGAGAATAAAGCGCAACCCTTAAATGTTTCACCTCAAACCCCTTTAAAAACTCTTCCATGACACCAGAACAGAAATGTGAACCATTGTCACTAACAATTTCTCTTGGAGGACCCTCTGTCCTAAAAACTCGTTTCAAGAAACGTATTGCTGACACTGAATCTGGATTTGCACAAAAATCAAAATCAAACCACTGAATGATAATCCACAATTGAAACTATGTAACGCTGAGATTGCGAAAGAATCTCAAACGGACCGGAAAAATCAATGGCCAACTTGTCCCAGGCCTCTTCAGGAACTGGAACATTGTGCAGCGGTAAATTCTGTAACTTTCAGTGTTTATCTGACACCAAACAAGTACTACAAGCGTCAATCCATTCATTTACATTTCTCTCCATGGCAGGCCACCAGAAATGTTCCTTCAACTTACGTGAAGTCCCACCGACATCTAAATGACCCTGGTGAGCTGCCAAAAACACCTTCTTACGCAAGGCTAAAGGAGGAACTCATCGATCCCCCCTAAAAATAACTCCATTAATTATTGTTAATTCCCCAGATACCTGCGCAAAAGACTTAAAAGGGGCAGGAAGGGAACGTATCCTGGGCCAACCTGATACTATCAAATTCTTCACAGCCACAAGAACATCATCATCCGAATAGCATTTAAACCAATCCTCCTCTGAAATAGACAGTGGAAAAAACACCAAGTCTTCTAAAGAGGCCACAACACACTCAACATCATCCTCCAGCACATTATCATTATTATCTAAAGGCAACATCGAAAGAGCATCAGCTCTCATGTTCTTACCTCCAGCAATATGGTGAATACTAAAGTTAAATTCATGCAACTTGGAAAGAATTCTCACCAACCTCGAAGAAGCTTTTCCAGTGCCATTTCCGTTCAAAAGATGTAACAAGGGCTTATGATCACTATAAAGCAAAAAGTGAGAACCCCAAATGTAGACCGTAAACTTTTCAACCGCCCACGCACAAGCAAGAGCCTCTATTTCAATGGTACTGTAGTTGCACTCAGCACTGTTAAGTGACCTAGATGCAAACCCAATAGTATGTTCCAAAGAACCATTCCACTGACAGAGAATAGCACCAAGGCCCTTCTGACTTGCATCCACATAAATACCACACTTCAGACCTGGCGTAAAAGATGATAACCCAGGCGAATTCACAATTACCTTCTTGATGTTATTGAAGGCTATATCCGCTTCTGCATTCCACAAAAATGCAATATCCTTTTTAATTAACACTCTAAGGGGTTGAACCAACTGGGAATAGTTCATGACGAACCTAGAATAATACTCAGTGAGACCGAGAAAAGATCTCAAAGCATCCTTATTACCTGGTACGGGCACATTTGAGATAGCTTGGGTAAGGGAAAGTTTAGGTTTAATACCCATAGTCGAAATCGAATAACCCAAATAGTCCAATTCCTCTACAAAAAATTTACATTTCTTTTCACCAAGAGTAATGCCAACATCTCTGAAACGTGTCAAAACAACTCGCAGATCCCTGATATGCTCATCAACACTCTTTGAATGAATCAAGACATCGTCCTGATACGCCTGGACACCCTTAATATCACACAAAACACTATCCATAAATATTTGAAATACGCTCGCGGCGCTCGCCAACCCAAAAGGGAGCCTCAAGTATTTGAAAGCCCCAAAAGGGGTTATAAATGTGGTGAGCTCCGCTGAGCACTTCGTCAAAGGAATTTGGTGATATGCACTCCTCAAATCCAAAAGAGTAAACAATTTGGACTCCGCAATTCCAGTGAGAAGCTCCTGTATCCTTGGCAAAGGATAACAGTCAATTAAGATGTTTTGGTTTAACGATCTAAGGTCAGCACATAAACGAATACTTGAGTCCTTTTTTTTTACGACCACAATCGGACTGACCCACAAAGATGAGTCCACAGCTTCAATTATTCCTTCTTCTACCATCTTCATTAACACTTTCTTCAAATCCTCCCTCGCACTAAGAGGTACATTCCTCAACCTATGTATCACAGGGACCGCATTAGGCTTAAGGCGAATACGATGTTCATAATTTTTGATCATGCCAACAGAATCATTAAAAACTTCTGGAAACTCAGAAACTATTTTGTTTACAATTCCCACATCAACAGAATTAACTGAGCAAAAGTTACTTTCTTCGTTTATCTGTACAGGAAATTCAGATCCAGGAACCAGCTTGAGGCCCATCTTGGCAAGATCCTGCCAATCCACAATGCATTTCCCATCAGTGGCCACATAAACTTTTGTATAAATACTCCTGCCCAAACAAGTCACACTCGTTATGAAGAAACCCCACATATCAATCTCTTTTCCCCCATATCCCTTTGGTATGACATCCAAAGGTTCAAGTGTAACTTTACAAGACCAGTGTGTATTAAATAAAACATCTGATATAATTGTCATGGGTGCGCCTGAATCTGCCATCATATCAATTGCTATGTGATCAATAATCACCTCACAAGTAGGATCCTTCACTCGTTCCATACCAATGGAATCAACCATTAGAATGGAAACTAAGTGAATAGAAAGAATTTCCTTTTTTACTCAACTTCTCTGTTGACCCCCCTGAGAAGCACCAATATCAACAGAACTAATGGTTGCATTTTTCATTTCAGAGTCAATAATCTGAACATCCGAATCTTCACCTGTAAAGGAAGAAATATTATTAATTTGAAAACCTTTTCTGTTTCGACAAACAGATTGAAAGTGCCCATTTCTTTGACAAAAGGAACACTTTTTCCCTTGAGCTGGACATACAGGACTATTACCAAGGTGTGTCTTAGATCCACACCGAAAACAAAATGCACTTGACCTCCTCTGAAATGGTCTATTTCTGGAATATACCGCATTCACACTCAAGTCAGTTTGATGAAAAGGTGAAATGTTTTCAGTAATGCACTTTGAAGAGACAATTGACCTCTCAATCCCTTTTGCCATTTCTAAAACCTCAGACAAGGAAGGGTCTCTGCAGCTCAATATTCTTTCTTGTATTTTTTGTGGCAGCATTTGTACACAAATTGGTCTCTTAAAACCGTGTCCAAGTATGCCCCAAAATTGCACTCTGCCGCAAGATTCCTTAGTGCAGAAATGAACTCTTCTACAGTCTCATCCTGCTCCTGACGTCTTTTCATAAAATTAAACCTTTCAAGCATGACACTGGGCTGTTCAAGGAACTTCCTATTCAATTTCAAAATTGCAGCAGCATATTCATTCATGGCATCCCCACTACCAGAAGCTGGCAGTGGATTTGGTAAATTGTCAAACATTTGCCTTGCTTCTTTGCCCAAATTACTGTAAAGAATTGCCATTTTTCTCTTTGCGGAGTACTCATCCGCTCCTATGGCAACCAAGTAGCTCTCAAAATTTTTAAACCAGAGTCTCCATGGTTCTTTTGGCTTCCCAGGGACTGGTAAAAAGTAATTCAAACTCACAATCTGCTGATTTGTGGCCATTCTCCTTTTTTTTTTATAAAGTTATTAAAGTCCTTTTAAACTTAGGACAGCAAAAATCTGTTAAATACTCTTAGAAACTTTTTAAACTTCTCTCTCTTTCTTTTAAATGCGTTACTTGGAACAATAAATGAGTCAGTTTAAACTTCACCTTTTTTTTTTTTAAATAAAACGCTCCAAAATACTTAAATCTCCTAAGTCTCTCAATCAGGAATAAAATTCGGAGTCATCCGCTTTGATTTACCCAAATCCTTTTGAAAGCGCTCACCATTAAGGCTCTCTCTCCTCATGATCGGTTATTCTCCTTCCGGTAAATGGTTACCATGGTAACTCAAGCAAGCTCTCTCCGAAGATACAAGATGGCCCGATGCGTAATTACGCTCCTGCACGCATGCGCGTGATGACGTATGTTCGAGACGAGACTACGATCTCGCTCACGTCACAGAGGAACCGCCAATGAGCTTGTTAATCCTCAAAAAGGGTTAAAATATCTGCTTTCTTGCCGTAGCAGTCAATTTGAGGCGGATTTTCAGGACGTGGAGATTCAACGAAGCCTTTAAACTATGGATGAGCTTATTTCAAGATCGTGCAAAGTAGGTGATACGCTGTTTTTCGTTAAAAAGCATCCTTCGTCGCCAAGATGTGAAGTGGAATGGATCACTTATATGCAGGAACAGTCAGGAGGCGAACAGGTTGAATAGAAAGATTTATTTCCACAAAGTCAGCGTATCCACAGGAGCACGTCTGCACTCAGCAACCTCCAACTGCATAATTGCCTAAAGCCACAGTTGGAAGCTACTGGTTGAAGACGCCTCGAGAAATGCATCTCTTGAAGATAAACATTCTTCAAGAGATGCGCGACCACAAGTACAGAACATACAGCTCGTGTGAGCTGTCAAAACCAACTGCACGTGCAAGTAACATCAAAGAACAGAACACATAACTCTAAGCACTCTACAAACCTACCTTGAATTACATTTTAATAAAGAGCAGATTCTCCAAACCTGCACAACTAACCCCTCACCTACCCTGGAAACTCAATTACCCCAGGTTAAACTTAAACGCAACACTGGGACAGGATTTTATAATCACGAACACACAAATCTGCAAAAGAATCCTCAAGGGCAGGCGTGAGGGAGCTCCTGGCCCAAACGGGATCCAGCACATACTATTCAAACAAGATCCAGAATTCTGGGCTTCAGTTTTAAAACCGATCTTCGAATCAATTTTGCAAACATCAATAGTATCATCATCATGGAGGGGCTTGATCATTTCACCGACCTACAAAAAAGGCAATAGGAATGATACGAAGAGCTATCAGCTGGTAGCTCTTCTGGACAATGAAGCCAAATATTATGCAGGTGTACTTCTTCAAGAATTAACGTCATGGGCTACAGAAATCGCAGCAATACCTTATAACCAAACAGGTTTCTGCAGGAATATGGGCACTGCTACCAGCATTTCAGCCCTCTTATTAATGATAGATGCCGCACTTGTAATAAAACAGCCCTTGTACCTGTGCTTCATCGACTACAGCTCGTCGTTTGACCATATAAACAGAAACATATTGTGGCAAAACTAAAAAGGCTACGAATTCCATCACTGATACTAAAACAACTAATTATTTTGCATAGTAACACCTGGGGGCAAGTAAAGCTGGGGACAGGAGACCATTTAAAGAAAAAGATTCATACAACCTCAGGATTAAAACAAGGCTGTATGCTTGCCCCAACACTCTTTAATCTTTTTATGGCCAAGCTATCAGTCCTATTCAACAAAAGTAATTCACACGCCCCCAAGCTAAGAGGTCATCAGTTACTCAACCTTCTATATGTAGATGACCTGGTGCTTATCAGCCGGACACCCATCGGTCTAAAATACCTCCTTGACATCACATCCCAATACTCGGAGACCAATAGACTAAGTATTAATCAAGAAAAAATGTGTGTAAACTTCCAGAAGAAAAAAACAAAACACAACTGGTTCCTGGCAAAATACAAGCTGGAAGTCGTACAAGACTGTAAATACCTGGGAGTTATGATCGATAACAAAGGCAACTACACAGCGCAATGTGAGGCAATAAAAAAGAGGGGATTAATGACAGCAGTGGCATTAAGAAATCTGAAAAACAAGCCGAGCTTTCTCCCCCTGACCAGAGAGATACAGGCAAAACTAATTCCATCAATCACCTATGGAAGCGAAGGCATGAGAGGGAGAGATGCCGAAACTCTGAACGACACCATAGCAAGAGCCGTGAGAATGCTCTACGGGTTGCCAAGATATACATTCCCTGCACAAATGAGGCTCGAATTCGAGATGCAAAGACAAGAGCTGGCCCGCAAAGGAGCTTTCATTAAAAACTGATACAAAATTAAAAGAGGGCAGCCTGACACGCTAAACTCCTACTTGTGGAAAGAGCTACAAGCCTCAGAGTCCTGCCCAGCTAGACATTACTTGGACACTGCACTGGACCAGCTAGGGATATGGCAACTTTGGGAATAATAAGGGTCCTTTGCAAGCTTTAATAAAATAGGAAATAACACTGTCAAAAAATAATCTATCATACAAGACAAAGCCGTCTGTCAGAATGTGCATAAGACTGGCTACTGTACAGTCCTACAGCAAAGCAACCCCCCAAGCATACCTCCAAACCAACTTCTCTAAAACCACAAAAAAGAAGTTTCTGAGATTTTGGTTAGGCATATTACCATCTGCATACCACTTGCCACCGTGGCTACACCCTCCGAAGCCGGCAATTTGTCGTCTCTGCGGGGAAGGAGAGGCGGACATAGTGCACATCATAACCATATGCAGAAATTCATACAGGAGAGCCGACCCCTCCTTAGACCATTCTTCATTAAGAAACAAATACGGTCCTGTAGGTAAGCGTTGCTAGCAAGTTTCTCTGGCAAAGATATTCAACTAAGCTGTCGCCTGGTAAAATTCTTAACTGCTGCTCAACTCAGACTAAATATACAGCCGGATTACCAGAGAGGTGGCATTGTAGCTGGCTCCCTGACCCACTACGCGAAAGTCTCTGACAGCGCCTTTATTACACCAAGTACTAAGTGCTCTTGCACATCTAGAAGGATTCAGAGTTCTTGATTCCTCCCAGTTGGTCTGGACAGACCACATGCTGGTGAAAATGGCATGCTCTTTGTCTGACTCTCCTTTTCTATCTCAGGACAGACTTGTTCTTAAACGACACTGGAACAAATTAAGACTGGAGGATTTTTACCATCTGCTCGAGGAGGTTCCTTTAGGTCCGTTCACCGAGGTTGATTGTGGATACAACTCCTTCTGTGAGTGGATATCTGGTGCCCTCGATTCTCTGATTCCCAAGTGTTGGTCCAAGTGTCATCGGAATGAACCGAGTCCTTGGTATGACACTTCCTTGGCATCTCTTAAGAGGGCCTGTAGACAGGCCGAAAGATTATGGAGGAAGACGTACGACCCAGATCTGAAGAGATGTTATCTGGCCAAGGTCAAGATCTACCACAGGGCAGTGTGTCAAACTCGTGCTTCCTTTTATGCTCAACAGTTTCAGAATTCTGCCAATCCATCGAAACTTATTTTTAAAGTATTAAAGGACCTGATGGCGAAGAGAGCAACTGCAGTGGAAATATGCTCGGACGCACATTGTGAGGGTTTGGCCTCTTTCTTCCATGAAAAAGTGCAAGCCATCTATCGCACTTTTCCAACGGGTTCCCTGATGCTAGAGCAGGTTGGTCGCACCTTAGGTGAGGGGGAATGTCTTTCTATCTTACCCCCCATATCTTTGGAGGTGTTTGACTCTCTCAGCGCCAAAATCAAGTCTGGATCTCCGGCAGACCCGCTGAAACCGGCCCAACTCAAGACCCTGGCACCGGTTTGCCGCACCCCGGTGCTGTCCTTGATCAACCTGTCCCTCTCTTCTGGAGTGGTTCCCGTCAGATGGAAGCAGGCAGTAGTCACGCCAATTCTGAAGAAGGCGACCCTTGACCCCCTTAAACCTGAAAACTACCGCCCTATCTCCCTTGGGCCAGGAAAATAGCGGAGGCCCATGTGAATGCCACTCTTACAGACCATCTTGGTAGGCTTAACATTCTCGACCCTACCCAGAACGGGTTCCGTGCAGGTCACAGCACGGAGACGGCCCTTCTCTCGATGGTCGAGCACCTGCGTTCCGTGCTGGATTCTGGTCGGATGGCGGCACTATTGTTATTAGATCTCAGTGCCTCCTTCGACGCGGTCTCGCACCGGATTCTGCTTCGGCTTCTTAAGGAGGTGGGCGTTTCTGGCTCCGCCTTGCACTGGTTTCGATCCTTCCTTACGGATAGGTCATTCCAGGCGGCGATCCCGCCCGGTAAGTCGTCATCCTACCCGTTATACCAGGGAGTCCCACAGGGGTCATCACTGAGTCCCACCCTTTTCAATCTGTATGTGAGACCGTTGGCTGCGGTCGTCAAGCGGTGGGGCCTGACCATGGTCTCTTACGCAGATGACACGCAGCTGGCGGTCACACTGAGTGGGGACTCAGACCTGGAGGCTCCCAGGTTCTGTGATGGTCTGCGGGAAGTGGCTAACTGGATGAATTCCAACTGTCTCCAGTTAAACACCAAGAAGACAGAGATTATGGTGGTTGGTAAACAAGTGGCTTTGTGGGGTGACAAATGGTGACCTTCGGAGTTGGGTGTGACACCCCTCCCAGCGGCAGAGATAAAAAACCTGGGGGTGTGGCTTGATCCCTCTCTGAGTTTCATCTGTCATACCAAGAAGGTGGTGGCTTCTTGCTATGGCATCATCAGAGGACTTCGACCCATCCTCAAATTCTTTGATGCACCCACAAGACAGCTGGTGGTCCAAGCATCAGTGCTGTCCAGGCTGGACTATGCCAGCTCCCTACTGGCGGGGGTTAACCAGTCAGAACTTCTGCGGCTCCAGCGGGTTCAAAACGCTGCGGCCCGACTGGTGACAGGTCTGCCTAGGCGGTGCTCGGTGTCCAATGCCCTGCGCTCTCTCCACTGGCTCCCTATGCAGCAGAGGATTAGATTCAAGGTTCTCTGCCTTGCATTTAAAATCCTCAAGGGTACATCCCCACAAATCTTGGAGAAACTGCTGATCCCCTATGTCCCCTCTCGCACTCTTAGATCGCTAGGCCAGAACTTAGCAGTGGTCCCGCGTTTTAAGTTGAGCAGAGTTGGTGGCCGCTCCTTTCGAGTCCTGGCGGCGAGCTGGTGGAATTCTCTTCCTCCACAAATCCGGGCCATCGATGAGCTCCTTCAGTTTAGACGGGCTATCAAGACCTTTTTATTTGTTTAGCTCATCTGTTGTGTCTCTTCTCCTTTCTGCCCGCTTTTAATGCTGTGTTGTGTTTACCTTCTCAAAGCGCCAGGACGCCCCTTTGCTGGGGCAGCTGTGCGCGGTACAAATAAAAATAACATAACATTACATAACAGCCAAGCCGAGCCATAAAAGTTGTTGCTGCACTGCGCACTTTAACCTGTATTCAGCCGCCTCTCTCATTTTGTTGCTAAGACTCTGACCAGTGAGTATATCTTACTTTCTGAATTGCTGCTAAATCTCCGCTTACATAAATCAAGAATCTGGACTTTGGTTCTTAAACGTGGCTATTAGCCTTTAAAGTTGAAGTTTTACAATTTTATAAGTGATGCTCGTTTTGTAAAGGTGTTAATTAACTGTACATAAATATATTACAATAATGTAGCAGTTGCAGAGGTACTTGGACCAAATGCTCCAGGCTCCCCACTAAACACCGATTATTGCTATATTTTACAACTAAATAGGCAGTCACATGCAGTCATCTTTTGGGCACTAGGGTCTTGACATTAATGGTGCAGCAGGTGCAGTGGCACCGGGCCAAAAAGTTATCAAGGGGCTTGATTTGAATAATGCAGCTGGTGCAGTGGCACTGGGGCTAAAACCTCTAGGGACGCCACTTAACGCAGAACATTGCTAAAGTTTACTACTAAACAGGCAGTCACAAATGCAGTTATGTAGCAGGCACTAGGGCCATGATTTCAATGGTGCTGCAGGTGCAGAGGCACTGGGGTCAATATTTGTCAGAACTCCTCTAAAAACCAAACATTTCCATATTTTACTACTAAACAAGCAGTCACAAGTGTAGTTACCTTGCAATCACTAGGATCATGATTTCAATGGTGAAGCAGGTGAAGTGACAGTGGGTCCCAAAGCTCTAGGAATCCCTCTAAACACCAACATTTGCAATAGTTTACTATTAAACATGCAGCCACAAGTGTAGTTACCTTGCAGGTACTAGGGGCATGATTTGAATGGTGCAGCAGATGCACTGACACTGGGCAAAAAAAGTTGTCAGAATTCCTCTAAACACATAATATTGCTATTACATCAAGTAATTCTATTATTTCCCTCTTTAGGTGTTATTACTTACCCACACTATACTACTAGTAACAACACAATATATTGCTTTTTTGTACATAAACAAGTCATTACACTTTAACAGACTGTAATAAGATGATCTGTAGCCGAGTAGTATTGATTGATTATAGTTTATTGATGGATTTCAGGTTAAATCAAGTAATCATTTAAGTATCCTTCAAGTCTCTCCTAAGCCCCACCAGGAGCAGCTCTCTTGCTACTCAGCCCTCTCAACCAACTGTCATCCATCCACCAGGCACACCACACATTCCATATTACCTCACACACTCAACATTCTACCATTCACCCAGATAGGCTGAGCAGCAAGACAGATTAATTGGAAATTCACATGGTATCCAAACCAGGATACCACACCACCTTCCCCCTTAGAAGGAACAAACAAATGAACAGTGTAAAAATGAGAATGGTCATTCTACAATTAAACTTGCATTGAAAAACTTAACTAGCATAAAGCATAAAAGTTTACAATGCGACCACCCTTTCCCCCTTTACACGTAAAACAGAAAAAGATTGATAATACATATTTTCGCTAAAAATTTCAGAAGATGTAATGAATAGAATTGACCGTAACCCACACACATGCCAGTTGGCCAGACCAGCAAAGTGAAAGAAACGGAAAAGTCAACAATTAAAATATGCGAACGAGAAAATCACCAAAAAGAACTTAATAAAATTATAATTCCTATAAAGTGACGTGTGCACAACGTACACCAAATAGGAATATGAAAGTGACTATAGAGTCACATGCAATGTATGCAGCACATATGCTAACGTGTAGCATTTAACTATAAAGAATACATATGTGTATAGCATTGAATTTACTATACAAAACAGCAAATTAACTTTAGAATGCTTTTAAAATTCTTGTAATAATCTTCTAGGATAGCAAATTAACTTTAGAATGCTATTAAAATTCATGTAAAATCTTCTAGGATAGCAAATTAACTTTAGAATGCTATTAAAATTCATGTAAAATCTTCTAGGATAGCAAATTAACTTTAGTATGCTATTAAAATTCATGTAAAAATCTTCAAGCATAGCAAATTAACTTTAGAATGCTATTCTTCCGCTCCTTCATGTCACCAATGTTTTTTACATGTTTAACACAGGCTAGCACTTTAACGTTCAAAATAGCAAATTAATTTTAGAATGACATTCTTCCGTTCATGCTACATTACTTATGTAAACAAACCATTAAAAATAGCTAATTACCTTTAGAATGCTATACCTATATTGTGTTATCCTTGAAGAACACGGGCTAAATTCGATAAACAGATCATAAAGAGTGTTCAAAACATATTAACAGTGCATATTAAAAATGCGATGCATTAAACACATGCCACATAACCATTCCAAATCCTATGCAGCAATAGGCATTAAAGTAATAAGGTATCATATAAAATAAATGATGTACAATACATATTCAAATCTTAAAATTCAGTCTCCTTTTAAAACAACAAATTAAAATAAATAAAGTAGACACCGCTGTCATAATGAGATGAAGATTAGATATCATAAACTTGAGGCAGGCTTAAATCTTGAAGACTGCTGTATTTAATAAGCGTGCGCGTCGCTGAAGTAAAACGCGCTGTATAGAAGCAATTATAACAGCGTGAGCGTTGTTGAACTGTAAAGCGCAAAATGAAATAATTAGCAAATAGCGTGCGCATAGCTGAAGAGTTGGACGCGCTGTATCTAAATGCCAATGTAGACTATAACTACAATAAATCATGAAGCGTGCCCATCGCTGTAGAACATGACGCCTTTGTGATAAAAGATGCACTAAGCAGGATGAAGAAACTACAAGTAACAGTACCTGCTGATCCAATACGATAATCTGAAGAATAACACCGGTGCCCTGGGAATAAAAGTTGCAAACAGAAATATCTGCGTGGTGAACTTCAGGAGACTGCTTGGCTCAGAGTAGAGTTGTGGTGTAAACCAAAGATGGCGGCACGTTATTCAAGTAAGGCCGGGTCGTTCAAGGTGTGTAAACGTCCCCAAACGTCGTGAATCAGTCCAAAGACTTGCCACAAAGAAGACGTCACTGAAGCCTCGGACACCGTCAGAGGACTGACGAAAGGACAATGACGAGAAGGTGAGGCTGCTCGCACGAGCTGCATGTTGTGTTTTGAAAAGAAAAGCGGCGGAGCAACTGCCAATGTGTGAATACATGGTCCGTCAGATTGAGTTAACTTTTAACACTCCCAGGAGATTAATTACACGCGCTGCCTGTTATCTTTTGAATTCTTAACAGGACTGCTCCAGCTCTCGTCTTTCAAGCGATTTGCCACACGTGTTGTGTTTATTCTTAAACAGCATGTAAAACAACATTTAATCACACTCTGTCTCATGCGCGTGAATAACCGGCAGTTCACATAACCATTTCAACTTCAGTTATGGTATAAACATTTCCATGTTTTTATTTTCACTGATCTTCGCTTTCAGAGCAAATAAATAAATCTCTTTAAAGATGTACGGTTGCCTCCCTCTGTCCTGACTTGCTCATTTAGACAAAATTATCACGTTAGGCAGTTCTTTCAAAATAAAATCTTCACTCTTCTTGCGCAGATTATGCCCTAACTCGCTCATTTAGACAAAATAAATTATCATGTTATCACGTCAGGCAGTTCTTTTCCAAATAAAGTCTTCTCTCTAACTGCGCATATTACAATGAGAATGTTCTACACATCCAGCGCTGATAACATTAACGATGTTTTAGAAATACAGTATTTTCTTACAGATCTTCTTTTCCTCTCTTTTTTTTAAAAAAATGCTGAAGAAAGATTAATGTCTCTTACCAGCACAGTAGTCCCTGATGCTCTTCAGTATTAACTAAGCAATGCTCGCAATAACAAGTAGGAGCTGGCAGGAAGAAGCGTTGTACAGGGACTGGCACACTTAAGTTGTATGCAGGAATAGACTGGCACATCCAATTTGGAGGGCGACCGGTGATAGGTCACTGGTGGGGCTAACTAAGGGGTGCCAGTAAACTACGAGAAACTTTAAATAAATTCTTTTTTCTTACTTGTTGCTTTAAATCTTTGTCATGAAGTTCCTTGATGATCCTAGATGTTTCAAGCCGTGTGGGTAAGTCCAAACGTCGCCAAATGTAATAAGATGATCTGTAGCCGAGTAGTATTGATTGATTATAGTTTATTGATGGATTTCAGGTTAAATCAAGTAATCATTTAAGTATCCTTCAAGTCTCTCCTAAGCCCCACCAGGAGCAGCTCTCTTGCTACTCAGCCCTCTCAACCAACTGTCATCCATCCACCAGGCACACCACACATTCCATATTACCTCACACACTCAACATTCTACTATTCACCCAGATAGGCTGAGCAGCAAGACAGATTAATTGGAAAGGCACATGGTATCCAAACCAGGATACCACACAGACTTCCTCTAACTTATATTGTACACCTTCTCATTAAGATACAAATTACAACCAAAAACACCCTATTATTAATCACATAGGCAAAACCTAATGCATTTACCTTATATATGTTAACAATGCACATTTTCTCAGACTTATCCTGACAGATTATATTACTGCATTCCATTACCAGCAGCTTGTCGAGATTTCTTTTCTAGCTTGGGAAATCAACTCAGAGGTTGCCATGTCACTGGGAGCCTGGGTTACACTAGATGTTCTTGTTTGTTCTATGCCCCACACATGGGGTCATTTTTTTCTTTTTTACATGGACGTTTACCCCCCCCCCCCCCTTCCCGCCCTCCCAAGGTTACTCATAAATTATTAGATCACACTCACACTTGTCTGGGTTATCAAAGTACTATTGTAAATTTGCTACTAGTAACTTACAAGCATATTTTAGTTCAATATATATATAACAGAGAAGGACATCTCCACCTGTGCTTCATATAACTACGAATTGAAAAGTATAGGAAACGGAAGACAATAACAAACATCTAAGAAACATTGTTACTGGTAAAACATAAATGAGCTGCAAGATGAGTGTGTTTTCGGACAAGTAATGTGTTACAGTTGTCAAAGGACGGTTTTAGGATAGGCAGGTGACACTCATATGTATTTAAGGTGCCATGCAGCAGTAAGTAGAAAATTAGATAAAGGGAAAATATAGCCATCTTCACAGAGCATCATAGTGCTCATCACAAGGTCATCTCACCGGCCACAAATAGTTGAGAGAAAAGGCAACTGCTACAATTGTCTCCACAAGTAAGCCTCCACCCTGGTGAACCTCAAAAAACGCGACAGAGCTAGAACAACCAGCCGACGCTACCTTATAACGCATTTACCCCAATGAGAAACATTTGAAGCTGTGCGCGCACGAGAACGTAAGGAGGCGCTGGCCCGGGAGGAGCGCTCTGAGAAGACACTCACAACCTAGTACCAATATAGTACCATCTGGCAATTGCCACCTAGAGAATACAATGGGGAAAAATGATGCGAAGCAAACAAAATTGACATTTGAGAATAAAAAACAAACCCGGCAAGCGGAGTCTGACCTGGACCCGGACAATGAGAACGGAGCAGTGGAAGAAACAGGGGAGGGTGGGGGGGGGGTGGGGCGAGGATCTACGCAGTCTACTAATAGAAATGAAATCCACCCTCAAAACTATTGACTCTAAACTGGATAGGATGGCGGCCCCTTTGTACCAAGTTAAAAACCAGGTGGACACGCAGGAACTTTGAATAGACCAGCTCGAAAACTGACTCACAGAGGTGCACAAGTTTCAAATAGAAACAAAAGAGCAGATGCTGAACATAGAGAAAGTCCAAATGATCATCAAAGCCAAAAATGAAGATTTGGAGGCGTGTTTCGTAGGTATCCTCGAAACCACAGCCACTGGCAAAATGGAACTCTATGTGGAAGGACAGTTAAAAGACGTATTTGGCTCAGAACTATCTCAAATGTTCATAGTTGAATGCGCTCATCGCACTTTGGGCCCTCACCCCCCAGTGGATGCCACCCCGAGACCAATCCTGGCCAAAATATTAAATTACAGAGACAGAGATGCTATACTCAAGGGGACCAGAGAGCGCAGTCAAATTAACTATAAAGGAGACACTGTAGCCTTTTATACTTACTTTACGCCTGGGGTTCAAGCTGCATGCTGCAAATTCACTCAGGCGAAAAGGAGTCTGCCACAAGCAGGAGTGGCATATGCACTACTTTATCCTGCCAAGCTAAAGGTCACGCACAGCAACAATACTCACTTCTTTATGGATGCATAATCGGCACTTAAATTTGCCAAGAACATCGGTGGCGGCGTGCTCCAGTAAACTACATACCTCAAACCAGGGCCTAAGCGACAATGACTAACAAATAGTAATACAGACTCCTTAGCCTGAACTGGAAGCATAACTGGGATAAGCTCCTTTGTAAGGTAGGGCGTAGGCTGTGTCTCGTTGGTGTAAGTTTGAAGGAACATAATAATGGGGACGCGCGCAGTCATAGAGTGGGGACGCTAGATGTAAGTCTTATCTGCTGATGCTATTAGGTGCACTTACTACTCGCTATATGTTAAAAACGATAAGAGTTTCTTTGTTTTAATTACGGCAGCATCAGTCACTGTTTTATACTTTTAAAAAATAAACTGCCGAAATCTTCACCTGCACTGCCTTAAATCTCGCACTCACCTCGGTCCACCGCGGGCGCTTTCGCCTGATTTTTGTGGAAGTTGTTGGACGTTTCAATCTCACTCGCTCATTGCACACAACTGGTTGGTTTGGTGGAGGCGGAGCTCCGACGGTTACGTGACCTAGAGCTCGGACCTCTACTTCAGGGCGATGCCAGTCAGCACGCGCAGCAAGCATGCCGCTGGCGTGCCAAAGGCAAGCCCATCTGCGCCTGAACGGGGCCAGGGGCCACGGCCCCTGGTCAAATGTCCGCTAAAAGGCTCATGCTCTCATCTGACCAAATCCTTGATCTCCGCCCTCCAACAAAACAAGACTGCCACCTGTACTCAGCAGGAAAACAGTGTTGATAAAACTTGTCCCTGCTGCAAATTCTCCCCTGCCTCCTCCCAGTCTCGCCTTTTTACACCAACGGGACATAACCACAACACTCAATTGACCCCTCCCCATTAAAGACCTCACTTTCCTTAGCCTTAACTGTTGCTCACTCCCAAAACACAAATTGGACATTTTCAACCTCCTTCTTGATTAGCAGCCTGACGCTCTGTTCCTCACAGAGACCTGGCTTCATGAGAGTGCCGGCAAGAAAAAGCTGCAGCATTGCCACCTAATTATGCCATTGTCCGTAAGGACAGAGTGTCCAAACGGGGTGGGGGTATTGCCATCGTTTTTAAAACTCACCTTCAATGCAGATTTGATCCATTAGATATTCCCAATTGTGAAGCCGCCTTCTTTAAATTAATTCTTAATCCTAACTTCACTCTCTCCGGCCTGCTTGTCTACCGTCCGCCTGGACACCCTTCCTCATGGGCTACTTCCTTTCCCAGTCATATAACCCCCTACTTATGAGTACAAAAAATTTCTCGCTCCTAGGCGACCTTAACCTGCATCTAGATGACCTCTCTAACTCCATATGTAGCAACTTTATCTCCGATCTGGCCGCCATGAACATCAATTTAATCTACTCCGGTCCAACTCATAATGCAGAGCACCTGCTTGACCCGATCTTTTCCAGCCTTCCCCACATTCACTGTGCCCCTGCTGTGCCCATTTGCTGGTCAGACCACTTTCTATCCACATTCAGACTCACTCCCCCTACCTCGTCAACTCCATCATTTCCTTCTCTTAAAATCCCCAAAAGGGACTGGAAAAAATTAGACTTAATCGCCCTAAATAATCTTCTTTGTTCTAATGTACCCTCATTGGACCTTCCGGTTGAGGTGCTGTCTGCAAATGTCCATAACTGTCTTTCAAACGCAATAGACTCCTGCCTTCCCCTCTCTAATAAAAGACTTAACCACCACCGACCTCCAGCTCCATGGTTCAATGACATTAAAAAAAAGGAAAAGGCTAAATGCAAAGTATTAGAGCAGAGGTAGAGAAAAGACTATGTGCCTGAATCCAAAAACACCTATAAGAAGGCAAGACAATTGTACCACAACCTCTGCAACTCAGCAAAGCCAGCTTTGTTTCAAAAACTATCTCTGAAGCTGGAAATTGTTCAAAAACACTCTTTGGACTTGTGAAAGAACTTGCCAGCTCAGAGACCACAGCAAAGCCTCTACCTCTTAACAATTGTCAGTGTGACAATCTTTCCTGCTTTTTACGCAAAAAATTGAAAAAATCTATCTTGATATCGCGAACTCACATATATGCAAGCTCCCGCAGCCACAATCTATAATCTTGCCCCAGATTATTCCCCCCCCCCTGACCCCACGGTCACTCCCCACGTAGAACCCTTTATGGAGTCTAACACCTGCACCGCCTACCTAGATTCCTGGCCCCTTCTTAACACAGACTCCCTCAAAATCATTCTAGATAAAGTCAAGTCCGGTTCTCCCAAAAACCCTCTCCCAATTTCAATACTGAAACAGCTCGATAACCCTCATCTGCATGTCATCTTAAAAGCTCTGAAATCCTCTTTGCTTGAATCAACAGTCCCTTCACTTTGGAAAAATGCCATGGTGACCCCTCTCTTAAAAATGCCCACTGCTGACCCTAGCACTCCCTCAAGTTATCGACCTTTCTCCCTTCTGCCAGCCTTCTCTAAAATTCTTGAGACACATATTCACTCCCACCTCTCTCAGTTCATTAAAACTAATAACATCCTTCACCCCTCTCAATCTGGTTTCCTAACAAGGTTCTCCACTGAGACCACATTGCTGGGAGTCACCAAGAGGCTGCGAGAAAACCTTGATGCTGGAGAGACAGTGGAGCTTATATTGTTGGACCTCAGCGCAGCATTCAACAAGATATCCCATACCATACTTATTAATACACTGAAGTCCCTAGGCATTCGTGGACCTGCCCTAAACTGGATCATCGCCTTTCTGGACAACCGCACCTTGCGCATTTTTTCTGCCACAACCAATTCTGACACTCACTAATCACCCTATGGAGTACCCCTGGGCGCTATCCTGAGCCCACTACTTTTTAACTTATACATCAGTGCTTTAGCTGATGTAGCAGAACATGCTGGTCTGACGCTTTCTTCATACGCTGACGACTCACAAATCATTTTCTCTCTTTCAAACTCCGACCCCTGTACTCCATCTCTCCTTCAGCAGGGTCTTGGGGAAATCGCTAAATGGATTAATAACAACTACCTCAAGTTGAATGGTGAAAAAACTGAGGTCTTGATCCTGGGAAAGAAGAAAGATCTCTGGGGCCCACTACATTGGCCAGCCGAAATGGATGCTCTCCCGCAACCCTCTAGTCATGTCTGTAACTTGGGCGTAACTATTGATGATTCCTTGACCATGCCCCATCAAGCAGTCAAGGTTACAGCAGTGTGTTTTACCATCCTAAAATGGATTAGGAAGATCATCTGGATGCTGCCAACCACCACCCAAAAAACAGTGGTTCATGCCATTATCACCTCATGGCTTGACTACGGAAACATCCTGTACCTGGGCTCCAACAAGGCAGTGATCCGTAGATTGCAGCTGGTACAGAACTCCACAGCTAGACTTCTGTGTAGAGTTCCTAGAACAACTCCCATCTCCGGGCACCTCCGAGACTCACACTGGCTCAGGGTGGAGAACCGTATCAAGTTCAAAGCCCTGAGCTATATGTTTAAGATCAAAACTGGCATAGCACCTCTATATCTACAATCTCTTGCACGCCCCTACGTTCCCAGTCGTCACTTGCGGTCTGCAACGCTCAGTAATTTCACAGTACCCAGGTTTAAACTCGCCAGGATGGGCGGTAGATCTTTTTCCTATCTTGGTCCATCCCCCTGGAATGCTGTTCCCCTTGTTATCCGTAATGAAACTATCTACATCCGCTTCCGCAGAGCTCTTAAGATCTGGCTCTTTAACCAATAATTCCATCTCACTGCCGCTCTATTTCTGCACCTAGTGTGGCATGGCGCCGGGAAACCCTTTTTGGGTAGCTGTCGCGCCCTACAAATGCAAATAATAAATACATTAATAAAATGTATGTGGAATAGTCAGCGCGTGATGCATAGATCGATTACAAGCTCGGCCACCCAGTTTCTTAACTGGGTTGGAGAGCTCCCAAGAACCTACTCAGATTCAACTGCCTAGTTCATTTCAATGTTTTTGGGAGAGATATGCAGACTGTATGGGGGGTTGGAGTGGGTGGGTGTGGGTTCATAAGTGGGGTAATTATTAGTTCAATGGAAAAAAGGCGGCAGCACAACATGGTACAGGAGACTTATTGCGACACAAGTGGGAAAAGAGTACACAACCTAAATGACCAGAGAAGACAATGACTACTTACGTTGTCTTACATGGAACATAATATGACTCAATGATAATAGGAAGGTCAGACTAGTGCATTCGTATTTGGTCAGACACAAAATAGATGTATGTTTCCTACAGGAAACGCATCTTCAGAACATGGCAAGCAGGGGAGCGACTTGCAAAATGCACCCTAACGCCAGTAGTGCACTAAACGCAATAATAAATGACAGTGGGATAATAGATATATGAAGAGAGTAGCTCCCAGACACGATGAAGGGTACATGCATAACGGCACAACATTCAGCTTGTTCTCGCATTGACTTGGCTGGTATCTAAAGACGTAGCGACGTGGACTATAAACATCAAACACCTGCCTCGAACTCTCTCGGACCACGCACCATGCGCACCGATTAACAATATCGACGGCACCCACCCGAGCGCTTCAATGGAAACTCCATTCTAATGCCCTGCTAGATGCTGCAGAAGAGAAGAAATAAAAAGTGACATCCTAGAGTACTTTTCAGTCAATGAGGGATCAATATCCTCTCCATCATCTCTATGGGAGGCATTCAAGGTAGTAATTAGAGGCAAGTGTATAGCTAGACAAGCCGGAGTACTTAGGGCCTAAGAAAAACACTGAAAACCCTAGAAATGGCAATGGAAATGGAAAAAAATGTATATAGCGCAAAACTGCCACCCTACAGGTATCCTGGCGCTTGGTTGAAATAACATCAAAGACAGCAGACTCAAGTGTCAATATCCGTAGCGCCAATAGGTGTTCCTAGGAAAGAGCCAAGTTTTAAGGTTCTTCCTGAACCCTGTCAATGAATTTTCTTGTCTAAGGTGGAGGGGCAGCCCATTCCATAGATGTGAGATCAATATTCAGAAAGCTCTACCCCCCTTCCGGGAGTTTTTAAATCTGGTGATTGTAACCAGACTGGTATTAGACAATCGGAGCTGCCTACTTGGATTGTACCAGGTGAACATTTTTTGCACAGGGATAGTACCATGCTCATGTGTTGCCCTATACACGATACAGAGGGATTTAAAATGAATTTTCTCCCTGTTGGGTAGTCAGTGGAGATCTTTTAACGCTAAGGCCGTGGATGATCCACGTTGTCTGTTTAGCGTCAATTTTGCTGCCACTGCCTGCACCCTCTGTAACCTCTGCACAATGAATAATGGTGCTCCCAAATATAGGGAGTTACAATAATCTAACCTGCTCAGTATTACACTTCTCACTACGAGTGGTCGAGAATCTTCAGGGAGTAGGGGGAGGATTTTGCGCAGTACACGTAGCAGAGAAAGACACAAACTGACAGTTTGGTCAGCTTGTATGTCCAGCTGGAGGTTTTCATCAACCATAACTCCCAGTTTGCGTGCTACTTTAACCAGAACCAGAGTTTCATTCTCTGTAGTGAGTTTAAAATCCATTGGCAGAGGTCGGGACACTCTGGTAGCTGGACAGTACACCACCTCAGTCTTTCCTCCGTTCAGCTGTAGGGAGTTTCTCCTGAGCCGACTTTCAGTTTGAGATATACACTCCTGAAAGGTGTCCATGGACACTGCTTGCTTCCCCTCCAAGGAGAATATCAGCTGAGTGTCGTCTGCATAGTTGACCAGGTCTACCCCAAAGGACGTAATAAGGGGAAAGAGAGGGCGTAAATAGATGTTGAACAAAATTGGGCATATTGCCGAGCCCTGTGGCACCCCGTGGTGTACTGGAGACATGTCAGAGATAAACGGTGTTAAAGATACAGTTAGGACAAAAAGAATGGTGGATTTGCTATTTTGATTTGCACATCAACCTTAGTTCTCAATAGTCATATATCAAAACAAAATACACTATGCACACTGTACAATATGGAGTGCTACTTGGCGTTGGATGCACATCCACCTCGGGCATCAAACCACGACTCCCTTCCCAAAGTTCATTCGGAATGGAAGTCCTTGCAATATGAGAAGACACACCAGTGCACCTCCGAAATAGTCTCTTTGGTCCCTTAGCTTATTTAGCGTTTCATCTGTAATCCATATCCTTGGTCAAACAGTCAATTTCATCACACCAGATGTTGTAAAGAATTCAAGTCTTTATTTTTCAAACTTTATGGTCCACAGCCGACGCGCGTTTCGCCCCCTTTGGGCTTTTTCAAGGCTGTCAATCATACATGTAACAAGAAAAGAAAGGTACATATGCTAAGATCTATGTGTTCGCTTAAGCACATAAGCACTAAATACACCATCTTTTACATCTTAGTCATGTAACATGCTTGACGTAATGACCATCTTAAAAATTCACCATGTGAGTTTATTGTATATTTATCAATAGCCCTATAGTATAGAACAATTGAAAGAATCACATAAGTTGTACTATTTGGAAAAAGATTCAGCTTGTTGTCTTCCTGACAAGTATGATCGTAACCATTGCAAGCCTCGACCTTTGATTCCCACGCTTTCCAGTCTCTCAACCACCATGGCCTGACTCACCGTATCAAATGCGGCTGACTTGTCCAGTAATACAAGGACCGAGGAGTTACCATGGTCAGCCCGCGTTCGCAGGTTATCCGTTGCCGTGACCAACGCCATCTCTGTCCCATGTCCAGGTCGAAAGCCAAATTGATCCCCATCCAGCAAGAGGTTGTCCTCTAGATGACTTGACAACCTTTTGCTGACAATCTTCTCCAGGATTTTAACCGTATAGGGCAATAGGTAGATGGGTCTAAAGTTTGCTGGATCAGTGGGGTCTATGGATGGTTTTTTCAGCAAGGGTGTTACGACTGCTTGTTTCCAGATCTCAGGAACCACCCCTTCCTCCAGTGACTGACAGCAGATCTTCCATAGCCCGTGGAAGGTATCTTTACCCAGGGCCTTCCAGATCTTATGGGGAAGCAGGTCTAAGGAGGAGCCTGAGCCTGACGCAACAGTTAGAGCGAGCTGGTTAAATAAATCCTCCGAAGGGGCATGAAAGATGTCCAGTGAGTTAGTACTCTGGGAGAGGATGTCAGGCGACAAGGCCAAGTCTTCTGGGGCATCAGATTGAAGTTTAACCAACAATGTTGGTTATTTTATCCCTGAAAAAGGAAGCTATTTCGCCACAGAGTTCCTGTGATGCCACTACCTTGTTGCTTGCAGCGCCTGGGCTGGAAAGCTCCCTAACGATCTTAAAGAGGGCTTTGGTAAGATTAGGGGCTTGAAGAAAGGCTTCAGCATGATACTCTGCTTTGGCCCTAGCAATCATTTCCTTATATTGGGTCTGAGCCCGTTTCAGTGCTTTTTTATCAGAGTCCCTCCTCCATTTCCTCTCTGCTCTTTTACAAGCTTCTCGTAGCTGCTTCAGTTCGACATTATACCTGGGAGCCGAGATTTTTCCCTAATTTTAAAGCGTCTTACTGGGGCTACTGCATCAAGAGCTTCCCCCACCACCTTACAGTAGGTCAGATAGTTTCCATCTACCGAAGAGGAAGAGGAGAATGACAGCTGATCCTGAAAGGGCATTTGGGCCCAGTTTTTTACCACCTTGTTCCATTCTCTGCCTTTCCTAAAAAGCGAAGACTGTTTCTTTTTATCCAGTGAACTGGGCAGTTTGATTAGAAAGTGAATCATGAAGTGGTCAGTCTAATTTAGAGGAACAATATCAACCACCTCCGTCTCGGCCTGATTCGCAAACAGGAGGTCCAGGGTATGTCCTCCAGTATGAGAAGGTTGCATTACCAGTTGTTGGAGCCTAAGATTCTCACAGGTATGCTTTAGGACCCTTAGATGGTTATCTAGGCTTCCATTATCTCATAGGTTAAAATCTCCCAGTACCAGCATGCATGCGTGCGTTGAGCTCAGATTGATAATAGAGTTGAGCAGGGCCTGGTACTGGGTGTCCGCCCCCGGGGGTCTATAGCAAAGTATGCCTGTGAGTAATCTACCTTTGGTTTCCTGGAGAGAGAAACCAAATATTTCTATCCCCGCAACCTCATCAGTCTGCAGAGGTGCAAAGTCCCATTCCTCCTTAAAGATTACCCCAACCCCCCCTCCTCTTCCTGCGGTCCGCGGCTTATGAATAATTTTATAACCAGCAGGGCAAGCAAGACCCAAGTGCACCCTTGACTCTGAGTTGGTCCAGGTTTCAGTTAGAAAGAGAGCATCCAGCTTCATAGTTTCCAACAGAGAGGAGACCTCGTGTAAATGTTTGTTCAAAGATCTACAATTGATCAAACCACACGTGAGCGTATTCTTACATTGGTCCATGCCAGTGGGTGGGTGGGGAGCCCTTTCCCTCTTACCTAAAGAGAGTAGTTGTTCCGTGGTGTATTCAATTCTTTCCTGGTGGAGCAGCAAGGCTGGCGCTGTGCGCAGACGGGCTTGCCTCTGGCGCCCCTGCATTGCCAGCTCTTAAGTAGGCAAGCAGGTGCCTGACCGCTAGAGCACAGCCCCTGAAGTGTGGCTGAGCCCAATTCCCTCACCCAAATGGCGCTCATGAAAAAACGCCTGCTACTCTGTTCCCACTAAAGCAGTGGGATGTGGGAATTCAATTTTAATGTGCAAGTAAGAGTAAACAGCTCATAAAACAAAGGGCAATATTAAAAGCTTCGAAACAATTTCGCAATTGTGGCTATAAATTTTTTACAGCAAGGGACACGAGTACAATAGATAAAAATTAGCAAGCAGGTAAACTTCTCGCCGAGCGCACTAAATAGTCAGCTGTCTTTGTTGCTTCACGGTAAAATTAACCGTGCGCCTGTATAGCCAGCTCTTAAGTAGGCAAGCAGGTGCCTGACCGCTAGAGCACAGCCCCTGACTTGTGGCCGAGCCCAATTCCCTCACCCAAGATGGCGCTCACGAAAAAACGCCCGCTACTCTGTTCCCACTAAAGCAGTGGGATGTGGGAATTCAATTTTAATGTGCAGGTAAGAGTAAACAGCTCATAAAACAAAGGGCAATATTAAAAGCTTCAAAGCAATTTCGCAATTGTGGCTATACATTTTTTCAGCAAGTGACACGAGTACAATAGATAAAAAAAATTAGCAAGCAGGTAAACTTCTCGCCGAGCGCACTAAATAGTCAGCTGTCTTTGTTGCTTCACGGTAAAATTAACCGTGCGCCTGTATAGCCAGCTCTTAAGTAGGCAAGCAGGTGCCTGACCGCTAGAGCACAGCCCCTGACTTGTGGCCGAGCCCAATTCCCTCACCCAAGATGGCGCTCACGAAAAAACGCCCGCTACTCTGTTCCCACTAAAGCAGTGGGATGTGGGAATTTAATTTTAATGTGCAGGTAAGAGTAAACAGCTCATAAAACAAAGGGCAATATTAAAAGCTTTGAAACAATTTCGCAATTGTGGCTATACATTTTTTACAGCAAGTGACACAAGTACAATAGATAAAAATTAGCAAGCAGGTAAACTCCTCGCTGAGCGCACTAAATAGTCAGCTGTCTTTGTTGCTTCACGGTAAAACACCCTAGAAACACAAATCTGAACACTTTAATTAGAATACTACCAGTCTGGTAATCGCAAACTGTACATCATGATCAAACTTGATGAGTTTGAGGAAGAGGCACAGAGGGAGGTTCAATGCTTAAGCAAAAACGTGCAAGCTAGAAGATTTGGTGAAGGCGATAGGCTTGGTAAAACACTGGCAGCCTTACTCAGACCCCCACACACTATAAATTACATTACAGAACTGAAAGATGAAGTGCAGCAGACAATCAGGGGCCCACAGGAAATATGAACCACATCACTAAGTAATATTCAGATCTTTACACATCTCAACACAAGAGTCAGCCTGAAAATATGCAACCCTACTTTGTTTCGATAGAGCTGCTATGGCTGAGTAAAAAACACAGAGCATATCTGGACGAACCATTTACCGTAGAGGATATAGTCCACGTTATCAAGAGTTTACCACCTGGTAAAGCTCCAGGCCTGGATGGCCTGCCAGCTTCCTTTTATGAATGCTACGCTTCTATCCTTGTTCCTCACCTCCTCACCTAATGGTGGTATACCAGGAGTCACTTGAAAATGACAGACTACCCCCTTTCCTCAGGGAAGCAAGCATATTGCTATTGCTTAAAACTGATAAGGGGTCAGATCTCTGTGGTTCTTACCGTCCATTATCCCTAATCAACACGGATAATAAAATCTACACCAAACTCCTAGCCAATCGAGTACAGCCACTTCTACTGCTTATTGCATGACCAGATCAATCAGGTTTTATTCCTGGGAGATCGACTGCACATAACCGCACACTTTTTTCATGATCCTCCAGTACCTCGTCCTACAATTTCCTGTGGTGGTGGAACTCCTTGATGCCACCATGGCATTTGATTCCCTACAGTGGCCATTTCTTTTTGCTGTCCTTAGGAGACTGGGATTTAGCCAGCTCTTTATAAAAGAGATTACATTGTTATATTCCGACCCCACTATTATACAGAACAAGGGTACCCAAAGGAAATTTAGACAGGGACCTTGGGCAATTTCATTTTATAGAGAACAGTGGTCCCTATTCAGGGAGAATACAGTGTGATAGATAACCATACACTAGAATAGAATGTAATGCCCAGATGCATCAAAGAAAATTGCATTTGCAAACGGTGCGAATCGCAAAATTCGACCGTTTGCGAATGCAATTCATGCTGTTGGAATGCATCATTGTTTTATTGTTTTTCGCATATTTTGGAATCGCAATATCAATTGCGATTTCTTAAAAAAATCGCAAAAATTGCGATTCTGAGTGAAATTGCGAAAAAATGCAATGCATCAAAAATCGCAATTTGCGATTTTTAAAAAAATCGCAATTTGGAATTCTTAAAATTAGAAGAAGTTGAACCTGGTGCTAATTTGACTAACTGGTTAAACTGCATCTGTCAATCATCTGTGCAGCATATAAGGACCTCATAGACCTTGACCCAGCCTTTCAAGATGGCTGCACTTTACTTTTTGGCATGCAGGCAGAGGCTGAGAGTAGCTGCAGGATAGAGGAGAAGGCTCATACAGGAGAGAATCTTTAGAGTGCGCATAACTTTATTGGGCCAGACTGAAGCAGAGATATTTAAGAAGTACAGGCTGAATGGCACTTTAATATTAGATTTAATCCATGAATTGGTCCCAATTCTGCAGAGGCAAACACGCAGGACACAAGCCATACCAACCCATGTGCAGGTATTGTGTTCATTGCACCTGGGTCATTTCAGGGTGTAGTAACCATTGCTGGTGGTGTGTCCTAGAGTTCACTCTCCAGATTTTTTAATGCCTTTCTAAATGCCATGTTACAAAGAATAAGGTTTCATATTAAATTCCCTAGCACACAACAGGATTTAATGAAGACCAAACTGGATTTCTACAACATGGCTCAATTTCCCCATGTTATTGGCTGTGTAGATGGCACACATGTCCCCATTTGCCCTCCCTCAGAAAATGAATATATTTATCGCAACAGGAAATGCTTCCATTCACTTAATATTCAAGCTGTCTGTAATTCAAAAACCATAATTACAGACCTAGTTGCTAGTTACCCAGGAAGTGCCCATGACTCCTTTATTTTTAGACATAGTGCCATTCATGCTAGACTGCTTGCTGGTGAATTACATTACATTTAGATTGCTTTTTATTGCAGGAGATAGTGCCTATGCAGTGAGGTCCTACATCTTAACTCCATACCTAAACCCAAGTACAATGAAAGAGCAGCACTACAACCAGGCACACATATCAACCAGGAATGTCATAGAGCAGACCTTTGGAGTGATGAAATCACGCTTCAGAATACTTCACAAAACTGGTGGAGCATTGCAGTACCAACCAGACATTTGCTGTAAAATAGTAGCAGCATGTGCAATGCTACATAATCTGGCAACTGAGAGAGGCATAGAACTTGATGAGGCCGATGTTTTACCTCCAAATGTCAATCAGCCCCCGCAACCACAAGCAAGAGCACATGGTCCAGAAGCAGCAGAGGGGAGAAGGAGAAGGGCAGAAATCACACAGCATTACTTCTAAATGAGGTAAGAAAAACTCAGAAAATGTAATTTTGTTGCAAGCAATGTGAAATTTAATTATAAATGAAACTGAAAAGCTTTAGTTTTTGGACTTTCACTGTATCCCAAACTTAATTGTGGCCTTTTAAATCAGACATGTACAAATGAAAAGCATTGAATCTCAATCAACTTAGACCACATGAATACCACTCAAGAGGCATTACAATGTCATTTCTTATGCCCACACACTCCTAATGCCTTCCCTGGACTTTTCCCAGTGTGCATGGTGACATTAGTGCCATCATTCTGCTTTCCATTACTTCGCCTTGTGCCACTCAGGCAATGCTCAGATGTGCCACTCACAGCACTGCCGGTACCACTCTCCCCCATTGGTATTTGCTTTTCTGGGGATGCCTTGGACTGTGAATTTGCTGATGGCTCAAAGGTAGACCCCATTCCTTTTTGAATATGTTTAAAAGTTTTCATCAGGAGTACCTGGGTTGAAAGGGTCTGCTTACAGAGGGCATGTGTACAATTAGAAAGGCAAGTCATTTCCCTGTTATGGGCATGTCGAACCTGCCTTTTACCACTGATTTTTTTGATGTTTCTGCATCATTGTGCACATGGTCTCCAAAGAGTTAGCAATACGGTCAAGCTTCAATGCAGATGTTTCATGGCCTGTCTTCATTACATTGATCATTTTATTCATACTGCTAGCTAATGTACCCATTTGTTTGCTGATATGTCCCAGTTTTCCTTTAATAATCCTAATGTCTTTGCCTTGCAGGCGCTGTTCCTTTAGTATTTTGTCCTCAACAAGATTGCCAGTGATGGGACCCTCTCCAACCTGACCACTTTCACGCACAATACCTCGACGCAGAGTAAACTGCTGAAGCCTCCTTCGCCTACTCATCCTTGAATTAGTGACTGTAGGAGTGCTTTGAGGCTGGCTTTCTGGAACATTGACATTCTGCTCAGTTTCTGAATCTGTCTGGAGCAGTTGTCGCACTCTCTGTCTTTCACATGGTTGTGAATTGGCTGCTGAAGTACTGGGAGCATTTTCCAACTGTTTTTCTTGAACTTCTTGGTTGTGGAAATCCCTTAAATCCTGCTCAATTAGGTCTTGCAGTGCCTCTATGATTTAAAAAAATGCAAACATGTTGTTAATTTAAGTTTGCACTTCCCTTTCAATATGTAATAAAATCTAAACATTTTGTCAGTGAAATGAATCTGGTCTCATTCATGATATTTGTTGATATCAATGTTGTTTGAAAATGAAAATGTGTTCTTTGTGTGCATGATGGATTCATAAAAACTACAACTCCCATAATGCACTGCTTTCACTTAACTTACATTACTTGAAGGTTGCTGGTGACACACAGATCATTTCATACACAACTTAATTACAATGTTGATAATACATCAGCAGTCATAAATTAATGGTCTCCATTCAGACATTGAAAAACACATACAATTCGCTTACCTTCAGAAGGAGTTGGAATCTCAGATGTATCAATGTTTATTACTCCAATTACAGCCTCAGTCAACAGTGTGGCTTCCACCATTTCTTCCAGGGGAGTGTTGGGTCTTTCCCTGGGTGTTCCGCCTCCAGTAAGTTTAGCAGATTTCATTCTCTTTGCAAGCTTCTCTTTTACACGGCTGCGCAGGTCATACCATCTTTTTTGTAGATTGTTTATGTCGCGATGTGCCACTCCTACTGCATTGACCTTTGATTGTATGGCAATCCATAGGTTCCTTTTCACAGCCTCAGGGACCTTGAGAGACAGCTTACCAAAAAGGTGTTCCTGTCTTGCAGTCACCTCCTCAATGAGGATTTCCAACTCTTGATCTGAAAACTTAATTTTCCTTTTTCTGGCTGGCCCCTCTTCAACTGGATTCTCATTTTCCATTTTGAAACAAATGTGAGGCACAGACTGCAGCAGCAACCTCCAGGGAAAGCTCACACAGCAAACTGCCAAACCACACCTTCAAACAAGGGAGCAGCTGCGCCTGATTGCTGTACTGGCTTTCAGGCAGTTGAATCAATGAGATTCATCATGTGTGTAAATTCGCAATTTGCAATATCTCAAATTGCGAATTCGCACTTAAGAATTCGCAAATTTAATGCGATTCGGTAAAAATTGCGATTTTTACCGATCGCATAATATTTGCGAAAATAATGATGCATTGCCATTTGCGATTCCTTATTTGCGATTCCTTATTTTTCGCAAATAAGGAATCGCAAATTAAAACATTGATGCATCTACCCATATGTCTTTTGTCCAGCCGGACAAGAATTTATTTTCATAATATTTTTCAAAAGTAGTATCAAATAAAACATTCAGATGACAAGTGGGCACATCTCAAGACCTTGTCCTTTTTATTCTCGGAGCTATAGCCATAAAGGCCTGGCTCGATCGGAGGCTTCTGCTGGGTTGATAGTGTTTTACTAGGTCACAGGTGATCATAGGACCTGTATCCCAGAAGGCCTGGTGGGCAATACACATGGCCTTGAAGAGGATTCTCTGACGCACTGGTAGCCAATGCAGGCTGATCAGTCCAGCTTTGGCTGATTGTCTGCGTGGGAGCTGTAGCAGTGTACGAGCCGCACAGTTCTGCACTGTCTGAAGTCTACGCAAGGTTTACTCCGGAGCACCAAGGTAGAGGACATTGTTGAAGTCTAAGCGGGACTGTATCAAACCCTGGATGGCTACCTGCTTAGCCTCCATGGGTAGAAGGGGAAGAATTTTCTTTAACATCCTAAGAAGTCCAAAGCAGGTAGCCAAAAGTTTTGTAGCCTGGATGTTAAATGAAAGGGTCTTATCCAGCCACACCCCAAAGCTCTTAATGTTGTCCTTGGGTGCTCGGGGGTGCCTAGACAGGGGGGCCACAGGGAGTTGAAAAAAATGGGGTGAGTGGGGCCCAGGAGCATCAGCTCCGTTTTATCCCCATTGAGCTTGAGGGATGATGAAGACATCCAGCCCTTTACCTCCTCTAAGCACTTTCTAAGCCCACCTGACAGTGGCATGCCAGCCTCCTGCGCCAATGAGACCACCAGCTGGGTGTCGTCCGCGTAAGAAATAATCTTAACCCCAAATGGACGGACAACCTCAGCCAGTGGCCTCATATAGATGTTGAAAAGCGCAGGGCTTAAAGAGGAGCCTTGTGGGACTCCACACCTCAATGGTCTACTCATGGACACTGACTCTCCATCAAAAACTTGAAAAGATCTGTCCCTCAAGAAGGACTCGAACCAGAGCCAGGCTTTATCCATTATTCCGACACTAGACAGGCGGTTCAGCAGGGTGTCGTGGCTGACCGTATCGAATGCCGCGCTAAGGTCAAGGAGGATCACTGCCACTGATCCTCCTTGATCTAGGATTTTTCTGGATTCCTCGGTGACTACAAGGAGGGCGGATTCAGTTCCGTGTTTGGGTCTAATACCCGGCTGGGTGGAGTCTAACAGCTGGTTGTTTTCCAGGAAATTCACCAGTTGGAGGTTGATGTATCTCTCCAGGATTTTACTCACCCAGTGGAGCAGGGAAATAGGCCGGTAGTTGCTAAAATCTGAGGGATCCAAATTGGGTTTCTTTTGCAGGGCTCAGACCATGGCCCGCTTCCAAGCCGGAGGGACAGTGCCAGAGGTGATGGATGCGTTCAAAAGGTCCATTATGGTTGGCACGGTGATCTGGGATGCTGACATCATGACATCTGGCGGAGCCGGATCGCCAGGGGATCCAGATTTTACCTTATGAGCCATGGAATCTAAGGTTTCAAGATCTAGAAGGGGGAAGTGATCCAGTATAGGTGGAGGCTCTGGTGGGGTGTCTACCAGGTTTGTATTGGCCTGAGCTAAAGGGGCAGTGGCTATAGAGGGGAAGGATGAGTAGATTTTATTGACTTTTTGGTGGAAAAATTCTGCCAAGTCATTGTAGTGGGCTGTTGTTTTTGCCTTGTGCAGGCTAGATGATGGAAGTTTGGTGAGTTTTTTCAGTATTTGAAAAATTTCTTTGGGTTTGGATTTGGATAGTATAATTCTGTCAGAGAAGTATACAGATTGGGCAGCTTTGACTTCTGCTTTGTAGGCATTGATTGCGTCTCGGTATCGAATTTTTGCCTCCAAAGAATAGTCTAGACGCCATTGTCTTTCTATTTTTCTGCATTGGCGTTGTTTTCCCTGAGAGCCTCTGTGTACCATGGGGCAGTTTTGTGGGAGCGTTTCAACGTTATTTTACTCAGAGGGAGAGTGGCTTCAAGGGATTGTGTGATCCAGTCTTCGTAAGCCTGATTGGCTAGACAAGGATCCTCATTGTGGAGGGGTTTGTTGCTGGCGAGCTTATTAGTCCATTCGTCGACTGGCAGGCGCGTCCAGGATCTGGCATGTCTTATCATGGGTCTAGTGGGTGGTGGCTTAAGCGTGGTCCAGGTGAAAGGTACCAGTAAATGATCCGTCCACGGGAGGGGGATTGGTAGTCCTACTACAAGGTCTACATGGTTCCTGAACACAGGGTCCAGCAAGTGGCCCTTGACGTGAGTTGGAGTCTTGACATTTTGGATTAATTGCAAGGCAGCTAGGTCATCTACAAGCGTCGTGACTGTATGATCCAGCGTAGTGTCGAAATGAAGGTTGAGATCACCTAACAAAGTAATGTTAGAGGCAGTGCTAACGCGTTCAGCCACAATCGAGGAAAGGTGATTGTGGAACTGCTTAGGAGGGCCTGGGGGGCGATAGATTAGTGTTCCTGAGAAGCAGTTGTTAGGAGATAGTTCCAGACTGAAGGCTAAGCTCTCACAATCAGGGATTGCTTCCGGAGTAACTCGGCAGTGTAACTGTTCTTTGTAAATAATGGCTAGGCCTCCTCCTCTCCCCTCAGGTCGGTCCTGCCGAGTAATTTGGAAGCCTGGAGGGAGGGCTGTTACTAGGGCAGGGTCGGAATCTGTCGCGAGCCACGTTTCCGTGAGGAATACTACGTCTGGCATGCGTTCTTCTAACAAAAGGGCAATTTCCGCCCTGTGTTTAGGCAGGGATCTGCAGTTTAACATAAACATACAGTACTCGTGTGTCATTTCTTGGACCTGCTTAGGTTTAAGAGTTAATTTACATTTTGGACAAGTATCTGGAATTTCTTCTGCGTGGTAGAAATGCAGGCCACAGTCCAATCCTAGGGGCCTAATACTGTGGAGAGTTTCAGTGCTGTGTTTCGTGGTCTTTTGGGGTAGAGATATAAGGGGAACGGCCCTGGGCCCGGACTCGGCACGGACGAGCGCAGACGAGCTTGTCTTAAGCACGCCTTCGGCGCGCAAACGTCGCGCCCGCTGCGCTCGTCCGCTGCGCTTCCGGTAGATGCACATACTTATTGGGGTAGAGAGAGGACGGGGGGCGTGGCCAAACAAGTGGGCGTGTCTTGTGGCTTCGAGAATGGCGGCAAGAGAGACAGAGAGACTCTCCCGCGTCAGCGATAGATCCGCTGTGCGGGGATACCTGCGCCAAGTGGATTAGGTGCCCAGGGGCTCGGTGAGTTAGTTTTTAAAAACAATTTATAACACAGTAAAAAAACACGAGAAAACTCTACTCCCGGCTGTGCCTCAGGAGGTTCCAGCTATCTAATGCAGCGCTTGTACTCAGCGCGCGTTAAGTACCTGGTGCGTGGGGGGGTGTGGCCAAACAAGTGGGCGTGTCTTGTGGCTTCGAGAATGGCGGCAAGAGAGACAGAGAGACTCTCCCGCGTCAGCGATAGATCCGCTGTGCGGGGATGCCTGCGCCAAGTGGATCAGGTGTCCAGGGGATCGGTGAGTTAGTTTTTAAAACAATTTATAACACAGTACAAAAACACAAGCAAACTCTACTCCCGGCTGTGCCTCAGGAGGTTCCAGCTATCTAATGCAGCGCTTGTACTCAGCCCGTGTTAAGTACCTGGTGCGGGGGGAGGCGTGGCCAAACAAGTGGGCGTGTCTTGTGACTTCGAGAATGGCAGCAAGAGAGACAGAGAGACTCTCCCACGTCAGCGATAGATCCGCTGTGCGGGGATGCCTGCGCCAAGTGGATCAGGTGTCCAGGGGATCGGTGAGTTAGTTTTTAAAACAATTTATAACACAGTAAAAAAACACGAGCAAACTCTACTCCCGGCTGTGCCTCAGGAGGTTCCAGCTATCTAATGCAGCGCTTGTACTCTGGTGCGGGGAGGGGCGTGTCATGGTCATAGGGATGTGTTTATCCTGCTTTTGCTTCCACTCAGTGGTGTGCTATACCGCTCTTGCATGCACACGTAATAACCATATTGTCGTGTTGCCCGGCTGGAAAAATATTAAAAAGTGAGACTGATATCTCACGATACAGCTGACCAACGTGCATACGGGAGAGGTTTATAGGCTCTGTCTGCAATAGGATCCCCTATAATTCCCACATGCACATTGCCTGTTGTGAATGGTCCCACCACGAGCGGACCGGGTAAGTTTTGTGATGATTCATTGTAAATTGACTCAAGTAATCCGTGAGAATGGATCTCTGTTACATAGGCCACAAGTCATGCGATCTAGTAGGGCAATGAACCGGGGTGATCGTGGTTGTGGCCTGGGTCCTGTTTATACCCTGCCCTGAACACCAATGCTAGTATGCCCATACTGTCGTGCACAAACATGCTACCAAGCAGTGTGCCCGTAAAAGTGGTTTCAAGGTCGCACTCAGTAGGAAAACATTCAGATAGACACAAACATAATCGTATGCATAACCTTCTTTTTAGGAGGACCTGCATTTCCGCACAGAATGGTCCAAGATTGCATGAACGTGTACAAGAGATTAGCTCGTGTTGATCATCAATACGGCCAAACGCCTGTCCGACGAACTCCTCATTCAGATAACACTAGCTGAAAACGGTCTAAAGGCTGGTATCTCTATAACTGCATTCAAGTCTCGACTGTCGGAAATTAACGAGGAAATGAACGAACACAAGGAGTTCCTCACAAAACCAAAAATAACAAAACTTCAGAAGGATGTCAAACACTTCAATAGAAGAGAAGATATACCCTTCCACAAAGGAAGACTAAGCGTTCCCGAATTATGAGACCTCCACCGATGAAGGGAACAGTAACCAATCTAGCAGATCTGTATTCTTCGGTAGTGACTCAAGCTATGAAGGAAGAAGTTTCTTTGTTTGGAACAACAAAGTCAACCTGAGCAGACTGAGGAGTGATCAGCAGAGCCAGGAGCACAGTGTAGCACTGTGCTGAAAATGCTGGTGGTTTTGGCAGCCAGAGCCTTTGCATCTCAAGGGTGTAGGCGGCCAGAGCTTTGATGTACACTGCCCATCCACATTTAAGACCATTTCGAATTTTTTGTTATTTTTTTCCCTGCTTTGCATTTTTGATTCATCCTTTATATAATGCCTCTGGTTGGTTCTGCAAGTGGAGCCATGGAGTTTGATCTGGTCACGATGGAAGATTACATGGTAAACCAGTTAAAAAGCTTCTACAAGGAGATTGAGGTACCTGCAGGAGGAGCCACCAAGAAGGTGAAGTTGCAAATGGCGCTAAGGGCCTAGGCAAAAGCCCGCTCCCAAGAGAATGATGAGTTGTGGTACCTTCGGAATGGCTTCCCCGAGGAACTACCAGCAGCAGCTAAGGGGTACACCCCTTGATTTGAGCTCAATTTGAAAGAAGGAAACAGCATCTCTATCAATGGCCTGTCCCCATGGGAGGAAAGAAAATTCCAGCTGCAGTTGGCAAAATTGAAAATGAGGCTGAGGAGAGGAGAGGAAGTCTGAGGCTGAAAGAGTCCTAGATGAGAAGAAACTTTTGTTGGCTCATTAACTGAGCCTAATGGAGCTGGAGATCAAGGCTAGCCAGTCTGATTCCAGCAGTAATGGTGGCAGGACAAATGTAGTACCTGATGGAGATAAAAGGTTGGCCCAGGATTTGGTACCCAACTGCTCACTATCCAGCCTCACCACCAGCCTTTTTTGTCTTGTATGAAACAGCAAAGTCACCCTGGGAGGAGCGATCAGCACAGTATTGAAAACGCCAGCGGTGTTGGTTGCCAGAGCCTTGGTGTCTTGACGGTGTAAGCGGCCGGAGCCTTGGTGTTTCGGCATTTAGTGGCATCCGGGACTGAAGCGACCACCAACCCCCCTAGCCGAGCCAAGGGAATTCCGATGAATGCAGAGGGCCCCCGTAGACCCATGGTAAGCTGTTAACAGTGAAGGGCAGTCTCCGGCAGACTGTAGGTGTGCTGAGGTGTGCATGATTTCAGCATTAGAGCTGTTACCCTAGGGTTGAGCCAGAGGAGTGCAGCCTTAATTACTCCATGTGCTCCCCCAGCCCCAAGTCCCCTAGCCTCTCTGCCTCACCCTATCCCTCCATTTGGTCATTGGTATACCCCCATCATCATTCATTCACTTTTTCTCCCCTCACCTCTTACTTCCTTAATTTTGTAGGTTCTGTTGGCCTGTGAGGGTTGCACCTGTGGGTTGACGGGAGGAGCTCTGTGTGCAACTCGAGCTTTGGATTACCCTGGGCTTCCTCCCATTGACCTGACACACCATGAAAACAAGATATCAAAAAAATACAAGGAGAAAGCAGGGAAAAACAGCATCACCTCCCCTGCAATCTTCAATAATCCCATTGATGCCGGCATCTATGCTAAAAGGGGAACTTACGGAAGAAGCAATTCCAGATCCTGTACTTTCGAAACTCTCCCCATTTCCCTGTTTGTCCACTTCTCTTACCCCCTCTACTTCCTGTACTTCTTTACTGGTAACTCATCTTAATTAGGGTGGGGATATGAAGAGAGAAACCTTGATCACTTACTATTTTTGGAAGAGGATTATTCCCTCAGTGAGTGTTGAGTTATATTGCTCCATACACTGAGCTCATGCAAACCTGATTGATTCAACTGCACCTTCGAACCTTCTAACCTCAGTCACTGGGATCTCTGACACAGGACCTGATGTAGGGCCTGGTGCAGGATCTGTGTTTGTCTCTTCTTTTTTGCAGCCCAGAACTGTTACCAAGTATAGCTATAACTAGCTCTACTTCGGAAAATGTGCGTGCGTCTCTTCTTTTTTGCAGCCCAGAACTGTTACCATAGCTATAACTAGCTCTACTTCGGAAAATGTGCGTTTGTTTGTCTGCGATCTAGATGGAGCTTCTGACTTTGAAACCACTAATGAAGCTGACCGAAAGGTGGAGTCATCTCACATGCCCGGGGGCCAGGATAATAATACTCACCCTCATACCTTCACTCAAATTGGGGTCCTTTCTGGATCAATGAATAACTCAGGAGCACACAATTTGTTTTTCAACACATTGAATGATTCAAGCCTGCTATATGAGATTGCGATTTTGGAGGAGGTTCCACCTCAAGAATTAGCACTTAACACGTTAAAATCTTCTTTTTCCACGTACGAAGGAACTAAATAACCAAGTAAATGGTTCAGTTTTGCAGAAGGATCTACTTGAGACAGTCACCCCCTCCCCCAGCTTACCTAGTCTTGCAGGCAATGGGAGCAATTACATCAACCTTGACCAAAATGGCTGACACGATGAGCAGCCAATCGGATGGCTGCACCAAACAACCTTGCTAAGGGACATAAAAAATGTGCTTCAAACAGTGGGCAATCGTCAAGAGAATCTGTTACAAAATCAAAAATGCCTGGAAAACTTGGAATCTTATTTAGTGAATCTGACAAAACTGAATGATATAGTCAGTTTATTTCAATTGTTACTGGAAAAATTACAAAGCCTGGATCCATTCACTTTGAATTATATAAGTCACAGCTCGAGTTCAGGGGTCAAAAAATGTGAGGTGATGAACAACAGAGCTCAATCTCAATCCAATCATTCAAATATCTCTGACCCTAATTCTAACAATCATTTGGTTAACAATCATCTTTAAATTGAGAAGGATAATATACCAGAGCTTGAGTTGCTAACTATAAGCATAAATTGTAGGGAACTTTTAACTATTTATCCAGCCTCCCAACTGAGGAGGAGTTTAGACCATATGTTAGCAAACGTTGTCTAAAGAAGGTAATTAAAGTAAATAAAAAGAGCGCAATCTGGGAATTCAATACATGTGCAGGCACCTCAAATAAGCAACAAGAGCACCATACACTTTTAATATCAGTACAGTTGCAGGAAGTACAGCTTGCTTTAGGATTATAACCTGGATCAGCCTCTAACAACAAAGACAATCAGGATGACATATCCACAAAAATCTCCACGACTATCGAGGATGGTTTTTCATCTTTAGCTAACATCCTATCTGGTGTAAATTTCTAACACACGAAAATTACTCCTTCAGTCTTGATCTCTCAATACTACCCTCAGCTGATACAAACAGTGGTTGATAGTAAAGAAACAAATTATACAGCCGCAGCAGGACCGTATAAGCCACTGGTTGCTCTGGCTTGTAAACGTTTGTCACCACAGTGCAGATATAGCATCTCGCCCTCTGGCTCAGTAGCTTTGAATTATGATGCTTCTACCTGAGATTTTTTCCTTTAATACATTTCACCAGATTCGCATGACATTTTGAACCACCAAAACATCTTCAGGCTACTACATCACTTCACAGAATTAGTAGATATCTCTTCAGCAGACCTGTTAAGTATTCGATTTATAACATAAAATGTGTATTTGTAAAGCGCATGTTCACCCAGAAGGGTATCATGGAGCTGGATAACAGATGTTTATTGTTACCCAACGCAATGGTACTTCTTTTATCGATATCAGAAGGATGAAAGGCTGAATGGACACACTGGGATTTGAACCCGTGACCATGAGGTTGAACACAGGCCCCAACAGTGGACGTATTATCCACTAAGCCACCAGACCTGGCCGGCCAAAATGTTAACACTCAAAGTGAGCTCACAAGACCAAACTGGGCCAATGAAGGAACTGTGCAAAAGGTACTGGCAAAAGAGGCTGAGTGAGCATTGTGGGGTATTGTGTTATCATAGCCAGTAAAGTCAAAGTATCCATCTATTTTAAAAGAGAGACTGGCATGTTACAAACCAATAAATAAAATAAGCCACTTTCAAGGCCCTTTATGTTTTGTTAGATCTGGGAATCAGCAATGAAACGTCCCAACGGTGGAACGTACAGTTACCATTAATGACCTACCAAGACATTGCTTCTATCAAAACCCGATTTCTTTGGGCCCTTGGAGATCCAGACTCAAATTCTACTGACAGATTCTATCTTGCTCCTGGAACATTGTTGGGTTAGAAAATCATTTAAATACTGGCGGTGAGGATTTAATAACATTTTGAAATCAATATCAAGTAATATTTCTTCAGGAAACATGGTCAAAAAAACCTCTTAAGATACCAAATTTTAAAACTCATGAAATTCAAGCAACCGTGAACCCTACGGGCCGTCCATTTAGTGGTCTGGTAACATCAGTTCACAGTAATACTAATTTGAACAGTTTCCGAACTAATAGAAAAACCAATTGTTTGCTAACAATTGTCAAAGAGGGTCCCAGGCGAAAACAAATTAGTAGTAATGAGGTCCACGCAGGTAGGATGTAGTTAAATATGTTTTATTGTAGTAAATTACAAGTTCTGTAGAGCAGCCCCAACAGGAGCAGCCTTGCCTGCTGCTTAGCCCATTCTCAACTGTCACTTCTCCTCATAGGCTCCCAACATTCCAAAGCGTATCCTCACTACAGCATTCCATGCAGCACACAGCACAAACACACTGGCTGAGCAGGAGGTGTAGATGGCATAACATTAACAAAGGCAGGATACTACATATCCCCTCTCCTTACACAACAGTAGCATAAGTCTGGTACCTTAAACAAGATATAATAATAAGAAACGAAGTAAGGAATAAATGAGAGGAACACTTGTGCAAAAAAATAAATGTGATAGAAAAGAACAAATAGGATAAAGCGAAGAGAGAGGTGGAAGAAAACAAAGAGGAAGTAATGGGTAAATATACGAAAATAGAAATAGCTCTTCCTCTCCAACAAGGAATTTCCAGAAGAGAAAAAAACTGAAATAATACGTAAGAAACAGCAAGATAGCAGGTTGACATAGACGCACCAATGACTACCCCCAAAACACACCTACCGGCAAGACAGGCATGAAAAGAGGGAAGGATAAGTCACTACACAAAATAAACACCAGCCTTAGACTCAGACACACAGAGAAGAGAAGGACGGATCTCCACCTACACAAGCAAGCAATAGAATGAAACTAGAAGGAGGGAAAGGCTGAGGACAAAGCGAAGAACAACATGAAAAATAGTCCAGGTTCTGAGGAGAACTGAACAGGCGAGAAAACAGAGAAGGAGAGAATAAAATACAATGAGAATAATTTATCCTCCCCACCTTCAAAATATCAATGAAATAAGGTATAAGCATAACGTTGCGTTTTCAAAATAGCAATGTAAAATTAAATCAGAAAAACATTGTCCATGAGACACACCCTGAGAAAGAGTAACAATGTATGAGGAAATGGGACATAAACCCATGACAGACCCCTACCCCGAGGCAAAGGGGTGAGGAACTACTGTGAATGGGACTAATGCCCATGAAACGATAGCCTGTGTAAAGACAACCCCTGTGTAGAGGTCACATATTACGCAATGTAGTAATGAAATTAAAACCCAGAAGACACACCCTGTGTGAGGGTAAAAGGGTATGAGAAGATGGGACTGAAACCTATGACCTACCCTGAGATGTAAGGGAGGTTAGCTACTGTAAATGGGACTGAACACATACCCTATCACCAGGCATAGGGATGGTTAGTTATTGTGAATAGGAATAACACCCATAGAACAATGCCCTGTGTGAGGGTGTATAAACCGTAAGTAGCCCATGTAGGTAAATGTACTCTGAGCAAATAGGACTAAAACCCATTGCCATCCCTATGTAGGGAAGAAAGAAGTGTAAAGTGTACACATCCAAAATGAAAAATAAACCCCTGAAGGTGTGTACCCAAAGTCCTCAAACGTAAAATGATGAGCGAAAGAAACCCACAATACAATCCCATTGAGGATAAGTGTGGATAAAAGCAGTTTCTTTGTGAAATGTACAACACGCCAGAACATAAATGTATATTGCGTAATCATAGCCAAGCAACCTACAATAGGCATAGATACTAAATCAAAATAGCGTTTGCTGACTGATAAAGTTCTTAGTGTGCATGTCACTGTAGTCCTGTGTCACTCACTGGAGTTTGTTAGTAAACAAGCTTTGCAGGGAAAGCAGACAGCTAACATTGACACGTAACTCCCTCGTGGACTGGTAGCTCATACAGGAAGACTAACATGGAATTAGCACGGATGGAGGCACCCACAAAAAACATGCCGATGGAGAACTAAGTGAGCATGAAGTGGGTCCGAAGAACCATAGTCATAAATGTACTTACGACATACACCATGCTTCAGGCAAAGCAAACCTGTTCATGTTTCTTGGGCTGAGCAAACATGTGCATACCACACATGAGGTGAATACAGGTTGAATACAGGTTGAGATTTGATGTCCACCAAATAGAACAGAGAATGCAACTCAAACGTGGTGCTGCACCATAAGACAGAAGAAGGAGGGAGAACCGATAAACCGGCTGGTTGCCTGCGTGCCACCTACCACAAGATGGTTGCACGCACGATGTGCATTGCCGGATGGCTCCCGGCGCGCTAATGTGCCAAAAGGTGTCAAGTAGCCAATTATGACACGGAGGAAGATCGCAACGTCACAATGGATCCATTGAGGTGACTCACGTGGCTAAATGGGTGAAGTAAACTGTCAGCTCATAGTTCGAAATTTGAATTGCTGTGAAGCTGTTTAACTGGTCAAACTGTAGGTAAAAGAGACTTGAAATAACAAAAAGTCTCCTAACATTTGACGGTGGCGTTGTCAAATTCAAACCAACATGAGAGGAAAACAGTAATTGTGTAACACGCCATGAAGACTGGAATAAACCCAATAAAACACGTAAAAAGATATTGCGCGCAGTCCACAGCAACAGGGGTAATGTACACAAGTCATGCACTGACAGATACTTTAAACACTGTGTGATTGCACAACGTAGTAGAATCTCCATACAAATGCAGATGCAAAAACTAAAATCCCATTTCTCTTTTGGTTGTCAACTCAATAGGATTTCCTTGCATTCAGTGTTTGACGAGAACCCGAAGCATGGGCAGTGAGGCATACAGACAGATCCTCCACAGAAATATCTTCATAGCACCGGCAGTATAACATGTTGAAAATACAGCTGGTCATAGTGAGAAAGCAGTGGACTGATGTGGAAAAATCCGAAGTCTTTTTTAGAAATGTCAATGAGCGCAACATACTTAGACAGGGGACGACTGATGTTAAGACACTGATGGGGCTGAGTTTCTTTGCGCCTCATTTTCACTTGTACCTTGTTGACATTTTGAGTAGAACTTCTTGGTTTCATGTGCGTGCTATTGCTTTTCTGTGAGAAAATTCTTTGTTCATTTACTTGTTTCTTCTTTGGTTTTTTCCTTTTTTTGTCGATACCTCGTCATGCACTTAGTGTTGGGTGCATCTGTAGGCACTTTAGTTTACTCCATCTTCAGGTCCTCCATTGTTCTCCTGGTCCCTGAAATTCAGTTGTAGCACGTAAGTAGTCACCAATTTGTCTCCAAAATAATGTAGTAACGAGTTCCACGCAGGTAGTATGTAGTTAAAGATGTTTTATTGTAGCAAGTTACAAGTTCTGTAGAGCAGCCCCACCAGGAGCAGCCTGCCTACTGCTCAGCCCATTCTCAACTGTCACTTCTCCCCACAGGCTCCCAATATTCTGAAGCGCTTCATCACTCCTACATTCCATGAAGCACACAGCACAAACACACTGGCTGAGCAGGAGGTGTAAATGGCATCAATACACCAAACACAATCCTTGGGTCTAGTCAGAGAAGAAGAAGAAGACACTGACAATATCACACAGACCTAACTGTGGGATGACCCCTTTCAGGACGAAATCCCTCACCCACATCATTTGGGATTCTCCTCTCAGAGGAAAACCTAGTTCCTCTGAGGGCTACAACCCCCTCTCTGAGAGGGCGGAGCACAGAGATGTTTTGATGTCTACTCTAAACGGATATTCTAAATACACCAAATGAGAGAAAGAGTGTAGGTGAGGGCGCAGCGCAAAAAAATATTTAAACGTGAAAGGAGTGATGGTAAAACTAGCTAGAGAGAACACAACACATGCTTTATTTTTATGTTCTCACTGCCAGGATTAAAAACAGTGCACCTTCAGTATGGATTTAAACCGCATGTGTCAGACGAAATAGTATGGTCAATATGTTTCAGCCGCGATAACCCACAATATGGCAAGGCTTTTGTCAGTTCCTGAGAGATGCTGCTGCTAAGTGATATGTGATACAAAAGAAAATTGGAATCAGATACGGAAGCAATGGTCAGATACAGAAACACATGTGATAAAGTCAGTGGCTTCCATCACACAAAAAACAAACAATGAAACCTGTAGGTGGGATCAACAGATTCCTCTCCTTACACTATACACCCCATGTGTGTATAGACAGTAAAACAACACCATATGCTTACCCGTAACGACTGGGTAAAATGCTTCATCTCAACCTGGCGACAGCTCAGGGAAGGGGCCCCCTCTATGTACAAGTATGGATGGTGCAGGTGTTAGTAACACAGTGTTCCACGTCTCAATACCACACGCCATGAATAAAAATAGGCACTTATTAGTCACAAAGAGAGGAACACATGTGCAGGAGAAACCCAATTTGTTAAAACTTAAGGTCTATTAAAACGGCATGCTTACAACTGTGCTTAAAATGCTAATCTCACTGCCAACACTCAGGCTGGCGTGTTAGAGTGATCTGATGCCAATGGTTACGTTTTTAGACTGTCAGAGTGTGGCATAATTGTTGCTACCGTAGCTGCGAAACGCAGCCAACCTCTCTTCATTTACCAAATCAAAAACAAACTCGACCCCTGAAGAGAGTGACATGTATTGAGGGTTCAAACAATTAATCAAAACCTCCACGCTCCTTTTACGTGGTAGCAAGAAAGAGAAAGGCACTGTCAAACCGGGTTGTGATGGTAACACGGTCTCTAATAGTCTAATCAAACATACAATGTGGCATAATCCACTAGCGACACTCACCTCTCCGTCAGTACCCTAGATGGGTAGAGTCTGCAACCGGAGGTGAGAGCCGCCTGTTTGGGTCACTCTTAAAATACGGACTCCAAGTGATTGGACCCAGACCCGGTGTGTGCTACTTCTTGATCCAAATGTAAATGGGCATGCGCAAAGCAGTGTCCCACTGATCTGCCGTGCATGCGTGCAACACTGAGTGCCTGACGGGACGTGTAGTTGTCAGTTTATGTCTGGCGCGATTGAAACAAAGAGCCAAATCTCAAGTTAGTGTCTGTTTAACTCTTTTTGAAAATTAATACTAGGACAAAGTCACAGTAAGTTTTAAATGTACAAAGCACTAACTGAAACATACATTAAGTGCTGAACACTAGTTAATGATGGAAGTCAGTCAGAGCAGAGTTGAAGCCTGGCGTAAAGAAGTGACAGATCAATGCAAAAAGGTGGGGGGTGGAGAACAGTACCGCTAACTTTCAAACTTCCGCCCCACTCAACTAGGTCAAATAGTCATATTATTATTTTAGATAGACCAACATATGTTGTGGAAATGTTGATGGCACCGGTTGAAAAGTAACAATAACTATAATAGCTCTTAGTGCATGATAGGGAATCTAGAGTGTTACGCGCAACAATTGTCATCCTGTGTGTCTACTGAGTATCTCATATCAATGAACTCCGAGTCATCCTCCTCCCTTGAATGTTGACAGAGCCTACAGGGAAACCCTTGGAATTTCATTATTCAGACCCTCATTGTCACTGTTGAGCCTATGTACCCATCGTTGTTCATGCCTAAAAAGGTATGTAGAGATGTCTGTGACATGGGCAGGGTTGTATGGTTTTTCTAACACTGTTCATTTAATTTCTTCTGGGGAGTGGTTAATTTCTAGAAAATTATTAGTGAGTTTGGTGGCAGCCTTTCTACATCGGATGGTGCTCTTGTGTTCTAAAATGTGAGTCTTCACCTTCCGGGTAGTCATGCCCACATATCGCAAAGCACACGGACAGGTGATCAGGTAAATCAGTCTGTCGCTGTTGCAATTTGTGTGCTGAGACTGTATCCACAGTTGTGTGGTCCCAATGTCACTGTGTGTTCTGTTTGAGGACAGGCTACACACATCCCGTTGGAGAAATGGCCTTTGACAGCAGGTAGTTTCTAGAGAGTGTTCTGATCCCTTGATTTTTCAATGCATGGACGTGTGTGCACTTTCTGATCCTTGATGTTCATGCTCCACTTCAAAGCAAACAGTGATCGAGGTATGGAAGTAGTCCCAATATTTAGTATTTTCCAGTTGTGAAGGATACTCTTTTTGATCTTGTTGGAGAAACTACAAAAGGTGTTTACACATCTGAGTCTAGGACTCGATTCCTTCGGTCTGCTTGGTTCGATGAGTGCTTCCCTATTGTTGTTTGCTGCACATTTTATCAACCTCTTTATCAGTTTTTTTTGGGAAGTTCCTCGCATCGAGTTGGAGAACTAGATTTTGAGCATGTTCTCGGTATTTAGAGGTTGAGGAGCAATTCCTTCTGATCCTCAAAAACTGCTTGAAGGGCCGATTATCGCAAAGGGATTTGGGGTGGTAGCTTTTGTATGACAGAAGGGAGTAACTGGCCATAGGATTCCTGAAAAGTTCCCAGGCCGCCATCTGCAGGAAATCATTCCTGTTGTTTAGCCACGTCTGGAACTCAGTGATGGCGATAGATGTGCCTCTCCAGATGACCAACACGTCATCAATATAGGGTTTCGATAAAAGTATGTGATTTTTGTATGGATTGTCACCGTAGAAAATATCCTGTTCAAATAGATGTACCTAAAGATTAGCCAGGCTTGGAGCAAAAACGCTGCCCATGGATGTTCCTGATGTTTGTAGAAATAGCTGATCTTCATATGAAAGAAATTTTCTTTTATTGCCAGGCGGGCACAACTCATGGAAAAATTTAACTGGAGTGATGGTATCCAAGTCTCTCTTTTCCAAAAGGGTTTGTATGGCAGCTAGTGTCTCGTCTTGGGGAATGCAAGTATACAAGGACTCCTCATCAAAGGATACCAGGTAGTCACTGGTGAGATCAAACTGAGTCTCTTCCACAAGTCGGAGAATGTCTTTGGTGTCTTGAAGATAAGTCGGCATCTCCATCACCAGAGGTCAGAGGAAATGATCCACAAATGTAGAAAGAGATTCTAAGAGGGACCACAGACCGGAGATGATGGGACAACCAGGCGGCGGTCTCTATTTTTTGTATACTTTGGGCAATGCGTAAAAGTATGGAATCGCTGGATGAGCCTTTACTAGAAAGGAGACTTTTTGAGTGGTAATCCAGCAGTTGGACCTAGCCTCATCTACTAGTATCTTGATTTCCGTTTGTAGCCTCTTCGTGGTATCTTCTTTCAAAGGTTTGTAGAACCAGGTGTTTCCAAGCTGCCTCAAACATTTGTTGGGTAAGCCGAAGTGTCGATCAGGACAATAGCACCGCCCTTGTCAGCCGGATTGATCGCCAGTATCTTCATTGCCCGTTGTTCCTGTCTCGTGGGATTCTGATACTGTCTTTCTTCTCCCTCGCAAATAGTGTTGACCTGAGTCATAACGGCTTTCGCAAAGCCGGGGGAATATGATGTATAGGTGGACTTGTTCTTGAGCCCAGTGTTGATACATGACTCTACAGTGTTTTCTTGTACTTTGTCTATGAAGAAAAAGTTTAGGCACATTTTGTGTAAATGGTATAACATTAACAAAGAAAAAGAAATTCTAGGAAGCAAGCCTTAGACAGAGTGCACACTACCTAATATACTCAAAGTGAGTGTATCAACACATTGTTAATCAAGAACTTTTGGCATCATATAATAATGAAATTGACAAAATTGTCCAATTTACAAAGGATCTTTCAATATTCAGCAGAAAAAAATGATAATAATAGCTATATTCAGCTACGTGTCTTTAACGTGCTTTATTCAGAGATGAAAGATTCAACAAGCACTCTTGTTGATTTCCTAAGTCAAATAATGCATTCTAACGTGGATATGAAATGAAATTAAATGTGGTATTTGTAAAGCGCAAACTGTCGCTCTCAAGGTAGCCTCCTGGCGCTACAAGATAACCAGCTTTAGCAGTTAAGAGTTAGGATCTAGATAAGTGCAAAGCAAAATTCATCAGATGTCCCATAGATCCATGTCTTTAGGGCATTCCTGAACTGCACTTCAGATTCCATTGATCTCAGTTTGCTTGGCATAGAGTTCCAGTCCTTTGCCCCTAACACAGGAGCCGACTTCCTTCCCTTAGTTTTGAGTTTGAAACCTGGTACTTTACGGAGATTTTAGGAAGTGGATCTGAGTGTCCTCATTGTCGTGTATGGTGTAAACCTTGTGGAAAGGTATACTGGCCCTAATCGGCGCGTTGCTCTTAAGGCCATGAGGAGACGTTTGAATAAGATTCTCTTGTGTAACGTGAGCCAGTGAAGAGTTATCATAGCTGCTGAGGGTGACGCTCTACGGGGAAGCTTTAAGACCAATCTAGCTGCTGCATGTTGCACCACCTGTAGTTTCTTCAGGGTGGATTTAATAACCCCTACCAGGAGGCTATTACAGTACTCTAGGCGTGAGAGTATTAAAGCCACTGCCGCTGTTTTCCTGGCAGCAAGTGGGCGCAGAGCTCTACTTTGGCCTCTAAATCTAGAGTGATTCGGTCTTTGTACCAGAGACCGGATCTCAGCGCCCTTCCTTTTATCCTTTGCAAAGCCCGATAATTCAGAGGGCCTGGGAAAATCGCTTGAATGGAGGAAGATAAGAGACCTACAAGTCTCGCCAATTCCCTTAAAGGAATGTCCTCCTGTCTTAGAACATGATGAATCTCCTTCTTGATCTTCGAGATTTTTGAAGGAGATAAAAGGAGAAGACACTGGGAAGTGTTTAGAGTGAAACCCAAAAACTCTAGAGATTTTGAGGGGGTTAGGATAGACTTCTCTTTGTTGACAATGAAGCCTAGACTTTCTAACAGACTCATAACCGTTTCCAGGTCTATAAGAATCTGAGGTAGGTCTTGAGACATTATCAAAATGTCGTCGAGGTAAATGATAAGTCGAATTCCCCGTTCTCTCAGGAAAGAAGCTACTGCTCTCATTACCTTGGTAAAGCACCAAGGGGCGGAGGAGAGTCCGAAGGGGAGAGCCTTGAACTGATAAAGATGTAGGTAAGGTTGATATATTTCCGCCATCGGGATAGTGAAGTAGGCATCCTTCAAGTCTAGTTTTACTAACCAGTCTTCTTTTTGAAGAAGGTCTCTTAGAAGATGTATTCCTTCCATTTTGAAGTGCCTGTAAACCAGAAATTTGTTGAGGCCCTTCAAATTTATAACTGGTCTCCAACCTTTACCTTTTTTCTCCACGAGGAACAAAGAGCTTACGAAGGTTAGAGAATTTAAGGGAACTTCTATTATCGCTCCTTTCTCGAGCATAGAGTGGATCTCTTCCTCGACTATCTTCTCTTTCTCTAATGAAATAGGAATATCCCTTGGTAAAGAAGTTTGAATTGGAGTTTGAGTGAAATCTATCATAAAGCCTGTTACCGTGGAAAGTGAGTTATTTCTTCCCATTTTTTGGAAAAAAGGCTGAGTCTCCCTCCCACCTTCGGAGGGATAGAAGGGGAAAGTGAAAGCTTGGAACATACTTTGAGGGTTTGACGAGAAAGAAGCTCGTGATCTTGCGCCTCTGGCTCTGTTTCCTCTTCCACGGTAGAAGCTGTTGTTAAAATTATTTTGCTGTCCGCCTCTTCCGTAAGGACGTGATCTCTGATAGGGCCTCTGGTTAAATCGGCCGGAAGAAAGGCCCCTTCCAAAAACATTATTACTGAACACTCACCTTATATTCTTTTGTGCCTTATCAAGTGCAGTAAAGGTCGAGACATATTTTCCCAAGGACCTTATAAGCTCTTCACCAAAGAGTAGGCCTTTTGAGTTTGAAGATGGCTCCTTTTCGGCCATATCAGTTTTGGGCCTAGTTTAAAAAGGATGAGTCTACGTCTTTCAGCGTTAATGCTGGAATTGGCATTACCTAAAAGTATGAGGGCTCTTTGACTCCAACCTCGTATAAGATCTATATCAAGTTGGGTACCATTAAGGTAACACTCCTCAGCGGAGTCAAGAATCCTGCTTAGTGGACCAAGCACATCCAGTAGGCGATCTTGGCACCCTTTAAAGGCTTTTTCAAGACCTTTTCTTGGGTCACGCCCAAGTCTAAAGAGGTATTTAATTCTGGATCCATATTAGGGGCATAACATGCCTTTTCGTCAATTGAGGGTCTTGAACATTCAGCCCTTAGAATATTCCTTGTTCCTCTTTCGAGAGGGAAACAAATCAATTTTTTAATAAATTAGATGATCCTATCGGAGGCCCGTTTATTTGTACTCTCTGTAAAAAAAACACTCAGGAAACATCGACACCTCAGAAACTAATACAAGCGGCACTTGTAAATGTTCGTTCGCTTCCTTGCCATAAAATTGACATACTAGAGCTGCTTAATACTTATGCTATCGACCTCCTGTTTCTAACGGAAACTTGGGGAGACGATGTATCAGGACCAGACTTCAAAGCTGCTATGCCAGAAGATTACTGTGTCCATAGGCAGGATCGCATATCAACAAAAAAAGGTGGAGGGATTGCAATAATGTACCGCAACAGCCTCCGTGTTAAAGCTATCAATCTAAAGCATGCGAGCTGTGAGGCATTTGCCTTCACTGTTACGCTTGCTACCAATCAAACATTTACGGGTACCCTTTTGTATCGACCCCCAGGCTCTCGCACGGTATTTCTATTACAACTTCATCAACTGAGTGAGTTAGCTGTTGAACATAAATATTTCACCGTATTAGGTGATTTTAATTTCCATCTAGAATCCCTGACTGATAAAGACACCGACCAGCTCATCAATGATCTTTCCTCTGTGGAACTTGGACAATTGATAACGGTTCCAACACACAAGGCAGGACATACGCTTGATGGTATTTTCACCAACAATCCACATATCACCATGAACAAAATATTACCCCTTACATGGTCTGACCACTCCGCCATCCTATTTGACATTAAAATCACAACAACGGCATGTAAAAACACATCACAGAATCCCTATCAAATTACTAGAGACTGGAGAAATCTAGATCATATTCATCTTGCACAGATTCTTACTGATGCTTTCACGGGCACAGATACTGAAACTGATCCAATTATTGCAGCCACCAGATACACTTCCATTCTGGAAGGGGCATTCGCAACACTAGCTCCACCCAGAACATCCAAACACAATAGGAAAACCCCCTCAGCCCCTTGGTTTACTGAACAACTTAGACTACAACGACAACACTGCCGTAATTTAGAGCGCCATTGGCACAAACATTATAATTCATCAGATAAAATAATATTTAAAGCTGCACTCCATAACTATAAGCAGAGAATAGCTACAGAAAAAAACATCTACTATACCACCCAAATAGACCAGGCTAAATGCAGCATGAAGAAATTGTTCGAAGTAGTAAACCATCTCGCTGAACCATCTAACCCGCCCACTGAAACATCTCAAACTCTCTGTAATACACTGGCTGATTTTTTCTCTGAAAAGGTTACATCCATATTTAAGGATTTCACCCCAAATTCCAATATCATTGAACCAATTAACACACAAACAAACTTGAACTCAACATCTTTAACGGAATTTACTAAGATACATCCACAATACATCCATAAATTAATTTCGTCAATCAAATCTGGTTCCCCATTGGACCCCTGTCACCCTTCTATACTCAACACTATCCCAGATATCATTACTTTACCATTGACACACATTTGTAACGTCATGTTTTCAACAGGTTCATACCCAACCATTTGGAAAAACACCATAATTAAACCACTTCTCAAAAAACCATCGCTTGATCCTTTATTACCTTCCAGCTACCGTCCCATCGCATCCTTGCCGTTCCCAGCTAAAATCATTGAATCCGTCATGAATAAACAACTGTCTGATTACATTCAAAGCAACGACCTTTTAGATGACACTCAGTTCGGCTTCCGACAAGGTCATGGGACAGAAACGGCCCTGATTAAGGCTGCAGATGAAATAAGAACCACGATGGACAACGGCGGACAGGCTGTGTTGATTTTGTTGGACCTATCGGCGGCTTTCGACACGGTCGATCACTCTACTTTGATCGGCCGTGTCGAGGCCATCGGTATTAAACACAAAGCCAGAGATCTTATTACATCTTTCTTGGCCGACCGCAAACAGGCAGTTAAGTTAGGCACATTCACCTCTCCTACCTTCACCCTCCCTTGTGGAGTTCCACAGGGCTCCTCGCTAAGTCCGACCCTTTTTAATATCTATGTTTCGGACTTAGCGAGGGTAATAAAAGCCTACAACATCAACCTAACAACATACGCTGATGATACCCAGTTGGTATTATCCATACATAAAAACGGTCCCAAGATAGCAGCAAACTTCAAAGATGGCATGAGGGCCATCAGCAGTTGGATGGCTTCCAACTGTCTAAAACTTAACTCATCAAAGACGAAAGTAATGCTGTTTGGTAAGATTCAGCCTTTGTGGTCTCCCTTATGGTGGCCGGAGGAAATGGGCACTCCACCTGAACCAGTCAGTAAAGTCAGAAACTTGGGAGTAATATTTGATGACAAACTCCTTTTCCACCATCATGTGAACGCTGTAGTTTCATCATCATTTAACATCTTAAGGAAAATAAAGAAACTTCTTCCATATCTTCCCACAAGTACAGGAAAAACACTAATCTCAACACTGGTGTTTTCACGCACTGACTACTGCAATGCCCTCTTCCTCAACGCACAAGAAAAGGTCATCTCCAAACTTCAAATGATACAGAATGCCTCAGCTAGAGTTTTACTGGGCATTCCAAAATTTAGCTCTGTTTCCAGACATTTGGATCAACTGCATTGGCTTCCGAGAAGTCGCACAAAATTCAAGTCCCTTTGTATTGTCTACAAGGCAATAAATAATACTGGACCTAAATTTCTTAGGAGTTCACTCAAGCCTCTATCTACCCCCAGAACGCTTCGTTCCAATACTGCTCATCTGCTTCATATACCCAGAACAAGGAAAGTCAACTGGGGAGACAGACGTTTTACCATCGCAGCTGCAAAACTATGGAACTCCCTTCTTTTGAGCATAAAATCCAGTCCCACGCTGATTATCTTTAGAAAGCAACTAAAGACATGGTTGTTTTCTCAATGACTTGATTATTCATAAAATACATACATTATTGCTTCAGAGATTTACAATATTGGTATCAGACTTAGCTCACAGCGCCGAGACACCTATGGGTAATTGCAGCGCTTTAAAAATCGCATAAATAAATAAATAAATATGTTCTTGGGGGGAACCATAGAGTGGAACGAGGATGTTTTAGATTTAAGGGGGAGAACATCTCTTCTCCCAGGGGATTTAGGATAGTATCTTTAGATGTAGAGGGGTGTTCGTCTTCTTCATCAAAAATTCCAACATCCCCATCATCCAGGTCCAGAACGTATTCGTCTGGATCCATATCATCGTCATCATCTGAGCCCTCCTGGTAGTCTTGAGCACTTTGAGGAAGTGAGCCGCTAAGGGCATCCAAGGTTTTTGGGCCGCAAGGGGCACCCGATTGAAGCGAGTCATAAAAGACATCTCTTTTATTTGAGGTGTAAGGACCTCCGAAGAATTTTGTGGTGCTAAGACCACCAACAATACCAGAGGTGCTAGGACCTCCTGTGCTCATATTAATTTCTGAGGAAATGTTATTTTTCTTTGTACGTTTTGCTCCCACTTGGTCAGTGGTCAGTACGTCAGACACTTCTTGTTGGGAATGAAGTGGTCTTTTATAAGGGGGAAGATGGGTAAAGGTCTCCCTAAAGCAGGATTTAATCTCTCTTTGGATGATAGAGCGAAAATCCTCTTTGTTAAAGGTAGGTACTGTAGCACCATTCCCTTCTGAGTCAGATACATTTTCCATCTTAACTAAATAATATTTCCCCCTATACTTTTTTTTAAAAAATATTTTTATATAATTTGACACAAGAATGCTATTGGCCCTATAAGGCTAAACAAGGGACTGAATACAAGTAAGGGGTTCCTAAAGAAAGAAACCAAGCATAAAGGTACAGGAAAATTGAAGTTCCTACAGCCCTCTTCACTCTTGGTGTCTTCAAACAGCTGAATATCAACTGTCAGTCGAGTGAGGAAAGTCCCTAGGCGAGACACTCACGAAGCGTGAGACTCGCCAGGGAACTTTCCTCTAAGGCGCGTTGTGCGTCTGCAACTCCCGACTGAGGTAGAGAAGGCTCGAGCATGGCATTAGGAAGGTCCGCGCAAACGGTAAGTGGCAGTGCTTGTTAAAACCAGCACCTCAGTGCTATGCCACGTATGTCAAGTATCCGACGATTATGCGGAGGGCTCCTCGGTCACGCCGCGAGCTGGCTCCTCGAGCATGTCCCGAGCTGCACGTGGGTCATGTGGGCTCAAATATACATATATCTAAACATAACAAGCCTTTGCCGAGGAGTATGGGCAAAGGATAATAACGCGTTTAACAACAGGGAAATGCAAAGCAGCTAAAATACAACATCGAGCGACGCGATCGCAGGAAAGATAAAACGAAATCGAGAGCGATAAAGACAAGTTTAAAACTTGAGGGGGTAGAAAGGAGGGGGAGGGGGGATCTCCATAAATTGCAGATCCGGGGAGGAGGGAGGGTAGAGAGTGGGGTTAAGGCCACAGAGAGATAGAACAATTCAAAGACAAGGTAATGTTAGAGTTAACTTGCCTTAAGCTTAAACCTCCCCAGAAATAAATATATCTAAAAAGCAAGGTTAAAGACAGAAAACCTTAAATAAGAGAGAATGAAGCGAGCTACTTATCTGCTTGGAGCCGCATTTAAAAGAGGCTGTTGGTTGCCGTGTTTTGCCTATTACTTTATCTCAGTGTTCTCATTGGAACCTTTATATTGTGATGCGACTGGCTTGGATCTGCAATTAAAAGTCATTGCATAATGTGAGCCTCCGTTCTTGTAATGAAATTTTCTCATGGTCCTAATTTAGCCAAAACAAGTACCTCCCACCTTAAGTGCATGGGGTTTGAAAGAGAGGCTGGAATCGAACCAAACTTCCAGATTTTCTGCTACTCCACCATAGATGGAGGGGTTGCCACCGATCCTTAGGTTGAAAGGGATTATTTTTCCCTATCAATAGGATTTCAGTCTTATCCGTATTACAACAGAGATGGTTGTTTTTCATCCATTTGATGACCGCGGTTAGACAGGTTTAAAATTTTTCATCGCCTCCATAGAATTTTTTTCAAGAGACAGGATCAGCTGAGTATCGTCAGCTTAAGATGTTGTTTTGATCCCGTAAGCCGAAATGAGGGAGATAAGTGGAGCCATGTATATATTAAAGAGAAGTGATGCACCCTGTGGGACACCTGTAGAAATGGTACGTTCTGAGGAGAGAAAGGTGCCCAGGGAGACAGCGTGTCTGCGGTTCGATAAGAAGGATGGGATCCACGCCAGTGCCGTATTGGATATGCCGCAAGATTTCAGTGTGGCTAGTAGGATGTTGTGGGAAATGGTATTGAACGCGGTCAAAAGATCTAAAAGGATCAACACTGCCTTCTTGCAGCTGTCTGAAATGAACTTCAGGGTGTCCAACGTTTCCAGTGGCGCAGTTTCAGTGGAATGTTTTGGCCGAAAGCCAGATTGACAAGGATGGAAAATCTGAGCTGCTTCTGAAAAGTTGGAAAGTTCTTTATGGACCCTTCTCTCTGTGATTTTACCTAAAATCGGTAGAAGCGATAGGGACCTATAATTGGAAAGATTAGTAGGGTCTATATTTAGTTTTTTCATTAATGGCTTTACAATGGCAAATTTCCATTCATCCGGCACTATGCTGGAGGATAGGGAGGAATTCCCAATATCATTGACCACAGGGTTCACACATCAATGATATGATGTAGTATCGTTGGAGGGCAGGCATCCAGTGGCAAGCCCGATTTTCATGCCAGGATGGCTTTGTGTGTCTGGGCTAGGGTAACAGTTTGAATGGCTTCAAGGACCGGCCTGCCCTGCCTATGATCATGCTCATGTTCCATGGTAGATTCAGGTAAGCTTAAGGTTCCAAAATCCTTTTGTATGTTCCTGATCTTATCTTCAAAATATGTAGCAATATTGTTGTAAGTAAACGCCATCAACAAGTAATGCTGAATCAGGGAGTTTATTCTTAGCACAGCAGAGAAGGAACCAGCGCCTGCTGACCAGTCAACCAACTGACCAAGCAGAACCTGGAGTCCACAGACCATAACCATTCTAGAACAGAGCACATCGAGCATAGAGTACAATTGTAAACCATAGAGAAATGCAAGTACATAGTTTACAACACATCTCCCATCTTTATAAACAAATAATAAAAAGGAACAGAAAGAAATCAATTTGCAAAAATAATCATTAAAATAAGAATTCGGTTTACGATACCTTGGAGCCCTGGGAGTGGAGAGAGAAGGGGGAAGGGAAGGAGGTGAAGCAAAGGTGGCACCTCGAAAGGCAGAGGAACCTCGTAAACCAGAGGAACCAGAATCCGAAGCATCACCAGCTCCGAAACACAACCTGGCAGAAGAGGAAGAAGAAGGAACACACTCTTGAGATAAGAACATGTAACCACTACCCCCCTCCAAATTTGAAGAAACAGAAACAGAATTGCAAGGAGCAGAAACAGAGGCATCACAAACAGGTTTGGAAGGTGTTAGCCCAAGTTTCTGATAGACCGCAACACGCCTCAAATTCCACTGCTCCCCATTTTCAAGAAGAACATAATTAGGGAAAACTTTTTTAACAGAAAAAGGTCCCCTAAATTTGGTTAAACCTTTTTCACACCTCCCTGGTTTAACCTTAACCAAATCCCCTTTTGAAATTTTACAACCCGCAGTAGAGGAAGGCAACACAAGTTTGGAATTGACAAGACCACCACTGCTCAAAAGTTGCTTGAACCAAGAAGGGACAAGCTTAGAACCAGGAGGCCTCCCACGCAAAATCTCAAAAGGAGATTTCGTGGAATTCCCATGGACAGTCGTACGATGGGCACAAACCATTTCCTGAACAAGATCAGACACACAACGACCACCAGAGACAGCCAGCTGAATTGCTCCCTTTACTAATCTATTGACCCTCTCACACACTCCGTTTCCACGAGGATTATAAAGTGAAGTCCGATGATGGGACACACCAGAGTGAGAAAGAAAAGATTGCATTTTCTGAGAAACTAATTGGGTCCCATTGTCAGTAACAATTACACTGGGGAAACCCTCAGAATGAAACAAGGATTTAAGAAACAAAATAGTGGTCTCAGTAGTGATATCCTTAACAAATTCAACAACAATCCACCTAGAAAAAACATCAACACAGACAATGGCAAAACGCTGATGAGACTCAATTCAGACATAGGTCCAATGAAGTCCAAGCAAATGGTATGCCACGGCACACCTAGACAAACAATCTCTCCCATGCTACTGCCAACAGCCACTTTCAAATGTTTTTCTCCTTCCTTACACATGCTACATTGCTCAACCCACAAAGCAACCTGCGCATCCATGCCAGGCCACCAGAAATTAGACTTGAGCCTCTGTTCGGTCAGAGTTTGGCCAAGGTGCCCATCATGGGCAATCTCAAAAAGTTTGCGCCGGAGACTACTAGGTGGAACGGTATACAACTGTTACAACGCATTTTTTACAACGCAATACCATAACCACGCATCTTTTACAACGCAAATACTTTTACCACGCATACTTTTACAACGCATACTGTTACAACGCAAGTACTTTTACAACGCAGGTACTTTTACAACATATTTTTATTGAAATGAGTTTATTTGAATTGTATTTTTTGAAAGTAATTTTTTTAATTTTTTTATTTTATTTAAGAGTACTAGAGTATTTACTTTTGGTAGAGTTTTTTAGACTACTTGAGTATTTTATAGTAGTTGTTAAAATTTTATAGTTCAAATTTATTGTAAATACTTGAGTATTATTTCAAATTAATTTTATTTATTTTTTTATTTTATTTAAGAGTACTAGAGTATTTATTGTTGGTAGATTATTTTAGAGTACTTGAGTATTTTATAGTTCATAAAATTTTATAGTTGTTATATTTAATTTTCATTATGTAAAAAATATTGTAATTTATTATTACTAGATTTAAATAATTTTTTTTAATATTTATAAGAGATCCTTAATTGTTTAATTTTATTAATATTGTGTTTCTTTGGTGATATTAGCGTTCTAGAGTATTTATTTATGGATGAGTACTTTTGAGTACTTGAGTATTTATTTATGGTTCAAGAGCATTTATTTTTGGATGAGTAGTTTTGAGTACTTGAGTATTTTATAAAAAAAATGTTTTTAATATATATTTTAATGTGTCATTTATATTATTGTATAAAAATTGCAATTTATTATTAGATTATACTAGAGAATTTTGAAAATTTGTTAGAAATAATACTTGACATGTATAAGTGATTCTTAACTGATACATAGTATTATTTTAATATTTTATTTTATTCTTAATGTGATTTTAATGTATTAATTGTTTATATTTATTGTAATAAAGTTAGTTATTTTTTTTTTAAAAATATTGAAATATTTTATTATTTTAATGTTTTATTATTTTATTATTTTAGTAATCAAGTTATTTTATTTAGGTATTTTTTCATTTATAAAAAGTATGTGTTAATAAAAGAATTATAAGAATATTTACATTTCGTTAAATAATTAAAACTTTAGTTTATAAAAATTTATTTGGTTTAAAAACATAGGTTAATATTTTAAATATTTATGATATCTTGAAAAAACATTTCTTATCATGTAAAAATAATATAAGGGAACTAATAACTTTGACTTAACTTTTGGTTCCCACTGTTTTACATTGATTTCTATGGGCTAAATTGTCCTTCTTTTATTTTCTCGATTATGGATATGTGTCCCGCGGTACAGAAAAAGAATGAAGAAAATAAGATGAAAGAAAAGCAAAATAAGGGAGATGAAAGTAGAAAACAGGTAAGGGGAGAAAGTAGTTAATTTAGAAGAAACACATTTATTGTAACTTATAATGTTTAAATAAATGAATAGAATATACAGATGATAATTCTTTACAATTAATTCTTTTATTTTGCAAACAAACATAGAAAAAATGGTGGCATTTTTAATGATTTATTGCATATTTTTGATAATTTTTTAAAATATAGTAATATCATTCAAAAAAATAAGTAATATAAAATAATTATATATTAAAAAAAAGTCCTTTTTTTATCGTTGCAGCATTCTTTGACGTCAAGACGTAAACGTGAGCGTAAGCGGCCATTTTGAAGAGCATCGAAGGAGGAAGCAGCTGGAAGCTGATCTGCGTCCAGGTAGGAAACATTTTAAACTTTATTTTTAAGAAATATTGTTAAAAAGATTAACATTTATTGTAAGGAAAGGACAAGTCGAGGTTGCTCTAATAGTAAATAATGTTAAATACATAGGCATGCCGCTACTCGTATATCTAGAATATGCCTATGTCGGTTCTGTGGGGGAAAACCATCGAAAACCTTATTGCTTTGGGAAATAGTTGTATTTGTTGAAAAAAAATTGATTTATTGGTTATGATTATTACATTTGTTATCGTTTTGAAAGCAATGTTTAAAAATGCATTTTTGAAAGTATCGATAGTTTATTAGAAAGAAATGAAAGAGAATAATGTGGTTAGATAATTGTTGAAAAAAGCTTTATCGATAGTAAACTTTGGTATTTCCATTGTTTTTGTCATAGGTATTGCTTTTTTGAGTTTTGATGTATTGTAGAATACTGAACAAATAGATTACGTACGTTGAAAAGGATTTGTTGGATTTCCAGATTTAAAGAAGAAGTTAAAATTGTTTGTGGATTAATCTGAAAAAAAATTTAGAGAGAGATTCTGAGTGTTCAAATTGTAATTCTTTTTTTTTGGAGAATACATTGTTTACTGTATTATATTTCTAATACGTTGTATTGGATAAATATTATAATGTATAAAACAAGAACATTTATTTTTAGAGACCAGTAGTGCTATGAGAAAAATGAACTTGTTTAAGTGGTAAATGAAAATGCAATGTATTTTTTTGTGAATTTAAAAATGTATAGTTATTTATATTTCAACAAAAGTAAAATTTGTTTTCTTCTCCATTATGAAAACGAAGATGGGTTTGAAAAAAAATATTTAATCTGTAAAAATATGGAATTATTTATAAAATGTATGAAATGACAATTTATAGAAAATGACAGTTTAGGAAATATTTCAAATAAAATAAGCTTACTTATTTGAAGAAGCTTTTTAAAACAATTATTTTTGGAACAGTGAAGAGCAGAAGAGTTGTATTATTTTTCAAAAATGCATTTTTAAATGAATAAACATTTTGTGATAATATTTTGGTGAAAAATGTAATAATTTTTCATACTTCATTGTAAAAAATAATCTTTACAATTTAGGGTTTTAGATATATTTTGCAACTAAGGGTTTTTTAAAAAGTTGCAAAATGGAGTTTTTAAAAAATAATACCAAATTAAAGGTAAGGCGACCCGACAATATTTTCGGATATGTTTTGAATTTAAAAAAAATTATGTAGCCAATTAAATTTAGAGAGGATGTAAATTTGGAGCAAAGCAGGAAAGTAATGTAAAATAGATTTTTAAAAAGATAGAATGTTAGCTAGATTTTCTAGGTAATCTAGAGCCACACACAACATAAACTGTTGTAATAGTGCCAATAGTCTCTCCGACATTTCTTTTGTTTTTTTGAGTAATTCGTGAGTTTAGACTACCTGTTAGAGTTTGAGAAATTCTCATTTCCTGGAAACTTTGCTCCTTCTTCAAAGTTTCCAAAAAAGAGTAGAAATTAGGGTGGTGTTTTCCAATTACATGGTTGAAGGAGTTATGCCATCCCTCAATGGCATTATTTGTTTTGCCTCTCCCTGTAGGCAACTCGAATAACAGTTCCACCACTCCACATGGAAACGTGGCTTCCTCCTGCGACCCGATCTGCCTAGGTGTCCAATCCATGTGTCTTCCATATAATTTAGAATGGGTGCCAATTTATCCTCATTTGTAATGTAATAATCTGATTCTGTAATGGCAGTGTAGTACTCGTCTACACTTTCGGGAGGGACAAAACAAAGAGCAGTTCATTTTTTTAATTCTACTTGTAGTTTGCTGTCTGTTGAGTATTCTGTAACTAGGGGTGTTTTTTGTAATTTACGCCAGAATGCCTGGGAAAAATGGAAAAAACACCCCTGAATTTGGGTATCCGTGTACATTTTGGTGATCACATTGATCATGCTCAATTCAAAATCCATAATTATTTTGATTTAATAACAGATAAAAATTCTGTGTATGTTGCAGAAGTCTTATCAGGCAGCAAACTATATACTAGGGGAATTACACTATTATTAATTTTAGCATGTATAGTATAAATTTGGGTGAATGGATGGGGCGTGCTTTTAAACGTCCCATCCATCATCCAAATTTCACTACTTTCAAGTTTTAAAAGGTTGCGGGGTGTACTAAAAATTAATATACGTTTTTGAGGGTTTTCATTATCATGCAGAAGGAAAGGTTCATCAGCAAAAGAAATAGTAAGTTCGTGTGGTATAACTATGTCAGGAAAGGTATGAGGTGTATTAGTTTGTGTATTACTTGCCTGCTTTTGTCGTTGAATAATTCTTCGCAAATTATGGATGGTAGGCATATTACTAGCTATATGAGTAGGGACATGCTGAGCAACCTCTCTTAAAATGGATCCTGTGGAATCATTGGAGGTGCTTGCAATTACTTTCATTTCGTTCACTGTTTCTCTAACATCAACTTCCATTGCATAGGCAGAGTGGTTATGGTCAGTTGTTCTTACAATAATATCATCAACCGTAACCGCTCTGCCGCTGCAACGGGTTGAAAAGTATTGCACGCACCTCCAATGATTCCTTGGAAAACGTATCCTTTCCTTACAATAAATGTAACCTGCATGATTCAGTAGTCGGTTTCCTTTTCTGGACTTGATATATTTGGCAGTAGGATGAGTAGACGTTTTCTGCAAAGAAAAAAAGTTGGAATTTTAGTTGCTTGTTATGTTTTTGAAAATTGTTTAGCAAAAAAACAAACAGTTTGTCTACTATAGCTATATATACTATGTCTATTATAGCATTACTGTTTTAATGTCTGGTTGGCACAATTCTCGTTAGTCCAATATCATATTATCAGTACATCTCATGCAGTACGTTATTAAGAATTCACAAAGTTCTGAGGCACGTTGAGTTCTTTCGTGCGTTGAATCCCAAAAAGAACACAATAGGCAGCCGACACGTGTTTCGTTACTACACAGTAACTTCCTCAAGGCTTAATGACTGTTTCCTGATTAAGAAGCGATATGCGCAATTTGGACCAATTTTCAAAGAAAAGATAAGAAATTGATGAACCTTGGATGAAGGCAAGTCTCTCTACAAGTTGTGACTCTGTAACCAGGTCAGGGCTTCATTATTTATTCTTCATAGAAGCACTTGCTTCTGTGCTAAATAATTAAGTGCCAAGGTATGGAAACTGTGCCTAGAAGTACCTTTAAAAAACTGGTCCTTGAACATTTAGATAACAAAAGGTGGATCTTGGAAAAGGGTAAACCCACCGTCATGGAAAATCAGTTACTTATTACCCATGTAGGGATCCAGCCTTATTTACTATTAGAACCAAGTTGTTATTCCCGCATGTTGATGACCAGATTTCGTACTGACTCATTCTTTCGAATAGTAACATTTCCAGAATGTAATGACTGGTCAAAAGACCTGGTAGTGGTAATGTGCCCATGTGATGACCCTTCCCAAAAATCTAACATCCACTGCATTTTGTTATGCAAATTTTATCAGACTCCCAGGAAAAGGATTTTGAAACCCATATTTACAATGTGGGGCATAAGGGGCTGCAGAGTGGCTTTTCTTAAATTAAAACAACTAGAATCTGAATACGTCATAAAGGCAGTTTCTTCTTTCTTAAAGACACTCATTAGCTTTCGAACCACCGTATGATATACGTGCCAGTTTTTCCTGTCTACTCTGTTTGTATTAGGATTATCAAATGACTATATGTAAATAGTGTACAATTAGATTATAAAAACCTTGAATTGATTATGCTTGTATATGATTGCCCCACCCTAACACTGAGTTTGTCTAGAAGAAATAACCTACTCGGAGTTATGATTTTGATGATCGACAGGCACGTATAAATTGTATATCGGCTTCTTTTAATCTTTTTATGTCTTTTTAAATTGTATAGACTTTAAAAAAAATGTTTTAACATGTGCTTTTATGATTTTGTAAACCAAAAATCGAATAAAGCTTATTTTGAATTTGAATTTGAGTGCCGAGGTACAACAACTGTTTAGATGATTCAATCTATTAGATCGATCTCCGCCTCCATATACTTTTCCCTCTGCCCGAGGATGATTCTGATGATGACAAATCTCCCCAGGTCAGAAAGTGACAGAATTAGACCCTAAACGACACACTCGTTCTATTTTGACCACTGACCGTGCAGCCACTCTTAGATCTGCTACTGGTAAAGCAGCTCGTGGTGACACTTTTGCTCCGGACATTATAGCAGATGTTCAGCATTGGCCGGAGTTTGAGCAGTTATATTTCACAGCGTCATTTATTTGATAAATAAATGAGAATTTCAGGAAACATTCCAACGAATTAGAGCCTGTTGATATAAAACCTGATCATAAACAATTGAGTGACAGTCTTTTTCTCCCTTCCCAGGTGACCAATTTATTTAGACGCGTGGTTAAACTACGAACTGATACAGTCTGTCTGCGAGCGGAGAAAAAGGCAGTGCTATGCCTCAACAAACAGCTCAGACCCCCGTGTCGCAGGAGCGAGACCCAGGGACAGATAAGGATAATGGGGTTTTTGGGAAACCAATGCGTGAAGCTGAGCCTTTGTATGTCCTTCCTAGGGGTGCGGGAAATGATGAATGTAAAGATTCAGCTGATGCAAAGGGATATTTTGTTTACAATTTGGTCTATACTCCTTGGAGTAGAGCGGATGTCATGGCTCTTAAAGCTGCTTTACCTGACCCGCGGAAAAATCTGGCTGCTTTGAACTATGACTTCACCTGATATTGACATGTTTTTTGGGGTTATCTTACCCCCCAATATGTAGAGATCTATCCGTGGAATAGACTATCATACCTTATTTGGAGATATTTGGATGGTAGTAGAGAGAAAAGATGCAGAAAGAGAGCCTGCACAGAAACCGCTACAAGAGATATTAGACCTTCCAAAGGCTATCATAACTAAATTGAAAATTATTATACCTTCTAAAAAGATAGATTGGACTATGTTAGCATCCTGTAAGCAAAAGGCAGATGAGTCAGTTTCTGATTTCTTTACACGTTTTGAGGAGACATTCCATGACTTTAGTAGGCAGTCATTGAGAGATGACATGGGCACGCATGTGTTTGTCGACAAATTTGTAGCAAACATGTTGCCAGGAACAGGCAGTCGCCTAAAGGCCAGCAAAAGTTTGTGGACTAGGCTTCCCCTGTTTCTCTTTTGACTATGGCCCAGTACTATGAACGTCAGGAATTGGAAGAAAAAGGCAAGGAGGATAAAAAAGATAAAGATTTAAAAACAAAAGTAATATTACCTCAGGTTTATGGTCCATCTTATAGAGGTGGTGGAAGAGGCGGGCATGCGATGTTTCATCTTGGCGCAACCTCTTTCCCTCGAGCTACTTTGTCTTCTAAACAAAGTGCTCATTGTAAGGAGATTAGACATTGGTGTGTTGACTGTCCACTTTTGCGAAGTCAGCAGTATTAGCGTGGTAGAGGACAAATGAGAAGCTGCCCAGGGAACTCAGGAAATAGGGGAGATATGGATAATCGTACTCGGTTTGAGGCAGTAGAGTATACTCAAAATTCTTCAAATACTTTTGACAGACGAAATCAGTATCAGATACCGGACTATTTGCCCAATGATTTGAAGGATTCTAGTTATGCATAGGAATGCCTAGGATGGGGTAAGGAATCAGTTGAAATCCCAGTAGATCAGAAGGGTCCCTATGTTAATGCAATTGTTTTGGTTTCTACTGATCGTTTTTGGTTGATACTGGAGCTACTCATAGTGTTCTGTCTAAACAATTGGTTCCTAGGGCTCCCCTGTCTGGCTTAGCAATAACATTGATAGGATTTGATGTGACACATTCCCTTAGCCCACTGTCACAACCCCTTGCATTTCATGTTGATAAATTCTCTGCTGCATGTCCATTCTTGCTGTCTCCTAACACACTGGATAATAGTGGGGGTCTTGATTTGCTCAAACATTTTCGTGCAAAGATACGCTGTTGCCGAGAAGGTGTGCGCATTATTTTAAATGACAACTATCCTATGGTTGAGAGGTCTTGTCTTCTTAAAGAAGATATTGCTTTGGCATCACTGTCTAGTACTTTGTGGGCTACATCGGATACTGATGTGGGGCAAATGGCCACCAGTTCTTATTCAAGTGAAGGGTGGCACTTCATTGCCTCTACTGCCTCAATATAAAATATCTTGAGAAGGCAAGGAAGCACTGATACGTATTGTTCAAGATTTGATTGCAGGAGGAGTTGTGGAAAAAGTCCCTTACAAAGTTTGTAATAGTCCTGTCCTTCCCATTTTGAAGAAAGATACTGATACTAGAATATACAGGTTCATCATTGATTTGCGAGAGGTTAATAATATCGTAGTGCCTCAATATCCAGGAGTCTCTGACATCATGACACTTCTTAGTATGGTTCTCCGACTTCAACTACATTCAGTGTAATTCATTTATACTATGGTTGAGAGGTCTTGTTTTCTTTAAGAAGATATTGCTTTGGCATAACTACCTAGTACTTTGTGGGCTACATCAGATACTGTTGTGGGGCAAATGGTTATCCCACCAGTTCATATTCAAGTGAAGTGGAATTCATTTGAAGAATGCTTTCTTCTCAATACCTACTCATCTTGATAGCCATTATTTGTTCGGCTTCACTTTGAATAATCGATCATTCAGATTTTGTAGAGCTCTACAGGGGTATACAGAGAGTATACAGAGAGTCCTAGCATTTATAGCCAGGCATTGAAAAGACAGCTTGATTCTTTACCTGTGCCAAAAGGGGTGGCTCTCTTACAATATGTCGATGACATTTTGTTGGCAGCGGATAACCCTGAACAGTGTGAAGAAGGAACACTGCCCTTGCTTTCCTTTCTTGCATCTCACCATCTTAGGTTTCCCGGAAGAAATTGCAATATTGTAAACAGCAGGTTACCTGTTTAGGTCACTTCCTGTCTAAGGAGGGACATGCACTCACACCAGACCGCATTCAAGCTATTTTAGACACGCCTGTGCCCTGCACTCAAAAGGAGGTTTGTGCGTTGATAGGCCTTACTTCTTTCTGTAGGCAGTGGATTCCTAGCTTTTCACAAGTTGTTCAACCGTTGTTGGGCCTTTTGACTAAATGCCCCTCCCATGGACTACTAAATGCCAGAATGCTTTCCAGCAGTTGAGTCAAGCTTTATGTTCTGCACCAGTATTAGGCACTCCAGACTACACTAAGGCCTTCATACTCTATGTACACAAGAGGGATGGTTGTGCTCTCTCGGTTTTAGTACAGACACACGGTGATAAGCAGTGTCCTTGTGCATATTTTTTAGCTGTCCTTGATCCAGTCGCTCGTGCGTTGCCTGGGTGTTTTCGCTCTGTGGCAGTGGCAGCTGTGTCCATAGACCCTTTGGACCTCACGAATTATCGGCCTATATCCCTGCTGCCCTTTTTATCCAAAATTTTGGAGGCTCATGTCACCAACTGCCTCTCAAACTTTGTGGAAGAATCGGGCTATCTACAACCTAACCAAGCGGGATTCCGGCCTGGTCATTCTACCGAGGCAGTAATACTGGCCGTTCAGAACACCTTGAAGTCCAATGCCGACAGAAATCTTCACCAAGCCCTGGTGCTTCTTGATCTGTCCGCAGCATTCGACACGGTTGACTATTCCATTCTGATCACCGTGTTGAACAGGCCGGCCTCAGAGATTCTGCCTTGGCCTGGCTGAAATCGTTCATATCTGAACGCACCCAGTCTGTCTGCCTAGGATCCTTTTCAGCTCCTAAAATCAATTCTTTTTGTGGGGTCCCTCAAGGCTCTTCTTTATCTCCCTTATTATTTAATTTGTATATGCGGCCCCTTCTCTTTGCTTTAAGAGAGCACAAAGTCACTGTATATAATTATGCAGATGACTTGCAGCTAGTCTTCGTACTCAATTCACCTAATGCTGTGGAGGATTTTCAGGCAACCATGACCTTAATTCAGAGCTGGATGTCTTTAAATCACCTCAAATTAAACCCGGGGAAAACCGAGCTGATTTTGCCCGGTAAGAGCGAAATCAGCTGGAGCCCTAATTTCTGGCCTTCTGACATGGGTCTCCCCCCTAAAAAATCACAAACAGTAAAAAGTCTGGGAGTGACCATCAATGAGGACCTTACTTTAAAATCCCAGATTGGAACTATGGTATCCTCTGGATTTTTTCAACTAAGGAAAATTAGGAAAATTGCACACCTCCTTACTCATACTGCCCTAATTCAGGTGGTCATGGCCCTAGTCCTCTCCCACATCGATTTTTCAAACAGCCTCTATCTTGGCCTACCTGTAGGTCAACTTAGAAGATTGCAGTACCTGCAGAATCAAGCCGCTAGACTGATCTGCAATGTACCCAAATGGGAATCGATAAAACCAGGTTTAGAGACTTTGCACTGGCTACCTGTGGCTCAAAGAGCCGAATTCAAAGCCGGGTGCATCATTTTCAAGGCATTGCAAGGTAAGGGCCCCCTGTTCATCAGGCAGCTGATTGGAAGATACATCCCCTTACGCAGCTTGAGATCAGCCCATAAAGACTTACTTGAGGTACCACGCTTTAAGAAGAAACGACAGGGAGGCAGCTGTTTTCACTTTTTAGCAGCCACCTTGTGGAATTCATTGCCTTTGGCCCTCAGACAGAGCAAGGATCTCCTTGCTTTTAGAAAGGCATTCAAGACTCACCTTTTCACACAGGCCTATTTGAAATAGAGACTCTTGTTGGTACATCCTTTGTTATGTTTTTTTATCTCTTTCCAGCGCCAAGAATCTCCTGGGCGTATGTGCGCTTTATAAATTTTAAATAACATAACATAACAAATAACATAACATATGTCCGAGTGAGGGAATAGTCTTGTCACATAGATCGCTTGTGTTAGTACCCCATGCAGTTGATGCCCTTGTGAACCAAACCAAAATGCAGCTTTTAACCAGTGCTCGCTTGACAGGATATGAATTGACACTTTTGGGACCTCATATCACCTCGAAGAGATGTTCAACGCTTAATCAGGCTACTTTACCATTCCCAGTCACAAGAGTCCCATGACTGTATATTCCTTACAGAGGAACAGACAAAGGGTCGTATTGACCTGCAAGATACGCCCCTTTCAAATGTAAACAGGGAATTATGGGTTAATGGGTCCTGTTTGAAACTCCCAGATGGCACGACATTAGCTGCATATGCAATCACAACTCTTCAGACGGTAATTAAGACAGCTCGCATTCTACAGTAGTCAGCTCAGCCAGCTGAACTAATAGCATTGACGAGGGCGTGTGAACTTAGTACTGACTTCTCTTTTAACCTCTTCACTGATAGCCGATATGCCTTTGGAGTGGCTCACGATTTTGGGCTACTCTGGAAGGAAAGAGGCTTTCTTACATCACATGGGACACAAATAGTGCATGGACAATTAGTGCATAATCTCCTTACTGCTTTGACATATCCTAAGAAAATAGCGATCGTTAAATGTAGTGCACACAAGAAAGTGACTGATAAAATAGGACAGGGCAATGCCTTCGCAGATCACACAGCCTGTGAAACTGCAATGCAGCAAAGCACTACATCTATGTATGTGGTGAAGACACAGGCTGAACGTTGGCATGATTTCAGACAAGAAGTGCTGGACATACAGCGATCTGCCTCTGCAGATGAACTAGAGCAATGGGCTAAGGAGGGAACATTAGATGATGAGGGCTGTTGTAGAAATGAAGACATGACCAAATGGAGATTGCCTGCAGCCTATTTACACCATATGATTCACATGGTACATGGGCAGGCACATGTTGGAGCATCCTCAATAGCGAAGTTGCCTATGCAATTTTGAGATCATCCTGAAATTGCCAGCTCTGCTAAAAAGATAGTCCAGTCTTGTCTGATTTGTCTCCAGTATATTCCTGGAAAGGGAACACAAACTTTGGACCTGTCCGCAGCCTTCGATACCGTGTCTCATAACACCTTACTGAACCGGTTGCAAGGAGTAGGAATCGGAGGCGTAGCACTATCTTGGTTGGAGAGTTTCCTCGCCGGGAGATCACAATCTATCAGCCTGGGCCCCTTTCGTTCCATCTCAAGGGGGCTCACGAAGGGGGTGCCACAGGGCTCATGCCTTAGCCCTACATTGTTCAATGTCTATGTGGCCCCCCTTGCTGAGATTGTGCGGAAATACGGGTTCATACCGGTCTCCTACGCTGACGACACTCAGCTCCTCTACCCTTTCAGCTCCCTTGACCCTAAAATCAAGGGGAATTTTGCTGAGGGTATGAGAGCGGTGTCACACTAATTGGCGAGGAACTGCCTCCAGTGTAATGTAACAAAGACTGAGGTCTTGCTCTTTGGCAAAGCAAGTATTCTTTGGACCCCTGACTGGTGGCCACTCGACCTTGGCCCAGTACCTGTACCCAAATCACATGTTAAAAATCTTGGAGTGAAGTTGGATCAAAAATTAACCATGAAAGAACACACCAACTACATAGCTGGTCTATGTTTTCACACCATAGGTCTACTTAGGCGTGTCTTCCCTTTTCTTCCTGCCACATGTAGAAAGACACTTGTACAGGCCTTGGTAACCAGCCGCCTGGACTACTGTAACGGCCTGCTGACATTAGCCAATACGGATGCAGTAGGCCGCTTACAGGTGGTCCAGAATACAGCAGCCAGACTGGTCATGGGTGCACCTGCCAGGACTCCTTCTAAGCCCTTGCTGAAAGAACTGCACTGGCTTCCCATACGACAGCGCATCCACTTTAAGATCTGTTGCACGGTACATAAATGTCTGTATGGAGCAAGCCCTAAATATCTAGCCCAGTCTCTTGAATTGTATCAGCCCAGCAGGTCCCTCCGCTCCTGCAACCAAGCCCTGTTAAAACCTCCCAACACAAAGAAGATTAGGTATGGAGACCGTGCTTTCTCCGCTGTTGGCCCTGCCCTCTGGAACAATCTTCCCATTAACCTAAGAACCACCATAAATCACATGTCCTTCAGAAAGGCATTAAAAACCCTTCTTTTCCTAGAAGCATTTCCATCCACATAAACCTTAGGCTGCTCTTCCTTATACCTTCTTAGTTGGCAAAGCGCGGAGATACCCTTACGGGATTGATTCCTGCGCTATAGAAGAAATTAAAATAAATAAATAAAATAAACTTTGCCACACCAACTGCACCTTTTGAGGTTCTGCAAATGGATAACATCCAGCTTGAACGCTGTAATAACTTAAAGTATGTCCTAGTAGTGGTATGTGCCTTCAGTAAGTGGATAGAAGCATACCCTATGAAAGATAATACAGCTCCTACTACAGCAAAGGTGCTTCTAAAGGGGTTTTCCCTCAATTCAGCGTTTGCTAACTTTTGTGGGGTGACAAATGACCCCATTATATGGGGCAAGTTGTTGAGTATGTCTTGAAAGGATTGGGCATCAAGCAGAAGTTTCATGCTGCTTTCCACCCACAATCAGGGGCGCTAGTGGATACAATTCCACCCTCAAATTTCATGTTGGCAAAAATCCAGCCTTCCACATTTCTGAAATGGCCTGATGCACTACCCTTGGCGTTGCTATCCATTAAATCGGTGCCACATACACGATTTGGCCTCACACCGTATGAGGTGGTATTTGGAAGGCCCATGAATATTTGGGGGATTCCTAAGCCACGTCTTATACATGATGTACCTTGTCTCTTGATGAGTGACTACCTGTCAAAGTTGACTGACAACTTGCCTTCTATTCATCAACAGATTTGAGAAGCTCTTCCTGACTGGTCGCAAGGTGATGGCCATGAGCTCCGGCCCGGCGACCAAGTAATGGCCAAAGTCTTCCGGAGGTTCAATAGCCTGGAACCCAGGAGGCGAGGCTCGGAGCAGATGCTCTTGGCGACTAGAACTGCAGTCGGTGTGACTAATTGGAAAAACTGGGTTCACTCCACGCATTGTAAGAGAGTGCCATCTGCCCTGGTGGAGCCCGCCGCACTTGCCGACCATCGAGACATCTTGGGCACACAGAGAGGCCAAGCTATATCACCTGAAGAACCTGAGGAAGTATTCCCGGACCACACAATCTCTGGTGAATCTCGATATCAGCGGCGACCCCAGAGATAAACTGCATTGCCAAAAGAGACTGTTTGAGGAACCGTCTTGGATAAGTGAGAGACTGAGCCAATGAGGGGGGTGGGGATCTTTTTCTTAGTGACACCCGTCCTAACTCTCAGTGAAGAACCCAATGGCTGCCCAGGACTTTAGAGCTCCATCTGGTTTGTTATTTCAATGTCAAGATGAACATGCCAATGGAAAAGACATTGACTGCTGCAAGAATCTGCAACAAGAAGACTATGCTCATTGCTGGGTTTACTTTCATTGTGATTATTATGGCAGTGATAACTTGGGTTGTAGACGAAGTGGCTCCTGCTCGACAAATGCCGACTGCCACTACTCCAGCCCCCATTGAGCACCATTATTTCCCCCCTTCCCCATCATGAGCTGCAGCATAGAATATCCTACCTCAATAATACGTTCACTCAGATGTTGCTTCACACCTATAATGCTACGAAAGTCACCAACTGTTGGGTGTGTGGAATGATGCCAGCTCATCAGAAAAGGGGAGGAACACCTTTCATTCCTTCTGAAGTTGCTAATATTACTGATGCTGGTGTAGGGAGACTACATTTTTATCTTAATAAAGTGTGCTTTCCTGAAGAGGAAGGAGATCCACAGGCTAAAGGAACTAGGTGGGAAATGGAGGAGGATCGCTGAGGAAACTCCTCTATGTGCAGTGTTTTCTCAAACACTTGAACATCCAAGGGTAATGGACCTCCTGTAATAGCTGTTACTACAGCCCGAGCAGATTTGTGCGTGAACAGTGTTGGAAGAATTCCTGTGGGGAAAAGCAACTACTTTGGTGTTGAATATTACTGGGGTAAACAACAGCAGTTTTATGTCATCGCACAATACCTATTTTATACGTGGGAATAAATGATACTACAATCTACCCATTGGATGGTCACGAACTTGCTATATGTCCTTTTTGTTACCACCTGTGTTTTTGGCTCCTGCATCCTACCATAAAGATTATAAACTCTATAATGACATTTCCTAGAACCGATATAAGAGGACAATAAATCGTGATGAGGTGGCTCAGACTGACACTGCACTGCAGCAATATGTTGACTTTATTTTGGGATTATTCTTCTTTGGTTTTTTTTAAAAATTTTTTGAAAACCTTTATTGCACAATAGAATCATACAAGTACGGGCCTACAACCATCCGGCCGGCCTCGGCAGCATCTGAAGCACAGTAGCAAGCTGTAGGGCGACCCGGCAGCATAGGAGCACAAAACAGGATAAAACTGAGTTACACTGGAGACATATGTGCCACCGGGAAGCCGGAGAAGTGAGGTTTAATTTTAAAGTTTTTAGTATGTCCATAAAAGAAGCTAGAAAGGATCTGAGGCAAAATAGACCATCCAGGACATAAGTGGGCAAGTATCAGCATCAATATCAGGCAAACAATATCCGCTAAGCAATTGACCGCAGAAGACCGGACAGGAGAAATTGTAAGCAAGCATTGCTACGGTCGGCAGTTACCGCCCACACCATAACGATCCACCCAATGACCCCGAGAAAAAGGAGGAGAGAAAGAGTAGAAGTAGGAGAATTAAAACTAAGGCCCATAGTAACAAAAAATCGAACATAAGAATACCCGCCCCACCCTACACACATGCAGAGGCTACGGCCTACCCCCCGCTAGCAGAGTGTCTGTCGCCCCAAAAGGAGTACCCGAAATGCAGAAGAGAAGAAAAGAGAGAAAAGAAGTCACAGAAGGCCGGGGGAGGGCCCAGGTAAAGGAAACATACAATCAACGGGTTCACCCTCGGCCATCCCTCCTCGGATCCCGACCCGACACCGTAATAGCATATACCACCCCAGCAGTTCTAGTTTTCCGTCAACCATGTCAGCATCCGACCGCATTTAAAACATGAAGATAGTGTCAGCCTTGTCCCCGTCGATCCAGCCGAACAATGAAGTCCAGGCGGGCAGCGGCCATCTTGGACGAGAGGCGCAGATGTAAAGACCACCACCAAGCCAAAAACCCCTCGCAGAGATCTGTCCCACGTAGTGCCGAACAGTCAGTAGCTACCCAGTAAAGGTGGAAACCCAGCAGCAGTACCTGAAGGCCGACTGGCCAGGGCCATTGCAACAATCTCCTGGCAGAGCAGGGGGGCCCTCCGGGGGACCCCAAGGTGGGCACAAAGCAGGTCGACCAGCAAGAACTCTCCAGCCGATGGGCAGGGTCCAGTGCCACACTTCCCAGCACATCCAGAGTGGGGGGCCCGGCAGCCGATTCGTCCGGGGTGTTCCGTGCTTCAACACACGGCAGGATACACAGGTCACCACCGCCGGTCACCGGGTGCAGCAGGTCCGGCGGGAAGTAGCAAGCAATACAGTCGTCCGGGGGCTCACCAGGCAACACAGCATCCAGTCGGTCCTCCAGGTCCCGGGCGTGCGCCCGCATAGATGATCGCAGGTCGCGCAGGGCATTTAAAACAGCAGCAAGTACAATGGGCTTCTCAGCAGCAGAGTCCTGCACCCGGAGGGCGTCGCCATGTTGTCGTCCTCTGTAATGTCCGCCAGAGCCCATCCCAAACACAAAGCCGATAGTGTTATCAATAGGCTCAGTCACCACGAAGCTACGCTGCAAAGTAATCTCCTGCTGCCCGGATCCTGCCATAAGCTGCTTACGTTATGAAGAGTGCCCCATGCAAGTCTCCAGGGACTGCAAGCCGAGGTGCAGGGCGCCCGGTAAAATGGCGTCTACCGCAGCGCCAAAGGATGGAAAAGTCACCCAGTGCCGATCTCGAGACGTGTGAGGGATACAATGTAGCGCCTGCTACAGTCTTCGGAGCAAGCGTGGAAGCGCGGAGGGCCGGGCGGCAAACTGTAGCAATTGTTGCAACAGTAACACGCCAGCCGCCGGTCCCTCCCGCTGCAGGCGTCGGCTGTTGCCGAGTCCAGGGGCAGCCTCTCTGAAGAACAAAGACCCGGTCCCTCACACGCCGCGGTGGGGCAAGACGAGGACGAATCTCCGGGTCCACAGCAAGCTGACCGACGGGGAGCACATCATCCGAGTCGGAAGCCCAGCCCGATTCCGAAGCGCCAACTTTTATGCAGGATAGACAACAGGATCCACTGCGCTTCGGGTAGAAAGCGGGCGGGTCAGCGGAGCCGAGGAGTCAGGCGGCCATCGTGGTTGCTGGCTTGGCTCCTCCCTCTATTCTTCTTTGTTGGTGCCGCCTTAAACAGTCGGAAAATCAGGCGCTTGACACGTGTTGTAGAGGCTGTTACCAACCAGACAGCTATGGCACTTGGAAACATCACAGACGAACTGCAAATTGCGAGGATTGTGGCGCTCCAAAATCGAATGGTTCTCGATGGTGTGTTGGCTGACCGAGGTGGTGCATGTCGCATCATCGGGAGCAGTTGTTGTCTTTACATCCCTGGTCACCCCCTTCAGTTTTTGATGCAATCTCTAAACTGCATAAAATCACTGCTGAGATTCACCCTTATACTGGAACATGGACTTTAGCCAGTCGGCTGTGGACATTATTTGTTACCTGGGGCTGGAAACTGTTGCAATACTAAGTATATTCTTTTTGATCCTTCTATTATGTTGCTTACGTATGTAATGTGGTCCAATGCTTTGCTCCCTTTGTGTCACTGCTTATATACCTACCAAACGCTACGTTAAGAATGTAATCGCTCAATATGTATTAGACCAAGAAGTTAATCAAATGATAAAAATTGATATGCAAGATGTTTTCTTTGTGCCTTCTAGATCATAAATGTCTGCAGCTGATGGAAAAAGGGTCGTCTGTGGAAACTAGCAGAGATCGCTGTTAACATAAGCTAAAGCCATTTTGTTTGTGGAAACCATTTTAGTTAGCCATGTGCTTGCCACGTGCTCCTCCTGTCCTCACTGTTGCCTTCCCTTGTATTTCATCTGAGCCATCAGAGTCATCAGTATAGTTAACTCCTTCAGTACTGAACCAGAGCACTGCGCATGCTCAGAAAAGCCTGTAGCTGTTGGAATGCACCGGTTACAAACTTAACTGTCAGGCTATTTTTATATCAGCAGTTGCGTAACTCCTCCCACTCTGTTGACTAAGCAATTCTCATGTACCCTAATATGTAAATGATTATTTGTGTGTACACTTGTACTGCCTCTTTTTGAACTTCCATGCTTACTCTGCAACTATAGTAAAAAGATTCCCTTGAAGCAAAACTGGACATAGGTTTACTATACCAAACCTTACAATGTCACAAGTACATACAACAGAAACATTTTGAAAGTTAAAAATTCATTTTATTTTGAATATACCTTAAAAAGACAAAAATAGGGCTGACTAATCTAGATCCCTAATCTTAAAACATCAAATAAAACAATACAATCAATTGCGACCTGCACAATTGAATAAAGGACAGAACAGGTACAACACAAAATTGTTGAGTACAAATTGTATATTCTGGCTCCGTTGCAGTTACACCGGTATTGTATCGCTATAACATCAGCATATCAACTTTGGTGTTGGAGGCTTGAATTATACCAGCAGTGGCGTCGATGCGTTTCGGTGGGCTCTCCTTATATTAACCACCTTTATCAAGACTTACAATTATCTGTCACAACCAGGGGGTGTATCAATTGCCCTGTTATGCTGTGCACGATTTATATTAATCCCACTTCGTGTATCTTTCCCAAGTTTAATTTGAGATGATTAAAATCTTTTCATTCTTAGGCCACAATTGACTTCAGTGGTATCTAAACAATCCCTGTTCCTCGTGAATTGTTAAGCGTAATTCTTGTTTGTAGTCAAAGCCTATTTCTTGGCCTCTGGGAAAACTGCCTGACATTTGGCAAATGGTGTCCGCTGCAGGTGGGGGTCCGTGTTGATTGTATTTTGTTTGTTGTATTGTTTTATTTGATGTTTTAAGATTAGGGATCTAGATTAGTCAGCCCTATTTTTGTCTTTTTAAGGTATATTCAAAATAAAATGAATTTTTAACTTTCAAAATGTTTCTGTTGTATGTACTTGTGACATTGTAAGGTTTGGTATAGTAAACCTATGTCCAGTTTAGCTTCAAGGGAATCTTTTTACTTTGGTTGGATAACCTCATTTCCCTTGAATTATTTAAGGGGTACCTCTCGGTTTTTACACATACTCTGCAATATCACAATATATAAGCACCATGGTTTCTTTACTCTATATGCTACCTAATACAGAACCTGAGGGTTGTGTATCGACGTACTTCCACACTTGGGGTTTTAATAAACTATTTGTTTAATATTACAGCTTTCATGCCAATTTCTATTTTGTCAGTCTAAAGGACCAGTACAAAAAGAAGGGCGAACCCATGCACCAGTGGGCCTCTGTAAGGCCCACCCCACACAAACACCCTTTGTCAGGGGAAATCTACGGATAAACATATATATAAGAAATCAACATGATTGACTGTTGATCAAACAGTGTAACATAAATATCCCTACACATCCAGAATGGTTACAGTGGTTACGAATCCTAAATCAAGTGACTGGTTATGTGAAAGTATTTTTACGATTGATCTAGAGCCGCCTCATCATGCGTATATATCAGAAGTATAGCATAAGAGAAAGTAGCATTGAGCATGATAGAGCAGGAAGAATCCGAAAATAGCTTGCCTGGCTGTGCCTATTGAGTCATCCAACAAAAAAGTAGCGAATCACTCGTGAGTAAGATTGTAAGATGGTGCTTCCCTAGATTATGAAGATTATACGAAAATATCTCCAATGCAATACATGACGGAATTCTAGTCGGGTCTACAGCCCATGCCCATAGGCATATGTTAACTGCCCCGTAACTCAGAGCACCTGATACAAACGAAGAACTCTGCGTGAGACAGAATTTGAAGACATACAACATACGTAAGCACCCTGACTAACACTCAAGTCATTACTGAGCTTCAAACGGAAAGAATGACTTGAGGCTTACCAGTTAATCAGTAGTATGTGGGATTTGTGTGAGCATTAGAAAACCAAGTGCTAATAGCTCTCCTCCTGTCCACTGGCCGTTATTCTAGAAGGTCAATAAAAATGCTAGTGATTACTCTAATCAATAACTTAAACCCACTAAGTGTATATGTAAACCTAAAGCTTACCAAACGCTAAATATTCCCAAACAATGCATGACCATTCCAGTGATGATACTGAACGCTGACTTTACTGCTAGTAAATCACGTCGCATGATAAAAGAAAGATACATCCATGAAACCAGTGCCTCGTTTAATCAATGTCCCGTAACCCTTGGGAAAATAAAACTCACCAAATCGAGGTGCTCAAAGTGTCCCGGCAATTTCAAAGAACCCAGGTGTGGTAGAGGGACTTCCGCGAGGTGTATTTAAATTGACAATGTGTCTCCTACTACTTCTTGTTAAAGCGTGCAAACACATTGAAATAGAAATAGGACCAAAAGGAGAAGTATAGAGAAATAGATACACAAAAGTGCGGCCATCTTAACAAGGCGCCATTTAAAACAGCGATACCTATCTCTACTCGCGGTGCTTAACAATAGTGAACAATATGTAATGGCAAAATACTAAATATTTGAAAATCAACAGATACTATCACAGTTATCATGCTCAAATGGCAATAACTATGGCATGTCACTGTAAATAACAAACATGCAAACATATTAACAATCAAAAAATGTAAACATGTCAAATGTGATCACAAGTTGTAAATATTATGTGGGTATAAAACTAACTCCCCAAGATGGCTGTCGTATCAGATCAATTAGTTTCTTGATAACCACATCACATTATCTTATATTTGTCATACAACGCATAACATGAACTGATTGAGCATATGCATATAATCAAAACAGATGAAAACTAACATCATATAGTCAAATACTGTGACTCATATTTAATCTCAGAAATAAACATGATCAGTACAATTGAAGGTTATACGCAAAACAACATGATGAATCACCCACTGTCTTAAGTGAACACTAGCCCTGTGAAATACCATGAGTGAAAGTGATCAAGCCTGCTTTATGTAAAGTATATCCTGCCCTGCATATCTCTAAGTCACATCATATTGGGATAGACCTCTCTGATGTGTACTACGTGCTACTTCACAGGAAACATGAGAGTTCCAATTTATCATTAAGACCCTTCGGACTAAGGGTAACCACATACCTTATCTAAAACGTCTCACACTGTGTAATTTTGACATGTCTTTACGACTCTTCACAATTTCCAACACTGTAAATCTTAGCTGAGCAATCTTGTGATGAAACTCAATTCAATGGCTCGCCAATGGGGAAGTCATAACCCTGGTTCTAATTCTGCTCTTATGTTCGGTTATGCGTGTACGCAGTGATCTCTCTGTCTTGCCTAGGTAATATAAACCACATGGGCATCGTATGGCGTAAATTACGTTTTGTGAGTTGCAATTAGCTGTGGATAACAATCTAACATGTTTACCCAACTATGGGTGTGAGATAGATATCCCTAGTAGAACATTATTACAGTGTGAACAATTGTAACATTTTTGCATGCCTCTCTGTTCTCCCAAATTAACAAGGTCTCCCTTTTTTAATATCTCCCTGATGTTGTTCGATCTTTTGTAGGTGACAATTGGAGGATCTTGGAAAAGATTACCAAAATCCGGTTCTGTTTGTTGTTTAATTACTTTCATGATGGCTGTCGCCTGAGTGGAAAAGGTGGAAACAAACAAATCTTGTCTGCCCTTAGCTTTCTCTCTCCTACTTAGCAGATCAGATCTCGGAATGTCGTCGGCTAGCATGGCTGGTGCTTCCACAATCTCTTCTGGGTAACCCCTTTCTAGAAAGCCTTTTTGAATCGGTGTTGGGTATTGTGTATTGTCAGAAGTAATACGTTTAACACGCAAGAATTGTGGAAATGGAAGGTGTTTTTTTAAAGACTCAGGGTGAAAACTAGTGTACAACAACGTGCTGTTACCGTCAGTTGGTTTAGTAAAGACCTTCGTAGTTATCTCCAAACCATCCAACTCAATCATCACATCTAAGTAAGAAATAGTCTGTTTATCCATTGCGTGTGTGAAATGTATCCTAGGATTCTTATCATTCAGCTGACCAAGTTTACGCTTCAATTCATGTGACATACCCTGCCATATGATAAATATATATTGTTGATATATCGACAATAAAGAATCAAGTGTTCTGTCCAATCTGGGTCAATCAAGATGTGCTCATGTTCAAACTTCATCATGTGTATATTCGCATAGCTTGGTGCCCCGTAAAAATCCATAGAGGTTCCAGTGGTCTGTAAGAAATATCTGTCTTGCCACTTGAAATAACTATGGAATAGACAGAACTGCAAGAGTTCTAAAATAAATATTTTGTCAGCCTGTATGTCCTCTTGTTGGAGGAAGGCCCACTTAACAGCCTCAATTCCCTCTACATGTGGTATGGATGTATATATTGCCACCACATCGACTGTACATAACCATATTTCTGCTCCTGTTGGTAATCCAAGGTTCCCCAACAGTGTCAAACAATGGATAGTATCCGGCACATATGTTGTACAATTGGCTCAAGGAAAGTGTCCAAATAGTGACCTAATTGCTCATGAATCGAACCACAGCCCGATACTATGGGGCGAAACGGGGGGTCTCTGAGATGCTTATGTATTTTTGGTAACATATAAATTTCAGTTCTACGTGGAAACGTACAATGAAGAAATCCAGAAGTTTTATCAGAAATCCACCCCATGTCCTTGGCGTGTGATAAGATTTGTGAAAGAATCTCCTGAAACTCATGAGTTGGATCGTGATTCATCGATATGTATGTTGTCTCATCAGATAGCATCAATTATACTTTAGCTTCATAGAAACTCCGGTCCATGACCACTAGTGCACCTCCCTTATCTGCTTTAAAGAAAACAATGGAACTGTTGTCATGTACATTTTTGAGTGCCTTTCTGTCAGCTGTAGTTCAATTGTGTCTCTTCCTGGAGGAAGCAGGTAACTGTGCCAAATCTTTTTTCACTAAAGTCTCAAAAGAGTCCAAAACCTTATGGGTAGTAGGAGCTATGAACATACTTTTTGGTCTAAATTCCTTAGGGTCAGATGTCCCCAAACTCTCTTGAATGATCTCTTTGGTAATGAAAAAATATTGTAACCTGAGCTTTCTCATAAATTTGTACAGGTCAACTTCTATGTTCAAAGAGTTAGTATGAAAAGTAGACACACATGCAGTCCCCTTGTTCAAAAGTGCTGTTTAAGCCTCTGTTAGTTGAACTGATGAGATGCTAACTACTAATGTTTCTTATGTCTGCGCCCTGTACTTGCTAATTTTGCTGCCTCTATGGGTTTTATTACTTCGGGTTGCACCACTGGTTGTTCTAATGGCAGGTTGTTGGCCGCTTGGCTGATTTCTAAAAAAAAGAAACCTTATTGACTGAAGAAGTAGAGGCTTCTGTGGCCATTGTTCCACCAATTGATAGAACAGGTGCTTTTATCATACGTGTATCACTGACCTATACTAAACTCTTCTGAGGAAGTGGTTCCTGTTTTATGCAAAGTGCATTTCTGAGTTGTTACCCAAATGTCTGTTTCCATACGTTGTTTAACAGCTTCTTGTAACTCCTTGATTTTTTGTTCCAAACCTAGCAAAACTGTGGATAGTTCTTCTACTATTAAGAGTATGATATCAAGCGAATATTTGTAAAGAATAGAATACCATTTATCCATAAACTTCTTGTTGGTCTTAAACATCATGGGTTTCAATAGTAATCTTAGACCTCTTGGTATCCTGCTCGCCTTATGGTACTGAATAAGGGTTGTAGCATGCAACCTCTGGTTGATCTCACGACGCATCAAGTATTCTAATTGTCGTAATTGTTTTCTGACAGGTCCTTGGGTCATATCAAATGACTAAACCTCCTGGAAGAGGCCATGTGTATCTTGTGCCTCTGCTGCACTGTATACTATGGTCTCTGCCTTGTTATCAGTCAGGTGTAAAATGTCCTCAAATGACATTCAGTGTTGCAACAAAATGCTGTCTTGGGTGAAAAGTTATAGAATTAAAGTTATGTGAAAAAACAGCTGTGCTGCACTCTATATCCTAATAGTACACCCAATATACTAATGAATCAAAATTTCTCAAAATTGGTATGCACCTTCTGAGGTGGTCCCACCCTACCACCTGTTCAACATTGAAATAGCAATTCTAGGACAGAGTGCGCACTACCTAATATACTCAAAGTGAGTGTATCAACACAATATTAATCAAGAACTTTTGGCATCAAATAGTAATGAGATTGACAAAATTCTCTAATATACAAAGAATCTTTCAATATTCAGCAGAAAAATTATAATAATAGCTATATTCAGCTGTGTGTCTTCAACAAGCTTTATTCAGAGATGAAAGCTTTAACAAACAATCTTGTTGATTTCATAAGTCAAATAATGCATTCTAACGTGGATATTCATCACCCCAATGCATTTCAGGTGTACAATCACCCTTCACCAGCGTTAATCGACGGATAATCATATATATTATAAAGCAACGTGTAAATAGCATAACATTAACAAAGGCAGGATACTACAAAATTCTACTAGTAAATATCTATTTTCCACCCCAAGAGTGAAGAGCAACAAGGATATCCAAACTGTGCTAGATGACTTGGAATTAATTATTGATCAGAATGCCTCAAATATAGTATTGAAAACTGGAGATTTCACTAACAACTTACTATTTTTCCTTTTTTTATTTATTATTAAACAACTCCAGATAATACATCAAAATGCAAAACAAAACAAATCCATATATGAGAACATATTTAGACCATATATGACACTTAAGTCAAAATAACCTAACATTAGATAGGCTAAATAGCCACTCACTAAGGTAGGAAAAAGTGGATCCGCTGGACATTACATCAAGACTGGTCAAAAACCTAAGACCAGTGATTTATAAATGTCTTGACCCCTCTACTACCAATGAGGGAATTATGGCAAACTTTGCAATACTGTTAAAATCAATAAAGGAAATTTTATTTGTTTACACAAAAACCGGTAAAATTAGAACTAAGGGATGGTTCGATAGTACTTGCACAAAAGCTTATCAGAACCTGAAAGTAGCTTTACACAAAAAGGATAGAAACTCAAAGGAAATTGCAGCTTTCAGGAAGATCTATAACCATGCTTTAAAATGCAGGAAGGAAAATTTGAAAAAAGATCTTTGGGATCAACTGCACAAATCATGTACCCTGAGGGACAGTGCCTCCTTCTGGAAGGTTGTGAAATCTCCATTTCTATCAGACACAACGGCTAATCCCAGTATTGATGTTGCGATTGATGAACAACTATGGGTTGACTATTTTGAGCGGATATTCAGCCTCCCTTCAACCGCAACGCAATCGACTCCAGTTAGATCAAAGTTAAAATCCTTCCCGTTACCTATCCACATATTACACGAGGAGGTGGAGCTCGCCCTGATGGCCAGTAAAAACGGAAAGGCGTCAGGCCCCGACGGGGTTCCAATTGATATTTTTAAATTTAATACGGACCTATGGTCCCCAATTTTAACTAGGGTCCTTCAAGCATCTTGTGCTTTGGGACTTGTTGATTTGTGGTCCCAATCAATTCTTGTCCCCATTTTTAAAAATGGGACCGTCCATCGCCACCGTGTTACCGGCCTATTTCCCTGTTGGACTCGCTGGGGAAAGTGGCTGGATGCGTTATTTTAGAGTGCCTCCAGCAGTGGGCATCCGACAATAAAGCCCTATCTGACCTGCAATTTGGGTTTTGCGAGGGCCTGGGAACGACAGAGCAAGCCCTTAATCTATCTTTATTAATAGGCAAATACGTAAACGCGAAATGGGGGCTATATATATGGCGTACGTCGATCTTTCGGCAGCTTTTGACTGCGTTAACCATATTAAGTTGTGGACTATTCTAGTGGATATGGGAATAGAGGAGCCCCTTGTAACTTTCTTGCACGAGTTATATTCAGATCTCACAGCTAGAGTTAGATATGGTTTGGGGGGTGAGTTAACAAAGTCATTCAGAGTAGAGAGAGGAGTAAGGCCCCGTTTTTATTCAATTTATATACCAATGGCCTTGAACAAGCCATGGTAACAGGGTGCCAGGACCTCCCCACCATAAACAAATGCCCAATACCGGTGTTACTCTATGCGGACGACGCTGTGATTCTAGCCCGTACCCCCATGGAATTACAGCGTGCTCTCGTGAAAAATCACACTTTTATGGCCAACCTTGACCTGAAGATTAACATTAAAAAAACATTTGTTATGTTCGCCGGTTCGAGGATTAAGAACATTAAGGCCATGTACATCAACAACCAAAAATTGGAGAACACAATCGCGTACCCGTATCTGGGCATCGTGTTAGACCACAAATGCTCCTGGAAGTATGCTATTGCATCCAGGAAACTTCTTTTCACGAGGGCAACAGTTGCCCTGGCTAACTTTGCCAATAAACTGGGCAGACGACCTACGGTAGAACTCTTAGAAATCTATAGGGCTTATGGCCACATGCATCAACGATATTTGCATTCGCAAACGGTGCGAATCGCGAAATTCGGCCGTTTGCGAATGCAAACTCATGTTTTTGGATGCATCATTTTATTAGTAATTTCGCAATTTTAGGAATCGCAGATATGTTTTGCGAATTCCTTAAATATTTGCATATTTGAAGGAATCGCATTTTGACGGTGCAAAACTGTATGCATCAAAAATCGCAATTTGCGAATCCTTAAGAAATCGCAAATTGCATTTCTTATATTTAGAAGCCCTCTGACCAGGTGGTAATTTTTTTCACAATTTGGAAATCAGGTGAAACTCATTTCTAGTGTATAAAAGGTGTGTGATAATGCAGTTTACACTTTTCCACAATGGCTGCTGTCATTGCATTTGCACGTCGGAGGAGGTTGAGAGCTGCTGCAAGGGGAAGAATGATGATCAATGAGAGGATTTTTAGAGTGTGCATTGTTTGGGCAGCCTGAGGCAGAAATTTATGACAAATACAGGCTTAATGGGGATTACATTTTAGAGCTAATAGCAGATTTGGACCCTTTTCTGCAAAAACAAACCCTTAGAACCCAAGCCATTCCCACTCATGTCCAAGTACTGTGTTCCCTTCACCTTCTTGCCTCAGGGTCTTTTCAGGGTGTCATTGCTATTGCTGGTGGAGTGTTGCAGAGTGCCCTATCTAGATTTTTCAGTAACTTTTTAAATGCCATGCTACATAGGATTAGACAATACATCTCTTTTCCAAATACACAACATGAAATACTGCAAACTAAGTTAGACTTCTACAATATTGCTAACTTCCCTCATGTAATTGGCTGTATAGATGGCACACATATCCCCATATGCCCACCCTCTGAAAATGAGTATATATTTCGCAACAAGAAATGCTACCTTTCCATGAACATACAAGCAGTGTGTAATGCCAAAACAATATTCACAGATATAGTGGCTAGCTACCCTGGTAGTGCCCATGACTCTTATATTTTCAGAGATAGTGCCATCCATAGGCGACTGCTTGCTGGAGAGTTTCAGGATGGTTATTTGCTTGGTAAGTAATATAAAATTTGTGTAAATTAAAAACAAAGCATGCTACTATAGGGTCTTAATCATGCATTTTGTTTCCTTTTCCTTAAACCCAAAGGTGACAGTGCATATGGAGTGGGATCATTCATACTTACACCCTTTCTAAATCCATCTACCCGCAAAGAGCAGCAGTATTACCATGCCCATATTGCCACTCGTAATGTCATAGAGAGGGCTTTTGGTTTCATGAAATCCAGATTTCGAATTCTGCATAAAACAGGAGGAGCATTGCAATATAGGCCAGATGTATGTTGTAAAGTTGGTGCAACTTGTGCCATGCTTCAAAATGTAGCCACCAAGAGAGGCCTGGAACTTCATATAGAGGAAGATTTTCCCAACATTGACAATCAACCTCAGCAACCTCTAGCAAGAGCACATGGACCAGACGCAGCAGAGGGTAGGAGGAGGAGGGCGGAGATCACTCAACATTACTTTTAACAGAGGTATGACGCAGCAAATGTTTATAGTGTGCTAACATGTTTTGTTTATTAAGTTCATAAACACAATTGTACTTTGAAAAATTATGACATTTAATTTGTTTCTCCACAAACCAAATTATAAAGCATTAGTTTTCAAATTGTCAGGAAATCTTTACTTCTCAATAAGTAATTGAATGAACTGGAGAGGTCAAACATTTAATTTTTTTCTACCACGCACCCCTAAAGCCTTAGCTGATGCAGTAGCTGTGCCAATGTCTTCACCAACTGCTGATTCACATTTTCTTTTGCTACGGTGTTCCCCAACTTTACTGCTACCTCCTTTAGCAATATTGCTTGCAGTAACGTCAATTAGAGACTCTTCCTTGCACAATGTTTTTGAAGTACTATTTCGCATCTCATTTGCAATGGTTTCAAGTGCATTCATTCCTCTGGAGATGTCGCCACAGCACTGTGAGACATCCTTCTGCATGTCCAGGATTGCTTTAATGAGCTGAGCATTGGTGCGGCACATCATATTCATTGACCTACAAGAAGCCTGATTACTTAACATTGACCTAATACATCTTTGGGTATTTGCAATTTGCTGACTCTGCATTGTTCTGCACATAGCTTCCATGGCTTGTGCCATGCGGTCCAGTTTGTCTGATGACACAGAATGGCCTTGGTCATGTGAGTGAGAGTACTGCTAATGGCACTGATGTCCTGAGTGACCTGATTAAATTTACCCTTTATCACCCTTAGGTCTTTCCCTTGCAGACCTGCACTTTGAGCAGCTTCAGCTCAACTGTACTGGCACTTGTGTCTCCATCTGTGGCTGTACTGCGCATTGAAGGGCGTGCCCTACGCCTCACAAATGGCTGGATCCTCTGTCGCCTGCCTAGTTGACTTGGTCCCGGAGCTGGGGTTTCTGACAAGTTTTGAACTTCAACTGTGACATTAGTATCCTCATCACTATCTGACTGTTGAATATGACGCACTCTGCGCTGTGAAGTTGTAGGCTGCACTGTGGGTGAAGCTGATCCTGAATTTATTCCAGAAGAGTTCAGTAGATTCTCAGTAAATGACTCAGCGTAGTCAATGAAATCAGTGTCCACTTCTGCATCTAAGATTGAAAAGAGTTGAATTTTTTTAACATTTCTAAAGTGTACCACATGTGTTGTCATTTGAAATAAAAACCTTTCAGAAACATGCTCTCATGTCAAGCCTAATTATTTTCTACAAATAAATCATGTATGGGTAATGTTTTTAAAGTTTCTGAAGAAGCATTTCTGTCAGCTTACTTTTAATGAAACTACAACTCCCATGATGCACTGCTTTCCCCACTGAAGAACACATTAAATTAACAGACTTCCTGAAAAAAGCACAACTGCAGCACAGTAGAACACACCAGAACATGTGTGTCACACTAACAACAAATACACTTTAAAAAATGGCATTTTCTTACCTTGAGATGGTCCTGGTTGATCTGAAGTATCAATGTCAATAACTCCAATGACCGCTTCAGTGGAAAGGGTCCCTTCAACCAGGTCCTCCAGAGGGGTGTTTGGCCTGTCCCCGGGAGTCCCTCCGCCAGATTGCTTTGCAGACTTGGTGCGTGTCGCAATTTTCTCCTTGGCACGACTAAGCAGGTCATACCATCTCTTTTGAAGGTTGTTGATGTCCCTGTGTGCTACACCAACTGCATTAACTTTGGATTGTATTCCAAGCCAAATTTTCCTTTTTACCCCTTCAGGAACCTTCAGGGACAGCTTTCCAAAAAGCTGATCATTGTGTGCAGTCACCTCTTCAATCAGAATCTCTAGCTCCTGATCGCTAAATTTTACTTTCCTTTTCCTGCCATGTGGCTCCTCTGAAAGATTTTCTGCCATTTCTAAATCCACAAAACACACAGAGAGCCTCTTACTGCTCCAGCATACTGAGTTCCAACTGACAAAAGCCTCTCCAGTAGTTCAAACTGGGCCTCAGGTGGGTCCAATTGGTTGCAGAGTTTGCAGGCTGTGATTTAAATGAGATGCATCATTTGCGTAAAATCGCAATTTGCGAAATCGCAATCTGCGAATTCGCAATTAAGAATTCGCATTTTTCCTGCGAATCGGTAAAAATTGCGATTTTTACCGATTCGCAAGAAAAATGCGAATTACTTGATACACAGCTTTTTGCGAATCGGTATTTGCGATTCCCGATTTTTCGCAAATAACGATTCGCAAAAACGAACATTGATGCATGTGGCGGTTAATGTTTAGCCAGTGCAATATACGGGGCTGGTGTGTGGGGATATGCGAAGGTTGAGGAGGTACAAAGGGTGGAAAACAGTTTTTTAAGATTCCTATTGGCAGTCCCGCGGGGTACGTCAACCTACGCATGCCATCTGGAAGAGGGCTTGTCTTATTTAACAGACCTAATTAAAATCCAACCCCTTCTCTTATGACATCGCATTTGGTCTTCTAGCGAAACGACTCTCTGCCAAGGGTTCATACAGGACTGTATTTCCTTACATAATGCAGACAGGATCGGATGGATTGCTTATATCATGAAATTCTTTGGCGACATGGGCATGTTACAGTACTATCACTCCCCCACCTCAATTGCTGTGTTACTGAGAAAACAGTTTAAAAAGGTCTGTCTGGCTCATTTAGATTCTCTGAGGTTGTCCAGCGAGGTTGCCAAAGTCACAGTGCAACACTCGCTATTAATCCAAACAACCATGGCGATTCAGCCGTATCTAACTTTTAACCTTTCGGGTTATGAAAGACTTTTGTTAATTAGGTTCAGACTAAATATTTTTCACCACCTGGTCACCTTTCCTACAATTAATATTTGGGTAAAGTCCTTACAACCATGTCCTTGTGACGAGACTTCTCCCCAAACAACGATCCACATAACATTGTTCTGTAAATTCTACCAGGAACGGAGGAAACAATGGCTCATACCAATTTCAAATGTTTTGGGCCTACGTACGTGCCGCCCCGCATTTCTTGCCCTCCAATTCTTAGTTGCTGAACCCTTTGCCAAATCAATAGCGAAATTCCTGAACCTAGTGGTTAGGCACAGGCGGAATTTGGGTAATACGCGATCCTCATCTTTCCCCTATGCTAAGGTCTGATTGGGTGTATTAGTAATATTCTATTGTAGCGAACATTTTCGGTATTATTAATTGTTTTTAAACTCCCATTTTTAATATTATTATTCGCCTCCTCATGCATGCACTTTGTACTTTATATACTCAATGTTGAAGCTCTGTCTCTTGGAGTTACGTCTTAAAGAATATTGATTGACTGTTTTTACTATTGGAAGACCAGGAGAATTGCATGGTGCTATAATGAACTTGTCATTATTATGACATTTTATCATATCGGTCATATCTTTGAATTGTATTTTTTTGTATCTGCAAATACATTGTGCTTTTATTGCTGTTAACACAATAAAAAAGAAAAGAAAAGAAGAGGAAACACAGAAAACACATACAATTAATGCTTATGACTGAATTAGAAAACGAACCCAGAAAAATGTCTTCATTATGTACAGAGTAGCTAGAATAGTAAAAGAAATCTTAAACTAGCCTTAATGCCGCACTCCAAGCTGTAATAGGAGACCAGATCTTGTCACCCCACCGTCTAGATTGTCTGCCCCTGGTGGCTTAAATTGCTCTTTCATGATTGTATACACCCAAGAAGCGGGTTAACCACATTTGAAAGCTGTGCGGGTCAATGTCTTTCCAAGGAGCAGCAAGTATTATTCTGTATACTGCTGTTCCAATAAAGAGAATAGACTCCTCCTCCAAGCTTAATTCTAGCATACTATCATATCCCAACATATATATTGTGGGGGAATCTGAAATGTTACGCCCAAAAACCTCCTCCCAAAATTCCAGTATCATTTTCTTAAATAACAACAGTTTCTCGCAATCATGAAACATATGTAATAACGTAGCCGGACCTCTACCACATCTTGGGCATTCATCACTAAACCTTTTCCCCCACGCATGTAATTTTGCAGGTGTGTAATATAGATTATAAATTGTTTTGTATAATTGTGCTTTTTAAACTAGATGAAAGAAACAAACGCGAAGTTAATATCAAAGTCATATCAATATCAACATTCGGATTAGCTAATTTACCAGCTTATAGTGTTTCGGTGCGCTCTAGATCATCATGAAGGGTTGCATAAATTGTACCAATTCTTGTAGTGGTTTTACAGATATTTTCTATAAGTGGCACCCTTTCCCAATTAATCCTGGGTAGTTTTGAGCTTAATATAGTGTTTACTTGAATACATTTTAAATAATCAGCAGTAGATATATTACATTTATTTGGAAGATTTGGGAAGGTTGTATGCATGCCCTCGCCTAGAAAATCCCAGACTGTGGTGATCCCTAGTCTTTCCCATTTTTTTGAGATGACATCGTTGTCCTGCTCTGGGAGCAGTGAGGAGCGCCACAAAGGAGTGTAGCGATTAAGTTTAGGGATTAGCATATATTTAGCAACTTTCGACCAGACTTTCCAAGCGCTAAATATAATTTTACATTTTAACTTCTTAAAATAGCTAGGCTCTAGTTGTCTCAGCAGGAGACCTTTAGCCTTGTTGCCGAAAGCTAACTCGAAAATAGAAGGTATTTCTAAACACTCTGCATTCTGGGTGGGTGGAGTAGTATAAATAAGTGGTGTCAGCTGTTGGAGGAAAGCCGCCCAAAAGTACAGCAGCATATTGGGAATCGCTAGGCCGCATCTATTCTGTGGTAGGGATAGATATTTCAGGGATCTCCTAATTTTACCATATTGCCAGATAAATTTGGAGATCTGGGATTCGAGAGCCTTAATAAGCTTATCTTCAATTATCAAAGGGATGGGACGAAATAGATATAGTACCCTTGGGAGAACATTCATTTTTACAAAGTTCCCCCTACCCACAATTGACAGATGTAAGCTATTAATTCGGGTTAAATCTTTTTTTGGCCTTCATTGGGTCAGATAGTCTGAATTGCGCTGCAACCATTTTTGCATACACTTCCTCAGGACTATTTCCCCCTGCCTCAATCATTCCGGAAAGTCCAGCACTGTTTCCAGTGGCAGATTATCCATCTGTGAAATCATCCTTAGGAGTCTCTGCGTCCAGGTGGTCCTTCCAATCTTGATCATTCTTGAATGTATATCATTGGAATACTCCCTGACCATAGAATGCCTCTCCTAGAAATCCACCCAAGACAGACATACGGTCTGGTGCACTCTCTGAAATGTCACCTGCATTCAATGAACGGGATTCCCCCATATAGGAGCACGTACTATGAATCAAATTATATAAATGTCCCACAGCGTTCGAGGAATAGGGGGACTTTCCAACAATCCCTAGAGACTTAAAATAAATGAAATAAGGGTTAGGGAGGTCAGCTTCTTGACCAGGTTGCCAGAGCCGTGAGACATCGTTCATTACCTGTTGGCTGAAGAAATACAGGACAGTCTCCTCCACGGTCTTGTTTATTTTTCTTATAAAATAAGAGAATGAGGTCAACCCAGAGCAATCCTCGTAAGCAGTCAGTACAGTGCCTGCCCTCAGCCCCGAATAAATGCTCTCACATCTCATGAAGAACATGTCATACACCCCGACGATCCTTCTAAAGGTAGGGTTGTTGCAACATGATGAACATGTTGCAGAAACCGGACCAAGCATACCTATCGGAATGGTTGGAGTGAAAGGGTCTCCACTGAGGATTACTGTCATCCTATCAGCGAGAGTGTCTCTGTAGTTTCCCGGGGTATTTGCCTTTATTTTTCCTAGTCTGAGTAAGAACCCAGCCAAGTCAACTTCTGCGCTAAACTTGGGGTGGTCTTAGGTCCTACGCAGTCCCAGTGTCCCACTTCTTCTGTGATTGTGATGTCTGCAATCAATTTTGGGGTTATCTTTCCTTTTTGGGCGATATTCACTCCGTAAGATGACCAGTTCTCATCTAAGTCTCCTTCTAACTCTTTCATAATCTCCACCAGATAACTACAGGCTTCTTCAACCCTTAATGTAGAGTTTTCAAAAGCTTGTTTTAAAGATGTGTAAGCGGTGGGCATGTCTGTACATTTCAAAACCTCTATCCACGGCTTGGTCTTGTTCATACTTTCAGCTGGATATTTGAACTTGTAAGTATCCAAGATTTCAATCGGGGTTAAAGGTTTAGGAACGTCCCTGAGAGACTGACGATACAGGATCTTTCTGTCTTCCATCTTAAGAAGTGTTGGTTAAATCTTTTTTGATGGTATTAATTAGAGGTTCATAATTAAATTCTGAAATACTTTGAACATCAGGACTTATACAAACCCCTAGATATGTGGCTTTTTTGGCTTTCCTAGGATCTATAAGGTCGATGTTATCAGTGCAGAGTATAACAGTTTTTTGCTTGTTAAAGGAATACCCAGAGTAGGAGCCAAACACTTGTGCGATTGCCTCAATTTCTATAATAGCTTCCGCCAGATCAGGTGTTAGGACAGCGACGTCATCAGCGTATGCTAATATTTTAGTTTCATATACTCCCACCACCACTGGTTTGATTATTTGATTCTCTAAAAGTCTCAAAATCAGGGGATTGATATGGAGAGCAAACAAGATCGGGGAGCAAGGGCACCCTTGTCTGGTACTTCTTGATATTTTAATTATACCTGATTCGCACCCCATAATTTGAAGTTTGGCCTTTGGATCTTTATACGTTGCCTTTATAGATTTAACAAAATTCGGCCCAAAGTTATGGTGTCCCAGCACTGCCCACAGACACTCCCATGACACACGGTTGAAGGCCTTCTCGGCAACTTACAACTTACTATGTTACAGTATTAAGCGGAATACTAAAGAAACTGAGATCTTGACTGAGAGACCTTTGAATAAAAAATGAAAAGACACGGTTTTGGCATGAAATTCAAGAGCTATTCAAGAGATTTCAAGATCTGTCCTGGACAGAATTGCATCATTCTCTCAAATCCTGTAAGTGCGATTTTTTTGGCCCTTGGTTGAATGGGGCACCAAATGTACAAAACCGGCAACTGGTTTCTATATACCTCATGAGGACTGGAAAACGCATGTGGGAAACCTCTATGGGTATTGTAGCTCCAGGCTCTCTGAGCCACCAATCAATCAATGAAGATTTTGGAATTGGGAAACTTCCTTTCCTCCTGGCGAGGGGCTGTCATACACCCACTGCACAAAAAAGGTTAAAAAGCAGTCCCCAAGCAACTGTCATCTTATTGCCCTGTTGGACGCTGAAGGGCAGCTTCTTTTTGTAAGGTTTTTATGTGATAGCTTAACAAGCGATCAACGCTTTAAATTTTCAATCAAATAAACTCGATGTTCAGGTGGATTTGATGAACTTAATTGCAACACACATAGTGGGAATAAATTCTAAATTGGATAAAATCTCGGTGTATCTCACAAAAGAAAAGGAGGAAGAAAAACAATGGAAAGCTAAGTTAATGGAACAAAATTGTGTCTGCGGGGAAATAATAGACAAATTGGCATCATTACCAGACATTTTGAGAGAAATACTAGCTGTAACACACTCAAAAAATCCCAAGGTGAAGATTCTAATGGAGAGGTTATAAAAATTGGAAAACAAAATAGAACAATTTCCTCCATCGAAAAGGAAAAAACCCTAAATGGATCAGAAGAAAATGAATCAACTGAGTAATCTAACAAGAGTCATGCATGATTAAAACAATATCCAAAAAATATGGAACGAGCTGGAATCACTAGGATTAACGATCTTAAATGGAAATATGAAGGGAGATCAACCTGCAAGAATCACCTTCTCGAGTGGAAAGAAAAATTCCATACTAGACTAATCAGTAAAGATCTAATAAAGATGGTCGATCATTTTGAAATAATAACTTGACCGGAAAGTGATCACTTCCCACAAAAGACCATATTGAGCATAAGATAGCATCATTCGCTTTTACTCCGGAAATATACAACCTGAAGAAACTCAAATGGAGGGGTCCCATAAAAAACGAGATAATGGATATGGTGTTCAAACAAGTAAAAACCATGGAGGCCTTTGGAAACAAATCGCTCGAAAGAAAATGGGAGAACTTACACAAGCTTGTGCTAGGAAAATTTCCTGTAAAAACACTAGTAAAATATGGACAAGATTCTAACAAAGATCCATGGTACACTGCTAAATTAAGAGATAAAAAAAGGGAAATCGCGAAAAAACTAAGAATAAAAACTGTAGACAAGAGGTTTGGAAAAGAACTAGATAATAACAAAATACTGAAAATGAGAAAAGAATGCAAAGAGGAATGCAGAAAAGCAAAAAGATCCCACAAGGAGAAAATTTGGGAAGATCTGCTACGGACGAGCAAACTACCTAATAGTAGTGAATTCTGGAGCATAATAAATAAATTATCAAGAGGAACGGACTGACAGCACAACATCGGAATTAATGAAACCACATCGCTACATTACATTGAAAGCCTGTATAACACACACAGGTATCAACCCCACAAAGAAATAAATAAAGATTCTATAAAAGGAATGGTTCAGAGAGAAGCAGCAACCGGACACGGAAAAGATGATCAGTATGAAAATTCTTTCAATGGTGACCTAGAAGATCTAACTTTGCTGACAACAGTAAAACAAACAACCACCATGATAAAAAACTGAAAGCTGAAGGAGCAGCAGGCCCCAATGGGCTTCCAAACGCTCTATTCAAATACGATCCTGATTTTTGGGCAAAGTACCTCACACCATTATTCAACCAACTATACATGGAAAAAAAGATACCGCAGTCCTGGCAAGGCAACATCTTCCACCCAATATATAAAAACGGGTGTTGAATGGAACCCGGGAATTACAGATTGATAGCCCTAATTGACATTGAGGCAAAGCTCTACGCATCTTGTATATTGATTCACCTACAACAATGGATAAATAAAAAAAAAATAGTACCAAAATTCCAAACAGGTTTTATGGAAGGCACGGGTTGTACAACTTATCTCTCAGCACTGGCGCTGCTAATCGAAGGAGCAGGAAAAAAGAAGACCCGACTACTAGCGTGTTATATAGATTTTAAATACGCTTTCGACTGAGTTCCAAGAGGCCTCCTGTGGAAAAAACTTGAAACCTCACAAATTAATTGACATTATAATAGCTTTATATAGCGGAACGTGGGCAAAAGTAAAGCTTGGTGATGGGAGACGAATATCCGCAGAATTAAAAATAAGAAATGGCCTCAAACAGGGCTGTGTGCTCTCTCCAAGCCTTTTCAACATATACTTGGCAGATTTAGAAAGCCATCTGCAGAATGTGAACGGACACCCAACAAAATTGGCTAACAAATGCATCCAGTTCTTACAATATGCAGACGACATCGTGGTTTTAAGTCAAACACCGATAGGCCTCCAAAGAATAATAACTAAATTAACGGACTACTTTGACTTCGAAGGTCTGGAATTAAACATCAAAAAAACGAAAGTGGTGAGATTGACGGGCTCAAATAGACGATCATTTGAATGGTATACAAAGGACAAACATATTGAGGAAACAACGTCATATAAATACTTAGGGCTCACACTAAGCCAAAACATGTCCATATTACATCAAAAAAGAAACATCATTGCTAAAGCCCAGTCACTGAGTTTCGCCTACAGAACACTCCAAAAGAAACTTCAATGCCCGTCAAACGACCATCTTCTAAAAGTAATGGCAGCCCAAGGATTACCATCTCTGTCCTATGGGCAAGAAATATGGCACGGGAAAGAAATCGACATTTTAAACACACTCCAGACAAAAATATATAAATCAGTGTTTAATCTTTATAAAGGATCAGCTCCAGCACAAATAAGATTGGAATTTGGCCTGCAAAATCAAACATACCAAAGGAAAGCAGTTTTAGCGAAATGGTGCTGGAAGCTTAGATCAGCAGAACCAGGATCAATGAATAACCTATGTTGCCTGTAAATTTGCTTATGTCTTAACTTAGTAGAGCTACGAAAGAACTTTCTGAAAAAACAAAAATAATTAATTGTAGATCTATCAAAGAGGCTGTTGCATACTGCTTTTTCACTACAATTTGTCAATTCATTGGGAAACTAAGCCTTTTGATTATGCTTATTGTCATCTTAAGGAAGCGTGATGGAAAGAATGCTCTTATGGAATATTTGCAGATATGTTTGTGATTTTAATGTTTTTTTCTCTACTGTGATGAATGTTTTGAAACATTTTATACAATAAAGATTCATTCATTCATTCACTCAATTCATTCAAGAGAATGATGAAATGTGGGGGCGTAGGAACGGCTTTCTCAAGGGTTTGCCGTCAGCAGTTGAGAAGGACACAACTAGGTGTTAGCTCCCTTTGAGAGCAGTGAGCTGCATCTCCAGCAATGGCTTGTCCCCAGAGGAGAGGAGTGAGGAAAAAGAATTCCAGATGCAGTTGGCCACATTGAAAATGGAGGTTTAGGAGAGGAAGGCTGAGGCAAAGGGAGCCTTAGCTGAGAGGAAACTTTTGTTGGCTCACAAACTGAGTCTAAAAGAGCTGGAGATCAAGGTCAGTCAGTCTAATTCCAACAGTGATGGTGGCAGCACAAATGCAATACCTGAAGGAGAGAAAAGGTTTCTTATACCCAAAGATTTGGTTCTCAACTGTGTGGTGGTGGGATAAGTGGTATTTTGCTTATGAAGTTGCACTCAAGCTAACCAGAGGAGCACCTGGTGGGGGTGGGGACTCTGTGGAAACACATGCCTACACTTGTGAGGGGCACACTTCTGACAGAGGTTGGGGACCAAACCAATACACCCCTATGAAGGCTATTCTAACTTCCAAATATGGGCTGACTCCCGTGAAGTATCGCCAAAGGTTCAGGGACAACCAGAAGCTCCCCAACCCATCCTGGGTAGAGTTTATTGGTTACTCCAGTAAAAGGGGAGAAAAAGGTTCCCATGCCCTATCTGAAGGACAAGGGGGTGGTTCTTGTGGGTGATGGCCCAGGGTGCCCCATTTTTTAACCCTGCTGCTTTCACTGCTCCCAGTTAGGACACAAGCAGGGGGATCTGTTTGTCCAAGGAATTACCCACTGGTGGGTCCACTACAGGAGTGGCCAATATGGCCCTAGGGGTAAATATTCCTCAGGTGAATGTCATAGACCATGCTCTGATTGCCCTCAGCTGGGAAATAGACTCGGAGAATGAGCTGGTGATCCCTAAGGTAGACGTGAAGGGGGTCCCAGTCACTGCTCTGACGGAGGCTAGTTTCCCTAGACCAGTACACCAACCAGGTATGTTGGGTGACCCCGGCCCATGGGCAGGATTTTTTCTGCCCTATGGCTCTGGTATTCCTGAAGTGGGGTGGGGAGGTTAATTAGGTAAGCAGATCTTGTTCCAAGAGTAGTTTATTAACTGGAGATAACAGCTTAAACATCCACTAACGTTGGAGAGCCAGAATGATCTGGACAACTCCCACATACAGAATGTGGAACACACGATGTAACATAACAATTCTACAGAAGAAATCTAAAAGGGATACTACACACCTTCCCCCCTAAAAAAAACACAAAAAAATAAAAGTCAATGAATGAAATCACACAATTTAACAGGAGTATGTTTAACACGAGAACTTTTCCTTAAGATAACATCACTAGGTTGAGCATCCAACCTGTCCACACCGTTGTTTACATCAATACTACCAGGAATGTGCTCTTGAGCAATATTATCATGCACAACATCAGAACTTAAAGACTTGCCCAAAAGTGTCTAACAAATTAGAAAAAACGTCATCATTATTCCTAGTAGAATTTTGTAAATTGCCACCAAACGTGTCCAACAAAGCCGGAAAAGAATCATTGTTAGAATTTGATGAAGACAATTGAGAACTAGCTTTAGAGGCAAATGCCCTACATAAAGAAACCCTCCTGAAGTTCCACACTTTACCACCATCAACCCTAACAGCTTTGCTGAAGACTTCTATAACTTTGCAAGGATCAGACCATTTATTCCACCTAGAACCAGAAGTTCTTCCAAACTTGACCCTCCCAAAATCACAAACTTTAATCCTAGAACTATGGTCATCCACTCGTACGGAAGATCCCCTCATCTTTTCCTGATATTTCACAACTTTATCTCTAATCTTAGAAGGATCAAAAGAAGACTCACAAGGAATCTTCATCTTCATCCACCAAGGTACAAGTTTCGAACCAGGTTTCCTACCTTTCAATAATTCAAAGGGAGAAAAACCCGTAACAGAGTTAGGAAAAGTGCGGTAGGGCAATAAAGACGCACGGAGAGTTTTCTTCCAGTCTAAGTTGCTTTTTACAGCCAGCTGAATGGATTCTTTAATAACTCTATTGAAGCGTTCTGTTTGACCGTTGGCCTGAGGATTGTAATTAGATACTCTTTTGTGTACTATACCACACCTATCAAGAAAAGAAGTAAATTCACTGCTAACAAACTGTGGACCATTATCAGATACCAACTCAGCCGGAATGCCCTCTCTACAAAATATCTCATCAAGAAACTCAACTACCTGGAAAGAACCTATCTTGTCCACGACTTTCAACTCAGGCCATTTAGAGAAATAGTCAATCAACACCAAGACAAAAACTGCTTCATTCTCTGATAAATCAAGAGGACCGACAATATCAATCCCTAATTTAAATCCAAGGACACGTAGTAAACTCAATAGGAGAAATATCCATCTTCCCAGCTAATGGCTTAACAGACTTCTCACTATTAGCACAAGGAGAACAAGAACTGACCCATTTGTCCACCATCCTATCAACACCAGGCCACCAATAGAATTCACAGATTCTTCTTTTAGTGCTTGACATTCCCATGTGACCTTCATGAGCCATAAGAATAATTGTATTCCTCAAGTCACAAGGAGGGACAATCTTATCTCCTCTAGTCACAAATCCACGATCAAACATGAGTTCCTCTTTCACTTTATAAAAAGCCAATACATCACCCGATAATTTCCTTTCTTCAGGCCACCCTTGTTGCAAAAAGTTCACAACATTGGATAAACATACATCCTTGCACATAGCATCTCTCCAATCCGCCTCTGAGATAACACCAGACAACATGTTACATTTCACACCATTAACATCGTCAATCGTGAATGCAACATCACAATCAGGACAAATATTGGCGATCTCACATGAATCAACACAAGGCAATCTAGACATGCAGTCCGCATGTACATTTAGGCGGCCAGGTACATATTCAACTATACACTGAAATTCTTGTAATTTGGCAGCTAAGCGTGCCAAACGTGCCGTCAACGTCCGACCACCACCAGCAGCTAACAAGTTTATCAAAGGCTTATGGTCAGTTCGCAAATGAAATTTCGTGCCCCAAAGAAATTGCCAAAAATGTTCGACTGCCCAAGTGCAAGCTAAAAGTTCCTTTTCAATGGTGGAATAGTTGAATTCTGCACCACGAAGAGTTCGAGACGCATAAGAAACTACATATTCCTCACCCATATTCTTTTGCATAAGTACAGAACCAAGACCAACATTACTTGCATCAACACATACTATGCATTCTTTACCCAAATAAAAAGGTTTTAGAAAGGGAGCATTAGCAATTTCTTTTTTTAGTAATTCAAAAGCAAACTGTTGCTCATTGTTCCAAACAAATTTAACATCTTTCTTTAACAGTAACCTTAGTGAATGAACCTTTGAGGAATAATCTTGTACAAATTTGCTATAAAATTCAGTAAGGCCCAAGAATGATACAAGTTGTTCTTTACTATTGGGAGCCGGTGCCTTAATTATGCTCTGGATATGATTAAGTTTGGGTTTAATACCTTGAGCAGAAATCTCATGTTCCAAATATTCTACCTTGCTCTGTCTAAATTTACATTTGGAAAATTTCAAAGTGAAACCTTTCTTTTGTACAGATCTTAATACTTTATCTAAATTCTTGTCATGATCTTCAAAATTCCTCCCATAGATCAAAATATCGTCCTGGAAGGCAATGGCATTCTCACAACCATCCAGAACCTCTTTCATAAGTCTTTGAAAGACTGACGCCGCACTGGCTAAGCCAAACGGCATGCGTTTAAATTGGAACATGCCCTCTGGTGTTATAAATGTGGTAAGAAACTTAGATTCCTCATGAAGTAGCACCTGGTGATAGGCACTAGCCAATTCTATGGTTGAAAAGACACAAGCACCAGAGAGAGTTGAACTTAGCTCGTGAATATGGGGTAAAGGATGCCTATCAACCCAGATCTCACTATTCAAGCTGCGGAGATCAACACATCGACGAAGCTCACCATTGCTCTTAAGAGATAAAACTACCGGAGAAATCCAGGGAGAGGACTCAGTTGTCTCAATGATACCTCTAGTCACTAAATCCGATAGGATTACTTTCAATTTGTCCCGGTATGCTAAAGGTACATTCCTGACTTTATGTCGAACTAGCGTTGCACCTTCCTTTAAGATAATTTTATGTTTAAAATGTACAAATTCCCCCAGAATGTCAGTAAAAATGTTAGGAAATTTGCTTTTAATTTGAACTGTAAACTCATCATCCACAGGAGGTACTAAATACACAGATGGAGAAGCATTGGGATCCAGCTTGATGACCAATTCGTCTTGATGTGGCCAACCCAGAATAGATGCACCTTTAGCTGCAATGTAAATTTTGCCTTTTATATTCCTATCTTTAAATTTAATGTCAGCCCACATAAAACCATCAAGATCAATTTTCTGACCATATATCCACCTGGCAGCACATCTGATGGTAACACGTTCGAAGAATTCCAGTACTTGTTAAAAATATTTCTGCCAATTATACTATACCAGGCACACGAGTCTATGAGCATAGAGATTTCTATTCCAATTATCAAAATGTTATCTTTGGGAAAACCTTTGCATCTAGTGCCACCTACACATAATAAGCTGTTGATTTCCTGAATTTCTTCAGAATTCTCATAGTCAGGATAAGTCAACAAGTTTACTTTTTGCGGAGACCTACCCATTTTACTAAAATGACCTGGCTTCTTGCATTTTATACAAATTTTGTTCCATGCTGGATAACCTCTGTAGTTACCCACATTATCATTTCCTCCACACCTGTAACAAATAACTTGAGTTTTCTTACCCATAAATTTGTTATCCCTTCCAACATACTCTTTTTCAGGAATTATTACTTTGCTCTTAACATCTTGGCCTCTGATCTCACTAACAAAAAGTTCTGATTGTTTGATGCCCTTAGCTATATTTAATACAGCATTCAGAGTAGATTCAGTTCCCATCCACAAACGTTCCTGAATCTTTTTGCTCTTGGTCTTCATCATAATTTGATCTCTTAATACTTGTTCAAAATTTATTGTTTCAAAAGCACAAGATCCAGCCATAGTACGTAATGCAGCCACATAGTTCTCAATAGACTCATCCTCTTTCTGTGCTCTGGAATAAAACTTAAATCTCTCCATAACTGTGTTAATTTTTCTACCAAACCTAGTAGTTAATTGTTTTACCACAACTTCGAAAATATTAAAATCCCCTGCACCCTCAATAGGAGGTAAGTTTTCTAATTCCTTGAGACCTGCACCTCCTAAACAATTTTTTAAAAGAGCTAATTTTCTTTTGGGAGAACATCCATCTTCTTCCACAACATCTACGTAGGCTAAAAATGTAGGATACCACAGATCCCATTCCATCTTTGGATCCCCAGCAACAGGCAAAAAAATTGCAGGAGCAGCAATATTATTCGACATTTTGGAAAATTTCCTCAAAATGCAACAACCTGAACAATTTTAAAATGACAATAGAAGCTGCAAAAACGACAAATATAAAATAAGAAACGAAAACAATAAAAGTAGTCACCGTTGTCAAATTCGTTTCATCTATACAGTTAATGTTTTCTTCTTCTTTCAAAACAAGATTCAAGCTTGATGATCAGGAGTGCGTTCATAGTAAACAGCAGCGCTGTAAATGCAGAAATGAAGGCTTGACGGATGAAGCGTAAGGTTACATTAAGAAATGAAAAAGAAAACAAAATAAATAAACAAGATGGCTGCTACGTTACGTTCTAGCGTATGACGCTTTGACCTCTGCGTGATGATGGAGTTACGTCATGCAGAGCGACAGCAAAGAAAAATCCGAAACTCGCTCCTCGGTAAACAACGGAACTTCGGCAGAAGTTCAAAGGATGCAACAACGTTTCAACAGGATACCAAGCAGGTATGGAAACCAAACAAAAACTACACAATAGTTTTAGAAACAGCCAGCCAAGCTTTACAGAAAGACGGTGCGGAACCGTGGTTAGCTTCAAAGGAAATACAGAACAAAGCTTGGCAAAACAAAAAATTAAAATTAAAATACGAGCTGGTAAATATCCTTGAAAAGACAATAAACACACTGCCGCTGGTGCAATAAAAGCACACAATTAACCACTGCCGCTGGTGCAATCAAAATACACAAAACGAGGTAAAAACGTGAAAATACCTTTAGAATACGTGAATGCTGTTTCCCAGAAAAAAAAATATTACTTCAAAAGATGGGTCCTTCTTTATGACATCCAGATCGTCGCCAATAATATTAAGTAATTAGGTAAGCAGATCTTGTTTCAAGAGTAGTTTATTAACTGGAGATAACAGCTTAAACATCCACTAACGTTGGAGAGCCAGAATGATCTGGACAACTTCCACATAGAGAATGTGGAACACACGATGTAACATAACAATTCTACAGAAGCAATCTAAAAGGGATACTACAGAGGTGACCAAGGAGTAGATCATAGTTAGTCCCAAGATGGCCATACACTGCATTTTGGGGAATGAGTTGCGGCCCGGCGTCTGGAGAACTGGGAGGGGTGGCTGCCACTGGTGCCCTCACAGTTCAGTTTTCTACTGGGAACCACTCCCGAACAAAGGGTACAGGCGCCCAGACAGTGGTGGAAGAGGAGAAAGGACTTAGCATTGAATGGCCTGGATCTGGACACTGACAGCTGTTAGTGACCTCTTTTTTTTTACTGTCCTTGTGGATAGTGATTTCCCTGCGTTTGGGGCAAAAGTCAGATCCGAGGAGTGGAATTGGCCACATCACTTTGTTGGCCATGGTGGTACTGTCTTCCTACTGGGATACATCTGTGAGGAAATGAAAGTTAGGTGCTTAACAGATGGGGTCCAGAGGTGAGGATAAGGGGTCCCCATGGGTAGTTAGGTGGTCCCATAGAGTATAGACAGAGGGATCAAATGAGTTCAGAAAGGCATAAAATGATCAAGTAGCCCTGCAGTAGTGGGCCATTGTCCACGTTCAAAGTATTGATTAGTGTACCCTGACTTTAGGCTGGGAGAGGGTCATGTTGGAAAATGGCCCTCTTGGAAGGGTTACTCATACGTTTTACCTTCCTCCTCCACTTTATCTGACATTCTTTTTGTTGGCTTCAGGACTCTGGACACTTTGACACTGCTAGCCAGTGCTAAAGTGCAGGTTCTCTCTCCCTAAGTATGGTAATATTGGCTCATAGACATTTGGCGTATTTAATTTACATATACGTCCCTAGTAAAGTGCACTACATGTGACCAAGGCCTGTAAATTAAATGCTACTAGTAAACCTGCAGCGCTGATTGCACCACCCACATAAGTAGCCCCTTAACCATGTCTCAGGCCTGCCACTGTAGAGCCAGTATGTGCAGTTTCACTTTGCAAATAAAACCTCTTGCCAGGCTTAAACCATATTTTCTGATACATATAAGTCACCCCTAAGGCCGTCCCTGGACAGCCCTAAGGGCAGGGTGCAGTGTATTTAAAAAGTTAGCCTTGTACTTTTAAGTTTTAAATGTCCTGGTAGTGAAAAACTATTTCATTTGTTTTTCACTACTGCAAGGCATATCTGTCCTATAGGATAGCATTGGGATTTCCTTACTGCATGTTATACGTGCAGTTTCCAATTGGGACAAGATGGAAACTTCTAGTTTGATGTCTCTTGCCTCACAATTTGAAGTCACAACTAATGGTGAAGTCTGAAAATGCCAATTTTTTTAAGGTTGTCATTTTCTTTAACTTTTCAAAGGGAGCATAGGTGTGCCTGATGGGCCATTCACATCCTGAAGGCCCTTCCCCTGACTGATGGGTCTTCCTGAGGTAGGTGGGAGGAAGGAGCTGACACTTGTACCTAAATAGGGCAATCAATCAATCAATCACAGCATTTGTAAAGCGCGCTACTCACCCGGGAGGGTCTCAAGGCGCTGGGGAGAGGGGTATGTTACTGCTCGAACAGCCAGGTCTTGAGCTGCTTCCTGAAGGAGAGATGGTCTTGGGTTCACCGAAGGTGGGTGGGAAGTGAGTTCCAAGTCTTGGCTGCCAGGTAGGAGAAGGATCTTCCTCCGGCTGTGGCTCTGCGGATGCGTGGTACGGTGGCGAGGGCGTGGCTGGTCGATCGTAGCTGGCGGGTGGGCGTGTAGAAGGTCATGCGGTCGTTGAGGTACTTGGGGCCCAGGTCGTGGAGAGCCTTGTGTGCGTGTGTGAGGAGTCTGAACGTGATTCTCTTGCTGACCGGGAGCCAGTGCAGGTCTCTCAGGTGTCCAGTGATGTGGCTTTGTCGGGGGATGTCCAGGATGAGTCGTGCGGAGGCGTTCTGGATGCGTTGGAGTCTTTTTTGAAGTTTGGCTGTGGTTCCGGTGTAGAGGGTGTTCCAGTAGTCCAGTCGGCTGGTGACGAGTGCCTGGGTAACGGTCTTCCTGGTTTCTGTGGGGATCCATCTGAAGATCTTGCGCAGCATGCGCAGGGTGTTGAAGCATGATGAGGAAACGGCGTTGACTTGACTAGTCATCGAGAGGGAGGAGTCCAGGATGAAGCCCAGGTTGCGTGCGTGGTCCTTTGGCTTGGGAGCGGTGCCCAGGGCAGGGGGCCACCAGGAGTCGTCCCAGGCGGAGGGTGATGATCCCAGGATGAGGACTTCCGTCTTGTCTGAGTTCAGTTTCAGGCGGCTGTTCTTCATCCAATAGGCGAGGTCTTTCATCCCTTCCTGTAGGCTGGCTCTGGCGGTGGTGGGGTCGTTGGTGAGGGAATGGATCAGTTGGGTGTCGTCGGCGTAGGAGATGATGTTGAGGTTGTGTTGGCGTGCAATGGCTGCGAGGGGGCTCATGTAGATGTTGAAGAGGGTTGTGGTACGCCGCAGATGACTTCAGTGGCCTCGGATCTGAACGGGGGGAGGCGGACTCTCTGGGTTCTTCCCGCGAGGAACAAGATGATCCACTCCAGTGGTTTCTCTTGGATTCCGATGTTGCTGAGGCGCTGCACTAGGGTGCGGTGGCAGACAGTGTCGAACGCCGCAGAGATGTCCAGGAGGATGAGGGCCGCTGTTTCCCCGTTGTCGATCAGGGCTCTGATGTCGTCGGTGGCTGCGATCAGGGCGGTCTCGGTGCTGTGGTTGGCCCGAAACCCGGACTGCGAGGCAGTGCCTATCCCCACATGAAGAGCGGCATACAGTGGCGGCTGCCACCAAAAAATATGGGTGGGGCTGGAAAGGGTGCGAGGGGGTATAAAAATCAATTAAATTACTTACCTGGCTGACTTCTGCCGCATCCGTTGAACTCTGTCTTCTTCTGTTCCTACTTAAACAGGAAGCACACACAGGCTCCCCTAAGCCAATGACAAATCTGCTGTCACCATGACAGAAGTGTCATGATTGATCAGAGTGCTGTGGTTCGGCGCTGATATGGGGACTGACAGACTGCGCATGTCCCTCACCCAGGCTGTACAATACAACCAGTGGAGAATATGCAAAGTGCGCATGACTGATTGGCTGGCCCAAGACGGCCGGCCAAACCGTCATGCGCACTCAAGCGCCTCAACCACTCCTCCCCTGCTAGCTGTGACTACAGCCCAGCCCACCCGCCCAGTAAACCAACATCAGTAAGGAAAAATAAAATTATTATAACATTGCGTTAATATCATTTTATTTTAACTTTTTCCATTGCTCAAAGAGCAGTGGGGCAGCGCTCCTCCTCCTTAGTGGAGGAGTAGCCCCTGGCTGCATACTCGCTGTAGTGAGTCTGGAGCCAGGGTAGGGACCTCATGTCTTCGAAGCATTTCTTTGAAGTCTCCCCCGCTTCAAAGGCTCAACGGGGAATAAGTATTGGACCCCTGACACCTCCAACTCAGTACACTACTGAACCTGTGACTACTCTGCCAGAAAAAAAGAACTGTTGTGTGGCTGAAAGGACAACCACTATGCCACAACTGCTATGCTGGACTCTGCCTTGCTGTCCTGCCCTGCTGCCTGCTGTACCCATGCCTGGATGAGGAGGACTGAAGCTGCATCACTAGAACCCATAGTGATTCCAAGGGCTTGCTGGCTTGCCACCTGTTGCCTAAGTCTCAGGGACACAAAAGACTTAATACCCTCCTGTTCCAACACTTGGGCTCATCTGCTTGTAAGTCCGACCTGCCAAGCGGTGCCACTCCAGTCCTGGACCCTTGGTAGTGAACCTAAGGGTTTGATCCAGTGTAACCGATGCATCCTTTGCTGCGAGAGCAGAATCAATGCATCAACATTGTGACGGGAACTGGTCTGAAGCATCACACCCGGAACCACAGCTTTGGAACCAGTGCATTGCCGCTCCTGTATGAAGATCAATTCATCTGCCATGGACAAACCCAGTGTATCGCCTTCGGAACCGGAGCTTAGCTCAATGGAACTTACGCATCACAACAATTGCGTGGAGAAAACCAGATCAATACCCCAACTGTGTGGGGATCATCAACGCATCTTATGTTGTGACAAGGATTAAGGTACCCCTGTTCAGCGAGTCCTGCGTGGGTCCTGTAGCCACCTGTGCTTTCTCTTCCTGCCTATGCCTTCAGGACTCCTGTTTGTAGTGGCACCAAGGGCCGCTTCAAGAGGGTAAGCCAGTATTAGGTGCAGCCTCTCACTGGCAACCCCTAATTGACACCTGTTGTGCCCCCGGGATGTACACAATTATTGTTTACCTCCGCTTAAGGATGTGCCCAGAAACCCCAACAATATACACGTTGTTGTCTTTGTTAACCTCCTTTTTCACAAATTCACAAAATCTTTTGCGTGATGTAGAATCTGCATGTTTCTTTACCCCCCCTTCCCCGGATGTCCAGATTCTCTTGGTGACTTTCAATGACTTTGTTCTGAGCTAGTGGCACTGCTTCACGCTCCCAGACCTCACAGAGGACAGGGAGGTTACACCTTCAGTCCTAGACTCATTTAGTCTGGAGGCCGCTGAAGTCTGTTGACTAGAGCCTTTATTCTGACCTGCATGCGGTGCACCTTTTTTACGACGTTGTACGGTATTTCCTATCTCACACCTGTGCAGCAGTCACTCCACGTCAGCCAGTCCAGTGCTGATGCTTCGAGGATAGAAATGAATTGATTGAGGAGAAACGGTGGTGATGTGGAGGAGTAGACTAGGTACAGGAAAGGGAACTTTGCTGAGGGAGTCAGAACATGAAATGCACCCACCAGGGAAAGTGTCTGAAGGGGTTTATATCCATCTGGCAATAACCACGCCTCACACCAAAATGGGGTAAAAGGCCGCTTTATTGGACAGGTAGGCAGAATAATAAATGCATACATATTATATACAAACATTTCCCAAGCTAACACCCTAAACCCCTATGCCCTGACCCCCTAACCACTATTTCCCCACCTTGTACCTCCTAAAACTCCTTCCCAAAGTGCCTAACTCAGTCTCCTGCCTACCTCTTGGCTCCAAGTTCTCTCCCCTGCTTCCCTCTGCCTAAACCTAATCCTAATGCCCCCAAACCCTTCCTGCCTGTCTTGCTTTCCTCCAAATCTGCCACCTGTCCAAGCGACAACCGCAATATAGAGAAATATCATCATAAATTAACAAAAAAATTAATGAATACAGTCTTGCAAAACAAAAAAGGGGCGGGAGGGCGGTCAAAAAACCTCGAAAACGCCGTTCCCGCCTTCTGGAAATTACCGCAGGCACGAAAAACACTTGAGTTACCACCAGTGTCTCGCGCCGCCTGGCCGAACAGCTGACACCGGCACCCACGCGGCACAGGGCGTACCAATGCCCGAAACATCCCGGGGGTGAACACTCTGCGAGTGTCACCCCCTGGAGCCCATCGGGCAATAACCTTGCCTCACACCAAAATGGGGTAAAAGGCCGCTTTATTGGACACGTAGGCAGAATAATAAATGCATACATATTATATACAAACATTTCCCAAGCTAACACCCCAAACCCCTAAGGCCTGGTTCCCTAACCACTATTTTCCCGCCTTGTACCTCCTAAAACTCCTTCCTAAAGCGCCTAACTCAGTCTCCTGCCTACCTCTTCGCTCCAACTTCTCTCCCCTGCTTCCCTCTGCCGAAACCTAATCCTAATGCCCCAAACCCCTTCCTGCCTGTCTTGTTTTTCTCCAAATCTGCCACTTGTCCAAGCGACTACCACAATGTAGAGAAATATCATCATAAATGAACAGAAAAATTAATAAATACAGTCTTGCAAAAACAAAAAAGGGGCGGGAGGGTGGTCAAAAAACCTCAAACGCCGTCCCTGCCTTCTGAAAATTACCGCAGGCGCGAACGACGCTCAAGTTACCGCCAGTGTCTTGCGCCGCCTGCCCAATCAGCTGACACCGGCACGCACGTGGCACAGGGCGTACCAAAGCCCGAAACATCCCAGGGGTGAACACTCTGCGAGTGTCACCTCCAGGAGCCCATTGTCCTAGCAAGCTTCATGGATGGTACACAACCTTCACAGAAGCTGCAAAAAATCTTTACACACCCCATGTGCTGGTTAATTGAATACGCACTAATGCTTCGAATGTGTTTACTCCAGACATAGTCAAAGGATGGTGTTGTATGAAGTATTCACTGTGTATGTGTGTGTGTGTTATTTGCTGTATGCTGAGGTTCCAGTATGCATCAGCTTTCTTTATATTACATTGCGTCTGTTCCAACATTTCAGATTTTACTGTCTGCCGACTTACATGGTGCTAAATAGTAATAGGTTCTAAATACAACATCACAAAGCCAGAACATTTCCTCACTCCATGTTGGTAGGAGGAGTTCTCCTGTCTTCCTGAGAGGTGGAGGAAACTTTTCATTGGGTGGGCAGTAGTTACTTTGTATTCACAGTTGCCTTCCTTAGATGTATCGTGAGGTTCGTGTTTGTTTCCCTCAAAGGTGGATTGTGATTATTTCCTGCTCTAAAGTATGTACTGTGTGCTCGATTCAATGTCCTTTAAAGGTGGAGTGTGTATATATAATATGTATGTATCATATATGTAGAATATTTTACAGTACGTTAGCTCGAGTCTCCATTAAAAGTGGAGGGAAGGATGTTTTATCCTACTTGGATTTTCTATTAGGTCTCTTGTCTGTGTTGTTGTGAATACTGTGCTGCTGTCACTATTGACTCAGTTTGGGTGTCCATATCCGTAGTTCTTTCTTTTGAAAGGTTACCTTCTCTTTGTCTGACTGAGCTAGTGATTGACGATGCTTGTGAATATGTGCACAGCCCATCTGGACTTACCAGAATGTGCTGTTGTGGAGCCCAAGCATACTTTGGAGACAATGCTTGACATTTTCACCCACAACATTTGTCAGTAACTGTAATCTCCTGCTTATTGGAGTCTCTAAAAATCTGTGTTTGATAGAATGTCTCTTCTAATCGTGTTCAAGAGATGGGCAAGTTGAAGAAGGCAAGCAGGAGGTCGATGTTTTGTAAGACTACTAATCTACAGAATATTGCTGTACCAAATCTTACAAAAATGTAGACGTTATGTGCTTCTTTGAATCTAACTCATGCCAGCTTTTTTGTTAATATCAATACAAGCAGTTTCTTTTCTTGATGAGCAACAGTGGCGTCTGCTGACATTTGAAAGTGGTGCGGCGTAAAATGATAATCATACTGCACCGTAGCGAGCGAGCCCAAACCCCCTAAGGAGGGTTCGGGGGGATTTCCCCCGAGACAATTTTGAAAAAAGAGTGGACAAATGGTGCTTTTTCAAGCAAACTTGAGAAAGCAGGAAGGTTAATAAAGCAATTGTGAAAGTGCAGTTATTACATAAAGAAAGTGGTGTTATATAACATAGGTCGCTGCTTATTCAGCATAACCACAGAGCTTCATAACAGACTTTGAAACACAATGCATTGCTGCGTACCTCACAGATGTATTTTAATAACAAACAAATAAACAGGACACAAACTAGCAGCATTCAAACAGAGTGTTCACTTTTTGTAAATAAAATCAGCATGTCTGTTTTCAAGGGAAGAAAACTTCTCAATGACTTGAACATTGAAGTCTGATATTCTTTTAACTAAGTCACTCTCTATAGAAAGCATCGCTAAGGCATTCAGCCTTTCCTGAATCATGGTATTTCTCAGGAATGTTTTAATTCTATTCAAAGCGGAAAAGCAACGTTCCGCCTCTGCTGTTGTCATCGGAGTGGTGATGAGTATTTTTAGTAACTTACATGATAGCCCTTAACTATTAGAATGTAAAATATAGCAGTAGTTGCCTTACCCTAAACGCTGAGGCTGTTGACTGTTGTGCAAGCGGGAAAGAAGTTTGGTGCTCTTCTTCTTTGCCTTGAGGCTTTCCACTTTACCAGGCTTTACCAGATGCTGAAAAGCAAATATAACAAAATGTAGTTGTGTCAACCAAACACATAGACTGTTAATCATAAAGAACCACAGGTCTAGGATCATATATAAAAAAGATTCATCCTGTTATGTTATGTTATGGAATATTTATATAGCGCCTATCACCGCCGGTCTCTAAGCGCTTAACAGAAGAACATAACACACTGATAGCCATAGAACCCTCAGCTGTTCCACCGCCTAAACTGTCATAAATGCCTTTCTGAATAGATGAGTTTTCAGGTTTTTTCTGAAGGGTAATAGCTGGGATTCCTCCTTCAGGGTAGGCGGGAGCTCATTCCACAGTTGCGGGAGAAGCACAGACAAAGCCCTACCTCCTCTGGTTTTTAGTTTGAACCTGGGTTGGATCAGATTGGAGGTTGTTCCTGAGCGCAAAAGTCTTCCGGGAACATACCTCTTCCAACGTTGCTTGATGTACTCTGGGGCTTTCCCACAGAGACATTTGAACTGGACTCAAAATTTCACTGGAAGCCAGTGCAACTTCTGAAGCAGGGGGGTTACGTGCGAATTTCTAGGCAGGGAGTGGATCAGCCTAGTTGCATCGTTCTGTACTACCTGCAGCTTCCTCAACAGCTTCTGAGGCATGCCAAGATATAGGGCGTTGCCATAGTCAAGTCTCGAGATGACTGTGGCAGATACAATCGATTGCAGGGTGGAGGCAGATAAGATGGGGACTAGCTTTCGCAGTTGCCTCAACACACCTATGCAAGATCCAACGGCAGCAGAAACTTGAGGGGCCATTGAAAGATCTGCATCGATCCTTAGCCCCAGGCTTTTTACCACAGCACCAGAAGAAGGGGTAGTTCCTAACTCAGGAGGCCAGTACAGGTCACTCCAGGGATCCTCTTTATTGCTGATCACAAGCACCTCCGTTTTATCAGCATTCACTTTCAGCAGATTGTTAGTCATCCAGTTGACCCTCATCAGTCCGGTTAGCTTGAATCCAGTGGCAAAGTGAGCAAGTGACCCACGCCTGGGCATACCATGCCAATTTAGGACAAACAAAGCAAACACAAGGAGATGATGAACGGAGCGCTGAAACTTTTCAGAGACTCAGTCACAGATTTGGGCTGAATCCATAAGAGTTCTTTAGCTCACTTCGCCACCCCATTTCAGAAACAGCTACATGCATATCAGTCTTGACCCTGCCCTACTTTGCCATATAGAGGGGGGTTTGGGTCTGACCTTTAAAGTTGCTTGGTCTTATTTGGTATCCCGAGCAATATTTCCTGTTTAAATTTAATGTCATTACAAAATCCTCAGTAGTGAAAACATTTCTGTTAACATTTGTAACTTAGTGTAAGATTATATTAATAAATTACTTAGAGCCTTATTACGATGTCGGGCAGACTCGTGTCTGCCCTACACCGTTACGGATTTGGAACGACTGATCGCAGCATAACAATGCGACCGCACATGTGCAGTTGCATACTTCCATTTCTTTATGGGAACTTCTACGGTGACCGTAGACCAGCCGTAGCACAAGCTCCCATAGAGAAATGGGAGAATCTGTTCATTCCTGCATCATGTGCGGGGGGTCAACACGGGGGCGCTACAGGTGCTCCCACGGCTCTCAACTGGAGGCTCGACATGGAAATCATATCGGAAACCAACATCGTAATCCTGACGGCGGACACACCATCCATTGGGATTATGGTCAGGCCTCCGACTGGCTGACGGGCTTTTTGAGCCCGTCGGAATCCAGCCGGAATGACCAGCCAGTTTCATTTTCGACCGCCTGCATTGTAATACAGCGGTCGAAATTGAAATCCACTGTGGGACTCGGAAAGCCTATGACCTGTGGTCTGTGGTCGGAGGCTTTCTGAGTCTCATCGTAAAGAGGCCCTTAGTCTTTTACTAAAGGCTCATTTTGCATCTCTATTAATAGCATGCACATAATATTTACTTAAAGATAGCAGCTTAGTAGTTCACTAAAACACAGTCTTATGTATAGGCAAATGAAAGGGAAGACTGTCACATGTGCCTTAAAAAAAAATGCTGCAGCCATCTTGGAAACGAAGCCCGTGCCCAAAAGTTGTTACCCGTGCAATTACGCAACTTATTGTGTATTATAATCTTGGACAGATGACCGTCGGGAGCTTGTTTACTTTGTTTTCAGCATGCACTAGTGCATGCCTCTGTAGTGCCTCTTCTTCTGACTGCCCTCCTTCCACTGTCCTTGTCAAACTCTCCCCCTACGCTCTCCGTGGTAACAGCCCTCCTCCACCAGACCCCTAGGTTTCCCACCCTTCTCCGCAGTCTTTCAAATCCTCCACACAGTGTCTTCATTAGCCCTCTGATCAAACTGATAGTGTAGCTCAGTATTCACTGTTCGTAGTTTGTCTATCGACCCTCCCTCTTCCCGCTGTCCATAGTTTGCTTACCTCTGCCCCATCCTCTGTTATGTTGCTTGCCTTCCCCGACCCCACGATGTTTTTTCACAAATTGCACAGCAGCACAGGCTGCTATGCAACATGGATTAAAGAGAAAAAAAACTCTGACACCGTCGACCCTGGGCTCGACTTAGCACTTTCGTTTTACTTTGCCCTGGCACAGCTGAGCAACATGGTAAAAAAATTGACATACCATTGGATTAGGTGAAACATATTGGCTTTGCCAATGCTTGTGCTATAGTCACATTAGAAGTGCAGTTTATCATTAAGAATGTCTTACTATTTTGTGGGTAGGTGCATGTCCATCACAAGCTCCTCCCTGTCCCTCTCTTAACCCTTACAGACTCCTCCCAAAATCCATTCACTTTAGTAGTAGGTATTCACCATTTTTCAGCCATTCCCCTGTCCCTCCCACATTTACAACCAAAATGTAGGTTTGTATGTGCAGAGGTCTCTGCTGTTGAGGCAGAGATCTCCGCGCTGAAAAGATAGAAGAGGCAAAGGCGAAAATCTCTCCATGTAGGTTTGTAATTAGAAGTTTGTATTAATTGATTAGCACTACTGAAGTACTAATAAACATACCATAAAATGCATGATTGTGAATAGACCCCTATGTCTTTAGTGTGTCTTATAGTGTGCAATCAGTGCAGTCAGAAAAAATGTAAATAACTGCAGCTGTTGCAGGGTAGGCTGGGTTCCCTTGACCCCCAGGCATTAGCGTTCCTGCACTAGCTTCACCAGCAAGTGTCTTGCTGGAGTTTAGCTACCATTTTTTAATAATCAATCATAGATATTAAGTGCTTTAAATGGTAAACAATTAGTGCAGGTATTCGCCAAGTTAGATTGTGGACTAGGGGGCTGGTCATGGGGTGTGGCTTTAGGGTGGAGCTAGAGGCAAACATTTAGAGGCATCCACATTTTCTTGGTGCATATAATGGAGACATTTCTGTTATCTTTAGAGTATGCTTGTTGCTCTTGCATGTGCAAAAGGATACCAATAATATTTGTCTTTTGAATGTCAATTAATCCCATTCTGCCCTTTTTAATGGGTAGATACTTTCAACCTTTTTTTCTATTTGAAATCTTCACAGTATTTATGTCTTTCCAAATGTCTTTATTCTGTACTTCTGCATTCTTTATTCTCCTTCCGTTTCACTGTGCTCATTCACACCGACAAATGTGCTCATTCAGTCTCTCCCTCCTCCCCTGTAAACACACCATTTTCTTTTGTCAATATTTTATCAGCTGCATATCTCATTTGCACACTTACCTATATAATCATAATTAAAATTGGCAAATGTGGAACTATTGCTCTGTGCATTTTGCTGAGCTGCCAAGGATTGGATGTTCACCTTTGTGTCCCACTGGTGGGCATAATGAGAAGCTCACACTGCCTTCATCCTAAATCCAAATCCTACCCCACCATGAACACCAATGCATGCCCTCAACCCACCCAGATCACAAAGCCTTATTTGTAACACTGGATATATTACACCGCCTACTGATCCAGAGGGCCAAGAAGTAATTAGAGGCAATTCAGAAATATCTCGAGAGACCTAAAATCAGAAGTGGTGGAAATGGGTGGGGACAGTCCCATTAGGAATTTACATAAGTAGGGCGTTTACAGCTTAATAAACAATGATGCAAAAAATCTGCATGTAACAGAGGGAGTATTTGTCAAAGACCGAAAACTCCCCTGGCAGAGGTACCATGAATGCACACCATGCAGGAGATTCAGATGACATTGATAAATTGTGGGGCTAAATGGGGTTTTGGGAGTGGGCACTTTATTATAGGTGCCCCTTCTTGGCATCCCTCAGACACCTTAGGTCTGCTGTTCTTAATAAAGAGGTGCCAAAGAACACCTACACTTTATCCAAAGTATTCCAACCACCCCACTTCACCACATGGCACACCCCTGCACAAGAATCCACTGCTAACCAAGTTGGTAAGTCTGACAGTTCTCAATGCAGGGTCCACAAGTATAAGTAATTATCTTACTCCGTGGGCCAGTGACAAAGGAAAGACATTTCCATTCGCTAAAAACAAAAATCAGTTATTTTTTATACCGCTTTCACTGAACTCTTTAGATGAAAGATTATTATATGAAATTCTTAATACTGATTTGAACTGGATATCTAGTGTATGGACCTTGGAAGGATTAACTGCTGAAACATCTGCACCAGGAGTCGAATGTGAGACCTGCACATCACACACCGATCTTGGCAGACAGGGTATGCTCAGACGTGAGTTCCTTGCTCACTTTGCCACTGGATTCAAGCAAGCCGGGCTGAAGACAGCTGGAATGCTAGAAACCGGTCCTCGGAAGCTTGTTTCCGGTCCAGGGAAGACATGGCTTGGCAGTTCGGGCCGGACTGTTCCCATGAGGCACAAGGTCAGACTGATTTGCATATAGCCATGTCTGAACTGGGGTTGCAGAGTGGGCTAAAGAACGGTGATGGAATAAACCCAGATCTTTTGACTGGGTGTGAGTGTTTGATTGATTCAGATGCTCCGTCCAACACCACCCCCTTTTGTACTGCTATTGGCCGCCATAAGTGTGGCAGGGTTTGCTCAGATGTGAGTCCCTTGCTCACTTTGCTACTGGATTCAAGCAAGCAGGGCTGAAGACGGCAGGAATGCCAAAAACCGGTCCTCGGAAGCTTGTTTCCGGTCCAGGGACGACATGGCTTGGCAGTTCGGGCTGGACTGTTCCCATGAGGCACAGGGTCAGACTGATTTGCATATAGCCATGTCTGAACTGGGGTGGCAGAGTGGGCTAAAGAACGGTGATGGATTAAACCCAAATCTTTTGACTGGGTGTGAGTGTTTGATTGATTCAGATGCTCCGTCCGTCACCACCCCCTTTTGTACCGCTTTTGGCTGCCATAAGTGTGGCAGAAAAGGGGGTGGTGATGAACAGAGTGTCTGAATTAAGCAGATCACTCTTACCCAGTCCAAAGATCAGGGCTTGATCCATCACCGTTATTTATCTCACTGCACCATCCCAGCTCAGAACCTGGCTATATGCAAATCAGTCTGTCCCTGGCCCAGTGCATCATGGGAACAGGGCAGACTAAACTACCAAGCCAATTCTTCACCAGAAAGGAGACAAGCTACCGGGGACCGGTTTCTGGCATTTCAGCCTTCTTCGGCCCGGCTTGCTTGAATCCTGATGGTGCAGTGAGAAAGGGACTCATGTCTGAGTATACCCTGCCACACCTATAGTGGCCAAAAACGATTCAGAAAAGGGGGTGGTGATGAACAGAGTGTCTGAATTAAGCAGATCACTCTTACCCAGTCCAAAGATCAGGGCTTGATCCATCACCGTTATTTATCTCACTGCACCATCCCAGCTCAGAACCTGGCTATATGCAAATCAGTCTGTCCCTGGCCCAGTGCATCATGGGAACAGGGCAGACTAAACTACCAAGCCAGTTCTTCACCAGAAAGGAGACAAGCTACCGGGGACCGGTTTCTGGCATTTCAGCCTTCTTCGGCCCGGCTTGCTTGAATCCTGATGGTGCAGTGAGAAAGGGACTCATGTCTGAGTATACCCTGCCACACCTATAGTGGCCAAAAACGATTCAGGAAAGGGGGTGGTGATGAACTGAGTGTCTGAATTAAGCAGATCACTCTTACCCAGTCCAAAGATCAGGGCTTGATCCATCACCGTTATTTATCTCACTGCACCCTCCCAGCTCAGAACCTGGCTATATGCAAATCAGTCTGTCCCTGGCCCAGTGCATCATGGGAACAGGGCAGACTAAACTACCAAGCCAATTCTTCACCAGAAAGGAGACAAGCTACCGGGGACCGGTTTCTGGCATTTCAGCCTTCTTCGGCCCGGCTTGCTTGAATCCTGATGGTGCAGTGAGAAGTCAAGTCAAGTCAAGTCAAAGAATTTATATAGCGCACTACATACCCGGAGGGTTTCAAGGCGCTTAGGAAGGGGAGGAGGATTACTTGTCAAATATCCACGTTTTAAGTTGCTTTCTGAATGCTAGGTGGTTCTGGGTAAGGCGAAGGTAAGCGGGGAGTGAGTTCCATGTTTTAGCGGCCAGGTATGAAAAGGATCTGCCTCCCATGGTGGTCTTGTTGATGCGAGGTACAGTGGCGAGGGCTTGGCTGGAAGAACGTAGTTGGCGGGAGGGGGTGTAGAAGGACAGTCGTGAGTTGAGGCATTCTGGACCGATGTCGTAGAGTGATTTGTGTGCAAGCAGTCGGAAAGTGATCCTCTTATTGACGGGTAGCCAGTGGAGGTCTTTAAGGTGACCAGAGATGTGATCGTTGCGTGGGATGTCTAATATGAGTCTGGCTGAGGCGTTTTGGATTCGTTGGAGTTTCTTCTGGAGTTTTGCGGTAGTACCTGCGTAGAGGGTGTTTCCGTAGTCCAGTCGGCTCGTGACCAGAGCGTGGGTGACTGTTTTCCTTGTTTCGGAGGGGATCCAGCGAAATGTTTTTCTGAGCATGCGAAGAATGTTGAAGCAGGAAGAGGATACGGCGCTGACTTGTCTGTTCATTGAGAGTGAAGAATCCAGGATGACGCCTAGGTTCCGTGCGTGGTCTGTCGGGATGGGTGCTTTTCCGAGGGCTTCCGGCCACCAGGAGTCGTCCCATGCAGAGGGGGAAGTACCTAAGATGAGGACTTCTGTTTTGTCTGAGTTCAGTTTCAGACGGCTTTGTTTCATCCATTCGGCAACTTCTTTCATTCCTTCGTGTAGGATCCATCACCGTTATTTATCTCACTGCACCATCCCAGCTCAGAACCTGGCTATATGCAAATCAGTCTGTCCCTGACCCAGTGCATCATGGGAACAGGGCAGACTAAACTACCAAGCCAATTCTTCACCAGAAAGGAGACAAGCTACCGGGGACCGGTTTCTGGCATTTCAGCCTTCTTCGGCCCGGCTTGCTTGAATCCTGATGGTGCAGTGAGAAAGGGACTCATGTCTGAGTATACCCTGCCACACCTATAGTGGCCAAAAACGATTCAGAAAAGGGGGTGGTGATGAACAGAGTGTCTGAATTAAGCAGATCACTCTTACCCAGTCCAAAGATCAGGGCTTGATCCATCACCGTTATTTATCTCACTGCACCATCCCAGCTCAGAACCTGGCTATATGCAAATCAGTCTGTCCCTGGCCCAGTGAATCATGGGAACAGGGCAGACTAAACTACCAAGCCAATTCTTCACCAGAAAGGAGACAAGCTACCGGGGACCGGTTTCTGGCATTTCAGCCTTCTTCGGCCCGGCTTGCTTGAATCCTGATGGTGCAGTGAGAAAGGGACTCATGTCTGAGTATACCCTGCCACACCTATAGTGGCCAAAAACGATTCAGAAAAGGGGGTGGTGATGAACAGAGTGTCTGAATTAAGCAGATCACTCTTACCCAGTCCAAAGATCAGGGCTTGATCCATCACCGTTATTTATCTCACTGCACCATCCCAGCTCAGAACCTGGCTATATGCAAATCAGTCTGTCCCTGGCCCAGTGCATCATGGGAACAGGGCAGACTAAACTACCAAGCCAATTCTTCACCAGAAAGGAGAAAAGCTACCGGGGACCGGTTTCTGGCATTTCAGCCTTCTTCGGCCCGGCTTGCTTGAATCCTGATGGTGCAGTGAGAAAGGGACTCATGTCTGAGTATACCCTGCCACACCTATAGTGGCCAAAAACAATTCAGAAAAGGGGGTGGTGATGAACAGAGTGTCTGAATTAAGCAGATCACTCTTACCCAGTCCAAAGATCGGAGCTTGATCCATCACCGTTATTTATCTCACTGCACCATCCCAGCTCAGAACCTGGCTATATGCAAATCAGTCTGTCCCTGGCCCAGTGCATCCTGGGAACAGGGCAGACTAAACTACCAAGCCAATTCTTCACCAGAAAGGAGACAAGCTACCGGGGACCGGTTTCTGGCATTTCAGCCTTCTTCGGCCGGCTTGCTTGAATCCTGATGGTGCAGTGAGAAAGGGACTCATGTCTGAGTATACCCTGCCACACCTATAGTGGCCAAAAACTATTCAGAAAAGGGGGTGGTGATGAACAGAGTGTCTGAATTAAGCAGATCACTCTTACCCAGTCCAAAGATCAGGGCTTGATCCATCACCGTTATTTATCTCACTGCACCATCCCAGCTCAGAACCTGGCTATATGCAAATCAGTCTGTCCCTGGCCCAGTGCATCATGGGAACAGGGCAGACTAAACTACCAAATCCAATTCTTCACCAGAAAGGAGACAAGCTACCGGGGACCGGTTTCTGGCATTTCAGCCTTCTTCGGCCCGGCTTGCTTGAATCCTGATGGTGCAGTGAGAAAGGGACTCATGTCTGAGTATACCCTGCCACACCTATAGTGGCCAAAAACGATTCAGAAAAGGGGTGGTGATGAACAGAGTGTCTGAATTAAGCAGATCACTCTTACCCAGTCTAAAGATCAGGGCTTGATCCATCACCGTTATTTATCTCACTGCACCATCCCAGCTCAGAACCTGGCTATATGCAAATCAGTCTGTCCCTGGCCCAGTGCATCATGGGAACAGGGCAGACTAAACTACCAAGCCAATTCTTCACCAGAAAGGAGACAAGCTACCGGGGACCGGTTTCTGGCATTTCAGCCTTCTTCTGCCCGGCTTGCTTGAATCCTGATGGTGCAGTGAGAAAGGGACTCATGTCTGAGTATACCCTGCCACACCTATAGTGGCCAAAAACGATTCAGAAAAGGGGGTGGTGATGAACAGAGTGTCTGAATTAAGCAGATCACTCTTACCCAGTCCAAAGATCAGGGCTTGATCCATCACCGTTATTTATCTCACTGCACCATCCCAGCTCAGAACCTGGCTATATGCAAATCAGTCTGTCCCTGGCCCAGTGCATCATGGGAACAGGGCAGACTAAACTACCAAATCCAATTCTTCACCAGAAAGGAGACAAGCTACCGGGGACCGGTTTCTGGCATTTCAGCCTTCTTCGGCCCGGCTTGCTTGAATCCTGATGGTGCAGTGAGAAAGGGACTCATGTCTGAGTATACCCTGCCACACCTATAGTGGCCAAAAACGATTCAGAAAAGGGGTGGTGATGAACAGAGTGTCTGAATTAAGCAGATCACTCTTACCCAGTCTAAAGATCAGGGCTTGATCCATCACCGTTATTTATCTCACTGCACCATCCCAGCTCAGAACCTGGCTATATGCAAATCAGTCTGTCCCTGGCCCAGTGCATCATGGGAACAGGGCAGACTAAACTACCAAGCCAATTCTTCACCAGAAAGGAGACAAGCTACCGGGGACCGGTTTCTGGCATTTCAGCCTTCTTCTGCCCGGCTTGCTTGAATCCTGATGGTGCAGTGAGAAAGGGACTCATGTCTGAGTATACCCTGCCACACCTATAGTGGCCAAAAACGATTCAGAAAAGGGGGTGGTGATGAACAGAGTGTCTGAATTAAGCAGATCACTCTTACCCAGTCCAAAGATCAGGGCTTGATCCATCACCGTTATTTATCTCACTGCACCATCCCAGCTCAGAACCTGGCTATATGCAAATCAGTCTGTCCCTGGCCCAGTGCATCATGGGAACAGGGCAGACTAAACTACCAAGCCAATTCTTCACCAGAAAGGAGACAAGCTACCGGGGACCGGTTTCTGGCATTTCAGCCTTCTTCGGCCCGGCTTGCTTGAATCCTGATGGTGCAGTGAGAAAGGGACTCATGTCTGAGTATACCCTGCCACACCTATAGTGGCCAAAAACGATTCAGAAAAGGGGGTGGTGATAAACAGAGTGTCTGAATTAAGCAGATCACTCTTACCCAGTCCAAAGATCGGGGCTTGATCCATCACCGTTATTTATCTCACTGCACCATCCCAGCTCAGAACCTGGCTATATGCAAATCAGTCTGTCCCTGGCCCAGTGCATCCTGGGAACAGGGCAGACTAAACTACCAAGCCAATTCTTCACCAGAAAGGAGACAAGCTACCGGGGACCGGTTTCTGGCATTTCAGCCTTCTTCGGCCCGGCTTGCTTGAATCCTGATGGTGCAGTGAGAAAGGGACTCATGTCTGAGTATACCCTGCCACACCTATAGTGGCCAAAAACGATTCAGAAAAGGGGGCGGTGATGAACAGAGTGTCTGAATTAAGCAGATCACTCTTACCCAGTCCAAAGATCAGGGCTTGATCCATCACTGTTATTTATCTCACTGCACCATCCCAGCTCAGAACCTGGCTATATGCAAATCAGTCTGTCCCTGGCCCAGTGCATCATGGGAACAGGGCAGACTAAACTACCAAGCCAATTCTTCACCAGAAAGGAGACAAGCTACCGGGGACCGGTTTCTGGCATTTCAGCTGTCTTCGGCCCGGCTTGCTTGAATCCTGATGGTGCAATGAGCTAGGGACTCACATCTGAGTATACCCTGCCACACCTATAGTGGCCAAAAACGATTCAGAAAAGGGGGTGGTGATGAACAGAGTGTCTGAATTAAGCAGATCACTCTTACCCAGTCCAAAGATCAGGGCTTGATCCATCACCGTTATTTATCTCACTGCACCATCCCAGCTCAGAACATGGCTATATGCAAATCAGTCTGTCCCTGGCCCAGTGCATCATGGGAACAGGGCAGACTAAACTACCAAGCCAATTCTTCACCAGAAAGGAGACAAGCTACCGGGGACCGGTTTCTGGCATTTCAGCCTTCTTCGGCCCGGCTTGCTTGAATCCTGATGGTGCAGTGAGAAAGGGACTCACCCCCTTTTCTGAATCATTTTTGTCCACCATAAGCGTGGAAGGGTATACTCGGATGTGAGTCCCTAGCTCATTGCACCATCAGGATTCAAGCAAGCCGGGCCGAAGACGGCTGAAATGCCAGAAACCGGTCCCCTGTAGCTTGTTTCCTTCCCAGTATAAGAATTGGCTTGGAAGTTTGGTCTGCCCTGTTTCCATGATGCACTGGGCCAGGGTCAGACTAATTTGCATATAGCCAAGTTCTGAGCTGGGATGGTGCAGTGAGCCAAAAAACGGTGATGGATCAAGCCCGGATCCTTGGACTGGGTAAGAGTGGTCTGCTTAATTCAGACACTCTGTTCATCACCAGCCCCTTTTCTGAATCATTTTTGTCCACCATAAGCGTGGAAGGGTATACTCAGATGTGAGTCCCTAGCTCATTGCACCATCAGGATTCAAGCAAGCCGGGCCGAAGAAGGCTGAAATGCCAGAAACCGGTCCCCGGTAGCTTGTTTCCTTTCCAGTATAAGAATTGGCTTGGTAGTTTGGTCTGCCCTGTTCCCATGATGCACTGGGCCAGGGTCAGACTAATTTGCATATAGCCAAGTTCTGAGCTGGGATGGTGCAGTGAGCCAAAAAATGGTGATGGATCAAGCCCTGATCCTTGGACTGGGTAAGGGTGGTCTGCTTAATTCAGACACTCTGTTCATCACCACCCCCTTTTCTGAATCATTTCTGTGCACCATAAGCGTGGAAGGGTATACTCAGATGTGAGTCCCTAGCTCATTGCACCATCAGGATTCAAGCAAGCCAGGCCGAAGACGGCTGAAATGCCAGAAACCGGTCCCCGGTAGCTTGTTTCCTTCCCAGTATAAGAATTGGCTTGGTAGTTTGGTCTGCCCTGTTCCCATGATGCACTGGGCCTGGGTCAGACTAATTTGCATATAGCCAAGTTCTGAGCTGGGATGGTGCAGTGAGCCAAAAAACGGTGATGGATCAAGCCCTGATCCTTGGACTGGGTAAGAGTGGTCTGCTTAATTCAGACACTCTGTTCATCACCACCCCCTTTTCTGAATCATTTTTGTCCACCATAAGCGTGGAAGGGTATACTCAGATGTGAGTCCCTAGCTCATTGCACCATCAGGATTCAAGCAAGCCGGGCCGAAGACAGCTGAAATGCCAGAAACCGGTCCCCGGTAGCTTGTTTCCTTCCCAGTATAAGAATTGGCTTGGTAGTTTGGTCTGCCCTGTTCCCATGATGCACTGGGCCAGGGTCAGACTAATTTGCATATAGCCAAGTTCTGAGCTGGGATGGTGCAGTGAGCCAAAAAACGGTGATGGATCAAGCCCTGATCCTTGGACTGGGTAAGAGTGGTCTGCTTAATTCAGACACTCTGTTCATCACCACCCCCTTTTCTGAATCATAAGTGTGGCAGGGCATGCTCAGACGTGAGTCCCTTGCTCACTTTGCCACTGGATTCAAGCAAGCCGGGCTGAAGACGGCTGGAATGCCAGAAACCGGTCCTCGGAAGCTTGTTTCCGGTCCAGGGAAGACATGGCTTGGCAGTTCGGGCTGGACTGTTCCCATGAGGCACAGGGTCAAGACTGATTTGCATATGGCCATGTCTGAACTGGGGTGGCAGATTGGGCTAAAGAACGGTAATGGATTAAACCCAGATCTTTTGACTGGGTGTGAGTGTTTGATTGATTCAGATGCTCCGTCCATCACCACCCCCTTTTGTTTCGCTCTTGGCAGTCTGTTGGCCTTCCTAAGTAAGGTGAGCATCCTTTGCACCAGGCGGAATAGGAGCAGTCCCTTCATTTCACTATTCCAGGAAGAAAAAAATGTCACCTCATCTCACTGCACCAGGGAAAATCGGTGCCAGTCTCCTGATCTCACCAGAAGGATTGAAGCCACCCCCTAATTTACTCCACAAGAAAGACAAGAGCCAGCTCCATGCACCAGAGCCAGATGGCCGTTTTTGCAGCATTTTTAGATGCTGGCCAGTAGAACAATGGTAAAACCAGAGAAACACAATAGTTTTTCTCTGCTAAGACATGAACCTAAACCTGCAACTAAATGAAGAAATCTGTCAACATGTCTTAAGGGCTGTCTGAAATGTTTCAGAATGATTAACAAAACCAACAGTTAACTGTCATTTGATTAAACAGTTTATCAGAATTGTTTTTCACTTCCAAACTCTTGGTTGTTCCAGAATAAAAACGCATAAAGAGAAGCATGGTAAGTATTTCCTGTCTAGCAAAGATGGCGGCTGTGAGAAGTTGGCCTGGTATGTGATGCTCACTAATTCTAGTGATCACCTTGTACCATGCCAAGCAACCCTTATGATGATCGGTTGTAAGTCAACCTTATAGACCAGTTATCCTAGTGGTAACGTGGACAAAGCAGTCTTAGGCTAAACTCTGAAAGGCATGTGAAGCCAGCTGTATTACCATACAAAACCCCCTTGAATACCACATGAAAGGACACCACACAGATATATATTGAAAATATATATATAGTTATTAACTACAAATATCCCCTGAACTCTTTATGAGCACAGAAGCACAAGCGTTAAACAAAACACAGTTTAAAATACACAAAAGTTGCACAATATGGATGAGCCCTAGGGGCCACCTAAACCATATACTAAGAAAGTGGTATAAGAGATACCAATCGATAGGGAAACAGGCCTAGGGCCATGAGAATCGCTGGAGCTGTTCGGGACTAGCAGTAACTAAGTCGGGAAAGGCCCGCAGGACTCGGGTGCAGTGTTTAAAGTGCATGCACTCACCAATGCAATGTCTATGGTGCGTAAAAGTTACAAAGTTAGTTAGTTAGGAACCTTCCGAGTGACCTAGAAAGCTGAAACTTAAGACACAGGCCCTAGAGGTGTGTACCAGTGTGGGAACACCGGCGTTGCTGAGTTACCTCACCCACAGGACGAGGGTGCATAGAGTCGAAGTAGTGTCGGGTTTCGTCACGCTGGTCGATGGTGCTTGGAGCTGAAGATGCTGCAGGCGGCTCGATGTGAAGAGTTCCGGTGGATCCAAGTGTGGATCTGAAGTTGTGAAGACCTGAAAGCAGAGAGGACAATGGTCAAAGTCACTAGCCAGTGACTACCGTGGAACCAGATTGGAACCAGGCGATGTCGGGTGCAAACAGGCGTTGAGGTGTAGCTTCTCTCTGCAGCCACGTGGACACGAGGGGTCGAGGACGTCCAGGCGTCGGTCACGAGCTGTCCCACGCAGCCTTCTCGCTGTTGGCGGTGTCGGCAACTTGATTGGAGCAAACAGGCCTTGGCTAATGCAAGCCACGCAGGAATAAAAAAAGGCTTATCACTCGGACCAGCAAGGTCAGAGCGGGTGCTCCCTTTTACAGGAGCGAGGACAAGTCTAGAGCAACCCGACCCGCAGTGTAGTTCGTCGGTTTTCGTCGCCAAGATGGCCGCTGACCACGTGGCTAGTGGCCGGGATGGTGCGTCGAGTGGCACAATGCAAAAGGGCCCCACGCAGATCGTGGAGATGCTGGGGGGCTGATCTTCAGTGCAAGGGCTGCTCGGTGGTGGGGGTTCTCAGTCCCCAAAGCACAACGTCGAGGGTGCCTCGGATGCTGCGCAGTCAGCTCTTCAGGTGTCTTTCAAGAGGTCCGGTCCCACGTCTCTCGGTGCCTCCACGGGTCCCTTCTTTGCAGGGACTGTGGATCGGGCTGTGAGAAGTCTGGGAGTCTGGGTTTTGTCAGGCTCTGGGCTCGGGCTCCGGCGGGAGGCGGCGGCAAAACAGACGTCGAGTTGCTGGTTGGTACCTGTGTTCACAGGGTGGCCACTACTAGGCCACAAGGGAGATGCTCTTCAGTCTTCTGTGCAGCAGAATGTCGAAGTCCAGTCGTCTTCTTCATTTAAAGTTGATTCAGGATGATCTGAGGTGCTCTGGCACTGCTCCCACTCTTATTCCCAATCTGAGGGGTGGATCACCTGCTAGGTCCCTCCTCTGGGTGGGACCAGGAAGGGGGGCGGTTACACCCCCTTTCCTTTGTCCAGCACCTCGCCAGGCCTGGGTCTGGAAAGTCCCAGGACCGGTTTGGACTGGCTTATGCACGGGGACACCTTGTGTGCCCCGGGCATGTCTGATTCTATTCAGCCCTGTCCTACCCAATACACAAAATCCTGTCTGGGGTGGTGCTCGCACCTCCCAAGGCAGGAAACCCTTTGTCCAAGCCTCCGTCGCTGGAAGGACTCCCAGCAGCAGGAGGTCAGACTTGTGTCTGTTGGGGCAGCGTCTATTTTGTGACGCTGAGGCTCTGGTTAACTTTAACCGGGGTTAAGGCTACACACATGTCGTGTCCCTCTAGAAGGGTGGAATGCTATCCCCGTCGACAGAACTGTCGAGGGGATAGTATTCCAAATCGTATGACACCTTACTCGACATGTTTTGATAAAGCCAAACCAAAGTTAGCATATAACCGCGAGGATTATAATGCACTTAAGAGTATATGGTCTGGCAATTTCCCGGAACAGCTAAGGGAGTGGTTCCCGACAGCTGCAGAAAGGCTCAGCTCATGCTAGAGCACCATCTCACATATTTCCAAGCACTCTGCCTCCAGGAATGATGAGGCCTTCCATAGGAGTGGCTGATAGGAACATATGTGTCCAGTTAAGCTTAGATATAGGGATACTATATCTAAGTAAGAGGTGATTACACCAACTTACCCCAGCTGAGTGACCAGCCAGTTGTGTCAAATATGGAGGCCAGGCCAGGGGTGGCACAATACATGCTGCAGCCCCTGGTAGGCCTTGGAAACACCTATGCCCTGGGAACCTAGGGTACACTGTTACAGGGGCCAATAAGGTGAACCAGTTCCAATTCGTAATGCACCTAGGGTGCATTGGCAGTAATTTAGAGAGAGAACAGCAGGCTGTGGGTCTGATTAGCAGGCCCACAGCCACATTAAGGCAAAAAGCAAAAATTTGGGGTGACCATAGGATAGCAGACCCTACTCTCCTACAGCGGCTATAGTCCCCTCCTATTCCCTTCCTTAAGTTTCTGACGTTACCCCTTTTTCCCTTTATACCAGTACCTCACTTCCAGTTTGAGGCAAAGAATTGCCATGCTCCCGAGCGGCGGCCACCTGCAGAGACCATGATGGCCTTCTCGACATCCAGTTCAGTATTTCTCCCTAGGTCCTGACTGGAAATTTGCTGTCCTCTCTTTTCTGACAACATGGGCGCTAACAGGTGCAGTTGGCAAAGAAGGGAGGAGAAGCCATAGCGAACATCTCCCTCTTGCGGGATTCCCCTTGTTTCTGCCACCCTGCAGCGTTAAGGGTGACGCCATGGACACATTCAAAGCAGAGGCTGCTCACCGGAAAATGGACATGGTAGCTAGTAGTGCAGGTGCATGCTCGTGTGATTGTTTTTCCCAAAACTGGACAGGCCCAAGTGAGTACTAGTACTCTCCTCAGGCCTGGAGACGTTCGGGTACTAAGAAGACAAAACATTAAAAGTGCATGTACTCAGTACCAGTGAGTACCTGTGTTGTGTAATATCTGGTATCCCCATGGGATGTGAATCCCCTGCTCTTCGGCTCTCTTCAGAGAATACACTCAGCCCCAGGCAGGGTCAGACAAAAGCAGTCGATCTCTGCTTGGACTGAGTGCAGGGATACACTGTTTCACGGGTAACCTAACGGAAAAATTAAAGGTATGCAGGAACGGAGCTCAGGCTATTAATAACCCAACGTTTCTTTAATATTGGAGTCAATGCTGCTCAAGAAGAGACAGGAAGGAAACGTAGCACAAAGAAAAAAAACTTAAAATAAATGAAAAATTATAGGCATGCATGTAGCGAAAGAATGTAATACATTTTCGAGACATGCGTGCAGTGAAAAAATGTAATACATTTTCGAGGAGAAAACATGCACGGAGTGAAAGAATGTAATACATTTTCGAGGCATGCACGGCTTGAAAGAATGGAATACACCAGGCAATAAGCACATCCCCATGCCAAAATAAGGTAAAAGGTCACTTTATTGGACAGGCAGATATATTCATTTAATACATATATCAGAATCAGGCCTCACTAATACATATTCAATTCTATCACACCTCTGCCCGAAAAACGATTCCCCACACGAACTTCCCCAACCTTTTTCTGACTAATCCTCCTCCCTAACCCCTATCTAATTCTCCTGCCTACCTTATCCTCCTACCTCGCTCCCCTGTTTCCCTCTGTCCGAAGCTGTTCAGAACGGCCCCAACCCTTCCTGCCTGTCTTGATCTCCTCCAATTCTGCCACCAGGAAAAACCCTGACCCAGGAGTTTTTCCTGTCCCCCCCCCATATTGTAAGCAAGAAACTTTGTTCTGATATCTTTGTTATATACCACACACACACTGTCGCCAAACAGGTGAAAATAATTTATTCATTTAGATCCACAACAAATCTCAACTTTTGATGAAAACAAGGGCATTAGCAGATAATGTATTGGAACCATTAAAAAATGTTTAACTGCTCAGTGATAAATCTACCGTGATAAGGGGATGAAGGAGGGGGGGTGAGGGATGTGGGAGGGGGAAGAGGGATACGGTAATGAGCAGAAAGCAAAAAAGCTGCATGAATAAGAAGAAAAAGAACACTAGAGTTGTGTATGCAGAGAACTGCAAGTACATCCCCTAAGGAGGCACACCAGGATAGATCAAGCAATGTGATTCAATATGATTCAATATTCAGTTGAAGATATTATTTATTTTTCATAACTTTCTTCAGTTGGTTTTTGCAATTTTAGACTGATATTAGCAACATATCAGAAGACAGCGTACATTCGTGAATGTTAACTTATGAACTCTTTCTCCAATGCATTTCGGGCAAAGGTGCCCTTGGTCACGGAGAGCTGTAGAGGAAGGAAACAAAGACGGGTGTCAGGGTACAGGTAGTCTAAGACCGTGCGGGGAAGATTACTTGTGCTAGCAGTGTGGGCATTGGGAAGTCACGGATTACAAAGTGCTCGATGCTATTGTGAAGGTTTGGGGCGTGTGAAGGGAATATTACCGCCAGTGAATGTTAAATAAAAAATAACAGCGAACGCATCAATGGTTACTCGATGCTTACAGAGAAACTTACTTCATGGTAACACGTAGTGCGCGAAAACGCTATCTGCCGGGTTGTCAGCTCGCTGTCTCGTGTGCTCGTGTGAGGGTCTGGTAGATATGTTAATGGAAAGCGACGGTGGACTCACGCATGGGGTAACTCATGCATAGGGAAACGGTTCATGAAGGGAAATGTCGTGGCCATCTTGGAATGGGGGAAATTAACGGGAGACTGGTGTGAGGTACAGAAAGTTAGGTATAGAAGAAGCTGGGAAAGGTGCAGGAGTACAGTAAAACAGTTATATGAAATGTAATGAACACTTTAAAGGTAACAACTGAATTCAATGCGGTCATTGAGCCCATGAGTCTTCAGTGTCTGTAGTAAATAAATCCATTCAAGTTCTCTTTTTAACAGCAATTTGTTGTTATCAATGCCTTCGTTCTTGGGTATAATTTCCAAGACAATAAATTTCAATTGGGCAATGGTGTGGCGTGCATCAACGAAGTGCATAGCAACATTCGACTTTTCCATTTTCAACCTTATGTTGGACTTGTGCTCGTTGAGGCGAGTTTTTATTTTGCGTTCTGTTTTGCCAACATATAGCTTGCCTCACGGACATTTCAGAGCGTAAATCAAGTTTGTGGAGTCACAGGTAGCGTCAACTTGAAGTTTGATGTTGTGTCCTTTCATAGGATGTTGTATACTGTTGCCTTTGATGACATTGTTGCAATGATTGCAGTTCAAACAAGGTTGGGTTCCACGATGGTGTTTGGATGTGTCAGTAGGCCTAGCAAGGATTTCTTTGATATTTCTGCTCCTGGTATGAGCGAATATAGGTGGTTTTTCAAAAATGCCCTGAAAATCAGGTTCATTCTGTAATATGGGCCAATGTTTCCATATGATCTTTTTGTATGATGAGCTCGCTGTGGAAAACTTAGACACTAACACCATACGTTGTTCTGTGGTTTTTTGAGTCTTAACAAGGCTGTCTGACCTGGAAATGTTGGCAACACGTGATTGTGCTTGTTGGAGAATATTGTCAGGGTAACCTCGATCACGAAACCTGTTGTGCATTTCCATGATGCGTGTGTCAACTGCAGTGTCATCAGATACAATGCGCTTCACTCGCAACATTTGAGAGAACGGGAGGTGTTTCTTCAAGGATCCTTGGTGGAAACTGGCAAAGTGGAGGGAATTATTGCGATCAGTGCTCTTCCTGTGTAGGTCCGTGACTAGTCCTCCAGGGGTAATTTTAATGAGGACATCCAAAAAGGCGATGTCAGTTTCACTGATTTGCCATGTTAAGTTGATGCGTGGGTCCTTACTGTTAACTTCCATAAGTAGGTTGTGTAGAGATTCTTTAGTGTCAGACCACAGTATAAACAGGTCATCAATGTACCGCACGTACAGTTTGGAATGATTTTGAAAACTTGAGTTGGTGTATAAGTGGTGTCTTTCAAAATTTTCCATGTACACATTAGCGTATGATGGGGCGGCGCAGTTTCCCATCGCCATTCCGGAGAGTTGCAGGAACCATTGGTCATCAACTTTAAAGTAACTGTGATACAGGATGAATATCATCAATTCCATAAGGAACGTTTGCATGAGTGGGTCAATGTCACTGTTAAGTAGGATCTGTTCAATGGCTTCGATTCCCCCTTGGTGGGGTATCGAAGTGTATAACGAACTAACATCAGCTGTACAGAGAACAAGGGGCTCGTTGTTCAGTATTTGGATACTGGATAATTTCATGAGAAAATCCGTAGTGTCTTTGATGTAACTCGCTGTTTGAATGACTAAAGGTTGTAGGTACTTATCGATAAATTTACCGGTAGTTTCATGAATCGATCGCTTGGTGGACACTATAGGTCTAAATGGAGGGTCCATGAGATTTTTGTGAATTTTTGGACACATGTGAATGGTCGGGCTTTTTGGATGATCAAGTAGCAGGTACTTTTTTGTACGTTCTTCAATGACACCGGTTTGATGTGCTTTATTGACAAGGTCTTTCAATATACTTTGGTATTCGTTAGTAGGATTGTAATCCAAAGCCATATAGGTCGTGGTGTCTTGGATGTGCTCATGGAGTTTACGTGTGTACATCTCAGTGTTTAGAATTACTAAAGCACCGCCTTTGTCGGCTTTAGTGAGTTTGATTTGCGGGTTGTTAGCCAGCGACTTGAGTGTGTCACGATCTTTGTTTGTGAGATTCTGTAATTTCCTAGGTACTTTGAAATTAATTTTCGATAGGTCTTTGCGGACCAAAGTCTCAAACAGATCAATGCACTTGTGGCTGGTGGGTGCTTGATAAGTACTGGAGGGTCGTAGACCTTTGAGTTCATCATCTTTGGTGGTTGTCGTGGTAGGTAATATGTTGTCAAAAAAATGTCGTAATCTCAACTTACGAGTGAACTTAAAAGTACTCACTTCGAGTTCCAGAAGGTTAGTAGGTGTAGTAGGAATGAATGAGGTACTTTTTTAAGAAGAAAAAGAAAACATTTTTTCTTAATAAAAGTGAAGCTGTCGCCAAACAGCTTATCCTCAACACCAGGCTTTTACCTGCAGAATTCTTGTAATCATTTCTTTTAGGTGGGCAGTGGCATTGTCCCCCGACCCTTTTACGGTACGACCTGTGAAGGCGTCTTTTAAAATCTGTATGCCCTGATCTTTTTAAAACTAATTGTCACTTTTACTGATGTCATTACATTTTGAGGAACGCTAGGGGTACATTGGGTTTTTACCTGATAGCGGAGGCCTGGGACTTAATTGCTGGTCCTTCCCGCCTCGGTCCGATGCCGTAGCTAGTACCATTGCAGGGAGGGCCTGGAAGGGAAAGCTAGGCACTTCCGCTCGGCACGGATAGGGGTCTAGTTGCCGGGCGAGACCTCCTACAAAAGCCACATGCCTCAGCGTCCTCGCCGAAGGCATGCCAAAGGGAACCTGTCTGCGCCCGTCCGGGGTTAGAACCCCTGCGGTATTCGGACAAGGATTGTACTATAGCACCCAACAGCTACACGCGCTCTGCCTCATTATTGGTGAGCCTTGTAGGCATAGTTAATGGCAGGGAGTAAAAGCTGGAACTGTAGGTACTGCCCTTTTATGACAAACGCCGACTTAGCCTTTCCTTAATAAATTGTAGGTCCCTGAGGAAACGCAGATTGGAGATCTGTGACTACCTAGTAGATGATCAGGCAGATGTGCTATTCCTCACAGAGACATGGTTGGATGAGGATTCAGTGCCTATGAGATCACCAGAGTGGATAGACCATCTGGCAGGGGTGGGGGTATTGCGATTACAGTGCTCACTTGAGCCGGTAGACAACACAGAGAGCGAGGCAGGTCTTTTCTCTATTAGGAAGGCTACCAACTCCATCATTAAAGGGCTTCTGGTTTACAGACCCCCTGGACCCTTTACATAGTTGGCACCTAGTTTGATTGAGTGCCATATACAACCAGCACTACGATATGAGAAACTTCTCGTTCTGGGTGATCTAAATCTGCATTTTGATGACGTACTCAACTACGGGGCTCAAGAGATTCGGCAGAAATTGGTAGCCTTACAGCTGACATTAAAATCGGAACTCCCCACCCATCAGTTGGGCCACTTACTTGACCCTATTTTTGCTAACTGGGGAGCTCTAGAAATGGAGCCCCCGCTCCTGGTTTTATGGTTGGATCACTTCTTGATCTCTTTTAAGGCAAGGATGCCCTACCAAAGGCACAGGAGAAACTCAAGATTAATATTAACACAGCAGGTGGGCTGGTTTCCCTCAAGGAAATTTTAACAGGACCCTTTTAAAGGTAGGATTACCAGGTGGTTTGGATGTTGACTTTGCCTGTGAAGCCTTGGATAGGCGCATCACGGATGCATTAGACAGCACTGCAAACTGGTCGTTGAAAACGGCAGGGAGAAAGCAAAAAACAGCTCCCTGGTATAGGGAAGATCTAAGAATGGCTAAATCAGTATGTAAACACCTGGAAAGGCAGTGGAGAAGAGATCTCTCAGTTCAGGTGAAGAGCGAATATAAAGCTAGTCTTAAGAGATATCATGCTCGTATTAGAAAGGCTAGGGCTACCGACTACAAGGAAAGGATTGAGACAACGGAGAATTTGTCTAAAGAGCTGTTCATGGTTTATAAAGAGATATCCTCCCTGGATAAAATTGCAGCACCCAATATAGGCTCGGTGGAGTCCTGTAATCGGGTGGCTGAATTTTGATAGAAGGTGGAGAAGATTTACTCCACCTTCCCAGTCTCGGCAAGAGATGGTGGTGGGGTTATTGAGGAACCTGTCTACATTATGGAGACAGAACGCCTCGCTAAATTTATTGTACCCCCTCCGGAGACTCTTAATAAGATAGCCATCAGCATTAAGTCAGGCTCACCCAGAGACCCTGCTTCCCCTAAGGTGCTTAGAGGGAGTATTGAGACTCTCAAGCCCTGCATAAGACACCTTCTGGAGCTATCTTTCACCTCAAGAATAGTTCCAAAAAAATGGAAAGAGGCGGTTGTTCTACCACTAAAAAAGAAGCCCCATATTAGTATGGATCAACTAGATAATCTGCGCCTTATCTCATTGCTCTACTTCTTTCTATGGAGACCATTTGGAAATATGTAGACGAGGGACAGACGGCAGCCTTAACCCTATTAAATTTAAATGCCGCTTTCGACACTGTTGCCCATCACACCCTGCTACAGTGTTTTAGAAAGGGAGGTGTGGCAGGTAGTGCCTTGAAATGTATGGAATCCTTTTTGTTTGAGTGCAGCTTTCAGGTGGCGCAGGGATCTCACTATTTCGAAAGACATTAAGTTGAAACAGGGGGTGCCACAGGGGTCCACCCTTAGTCCGACTCTGTTTAATATCTACGTCACTCCTCTGGTGGAGATTACGGAAAAACTCGGGGTCAATGTTGTGTGCTATGCCGACGATACTCAACTGGTGGTGTCCCTTATACAGGCACAGGTGAAGGCAGCCTTCAATTTTGTGACCTCACTGCAAGAACTGGCATCTTGGATGGCGAACAACTGCCTTAAATTGAATGGCAACAAGACCGAGGTCCTTGAGATAGGGAAAGCACCATCAGTATGGTCGTCGGAATGGTGGCCTCAGACGCTGGGACCCATCCCTATGCCTTATGAATAAGTTAATAAACTTAGGGGTATGGTTGGACACAAAGCTCTCTTATGAGCACCATACCAGGTGAGTGGCAGGCGCCTGTTTTGGAGTCCTGTGAGGTCTCCGGAAAACTCTAGATGTGATGCCTACCGCAGCTAAGAAAACCACGGTGCATGCCCTGGTGACATCGCGTCTGGATTATCGGAACGTACTGTACCTGGGAGCAAATGCTAAATGCATTCAGAGACTCCAACGTATCCAGAACGCTGCAGCACGCCTGGTCCTAATGCTTATTTATTTATTTATTTATTCAAAGTTTTATATAGCGCGAACAGGATCCTTACAGATATCGGAGCGCTTCACAAAGACAGGGAGGGGCAATAGGAGTAAACAGAGATAATGGGAACAGTATAATAGTCAGTGACGTGGTAATAACATGGATAATAAAAACAAACATAAAACCAGTCCATATATGATCAGGTAAATAACATGGTAACATGGTAATAACATGAACGTAACATGGTAATAACATGGTGAGTAACATGGTAATGACATGGATGATAAAAACAAACATAAAACCAATCCATATATGATAAGGTAAGGGAGTAGTATAGAGCAGCACAGGTCATTGATCCGACTACAATGGCGTACAGGTGGATCAGTAAACCAACGTGTATCATATCTTGGTCGGTAGTAAGAGAGTAGCGTAATAGTGCCCCCAACAGGTCAGGTATAGTGCCAGGGGAAAGGCAGAGCAGCGGTGCAAGCAATGCAGAGTCTCTGACCCAACATCTGTAGCGCTCAGGAGATCTTGGCCAGAAGCATTGTTTTCACCTCTTTCTTGAAGAGTGCAGTGGAGGTGATTAGCCTTGTCTCAGGAGGGAGCGCATTCCAGATCCTGGGTGCCATTCCAGAGAAGGAGCGTTTGTAAGTTTTCGCTTTCCGAAATCTACGAGGTTTCAAGAGTAGATTTTTAGTACTCCTATTGGATCTCGAACCTCCTGATATAGACAGCTTTTGAGCGAGGTAGTTGGGTGCCTTGTGGTGCACGGCCGCGTGTGTCATAGTTGCAATTTTTAGCTGTATTCTGGCTTCAAAAGGCAGCCATTTTAGAGACTTTAGGTCTGGGGATATGTGCGAGTGCTTTCTAGAGCCAGTAATGAGTCTCGCGGCAGCGTTCAGGGAGGCTCTTAAGGGTGCTGTTGTGGATAGTGGGAGACCGCTGAGGGTCGCAATTCCGTAGTCTATTCGAGGGATGACTAGAGCTTGTACAGCAGTTTGGAAGTCTTTGGCCGGGAGGAAGGGCTTTGCTGACGTGCTGCTGCATGTCGAGCTTGGCGTCGAGTGTGATGCCTAGGGATTTCGCCGAGTCCACGATGGTAGGTTGGACATTGAGTGCAGTTAGGTTATTGAGCCAGGTTTGGGTGGTGGAGATTTTCGCCGGAGGTGAGATGAGTAGGAACTCAGTTTTTAGAGCATTCAGTTTGAGGTGATTATCGGCCAGCCAGGATTGGGTGTTAATAAGCGTGGAATTCAGCTGTTTGATATCTTCCGGGGACTGTAACTTTAGGTAGAGTTGTGTGTCATCAGCGTACATATGGAATTGAACATTGGATGCTTGAAGCAAGGTGGCGAGGGGTTCCATAACGAGGTTGAACAGTGTAGGAGAGAGGGTGGATCCTTGTGGAACCCCTAGATCTGCAGGCACAGGTGTAGATAGTACATTGTCAATCTTGAACCTCTGAGACCGGTTGTGAAGGAAAGACGAAAACCATTTGAGAACAGTTCCCGATAGCCCCATCCTAGTACTTAGTAGCTCCAACAAGTTCTCATGTTTGACCGTGTCAAATGCTGACGAGAGATCAAGAAGGATGAGGAGGCAGGACTCATTACGATCCAGAATTTGGAGGGCGTCATCAATTATGTGTGTCATAGCTGTTTCCGTGCTATGTTTCGCTCTGAAACCTGATTGATGAGGGTTGAGGAGGTCAAAATGATCAATGTGTTTTGTTAGTTGGAGTTGGACACATTTCTCCAACAGTTTGGCCAGGGTGGGGATATTGGTGATGGGCCGATAATTGTTTAGGTCAGACGGATCAGCTGTAGGTTTCTTGAGTATAGGCGTGACTTGCCCCACCTTAAGGGAGTCTGGAATGTGTCCTTGTTGCAAAGAGCTGTTAATGATCTTGGTCCAGAGAGGGAGGAGCAAGGGGATAAAGTCTTTTACAGCATTAGCAGGTAGAGGGTCTGTGAGGTGATTAGAGGGCTTCAAAGTGCAGAGCAGTTTGTGTATAGCTTCTTCCGAGTAGGTGTCGAAGTACTGCCAGGATGCATTGTTTTTAGGTTGAGTGTCAGCCAGTCTGGTGTAGTTGGAGTATCGATTTACATCCATGATGAGGTCATTTCTTATGTTGTTAGTCTTATGTTTAAAGAAAGCAGAGAAGGCTTCACAGTGTGGAGTGTCATTTGTTGTGCTATTTGATTGTGTGGGTTGTGCCTTTGTTTGGGTCTTAATTAGCTCGAACAGTTTTCTTGGCCTATTCTTCGCTTGGTCCAACTGGCGGCTGAAGAAGTCCGACTTTGTGCGCTTTATTTTCCTAAAGTAGGCATTTCTCTTGTTCTTGAGCTTTTTGAGATGCAGTGCTGAAGGGTCCGATCTCCAGGTGCGCTCTGCCATTCGCATATTACGCCTTTCGTCATTGAGACTGTCATCATACCAGGGGTTAGAAATTTTGGTGGAGACTCTCTTCAGTTGCAGAGGGGCGACTTCATTGACTATTGTATTCATAGAGTCAAGGTAGTGGTCAGTCAGTGATTGAACATCTGAGGCACCTGAAGGGGGAAGGAGGAGGTTGCCGATGTGGGGAGGTAGGGTGGAGGGGTTAAGATTCTTCAAATCCCTTTTCCATGTTTTGGATTTGATTGGTTGAGTAGGGTTAGGTTTAACTTTTTCGTTGATAAAGAAGGTGATAATGTGGTGATCTGACCAATCGCAGGGTAGAATCGCTTCCAGTTGAATAGCGTTCTCTTTGGCAATGATGAGATCGAGTATCGCGCCTTTGTCATGTGTTGGTTTATCACATAATTGGGTGAGGTCAAGCGCATTGAGGAAAGTTTTTAGACTATTCACTGAAGTGTCTTTCTGATCATTCCAGTGGAGATTGAAGTCACCCAGATAGACTTGAGTGGTCTGCCGACCGGCGTTGGAAGTGATTAGGTCCATGACTTGTTGGGTGAATATGAGATTGTCACCAGGCGGGTGATAAATGAGATGTAGAGTACATACTTGTTTGCCCTCACTGATGATGTCTAGGCAGAGGAGTTCACAGGAGGAGAGGGAAGGTGAGGTGACTTGAGTAACGGAGAGGTTGCTCTTAACAATGCATGCAATTCCCCCGCCCGTCTTGCCAGGAGACCTGTCCAGCCTGATGATGTGATAATTGGGGGGGACTAGTATGTCCATAATCGGGGTAGAGGCTTCAGTGAGCCACGTTTCCGTTAAAAAGGCTAGGTCTAGCTCCCTATTTGTGACAAGATCCGCGATGTCGGAGGAATGTCTCTGGGCCGATCTGCAGTTTAGTAGGATGCATTTGAGTTTGGGAGAGAGAAGGGTGGTCGAGCTTTCTAGTGTGAGGGGAACTTTCCTGAGGTTGTTAGGGACGGAGCCTCTGTTGTTGAGTGTTGGGAGCCTCAGAGCGTTTGTGGGAATTGTGGGTATGGGGATGTGCGAATTGGAAAAACCTTTTACCGGACCTGGGCCATAAGAGCGTAGGAGAGAGCAAAGGTCGAGGTCCGACAAGGGGCTGAGAACACGACGGGGGCGGTGGGAGTTATTGCGAACGGGGATAGTGGACCATTGCTGGTGTCGTCGGGGGCGAGTGTATGTAGGAAGGGTGCGTCGTTTGTAGGGTAATGGGATGGTGGGAGGTAGACTGGGCTGTGAGGAGAGAAGGTCTTTGATTGCGTGGATGTCTTTTTTGATTAGTAAAATTTCCTCCTTGACTTGTTGGAGTGTGGATAAGGTCAAGTCAGGAGGGTTGATGAGGTGATCCGCGGTGCTAATGGGTGGGATGGTATTCAAGGTGTGGACGTGTTTGTGGGCGAGGGGTGTGAGTGGTGAAGGTGAGGCAGGCGAAGGGTGGGAAGCATAGATAGTGACTTCAGTGGGAGACGGTACAGGTGAGTAGAAGAGTGAGTGAAGGTTAAAGACAGTGGGGGAGACAGAAGGGTAGTGAGGGCTGAGAATAGGAGGTGGGAGAGAGGGGGGTGATAGGGTAAGTGAGGAGGTATGTTCTGTATCTTGTGTTGGGAGGGGGATGACGTTATGAGTGGGAGTGGGGAGGGAGCGGGGAAGGGAGAGGTGTCTGCCATGGGGGGGATGGGGTGGTTGGGTGGATAAACTCCGAGTGATGGTGTGTGCAGATGTAGGCGTGTTGTGGGTGGGAGTTGTTGTGTCGGGTGTGGGAGACACGTGGGTGGGAGAGGAGAGAGAGATGGGGAGGGAGAGGTGTCTGTCGAGGGGGAGATGGGAGGGGGTGGATAAACTTTGGGCGGTGGCTTGTTCAAATGGTGGAGTGTTGTGGGTGGGGGATGATCTGTCCGAGGGGAGAGGGATGGAGGGGGTGTGTGTGGGGATAAGAAGTGTCATGTTGGAGGGGCTACTAGTATGTGCGGTGGGGATGTTCGTGACTGTCCTTGGGGAGTGGCGTGCGTTAACAGCAGGTGGGCCATTTACTGGGGTACTGGTGGTAGAGGTGTAGTAGGTGGTGGCTACGAGGTCAGGGGGGATAGTGTTGACGGACTTCTGGGTTCGGGTCCGCAGTTTGGAGAGGTGCTCTTTGAACTTGGGGAACAGGTTGTCTAGTAGTTCCAGGTTCTTGTCCGTGGCTTGGATCAGGACAATCCCGGTATTATAGATTGTAATGGTAGACCTGCCAGGGAAGAGGTGGGAAGGTGTGATGGTGAGAGTTGAGCCATGGGCTGTTTTCTTGGTGATGGAGACTGTGAGTAGAGATAGGAAAGTTTTTCTCCATTGGGCTCTGCGTGAGGTGTGGAAGATGAAATCAGTATTCAGGGCTCCATTGCCCGATGAGAAGTAGGTGTCAGCAAAGGGTGTTTCCGGGTGCGCCCTCAGGAAGTTGTGTTTGAAACGTTTAGTGGCACTTTTGGAGAGAGGGGTGGAGGGGTAGTTAATTCTAAAAGTGTGCTTGCCGTTGAGCTCCATTTTAGAGAGGCTGTGGTGTTAGGTGTCTGAACTAGGGCGATAGTACACGCTGTCAGCCGCTAGTTACAGGGCCAAGGAGGACACTAGTGAGTGAGCACAGATATAGGGGGTGGAAGTCAGTGTGATCCCCGAACAGCCAGTGCGTGAGAGCATCTTATCAGATGTATCCTATATACAAGGTAGCAGTCAGCTTACACCGTGTGACCAACTATGCGAGGTAAGGCCTATTAGGTGGAGGCTAAGTTACATATCAGAATGTACAAGGTAGCAGCAATGTAGTCTAGGCTTAGAAAGTGGCTGGGCGCAGTTTGCCAGAGAGAGTTGGATGAGGTAGTAATAATCAGTGCAATATCGTGACGTGGCTTACAATGAAAACCCAATAAGAAAATAAATAAATAAATGTGGAAGCGGACAGCGAATGATGGGGATAAAGGTGAGATATGTGCAGCTTGCCGCATATAAAATACAGGCTAGAATAGAGCTAAACTACTAATGAGTTACTAAATCCCATAAATGTGCATACATATTGCAGTAATAACAGTATAGCACTACAATAAAAAATACAATAAAATACAAGCAAGAATAGGGCTAAACTACTAATGAGTTACTAAGTCCCATAAATGTGCATATATATTGCAGCAGTAACAATATAACACTAGAATATACGATGGCAGTGTGAAAGCAATGCATACATTGTAGTAGTCCAGTAATAAGACAATAAGATAAAATAATTAAAATAAAATTAGAGCCTGCAGTAAAAGGCAGTGACTAGTCCGTGATGGCCGCTGAGTAGAGAGAGAGGTCAGTCTTAAATGGCCGCCATGTAGGGGGACTGGAGACGCTAGTCCTTTATTTGTTGTTATTGCTTGTGAGCATGGGTGGAGAGGTTCCAGGTTCCGTTTGAAGCAAGCCCAGTTCCAAGCTAGGTGTGAGGTAGTGTTCGTTGTGACACAGGTGAAGGAAAGGAAGTTACGGAGACAGTGCCAAATACGATTAGAGATAGCCTGAGGAGACCAGATCTTAGTACATAAGGTGCAAAAGAAAGATTAGCCACGATGGTGGTCCGAGGGGGGAGACTGTGTCAAAATGGCCACCACATATGGGGAGAAGAGACATTAGTCCACTATTTATTTCCATGCTTTGTGAGCAGTGAGATCAGACATTTAGTCCTCTTTTTATTTCCATGCTTGTGAGCAGTGAGATCAGTTTCGTTTCTCCCTCTGTGGGGGAGACTCATCCCGATGGACTCTCGTTGGCACAGTAGGTGATTTATGGCCTTAGGTTCTTGTTTTTCCGACCCCCGCCATTTTGTACAAGTACAACAAAGTTCAGAACCAAAGAAAGTGTACATAAATACCTTCTCTTGTAGTTAAGGACTGTGTCCGCTGCGCGCTCATGTGCTCCACCAGTGACTGCAAACTATTTCCATGCCGGCGTCCGCTGCTCCTCTCAGCCCTCCAGTCCGTTGGTGTTCCTTTACTGCGGGGCGGGTGGGAGAGTTCCTTTACTGCGGGGAGGGGGGGGGGGGATGTCCTCATCCCGGTGTGCAATCGGTGACTTCTGGGTGGGGGGGAGGTCCGTTGTTTCGGCGGCTACGGCGGCTTCTAGGGGGGGGGGGGTCCGTTGCAATCGGCGGCTTCTGGGTGGAGGGGGGGTCCGTTGTTTCAGCTCGTGAGTGGAGGCGGGGTCCGGTGTTCGTCCCGTGGTGCTCCCCTGCTGCGCGTGTTGTCCGTTGTACCCCTGTAGCAGCCAGCATCTGCCAATTTAGAGAGGGGGGGGGGATGGGTCCGGTGCTCGGTCCACCGATGCGCCGCGATGTGGTGTTTCTGAAGGCACGGGTCTGGTGGCCGGTTGCGATAGCTCCGCAGTCCGAGTGCCGGCTCAGCAGGTCTTGCCTCCTTCACGTCAGACTCTGTCTCAGTGGGTGTTGTCCGTTGTTGGGGCGAGGGCTTGAATCCCAGCCCGTTCACGCAGTTTCAGGGCAATCCAGGTTTGCGGTTTGCCTCGGGGCTCCACTCCGTCGCATCACTCCTGATCAGTTCAGTTAAGGCTGTATGTCGAGTGTCTCCAATGGCCAGAAGCCGCTCTCTTGCCAGGGCGTTGTACAATCACGGCGTGAACCAGGCAGTTACGAATCAGTCTTCGCCGATATCCACCGATATCCAGGGGCAGCCCAGGGTCCGGGTGGGGAGGGGAGGGGAGCCTCGGTCCTCACTTGCGGCGGTCCCAACCTCCGGGGCGTGCAGGGACCCCTAGCAGGCTCTCGTCAGCGCCACTACGAACAGGGAATCCCAGAGAGCTCCAGTCTTCTCCCGCGATGAGCCCAGTCTCCGTGGTGGTGGGGGCTCCAGACAGCGCCGCAGCGGGCTCCAGGCAGCCAAGCGTCCGTCCTAGGCTGCGACGATGTCCAGGTGCAGCCCGGTGACCAGAGAGGGCAGGGGCGGCTCGTTCCTTTCTCGCGCCGAAATTGTTGATAAAAAGTTATTTTTACCGAATTATGAATCCAATTACTTGAGGTAGCTTAGTTGCACGGACGGCTGGGTGCTAACAGGGATTAAATCCAAAAGTGGAATCCCAAGCACTCGGAGCTCTGACCAGGAGCTCCTACCCGGCGGCCATCTTTTTGTATGGTGCTTTGTACGGCCATCTTTTTTTATGCTTCCTAAGAGGGCCTTAGCCTCCCTACACTGGGTCCCGATTAGGGAGAGAGTTTTGTTCTAGGCTCTGTGTGTTAGCCATCGGATCATACAGAGGAAGGGCCCCACCTACCCGCATGATCTATTAACTCCCTATTCCCTGACCCGTCAACTTAGATCTAGCGGGACAAGGCAGGTGTGTATCCCTACCATCAGGAGAGCCAGGATGAGTGGACGCTCCTTCAACTATCTGGCAGTGCAGCAGTGGAACAAACTCCCTCAGGGCCTCGGCTGGAGGTCCTGGCGACTATTTTCCGTAAAGAACTGAAAACTTACCTCTTTCCCTCTGAGTAGACCCCCTACGCTATGTCCAGGTTTTTTTAGCTCCCCCCTTGTGAGGTGTCGGTCGCAAACAGTACCGCATCGCAGGGACACACTAGCCTAGTGTAACCATGCGCTTTACAAATGCGATTATTATTATTATTATTATTATTTTTATTATTATTATTATAATTATATTCAAGATGTAGATCTATTTGACAATAAAAGATAGGTGTACACCATGATACCTAAAAAATGTATAGTCTTCTTTTGTAAATTCACTATGAGCTAACCAATGAAAACCATTAATTGAGCAAAAGCGAAGTAATTCCCTATTCACTTTTCTTCTCGCTCTTTCTACTGCAATGAACCTCTCAAGCCCCCTCCAGAGTCTGCGTGGCATCAATGCTGTTAAAATGATTTTTTATTTAGCCCAAATTTTTGCCAATAGTTCTAAATCAGCTTTTATGTCCATGAGCAACCCCAAACCTCAAAGCTGCACTAAATCATTTTCTCTGAGGTGAATCAAAATGGCTTCAGGTTTATTTTTAAAAGACAGTTCACTTATCAAAGGCATTAACTGGCCCCACTTCATGCCAGTTTTCTCAAACCAAACCAAATCAAAGAAATCTTGTCTGCAGCACACTTAACGAAGGAGTGTCCAATTATCCAAACTTGTTTTTGCGACAATGATAAACCTGCCGCCGAACCTGACAAGATATAACAATTAATATACTTGGGGCCAGATGAAGGAAGCCTATTACCGGTCGGTAAGGGCCGAAATTAACGAATTTCGGCCGTTACCGACCGGTAATAGGCTTTTCTGATGTAGGGGCCTAAATTAAGGATTCGGTAAATTACCGAATTCTTAAATACCGATTCGATAAAATACAGAATTCCTAATGTAGGGAGCACTTAAATGAGTGCTTATCCCATGTTAGGATTCGTTATTTACCACAAACTACAAGTTGGTGGTAAATAACAAAAAAAAACAAAAATGCATTTTCATGCAAATTACTTCAGTGCCATGTTGCAGACATCAAAAATCAACAGGAGAGTAAGGGTATGGATATTCACTCTTACACCCCTACCTTACTAGCAATAAACAACAGAAGAGGTGGAAGGGAGAACAGAGGGATAGGACAAAACAAGGTAGTTTAAGAACCCTCACTCACCAACCTAGTGGTGACATGCTTCATCACTGGGTTCCGACTGGAAAGACCTAATGTCTTTCCAGTGTGCTACAACGCCTGTTTACAGCGGAGCTGGTTCTTGTGTGTGTTGAGGGTGTATTCAAGCCAAATTGAGCTAGCTGAGTGCAAAGAGGTGAAAAAATTATAAAAAGTGCAAATTCGTGACTTTCAACTAATTTATTAATAGTCCGGTTTGCACTGGTTAAAAACAGACATAAATGGACTCATAGGGTTGGTCTCAATTATTAAAAACCCCTAGTCCATAGTGGATAAGATTGGTCGACATGTTTCTGCTTTTGGGAGCCCAAGTCGCTCAGCTTTCATCAGGACCATATAATGTGATCCTCCGGTGGTGTACACGCCCTAAGGTGCACCCTGCTGTGAGGATAATCGTGTGAAAAAAGAAGAAGAATTTTTTTTCTTTTTATATTTATTATACTTACGGCTAAAAGCCGTTCAAGAACAAAACAGCAATTTTGCTGGAGTCAGGTACCTGTAGGGAGAAATGTTTCCATAGTTAAAATGAAACGATCTCAATTAATATGGTGCAATACCAATTAATACCGCTCAGTCCCTTCACCCAATAGAAAACACCTTTATGGTGAAGTTGGGGGTATTGAGTAAAATTAATCAATGGGATAAATAATCAGTGTTACCAATGTCGCGATTGACATGATCTGCCATCACAACCTGTTTAGTATTTTGTGAATAAGTGAATTTAGTTCTGCCTCCAAATTCATGTGGCTAAACATAGTATCTAACCGTTGTCAAGAATAACAGCGTGGGAATATTTTAATAAGAAACAACAAGCTAGCAGTGCACTATGTAGGATATTATCGTAAAAAAAGAGTCTCAGAAAGGCTCCGTAGGGAAAGATAGGACAAACAAATGGAAGACAGGAAGGTCTCTGTCTAAACTCACGGAAGGAAAGTCATTATCTATCCTCATGGGCGAACGCGGTGAGGGGTTATCTTCACGCCGCATATCTAAAAACAAACAGCCATGGGACAACTTACCTAGAGTATTGTAGTCTTGTATTCAGATGTCTCAATACAAAAATCGGACTAGAAGTGAGATATTGGATCATAGACTCTTGTATGGTTGCTGGTACTCACATTTGTGCAGGCGACTCCCCGCCGAATACCTAGTCATTCACCACCGCGGCCCGGTAGAAACACCGAGTGGACGGCGCTGCTTGTTTACGTAGTTCCTAACATGGGCAAGTGACCACGTCATGTGATCATGTAGGTCGTAGTATCGTCTTAAGATTTAAAGGAGCCATACTGTTATTGTTCCGACTCGGTGTGTCTGAAAGTTGGAAGGTGGGTTAACCAGCAAGTCTTACGAGTACTCACGAAGTGTTTTTTATCGTATGGTGGTTCTTAGTTATTAATTTCCATAATACTAGGAAAAAGGAAATCAAAATTACACGAGCAATAGTCCCTGCATCTATGTATACGAATTAGGTTTTTTCATGAAAGAGGGATTCTCATCCGTTTAGTGTGATATGTATCCGAAAAGAACAAAATGTGAACGGAATAATTAGATGACAGACTCATTAATAATGGGATTATTCCAAAGAAGCAACTCATTTGTGAAATGGATGTTGTTTCCCACTACAGAAGCCCCCAAAAAAACAAAATTCTACAAGGGGGGTTTCTTTGGAATATGTTTGCATGTTGGTTAAGACAGCAGAATCAGATGGATGGCTATCAGAACGAGAAGCCGACTTCCTGACCTCATCAACTGGCAGAGTACCATACTTCTATACTTTGCTGAAAACCCACAAGAACATCTTACCTCCACCTGGGCGCCCAATCGTCTCCGGGATCGGTTCACTATTGGAACCCCTTTCGCAATACTGCGATTTCTTTCTGAAGCCACTAATACAATCGACTGAGACCTACATTAAGGACACTAAAAGCCTTTTAGCCATGCTCAAAACAATCGAGATACCAGAGGAACCCATACTCCTAGTCACCCTGGACATCGAGAGCCTTTATACCTGCATACCGCAGGACGATACCATCAAGGTAGTGGCTGATGCTCTCGACCAGAGCCTCTGGAACTTCATAGTACCTAGAAGTTTTGTGGTGGACTGTGCAGCGCTAGCCCTGAAGAGGAATTATTTTGAATATGAGAACCAAATATTCCTTCAAACAACAGGGACTTCCATGGGCAGCACGTTGGCCCCTTCGGTAGCGGGATTGTATGTTTACAGCTTTGAAAGAAAACACATCCGGGCCCCCACCAACCCATTTTCTGCCAATATCGTCCTGTGGCAACGCTACATCGACGATATTCTATTGCTATGGAAAGGAGATGAAGCGTCCCTACTTCCTTTCTTCACTTGGTTGAATACCTGTGATCCTCATCTGAGGTTCACAGATGAATATGCCAGAGAAAGTATTACCTTTCTGGATATCACTATCAATAAAAAGGACCACCTTTTGCATACTCAAATGTACTATAAACCAACATCAAAAAACAATCTGTTGTTGTTCAGTACTTTTCATCCCCGTCCGTTAAGGGAGAATCTCCCTTACGGACAATATCTCCGCATAAGGCGTAACTGCAGTGAGCTGAACAATTTTAAAAGACAAGCAGATGACCTGACGGAGAAGTTGGAGGAGCGTGGCTACCCGAAGAGAATACTCCAAAGAAGTCAGAAGAGGGCACTCAATCAGAATAGAGATGCCCTTCTGGAGACATACCCAAAAAACACCCAAGAGGAGGTTCCTTTAACCTGTGTGACCATGTATAACAGTTTGTCTAACGTGGTGAGTCGCAGCATCCATATGGCTGAGATACCCGCCATCCCCTCTCAACACAATCCCCAAGGATGGGAAACCGGAAACGGTTCTGAACTTTTTGGAAGGCGGGAGGGAGTGACCCTCCCGGCCGTATTTATTAAAATATGAAACAAAATCAAAACATTAAAATAACAGTTTCATATTATGTACAATTTCATTTCCACATTACGATGTTTGGCTAACCTTAACAGATCTCTAATACAAAGGTTCTCCTAGCCGAACTAACATCCTACAAAAACATTTGACTTGAAATTGTACATCCTAACGTTAAGGGCCAACGGCAAGGTCGTAACCGGTGTCAGATCCCTAAACCAGAAATACCACCCTCACTTGTGAGGGGACCAACCGCACAGAGGCGTACCTCAAGTGCATCTACCAATTTCCCTTGGACTTGACGGGGGCCCCAATGAACTCTACGCCATTTAACGGTCGTCCGAGGACTCGTGTGAGGTGTCTAAGAGGTAGCGTAAACCCCCTCCCGAACCCCACACAACTTACCCATCTGCCGTCGCAGATGTCCTGGCCCCGGGAAATTCCCCAGGAGGGCCCGTAGCCCCTCCTATCCAGGAAGGGGCCTTGACCACCTTTCCTTTCCTTCCGGCGGCCTATCCTTAGACGGGACCGCCTCCCCGTTGAGGGGCCAATGGCCACCTCCCCCGAGCGCTCCCATCCGTAATGGGTGACGCCCCCCCATAGGGATCTTCCAATTACTGCTCACCGATCATGACCTTACCGCCCGACAATAAATACGACAAATCTACCTAAATTACTAAATTACAAAAACAATTATAACTTATTTCAAGCATGATTACTGATCAACACTAGTGCAAAATACTTTATTTGCAAAACATACTGAAAGTGACCATCTTTATTGCATATTCAAAAATATCACGACAATCATCACAACCTGTAAGAAAATAGAGTTACCACATCAAAACTTTATTCAAAACAACTAGCTGTCCTCAGGGGCTGGTGGGTGGGTCAAAATTGGCTCTTCGTTCCGTCTCGAACTCACGTGCAGCGGGGAGGTGCAGCTTCAGAGCACAGGAACAAGAGGATGCTTTCTTGGCTTGTTGCTCCTTTTATCCGTCTTCAGGGCGGGCGTCAACCCGCCCCCGCCTGCCTCCGAGGGCGTGGCCGGTCGCGTCAGTGTCTAGGACAACCCACTCCAGGGCGGGAAAAGGCGCGCCCCGGCTACGCCGCTTCGGGCATACCAGCCGAGACTCGCCTCCCGCCCAAGATGGCTTCCCGGGGGGATCATGGTACTCCACCATACGTTCGGGGGGACCGAATGGTCGCCCCTTTCCATATGGCTGAGATACCCGCCACCCCCTCTCAACACAATCCCCAAGGATGGGAAACCGGAAACGGTTCTGAACTTTTTGGAAGGCGGGAGGGAGTGACCCTCCCGGCCGTATTTATTAAAATATGAAACAAAATCAAAACATTAAAATAACAGTTTCATATTATGTACATTTCATTTCCACATTACGATGTTTGGCTAACCTTAACAGATCTCTAATACAAAGGTTCTCCTAGCCGAACTAACATCCTACAAAAACATTTGACTTGAAATTGTACATCCTAACGTTAAGGGCCAACGGCAAGGTCGTAACCGGTGTCAGATCCCTAAACCAGAAATACCACCCTCACTTGTGAGGGGACCAACCGCACAGAGGCGTACCTCAAGTGCATCTACCAATTTCCCTTGGACTTGACGGGGGCCCCAATGAACTCGACGCCATTTAACAGTCGTCCGAGGTAGGCATGAGCGGATTTTGCGGATTGGCAATCCGCGAATTTGCGGATTTGCGAACTCGCAATCCGCAAAATCCGCGAATTCCCGCGAATTTGCGGATTTTTTTTTTTTTTGTGTTCGCCCGTGTTTCTGCCAGTTCGCGAGGGTTTTTACAATTTCGCAATTTGCGAACTTACCTGTCGGGTCGCAAGTTTTGCGAACTTGTTGTTTCTACGTGTCCAACCTGTTTGGGACACTCTTCTTCATCACTGCCACTCTCTGTCACCACTGCCACTCTCTGACTACTCATGCCACCCTCTGGCCCACCCATGCCACCCTCTGTTTCATCACCACACCCTCTGGTTGTCCAGTGTACATTATTTTCGGCAAAGCAAAGCACACCTTCCCTGCCTCAAGTGACCTGAATTAATTTGGGGCTGATTAATGTGTCACAGAATATTTTTTTAGCTGGCACCTGCTTCCTTAGTGCGCCCTGATTAGTGATCTTTTGCACTTGCTAAGTGCTTTCATTGTTGCAAAATTAGTTACAACACCTGCCCTGCCCCAACTGACAATAATGAATTAGGGGCTGATTAATGGATTTTAACTTCCAGCCTGGCTCCTGCTTGTCTCCCTTAGCTGTAATTCATGACCTTTGTGGCATATGTGTAACTATTCTGAGGTTCAGAGCAGGGTCACATAATAGTTTCAACTGGCAACTGAACTCTGGAGGGGCCCCTCAGGAAGCACTACAGGAAATGGCTACTAATGATGTGCCTGAACTTTTGAACCTGGTAAGTAGTTACTTTCAGTTTTGCTTAGATCGTATTTCTGCAATTTCGCACTTATTCGCGGGGCGCGAACTCACGCGAACAGTGCGAGCAGTGCGAGCAAAATCCGCTGCTCGCGGATTTGCGGATTTTGCAGGAAATTCGCAAATCTCGCGGATTGCGGATTTCCCGAAAATCCGCAAAATCCGCGAGCGGAACGGATTTTCCGCCCATGCCTAGTCCGAGGACTCGTGTGAGGTGTCTAAGAGGTAGCGTAAACCCCCTCCCGAACCCCACACAACTTACCCATCTGCCGTCGCAGATGTCCTGGCCCCGGGAAATTCCCCAGGAGGGCCCGTAGCCCCTCCTATCCAGGAAGGGGCCTTGACCACCTTTCCTTTCCTTCCGGCGGCCTATCCTTAGACGGGACCGCCTCCCCGTTGAGGGGCCAATGGCCACCTCCCCCGAGCGCTCCCATCCGTAATGGGTGACGCCCCCCCATAGGGATCTTCCAATTACTGCTCACCGATCATGACCTTACCGCCACAGGCCGGATAGTTGACCGGCTATCCGGACCCCCCACAACCACTCCTGCCTAAAGGTCATGTTATAAACTCTTTAACCAAGCTATGAGGTCTCCTATGAGTAACTCATTCCCCACCCGGGACAAATGAACACCATCCCCCAAATACATACTGTCCCCTTTGATACAACCATGCGAAACAGAATGCAGTGTACTTGAACGAAACAATCTACTCACTTTGTTATTTATTTTCCTTACTGAATGATTCAGAGCAGAAACCGAAATAGCCCCCCGCCACACTTTTCGTGGGATCATATGGGACCATGCAATTGTGCACCCTGGAACTCTTCTTGCCAACCAACTTACTGTGGAAAGCATTGCCTCAAGAAGAAGTCGTCTACCAGTGGCCACCAAATCGTTGCCCCCAAGATGGACTATGATTATAGACGGCGGTGACCTTGTCCGCCCTAACAAACCCTCGAAAAAGGATTGAAACTGGTCAATACAGAGCCCGCCCTTTCCGTAGAAGGACACACTGTACCCGTATTCCCCAGCCACGTGAATCATGTCACCTGCTTTGAATACGTCCGCGGCACGCCTCACGTATGAGTGGCCCACGACCCACACCTCCTTTTTCACAGCCGGTGATGTCTGACCGCTGGTCCCCAGGTGTCGGGTCGACTGCACAGTCCGCCCCGCCTCGTAGGCTTGCGCAACTGAAAACCAAACAAAAACAAGAAGCGTGAGTACATCATTACAGCTTCACAACATGTGCAACCGCACATACCTTTTATAACAGTTCGAGGACCAACGCCCCACACGTTTTACTTCTTCTACACTCAGACCCCTGGCTGTAGCCTCTGTAGCAGCCCCTATCCGAAAGGAATGGGTCCCAAACTCGCCGGGGTTCAAGCCCGCGGCCGAAATCGACATCGCAAGCACCCGCTGGAACTGAAACCTCGTCAGTGGGGTGGCGTCAGCGTGTCTCAACAAGGTCCCCCCCCATGATGCCACCCTTTGCGCTAAATATTCCTCTACGCAAACCACAGGGCACATGGAAGACCCGGGAATCCTTTGTATGATTATGCAGTCCCCAATCGCACCCTGATCGGTTTTGGACCTGACAAACGAGACAGTCATCGTCTCCCCCTTGACCTGAATGTGCTCTCGGCACAGTCCCCCCATCGTATCCTGCTTGTTCTTCGCCACTAGTTCGCTTACCCGCATAGCCCCATGGAATGCTAGCGCAAAAGCGGCTCGGAATAACACTGTTTCATACTGTGATGAACACGTTGCAGGGAGTACGGATAATAACAGGGCCAACCTATCCAGACCTATCGGGTGCCTCTCATCTGCTCTGCGACCCTCAAGGCGTTGCCACCCACGTAGCGCTTTCTGCACCACGAAAGACGCTGTCGGGTCCTGGATCCCATGAGCCCTTGCCATAAAGGAAATGGCGGCCCGATGCCTCTGGGCCGTAGCTACTGATTTGCCTGCCTGATGTAAAGACAGCAAAAATTTTACGACAAGCTCCTCCTGGCCCCAAAGCTCCCCCCTAGCAAAACCCAAAAAGGACCAATAGGAACGGAACGCCCCTTCGTATGCCTTCCTTGTCCTGGGTGCTAAACTCTCTCCCACGAGGTTTTGTAGTTCGGGGCACCGAGAGACCAGAGAGCTTCGGGAAAGGGTGCTGCCACCGGGTCCGCTGTGGGCAGAAAACCCCAAAAGGCCTGCATACGGAAACGAGAAAGCGCATCAGCCGCTTGGTTCAGTACCCCCGGGACATGTCTTGCCCTAAAGAGCACATTCAACTGCATGCACAATAACACAATTTCTTTAAGCAGTCTCAGCATCCATTTGCAACGTGCTGCCTGACTATTGATACTCTCAACCACGGTCATGTTGTCAGACCAAAACACCACAGAATGATCCCGGAACCCCTCAGGCCAAGTTTTCAGGGCCACCAAAATAGGGAAAAGTTCGAGAAAAGCAATGTTACTCGTCAATCCGCACTCGTGCCACCATGACGGCCATTTTTGAGCCGACCATTGTGTGCCGAATATGGCACCAAAACCTATACTCCCCGCCGAATCTGTCCACAGCCCCAGCTCCTCAGAGGACACCGCCGGTTTGTTCCAGACCATTCGACCATTGCAATCCGCCAGAAATGGCAACCAAATGCGCATGTCCTGGCGAACCTCTGCCGAGAGCCTCGTGCGGTGATGACCCTCCTTCAGGCCGACCATGGCTTGTGCAATCGAGCGGGAAAAGGGGCGGGCCATCGGCATTACTCTCAGGGCAAAATTCAACTGGCCCACCACTCGTTGCAATTGATGCAGTTTTACCTTAGTCTCACTAATACATGTTTCCAGGGATGCCCTGAATTTTAAAACCTTTTCTCTTGGTAATCGAAAACAACCCTCTACCGAGTCGAGCTCGATCCCCAGAAACTCGAGGGAAGTCGAGGGACCCACGGTCTTACCTGGCGCCAATGGCACACCAAATTGGTTCATTAAGACACAAAATTCATTTAAAGCCTGTCCACATTCTGGATCCCCGGCTGCCCCCAGGAACAGAAAGTCATCGAGATAATGCATAACATGTTGAAAACCCGTCTTCTTTGTGAAAACCCATTGCAGAAAACAACTGAACTTTTCAAAATAGGCACAAGAAATAGAACATCCCATTGGCATACATCTGTCCATGTAATAGCGACCCTGAAACCTGAAACCAAGGAGACGCTGATCGTCTGGGTGTACCGGGAGCAACCGGAACGCTGACTCGATGTCTGATTTTGCCATCAGCGCCCCGGGCCCCAGGCGATTCAACATGGCGACGGCCTCATCGAAAGATGCGTACCACACCGAACACACTTCCGGGTCTATCGCATCATTCACGGAAAGACCACGTGGGGCTGACAAGTTATGTATCAGCCGAAACTCACCCGGGTCCTTCTTGGGGACCACCCCTAGAGGGGAACAAACAAAGTTAGCAACCGGTGGCAAATCAAATGGACCGGCGACACGACCTCGAGTCACCTCCTTCCCAATCTTTACCTGTACCACAGCCGTATGCTGCAAGACCGATAGTTGATTCTTACAGTTTGCTACACCCTGAAAATCCCCCACTGGGATGCGGAAACCATATGAAAACCCGTTTCGCAACACCCCAGCGGAAGCATGATCCGGGTATTCGCTGAGCCAAGGAATCATTGCCATGGTATCAATCGGAGTAGGTAAAGGCGCCCCTCGGACTATTTCAGACCTGTTTGGCGCTTCCCTTACCACCGTTATCACCCGTTTTGGCTCTGCACATGGACTCAGGATGGGATGGCTGCCCACACCCCCCACATTCATGTCTGAACTTGCATGACCCCTGGGGCCTCGTACATTTACCTCTGTTAAAATTCCAACAAATCCCCCTTTTACCTGCGTTGCCACTCGGCTTCGAGTGGTACTCGTTACCTGCACCCGTCCGAAAGGGTGTCCCAGAGTATTGGCGGGAAGATTCACCCCCGCTACTCCCTGACAATGGCACTTTTAACATTCCTGTACTCTTCATTTTTTGCCATGACACGGAGTCGTAACAATCCCACGTCAGAACTGGGTCGTGTTCCTTAGCTTTTCTAAAAATATTGTCATAGCAGAACCACTGATTGCCCCCATACGCTACGGAATACTCCATGATACGTGATTGATAAATAGGCAACTCGGTCAGCAACTCGGGCCTGCGCTCGCCCATGATGGAGGTAAAAATGCCCCACGCTCTGCCCCAAGTACCAATGTTTTCGTCAACCTTAAAGGCGGCCATTTTTGCGCGCCAAACACTCGGATGCATGAGCTCCTTTTGGCTCTTAACATGCTCCATCTCGTAATGGTCGGTAAGCAAAGAAAAAATATTAACATACTTATTCGCCCAAATCTTTTCCTTAATTTCCAGTGGAACATGCTGAGCCACCTTCTCCCTTCGTGAAGGTACAGACCCCTCCCCCGCGATCGGCAATGGCCGCTTACCTGAACCAGAAGCTGCATTTGCCGCCGAACCTGGGCCTGTTGCATTTTCCGCCGCCGGAACCGGCGGGGTAACAGAAGATGGTGCCTTCACAGCCTCCCTAGATTCCCGCAGTTGTCTCATTACTGCCCGGGCGTCGTCAGCCGTGGTGCCCTCGCTATCTTTTCCCAACCACGCTGCCAATTGTGCCGCTAACTCGGGAGGCATATCTTCCCCGGTCACGGGGGTGACCACCACGGGGATCGGATTCCCCTCCTTCGGCACCGGGGTTGGCTCCTCAAGTGGGGTATCGGGAACCGGGGTTTCCCCCCCAAGCGCCCCCCTTCTGGACCTCTTGCCTCTCCCACCGGGGACTACTCCCGGCAAAGGCCGTTTCGGTCCTCCCTCCCCGTTCTTAGCCGCCATCTGCTTCTTCAAATCGGCTACCTCCTTCATGAGCATGCGGAGCATCTGATCGGTACCGACCCGCTTTCCGACTTTCTTAGGCATTCTCAGACGGGATATCTGTAAGACAAAAAGAAAGATTACAACGCTCAAAATTGGCTCTTCGTTCCGTCTCGAGCTCACGTGCAGCGGGGAGGTGCAGCTTCAGAGCACAGGAACAAGAGGATGCTTTCTTGGCTTGTTGCTCCTTTTATCCGTCTTCAGGGCGGGCGTCAACCCGCCCCCGCCTGCCTCCGAGGGCGTGGCCGGTCGCGTCAGTGTCTAGGACAACCCACTCCAGGGCGGGAAAAGGCGCGCCCCGGCTACGCCGCTTCGGGCATACCAGCCGAGACTCGCCTCCCGCCCAAGATGGCTTCCCGGGGGGATCGTGGTACTCCACCATACGTTCGGGGGGACCGAATGGTCGCCCCTTTCCAAAAGAACTGGAAGATTGTGACGAGCAACCAACTGAGCTGGGATAAGCCACACTTTTCCTACAAGAGAGCGACTAGTCTAAAAGACTCTCTAGTCCATACTCGCCCAGTGAAGAAGCAGAAAAGCCAAGATCCCACAGTACTATCCACCTGGGGACTGCCGGCTGTGACGGGCCATTTTCCATGTGGCGATTGCAGCATTTGCCATTTAACCATCCACACCAAATTCATGAACTTGGAACCTGGCAAACAATGGGAACAACGGAGTCATACCAACTGTAATACCAGTAACGTAGTGTACTTGATCACCTGTACCTGCGGTCTGAATTACGTTGGTATGACCACAAGACGTGTCAAGCTCAGGATTTGTGAACATCGAAGTAGTATTCGATGTAAAAGGAATGCTACCAAGCTGACAAATCATTTCATTGAAAAAAATCATATGCCGAACGACATGCGTTGGACCATCGTGGAACAGATATACGGAGACAAGAAAACTCTTTTTGAGAAGGAGCAGCGATGGATTCATCGTCTATCAAGCCATCGCACAGGCCTTAACGATGATATCGCCTGGGGATGGGTGCTAAGACGTTAATACAGCTCCAATTACCACACTGTGAAGTAAGGAGGAGGCAGGAAACTGAAGATGAAACTATTAAGTAATAGTTTATTTAAATATAAGGCAGCAGAATACAGGAGCGCAGCTTGCCAGGATCAGGTCCAAAGGTAAACTGACTCCAGCGCAGTTACAACATAACTGTGTCTAGCATGACACGAGAGACGCACTTTTGAAGAGAAACATTCTCTTCCAAAGTGCGTGCAGCATATTGAAACACAAGGCAGATGATGTAACACAAAACAGAAGTGAATGCATGAGCACGCCGTAGCGTGCCAAGAAACAATTTGAATGAATACACTTACATGTACTTTACATCTTCTCCCTATTTACATAAATAAAGAAAATAAAAGGAAAGTGAAAAAAACAAAACTTAAGAAAGAACATAATCTCTAAAGCGAGATGGAAGGGAACAAATCCTGTGAGGCCTGTCAGTGGAAACATGAGAAGAACTTGCTTCAACATGAGGGTTAACAGCATTATCACATATTGGTTCTTCAACATTAGAATCTGCAAAAGAATTTAAGTTAGAAGCTGAGATTCGAGAACAAGCAGAGCTGACAAGTGAATGTTCATCAGAGGTTGTACCTAAAGGGAAACAAAAACAAGAGAAAGATTCATTTACATATTTACTAGTGGAGATTTTTCTTGCCTGTTCCGGAGTAAGTCTGACAATGACACGCTTACTCCACCACCCCCTTCCATCAAGAAAAAGAGATCCCTTAGATACTTTGAGGGCCTGTGTAGGTAAAGAGAAAGTCGATAGACCCTTCTTAACCTTGCTATTAAACTTAACCATGACCCAGTCTCCAACATTGAAGGGTTGAATGGAAGAAAGAAATTTTGAATTAAAATTTCTTTCTTGGGTCAATTGCTTAGAAGTAACATTAACTTTAACAATTTCCTTGTCATGGCAAGCTAAGCAAGAGTTGTCCTTAACTTTCAAATATTTTATCCAAGACGGACAAACATTTCCATTTGGATTTCTCTTCTTAAGAAGTCTGAAAGGGGAAACACCAGTTGTACTATGAGGGGTAACTAAATAAGACCATAGTTTGCCCCTGAGAAATTTTTCTACATCCAAATTAGAAGACACAGCAGTTTGTATTCCTTCCTTAAAAAACTTATTCATTCTCTCTATCAGTCCATTGGATGAAGGAGAATACAGTGCCACTCTAAGATGTTTGATATCGTATGACTTAAGAAACGACTCAAAAGAGGACGAACAAAAATGAGAGCCATTGTCACTGACCAATTCTCTAGGGGGACCCTCAGAGAGAAAAATTTTACTCAGAAAATTGATGGCAACAACAGAAGTGGGAGAATCAGCAAACTCAAAAGCACACCACTTAGAATGGTAGTCAACCAAAGAAACAATAAAACGTTTTTCACTAGGTAACACTTCCCAAGGACCAGAAAAATCAATAGCCAGTTTTTGCCAAGCTTCAATAGGAAATGGAACTGTGTGCAAAGGTAAAAGGGGTGTCTTCCAATGCTTATCTGAGATTCAGAACATCATCCTGATAAGCTTGTACGTTTGGGATGTCATGCAAAATTGTGTCCATACATTCTTGGAAGACACTGGCGGCAGACGCCAAGCCAAAAGGAAGTCGGAGGTATTTGAATGCCCCAAAAGGAGTTATGAAAGTTGTTAACTCAGAGGAGGACCTCGAGGGAGGGATCTGATGATACGCACTCTTGAGGTCCAAAAGTGAAAAAAATTTAGATTACAAAATGCCTGCCAACAATTCCTGAATTTTCGGTAATGGATGGCAATCCACAATAATGTTTTGATTAAGGGAGCGCAAATCTGCACATAAACAAATTGAGGAATCCTTTTTTTTAACGACAACTATGGGACTGACCCATAAGGAAGAATTGGTAGGGACAATAATACCTTCTGAAACCAAGTTGTCTAGGACCTTTTTAAGCTCATCTCTTACATTCAAGGGAACATTCCTCAGTTTATGGGAGACAGGAATGGCATTAGGTTTTAATCTGATAAGATGCTCAAAATCCTTAATATAGCCAACAGAATCTTTGAACACTTTCGGAAATTCAGATATCAAGCTTTGAATTTCCAGGTTTTCCTCATGAGCCACATTAAAAATTGATGTCTCATTAATTTGAACAGGTGAATCAGAACCAGGAACCAATTTCAAACCCATTCTAGCCAAGTCTTGCCACCCAACAATAAGCTTTCCATCAATTGCAACATAGACTTTTGTTGTAGTAAACCTACCCAAACATTCAATTCTTGTAACAAAATATCCTAACATATTAATACTCTTCCCATTGTAGGCTTTGGGAATGATGTCAAGAGGACGTAAAGTTTCACTCTTACTCCAAAATTCATTAAATAAAGCATCAGAGATGATGGTAACGGGTGCCCCCGAATCTGCCATCATGTCTAATTTTACATTATCAACAATTACACAGCAAGTGGAGTCTTTAACACGTGTAGTGTGGTGATCAAGTTCAACTAAATCAATAGATAAAATTTTCCTTTCAGGAATAGATTGGTCAGGATTTACATTTTGAATTGAATTAATATGAAGATCATCAAATTGAGATTGTAAGGAAGACATGTTTACTTTAGGATCTTCAAAAGAAGAAAGATTATTAATCCTAACTGCTTTCCTGTTTCTACAAACAATATTGAAGTGACCAATTTTGCTACAAAAAGTACACTTTTTACCCAATGCAGGACAGGTGGGACTGTTACTAAGGTGGCTTTTTGAGCCACATCTAAAACAATAAGAGTTAAATTTCTTTTGAAAAGGTTTAAAAGATGAGTTCTTTTGAAGAACAGCGTTAATTTGGACATCCTTTTCGTGTTGAAGGAAGTTTCCATCAGTGATGCATCTCGAAGAAACAATTGACCTTTCAACGCTCTTAGCCATATCTAACACTTCATTTAAAGTGGGGTCACGACAACTCAAAATTCTCTCCTAAATCTTTTTGTGATAGCAGTTGTAGACAAATTGGTCTCTGAGAACAGTGTCTAGATATGCCCCAAAATTACACTCCGCAGCTAAATTTCTTAAAACGGAGATGAAGTCCTCGACAGACTCATCTTGATGTTGTTTCCTTTTCATGAAGTTGAAACGTTCCATCATAACACTGGGCTGTTCAATAAATTTTTTGTTTAATCTTAAAATTGCATCTGTAAGAACAATCCATCCATCTCCATTTCCTGGTGGAGGTTCAGACAGTGGAAGATTGTTGAAAATCTCCTTTCCAGCAGTTCCCAAATGACTATATAGAATAGCCAGCTTCCTTTTTGCAGAATATTCATCTGCTCCAATTGCCACTAAGTAATTTTCAAAGCTTATGAACCACAACTTCCATGACTCTTTAGGTTTACCAGGGTTAGGTAAAAAATGATTCAAATAAACAATTTGCTGACTAGTGGCCATAATGAATAAATTAAAACGAATAGGAAGCTTTGTAAAATTCTGACAGTATATAAAGAAGTTGTAATAATAGTCAAATGTCTTCAGTTATATAAATTTTAAATAAATACCTTTTACAATTGGTGCGCTCGCTGTTGTAAAAAGGATCACTCGAAAATCACTCGTTGAAGTGTTGTTATGGAAACGAGTTGAACGAGTGAATAAAAATGGCCGCCTGAGTGTGAGCGTGATGACGTTGATAAAGTGATGTCATACGCGTCATGGGACGCTAGACGAATCAACCGCTGAGATGCGCTGAGATGCCAGAAGTGAGAAAAGCAAGGAAATCCCACAGAGCTCAGCGCGAAGCCGTGCGATGACGAGGTTTCCAGTCTGAGTTGAAGAGGTTAAACAGCGAAGAAGCGAAGCGCAAATTGAAGTTCAGGTATTTTGGAAAGAAATGCGCAAAAATGGTAAAATGCTGCCAAAATCGTCAGAATATCTCCGTAGTCCTTGTCGCCAAAATGTGAAGTAAGGAGGAGGCAGGAAACTGAAGATGACACTATTAAGTAATAGTTTATTTAAATATAAGGCAGCAGAATACAGGAGCGCAGCTTGCCAGGATCAGGTCCAAAGGTAAACTGACTCCAGCGCAGTTACAACATAACTGTGTCTAGCATGACACGAGGGACGCACTTTTGAAGAGAAACATTCTCTTCAAAAGTGCGTGCAGCATATTGGAACACAAGGCAGATGATGTAACACAAAACAGAAGTGAATGCATGAGCGCGCCGTAGCGTGCCAAGAAACAATTTGAATGAATACACTTACATGTACTTTACACACACATTAAAGTATCTTGGTCCGTACATTGGGTAGGACCATATTACGTTTAAGTGAAACTTATGACTTCCCTGATAGCCCCTTCCTTATTAAACATGACGTTCTTGCAGGGGTCTTAACCAACATGCAGACATATTCCAAAGAAACACCCCTTGCAGAATTTTGTTTTTTTGGGGCTTCTGTAGTGGGAAACAACATCCATTTCACAAATGAGTTGCTTATTTAGAATAATCCCATTATTAATGAGTCTGTCATCTAATTATTCCGTTGGATAAATTTGGATGTAATTTGACATACACATAGTCAGTGTCACCAAAAGGTTTTCCTGATGGATTCCTCTTCCCTCCAGCACATTTTGTTCTTTTCGGATACATATCACACTAAACGGATGAGAATCCCTCTTTCACGAAAAAAAACCTAATTCGTATACATAGATGCAGGGACTATTGCTCGTGTAATTTTGATTTCCTTTTTCCTAGTATTATGGAAATTAATAACTAAGAACAACCATACGATTAAAAACACTCTGTGAGTACTCGTAAGACTTGCTGGTTAACCCACCTTCCGACTTTCAGACACACCGAGTCGGAACAATAACAGTATGGCTCCTTTAAATCTTAAGACAATACTACGACCTACATGATCACGTGCCCATGTTAGGAACTACGTAAACAAGCAGCGCCGTCCACTCGGCGTTTCTACCGGGCCGCGGTGGTGAATGACTAGGTATTCGGCGGGGAGTCGCCTGCACAAATGTGAGTAGCAGCAACCATAAAAGAGTCTATGATCCAATATCTCACTTCTAGTCCGATTTTTGTATTGAGACATCTGAATACAAGACTACAATACTCTAGGTAAGTTGTCCCATGGCTGTTTGTTTTTAGATATGTGGCATGAAGATAACCCCTCACCGCGTTCGCCCATGAGGATAGATAATGACTTTTCTTCCGTGAGTTTAGACAGAGACCTTCCTGTCTTCCATTTGTTTATCCTATCTTTCCCTACGGAGCCTTTCTGAGACTCTTTTTTTACGATAATATCCTACATAGTGCACTGCTAGCTTGTTGTTTCTTATTAAAATATTCCCACGCTGTTATTCTTGACAACGGTTGGATACTATGTTTAGCCACATGAATTTGGAGGCAGAACTAAATTCACTTATTCACAAAATACTAAACAGGTTGTGATGGCAGATCATGTCAATCGCGACATTGGTAACACTGATTATTTATCCCATTGATTAATTTTACTCAATTTCCCCAACTTCACCATAAAGGTGTTTTCTATTGGGTGAAGGGACTGAGCGGTATTAATTGGTATTGCACCATATTAATTGAGATCGTTTCATTTTAACTATGGAAACATTTCTCCCTACAGGTACCTGACTCCAGCAAAATTGCTGTTCTGGTCTTGAACGGCTTTTAGCCGTAAGTATAATAAATATAAAAAGAAAAAAAAATGTCTTCTTCTTTTTTCACACGATTATCCTCATGGCAGGGTGCACCTTAGGGCGTGTACACCACCAGAGGATCACATTATATGGTCCTGATGAAAGCTGAGCGACTTGGGCTCCCAAAAGCAGAAACATGTCGACCAATCTTATCCACTATGGACTAAGGGTCTTTATTAATTGAGACCAACCCTATGAGTCCATTTATATCTGTTTTTAACCAGTGCAAACCGGACTATTAATAAATTAGTTGAAAGTCACGAATTTGCACTTTTTATAATTTTTTCACCTCTTTGCACTCACCTAGCTCAATTTGGCTTGAATAAACCCTCAACACACACAAGAACCAGCTCCGCTGTAAACAGGCGTTGTAGCACACTGGAAAGACATTAGGTCTTTCCAGTGGGAACCCAGTGATAAAGCATGTCACCACTAGGTTGGCGAGTGAGGTTTCTTAAACTACCTTGTTTGTCCTATCCCTCTGTTCTCCCTTCCATCTCATATATTAATTTGAGGTTGTTTGTTTTTTCTTCACTCTTCTGTTGTTTATTACCATGTTGCAGACATACATGCCCTTAGGGCATGTATGTGTGCCACATGTGCACCCATACACAATTGAGGGGTGCAACCGGGTGTCAAAGTGAGACCCTGCCACCCTTCAATATTTTACCCCTTTTACCGAATTGGTATTTACCGATTCTGTAATTGCCATTCATTCCTATGGGCCTGCAGGCCCATAGGAATGAATGGCAATTACAGAATCGGTAAATACTGATTCGGTAAATACTGAATCTTAACGGTTTGGTTATTTTTACTGAATATTTTGCTACATAGCATTTACCGATTTGAAAATACCCAATCGGTAAAATTCGGTATTTTCGAATCGGTAAATACTATTTACCTACATCTGGCCCTTGGTCTTGTATTTCAGTATCTAGCTCTCATTTTTGGCAACAGTCCAAAGACCAACGTCCCAGTTTCTTTACATCGCTGAGAGAAACCCCACACCTGACAGCTTCTGAATCCACACCAATTCGAAATGAGTGGGTTCTGAAATTGAAAGGGTTTTCACCCCAACTGTTGAGAGTCTTCCTTAAGATTGGCAGTAATTGGGAAGCTTTGAAAGACGAGCCATCTTGATGTCTGAACGCAAATTGTGAAGCAGCACCTCCCAATTCTATGAATTCTAACCAAGCTTTTATAGGGCATCAGTGCCCTTTAATTCTTTGCAACATTACTCTGGAACTCTTACCAACTTGATCCGTTTTGGAACATTCAATAAAAATACATATACAATCTTTAACAATAGAAACATTGTTAACTTTCAAGTCATCATTGAGTTCTTTACCTAACAATTCAGAAATATTGAAAGCACCAAAAAAGAGACAAATCATACATAACTTGAACAAACGATATTCGAATTCAGAGAAACAGATCAATTTTAAACCTTTTGTTATATTATATAGTAATTTTAAAGAGATAGGTTCTCATTTAAATTGTCCTCTCTTTTTTCATTTTTGCCCATCCTTGAAGAATTCTCATGTTCATTTCTGCTGCTGATAGTTCTTATCCCCAAAAGATCTTCCCATAAAAGGACACTCCTGCTAATTTTCCTGCTACTGTTGTAGAAAAAATGTTCCTTTCTATGTTGTTCATGATGAATTTAACTGTCGTCCCTACGTTTCTTTAAAACTTCTGCAGTAGGAGCTCTGCAAGAGGCACCTGAGTCTAAGAACTCTAGCCATGCTCTCCCGTAGGCTAATTTGGTGCTTTTTGCCAGAGAGTTTTCAATAAGTTGCTGGGTTTTGGGTTTTTTATTGTGCAAAATCCCCAACCTCTGTGGGCACCTGAGTCTTACGCAGATCCACTCCAGGCGCCAAACCACGGAATCTCTGCCAATGAAAACGAGATAGGGCATCTGCCATGTTATTTTCAACTCCCAGTATATGTCTGACTTTGAAAACTATGTTATAGATTAAACACTCCAACAGGAATCTTTGTAATAGCTTCAGTAACTGTTTGTCCTTAGCTCTCTGACCATTTACGAAGTCTTCTACGGTTCTATTATCACGTGAAATAACACTGTCCTGTTCACTAACTGCTTACCCCAAACAGCCAAAGCAACTATTAATGGAAAAAATTCCAGGAATGCAATGCTTTTCTTCTCTGCAACCCAATTGGCTGGCCACTGTTCTGCACACCATTTCCTGTCCCGAAATAAGCCGAAACCATTGGCACCAGACGCATCTGAAAATAGTTGCATGTGCCAAACAAAGTCTTCTTCTAAGGACCAACGCCATTAAATTCTCTCAAAAACATTACCCACACTTCAAAGTCCACTCTCAAGCTAACACAGATCCTAATTCTGTGGTGCGGTAGCCTAACGCCTGACATGGAGAAACCAAGACGTCTAAAAAATGTTCTGCCCACCTTCACTACTCTGCGCGCAAAATTTAGGTGACCCAATAAACCTTGCACTTTAAAAAATGTCAGCTTCCTTTGCGTGCTCTAGTAATCTTGTCAGTTCTAGTATTTTCTTGTGCAAAAGTCTTGCTTCCATTTTTTATGTATCTATTTCAATACCTAGGTATGTTAGACAACAACTAGGACGTTCAGTTTTGTCCTCAGCTAGTGGTACCCCCAACTCTTTCACTACCAATTCAAATTCTCGTATTGCCAACTCGCACTGTTGAGATCCCTACACCCCCATAAATAGAAAATCATCTAGATAATGTGTCACTGCTGTTTGTCCAGTTCGAAAAGAGAAGCACCACTTTAAAAAAGTGCTAAAAGATTCAAATAGCTTGCAAGATATTGCCCAACCCATGGGAAGAGCGTTATCCCCCCAAAAATTCCCTCCAAATAGATACCCAGCAATGAGAAATCCGATGGGTGTACTGGTAAAAGCCAAAAGGCCGATTGAAAGTCACATTTGGCCAGTTCTGTTTTTGCACCAATCTGTCGCATCATGCTTAATACTGTATCTACCAATGCAAATTTGATCATGGTATCCTCTTTGACTATAATTTTGTTAACAGCGACACCTTGAGGCCATGATAAGTGCTGAATCATTCTGAATTCCCCTGCTGCTTTCTTTGAAACTACGCCTAAGGGGGAAACAATGTGATCTGGTAGCGGCCATAATGTAAACTGACCCGCCATCCTCCCTTCCCTTCCCTCTCTGAAAAGCTTCTTTCTCACAATGTGAGGGAATTTGTTTGCAGATTTTAAATTCTTAGCAAATCTACGGCATCTAGGCCCCTGATAACCTAGCCTAAACCCTTCTCTGAACCCCCATTCCAACATTGTTGCTTGATTTGTTTCAGGATAAAACTTTAAGCAATGACATAAAGCTTCCACATTAATTGGTGTAAAACCTTTTGTTCTCAGATTGAACTGCATAGCCTCTTCCTCTGTTTTGGTTAAACCCTACCCCCCCAATTGGAATGATCTCCGAAGCATTGCATGATGGCATGTTTCCCACCACACCTGGAACATTCGTGTTTATATTTGCAGGGGTTTCTCTGACAGTATTATTAAAGTTCCACCAGGCATAGAGACAAATGTTTTAGACTTATTCCACATGCCCCCTCCCCCCCCCCCGAGGTGGGTCTGTTTTGAAAGGGCCGATTAGGAAATGCCAAGCCACTTGCTTTATGCATTGAAGGTGGAGATCGCTGAGGGTACATCCATTGGACCCAGAGTTCATTATCTACCTCCCCCCAAGGTTTTTCTGGAATTAAAACTAATCTAGCCCAAAACTCCTCTTCGTAATGGAACCAGGCGTTACCTCCAAACTCTGTAAAAGCTTTCCTTATTGTATCTAGATGTTTGAATATCGCCACTGATCTGTCAGGGAACTTTTCGCAATGCACACTTGCGAAAATGAGGAAGGCCGATGTCCATGAATCAATGTTCGTTGGTACCCTTGGCCTCGGCCTTTTTGCCAACTCCCATGCTTCCTCCCCTGAACCTTCTTTTGACTATTTCCCTATGAAGGAGCTTGAAAATCAAGCAGGAGACATCAACAGATGACACACCGAGGCCATCCCCGCCTTATCCCCGTGGGGAAACATAATTTACCACGAAGGCATTACCACTACTAACATTTACCACGTGACACTTACCACGCAGGGTGCCTTCCACGCAGGGTGCCTTCCACGACGTCTTTACCACGGGCTGGGGGGGAGACGTGGCATTCCTTCAAGTCGATCTGCGTGGGCATGGGGGGGGGCAGGGAGGGGGGGGGGGCTCGGAGGGGGGCTGGGGGGGGTCTCCCCCCCCAAAAATAACAAGCAGGTTACTTTATAAAAAAAACGAACATAAATTAAAAAGAAAAAGGAAAGAGCCTCCCCCAAAGACGTGCCGTGTACGTCAAAAAAGCAGTCCTTTTTTTATTTTGGTATACGTGTTTTGACGCTTGTTTCAATGGAGGATGGAAGTAAGGGCTCGTAATTTAAAGTAAAATATGTGTGTAAATCAGCTTAAAAAACGGGTTGCAATCGTGACTGAAAGTGTATTTTAAAATGTACATTTAATTTGAACAATTGACCTTCTTCGTTGTATTTTTAATCCATCTTGGTTGGGGACACGTTTTTGAAGGGTCAGTGAAAGTGATAAAAGACAAACGCTGTCACTACGCAACATTTTTTTTTGTAACCTATTACTTTCATTGTGTTTACTTATGCGTCGTTTCTGCTTCAAAAACGTTTGGTGCATCATTACGTTATATGCGTGGAAAAATACTTAGTTTTAATTTTCAGCGTGTTAAAACCTCTTGCGTTGTTAAATTCACGTAGTATTGGCATGCGTGGAACTTGTTTGCGTGCTATAATCATATATTCATCCCCGTGACTCCCCACAACACCCCCAGCCCACCTAGTCTGATACTGGGAGAATAAAGCCCCAGTTTGACCGGGTGCGCCATGTTGTGTGCCCAACCCTATTAGGGACAGCGTTCGCCACCACCAACAAACCGCCCGTTCCCCCCCTGGATTCCCCCGCGACCATCGCCTCTTGAACCAGAGTCCTGTAAATCCTCCACCCGCCACATCCATTCGCCCTTCCATGCCCTCAGCAACCCCCCCCCCCCCAGGTTGTCGGACAACGTCCATCCCCCAAAGTTTGGAGTTTGGTTTCCGTCGGTGAGTTTGATACCGACATACACCTTGAGCGTTCGACACTGACAGCCAAGCAAGGGGACATATGGACAGACATAGGGGACACCATGCATATATACCTCCGCCAATAGGTAAGCTCATGGGACATGACAGAGTGAGGCACACTCTCGTACAATTAGCTTACTCGCATGCACATCTACGAGCTAGTGTGATCTATCCCACCGGGTGGAGGGCACCCCATAAGTTTCAGTTACGTTACAATTATGACCTTTATGCAAATTTCTTATGTATGTAACAATTGCCATAAGATTGATATGATGCCCCCACTTGGGACTCTAATTACAAAACTCTAATAAAAAGATGTGAACAAAAAAATGAAGGAGCTTGAAAACGTCTATAAATTCTCCCTTCCAAATCTTTTCTTTGGTGGCCTTATTTAAATGCTAACCCAAAGGCATTGATAACCCCTTGTATGGCAAACGTCTTAAGTTCGATTTACCTGAAGTTTCACTATCTATTTTATTAACTTTGTCAGAACTCCCCATAACCTCAACTTTAGCGTCACAGTTCTCACCCTCCTTAGCCTCCTGTTTAGCTGTATCAATAACATACTTTATATTTTTATTTCCTCCATCTGTGCCCACATTCTTGTCAACGCACAACTTTTTATTAGCTATCCCATTTTTAACCTCACCTGTTCCGCCTCAGGTGTTGATCTCTTCTTCGCTGAGTTTTGATGCTTGGCGCATAGTCTGCCATGAGAATTTTCGTTTTCCTTATCCGGTAAAAAATAATCTCTGGAGAACGTTTTTGTAAACCCCCCCCTTCACCCCAGACCACCCTTGGGCCATTTTGTATTGCCCTCCCTCTTCTTCAATTTCCTCTTCTTCCAAATCCTCATCACCTTGAACTTCACTTACCACCTCAATACCCTGCTCCCTTCCCCCTCTCCTGCTGCCACTTGGACATTCCCCGTCACCTATTCCCCCATCGTGTAGTTTCCAATTTATCGCTCTAGCATAATATGCCACTCTTTTTTAATCCAACAGCTTGGGAGAATTTGCTAGAAAATTCTTCCCTTCTTTGCTTCTTATGTTGCTTCTCTACTGCCCTTTATTTTGCTCCCACGTTGGGCTGCAAAACTCTAAATTTTGCAGCCTCCGGAAACCTCTCCGTTTTGAAACTCGCTAATCTTGCTTCATTGCAAAGTTCTTTAGCTACCCAGACCTAATTCCCTTCTGTTTCTGACATTGTCTGTGGTAGCAGGAGTGTTGTTTTTATTGTTGGGTCTTGTAACTAAAACGTCTCTGTCCTTACCTATTTCACAACACCCTGCGTTCGAAGTAAAAATAGCAGCCTGCTGTGTAAATATTTTACTTGAATTTTTTACTTGGTGTATGCCCTATCTGTAGTAAAATGTCACCTGTTTCACTGGAGACCATAGATGACAGGCCCCTTTCATTTGTATTCGCAATATGTATGGTTGCTGAGTTTTGCTGTATTCTGCCAAAAATAAAAATGACTTTCTTTGTTTCCAAGGACTCCATGTTTTTTTGGTCTGACTAGCTTCTTTCTCCTCAAAACGGCCACTAGGGGGAGAAGTTGCGCTATGTTTAAGCTCTGCTCTCTCCTTTCTAATCAGCAGAGCCTTCTTTATATTTCTTTTCCTTGACAGGACAGAACCTTGTACAGCGCGTGTGCAAGGCCTGCCCCTCCCTCTTTTTGAAGAGCTGAGGAGACTCGTGGCTGAAGAGGTATGTGAAGCCTTTCTGCCAAAAGTTTAATCTGTTGGCATTAAATCCTCGCCTCTGCCTTGAGACGTGACAGGGGAGCTGTCACTCGACTCACAGGCAGTAACAACGGCTGACACGCCGCCTGCTGCCTTCCTCTTTTGTTTTTCCAGGCCCACTCACGCTTCAGATAACACACCAGGGACAATTAAATCTTCACTCCCGGCTTTGCAGAGGACATGCAGGGCTTCTCTGACAGAAGCGGTCTGCTTCCATCGTGTGAAGTGCAACGTTAGCTATACAATATTAACAATTACGCCACCAATTTCACCACAACAGTGTCCCTACCTCACACCGCACTTCAACTGAGTGCGCAACAGTAATTTTGAGCTCATGAGAGCTTGTGCTAGCCGCCAGCCAATCAGGACTGCTCACCGTCCCGGACTGTGCTATCAGCCCGAAGCTGCCCAGGGGTGGACATTCTATGAATGCCACCCCCAGGAGCCCTCATTTTCAAGGAGAAAACAAAGGGATGCGACACTGTATGGATGCACAGTTAATGGCCAAATTATATAAATAAACTCTTATTACATGGATTTAACATTCACATTCTTAACAAGTATTTTGCAAATCACGCTTGTCTTTTGCATGGACGGTTGGCAATGTGGGCCAGTGTGCATTCATTGACTTCCCTTCACCACTGATGTGAAGCATGTCCAGTTTAAAATTCCTGTCCAGTCCTGTAAGATTAGGGTTTATAAATGGTAAGATGTTTTTGAGCTTGGAGAGTGTGATTGTAACATGTGGTGGAGCTGTCATGATTAGACTGGGCAAGTGAGTTATGTTATGTTATATGAATTTATAGCGTGCACGGCTACTTTAAGGAGTGTCCCAGCGCGAGCAAAGGGGGGGGGGATCCTCTACAACAGTTAATTAAAAAAGATACATTTTTAGGAATTTATTTATAGGTCAAGGGATCTTTTGTGTCACGAAGTGCAAGCAGAAGGGCATTCCAGGCCTGGGCGGCCTTAGCAGCAATAGAGCAACTGCCCAGCAGATGCCGGAAGAAACGAGGTACCTCAGCCAAAAGGAGTGTAGAGGAGAGAAGCACTCTTGTAGGGACATAAAAGGAAAAGCGATTTTGAAGGTAGGCTGGACCCACACCATAAAGGGCCTTGTGGGCAAGCACTAGAGATTTAAACTTAACCCTGGCCACCATGGGAAGCCAATGCAAAGAGCGTAGATGGACCCGCACACTGCTTCTTAGGCCAAAAGGAGCCTGGCGGCTGCGTTTTGCACCTTCTGCAATTTATTCAGAGAGTAGGCTGGGATGCCCACGTATAAGGCATTAGCATAGTCCAGACAAGAGAGGATAAGAGCACAGACCACTGTTTCTTTTGCCGGTCTTGGGAGCAGCGGAAGAAACCTCCTCAAAATTTTCAAAAGAACAAAGCAGTTTCCCGAAAGTGTCTTCACCTGAGTGGAAGAGGGTATGTTGTCCTCAAACCAAACACCTAGATTCTTCACCGGAGACCCAGTGGAAGAAGGAGGGGGAACCCCGGTGACCAAATAGAATCCCTGAAACTCGGAGGAAAGTTACCATACAAAAGGATTTCGGACTTATCCTCATTGCACTTAAGTTGAGCCTCCGCAAGCCACCTAAACACCGAAGACAGGCATGACTGAACAAAAATAACTAAGTCCTTATCTTTCCTCCAGGTGAAGAGGAGTTGGGTATCGTCCGCATAGGAGATTACCTTAGCCCCCAAGGCCTCGGCCAGAACGACCAGCCGAGTGACATAGATATTGAAGAAGAAGGGGCTAAGGGACGATCTTTGTGGGACCCCAGTGGCGATGGGTAGAGGGGCAGACGCGGCCGGAGGTAGGACTTGATCCAGCCCCAGGCAGCCCAATCTCTGAGAGAAGGTCTAGCAACAGGGAGAGTGGGACAGTATCAAATGCTGCAGACAGGTCGAGCAGCACCAAGGCTGCTCTCCCGCCAGCTTCCAAACACTCCTGAATAGCCTCAGAGATTTCCACCAGGACGGATTCAGTGCTATAGGTGGACCGAAACCCAGATTGTACAGGATGTAGAGCCTCAGCCTTCTCGACAAACTCAGTCAGTTGTCTTACCTTATCACAGACTTTGGCAAGACAAGGCAACAGCGAGATGGGGCGATAGTTTCCAAGCGTCAGTGGATTAACGGACGGCATTTTGAGCAAGGGAAGAATTTTTGCTTGCTTCCAACCATCCAGCACTAGGGCCTCGTGATGAGAAAAGTTTATGATAGTGTTCACCTCGGGATTAATGATCTCTCCAACTGCTGCCATCAGCCTTGCAGCACAGGGATCGACTGGCGAGCCAGACTTCAGACCCTTTAAGATTTTAAGGGAACTGTGTAGGTCCACAGGAGCGGAGGCACACAACGAAAGGCTAGAAGAAGCAGGTCCTGAAACAGGAACCCGTGATCCAGATGATGGTATCATGCAGGGTGTAAATCCTGCTTGAATCGAGCAGATTTTGTCAGAAAAAAAGGTGGACAGATTGTTGCACCATGCTGTAGAGGCGGGAACGGTACAGACCTGTGCAGCAGGTGTCAAGAAGCTCTGCACAATTGAGAACATTTCTTTAGAGTTATTTTGTGCTAGCTTAATGCATGCTGAATAATGACAACTCTTTGCTGAGGTAATAGCCGCGTTATAGGACTGATTGTGCTATGGATGGAGACACAAGAGCGTTGTGCTTGTAAGGAAATTGTGCAAGGCAGTAAATTGACTGCTAGCATGATCTAGTGCCTTTGCATCCTTGTGGTCATCCCATCCCTTGTGTAAAGAAGCATTGGCATAGCCAATAGGTCTCGCCTTTGGGACCTTATAAGTGTTTAGCCATGCAACAGTTGATGTTGTTGCACCAATGATATTGTGCTGCATAACTAAATACTTATAAGGTCCCAAAGGCGAGACCTATTGACTATGCCAATGTTTGTTCTGAATTAGGGAATAGTGTAAGGAATTCAGTGCTTATGGCACCAAAATTTGCGTGTCCTAGTAATAATCATGACTGTTCCCCAATTAAATTCCAATGGGTTCTTCTTAACGAAATTTAATTGGAGTGCAAACTTTATCGCACCCAGTGGTCTGGTGGCTGGCTGGTCACCAGATACCATTCATAGGACTACACTTATAATTGCAATCTCTTAGTGTAGGAATCACAAAGCTAAATAGGCACTTGAAATCAGGTACAAAATGCCTGATTCAGCTTGCCAGGTATTTGAGGACAATTTCCCTGAACCGGGGAAATGCTGCAACCTATGAATGTGAGTCTCATCTTTCCATCTACTAGCCGCCAGACAAGTGGCAGTAACTGATCCATTGAGTTATTGTCCTATTGCAATGAAGTGTATGAGCACTCAATGAGAATCCTCTTAGAATATAGAACTTATATGTTCTGAAATACTTGTGCTCGGCTATTCCCGTGAAATGTATGTAGGGCAAAACATTTACCCACATATCCTGACTTACAATTCACCTTTAAAATTAATTAATATTTACACAGGTATATATCAACATCAGTGGCAAATTTTCCTACTGATGTGGTCTACCTACCCGATCTCTAAACCTACGCCATATGTTTAGCAAAGAGTAATTGCAGCACAAATGAAATTCAGAAATACTTTAACTTTTAAATACAAATGTCTCTTGCTTATTCTCTTTGGTCGTATTATGATTTCTACATTTCTACATTGTTTAAATAACTGAACATGTACCTTCCTTGTTAATGCAACTTCTCACCTGTGTGATTCTTAATTCTGCTGGCTTTGTTTTAGCAAATCCAGTGTTTCTGCATATTCACATTGTTAGAAATAAAATCTATATTCAATATGTGCGAGATAGAGTGTCATATTCTTAATATGTATTGCTATATTTCATTTTTTGCACACATTCGCATTGCAGAGACAGGAATCAGTGATATAAGTTTACGATTTCGACATAACTCAGAGAATTTGTACCCTTTAAAATGATCTCTCATTACTTTGAAAATAATGCACCTCATACGTTCCTTTTCATTTTCTTTTAATACTTAAATTTTTTTAAAGTAAGAAAGGTGTAAGATTGTGCTAATTTTGGTAGACTCTGTTTGACTGTCAGCAGTCACTTTCTTATGTTTAAAGTATTTTTATTGAATGAAGACAGAGAAAGAAAATTAAACATACAGGCAAGAATGATTGCGCAATACCCCGGGAGGCTTTCCAGATGAGTGCGCCGTGCATTAAGTCCGTGCAGCGTAGCCTCCTTCAGCTTAAACTCAGCAAGTACCATTATAATACAAAACAAAGATAGTGCAGTCCCTCTGTACTCTTTCCAATTTTGCGGAACTACCCCCCCAACTCCCTCGCCCTCCCCAGACCCCCCCGTCCCCTACCCTCCCCATCCAGAGCTTGTCCTTCCTTTTACGTCATGCCCATAACGCTGCCCATCGGTGCTTCCCATTCCCAGATAGTGAGTTCTTAAGCAGTGTGGGCCATCGGCGGAGCGAGTCTCAGCAATCAGAGGTACCTTGGACATGTGAGCTCTCTAAATTCTGTGGTTAGTAGAGCATGGAATGGTTGCCACAGTTCCTCAAATTGTTCCACTTCCCCCGCCACCATAAGTGATAGTTTTTCCATACCCAGGACATGCCACAATCTATGAAGCCAACCCGTGGTAGAGGGGATGACAGTCGAGCGCCAGTGTTTTAAAATGTTTTGCACCGCTGATCCCAACGCTATTGCAATTTGTCTTCCACTACGTGACTTCAGGGGGTACATCAACCCATTTGGGAGGCCTAACAGTGTGTAAGCTGGGAAGCGGGGGAGCTCTATACCAAAGTGTGTGTCAATCTCATCAAGCACTTCTCTCCAGTAGGATTCTAGCAGGGGGCAGTCCCATAATACATGTGTCAAGGTGCCTATCTGTCCACAATCTCGCCAGCAGGTGTTTTCAACATTGCGGTTCATCTCGTGTAATCTTTCTGGAGTATAGTACCAATAAGTCGATACTTTGGTGAACGTTTCAGTGAGCCCTATATGATATGTAGAATGCCTAGCCCGATAAGAGATCTGGTCCCATTCCTTATGACTCAGCGTCCTACCCAGTTCTCGATTCCACCGCTCTCTGCCTGGGTTGTGAAAGTGGAAGGGTGGCGGCTGCAACATTTTGTAAAAACCAGAGATTTGTTTAGTGTTGGACGTGCGCGTGATCAACCACTTTTCGTACGGTAACAACCTCCTGTCAGCCAACTCCCGCACCTGTGGCTGTAACGCCCAATGCCTCACCTGCCAGTAACGCATCCTATCCGATTCAGACAACCAGAATTCCTCTTTAAGGCTCTGAAAAGGTAGAACCCCATTCGTGTCATACAATTGTGAGAGCGCCCTACAACCGGCTGTGCGCCAGTGCGTAAAGGCCCCTGGTTCCAACCCTGGTGTAAAGTCCGGTTTGTCCACTATTGGCGTAAACGGGGAGGGGAACGTAGTGAGCTCATGGACCTTGTAAGCGGCGTCCCACACTTTTAGTGGGACCCGCGTAACAAAGGAAGCATAAAGATTAGGAGGGCGGTGAGCCCTACGCAGGAAGGGCACCTCCTGCAGCGGGCGGCCTGCGATTGCCTGGGCCTGGAAGAGCCAGGGTTTGTCTGACTCCCACCTACTCCACTCCACCAGATACCTCAATGCGCCGCTTGAAAGTATTTGCGTAGATCCGGGACACCCTGTCCCCCCGACTCCGGAGCCAACATCGTGAGAACTCTTTTAATTCGTGGTTTGCGACCCTGCCAAATGAAACGGGCCAGGTCTGCTGGAGTCTGCTGGATCCACCCCTTAGGCGGCTGGAGTGGCAGTGCCCGAAACAGATACAAAACCTGGGGGAGGATTGTCATCTTGACCGCCGCCACTCTGCCAAGCCAGGATATCATGCCCTTGCCCCATCTACCCAGCTCCTCCCTGATCTTCTTACTCAAAGCCTCATAATTAGCCGTGACTGTTGCCGGCAACGTGGGAGCCAACAGTATACCTAAGTACTGTACTTGGTGCGACGACCAGTGCATAGGGAAGAGCCCCTGCAGCTCCGATCGAGTGGCAACCGTTAGAGAAAGATCCAATGCCACCGACTTCCCCATGTTCATGCGGAAGCCAGCCACTGCCGAAAAAGCCTCCAGTTCGCTAATACACGCGGGGAGAGCTCGCCTCGGATGGTCCAGGGAAAATATCACGTCATCAGCATAAAGGCTGACTGTATGGACATATCCACCCATTTTTACGCCTGTCGCGTCCGGGTTTTGGCGTATCTTCTGAGCGAACAGTTCCATATACAAGGCGAAGAGAAGTGGTGACAGTGGGCAGCCCTGTCTGGTTCCCCTCTCGATGTTAAATCCCTGGGAGTTACAACCGTTCACCCGTATCAAGGCAGATGGGAACCTATAGCAATTAAATACCATAGTGCAGAACTTTTCTCCAATCCCCATTCTCTCCAACACACTTTCTAAGTAGGGCCAGTGCACCCGGTCAAATGCTTTCTCAGCGTCGACAGATAACAGCATTCGTTCCCCCGGGATTCTGGAGGCTTTCTCCAAAATGTGGACTATCCATTTGGTGTTATCCACCGTCTGCCTCCCCGGTATAAAGCCCGCCTGGTCCGATTCCACCAGTCCCGGCAGGTGGAGCTCCAACCTTGCCGCAAGGACCCCCGTATATAATTTTAGATCAACATTGAGGAGAGAGATCGGCCGATATGAGCTGCATTTGGTCCGATCCTTTCCAGGTTTGGGGATAACTGACACCGTCGCCTGTAGGAGATCGGGTGGAATGGCACCCGAGGTGGAGAAGGAATTAAAGAGTCTGGTTAGAATGGGCGCCAGCACGGCACTGAACGTCTTATAAAAGAGCGTGAAGTACCCGTCAGGGCCCGGGGCCTTGCCATGCTTGAGTCTGGAGATGGCTGTAATCACCTCCTCGACCCGGATTTCCCTCTCCAAGTACTCTGTTTGTATCGGCGCCAAAGATGGGAGGGTAATCGTATATAAGTAATCCTCCGCATTTCCCTCCCCCAGGAGGTCCTCCGTATATAGCTCTGCATAGAAGCGCCGGAAGGCCTCTGCTATCTGAGCATCGTCAGAAACCGCCACTCCATCTCCAACCTCAATCTCTTTCACTCGATGACATTGGTGAGACTCTCTCAATTTATTCGCTAGAAGTCGGCCACACCTGTCCCCTCCTGTATAATACGCATGCCTCAACCTCAGCGCCGCATATTCGGCCCTATCCATGTCCAACGCTGACAGGACTTTCCTCGCCACCTTCCACTGCTTCCAGATTCTAGGGGCCCCCGTACGGTGGTGCTCAAGTTCCCGGACCTTTTGCGTCAGTTCATCACGTTTCTGACGCCGTTCCTTGTTCTCTGCAGAGGAGATAGCAATGAATTTGCCTCTCAAGAACGCCTTAAGCGCTGCCCATTGACTTGCTAGCGAGGTCTCCCCATTGTCATTATTAGCCTGGTATTCTTTGATCGATTCATTTATGCATGTCACCACCATTTTCTTATGCAAGAGAGTATCTCTGAGCCGCCACACCCCGCAGGGAGCCTGCGTCGACGGCAGCGTGAAAATGCCAGAGACCGGTGCATGATCTGACAAAGAGAGGACCCCAATTTCAGAAGCTGTGGCCAAGTCACGGACTGGACCAGTGACTAAAATGTGGTCTAGTCTTGCGTACGTTTTATGTACATGTGAATAGTAGGAATAGTCCCTATCTGTAGGGTGGAAGTGGCGCCATAGATCGTGAAGATCAAGATCCGCCAATTGGCCTTTTCCAGTTGTCGACAGTTCCCCCGTCTGTGGGTAACGTTGTGTTGATCTGTCCATAGAGGAATCGAGCACCATGTTCAGGTCCCCCCCTATAATGAAATGTCTGCCTGGGGACGCTGTTATGTCCACCAGCGCAGAGTGAAGGAAGCGCTCCTGATGGTCATTCGGGCTGTTTACTGTCCCTATAGTGAGCGTCAGTGACCCCAGTTTGAACCTGTACGCCAAAAGCCTCCCTTTCTGCTCCGCGAGTTTGTGGAGAACCTCCCCCCTAAAGGATCCAGACACCAAGATTGCCACCCCCGCTGTTTTGGAGTTGTTCAAGGAGAAGAACTGTGTGGGGAACTTGCGTGAGCGCATCCTATGGCAATCACGCGCCAGCAAATGAGTCTCCTGCAGAAGGCAGATGTCCGCCTGCGTACCCTCTAGTAGAGACAGGATCGCTCTTCTCTTAACCGGATTGTTGAGCCCCTTAACATTCAGGGTCACCACCTTAAGGGTCGCCATAAGTAATCAAACCAAAGTGGCAAGAGCAAGTGAGCAATATCTGTAAGTGGCAGAACTGTGGCCAGATGAGCCCGGAAGCCCCCTTCAGGGCAGCGTGTACGCACCAAGAGCCCTGGATGGATCCCCCCTCCCTACCCCCAACCTCCTCCCAACTCCCCTACCCTGAACCCCAAACCCCCAGAAACTCCCCAACCTCCTCCCACCTTTCCCTCCCCCGCAAACCACAACCAACCCAACCCCAACAGTTCCCTCCTCCCCCCCCCCCCCCCTCTTCCAGTCGGGCCCGAGGACCCATTGTCCCAGTCCAGTCCAGAACAGACAAGTCTGCGGAAAAGTATTCAAGTGGACTTCCGGCCATTACCCACTCACCCGCCACCCCCCTCCCCCGGATCCCCAAACCTGCTATTCCAGTGGTGCTTCATCGATCTCCCCCGGAGTCCTTTTAGGCTGTTAAAGCGACCTCGCCGGTTGCAGTGGACCTGTCCACCTCCTGGATCGCCTCAGCCATGTCCGCTCTGATGGTGGGTGAGTCCGGTCGTGCTGAGGACGCAGAGGGGCGCCTCCGTGTCACCCATTGCCAACCATCCCTGGTAGTGCGACCTCTACGTGGAGTAGGCACTGCGTCGTCCGTCGCGGTGATCCCCAAGATGCTACAGGTATCCTGCAAAGAGCGAAGCTGGTGGAGTGTTCCATTCCACCTGAAGATGAGCCGGAAAGGGTGGCCCCAGGAATATTGCGTGTCGTGGTCCCTCAAGAAATCTGTGGCAATTTTGAAAGTTTTGCGCTTCTGAAGTGTGATCGCCGAGAGATCCTGAAAAAGGGCAACCTGGTGTCCCCGGAAACTTAGGGACTGCTGCCGTCGAGCTTCACGGAGAATCCGCTCTTTCAAAGGATAGTCCGGCAGGAAGGCCAAGATATCCGGGGGGGGGACGAGGCTCGGCGCGGCGGTCCCACTCTGTGTGCTCTGTCTATCCTAATGACAAAGTCCGTCGGCTCTTCCAAAATCTCTCTGAAGAGGTCCTGCAGATAACCTGTCGGGTCCTCACCCTCCTCTCCGGATGGAACGCCACGGACCCTAATATTGTTGCGGCGAGAACGTTTTTCAAGATCCTCATTGTGTGCTTGGAGGTCAAGCTGCTGGTCTTGCAGGCGCAGCACCTCCTGCTGCAGTTGCGTGATCTCCTCATCCCGGGTGTGTCCCTCCGCTTCTGCAGTGGCCACTCTCTCGCCCAATCCATCGACTTCTCTGCGCACTTCCCGCACTTCTCCTGCCACCTCCTGTTTCAGTGCTTGAAAATCGTCCCTGAGCGAGCTAAAAAGAGATTCCAGGAAAGACCTGGTCACGGGGGGCTCGCCACCCACTGCCCCCTGGGAGCTGCTCACGGGACTCGATGATTGCTGTCCCCTATCCTGCCTCGCCGGGCCCCTCGTAAGCATGTCCTGCAGAGTTCGATCCCCCTTCTTATTTCCTCTGTTGCCTGCCATGACACCTCCTAAATTGCTCACCTGGGGCAACTCCAAGAAGGAGGGCGAAAGTTCCGAGCTAGTCCGGCCCAGTCCCGTAGGGAGCTCAGAGCTGCAGTGTCTCTCCCCCTCGTCTCGTCGAGCCCCTCTCCCGGCCCGGGAGTCGGGAGCGTATCCCAGTGGTTCGGTTATAGGGCGCCGGGATCAGGCATCACGGGCCCGCACCCCGCAGACCAAACCAGCCACACCCAATGAGGCACAGGCCTAGCGGGAGCGAGCTCGGGCAAGCTGCGCCTCGCAGGAGAGTGTAATAGTGTCCTGTCCACCCACCAGCTCCGGCTCCTCCGCCTTGCGTCTCTGCCACCACTCCGCCAACTCACAATCGTCGATTTTCTGTCCCTTTACGGAAACATGTGCGTGCTTTCAGGCCTCCCGTTGGCCAATTGCCGGAGGTGTCCTGCCGCCAGACCACAGTCCCGGTGTTACCCCCGGGTCTGCCCGGGTGTCCTCTCCTCACTCCGCTCTTGAGACCGATCCGCTCCAGCGGCCACCTCGGCGCCGCCCAGGTCTCGTGCGGGGTCGTGACCGCGCACCACCAGTTCTGCTCCCCGGCCAAGTATGACGGGCCGTTGGTGTGATTCAGACCTCCGCGACGGCAGCCGGCCCCCGTTGATGACCCCGAACTGTCCGGGCCTCTTCCTTGCTCGGCCCTCCTTGGCAGCTCAGTTGTTGCGGGGCCGCGTGTGTGCGGCGCTCAGGCCGCGATCTCAGGCCTGCTCTTCTGTTCTTCCGCCGCTTGCTTAGCGAGAGCTCTGCTGGCCACCTCCCACCGTCTTCAGCGCCCAGTCCGGACCCGAGTCCCGATGCTCATTGGGGCCCGTCCACCATCCATCATCGGCCACCGTCGCCGCCCAGAAGTCCAGTCTCCAGAATCGTCCAGGGGAATCCTCGGGCTAGGCCGCGTCCCCGGCCACTCTTAGATAGGTCAGCGTGCTGGGACTCCGCCTCTTTCCACTCCTGTGGTCGCTCCCCGCACCACTCGAGGCGCCAACACACTTCTGGGTCCCACTCGTGGCCACACCAGTAGCCGCCGCTCACCGCTTCTGGGCCATTTAGGAGTTCCACCGCCGCCTCTTCTGGAATAGAGTGCTGCGGTGTCCCGGACGGCCGCCAGGTAGGCCGCTAAGATGGCCGACCCTCGACTTCACTACTCTCGGAAACTCCGAGAGGCAATCCCAGTGCAGCTCCGGGGGTCAGCAGAAGTGCGTACTCTGGTCCCTCCGCGTCCGCCGTCACCCCAGCGCCAAACGGGGGGAGATCGGCAGCTTTTTCGCGGTCTAGGGCTTCGAGGTCGGAGGAGCTCGCGGAGAGTGCGTCCGCTCACCTCGCCATCTTGGCCACGCCCCCCAGCAGTCACTTTCTTAACTAATATGATACAATCTTGTGTTTTCAATAAAGATGCTACTTCCTGTAATATCTGTGAGCGGCTTGTGATGTCACTTCCTGTAATTACCCATTTGATTTTAGAGAAATAAAACAACTGAGCGCGAGGAGCGTAACAAGTACAAACAAAGCTAAAGCCCCAAGTACGAATAAGCCAGGGTTCTTTCTACACTTGCGTTTTGAAGCATATTAAAGGTCAATATGTAAACTAAAATGTTTATGCTCTCTTCTGAGTCAGCACTAGTTTACAAGCATTTGATTATCCTTGCGCACTGGTTACTTTATGACTACGGACTAAACAACTTGGCGCTGAAATCACTCACACCATAGTCTGTAAGATAAGACACGCATGGACCAGCACAGAAAACAGCAGAAAACTAGCCACCATTGACTGACAATTGCTACAGCACCTTGGGAGCAAGAGACCTATCAGAGGTTAAACTTAAACATGGGCAACTGTGAGGCTATAAGCCCTACCTTTTGAAATCATGGACTGTGGTTGACAGGCACCAGACACACACAGCGTTTCCTTTGTGGAAGCGAGCAGCAGCACCATTTGATTTGAAGATAATTACAAACAGATGGCGCCGATGCTCGCTCCCACAAGGGAAACGCCAAATGTGCATGCGTTGCAATACAAAGCGATGCAAAACATGCACGCGTTTAAACAAAAGTGGTGATCGATTGCAAAAGGTCCCCTCCTATGTAGAGCTTGCGCGCTGCATAGGTGATACCTAAAAAGGAGGTGAGGGTTGCTGGAATTTATTTGGCACAGTCTCGTGAATTCTATCTTGCATATGAGTCTGGAGGAGGCTTTATAGACTGGATCTTCTATATTTGTGTCTTGTACCAGTTGGCAATAGCCAATAATACTTTGTAGTTATTGGTTGTGTACATTGTCAAAGTGCCTGTGATGGGTAGAAGTAAGCATATTTGCACTCTGCTTTCGTAGCTAATACCAAAGCAGGTGCATTTGGTTGTATGCACACCCTGTTAATAAGAACAGCATGCATCTACATGTACATCATGAAACTGTTCTGCAGCAGGCCAATAGATGACAATACACGTTTTTTTCATGATCCAAATGCCGCTCGGTCCCAGTTTTAACAAGCATCTGCAATGCAATAGGTTTCGCATTCACGCAAGTTTGAGCTATTGGCATTGTAAATGACAATGCCTTTTATTTATGTTTTGGTTTAAAAAAAAAAAATAATAAAATTGTCTTTGATGCTGTTTGGACGAAATGAACAGCAAACCCTTTCAATTCCCCTCCATGAATCCTTTCTATCGGTACCTTTTGATTCTGAGAATGCTATCTATGAAACTGTGCCATTTTGACATTTGCAATTAGCCAGATTCTTGGTCTATAGTGATAATGCCCTGGTGGACGAGAGGCTGTGTCTAGCCACAACCTGAATGCTGGCAGTGGTAAAGTACAACAGCAGGTTACTCTTGAGACCTTCAAATAGATCACCTGAATATCATCCTGCCGCGGGACATTGTGCCTTTTTGTGTGTTCCTAAAGACTGGACTGCAACTCAAGAAATATCTGATGCATTGTTTTATTTTTGTATATTCTGTTAAGGGCTCATATTTACTGTTTGTCTTTTGTTATGTAAGTTAATTAACTGACGTTCAATTGGTAAGTGTATCTCATAATGCAAACGCCTGCATTTCCAGTTTGAAGAAAAAATCCATTAAATGCCATTACACAGTAGTGTTGGACTCAAAAATGGTCCAGTTGTATGATGAACTCCCCAACCAAATGTAATAGTTTATGGAAATATCACACACTGTTTATCCACAACCTCCCACTTCATTCTACCATTTCACAGTTATGTTGTTTTTATGATTTATTATGAAACAGGCTACATGGCTCATCCCATATAGTTAAGCACTACAAACGCATTTATTCAGCCACTTAAAAAATATATTAGTTGTTCGTACTAAGCCTAAATTCCTAGCAGTTTTTTTTAGTAACATGCATAGAAGTTAATTTGAACTATAAAGGTTATTTTGATGGTGATGTTAAAACAAAGTAAATAGACAAACATGTTTAAAGCATGGCGTAGAATGGTAGTTGCTGTAGTGAACTCCCACCCCGTGCTGAGAAATCCAGAAACACGATTAGAGTCCATTAATTTATATTCAGAACTTGCCACCTGGACCTATTAAGTGCTTTGTGTGTTATTAAAATATGGTTTATGCAGTCTTTTCTTACTAGTCCACCTTTCATCCAAGGAGTATGATATTGGTAGTTTTGTAAACAAGTAGTAAGTGTGTGAAATGAGTCCAATGCACAACAAACAGTTATCTCTTAAGCCGCACGTGGTTGTTTTTTTTGGATACACATGTATTGAGTCAAGCAAAAAGATGCAGCTACATAGCCCTACAAGTCTTATTCATCTCTTGGTGCACGACATCCCTGTCCCTGATGACATTATGCTGGGCTGTGGGCAGCCAGGAGGAACTTCTCTACACCTCCCGGCTCACCCCAAACATCAGTTCACCACTAGGATTTCCCTTACTACAGACTTTTCCCTCCTTCATCTCTCCTTTAATCATCCCAGACCTCAACTTACTACTATGATCTCCCAATTAACACTTCTGATTTGTTTCCCTCATCTTTCTCTTTATTACTCTCTTCAATCCAACAGACTCACATGTCCTTTGCTCAAATTAACTCGTTCCTTTGAGTACTAATACTATGCTCATATTTCCCTATACTAATTCACCACTAATCCTTTTGGGTTCCCGAGCAGCGTGCTGCTCGCCAAAAAGTGCTTTGACTCCTCGAGAGTGGTAGTAAGCGCTATATAGATACATATTACAATCACAATTGCAAATGATGGAATCAGATTGTAAACTAAAACACGAGGAGAGAGAATGACAGAGAAGGGAAACAATTGCAGAGATCAAAAAACCTAAAAGATTAAAGCACATCAATACGGAAAAAATATTAAAGTGTGACGGATAGAAAAGGGCAATGAGAAAAAGCAGGAGAGGAAAATGGAGAAATAAAACATTTCTGATTTTATACAATTAACAATTTTCAATTCTTTTCTCAAAACATTTCACTGGCACTGTACGGGCATAACCGTGATTCTTTCATTTTATACATACAATATTAAGGCTGCCACCTTACGCACGTATCACAAGCCTGCATTATATTTCTGTGCCTGTGCCCATTAAAACAAGCATTGGAAAAGCCAATATGGGTTGTCTATGAGAGAGTTATTTGTGTATGTTTTTAAGTAATGTTGTGTAGCAACATGATTGTGGATCAGGATGAATGAAATAATTAAAACATGCATTTGCAATGCAAATTAGTCTTTCATTTGTGAGAGTTAGAGGTATTGGCCCTGTGATTGACAATGTCTTTTTCGCTTGTGTTTTGGATTGGCGTGGAGTAGATATATGTGGTGTAGAGTGGAATTATGTGGGTTGAGTTGGAACTGTGTGGTGTACAGTGGATTTGTGGAGTGGAATTAAGTGGAATGGTGTGCAGTTGATATATGCGTATAGTAATTATGTGGTATTGAGTGTACTGGAATTATATGGAGTGTAATTGTGTGTCAACGAGTGCAGTTATGTGGAATTGCATTTTGTGTTGTGGAGTTTAATGTTGTGGAGTTTATTTATGTGGTGTTCTGTTGAATTTTTTGGCATGACGTGAAATTCTGTGGCGTGGTTTGGATGTATGTAGTGTGTTGTGTAATTGTGTTGTTGAGTTGAAATATGAAGCTTGTTGTCGAATTATGTGGCGGTGAATGAAAATGTGTAGAGTTGAATTGTGTGGCATGGAAGTGTCTGGTGTGGAATGAAATTATGCTGATTGGAATTATTTTGCATGGCATGGAGTTTATTTGTGTGGGTTGTGTTACCAAGTTTTAAAATGATGAAACATAATTAAAAAGAAAAGCGGCCTTTCATTGCACACACATTTACAAGACCTTATAATATGCAAAGACTTGTCCAAATATCTCAAATAAAACATGCATATTTAATCCCCGGTGACATTTGTGGTGGTGAATTTTAGGGTGAGCTTGATTAATGTGGAGTGCTGTTTGGGTTCCCAATGGTGCTAGGGCTCTGTACATCGGTGGCGGGGAGAATGTTCATCTAAACTCAGCCTTGAATATTTGTGATGGGAATTCTGATTTTGGGACTCCAAACAAAGCACCCATAGATGTGTATGTGATTCATCGGATTTTTAAATAATTCACTTCTCACCAGCCAGTGAGTGGGTTGCTTGTGAAACTGTAAACATATTAAATGCCCCAGCATTAGAAAGCTACTGAGTAAGGTAAAAAATATAAGCATGAACATTTATCTCACATTAAAGAGTGAAGACACCCGTGTAATGATGACAAGTATGACAAGTAGGTTGTAACTCCTTTATTCAAGAGTAGTCCTAACACCAAGGCACGTCTTTCTGCAGTCACCACTCAAAGTAACTGTCAACTCAACTGTCATCCTGCCGATGGTCAGGTAGAACACCCTGACGTAACAATGCACCGGCAGGTCGCGCGTGCAATGAACAGGGCGCGCGTGCAATACATTTGCTAGGTACACTTACATAACACATCTCCCTTCCCAAAACAACAAGAAGGACCGCGGGTGCACGACTGAAGCTTATGGGTAAGGAGGGGAAACAACGGCTAATCACATATGTAATCATGTAACTTAGCTGGAGGTTTGACCACTCTCCCATATCTGTTCACAGTGGGTTCATCTTCACAACTGACGTCCTGAGACGTAACATCTTCATAAACAGAATCATCTGAATCAGAAGTAGTATCGCTGTTGGTCTGATACCTGTACTCTTCCGATGTCTCCTTGCTCTGCCTACTACTACTGTCTTCCACCCGTGAGGCATCAGAAGTGTTCTCACTCTCAGAAGATACTTCGTTTGTACCTAGGGATACAATGTTAGTACCATCTGGCCGAGACCCTCCAATTTCTTCACGGTCCAGAATCCAATCGTAGTCTTGAGAACAGGAAACTTCGTAATTTTCCGGAGTGAATTGAGAACCAACCATTCCTTTCCCCTCTTTGCACATTGATAAAGCAGAAAAATGCCAAGTTTTTCCATCACTCAAAAGAGCAGAATTACAAAACACTTTCTTTCCCTCCATAGGTTGTGAGTAGTGATTTTTTCCCTTGCTAGTACCTCTGGTATTCTTCACTCTAACTTTGTCACCTGCTTTGATGACGACCTTTTTAGAAGCATGCTTGGTGTCATAATATTTCTTACCAATGGTTTGTGACTTTCGTAAATTCCCTTGTTTCTCCGCCGGAGACCAACCCTCTCTTTTGGGGGTAGCCCAACCTACGTTATCCTTGGTAATGGAGATCCTCCCCCTCAAAAGTACAAAGGGACTGGTACCTGTTGATACACATGGTGTAACCCTGAATGACCAAAGATTTTTGATAAGTTGTTTTCTCCATGACATGTGAATTTGATTTGCTAGTTGAATGATTCCTTTAATCACCCGATTGAACCTTTCAACGGCACCATTACCTGCAGGATGATAAACAGACGTGGTTTTGTGTTCTACCCCATGTTTCTTCAGAAATTCTTTGAAAATTTTTGACGTGAATTGTGGGCCATTGTCCGACACAATGCAATTTGGAAGGCCCTCTCTTAGGTATAGCTTGCGCAAAAAAGAAATGCGTTACTTACCTGTAACAGCAGTTATCCAGTATTGGTGTCTTTCATAGATTCACATGCCTGAATCATTCCCCGTCGCCGAGACGGGAGCCTCCGGTACATAAAAAAGTAATGTCCTATAGACATACATAGAGAAAATAGGCCTAAGGGCCTCCCCTTAGTAGCCTTTCTTCGTCCTTATGTAAAAAGGACCAGACTCTCACAGTTAGCCAATCAGCTCCGACCTCCCTCTAGAACCTTCCTGGGAGGAGCCTCAGTCCCTCAGATTTTCGTACGCACCCAGCTAGGTTGGCGTAATACTGTCAGAGAGGGATGTGAGCCCTTCCAGGGGAGGCGGGAGGGTTGCATGTGAATCTATGAAAGACACCAATACTGGATAACTGCTGTTACAGGTAAGTAACGCATTTCTTATCCAGTATTTGGGTGTCTTTCATAGATTCACATGCCTGAATCAGAGTAGCTAGCAATTATATATGCACATTTGTGATGCAAGTTGCTCTGCAGTCATGTCAGACAATATACATATCATCAATAACATGGGAAAAACAGCGTAAGCAGAATCTTACAATCATAAGGAATGTGCATACCTGGAAGGTGGGATGTAGGAAGGCTCACCTCACTGAAAGAGATGGCGCAGCACCGCCTGGCCCACTGCCGCGTCCTTCTGAAGCTCGATATCCAGGCAGTAGTGTCTGGAGAAAGTGTGCGGAGACTTCCAGGTCGCCACGCGGCATATGTCCAAGATTGGCACTCCAGCGAATAGCGCCGCTGACGTGGACATCGCCCTGGTGGAATGAGCAGTAACACGATCAGTCAAAGGCCGCCCGGCCTGGTCGTGGCAGAATGCAATCGCCGAGGCGATCCATCTGGAGATGCTCTGTTTCGTAAGAGGCAGGCCCAATCTTGGGCTGCTGTATGCCACGAACAGTTGTGTAGACTTTCTGAGGTCCTTGGTTTTATCCAAGTAGAACTTTAGGCATCGTTTGAGATCCAAAGAATGCAGTGCCCTTTCCGCCACCGTTGAAGGGTTCGCAAAGAAAGACTTAAGGGCAATCGGTTCATTGAGATGAAAGTCCGAAGGCACCTTCGGTATAAATTTAGGGTTCGGTCTCAGCGCCACCCTGTCTTGCCTGAATTGCATATATGGTTCCTGAATGGACAATGCTTGTAGCTCGCTAACTCTCCTGGCCGATGTCAGAGCGAGCAAGAGCGCTGTTTTCCAAGAGATGTGTTTGATAGATGCCCGATGAATGGGTTCAAACGGATGTCTCATGAGCTGGTTGAGCACCAGATTCAGTTGCCAGGTCGGAGGGACCTTCCGAGGCCTCGGAAAGGATCTGTAGAGCCCCTTCAGGAATTGTTTGACCAGCCTACTTGACCACGGGGAAGGTCCTGTGAAGGTCCTAGTGAATCGAGAGATAGCTGCCAGGTGAACCTTAATGGATGCATGTACTAGTCCTGACTGTGCCAAATGTAGGAGGTATGGCAATATCTGTTCAGGGGTGACATCAAGCGGCTGCAGGCCCTGGTCTGAACACCAAATGCAGAACCTTTTCCACTTGAGGGAGTAGGTTTTGTTCGTACTACCTGCTCTCGCTTTCGCCAGAACCTCCCTGCAGTCCTGCGGGATATCTAGGTCACAGAACTCTCTGTGCTCAGGAGCCAGGCCGATAACTTGAGCGAGAGGAGGCTCGGGTGTTGTACCTGTCCATTGGACATCGTTATGAGGTTCGGGTGCTGCCTCAGGCGAATCGGAGGCCTGATGGAGAGGCGAAGCAGATCCGAGAACCAGTGTTGTCTCGGCCAGGATGGAGCAATCAGGATCAGGGTGCATGGCTCCGCTTTCATCTTCCGGAGGAGCCTCGGGATCATCGGAAACGGAGGAAAAGCGTACGCAAACACGCTGAACCAACCGATGGAAAAAGCATTTCCCAGTGACCCTTGTTGGGGATGCCAGCTTGCATAGTTTGGGCATTTGGCGTTCCCCTTGGTGGCGAACAGGTCGATTTTCGGGACACCCCACTGAGAGAAGATGTGAGCCAGGGCGTCGTCGCTCAGTTCCCACTCGTGGGAGAGGGATCTCTGTCTGCTGAGGGCGTCCGCGATGGTATTGTCTTTTCCGGGAACATAGTCCGCTTTGAGCGAGATTCCGTGTAATACCAGCCAGTTCCAGATTTTCTGCGATTCGCGTGATAGAGAGAGCGACCGCGTTCCCCCCTGTTTGTTTAGATAGTGCATCGTCGTGGTGTTGTCTGTTTTAACGAGCACCGGGGAGTTCTGGATGCGTGGCAGGAAGGCTTGTAGAGCAAGATAGACCGCCCTCAGCTACAAAAGGTTTATGTGGAGCCGCTTCTCCTGATCCTCCCACTTGCCTCTGATCCGAAGGTCCTGGAGAACAGCGCCCCAGCCCTCCAGGGAGGCATCCGTCGTGATCACCAGAGGCGTCGCCGGAAGGAGAAACGTTAAGCCTATTGTTAGATTTTTTCGATGTCTCCACCATTCCAGACCTTTGGAAATGTTCGGCGTTATCCTTACAAAGTCGTCGAACGAGCCAGTACTCTGAGTCCATTGTCTCGCGAGAACTTCCTGCAAGGGGCGCATCCTGAGCCTGCAGTGAGGGATTAGGAGTATACAGGAAGACATCATTCCTAGCAGGGAGGTGTAAGTCCGGACTTTGAGGCGTGTACTTGTTGCCACAGCCGTGGCTAGGGACAATATCTTGTCCATCCTGTCCTTCGAGGGGAAGGCCCTTGCGCATGCCGTGTCCAAGGTAGCCCCGAGGAAGGTAATCCTTGTCGTAGGGGTAATGCAGGACTTTTTGAGATTGAGGGTCAAGCCCAGCTTTCGAAAAAGATTGGTGCAGGCGTTGGAGGATTCGGCTGCGCCTTCGGGAGATGGTGCCTTCACCAGCCAGTCGTCCAGGTAGGGGAAGACTTGATGACCCAGCTGACGTAGAAAAGCCGCCACCGGTGCAAGGCACTTCGTGAAAATTCGCGGCGCGGATTTGAGGCCGAACGGTAGGACTTTGAACTGATAATGTCGGCCTGCCACCTCGAACCTCAGGAACTTTCTGTGACGCTTGAGGATGGGGATGTGGTAGTAGGCGTCCTGGAGATCCAAGGAAGTCATGAAATCTCCCTTTTCCAGTGCGCCTAGGATTTCCTGGATTGTCACCATCCTGAACGATTGGCTCCGTAGGAAGGTGTTGAGCGCTCGGAGGTCTAAGATGGGCCTCCACTTGTCTTCCTTCTGTCGCACAAGGAAGAAGTGGGAATAAAATCCCTTCCCCTTTAAGGATGCTGGAACCCGTTCGATCGCTCCTTTGTGTAGCATGACAGACAGTTCTTGGAGAAGGAGGCATAGGTGCTTGTGCGCCCGACTCTGGGGAGGTGTATTAGGAGGGATGTTGGTGAATTCGAGAGAATGTCCGAATCGTATCATTTGCAGGACCCACCGGTCCGTGGTAATTTGGTGCCAATTGGTGAGGAAATGGGTCAGTTTTCCTCCAATTTGAAAGGATGGAGAGGGTTGTAGGACTGGCTGGAGTAAGTGGTCACTGGCGGCCGCCAGTGCCCTTCTTGGGATTTTTGCCTCTGAAGGTAGATCTGCCATAAGAAGATTGTCGACCTTGTTGCTGTTTGTGCTGGTATTGAGTTCTGTTATTGTACGAATAAGAGGACCTGTTCTGATAGGAACCCCTATAGGAGGACTGACCTCTGGAGCGGCCGCCTCGAAAGGACTGGTTTCGTGACTGCAAAGTGCCCAGTGCCCTGGTGGTATCGGTGTCCTTCTTTATGGCCTGCAGTGCCTCATCGATTTTATCTCCAAAAAGATGCTGGCCGTCGAAGGGCATGTCCAGCACCTTCGATTGAACCTCCTGGCGGAATGATGTAGCTTTTAGCCAGCCTTGACGGCGCAGAACAGCAGCTCCAGCAAGCTGACGGAAACCAGTCATGGCTGCATCAATAGCACAGTCGATTATCTCCGCAGCCGAATTCTGACCTTCCACAAGGAGAGCCTTGACTTCGGTCTGGACCGCGTCGGGCAGTTCTTGTACGTAAGGGGCTATGTCCTCCCAGAGTTGGCGATTGTAACGCCCCAGCAGGGCAATGGAGTTGGCCACCATGATGGTCATGGCTGACGTAGTCGTGAACCTTTTTCCTATCGTGTCCAGTTTCCTGCCTTCCTTGTCAGGAGGCGCGGACAGCGGGGAGGACGGGTTGCGGGAGTGTTTCTGGGCCGCCTGAGTAACCACCGAATCCGGTTTAGGGTGGCCGTTGAGGCAAGCCGCCGCCGTAAGTGGAGCTTTATATTTCTTGTCCAGGCGTGGCACCACTGCGGGTACAGAAGCGGGCGTTAGCATCAATTTCTTGCCTTGCTCCCATAGGAACTCTATAATCGGAACAGATTTAGCCGACTTTCGGTTCTGCTCTTTGAAGTCATGCAAAAAGCATTCCGTTTCAGTCGATTCCACGACCATATGGAATCTTCTAGCCGCCCTGTCCACCAGTTTGTGGAAGCCGCCAATGTCCACAGGCACCGAGTCCGCTTGGCGTGGGTGCGGAGAAGCTGGAGACGACGAAGCCGGGGATAACGCTACATATCCATCTTCGTCATGCGGGTCCGAGTGGACGTCTTGGACCTCTCCTTCCTCCAATTCTTCCTCCTCCTCCTCATCTTCTGAGGATTCCTCCGCCTGAGGTTGGACCTTGTCACGGGGTCTCACCACCTGAGGTCGGACCCGTTCGCGGTTGTCTTGAGCGGGAGGGTGATTAGGGGCGGACGCCGGTGTATGCGTGATAGGTGTCTGACTCCCACTGTCCGCATCTGGGAAGTGTTGTTTGTAATCCTGTACAAGGTACCGCAGGTCATTGACAAGGGTCGCCGGCAGGCATATCATCGGGGTGACCTCCGTGCGGACACTAGTGTGGACGGAGTGTTCCTGATAAGCGAACTCCTCATGCTCCTCATCAGTACTTTGGCATTTGACGTTAAGGTCCGAGATAGAGATAGAGGTAGCGGGACCCGGGTGGTCATCCTCTTCAGATTCCTCACTTTGGAAGATTTCCTGAGGTGGCTGCATTTCCACTCTGCTCAGAGACGTTGTTTCCGGGGTAATCTGCAGTTTGGCAGTTTTGCCCGATGTGGCCTGTAATCCTGCTGCCGTCGAGGGAGCCGTTGACGGTGTTAACGAGAGGGCCGACACTTCGACCAGTTTAGATTTCTTCCAGGGCGCTGGCAGTGCCATCTCCGTCGACGATTCTCCCGTTGACGGAGCCTTCGTCTTTGCTGGCGACGATGCTGCCGTCGACGATGACCTGTCCGAGGGTGGGGTAGTTGACGGCACCTTTGTCGTGGACGACGATTTCGACGTCGATGTTGTCGTCGATGCACACATCGACGGTGAGCCCGTTATCGGTGCCTTCGTCGACATTGCCGTTGTAACCGGCGTCTTCGTCGTCGACTCCTTCGTCGACGTCTTCGGGTTTGAGCCTCCCGTCGACGTCTTCGTCGTCGACGGTGGGTTCTTCGGCAGCGACTTTGACGACGATGGGCTTGTCAACGCTGACGTCGTCGGCGGGGACTTCGTCGTCGACAAGGCCTTTGTCTTTGACGACGATTTCAGTAGAATGATAACAGGTCTACCTGAGGACGAGGATGTAGTCGTTTTTGTCGTCGCTGAAGGCGACAACGCTGACTTCGTCGACACGGTGGTCGTGACCGAGGTAGTCCTCTGGGCATGTCTGGTAGTTGACGGAGCAGGCTTTTTAAAAGTTCGATAGTCTCGAACAGACACTGAAGATGTCGTGGATCTTGCCTCTGAAGACTTCTTGTGTGCCTTCTTAGGAGGAGTGTCTGTGTGGCCAGGGGAAGTCACCCTGGGTCTCTTTTTAGAGACTTCTGAGGACTTGGAAACACTGCCTTCGGAAGATTCCAGAGTGTCTCTGTCCTTAAGCCTGTCGAGCCATACGAGAAGGCGAGCTTCTCTGTCCTTCACAGTCTTTTTAGGGAAGGCCCTACATATCCTGCATTTGTCCGAGACGTGGTCCGGGTACAGGCAATATAAGCACAGATCGTGCTTATCATCCGCATGGATCCGTTTATTTCCACATGAAGAGCAGGCCTTGAAAAGGGCTTTCTTCTGTGATTCCGACATGGAAGAGGCCTTCTTTTGCGATTCCGACATGGAATAAGGCAGTGGAAGGAAAACACGCACTGTAAGAACAGTGTAGTGAAGCAGTCTATTGAAGATTTGAGATCGAAGAAGCACTTTCAAAGAAAGTTAGATGATTTCGAAGGAAACCTGAGGAGAGCTCAGGCTGGAGACTCTCTAGCACAATGTGCGGTAGAAAATCTGAGGGACTGAGGCTCCTCCCAGGAAGGTTCTAGAGGGAGGTCGGAGCTGATTGTCTAACTGTGAGAGTTTGGTCCTTTTTACATAAGGACGAAGAAAGGCTACTAGGGGAGGCCCTTAGGCCTATTTTCTCTATGTATGTCTATAGGACATTACTTTTTTATGTACCGGAGGCTCCCGTCTCGGCGACGGGGAATGATTCAGGCATGTGAATCTATGAAAGACACCCAAATACTGGATAACTTACAACACTTTTAGCTTCTGCGTCTTGTACCACTTCAACCTCTGGCCATTTTGAGAAATGGTCTACCAGTACAATAAGATATAACAGTTCCCCCTGTTCTCGAATGGGTCCGCAAATGTCAATACCCAATCTGACCCAAGGCATGTTTGGACAAGACAGGGGTAGAAGAGGTGGCCTCAGTGTGTGTCTGGACTTTTCAGAATTTTCACAGGCTGTACAATTCCTGACACTTCTTTCAATTTCTATGTCATAACCGGGCCACCAGTATGAATTCCTGACTCTACTCTTGGTTTTACCAATGCCAAGGTGCCCATCGTGGCAAATATCTAGGAGTTTAGTGCGTAAACCCTTGGGAGGAACAACCTTGCCATTTCTCAAAATCAAATCACCTTCGATAGACAACTCGTCCTTAAGTTGCCAAAATGGTCGTAATTGTGCAGGAATTTTTCTCTTTTCAGGCCAGCCCGCTCTTATGTATTTTTTTACCTCAAGTAGAACATCATCCTCCTCCATTTTTTCTGACCACTCAGCACCAGAAATACATGGTATCTCTTCTACAAGCTATGCAGAAAGTGTCAATGTCTGAAGCCTGATCTTCATTGTTTGGTAGAGGTAAAGGGCTTAAATAGTCCGCAACCTTGTTTTTCACACCAGGAAGATATTCAACTTCATAGTTATATTCTAACAATTTCATTGAAATGCGTGATAAACGGGGGAAAGCAACTGGAAGACCCTTTGTAGAAAGCACCTTTACTAAGGGTTTGTGATCACTTCTAAGGGTGATTTTGTAACCCCAGATGTATTGTCTAAAATGATTCAATCCCCATGCACATGCTAGTGCCTCTCTCTCAATCACAGAATACCTTCCTTCTGTGGGTGTGATTGAACGTGAGGCAAATGCAACGGTAACCTCTTTTCCTTCTCCATTAACCTGTGAGAGTACCGTTCCTAACCCCTTATTGCTTGCATCAGTGGTCACTATGCTTTTGAACGAGGGGTTGAACTCTTGGAGAGATGGGGTATCGCAAATGCAAGTAGCATTCCACTCAAATTTACTCTTCTGTTTTGTGAGTTCTCTTAAATGTACGGTTTTAGAAGAGAAGTTCTTTAAAATTTGGCATAAAATTCTGAAAGGCCTAGGAACGCTCTGACCTCTTCCTTGTTTTTGGGTGAGGGGGCTTCCCTAATTTCTGACAGCAGCTCTTTTTTTGGTTTTATGCCATTTCCATCAATTTCATGCCCCAAGTAGGCGACTTTATTTGCAGCAAATTTGCACTTACGCAAATCCGCTGTAAGCCCATGATGTTCTAGCACCCCTAGGACTCTGTTTAAGTTGAGCATCATGTTCACCTCTGCTGGTGCCTGTTACCATGATGTCATCCTGAAAAATTAGGAGATTTTTCTCCCCCCTAAAAAGTTCACTCATCAAACTCTGAAACATGGCTGCAGCAGAAGCCAGTCCAAATGGTACTCTCTTAAACCTGAAACACCCCAAAGTCGTTATAAATGTGGTAAGGCTCCTGTTTTTGGGATATAAAGCCACTTGGTGGTAGGCTGAACTTAGATCAATGGTAGAAAACCATTTAGCACCATTAGTATGAGACAGCATTTCACTAATTTTTGGGAAAGGGAATTGATCCACCAGAATGTTTTTATTGAGATCACGAAGATCAATACATAGACGGAGCTTGCCGTTGGGCTTCTTCGCGATAACTAAAGGCGAAACTCACTCTGCTGATTCAACCGGCTCAATGATGCCCTCTTTCTGTAATTTTATTAGTTCATTTTCCACATCGCCAATGATGGAAAACAGTATGTTTCTTGACTTGTGTATACAAGGCACAGCATCTCTTTTAAGTTTAATTTCATGGACAAAACCTTTAAGTTTCCCAATGTTCTCGGAAAACACCTTTTCTTGAAGAAGTTATTGCATTCTTCCTCTGTTTGTAAGATAAGAATGGGATCCGGACTGTTAGGATCCAGAATTATACCCAATTCTCCTTGGTCAATCCACCCTAACACAGAAGGACCCACCTTGGAGACATACAGTTTGCCAACTGTTTGGCGAGACTTAAATTGGAACTCTAGTTCCCTGTAACCCAACATTTCAATTGGATCATAATTAAATGATTTTGGGAAAATATCTGGGTTCTTTAACTTCTTCCCAATGACTGGAACAAATCTCTCCAACCATACCTTTTCGTTAACGATAGTATATGGTGAGCCTGAATTAGCAACAATTGAAATATCTACCCCGCCAATGTTCATGTCACATACTGGTTTCTTTTTTTTGTTACCACCATCTTCAACATTCAACATAAATAAATTAATATCTTCTTCATCAGAAGATGTAAAATCTTCTTTTTCATCATAAACTACTGCTTTTACATTTCTTCCCCCTTTTTGTTTCTTTGGACACATGGCACTGAAATGTCCTACCATACCACAATTAGAGCATTTTTGTCTTACAGCTGGACACGATCTGTCGTTAGCCAAATGGTATCTACTGCCACATCTAAAACATTTCCTGTCATCTGAAAGTTTAGCTCTGTAGCTAGTATCTCTTTACTGTATGTAACTGGAATTAGGCTTACTATTTGCTTTCTTAGAACTAATGACTTTAGCCACCATAGATTTGTCCTCTTTAGAGGATTTTTCTTCCTGTAATACAGCCTTAGTACACCTTCCAGTTAATTCAGTACATTTAACAATTTCTACTACTTCTTCTAATGGCAATTCACCTTTTGCCCACAGTTTCTCCTGGACATGTTTATTTGAGGATCTCATAACGACCTGGTCGCGAACCAGATCATCATGTAATGCCCCAAATCTGCAATTCAGTGCTAAATTTTTCAACGCAGCAACGTAATCTTCTACAGATTATTCTTGTGCTTGTCTGCGTTGAAAAAAATTGAATCTGGTGACAGAAATAGAAATAGTGGGTTTGAAATACATGGTCAAATCTTCTAATGCAACCATGTACACATCACCTTGCCTAGTTTTTTTGTTGATGCGGTTGTAAATTTTCATAGCCTTAGCACCTAAACAATGAAGAAGAATTTTCTTTTTCTTCTCAGGGGTCAATTCTTCATCACCTTCAAAAGTTGATAATAAGTTCTCAAAGTACTCCCGCCACTCTTCCCATTTAAGGGCGTCATCACCTGTAGAGGGTATGAAAGGTAAAGGTGGAGATAAATTCCACACATTTCCTGAAGCCATGGCTAATTAACTTCTATTTTCAAATGCGGACAGATTTTGAAGTAAGTATTATTTTCTTTGTAAATACCTTTTTAGACCCACATGTACAATTCTTTGTTTGAATTTTCTTTTAAGATTATAATCCAACAAGCTTTTATGAAATTGTTATTCAGATAATGTTTTTAAAGTTCCAAACCTTGGGGATAAGCGTAGTGTTTCAGAACCAATTAGTTCTAAGTTTCAAAATAAAAACATACTTTTTATGGTGTGCGTGTCACCGCATTGAGTAACACGCGAATTCCACAACTATTTGCTCTGTAGTGTTTCTTTCCGTTCTTAAAACACTAAACTTGCCCTAGAAGAAACGCTTGGTTAATGAGGACTGGTGTGCGTATCACCGTAATTAGTGACAAGCACAAAACTCAGCTTCCGACTTTCCCAAAATGGCCGCCCAACGTCGTTGAACGTATGCGTTCCACTGACGTCACACAAATTTCTGACAGGAAAAAACTTCTTCACTGAATGCGTCGTGTAGTCTGGTCAGGAAGGCGGCACACGTTTCGAATGCAAACAGCAAAGTCTTCCCCTCAGGAAACCGATCCCCTCCGGCATCCGCTCTTCGCCGATCCCCTCAGGCATCCGCTCTTCACCACAACCCGGAAGGAAGGATCTCCACAAGCAGGGTGCACTTTCATTCACACCGCGAAATCATCCGACAAGCCAGTGGATGTGAGGGTTAATCAATAAACAACTCCACAGACAAAGGCTCTTGTCTTTGGTATCCTCCCGGTGGTAATCACCCAAAACACCTGAGATCAGCCGAAACTTTCTCCAAAACTCCCTCACTCGTACCGGTGTGGGTGAACCATGGAAACCCTGACAGCGTGCAGGGCAAACACAAACAGCCGGACACATCCAAACTCACCCGTTAGAAACGGTGAATAGAGCGACGTCCAGTATGCTGCCTCCCGGAATGTTCTATTAATGAACACAAACACTGTTGTTCCGCTGTCTCTATCCACAACGTCAATTCCACACACATTTCCTGCGTGGTAGAACAGCCATAATCCTGGAGATTCCGCTTACCTCCAATTCTTCCCAGCGGAATACAGATGAGATGGCAACACTTTGCAGCATAAGACGTACCCAAAACAACAGATTAGAAGGTTTCTGGTGGGTTCTTTGTTGTGTCAGGAATCCCGTTTCGTCGCCAACTTGTAATGGTGACAAGTATGACAAGTAAGTTGGAACTCCTTTATTCAAGAGTAGTCCTAACACCAAGGCACGTCTTTCTGCAGTCACCACTCAAAGTAACTGTCAACTCAACTGTTATCCTGCCGGTGGTCAGGTAGAACACCCTGACGTCACAATGCACCGGCAGGTCGCGCGTGCAATGCACAGGGCGCGCGTGCAATGCATTTGCTAGGTACACTAGCTTAAGTAAACATAACAACCCGCATCATTGCTTCTGTCCGCGCAGAGTAGGGTTACTTTTAATCCTGACCTTTTCCTTGCTGCATTTTCAATCTGTAATTGCCTTGTTTAACTTTTGAGATGTGAGATGAGGGTTAGATCTCGCGGGGGCAGTCTTGTTTCTTTTATATTGATGCTGATCCGCCTTGACGCCAGTGTGATTGCTTCGTTTGTTTATGGCTGGTGTGTTTGGGATGGTCATTCTCCACTAGTGACTTAGATCAACCGCCAAAAACAAAAATTAGACTTTCTTCCTGAGGGCTTGGAAGATTTGTAAAGTTATTATTACTGTACTTCCTGAGAAATGGTCTTATTCAAGTGGGATTCTAGTCTTTGTGTACACTGAACCCTAGTTAGCGTGTCTGCTCAGTAGGTAACGTATTCCCTGCTGATATTACTGTGTGGCCTGCCAGGTTGAATTCCAGCCGGACCAGCTCAGCCTTGCATTTATCCAACATAGATAAAATGAGTAGTGGTAAATTTGGTAACACCTGGTGTTACAGCGCCTACAGCTGCAAACCTCTGGCATTACACACTACATAAAACTATTTATCATCATCATTATTATTATGAACCTCCTAGTTACAGGTTTGATAGTGGCATGGCCTACTGACCGTTTCATAGTTCTCAAATCAGTTAAGTGAGTTGGGTAATGATCCTCACTTGTTTTTCTCAGCACTATAAACCTTAAACTTGTGCAAGCACTGCAAAAATAACCAGCTTCTTATTTGACTGTAAGACCAACAAGTGCACCTAGCAGGTAATCTGCTTTAGATATCACCTATGCTCATGTATTTGCAAAATCTAAAAGAAAATAAATGTGTAGATTTAATTTGCTCACATGGCTATCAGACAGTGTTGCAGAAAACAGATGGCTAGTCAGAAGGGTAACAGAAAGTGCATTAAGGAAGAGGTGGAAGGAGAGGGAAGCCTGCATTACAATAGATTGGGCCAAGAGACACATCATCACTATTGTGGACAGATTCTAGCCGCAGTGGAAGGCCCACTATGGAGTGGGGGTTCTGCATGAAAAAAGCCTTGTCTTCAGATTAATTTTCAAGAACAAGGCAAGAACATGCCGCTGCCTAAAGTCTAGAGGAGCTGAAGACCATCTGCATTATTGGAAAATTAGCAAAGAGCATAGGGGATGAAGAGGCATGGTAAGGCTAAGGGGAATACACACTTTAGATAAGGCAATGTTTAACCCCTTGGGCGCGGCCGCGATTCTGTGCCTGTGCGGCAGAATCGCGAGTGGGCGGGTTTATGATGGCCCCCAGCCGTCATCAGCACACGCCCACCGTAGTGCATGATGGCTGGGGACTGTCATCAGCATCGAAGGGGTTAAAGTATTTGTACCCAAACTCACAGTAACCCACTGAAAACACCAGAAATGGACACCACACCTGTTAGAAAAATAAAGTACCTTTATCTAACCCAAACAAGACCAAAACTACAGAAATCCAACCTACACGTATTAAAATACGACTTTAAAATAAAAGAGTTATCTCATATATAGAACTTGTAGAAAAGAAATAGCTCTACCTGGTTTTAGACAGGGCAGTGCATCGTGCACTTTATGGGCGGTGCCCTGGGCCTCGCTGCAGGTCTGGGCCGCACTGACAGCGCTGTAGTTGGTTTTCTTTGTGTTGCAGGACCTACCACACAATTCTCTGGGCCCAGGAACTGGGTCCTTTTGAATGCAGGAGTTCACACAGGATTAGAGGTGCTGGTCAGTGGGTTGCAGGTGTCCCTGAGACTTCAGAACAGGAGGCTAGCACACACAGCCCTTGGAGATTCTACTTCAAGCAGGTTTCTCAGTAAAGTTCCAGTTTTTGTCCTTTCTTAGGCACAAGCAGAAACTGCAGGCCAACCCAGCAAAGCAAACAACATCACTCCTCATAGCTCTCCAGCTCTTCTTCTTGGCAAAGGTTCCTCTTGAGTCCAAAAGTGATCTAATTCTCTGGGGTTTAAGGTCCACTACTTATACCCAATTTTGTCTTTGTGACAAGGGTCTCTGAGCCCAGACTAAACTAGTTCTGTCCTCTCTGGTGCAGCAGGAACACAGGAGGTGGAGACAGCATTGTGAAAAGGAGACACTGCCTATTTAGGTGCAAGGGAACTCGTCCCACAACTCTAAAGGCAGCCAAGTTCTATTCAGCCAGCAGTGAGTCCCCCAGAAAAGACAGGACACACCTCACCCCCTCCTGGTGGCTATCTACAGTGAATGCAAATCCCTAGCCCCTGTCACTCTAACACCAGACAGTCAATACTCAAACCAGCAGAGGCACACAGAATGGTTAAACAAGAAAATTCCTACTTTCTAAAAGTGCAAGTGAGCTAAAGAGCGATAATGTATTCAACCCAGCTCCTTGACTGGGCGTGAGTATCAAAAAAGTGTCAGCGCTCTGTCCATCATCTTTTTGTGCTTGCTTTGTTTGCCCTAAGTTGGTCACTATGTCACTACATTCAAGCTAATCTGGCTGATGAGGGGTGTTACCCTGAAACCGGTCCCAGGATGCTTGTTTCCAGGCCAGGGAAAACCCTGGCTTGGTAGTTCAGTCTGGACAACAGGGTCAAGACTGATTTGCATATGGCTGGGTCTGAACTGGGGTGGCGAAGTGAGCTAATGAAAAATGATGAATTCAAGCCAGATCTCTGACTGGGTTGAGTTTCTGAAAAGTTTCAGTGTTCTATCCATCATCTTTTTATGCTTGTTTTGTTCGCCCTAAGTGGGCAGGGTACGCCCAGACGTGGGTCCCTTGCTCACTTTGCCACTTGATTCAAGCTAGCCTGGCTGATGAGGGGTGTTACCCTAAAACTGGTCCCAGGATGCTTGTTTCCCATCCAGGGAAGACCTGGCTTGGCAGTTCCGGCTGGACCGATACAATGATGGACAGGGTCAAAACTGATTTGCAAAAGTCTGAGTCTGAACTGGGGTGGCGAAGTGAACTAAAGAACAATGATGGATTCAACTCAGATCTGTGACTTGGGTGAGTGTCTAAAAAGTTTCAGCTCTCCGTCCATCATTTTTGTTGTGTTTGCGCTACTTTCTAAAAGTGGCATTTTCAAAACACACAATTTAAAAACCATATTTACTAAAAGATCTGTTATTAAAGAGAACCTAAGCTCCTTGTCCCAATTGAAAGTTATGCTTAAAATCTTATAAAGCAACTCCTATGTTAGTCCATGTGACAGATAGCCTTTCAATAGTGAAAAAATAAGGGGGTCATTAAGATAGCGGGCGGATCGCTTCCGCCCGTATGGCGGGAGCGATCCGCCCACCAAAAACCACCTCCCGCATATAAATTCTCCCCCACCACATCAGCCCGATTGCCTACCGGAAGGAAAAGCCCAGGAATATGGTGGCGGTGTCTGGTAGACATCGCCATCCATATTAGTATGCAGCCGGGTACATGTCTTTCAGTGGTGGCGTTGCCACCACGTGATGGCAACGCCACCACTGAAAGGCATTCAGTCTTCGTCATTGGGGGCCTGTAGCGGGCCCCCAGGGATTCTGGGGGGTGCGGGGTGCACATGGGCGGTACCTATCGTAGCCCCCTGCATTTCAATGTACAACGTAGCAGGCACCGTGCGATGCCTGTCAAATTGTGCTTTGAAAGGCACAACTTGTTTTTGTGCCATTGCTTCGGGCGGTGCTTTGAGCGCCGCCCGCTGCAATGGTACAAATGCGCAATGTGCCATGCGCCCGCCATTGTGGCGAGCGCATCCTAATTGTGGGTGCGGGACCGCTGCAAGTAGTACCGGTGGTCATGATTCCCAGGGGTTTGCGCCATACTAATGACCCCCTAAATTTGCAGTATTTCACTATCAGGACATATAAAACACAGCAGTACATGTCCTACCTTTCACATGCACTGCACCCGGCCCCTGGGGGTACCTTGTGCCTACCTGTCGTGTGATCCTACATGTAAGAAAAGGGAAGGTTAGGGCCTCGCAAGTGGTTTTACTTGCCAGGTCGACATGGCAGGTTCAAACTGCGCACAGACACTGTAGTAGCTGGTCTGAGATTTACAGGCCCTGCGTTTACACAGTGCACTGTACTAGGGACTTACCAGAAAGTCAAATATACCAATCAGGGATAACCAATTTCAATAACAATTTATACAGGGAGTACTTGATCAGCGGTAAAGTTTCCAAAGCATCTAAGCCAGGAAAAAGTCCAGCACAGCATCTAAAATACAGGCGGTAGAGGCAAAAAATCAGGGAAAACCACGCCAAGGATACCAAGTCTAACAACCACATTGGCAGATTCCCCCCATGTGACTCATAATCTTCGTCTGTGAAAAAAGAAAGTAAGTTTAATCTGCAATACCGCTCGCTTGAGCAGAAACATGCCTAATACACAGAGAAACATGCAGCGGTCAAGATGTCCATCTGTTTGAAGCATGCAGTTTATTGTGTAAATGCGTCTATGCTTAAAGTTAAAGCTCAACGTACCGTGCAGAAGAATGCATAAAGTGCTGCATACCGTGCTGATCAATGGGGAAAGAGCAGAGGGCGCGCACGTTGCAATGGGCGACAAAGGAGGAACCATGAACACATGTTGGCCTGTCCAAAGGAATATTGAGTGAAATCTCCTGAGCGTGAACCAAGCACCTAAAGGAGTGACAATTCCAAGCAATGCACCAATAAAAAGTCAGCATTCTGAAAGGCACACATAGAATGAAAGTCAATCGATGGGCTTGGTTAAAGCCCATATTTTAGATACATAATGCATCACAGAGCAGCGCATGCTTGACTTAAAAAGGAGATATGATATGGTTTTAACCCTTATTTTTATTGCTGGCGGGGTAGAAGGAAAGGCAGGGGTCACAAGGAGGGAGGGAGGGGATGGGTATGGGGGTAAGATGGACAAAAAACAATTTGGTGGCACAGCTCTGCCAAATAGTAAGCATCAGTGGTAAGACCAATGCAGTTTAGTGTGGTAGTCCTCATTATGCACTAAAATGTGTAGTCATGCATTTTTAGCTCCTCCGAACACAATGGCACTATGAGGTACAAGAAACTGCTTCCTAATGACAGTTGTGTGCTTACTGTGCAGCCAGTGAGCCTGCATAATATGGTGCTGCCCTCAAAGTTGAGGTTTTTCACACAATTTGGCATCACACTGTGCATTGCTAGCCTCAGACTCAGGCTTCAGTTCACAATAAAGCTTGGCCACAGGTACTTATCCACAAGACATGCCATGGCTCAGGATTTCAAACAGACACTGACAATTACATCCTCTCTGGAGAGTGATAATCCCCCCGAGACCACCCAACAGTGCACCGCCCCTTGCCCAGGCTGAGACTGAGGGTGATGATTCATCAAGGGGGCAGTGACTTGCCTTGTTGTATTCCGAAAACTGGAACCGCCTGCACATCACAGTTAGTGCAATTTAACTCAAGTTCACAATCAAGTCAGTGATTAAATAATGATTGGCAAGTGACCTGGCAACTGGTGGGCAAAACTATGTTTTTGTGTTATGGCATGCCATATGCTCCCCCGCAAGTCTAGAGTGAGTAGGAGTGCCTGCACCTCTCAGACCAGGCAGCGCTCCAGACCCTCGGCCTAATTTAGCAGTGCTGTGCTTGTACTACCTTATGCGCTAGTGTGTCGGCACACTGACAGACTGGCACCTGAATGCTTTTTCAAAATCCCCCTGCCGGCCCCTAGGAATTAGACTAGTCAATTTGTCGCAGAACCTAGAACTAATTGCAATACAGTTTCTGTGAGTGGATTCTTATTGAAATTTGGGGATCTGAGTTTTTTCTCCTGAAACGGAGTTTTCAAGTTAACAAAACGCGCTCTACATTTCTTGTGAACTTTCTTCCCAACACAAACGTGAAACTTAGGATATCTTTCTCTCCTTGCACGGTTTTTGAAATCCAGTCACTCCTCTTTCAGTGAGTACAGATAAATCGTCATCTTCTTGAAACACCACATCACAAATGAAACACTTTTCTACGTCCATTTTCACTGTATCTCACAGCAACTCGCAAAAACCTGTAACACATAAATGAAACATATTTGATTAACAAAAAAAAAACAATAACAACAAAGTTACAAAACAAAACACAAACAATAGCAAACTTTTTATTTCAAAAGTTAATTGTAATATTTATGTTCCTTCACACTTTGTCATATAAGTCAACTAAAAAATTATATAAACTTTGTCTATCTGACATATTCCGCGATTATTTGATATAATGGTCATCAGAAAAAATTTTTTATATTATTTTTGACTTTCCCGTCCCTGAAAACATATAAAATGATACCACACATGGGCATATAAACAGTTATACCCTATATCTCAAATAATGGGCAGCCATTTTGAAAATCTGCCATATTGGATTAATGCGTTATGATAAAGTGGTAGACTTTCACCATTGTTTTCTACGGAAAAATGTCAATAAGAATCCACGCACAGAAATTGTATTGCAATTAGTTCTAGGTTAGCCCATTTTTTGAACTAATTTGACTAGACTAAAGGCATCGCTGCCAGTGGATAGGGCCTACGGGCCCCACCTGCCGGCAAGAGAAAAACAACAAGTTTCTAGTTGTCACACATGCTGCTCTGGACAAGCATTCTAAAGAAGGAGGGCACAGTATAGCTGCCTGCTTGTGACCAGTCATGGCAATGACGTGCCATGCTGTCATGTTTTAAAAAGATGTTGCGGCTGCAAAGTGTGGCAGACTTTCAATGACCAGGGTGTTTGTACGCCCATGAAAGAGGGCGCAAAGTCTCCATCTACTCTTAGTCCAAATCGTCACCAGCAGCACTGAGTAGTAGAGCATGACGGCAGACAAGGGAGCAGCATCTCTACACTAGTTGAATGTCAAAAGGCAGCAAGTATGAGTCCACGCACAGGTATAGCAGGAGCGTCAGCCCACAGAGGGCCAGCAGAGAAAGTGGGTAAGTTGCTGGCTGGGCAACTAATAAGAGAAAGACAAAGTGACATGTCTGTCACTTTGATGTTTGGAGTGATCATGCTTGTATGTCATATTGTCAAGGTGGCTGCCTCAGTGGGTCACTCGTCAATGCTCTACTACTCCTGGACATTATAAGTGGCCTACGACCTTGATCTTGATAATAGCCCTCTCCTGACCTTGATCCTGCTCACCCTTCGGAATTTTTACTTTGGGATCTTTCCCGTGGAGACTTAGCTATTTGACCAATGCCCGGTGGAGATACCTGATAGCCAAAGAGGAGATGGCCTGCGGACTCCCTCTCGGCCGTCACCTACACAGCCGGACTTTGGGCAGACTTTCCTTAGTCTCCATCGTACCCCCCTCCCACCCCTACACCCCTACCCCTTCTCCCTCTATGCTCCTTTCTTTTCATCTTTAATGTTTTTCTGTAGAGACTTAGTTATTAGGCTGATGCCCAGTGGAGCTACCTGATAGCTATTGAGGAGATGGACTATGGACTTCCCCCTCAGCCCTCACCTACCCAGCTGGTCCTTGGGCAGAAGTTACTTTCATCTCTCTGACGTATCTCCCTCTACTCCTTTTCCCTACCCCCTTACCTTTCTTCACTCCATGAGCCTCGTCCTCTATGCTACTTAATTGTTTTCATTGGTATAATATGTAATTTATAACGAGTGTAATTTTTGCAACTTTGAGGAACCTTATGTAAAGCTCTCTGATACCTTTGGGTCTAGACAGCGCTATATAAAACTCTATAAATAAATAAATATTGTGGTTCTCTAAACCAATGAGAAAAGGAGAGTTCAAATCCAATTTCTAAGTTGTGATAAAAGATGTGTTTATGCAGCCAAGTTACATATTGGCCAGGCAATTCTACACTTTTCGCAGACAGTAATGCAATCATTTGTCCATGATGCTGCAAGAGTCAAGGCAGCCCTGGTAAAGCGTTGCCGGTTCAAGATTTTCTCATGTTTTTATAGTGAAGAGTGGTTGTGATAGTGGCCTTCAATTTTAGGTACTTAGCAGCTGTTTCAAGATTGTCTTAGAGCTCTTCACTGCTCAAAATCTCATATTTGGTTATTGAATGTCACTCATAAGTATACTTAAACCATGGAAATGTCACACACAAGCAGCACATAAGCTGCGATGGAGGCAACATGGGTAAGTGAGTGAATTAGGGGGGCAACATGTACAATGGATGGTGGAAGGGAGGTGCTCACAACAAGCACATGGATAAAGCATGTTTGATGCATGCAAACACTGGCAACAACACAACAGAAGGGAGGGTGGGTAAGGTACGGAACAATACAGGCAACATCTGAGGAGAGTGAGTGGGGAAAACAACAACACAAGAAAAACGGAAGGAGTGAGGAGGGGTGGGGTTGCAAGCAACAAAACACTCAACAACTGAAAAAGTTAGTATTGGTGGAGGTAAGCACAACACAGGCAGCAACTGAATGTTAACTAGGCGTTGAAAGCAACAACACAGAAACAACTGAAGAAATTAGAGTTGGTGGGGAAAAGCAACATTAAGTGGTGCAACAATGGAAGTAGGGAGGGTGGATGGAAGCAAGCAACATCATAGACAACAGTAGAATGAGGATGGAGTTTGGATGTTGCAAGCAACAAGTGCAACAATGGAAGCATGGTGGACAGGTAGAATCAAGTAATAACGCGGACAACAATGGAATGAGGGAGTGTGGGGGCAAGCAAGCAACAACACTGGCAACATTAGAAGGAAGAAAGGAGGATGGTTGGAGGAAGCAACAACATGGGCACCAGCGGAGGGAAAGACGGTGGGTGTTGCAAGCAAACACACAGGGAAGAACAAAAGGAAGTTGGATAGTTGTGGCAACCAACTACATTTACAAATTGAAGTGTTGGTACGCAACATGGATGTGGGAGGGACCCTGAGGCGGAGAAGAACATGAGGGAGCCAGCTGAACAATATGCACTTTGGTATAGTGCCGAAAGGCAAAGAAAGTAATGCTTAAAAACATTAGCAGTGGAAGGAGACAAGTAAGGTATCCAAAACAAATCACAAAGGTGCACCACTTAACAAGACAAGATAAACAAATAATAAATGATCAGGTCTGTGTCCATAATGTTTTTCTTTAAGTCTCTTTTCATTCACAATATTTTTTAAAAACAACAGCAAACACATTTCATCCAGTAATTGACTTCTTCAGGGCTGCAAATTTAACAAACATATATACACCAATAAATATATACTTATAATAAATGATACAAACATGAATTTACACAATCACAATAATAAATACAACATATTTAACCATTGAGACAGGACTGCTGTATACATAAATTATAACACAATGATGAACCACTTATTAGTAAATCAACAAAACATATCTACTTGACTTACATATTTTTTCAAGCATCCACCTGACTTACATCTATATACAATACTAACAAAATGTACCATTCCATATATATGGTAAATATATACCAGAAAGAAGGAAGAAGGGAGCATATAACACAGAGATTTAGAGAAAGATTGTGAGAAAAGTATGTGAGGTAACGTGATATATTCTCCTGCTCATAAGGCCAAAGGATATGAAAATTAGATATAACGATAGCAACAAACATTTGTCGCCTGAAATAAATAACAAAGAAGATTAGCCGTCCCCAAGGAGAGGGGAAAAAGAGGGAGAGCTACGCCTATGTCACACTTAGAGGAAAATCTAAATCTATGAACAATGTATTATCAAAAATACCCACCATGAAGGCAAGAAAGCAAGCACTCCTAGGAGGAGTCAGCGTCGGAGTGTCCATAGTGGGTAAATATTACTGGCAAGATTTGCACAAAACTTGTTTCAGCAGGAACTGTTCTGAGAAAGAATAATATAGTATGACCATGTGACCTTACCAGAGGAGACTAGCTGTAACAAGTAACAATATATAGTTACTTACTTAATGAAACGGGGATAGGTACTTCTCTTAAAGGAAAAAGACAATCCAAGGTATGATACCACCAGTACGAACCATTCCAAAAGAGCCTCACCATGATAAGATGGGCCGAGAATCAACAGGGCAATCACCTGGTCCAGCCGATGAAAGAATCATAATCTGTATTTCAAGTCAACAATGTTAATGAATGGGAAAGTATCAATAACCATAGCCCCTAGAGCACCAACCCCCTAATTGCCCTATAGTAAGAAAGACACAGTGTCAATTGTTATCAATCTGGGAATGAGCACACAAGTTCAGTTCAACTCCCAAGAGCTTGCAATGGGTTGTTTCATTATAGAGTCTGAGAAACCACGATATCAGTTGGGTATGTCCCTACACAATGACACACAAAACGCATAAGTACCCCTTTCATAGAACAAAGCAAAACAATAGTTTTACTGCTTGGCTAGTGGTAATGTTACTAGGTGATGGCGCTATAGAGGAGTGTACACTTTGCCTAGTTGTAGGTACTCTGGTTATGACTTTTCAGTGGTGCTAAAAGGAGAAGAGAACCACTATCCTCTTCTGGTTAGGCAGATGCCACAAGTTGCTTGATTCTCCTTAGCACACACTTTTTATAAGCTAATGCACGTATATACATGTGTTTCCACCATACATTTGACACACAAAACTGATTTTCAGTCCTTTTATTCAGGGTGGTTGAAGTTTATTTCAGGAGACGTCACAGCCGACACGTGTTTCGTCGTTTTGGGGAATGTAACCCCCGACTTTTTCAAGGCTGTTAAAAAAAGGGGTGATGTTGTAATACAATACTTCCGATTTTGAATTTTTTTTGACATCATTCTATAACTTCTTCAGGTCTAGGCTGGTGGTGTACTTAGAATTACAACAATTAGTGCATGGTTGTATTTATAGTGCTTAGATTGTTTTCATTCATTAAGGATTTTTTGTTTTAACATTTTAAGGAGTATGAGCCCATTAAGAGAAATGGAGAGACCTGTGAGCGTGTATTATTAACTTTATTTTACGGGGTGGCATGCAAGTGATTAACCGAGATATCTGTGAATAATAACTGTGTTTCTGTGAACGTTAACGGTATTTTTGGATTTGTGAGTTCATGCATATATATGAACCATGCTTTCGGTACCTATTCTCCAATGTGTCGTTTGTTCTGTATAAAAGGAATGCGGAAACAAAATTCAATTCCTTGTAGTCCTTGCCTTTGTACTTTATTTGTATGATCCTTATTATAGTTTAATAGTTACTTACATTTTCCGAGGTGATAATTCCAACCCTCGAAGGGGTTCTTGTGAGGATGTCGTGAATATACGGAAATCTTCTTTTATTGTGGAAACCAATATATTGGTTCAGTATTTTGCAGCTGTTAAACATGTATAGAGCTTTAGTCTAGGCTCTTGAGTAATATATCTTGTTATTTAGACCCTTCCATTCACTATGTGGAAAGGCCACTCGTACTATATCGTGTTTAAAAAGTATATTTCCCAAATTCCAGGAGTGGGGGGAAAAATTATACATATGTTTAACAGTGCTCCCCCTTATTCTACCCTTGTGAGTGACTCGGCTATTTGTTTCTGTATTACAGACCGCCGTTTTCGTAAGGTGCTCCCCACGTAGCAAACCCGGTGTTAATTCCCATTTACCGGATCCGAGTTAGAGTTCCGATCGTTTTGTATCACTCACTAAAGTTGTTTTAGTTAATCTCTCTTGCATTCCCACATCTCTCACGTGCAGACTATATTTTATGGTTGCACTCTAAGATACTTGGCACTAATCCTGCCCGTAGTGGTTCTCAATCGTTACCTTTTAGCCGCTGTCTTCGACGGACCGTTATTCGTCCCCTCTGCTGTTTCTATCTTGCAGTGTTTGTTTCGAAACGCTTGGCGCCATATATTCAAAATAGGAAGTGTTACGTGCGTCTAGTCACGGTTCACTTCCGGTTCATTATTAACGCATTGAAGTCCCATCTCATGGGATTCATTGTTGTTAACTCGGCGGCCATATTAGCCTTCCTACTATGTTAATGAAAGAATAGGCCCTCCACATTATTTTGGAAAACAGTTTTAGTAAATATGTCTAGAGTTGTCTCAAAGTTATTATCGAGTATGCTGCTTGTTTATATATACATGTACACATTATTTTTAGTAGATTTCGGTTGTTTCTAATTTTAGGTTTGATCCACGTTATTGTCGCCTATATTTTGTTGTATAGGGATATTAATAATATAAGTGTAGTGGTAACTTAATGTTAAATGATATCGTCTTACACAATCCTCCATGTTTCGATGTTAGCTACCGTGCTGGTATCTATCAATGTTACTGAAGCGTGATTCCAATTTAGTGGTTATACACATTTAATGTTTGGTGCTCTCTATATTGTGTGTGTGTTTTATAGTTCCCATACTTAAAAAAGTTTTTGGTCCAGTATCTATTATTTGATTTCTCCATTTAAAATGGGCTCAGAACAGTGTCAGATGCCATTACGTGGCCCACATCAACGTTCAACAATACAGGCATATAATACATTATAAGCAATATTCTTACGTAATAGTGATTGTCATTAGTACATGCACATAATATTCATCTGTTACTGGTAATTGGTTGCAACTATTGTTCTGCTAAGAGATCATGTTTTGCTCATGTGCCTAGAAAGTAATGTAACTCATGGTCGATGTTAAGACCCAGGTCAACACTTTTTAGTGTCATTATCCAAATAGCTTCCCTTCTTCGTAGTGCTAGTTCTCTATTTCCTCCTCTAGGGTGGATAGGTACATGTTCAATTCCAAAATACTGGAATGAGTGACTGGATGTTTGTGCAGGACAGATTGACATGTGTGCCGCCACTGGGTAGCGCATGTCACCTTGTTTTACTGCTCTGATATGTTCATTAATTCTGTCTCTTAATGGTCTCTTGGTGCTTCCTATATATCTTTTACCGCATTTGCAGTCTAAGGCATATACCACATATTTACTCCAGCAATTAATTGTAGTATAGATTTTGTATTTTTTGTTGTATGGTCCTACGAATTCCTTCATCTTTTTGTAAGCCCACTTACATGCTATGCACATTCCACAACTGAAAAAGCCTGGATCTTTTAACCATGTGCTTGTTTTTGTAGTTTGAGGATAACTAGGGCTCAGTATGTTTCTCAGTGTCGTCCCTTTCCTGTATGTTAGTGTTGGTCTTTCAGTTATGTATTTGTTTAATGTTGTGTCTTTGCTGAGTAGATGCCAGTGTTTGTTCAGACTTTTCCGTAAAACAGTGGCCCAGTTACTGTAACCTGTTACTAGTCTGATCTTATCTTGTTTGTTCTCTTGTCTGGGCTTCTCTTTTAGAGTATCTTGTCTAGCTAGTTTTTCTATTCTGCTTTCTGCTTTCTGGAGTTCTTTGTGTTTGTATCCTCTGTTTATGAATCTTTTGATCACTCCTTGTTTTTGTGTTTCAAATTCTACCTCAGTGCTGCAATTGCGGCGTGTTCTGACTAGTTCCCCATAAGGGATTGCTTTCTTTTGGTGTTCGGGGTGGGCACTAGTCGCGTGTAGTAAAGAATTACATACTGTGGTCTTCCTATATAGTCTACTTTGGATTGTGTTGTTTTCAATAAAAAATTCAAGATCTAGAAATGGAAGTCTGTCTTTGTTATATTCCATGGTAAACCTTATGTTTTGGTCATTATTGTTAAGATATTTTTGAAATTCCTGCAATCTGTCTGATGTACCTGTCCAAATCATAAAACAATCGTCAATATATCTTCCCCAATACAGGATATCTTTGTTCCATTCTGAAGCTGGTGGGCCCCAGACTCTCGTTTCCTCAAACCTCCCCATCACTAGGTTGGCATATGAGGGCAAAAATCTGGAACCCATCGCCACTCCCTGCTTTTGCCTGTACCATTGTTCCTTGAAAAGAAATATATTGTTGTCTAGAATTGTTCAATCATTTCTAAAATCATCTCCGTGTGTGACCATGCGCTAGCTGGTCTCCTACTCAGCATATGTTTAACCGCTGCCAGTCCCGTGTCTCTTTTAATACAAGTATATAAAGAGACTACGTCTAATGTGACCATTATCATGTTTTCATCCCATGGTAGGTCTGCCATGAAGTTATAGAATGTCAAAAAAATGTCAAAATCGGAAGTATTGTATTACAACATCACCCCTTTTTTTAACAGCCTTGAAAAAGTCGGGGGTTACATTCCCCAAAACGACGAAACACGTGTCGGCTGTGACGTCTCCTGAAATAAACTTCAACCACCCTGAATAAAAGGACTGATATTCAGTTTTGTGTGTCAAATGTATGGTGGAAACACATGTATATACGTGCATTAGCTTATAAAAAGTGTGTGCTAGGGAGAATCAAGCATAGCAAAACAATAGTATATATAAGGGATCAGGCAGGGGACAAAATGTACAGCCCATCATTCAAATTCCAACAAGGTCAGTGCGTAATGGAATTAACGCGATCTAACCCCCTATATTTCGTTTGTGCTTGGTTAAAAGCCCATCAGGCGTCTGGATACCACGGTTGAAACCATCAGTGTCCTCAAGCGCTGTCACACATTGTACGTTAACACCCCCCTGGGGGAGTATGCCCAGACCATGATGTAAAAAAAGATACCCCCATCCTCTCCTCAGGACACCTATGCACTCAATGCGAGATATGCTACGCAACATGACCCCATATGGCATGGACTCTGTATAATTACTCGGCCAGTTAACATATCTATTACAGATCCTAGAGCGGTATATCACCTTACCTCGAAATGGCTGTGATCCGGCCCAGAGCAACCTGGAGACACGTATGGTTTTGCAGGATTTTGATGGACAGACACACTGAGTAAAATAGTGATTTTGTGAAAACACTGAGACAACTTGAACTTGGTCTGTTGGACATCGACTGAGTGAGGGAATATGGTATCAGAAGAATAGCTGACAGATACCCTGAACCGCAAATGAATACTTGCAAGGTTATACAAATATTCAGTGGAGCCCTGTAGCAACTAGTACTGGCCAAACCCAGGCAGGATAGAAACACCTGAGCAGGTAGCAAGCCCTTTTTGATGAATGACTACAATTAGGAGTGACTTCCTAGACTTTTGATGTTTAATATCTCGCATTGAAGATTCAACAAGAGAAAATCCAGGGTGTAGAGAACAAGTGTTGACATATCTGGCGGGTCCTGATGAAGGTGGCTCCTATCGTTGCTGTTTGCCATCGAAACACGTTGACCAAGTCTTTCTAAAATCCTACTGTTTGTAGTGGCTCTGTATTGGGAAATAGACAAGAACCAACTAAACGTGTTAACTTGCACAGATAGATTGATTTGTGAATGTGTACGAAATATGAGTGAGTGGATTGGTTGTGTCAGTTCTCTACCTGGTAATGAATGTATTTTAGACCATTGATGACAATTATGTATTTTTTTTATAAAGTTTTACGCTGAAAACAATGATGTGAAAAAGTACTAATGAAAAAAAATTTAAAGAAAAGAAAACGAGAAAGTAATATGTATATGTTTTTGGATTTTGTTTGTGCCCTTGTTTGAATTCAGAGGTTAAATCCTTTAAAAAAATAGAGAGGTCACGAGGGAGTTATTTCATAGTGTATCCATCCACCAAATTGTTTAAGTAGCCCACAAAAATATGCTAACATGGCATAGCTGCGGCGGAGGTAATGTTCCGGGGACCGGAAGTTACGTCAGAAAGCCAAGATGGTGTAGTATGTAGTTGCCGTCTTAGAATAATAATTAAAACATAAAAAGGCTACATGGCTGCGATCATCGGGCGTAAGTTAATAATCTTACAGGCTAAACAAACAAAGCGTGCATATATACCAGTGTATGTGGTTAATTCTAAAATGATATAATGCTATTTAGCGGAAGTCCTCGGCAAAAAGAGGGGATCATGTATATGTAACCATTATAAATAATACAAAGCTTTATATACAGTTTCTCACCCCCATAAGCCAGTACTTAAATATAGGCCATCCTTACAGGTTATGAAACTGTCCTCACGGATCATCACAATAGCTCGATGTGTCTCGTTTCCAATACCCAATGAGACGTGCTACGCAAAATGTTCAAATGTGGCAGCCATTTTAAAGCGGTCAGCTTTTCGTCGATCAAACACAATATATCAAGTTAGGTGTGATTCCAAACACCCATCCAATATATAGAGCAGATTGCACAGCTAATTGACACTATTATGGCATCTATGGTAAGCCTATCCATTCTGCCAAATGTATGAGCGATATGATTATCAGATGAAATACAAGTGATTAGATTATCCTAACGGATCTTCACGGTCTCTCGAGGTGTCTCGTTTCTGATATCCAGTGGGACGTGCTAGCCGAAATGTTCAACACAGCCGCCATTTTGAAACGGTCAATTATTCGCCAATCTTAACAAATCTATAAAGAAAGGTGTGATTCCACACAACCATCCAATATGTAGAATAGATTGCACAACTAAGTTGCATGGATATGGCAAATGTGGTTAACCTGTCCATTGTGCCAGATATTTGAAAGATGTAATTGTCAGATGAGGTACAGGTGTATTTCCATATTATGTAACATATAGAGGTTATGGGTCACAACAAGTAAATTGGTGCAGTATTCGGAACTAAGTTAAAGTGAAAACACACATTTAAAGGCTACCAGTGTTAGCAGCACACATGGTTCACATACTGTGTGTGAACTATTCCATACAAGAGGTACAAGAGCCCAAATAGGGTATGTTGAAATACCCAGGAAAGACACAGGGAGGGTTCCCGAGGGTGGGGGGGAGGGAGTCCACGCAGGAATTGTTGAGCCTTTTTTCCACTTTTTTGTTTATTTTTGCACTGGGTGGCGGGCAGATAGGGAAAAATAATAATATGGTTCTCATTAGAGCATAGAGACAGGTTTTAAGAGGTGAAAAAAGTGCTTGGAGGTTGGCATTGTACAGGGAGTGGGAAGGAATAACTAAAGAATATGGCTAATATTCTCAAAATAATGTCCTGGAATGTAAATGGCTTAAGGGTGCTTCCCAGGCGGAGGAGAATTTTGGCATTTCTTAAGCTTTCAGATGCCAATATCATCTTAGTGCAAGAGACACATTTACGCCAGGAAGAGTGGCCAGAAATTTTAAAGAGGAATAGATGGATTTCACATCTGGTGTGTACCAACCAGTCATGTAATGTGAAGGGAGTGGCAGTTATATATAAAAAAGTGGCTCAGCTTAGGATAGAGGGCTCGAAGGTGGACTCTGTGGGTAGATGGGCGGTAAGCTTTGTAAAAATTCATAGTAGAGGTTATGCCTTTGTGTCTTATTATGGGCCAAACATTGATGATCCCGCATCTCTTAAGGAATTGTATCAATACCTGCTTGGGACAAAATATCATATCATTCTGGGTGGAGATTTTAATATCCTGCTGGACCCGGCCCTGGATAAATCACCTTCTAGGCCAGCAGTAAACTCCCCCAAAATGAGGGAGTTTGCCCATTTTATGATAAAAAATGTAGCATTGGTAGACATTTGGATACTAAAAGTGGGACAGGAGTGAGGGTACACTTTTCAAAATAAAAAACTGGCCCACTCATCAAGAATCAATTTTTTTTTAATAGACCAGAAGCTTAACAACAGCTTCCTTAAGATAACCCATCGTCCTCTACATTTATCTGATCATGCAGCAGCTTACTTGGTGATATCAGTCAAATTCCCGCCTGTGCAGTCCTGGTGGACTTTAGATAGAACCTTATTGCGAGGCCCAGAAATAGTAAAATCCTTAAAAGAGGAAGCATTGGTTTTCTTTCAGCAGAACGTTGGTACAGCCCCACTACATATCGTATGGGATGCATTTAAAGCGTTCCTGCGGGGGAAGCTAATTAATATATGAGCACAAAATGAAGAAGAATAAAATAAGGGAACTGGAACATAATATTAGCCAGATTCAGTGTGAAATAGCAGAAAGGGATCCTTCTCAAGCCCCGGTAATAGAGTGTCTGCAAAGTAAGTTGATAGAAGCAAAGAGTATTTTATCTGATTATTTAGAGGGGTTAGTAAAACAGAGATGGGAGTCAAGCCGGCTTGCAAACTATGAATTTGGGGAAGGTAGCGGGAAGATGTTAGTAATGAAAGCCAGACAAGATCGGGTTAGGAATGAGATAAAAGAAGTAATAAACAAGGAAGGAATAAAATGTATGGAATCTGAGATAATAGGAGAAGTTTTTGCAAACTTTTTTCAAGATTTATACACTGACGATGCAGAAGGAACATTAGCAGAAATAGATTGGTTAAAGCAGGATAATCTCCCCTCTCTAGATAAGTTACAGCAGGCCGTTCTTAATCAAGAAATCTCAAGGGAAGAAATAGGGGGAGCTATCGAGAAAGTAAAGAATGGAAAAGCAGCGGGACCTGATAGCCTACCGAATGAAGTATATGAAATTTTGGAAACAGAACTCATCCCATTCTTTAAAGAAATGCTAAACTCTATATATTTAAGTCAGATGCAGATTCCGGCCACCTGGAGTGAAGCAGTAATTACTTTAATTCTTAAGCTGGACAAGGACGCAAAAAAATGTGAATCCTATAGGCCTATCTCGCTCCTAAATCAAAAGGGGTTTATGAAAGGAAAACAGCTCTCAGACCTTACACAGGATATGGTTTGTGCAATAGATATTGCCTCAGTAACAGGGACCCCCCTAACTATTATTATGGTCGATGCCGCTAAGGCATTCGACAGAGTGAGCTGGCCCTATCTATATGAGGTGCTTAAACAAAATGGCTAGGGTGGAAACTTCCTTCAAGCTATTCAAGGTATATATGCTGCTCCCACAGCAAAATTATTAATTAACGACCATTTAACTCCTTGCTTTCGGATTAGGAGGGGCACTCAACAAAGTTTCCCACTTTCGCCACTACTATTCAATTTATATTTGGAACCTCAGGCAAGGAAAATAAGAGCAGACCCAAGAATCCTTCCTTTTCAACACAGAGAGTGGCAGATGAAAGACGCTCTATATGTAGATGATCTTGTAGTCTATACCGCAAATCTGTAATTAGCATTGCTACCAGTAATGGAGTTTGCAGGAAGTTTTGGGCGAATTTCAGGCTACTTAATTAATGAAGACAAGACTGAGATTATGTCTTGGAACAGACGCACCCCTGATCACCTAAGACATTTAGATAGGTCTCTAAATGGTACTGGGTTCTAGCACAAGGAGATGATAATGCGGAGACCTTAGCCAAAGTAATCTGGAAGCTGGACATGCCGGGCGGTGATATCCAAAAGCTTTGATAAGTATCTGTTGCTACACTTTGGGCCTCAGTAACGTCGGCTCCACTTAGGAGAAATCATTTGTTCAACCTCTACAGAACCTACTGGTCCCCCAAGAAATTGGCCAAGATGGGAGGAACAAGAAGAAGATGCTGTCCGAAATGCCAAGTTGAAAATGCAGATGATCTACATCTCTTTTGGCAATGTCCAGCCATCCAGATCTTCTGGCAAGAAGTGGGTAATGCATTAGCAAAAATGCTGGGCTGCAATTTTGAGGTAAGCCTTCCTCTGGTTATTTTTGGGCTGGATAAAAACAACTGGGGGAGAAACATCAGATGTCTGTTATTTATTTTAATTATAATAGCGTGCAGGGAAATCTGTGTAAAATGGTTTTCTGAACTTCCCCCTACATGTGTGGGCTGGATGAATTTTGTAAGACATATAGCGAGACTAGACTGCCAACTGGAGTCAGCGAAGATAGAAAAAATCTGGGCTCCTTTTGCTTTTCTTGATTCTGGCTATTCGCATGCTTGACTTCCTTTTTGTTTTTTCTACTTTTTTTCCTTTTTTTTTGTCCAAGGATTAAGACCAGCTCAATGGGTTGACGAGATCGGTGGTGGATACCATCAGACTCTTTATCAACTTTTAGTGGAAAGGGCCTTAGCATAGATCTTAGAAGGTACTTGGCGCTCAGTTCTCGCAGTCCTTCAGGAGGATCTTGCTTAAAGCCTTTCTCAAATATGAGGACTTAAAAAAAAGAGGTATCTCAATGTCACAAGAAATGTTGCCGAATTAATCCATGAAGACACCGTATTCAGATATCCAAGTAAAATACAAAGCAAGACCACATGTTATAAAATGAGAGTAATAGGGGACAGAGCAGGAGAAAAACAGATCCAGACGGAAAATTGTATGAATAAAACAAATACTTTACATTTTGTCAACAGTTATCAAGTTGCAGACAGGTATAACTAGAACTAAACCATAAGGGAGCGCATTGGCAGATACATCATCCTGCGTACCCATTTGGACCCTACTGTTGACATACAATCTGAGCCCAGACATCATATCCAGTGTTCAACCCATACCGTCCAATTTAAAGGAAGTAATGCATGTATTCATCACTATTATGCCCCAATTCAACACTGCAGAGTTCTTCCTTAGGGCTAGTTCCTTATTCCCCGCTCTCGGGTTGGCAGGTATGTGATCAATACCCATAAACCACAATTCATTGTCAATGGGGTAGTTTTCTTGCATGTGAAACCTCATAGGGTATTTATAATCACCATTGCGTATCGCACGCTAGTGGTCCTGAATTCTCATTTTTCGGGATCTTATGTTGCTGCCCACGTAACTTATCGCATGGGCAGCCCAGGATATATGTAACATACTTTGTGTTGCAATTAATTACATGATTAATGTAATGAACTCAGCCAGTATTAAAATTGAAACATTTGGTTTTAACTTTCCCTAATGTGCAGATGTTACAATTTTTACAGGTATTGAAGCCCATGGTTGTATGAGACAGCCAAGTGGTTGTCCTTGGCTGGGTGACATAGCTGGGGCACAATAAATGTCTCAGATTCCTACCCCTCCTATATGTTATTTTCGGTCTGGTGGCTGGTGTCTCTTTTAGACAAGATACCTTGGTGAGTGGGTGCCAATGTTTACATAGTACATTGTAAAATCTGTTGCTATGGTTAATAAATTGTGTATTGAAAGAGACTGGAGCCTTCTTAGATTTAACTGGGTCCTTAGGTTACAGGGGGATGTCTCTGGATAGTTTGGAGATCCTTTTGTCTGCCTTTTCTAGTTTCCCTGGGAGATAACCACATGCTAGGAACCGCAGTTTGGTCTGTTTGATATTTTCGGAAAAAGTCACGTCCGTGCTGCAGTTTCTCCTCATGAGTATCATCTCCCCGTACGGGATGTTATTGATTACCTGTCGGTGGTATGTACTGCATGAGTGTAGGGTGCTGTTACACGCTGTACTGTTGCGATGGATTGAACTTTGTTCTGAACAAAAAATGTAATGTCCAAAAAGTCAATTCGTTCTCCACTAAAATTGATAGTAAATCGTACATTGAAGTGGTTTTCATTGAGAAAGGTATGATAGTCTAGTAGATCTGAGGCAGGTCCATCCTAAAGCATGATCCCATTGTCAATGTACCTGCCCCAGAATATAATATGTTCCATCCAGTTTGCAGCACGACGGCCCCAGGCATGTTCCTGCTCATACCAACCCAGAAAGACTCCGGCATAAGCACTTAAGAACTTATAAGGATTCAATTTGACATGGTCTTATGTTAATCGGGTGAGCACAGTATTTCTATACCAAATATCACCCTTTTTCCTTTTCAACATCGGATACTAAGGGGATACCAAATATTATGGCTCGCGCATTGCTGTAATATCTCGTATCCCTTACATTTCATGGGCTACCATTCTGCCATTGACATGTTGAGGTGGACATTTATTTGATAGCAGACTACAGTAGCTGTTCACATTTTATACATCATTCCACAACATTTTACATCCTGTTCCTTTAGGGGATACCATATATAACGGGCTATGCCATCTATAATATTTGGTATCCCCTGTCTTTCTCGGGTTTGAACTTACCAGGATTTAATTTGACATGGTCTTATGTTGGTCGGGTGAGCACAGTATTTCTATGCCAAATAGCACCCTTCCTTTTTTTTTTAAAAACACATTTTATTGCCAATTTGCACCGAGGTCACAGGGCTCTGTACCCCAGAAGCCACTGCAGTAGCAATGTTACAAGCACAGAAGAGCAATTGACATTTTTGTAAACAACCAAGCAACCAAAGTAATTGACACAAGTTGGCCAGAAGGAGTTAGGCCCCACCCACCCCAACTACCCCCCTACCCCCAACCCCCGAGTTGCGCAAAGTCCACTGAGTCCAGTTCATACGTGGATACAAGACAGCTGAAAAGGAAAGGCTTGCATATTTTGTAGTGCTTACATGGGCAACCCCCGGCCACAGAAGTAGGCTGTTCCAACCCCATGCAAAAGTCAAGGCCGTTTTCCAGGCGGGCCTGTTCATCCTTCCACCTCCTGGCAATATCCTGTTTTGCCAAGGTGAGGCCCAGCAGCAGAAGAAGGCGTTTGTATGCATTACCCCCAATCCCTTCCATCACTTGCAATAAGGCGCACTGTGGTGTGCGTGGGAGTGTCCACCCCAAGACCTCCAATAGGCATGAAAATACCCCCCTCCAAAATCGATCCAATGCGGTACAACGCCACACAGTATCAAGAATGTGCCTTCCTCCGGGCCGCACCGGAGGCACTCCGGGGAGGCAGCCAGGCCGCCCGCCACAGCCGAACCTGGGTATAGTAGACTCAGTGGAGGTATTTAAATTGGATGAGGCGGAGGCGCATAGCAATGGCCTCCCCCTGTGGAGCGGCCATGGCCTCCCTCCAGTCCTCCTCCTCCAGGGCACCCACTTCCTCTTCCCACACCCCGCAACTTCTCTAGCGTTGGAGCACTATGAGTGACCAGGGACTGATATATCCGTGAGATCTTCTTGGTCTCCTAATCCCCCATGAAGACTTTCGCTTCCAATGGGCTGAACTCTGGGAGAGAGTCAAGGTCCTCCAGGCTGGGGGACAGTGCATGGCGGAGCTGTAGGTAGCGAAAGAACTGGGACCGGGGCATGGTAAATTCCCTCTCTTAAGGGTCCCGTCCCGCACGATGTGCCCCAGGGTTGAAATACCGATTGCATCCCATTCCCGAAAGCCCTGCAAGGCTGCTAGCTCCGGCAAACACCCATTGTACCATAACGGAGTTTCCCCAGTGAGGGTATTCCATCACCCCAGGCACCTAAGGGACTGTCTCCAAATTTGAAATACTAGCTTCGTCGGTGGTGGTAACGCACCTCGCAGTGATGCTGAGTAGAAGGTTTTGTGGAGAGTGTGAGGCTCCATCAGATGCCGCTCCAGTGCATAAGCCGGGTCCCCCCTGGCCCCATACCACCATTCATTAAGGACTAAGAGGTGTGAGGCCTGGTAGTATGAGAGGATATCAGAGGTCGCCAGCCCTCCACAATAGGTATAGAGAAAGCACGTGCGCCATGCTACCCGCACCGCACCCCCCACCAGCGCCGAATTCACCAGCCGGAACCATCTGGGCGCGATCGGGTACGGGTGATTCTGTAGCTGGTACAGCAACTGGGGGAGTGCAACCATTTTAAAGATCGCCGAACGACCGTAGATTGTTAAGGTCATGCGTGACCAGAGCTTTATTTCTGAACGAACGCGCTCCCAGACCGGTGCCAAGTTCCACTCCCAGGATATGGCCGGCACATCTGACAGGAATACCCCCAGGTACTTGAGCCCTCCCACTGCCTCCTGCAATGCGGAAGCCCTCAACCCCACATTCATCGGAGCTCCTAGGACCCACAGCGTGGACTTTTGGGGATTCATGTACAGCCCAGACGTTTCTCCAAATATTTGCATTCTCGTCCCCAATCTGTCTAACGCAGTTAAGAAAAATAGGACATCGTCTGCGTATAAGGCAATCCTGTTGGAGATACCCGGAACCCATTCGAATCCCCTAAGTTGCGCATCAATACGCACCCAGGCCACCAATGGCTCCATGGCCAGGGCGAATAAATATGACGACAGGGGGCACCCCTGTCTGGTACCGCGCCCTATCGGAAAACAGGACGAGACCGCCCCACCACCCGTGCCGACGCTGTCAGATCAGTATATAGAAGCATGATATAGGACAAAAACCATGGGCCGAAGTTGAGTCTACTCAACAGGGCAAACAAATAGACCCAGCTCAAGGAGTCGAATGATCTGTCCATGTTGGCCTGCAGGAATGCAGCCGGCTCCCCAGTCCGTCGAACTGCCGCCAGTGCCACATGCGCCCGCCGAATATTGTGACGCGTCGCCCGCTGGGGCATGAATCCAAGCCAGATATGGGTGCACCAGGGCAGAGATATGCGGCAAGAGGTGGTTAGCCAGTGCTTTGGCCAAAACTTTGGCCTCCGCATTTAGTAGAGAAATGGGGCGGTATGAGGTAGTGCTGCTCGGGGGACCGCCCGGCTTATAGAAGACCAACACCTCCGCTTGCCTCCAGTCCGTGGGGAGCCAGCCCGCTTTCCTGGATTCCTCCACCGCCGCGTGGTAGTGCGAGGCTAGCTGAAGGTGAAAACGACGAAAGAATTCACTAGGGAACTGAGAGCTGGAAACACGCCGAACTCAGCGCTCTACTCAAGAAACCAACAGCGGACCCCACCGACCTCAAGAACTACCGCCCCATCTCGCTCCTCCCGTTTCCAGCCAAAGTCATCGAGAAGACCGTCAACAAGCAGATGGCCGCCTTCCTCGAGACGAACGGATCCCTCGACCCCTCACAGTCCGGCTTCCGAGCCAGTCACAGCACCGAGACCGCCCTCATCGCCGCCACCGATGACATCCGAGCCCTGATGGACAATGGAGAAACAGCGTCCCTCATCCTCCTAGACCTCTCCGCGGCATTCAACACGGTCTGCCACCGCACCCTAGTACGGCGCCTCAGCAACATCGGAATCCAGGACAAGGCGCTGGAATGGATCATCTCCTTCCTCGACGGAAGAACACAGAGAGTCCGCCTACCACCGTACAAGTCAGAGGCCTCCGAAGTCATCTGCGGCGTCCCTCAAGGATCATCTCTGAGCCCCACCCTCTTCAACGTCTACATGAGCCCCCTCGCGGCCATCGTACTCAAACACAACCTCAGCATAATCTCCTACGCCGACGACACCCAGCTGATCCTCTCCCTGACCAACGACCCCACCGCCGCCAGAGCCAACCTGCACGAAGGGATGAAAGAGGTAGCCGAGTGGATGACGACCAGCCGCCTGAAACTGAACTCGGACAAGACGGAGGTCCTCATCCTGGGCCCCTCACCCTCCGCCTGGGACGACTCCTGGTGGCCTCCCGCCCTGGGCACCGCACCCAAACCGACAGACCATGCACGCAACCTGGGCTTCATCCTGGACTCCTCCCTCTCCATGACCAGGCAAGTCAACAACGTCTCCTCGGCGTGCTTCAACATCCTACGCATGCTACGGAAGATCTTCTGGTGGATCCCCACCGAGACCAGGAAGACCGTCACCCAGGCCCTCGTCACCAGCCGACTGGACTACGGCAACGCCCTCTACGCCGGTACCACCGCCAAGCTCCAGAAGAGACTCCAGCGGATCCAGAACGCCTCAGCCAGACTCATCCTCGACATCCCACGAACCAGCCACATCTCCGGACATCTGAGAGACCTTCACTGGCTCCCCGTCAACAAAAGAATCACCTTCCGCCTCCTCACCCACGCACACAAAGCCCTACACGACCAAGGCCCGAGCTACCTCAACAGCCGAGTCAACTTCTACGCTCCCAAACGCCACCTCCGATCAGCCAACCACGCCCTCGCCGCCGTCCCCCGCATCCGAAGAGCGACTACAGGAGGAAGGTCCTTCTCCTACCTGGCCGCCAAGACCTGGAACTCCCTCCCGACCGACCTGCGCCTGACCCAAGACCACCTCTCCTTCAGGAAGAAGCTGAAGACCTGGCTGTTCGAGCAGTAGCGGCACCCCCCCCCCCTCCCCCCCCCCCAGCGCCTTGAGACCCTACGGGTATGTAGCGCGCTTTATAAGTGTCATTGATTGATTGATTGATTGGAACCCCTTGGGACCAGGCGCCTTTCCCGAGTTAACCTCTCCCAGAGCCTTACTCAGCTCTTCGTCCGAGACAGGGAGCTCCAGTTGCTGCCACGTCTCATCGGACACCGCTTTGGGCGGGAGATCTGCAATTAATTTATCGACCACATCCTCCATGAGACACTCCTGTGGGGCATATAGGGTAGCATAATAGTCGGCAAAGCTATCCGCTATGGCCTTAGCGTCCACAATCGGCGCCCCGCTCCCATCCAGCACCCCCGGAAAGATCTGGGGGTGATAGGTCCCCTGACAGAGGCGGTGTAACATCTTACTCGATTCGTCCCCCCATTGGCAGATTCTACTGCGCGTTGCCAGACAGACCTGTCTTGCCTCATCCATAAGAAGAGTAGCATACGATTGCTGTGCCTGAAGTAGGCGTCGCACCCCCGCCCCATCACCCACCTCCCTACCCCGACGCTCCAGCGCTTCCACCTCTGCCTCAGCCCGGACCAACTCATCGCTGCTTACGGGCCGTCGCGCACCATGCTATGTCCACACCACGAAGAGTGGGCTTCATTGCCTCCCATAGCTTCACCGCATTGGATACGGACCCCACATTAGCAACCAAGTAATTCACAACCGCCTCCCTCATGTGCCTTTCATACTCATCTTTCTGTAGGTTCCACACTGAGAGGCGCCATCGGAAGGGCTGCAGTCTCCTACCCATCTGCAGCTCCACGAACACCGGTGAATGATCCGACAGCCCCCTGGGGAGGATCCCAGCTGACACCACCCTCGGAGCTACCCCTTGGGAACAAACAAATAATCAATCCTGGAGAAGGACTCATGAACCCCCAAGAGGTACGTAAACTCCCTCCTGTCTCCATGGGTAAGCCTCCAGGTATCTACCCAATCCAGGCCTGTAACCAGCGAGTGCAATTTCGTGGGTTGAGTACCTCCCCGGCCCCCACCAGCCCTGTTCCTATCCTTGCCCATATCCATCACATCATTCCAGTCTCCACCCACCACAGAGACCACATCCGGCATGTCGGTCCACAGCTCTAGCAGCCGCTCCACCAGAGACCACTTTAAGGGGGGGGCGTACACACAGCCCAACACTATAGGGTCATCCCCAATCATGCCCTGGATAAAAATATATTGTCCCTGCAAATCCAGCCACTGGCACATAGGGGACCCTGCGGTGTATGAGAATCGTGACTCCCTGGATCCCTGCGTAAATCCAGCGTGAACGCCCTGCTGGTAGCCATAACGCTGCAAGCACAGAACCTTGGAGCCCATCAAGTGAGTTTCCTACAAAAGGAGGACGTCGGCCCTGGCCCTCTTAGCCTGGTGCAGGACAGCCCCTCGTTTAATTTTGTTCAGGACCCCACGTACGTTCCAACAAACAATACAAATGGTGCCCGGGGGCACCCAAGCAATTTTTGCCCCACTAGCCATCTGGACGCAGGTAGATCCATGGCACGGATAGGAAGACCCAGTGGTGTTCACGTGGACCATAAGGAACCCAGTGTAAAGGCGCAACTCTTGCCCAAAACGAAACCCCCCCTACCCATAACATACCCCCCACCCCATACCTCAAGAACGCTGAAGTACCTGTCGTGGCAGGGTTGGTGCCAAGCCCCCAACGGGGGGACCTTGACCGCCCCCACCAATGGATCCCCAACTCACAGCCCATGTCGTCTAGACCCACCCCCTACAAGTACTAGACCGGTAGGGATTCAGCCCTCGCAGGGGCTCCCTCTATACAGCTATGATCAATCTTACACACAGTCCTATTGTGGGAACACCTCAGCACTTCCCCGCCACTGAGACTAAGGATCCTGCTTTCGATGCTGGGAAGCTGCATCCCCCTTAGAGGATGCTCCGCATGACAAAGAGCGCCTCTGGGAGCGGGATCGTCTGTGTCCCTGGGAACTTTTTGGCAGCCCCCCGCTCAATGATGAGTTGGATTGCAGTCCAGGCGGTGTATGCACTCGCACCCTCACGGTTTAATCTGTCCACTTGAACACCTCCTCCGGAGAGTCAAAGAAGAGGATGCAGGACTAAAAAAACACTCGGAGGCGTGCCAGGAACAGCAGGGCATACGGGAGCTTGAGTTCTCTCAATCTTGCCTTAGCCGCCATAAATGACTGGCATTGCTACTGTACGAGGCGTGTATAGTCCCGGAACACCAGAATTCAGTGGTTTTCATAGAGCAAGGGTTATTTGGCTCGGGCCTGTTTCAGAATAGTATTGTGGTCATAATAATTCAAGAGTCTCGCAATCACCGGTCGTGGACGAGCAGGTGGTTTCTGAATAGGCGCTCTGTGAGCCCACTCCACCACGAAGCAGCTGGACAGGACGTCGGGGGGGAGCCAGCCATTGCAGCCCACCGGAAATCCAACGAAGTGCAGGTTGTTCAGCCGGGCCCGCCCCTCTGCATCTTCCACTCGGAGCGCTAGGCCTTTCTGAGCATTCTCCACGCTCGCCACCTTCTGCTTGAGGACTGTTACATCATTCTCCACCCCTGAGACTCGGGTCTCCTCCTCCGTAACGTGGGACACTGCGTTCTGAAGGTCCTGTCGCAACAGCATCACATCAGACCCAACCGCACCAATCTTCGCGTCCAGCATGTCCCTGGATTGGGTGATTGCAGCCATCAACGTCGCATTGTCCGGCAGGGCCTCCTGGGGGTTCCCGGCAGTGGCGCCCACCGCTCCCGGGCCGGTAAACTTGTCGATAGGCCCATGTTTATTGGATCTGCCACCACCCTTATCTCTCGTCATGCTGTCCGACGACTGGCGCCACTCAGAGGCCAGCCAAGCCGGGTTGACCACCAACACAGGGCCCCCTTCAACGCAGGAACCCCGCAGACTGGTCTTACCCCAAATCCCGTCTCAGAACATGGAAGGCACCCCTGTCCCGGGGCCCGCAATACACCAGCCGAACGCACCCCCGGCAAGCGGGTCCCCCGCCAGATATCAGTCGTCCACATCAGGCGAGGTGGGGGGAAGACCTGTACCAGCCCAGTCCCACTGGTAGCCACCTGCACCTCAAGCACTCCCAGCAGCTTTGGCACGCTGTGGTCCTCTGGGGCCCGGGTCACAGCCACCCCTCCACGCTACACCGGGCCCTCTGCCTGCAGCAGTTCCACAACAGAGTGTCCGTCTAGGCCTCAGGAGAGACTGGGCCGATCTCCACAATGACCAATATGCACTTTGGCAAGCTCGCCCTGACAGCCCTGCTCTCCGCCACCAAGGCAAGCCCTATTGCCAAGAGCAGAGGTCCATAGAACAGCGCTGGTTCCGCAGCAGCTCCCCGGCGCGGCCCGATCAAGCCGCCGATCCTCGAACAGGAGCCCAGACCAGGGGGTGGGAAGGAAGCCCGCACTCCCCTCCGCCGAAGGTGCAGACTCCTCCACAGCCACCAAAATCAGAGGGGAGGAGCGCTCCTGTACCCGGGGCCACAGACTCAGGCCTCCTCCTCCGGTACTCCGACCCTCGGGTCGGAGCGCTCCCCCCCTCCCGACTCCTCACCAGTGTCACCGCTGGAGCTCCGGGGCCGATCCGCCCCCCCCCCCGCACGCCGCCGCAGTCTCTGGCTGCTTAATTCAGCGCTCCGATCCCACCTGCTGACCACCAGGCGTCTCCCCCTGCACACGTCACACCAAAATCAGAGGGGAGGAGCGCTCCCGTACCCGGAGCCACAGACTCAGGCCTCCTCCTCCGGTACTCCACCACAGCTCACCGCGGCCCGGAGCGCTCCCCCTCCCGACTCTTCAACAGTGTCACTGCTGGAGCCGCCGGGCATCTCCCGCTGCACACCGGGCACGGCAAACTCCAAGTCCCGGCTCCGCAGAATGCCGCTAGCTCGCACCTCGTGGGATCGTCAGCTCCGACCCCCAGCCGCCCCAAAAGTCGCAAGTGCACACCAGACTGTTGCCACAGGATAGAGGTACCAAGATATCCCCTCTAGGACTATCAAACATCTGAGGGAGCAGGATTATTCTCTGGCTGGACGGAGCTAACTAGCACACGTCCGCCATGATGGCCTGCCAAGCCACGCCCCCCAGCACCCTTCATTTTGCTTTTCAATATTGGTTACTATGGGGATACCAAATATTATAGCTCACGCATTGCTGTAATATCTCATATCCCCTACCATTCAGCCATTTTTCTCAATACTCAGGCCACAAAGCTTTCCGCCACCTGCTTTGGACTACTCAGGACATTGAAGAAAGTTCTTCCTCTGCTCCCAATGGAGGCAAAGCAAACAGCCATACAGGGCATAATACAGTCACGTCTGGACTCGAACAATGCCCTCTATCTGGGAGCCCCAGAGTACACATTGAATAGACTACAACTGGTACAAACCTGTGCTGCCCGTACCTTACTGCAAATCCCCCGCAGAACCCCAGTCAGGGAGGCACTGACCAGCCTTCACTGGCTTCCAGTACGCAAGAGAGTCACTTACAAAGCAATGTGTATTGCCCACCAGGCCTTCTGGGACTCGGGGCCCGAAATCACGCGTAGCCTAGTTAGCCAATATCATCCAGGCAGAGACCTGCGCTCTAGCCAGGCTTTTATGGCAACAGTCCCCAGAATTAAAAGGACTAGATCAGGCGGAAGAATGTTCACCTTCAACGCCTCAAAGATCTGGAACTCCCTTCCTTTTCATTTGAGATCGAATCCTGACCTTGCCTCTTTCCGCAAACAATTAAAAACACATCTGTTCAAATCCCCTTAAACAATTCAGTCCCACCCCCCTCCTCCCAGTCTGCTATCCTCATTACTCCTCCATCTGGTTCCTCTAGCGCTTGGACGCCGCAGGGCAGCAATTCGCGCTATAAAAAATCCATTTTCATTCATTCATTTTCATTCATTGACCAGCTGAGGTGGACATTTATTTGATAGCAGACTACAGTAGCTTATCACATTTTATACATCGTTTCACAACATTTTACAACTGGTTCCTTTCAGGAACACCATATATAATGGGCTAATCAATTAATCAGGGGTTTATAAAGCGCTCTACTCACCCTTGAGGGTCCCAAGGCGCTTGGGGGAGGTGGGGTGCAGCTCCAGATCAGTTAAAGAGCCAGGTCTTGAGGTCCTTCCTGAACGTGTGCAGGATCGTGAAGCGTCTGATGTTCACAGGGAGCTCATTCCAGGTCTTGGCTGTGAAGTAGGAGAAGGGTCTCCGGCCTGCTCTGTTTTGGCGGATGCAGGGGGCCTCTGCCAGGGCGGCGGAGCGTAGGTTCCTCTTCGGTACGTGGAAGGAGACTCTCTCATTGAGGTATTTGGGTCCGATGTTGTGGAGGGATTTGTAGGAGTTTGAAAGTAACCCTCTTCTCGACGGGTAGCCAGTGGAGGTCTCGTAGGTTTTGGGTCATGTGTTCCTGACACGGTGTCCCGAGGACAAGTCTGGCTGTGGTGCTCTGGATGGTTTGCAGTTTGTGTAGAAGAGTTCTGTTGATTCCGGCGTAGAGGGCGTTGCCGTAGTCCAGTCTGCTGGTTATGAGCGCGTGGGTGATGGTCCTTCTGCAATCAGGGGGATCCATTTGAAGGTCTTGCGGCGAATGCGCAGGCAGTTGAAACTGGTGGAAGCAACAGCATTGATCTGGCGGTACATGGAGAGAGAGGAGTCCAGGATGATACCGAGGTTTCATGCGTGGTCTGTAGGGGTGGGTGGACTCCCGAGGGCGGAGGGCTACCAGTTGTTGTCCCAACCGGAGGTGCACGGTCTGAGGATGAGGACCTCGGTTTTCTCTGAGTTGAGCTTCAAGTAGCTGTCTTTCATCCAGGCTGCGACGTCCTTCATTCCTTCCTGGAAGAAGAGTCTGGTGTCTTCAGGATTCCTCGTGAGTGAGAGGATGAGCTGGGTGTCGTCGGCAAAGGATGCTATGCTGAGGAGCCCATGCTGTCTGACGATGGCGGCGAGGGGGGCCATATAGATATTGAAGAGTGTGGGGCTGAGCGATGGTTCTTGGGGTACTCTGCAGTTGATATCTGTGGGTTCAGAGAGGAAGGGGAGGGAGTCTGATCCTCTGGGTTCTGCCGGAGAGAAAGGATTAGATCCAGTCGTGGGCGGCTCCTTGTATCCCCGCGTCGTGAAGTCTGGCTGCGAGCGCGCAATGTGAGACTGTGTCGAAGGTTGCGGAGAGGTCTAGAAGGATGAGGGCCGCATTGTGTCCCTGGTTGAGTAGTATGCGGATGTCATCAGTGGCGGCAAAGAGGCTGGTCTTGGTGCTGTGGTTGCTGCGTAATCCAGACTGGGATGCATCTAGGGTGGACTTCTCTTGGATGAAGGCTGTCAGCTGAGTGTTTATGAGTCTCTCGGTGACTTTGGCCCGGAAGGGAAGAGAGAGATGGACCAGTAGTTTTTCAGGTCCGTTGGGTTGGCTGTGGGTTTCTTGAGGAGGGGTTTAACCTCCTCCCGCTTCCAGTCATCTGGGAAGGTGCTGGATCTGAAGGAGGAGTTGATGGTCCGTCCTAGTTTGGGTGCGAAGGCGGCGGCGGCGCTTTGGAAGAAGAGCGGTGGGCAGGGGGCCCCATAATATTTGTTATCCCCTGTTTCTCTGGTTAGACATTAACAGGATTCAATTTGGATGGGTGAGCACAATATTTCTATGCCAAATAGCACCCTTCCTTTTTTTTTAACATCAGTTACTATGGGGATACCAAATATTATGGCTCACGCATTGCTGTCATTTCTTGTATCTTCTACATTTCATGGGCTACCATTCAGCCATTGACCAGTTGAGGTGTACATTTAGTTGATAGCAGACTACTGTAGGTTTTCACATGTTATACATCATTCCACAACATTTTACATCCGGTTCCTTTAGCAGATAGCTAACTGTGGAGGGTTTTTTAGATTTCAGAATATGTAGGGCGCTCTGCCTAGAGTAAACGTTATGTGGTTACTTAAACAACAAGTAAAGTTGCGGTGCGTGAAGAGCGAACGGAGAAGCCTTTAACCGTTCAAACGGAAAATCAACAGACTCTCCCAAACTTAAAGAAGCAAAGCTCTTGCAACCACAAAGCAGCATAATCAGGGAAAGAAAAAACGTTTCAACAAAGTATTTAGCAGTTCTGTAATAAGCAACAGCAGATCCTTGTATCTTTATCCTTAGGAAGGTTGTTTATTTGATCCACATTCAGCCGACACGTCTTTCGTCGTGTTTGAAGTTGAGTCAACACGACTCTTCAGGGCTGATAAAACAGAAAACAACGTAGATATAGCATATCTCACATGTTTAACATGTTAAAATTTGTGCGATAAGTGACGAAGATAGGTCTTGAAGTGCATGAATGTGAACCTTATTTGCCCGCGAGTTGCTAAATACTTTGTTGAAACGTTTTTCTTTCCCTGATTATACTGCTTTGTGGTTGCGAGAGCTTTGCTTCCTTTAGCAGATACCATATATAATGGCTATGCCATCTATAATATTTGGTATCCCCTGTGTTTCTCGGGTTAGAACTTACCAGGAATTATTTTGACATGATCTTATGTTGGATGGGTGAGCACAGTATTTCTATGCTACATAGCACCCTTCCTTTTGCTTTCCAATATCGGTTCCTATCGGGATACCAAATATTATGGCTCATGCATTGCTGTAATATCTTGTATCCCCTAAATTGGGTACTTGGGGCCATATGTATCAACAAACCCTTTTGCGATTCCTAAATAGCGAGTTTTAAGGAATCGCTATTTAGGAATCGCAAAATGGTATGTATGAAGAAAATCGCTTTTTATTAGCGATTTCCTAAGCTTCCTTAATTGCGAATTCGCATTTTGTGAATTCGCAATTAAGGAATAATTTACAATGCATTCCTATGGGCCAGGAGGCCCATAGGAATGATTTCCAAAGAATTCTCAAATTGCGAATCGCAATTTGAGAATTTTTGCAAGGGTGCAGGGGTGTCTCAAGGACACCCTGCTGCACCCCTGTAAATTAGATGTCTGTGCATATGGCGCACATACATGCCCAATGGGCATGTATGTGCGTCATATGCCACCCTCACAAATGCACAATTGTGCATATTTACAAAAAATTGCAAATTACCACCAACTACAAGTTGGTGGTAATTTGCGATTCCTTAACCAAAATTCGCTAGCCAAAAATGCTACATACATAGCATTTAAGGAATCGCAAAATTGCGATTCCGTAAATGCTATGGCAAAATAAGGAATCGCAAAACTTTGCTATTCCTTATTTTGGGAATGTTTCATACATCCCAAAACATGCAAAAAGGCTGTTTGCAAATGTGGTGTGCAGAGGATGCAGTCTAGTCTTGGATGCAGGTCTTTTGTTGGTGAGGGACGAGTAAAAATAGTTTTCTCTTGTGGCTGAATGTATGGCTCCCCAGCTGTCAGTTAGGGATCACTGGGTAAGCCAGTGTGATAGATATGTTTTGAGGCACTCTCTGGGGAAATATGGGAGAGGGGAATGTGATCTGTCCAGAAAAAGATCAAAGACACAGGTAAAATCTCGCTCTATAATCCAAGGCAGATGGGACCATCTAGTCAGTAACACTGATAAGTTCAGTAGAAATTGTGTTCGTGTCATATTTGGTTACATATACACTCCCCAACAGCATGGCCCTCTCATCCAACTTTCCTGACACAAATACATAATGCATCTCTGGGTCAATTTGAACAGCAGTAATACAGAGGTGAATTGTAAGCAGATCCAAATGAGTGCCCCCCACCCTTGTGTAGCCCAAGTAAATGGTACAGAAGCATTCATCCCTCTATCGTTTCAGAGTACTAGATCTTGCTCCATGGCAAGATGAGTTTCTTGCAAAAACGTCACATAGGTACCCTAGCATTTGATGTACTGGCATATTAAGTGGTGATTTTTTTGCAGTGCTCTTGGCACGGATGTTCCAAGTTATAAGTGTCAATATATCGATATGAGTAATCTGGGCAATGGAGTACTGGGCAGGGGTACAGGTGTAGTCAAATGAGGAGGCAGATGTATGGGTGATCTACAGGCATGCCACATTATGTATTGGAATTTAGGCTCAATAATGTAAAAACTACAAATAACCCAATTCCCAGTCACTTGGCTGCATTAGCATCTGGCTGTCCAAACAGTTAGCATGTTTCCTACTCGGTATAGGGGTCCCAGCTTGGAGCCCCGGTGGCTTCAAGAACCTCAGCCTGAACCTCATTGTGAAGGAGAGAGGGGTCAGTGGAGGAGGAGGGGCTTGATCTTGCTTTGAATTTACCAAAAGGGGTTCCCTGTGGGAAACCATAGCTCAAAATATATACCAGTTGACGGGCTCACCCTCCAGAGGCTCATGTCCCAGAGCTATCTTTATATGCAGTTCAGCGTTGTGGCTCGGTTCGGGACAGGTCCTCCCAAGTACAGCGGGCATTCGCAGCACAGCCCAGGCACATGTCAGGGCCTCATTAGTGGTCTTTGCAGGCTGTCTATTGTAGTTTTGTTTTGAGCTTGATGGCTTCCATGCAGTTAAACAATGCCATCCCGCTTGATGCCGTGTAATGATGATAAGTAACATTGATGCCATGCTGGAAGGAGAGGTTTCTAAACTCTGTTTGGAAGGGTCCCCCTCCGAGTTGTGTCCGTTCTTTGTGCCGTACCTTGTTCTCGAATAATGGATGTGGCAGCCAAGCCTAGGATCCAATTCGGTCTCATTTTTGCCAGCATCAGTGCAGTCGCTCCGGATCTCGTCCCTCTCCAGGAACAGCATTTCGTGCATCTGATTTGGGGGTTCCTAAGACTCGGTGTGGGGTAGTTGATTCTAATTCTAATTGATTGTAAAAGTGATGTTTCACCCAATCCTATACATCCACCAATTCTGTTAAGAAGTAGGTCGGAGTGATTTTAAGTTTCGCCAAGATCAGCATGGCGTAGGTGAGGTTGGCCTCCCGCAGTTTTCTAAAGTGCGATTTCTCACCCGAGTGGTCTCTAGGTGCTGGGGATCTGTGAGCCTCGGTTGGATGACAGTTGAGGAACTAAGTCTTGAGCTTCTTCCTGAAGTCCACTAATGAAGGGGAGGTGTGTATAAGGAGGAGGAGGTCGTTCCTGGATGTGGCTGCAAGGTAGGAGAAGGAGCGTCCTCCGCAGCGGCTTTGACGGATGTGGGGGATGTAGGTAAGGGCAAGGGTGGAGGAAGCATCTTTCCTGGACAGGGAGCCAGTGGAGAGCCCTCAGGTGATGGGAGATGCTGGTTCTTCTGGAAGATTGAGGATGAGTCTTGCTTCTGAGTTCTAAATCGTCTGGAGGTGATTCAGGAGCTGTTTGGTGGGTCTGATGCAGAGTTTGTTGCCTTAGCTGTAAATGAGGACCTGGATGACTGTCTTCCTGGTTGTGACAGTGATCCATTGGAAGATCTTGCGGTGCGTGCAGAGGGTGTGGAAGCAGACAGAGTAAACATCGTTGATCTGTTGCTTTATGGTCAGTTGGCTGTCCATGATGATTCCAAGGTTGCATGAGTGGTCAGTGGGATGAGTTAGGGGCCTTTTGAGGTGGACCACTGTTTGTTGTCCAGGTGTGGCCTGGAGGATTGTATCCTTTCCCTGAAATTCAGGAGTTTAAACACTACTGGGCTCTGGGTGGAGGCCGCTGTGCAGGACCCTGTGGCCCTGTTCCACTGTGAACGGGATAGACCTGAGGGTGCTGTGAATATACAGCCAAGCCTCAAACATGGTTAAGGAGTGTTAATTTTGCACACTTTGGGAATGACATTTATTCATAGGTTGTTGCTGCAAGACAGACCTTCAGCATCTTTGATTCTGCTTTCCAGGAAGTGGATCTTATTAGATAGCTTGGCGACCTAGCTGATGAAGACTCCAGTTTGAGTCTTGAGAACTTGTATGACCAATTTGGTCAGCACAACTCTATCCGTGAGTTTGCTTTGGTTGTCTTGCAGCAGCCCCAGCTCAGCTGCTACTGCATCCACCTTGCCTCGAAGTATTAGCTTGCGATCATAATGGCTGCCAGAATGATGTCCAGTATTGTTGCTGTGAAGTCTGGTGAATTCAAAGATATTGCCACATGTACCATTAGATTGGGGGGTATCTATGGAGAAGCTCCAACAGGCCCGTGGGCAAGGTCACAACGGTGTGCCTGAGAGTACTGTGACGCCCCATTGGTGAAGTTTCCTAAGTTAAGGTACATTGGCTTGTTGATATGCGTACGCTGTGGAAGAGTGGGCGTGGTGTCCATGGTGGAACTGTGGTAGTGACTTTACATCCCCTTGGGCCAGCAGATGGTGGTATTGAGCTCAGGAAGGCACATACACTCCCTGTAGTCAACCTGGATTTCTGCGTGCATGATGTAGTGCAATCATCAGGGTCACAATGTGCACAGGAATGGGTGTTAGTGCCGCTCCAGGAGACTGGCCTTACCCCCAAATTGATACGTTGAGGGAAGTCTGATTAGAGGAGGTGTGAGCAGTGTCTGGCATGGCCTGCGTTCTCATTAAGCTGGATAAACTGGGGTTGGGGGGAGGGGGGCGGTAAAGTTGTTCCAGTGCCTGGGATGGGCAGTTCGGTCCAGACACAACTTATGGTAGAAGGGGGAAATGATGTCTGAGAGTAGATGGTCCTGCGTTAGCTGGATTGCCTCCTTTTTAAATGAGCGCACTTTCCAGGTTTTTTCAACGAAAGCTGTATCTGGTATTTGCTCATCGGCGTATGGCGTTCCCCAGGGGGTCTATACTCAGCCCCCTATTATTTAACATCTATGTTAGACCCCTGGCTACCATCGTGGAGGACGCTGGGCTGACCATATTTTCATACGCCGATGACACTCAGATTGTTTTCTCCCTTTCCAGCAGTGAGTGCAGCAACATATCGGTCTTGAAGGTTGGATTGTCGCGTGTCGCTGAGTGGATGCAGAAGCATCTCCTCAAGTTAAACGGTGACAAGACCGAGATTGTTATCTTGGGGAAGAACAAAGATCTCTGGGGCCCTCAGCACTGGCCTAGTGACATGGGACCCCTTCCCCAGCCGGCCTCCGTGGTTCGTAACCTCGGATTTCTTATAGATGACAAGCTCTCTATGAGGCAGCAGGCCACTAAGGTGGGCTTCGTGTGTTTTGTCACCTTGCGATGGCTCCAGAAAATCCTATGAATGCTGCCCCGTGCCACCCAGAGAACCGTTGTCGAGGCGTTAGTAATCTCCCGCCTGGACTACGGAAATGTCCTATATCTCAGTGCCGACACTTCAACCATCAACAAACTTCAGATGGTGCAAATTTCGTCGGCCCGACTTCTCTGTAATGTTCCGAGGAGATCTTCGGCCTCACAGGCTCTTCGCGACTTACATTGGCTTAGGGTCCCGAGCCGTATCAAATTTAAAGCCCTGTGTCATCTCTTCAAAATTAAGCAGGGCTCGGCCCCAAAATATCTACAGAGCCTTGTCCAAATATACAAGCCCAGTCGTACTTTGAGATCTTCTGCAAATGGTGACTTTGTTGGTCCAAGATTTAAACTTGTAAAGATGGGGGGCCGGTCCTTCTCCCATCTAGGCCCCAAATCCTGGAACGCACTACCTCTCGCCCTGAAATCAGAGACTGATTTATTTTGCTTTCGGAAAAAACTTAAGACCCTGCTCTTTCAGTAAATCTGTCCTTTTGCTCTAGCTGGCTCTTTGCACTGTGCTGTGTCTTCTTTTCTTCTTTTGTCTATCCCTGGCGCCGGGAAACCCACTGCGGGTAGCTGTTGCGCAATATAAGTTCAAATAAATAAATAAATGTCTAGTTCACCATGTGCATCTAACTGCTCAAATTGTGGGTGAAGAGAGACACAATCGGTTTCCCCTACACACAGCTGCAGGCACTCACCCTCAATTGCCAAAGCCAGCAAAACAACTTGTAGTTTACAGCCTGGCCTCGTAGGCTGTGGTCGCGCCAATTGCAATAGCCTGAGGGTCCACAATCTCTGGGATGCCACTGTGAGTTTCCCTCTGCTGCGACCTCAAGAAGTCTTATTGAGTTGTGCCTCCACCAGGCGCAGGTTGGGTGCCATCAGCTGGTGAAGGATGATCCACACCAAGCCGGCAGTGTGTGACCGTCAGTACCAATAGCCTCCTCTCGTTGTGCCCCCCTAGGCCAGGCTCAGAGGAAGCAATGTGACTGATTGCCTGCGCCCTTCACTCAGGTGGCTGATGGTTGCCCATTGTGCTTACCCAGACTGCCACCAATCAGAGCCATCATCCGCTCATGCAGAGAGGTTCTGGACTTCCTAGCTGCATCCCGGATCATGGTGAATACCCGGATCAGCTGCACAAGAGAATTTAACAGATGTCTACCATCTAGTGGAGTTAAACAACTCCCCCATTACCTAAGTAAAACATAGTGACATCATTTAGACAGGTGAAAGACTAAAATCTCCTGAATACTGGTCAGTCACATCTATGAAAAACATAAGTTCGCTAAATTCAGAATTGATGGGACCTTCCTGTCCAGAATTCAACTTCTGTGCCCCTAGAGCATTTTTAATGTGCTTTTCTGTGGGTCATAGTTGCATTGGTTACCGTATAGTTAATCCACCACACCATGTTTCCAAACACCTTTTCTGTTTTTTTTCCTTTCTGTTTCCCCTTTGTAAGTTGTACTCTTTTTCCAGTGCCTTTTGGTTGTTTGTTTGCCACCTTGATGCTGTTTCTTAAACAGTTTCCTACTCTATGTCATTCTAGGGATCAGCATCCTCGATCAATGTCAGGTACTCAATCCAATGTTGAGACATGTCCCACTATGAAAAACGTTACAGGGCATTGCATGTTCAATGACTTTTTCATTCTAAGGTTCTCTCTCCAGTACTCACTTCACCTCCTGGCTAAAAACCACTGAGTCTACTACTTTGCTTAGAAAGAAAAAAAGCATACTGCATATTCCCAATGTTCCACAACACATCAAATGCTACTGTTTTTTCTCTTTCCCTTCCCTCAACTGCTTGACACCTTCAGATATCCTTAGGAACCGGACTTCAATTTGGGGAACGGCTGAAGAAACGCCTTTTTATATTACTCTACATCATAACAAAAATGTACTCCCCTTTTACAGAACCAACCTCCCTTCATTTGTTGACAATATTTTTGCCTTTGATTTTATATTCTGCACGACTGCCTTTTGGCAAAACTGGAGCTTCATAATTACTGCATGCATACATACACACAAGACCAACAAAATCACAGAATAGTACAAAATAAAGTATATATTCACACTCACAATTTCTTGAATCTGCTGCACAAAGAAAAATAAATATATTTGCTGTTACAGATACAGAATCACGCAAAGTAGTGTCTGTTGGAAAAAGCTAAATATATTATCTCTTCTTATATATAAAGTCAAACATTGTGGTATCAAAAGTACAAAGGAATATACATACATAAATAATTGGTATAGCTTATTGAAATTCACACTGGTTTACTTTCTATAAAGCAAAATATATATTTCTTATTTTTTAAAATACAAAATAAAAAATGTCATTTTCTTACAACATGTATACAATCAAATAATCTGTTATCTATTCGTCAAACCTAAACATATTTAATATTCGCTTGTTATAAAGCATTCTGGGATTTGTTATGAGATATGTAGCACAGGAAAGTTAAATTCTTTTCATCTACTGGCACTTGATGTTTATCAATACAGGCCAAGTGGAACTTAAGTTTGCAAACATCACAAGCAATCTGAAAAAAAACAAATTAGAATGAAACATTGAATAGTGTTCACAGACTTTTAAAATGAGAATTCAAGAAATGAAGCACACACACAATCTTTTTCTCTGTGCTAGAAATTTCCCACAGATGAATAACTACATTGAAAAATAATTCTACTTATACTCGAAATCTTAATTGGTTTGAAAAATAATTTCCAATGGCCACAAGATATGCTGGCAGTCTTTCAATGCCAACTGGTGATGTCGTCAAAAGAGAGATATTGTGACGTAGCATCCCTCATTGGCAAACTCACTCAGAATGTTTATGTCTGTTTTATGTATTAATCACGGCATACTGGCAACAGGTTGTTAATCAAATTAAGTCTATGTTTTAAGAGAATGAATGCTACGAGTGACTACTTCTCTTGGGTCCCCGCGCGATAGCTAGCCTTCAGATTAGGCTATGTAAGAGTCGGACACGAGCAAGGCTTGAAATCAGATGCAATAGATAAATAAAAATTCCTTCAAATTCAGGGCAAACCCGGTAAGCCAAAGGCATCTGGGTAAATAAAGTCACAAATAAAGCAAATGATGCCTAGGACACTAGTAGCAAAATATGTAGTAACTAGCAGCCCGTCCCGACGTTGTCCGGGCATAAAAAGAGAATGTGTTAAATGCTTACGTAACTTACTTTTCGAGTTTTAAGTTAATGCTGAATCCCGAACCTGTGTTTCCGTTGCAGCGAGCGATCGCGGCGAAGGCTAATCTCAGTGGGCGTGATCAAGGCGGCGTTTGACGTTGTCAGGGTGCGTCAAACGCTATTCTTTGGGTGCGTGATGCAGGTGGGGTGTGACGTTGTCAGGGTGCTTTGAACGGTATTCTCAGGGGACGTGATGCAGGCGGCTAACGCTATTGTCATACGGCTATATGATTGACGGCCACATTGATTGATTGTGTCCCGCGGCAATGGTCCACCATAACGCCCCACGCCCACTGTAGTGAAGGTTGAGCTTGATGAGACGGCACACGCCACGCCCCCAATGACGCCCACGACACGCCCACTGTAGTTTCCGAGATATGGAGGTGAGCAACCCAATATACCCTTGCGGGCTCGGGCAATACTTGTTATAAAGGAGAGGCCAGCAAGGGATTTTGTTCAATTGCTTATTAGTCAGCGATATTAGGACTTGTTATAAAAATCAAGGATCCTATAACTGTTAATCAGTTGCTGTAATCAATCATATGACTCTTTATTCCAAATTAATGATTTTTATAACAAGTCCTAATATCGCTGACTAATAAGCAATTGAACAAAATCCCTTGCTGGCCTCTCCTTTATGACACTGTAGTTTCCAACATAACGCCACGACGCCCACAACACGCCCACTGTAGTGAAGGTGGCGAACTTTCAGCTCGATGAGACGGCACACGCCACGCCCCCCAATGACGCCCACGACACGCCCACTCAGAAGGGACTACTTTCGAGAACTACTTTACCCCCTATGTTATGTTACCTTTCTAATGTATATGGTGGCCAGATGTATAGCCTATGCTCATCTCCTGGAACTCCCCTTTACAACGCTGTATTGGGTGTTATGATTGGTGCTGTATTTCTAGAGTTTACCCGCCTCAAAGGTTCACAGTTCTCTCTTTATAATAGTAGTATAGATAGGTGAGATAGCTCAATTGTCCCCCCCTATGACAAATATATTATCTTGAACAAAATCAATTCTTGTATTTGTTTTAGTGAAATGTCCCACCCCGCAGAGAGAACACTATCTATTATTTTTCTTATTTGTTTTTCACTTTAATTGAAAAAGAATTAGATTTAGGCTTATATAATTTTTTAGCCCATTTAAAACGAATGAACAAAGAAACATATATATTTACACATCACTTTTTACATGAAACTATACAAACACATATGTATACATCAATCCATAGGTATATTCTTATTCAAATATTGTAGCCCACGTTTTTTTCAAAGGGATGCTCGCTATATGTATACACTCAGCATTCCTCTAAAGTAAGAGCCACCAGACCTAAAACAAAGAGTATAAATGGTCCATATCTTTTTAGACCTATCTTCAGTCCTTTTACTCCATGTAAACAATGTTTTCCACAACTTAAAGTACTTTGGCTGGGGTCTTCTTTAAACAAAGTGTCGACACGTTTCAGCCCTCACAGTACGGGCCTCATCAGGACTCGGGCGTTATCTAATTGCCTTCAAAGGTTTATGTATCCTCTTTGGAATGAAGTGTCTGAAAAACGCTTATTTTCCATCATTGGTGGCTGTAACGCCAGCAATGGTCACTACTTAGAAATCACAGCTGGCCGTCCATAAATCTCTGGCTATTTCTTATCGATAAATGCGCTAGCCACTCTCTATTATGAGACCCTTCAATTCTTTCCACTCCATAGTATTATTCGGAGAAAACTCGAACTGCTAGGATAATTGTTCGCGCGAAGGAACGCCAACGGACCGGCTCTCCAAGATAATTAAAAAGGCTTCAAGAAATTAGACTCTGAAATAGACTTCGATCAACAATTTTCCAGTATTCATATCTAAAATAGAGCTAATCTTATTTGCAGAAAACATGTTGAATAACCAATACAGATACTCAAATAAAGCTATGTAAAACAAGTGTGGTTTTCTAAACCAAATACATTGATTTACCTCTCATAATGCACTATGGAAAGGGTTTCTGCAAAACTAATAGAAGCAAATAATACACGATAAACTGGAGCAACTATCTGTGATAGGCTGTTTGAAAGGTACATCTAATTATGTTTTCAAAAGGTTTTCAGATTGTTATGTGAAAATGCTAATAATACCTCTACCATAGTTAAAATATTGATTTTCAGGAGCTCTATTCTGCCTCAGATACATCAAACTAGAGGAGACTGGCTAAAGGTTATACCCCCTTTTTCAAGTCTACTCAAGCTGTCTGTAAATAGATTGACCTGAGGAACAAATAGAGTTGTGAAACTGGGTACTACTGACTGAAGAGGAGAAAATAACCACACTGTATCAGGAAGCAACTATACTGATATGTGTCATAGATTGATACCCCTCTGCTTCTTCTCTAGTCCACCACAGTTCATTAGTGTCACTTTTATTTTTTAACATTTATATCATGATTCTGTCTTGATAATATTTTTATCTTTTTTGATTAATATGTCACTTGAAAAGCCCAGGGAGCGAATCGAAGTACAGCACTGAAGCACCACACTTATCCTGACTACCCTACCAAAACAATTGGTGGTGTCCATGGCCAAGCAGATGACTCATTTTGTTGCTTTCTAGCCCTCATTTATAAATCACAGTAGGTTTATTCAAAGATCACGTGGGCCTGCTGGCAGAATCTGATCCAACATGCCCCACAAAGCATGTGAATATCTTCCTAGGAGTCAACTGTATTTAATGGACCTGTGGGCCAGGCTGGGCTGAGGAGAACATATGCCTGGCAATCGTCTCTATATATTTGGACTCCGTCGACTCTGTGGTGGGAAACAGGGTTAGATTAAATCCACCAGTGGAGGCCTGAACATCCAGGCTCTCCAGCGTCTGATGCTGGAGAAGAGTGGGTTTCCTGGAGCAGGCCTTTTTTCTCCCAGGTGAGCAGGAGTGTTTCAGTTATAGCCTCTTCAAATGGCAGAGAGTTTCTTGCAATGTCTGGCCTGGTTGCAAGACCTCAGTTAGTACATCTGTTGTGACCTTAGTGGAAGGTTTTTGGAGGCTGAGGAATTCCCCTGCTCTACGGATAACAATAGCAAAGAAGTTAGACTCCTATGTGGATAGGCCAGGTGTGGGAGAGTGGAGGATAATATCTTGAGAAGTGTGAAGACCACTGGCCTCTTGTAGGCCTAAGAACAGGTTTGTTGGCGTAGACATGGGAATCATTAATACTGTTTCTTGTAGTCCACAGTTTGTAGAAAGCATTTCTGAATCTGAGTAAGTTAGGGAACAATGGCATAGATTCATCAACCGAAATTGTGATCGCAATAGCTGCGAAACAGCAATTGCGATCGCAATTTCCGCTTCTGCAATTCATGAAGCAAAAACCCACCAAATTGCGAATTCGCAAACATAAATTCGCAGAATCAATGTGGACCCCCCTTAGCGAATCTGTAATAGCGATTTCCCACTAATTCTGCGAATTAATTTGCGAATTCGCAAATAAGTCACAAATACAATTCATCAAACATCGCAAATTGCGAGAAAGAAAAAAAATCGCTAAATATGAGTCGCTATTTAAGGAGAAGTCAAACCAGGTGGTAACCATGAAGTACAATTGGGGGGGGGGGGACTCAAACTGGAACAATGGGCGGAGCAAAACAAACACACTTAAGGAGACACAGTAGTAGCATGAGTACATACACAATGCCAGGTCTATACATCGTGGCAAGGCGGCTGAGGCTCCAGCGTGCAGCCCGAAACCAACGCAGGATTCAGGAGCGCATCCTCCGGCTGCGGATAACACTCCTGGGCCAGACTGAAGAGGAGATATACTCCAAATACAGGCTAAATGTGGCAATGATTCATAAGCTCATCAGAGACCTTGACCCCCCTGATGCAGCGCCCAACAAGGAGGACCAATGCCGTGCCCACCCATGTCCAAGTCCTGTGCTGCCTGCACCTCCTGGCCTCCGGAAGCTTCCAGGGGATAGTTGCATATGCAGGGGGGATCTCCCAGAGCACACTATCACGCTGCCTACAGTGTTTCCTGGACGCCATGCTGACCCGGATACACCACTACATAACCTTCCCAACCACCCAACAGGATTTAAATCAAACTAAGCTTGCCTTCTACAACATTGCACAATTTCCCCATGTAATTGGATGCATTGACTGTACCCACATCCACATCTGCCCACCCGCTGAGACAGAGTACATGTACCGGAACCGCAAGTCCTACCACTCACTGAGCATCCAGATGGTCTGCAATCCAAAGACAATCATCACTGACATAGTGGTCCAATACCCGGGGAGCATGCATGATTCCTTCATCTTCTGGCACAGTGGCATACACACCCGCTTGGCTAGGGGTGACTTTGGCGAAGAACACCTCCTAGGTAAGTACACATGCCCACATACAGTACGTCGAGACCATGTAGCTGCGCATAACAGGCACTGACCCTTTGCTCCTTTCCTTCAGGTGACAGTGTCTACGGCCTCCGTGAGTACCTCCTCACCCCATACCTCAACCCTGCCACACCATAGGAACGGCGTTACAAGGCTGCACACATTCGCACTAGAAATTGCATTGAACTGACATTTGGGCTCTTAAAGAGCCGATTCTGCACCCTACATAAGACTGGTGGGGCCCTCATATACCAGCCTGAGTTCTGCTGCCGCATCGTGGCCATGTGTGGCATACTCCACAATATTGCTACCAAGCGGAGGATACCTGTGGAGATCTCTGGCAGTGAGTCGGAGGGGGACAACCGCCCACCTGCACATGTGCATCATGCACGCGGGGAGAATCCTGCAGAAGGACACAGGCACCGCAACAACATCACAATGAACTATTTCTAGTGCACCCATACCCCTCACACAACACTGCACACATGCATGCCAAATGAAATAATGACATGAGTCGGTTTTACGTTTGAAATAAATTCTTATTATTTTTTGGACAAAATATTTCTTTAACTTTTTTTTCACAATACATGAAAACTGTATTTCCTCATACAGCCCCATGATAGCGAAGCAGGCGTGCTTGTCATATCAGCATGGCACTGCTGCTAGAGTACATGCAATCACTGGTGCCTCCGGCCGGACGCACACAGTCGCCTCTCCACATCCTCCTCGCCAGTATTGGCCCGTGATGCAGCACTGGGCCTGGTGCTGCGGCGGCGTTCGGTTACCACCGGCATGGACAGGCTGCTCAGACTGGATGTGCTCTCACTGGCATCATCACCCTCCCCTTGCATGGCCATGGCCACACGCCTGCTGATTCTGGACAGCGGTTTTGCCCTGTCCAAACGCCCTAGCAGCATCCTGGCAGCATTGCACCATTTGAATTTGCATACCAAGGGACCGGCGTGAAAGTTGGGAGGTCGCATTACCGATCAGGTGGTTTGAGCTGGTATATTTATTTATTATTTATTTATTTTATTTATGACATTTATTGAGCGCGACGAATACCCTAAGGCGTCTCGGCGCTAGACCGTTCAGTTTGTTTCCATATTGTGCAGATAATTTCACTGATTAAATAGCCATGTCTTTACTTGTTTCCTGAACTGGAGGAGAGAGGAACTCGTCTTAATGTGAAGAGGAAGTGCATTCCATAGCTTGGATGCTGCTACAAGAAAACGACGATCTCCCCATGACACCGTCTTTGAACGTGGAACAACCAATTGATGCTGCTCCGATGATCGCAAGTGTCTCCTGGGATTATAGGGTTTTAATTGTTCCTTAAGGGTGTTGGGTCCTTGGTTGTTAAGGGTTTTGTAGACAATGCATACGGACTTAAACTTTATTCGATTTTTTATGGTGAGCCAATGATATTGCCTTATTGTTTCAGCGATAGGGTGAAACTTGGCAGTCCCAGACAGCAGGCGTGCTGCCGCATTCTGTATAGACTGAAGCTTGTTTATGACTCTGACCTGGGCGTCAAGAAAGAGTCCGTTGCAATAGTCCAATGAGGACAGGACTAATGAGCAAACCAGTGTTTTAATTAATGCCTCTGGTAGGAAAGGTCTGATCTTCCTTATCATTTTTAATTTAAAATGAGCCGTTGTTGCAACTTTATTTGCATGGTCCATAAAGCTGAGCCCGTTGTCAAAAATGACTCCCAGGTTCCTGACCTTTGTGATTGGGATGGGGGGTGATCCGTGGTCCGTAGGCCACCAGCAGGATGGCCATTCTGGGAGAAGGGAACCGAAGATGACTACCTCGGTCTTCTCCGAGTTTAGTTTTAAGCAATTTGTGGCCATCCATGCACTTATTGCTTTCATTCCATTTTTAAAATTATGGGCTACCTGCTTTCCATCCCCCTTAATGGCCAGGACCAGTTGCGTGTCATCCGCGTAAGATGTTAGGCACATCCCGTATGCTCTGATGACATTTGCAAGGTCCGACACGTAGATATTGAAAAGTGTCGGACTAAGGGATGAGCCTTGGGGGACACCACATGGCAACGTGAATTGAGTGGATTGAAATGGTCCAAGGGAGACTGCTTGAGTTCTCTCCTCAAGAAAGGAGGCTAGCAGGTCTTTGGCAGCATGGCCAATGCCTAGCCTTTCGACACGGTCGATCAAGGTGTTATGATCGACCGTGTCGAAAGCTGCTGACAGATCAAGTAGGACCAGGATCGCAGTCCCGCCTTGATCCCTTATGGCTCTAATGTCGTCAGCAGCCTTAATAAGGGCAGTCTCGGTCCCATGAAATCTCCTGAAGCCGTATTGCGAGTCATCCAGCAGACGATGCTTCTCAATATACTCTGTAAGCTGAATATTCATCGCCTTTTCGGTCAATTTGGCCAAAAATGGTAGGCTCGCTATAGGTCTGTAATTTTTAAGTTCGCATTTATCGAGGCCAGGTTTTTTTAATAAGGGCTTTAGTAGAGTTTTCTTTAATAGCTTGGGATAGATTCCTGAGGATAGAATGGTATTGCAAACTTGTGTCAGCGTTGGTATAATTGAATCCCAAACTGGTGATAGCACTGACAAAGGACAAGGGTCCAAAGCAGAGCCAGATTTTATAGTAGAGACTAAGGTCGATGTAAAGTCATCTGACAGTTCCTGAAATTTAGAGAAAGCAATAGTCTGCTGTGGATCTGAGAGCGCACCATTCGTCCTAGATGATTTGACTGTGAAGGCTTGAAAGATATCGTCCACCTTAGTAAAAAAGTATTTAGCCAATTCCTCACAGAGGGCTTGGGAAGGAGGGGGAATAATATCAGGGGCATTTCCTGCCAATGTCTTGGTAATTTCGTACAGTCGTCTACTAGAGTTTTTTGCTTGCTCAATTTGGTTGGTGTAATATACCTTTTTTGCTTTGATGATCATGTCTTTGTAAAGTCCTAAGGCATCTTTATAAACTTTCTTGCTTGCTGTATCATAGGTTTTTCTCCAGCATCTTTCCAAGTTCCTGTTAATTTGCTTTTGTTGTCTTAGCTCAGTGGAATACCATGGGGCAGTTGGTTTGGACCTATTCTTAGACACAGTTTTGATGGGGGCTGTATTCTCGGTGGCCTGGGCAATCAATGTGTAAAATTGTTGTGTAGCTACATTCGGGTCGGTAGAAATTACTAGACTGGTTTTACCCAGTTGTGTTTTCAATTTAGTATGGTTAATATTCTTCCAGTCTTTAAACGGCGCATGGGTTATTGTGGCAGAGTTCTTGTTACGTAAGGAATTAGTGGTAATTTTACCAAAAATGGCGTAATGATCTGTCCACGGCATTGGGCAGATGTCCGTTATTTGAAGGCCATCCAGGTTGGAAAATATAGCGTCTAACGTATGACCCGCTACATGCGTTGCCTGCGCAACTAAGCTGCTGACAGCCGGGTCAGCAGCTGGCGGTGGAGGCGGCGGGTGATGTCCTGCTGGGACACCATGATTTGGCTGTTCTCCCTGACTGCAGCCGTCAACACCTGCACGCTTTCCGTGAGCTAGCTCACATTGCACGCAGTCTTATAAAGCTGCAGCTGCATGGCTGCCATGTGCCGTGCCATGTGCCATGCCTGCTTTTGCTGGATATTGCAAGGACCGGTTTCTGGCTATCAGCCTTCTTCAGCCTGGATAGCTTGACTCCAGTGATGTGGAGAGCCTGGGACTCACGTCTGAGCATATCCAGCCCACTCGGGGTGAAAATTGCAAAAAACACAGTTGATGGACAGAATGCAGATCAATGTCTTACATTCACCCCAGTACAAAGATCTGGGCCTAAATCCATCCAACATGGGATGTTGCAACATACATGCAGGCTTGTATTACCTGACCGCCTTCAGGGATATGTTTCACATGACAGGTCTGGCTGTGTGTGGCTATCAGGGAACTATTGTCACACTATAGGTCCCACAATGCAATATGGCGTTTCTGATGTGCATGGCCTGCATTACTGGGGTTATCAAATGTCTAGATCTGGGGGCATGGGCATTGTTAGGGTAGGGGGTCGCAGTTGTATGGCTCTTACCTTGGGATTGTTGTGTGGGTCGGGAGGTTCCAGCCGAGTGACCCCCACGCAGGCTGATGTGTTTATGGTATCCTCCACAAGGTCCTCAAGTGGAGTGTTGGCCTCAACTGTGGGCTCTACTCGTGGCATGTTGCTCCCCCAGCCTCTCTGCTATGCTTTCTTTTGCACGGCCTCTGAGGTCATACCACCTCTTCTTTAGCTCATCAATTGAGCACTGGGCCACTCCCACAGAGTTCACCTTCGCCCTGATGCGCTGCCAAATGGGCCTCTTGTCTGCTTCAGGCACCTTCCTGGATTCCTTCCCAAAGAGGCATTCATGGTCCCTGCTGACTCCCTCGATCAGGAATTCCAGCTCCTGTTCTGAAAATTTTATTTTCTGCTTCCTGCCAGTTGCACTGGCTCCTGCTGCATCCTGGGACATTCTGGAGTTTGATGTATGTCCTGTAGTGGGGCTGCAGGGTGTGTCTGACTGAGCTCACTGCTGTGCCTCTTCTTCTCTCCAGCTCTGTGTGCAGAATAAGTGAGGAAACTGGCTACTTCCTAGTTGTGATGTCCTCATTGTGCTCAAAATGCGACTTCCCGTTTTTGCGATCTCGCAATATGCGAGATCCCAATTTGCCATTTCGGTAATTGCGAAATCGCAATTTCGGGTAGGAAGAAAGGAGATTCTGCGATTTTTCAGCGATTTTAGGAAATTTGCATTCAGCGATTGCGGCCGATTGCAAATCCCATTTTTTTATTGCAATTTTTGATGCATCCCATTCTGCGAATTCCTATTTGCGATTCGGTATTTTTCGCAAATTAGAATTCGCAGAATGGGTGCTTGATGCATCTGGGGGAATATTGGTTCAACTTCGGTGGAGACCGGTGAAGATTCTATTCTGAAGTCCAAAAGTACCATCAGCTCATCCTTCAGCATCAGTGGTGTGGCTGGTGGTATTGGCACTCGGGCCCACAGTTGGCTGTGGCTGTGGTGCCACTGGGGGAATAAAAATAGGAATTAAAGCTGGGATTGGTTCCTAGACAGCAACTTATACTTACCTTTGGGGTCATGTGACTTCTAGTGATGGCAAGGAGAAGAAGCTGTTCCTCCATTTCCAATGGTTGTTCTAGAACTTGCCTGATGGCTTTCATCTGGAAAGGCAATGCATTCACATCCTCCTCTTTGAGGGGGATTAGGCCTTACGTGCATTTTGCTGTTGCTCCATGACATACAGCTTGGATTCACGGTCCTGCATGTCCGTCATATTAATACTACCTTATTTGCCACAAAACACTAAGAGCCTAATTACGATGTTGGTCGGAAAGGCTCCGAACCGCATTCAGAATCTCCTAAATTGTTTTGGAACCTATGTTTCTGATTACAATGGAAAGGTAACCGTTCGGTTAGTCCAAATTGGTTTTTACCGGCATTCGGAGACTCTGAGTTGGTCAAAGCCGAATTATACAGCCCAAAGGACTGCGTTTCCGACTGATGTATTACGATGTCGGATTGGGACAACCTTTCAGAATCGGTTTGTATGACATGAAACTGCTGTTGGAATCTGAGTTTGGGGGCCCCAAGCAGTCCCCCCTTCACACTGAGGCCTCCGGTTGTGGCCTGTGGGGGTACCCATAGGACCCTCCTTTAAAACCATGCACAATGTGGCAGACAGAATGGGGTGCCTGCGTCGGGGTGCAAGGTTTTCTGCAAACAACCCTTTTTTTTCTCAATGGGAGTCTGCATTGTCGGTCGGAACATAGGCTCCTATTGTAATCAATGGGAGGCTTCCTGTAGGAAAGTAGGATCTGCATCTATGGTTACCCCCACTTTATGTCTGGTGCTAAGCTGTTATTGACTAGTCTGACTAGAATCCCGCTAATCAGGACCCAGTCAATCTACTTTTTCCCCAAATGGTTATGTTCAGTACTTAGGTACATCCCATATTAGACACTGGGGTACCCTTATAAGTCCCAGGTACATGGTACCAAGGTGCCCAGGGCATTTGTACCGAGAAGTCCCCCATGGGCTGAAGCATGCATTATGCCACCCATGGGAGATCATTCAAAATGGAACTACAGGTCTGCCATTGCAGCCTGTGTAAGCTGGAGGTAACACAACTTACTTAAGATATAGGTTTTCTATATATAGGGTCACAGCTTACAGAGTCCAATCTCCCGGGTTGTCAGGGATGCAGCCATATGCCATATAGAGCGGCACAGCGTATTTACACAATGACCATCTCAAAACTGGCTGCAACGAATCCTATCATGTTTTGTATCAAACATGTTGGAATCATACCACCACACCGTAAACAGTGTGGGAGGTATGATTACGAAGCACTGAAAAAGCGCTCCGTAAGGCTCTCAGTGTTCCTGGTGCCAACCTTCTAGACCCAGACGGCACAAAACGGTTGCTGCCGACCGGAGACACATTTCTGCCCTCGTGCTACTGAGCCAAGCTGGTGCAGGGGAAGGGAGAATAGGGATCCTGTCACAGTGAGGTGTGACCGCCTCCCAGACAGGAGTTACTGTATTTGGACCAGGTGGGTTCGCTTGCCAACGCCACTAAGTCTGCATGAGCTGCACATTTGGTGTCCCTGTGCATAGTCCAGTTCGGACCAGTCCTGGGAGCTGTTGACCCCTGCTCTGGTGAAACTAGACAAAGGACATAGGAGTAACCGCCCCCTGGCCAGCCCCTCCCCTGGGAGAGCCCCTGAATCGTCCCTACCCTTTCCTGAGGGTACCCTATATTTGTCGTGGGACAAGATTCAGATCAGACACCACTTCTTCTACCGTCTGGGTACTCTTGACTTTGCTAGACTTTGTTTGGGTTCGACTTATTCTCCCTTCTAGTCTTCTGCATCGCCTGTGCCTGTGCACCATACAGGAACCTTCCAAGGCCTGTGGGCATCAAAGACATCTGAAGGAATCTCCCTTGAAGTGAAGGAGTCACATCCCTCCATTCGCAGGCACCGCAACTAAGTCGACCAGTCTGCTGATCCTGAGCTCCTCCAGACTCCAAATGTTTCTGCAACACAGGTGGTTGTTTTCCAAAGCTCCCGAGGCCTGCTCTGCCCTCTTACCTGCCGGACACCGACCCCTCAGCACTCAATATCCTTCGTGGTACAGCTCATGCACAGCACCTTGTCTTCCTCAGTGTGGCCTGGTCATCACAGCTGCAGAGTCAAGGTCATTGTCAATTCTCCTGCAGCCTCCGACAACGGCGGGCATTCGTCTTTCAAGTCTCCTGGTCACTCATGAGTGACATAGACTCTGTCTGCTTGCAAGTACTTCTCAACTAGAATGCAATTTTGGGATTCCACCGTACACTTTCTCTTCCTTCAGCAGTGGCACTTTCCTGAAGTCCTCCATTGGGTTCAACGGCTGCTCACACGTATGCACCCGGCTTCCCTGGTGTAGGTAGATGGTGCTAGGTGTACCTTATATTATACAGTTTTCACAATTTTCCTAAAATAACATCGTTTTGTTGTTCAGTAAGGCTTATTTTTCTCTAGGGACATGTATATGGTAAAGACTCATCCCAGTCCCAAAGTATTTCAAAGGGTGTGACAGGCGCGGGACTTAGGTTTATCTGGGTGTTCTCAGTACCTCTGGTGGTCTCTGTAGGGGCCTGTGCACACGGAAGCTCCGCATAGGAGGAGGTAAAACAAAAGCTTGTATCCGGAACATCTATTGTAACCGCTGAGAGGTCATCTCCTACGTCTTGGGTGATTATGGTCGGTGGTAAAGAGAGCCTCCTTTCGGTGCTGACTATTCCTGTGGTTACTACCCCTATGGTTTGTTGTAACATCTTGTCTATCGCTGTTAGTGTAGGTAAGGGCTGGGGTGTGTCAGCCTTCTGTTTGGTGTTAGATCGTAGCGTGGGCATCCTGGTAATTTTGGTCACCTTCTTCATGCTTCTAGGGTCAGTGCTTGGCGGTTTTAATAAGTTATCTCACCCACTGACAAATTTCTCTTCCTGAGTTACAAGGGTTAAGATGGTGAAAAGCCACTCAGTGTCGACGCGAGAATAGCAGGGTGCAATATCCGTGATGGGCTTAATAGTACCTTATAATGTATTGTTTATCCGTATAACAGTTGGTCAAAAGTTAAAGTTAGGGGGGCGGCCCAGCCCAGCCTCGCCTCCTCTGGCCTCTGAGGGCCGTAGAGGGCCTGCCCTTTGCCCGGCGCTCCCGCGACGCGGGATGTGACGTGCAATTTGTAGCGCCTCCTGGCGCGGATTCCCCTCAGCAGGTCCGCAAGGGAGCTTGGGACATGTAGTTCCCAGCTCCCCTCAGTCCTCCCCCCACAGCGCAGGCGCACTGGTTCAGAGGCTGCGGCGCGAGGAAGGACCGGTAGTGGTATCTGTGGCCAGCGTTGGCGAGCGTAGTCCTCCCGCCTCTGGTGTCGCAGCAAGGTTGGTGGCAATAGCGATTATCCTCGAATCCTCCGCTCCACCAAATGTGACGTTCAATTTGTAGCGCCTCCTAGCGCGGATTCCCCTCAGCAGGGCCGCAAGGGAGCTTGGGAGATGTAGTTCCCAGCTCCCCTCGGTCCTCCCCCCTCAGCGGCCGCGCACTGGTTCAGAGGCTGCGGCGGCGAGGAAGGACCGGTAGCGGTATCCGTGGGCAGCGTTGGCGAACGTAGTCCTCCCGCCTCTGGTGTCGCAGCAAGGTTTGTGGCAATAGCGATTATCCTTGAATCCCCCGCTCCACCGAATGTGACGTGCAATTTGTAGCGCCTCCTGGAGCGGATTCCCCTCAGCAGGGCCGCAAGGGAGCTTGGGAGATGTAGTTTCCAGCTCCCCTCGGTCCTTCCCCCACAGCGGCCGCGCACTGGTTCAGAGGCCGCGGCGGCGAGGAAGGACCGGTAGCGGTAGCGGTATCCGTGGGCAGCGTTGGCGAGCGTAGTCCTCCCGCCTCTGGTGTCGCAGCAAGGTTGGTGGCGATAGCGATTATCCTCGAATCCCCCGCTCCACCGAATGTGACGTGCAATTTGTAGCGCCTCCTGGCGCGGATTCCCTTCAGCAGGGCCGCAAGGGAGCTTGGAAGATGTAGTTCCCAGCTCCCCTCGGTCCTCCCCCCACAGCGGCCGCGCACTGGTTCAGAGGCTGCGGCGGCGAGGAAGGACCGGTAGCGGTATCCGTGGGCAGCGTTGGCGAGCGTAGTCGTCCCGCCTCTGTTGTCGCAGCAAGGTTGGTGGCAATAGCGATTATCCTCGAATCCCCCGCTCCACCGGATGTGACGTGCAATTTGTAGCGCCTCCTGGCGCGGATTCCCCTCAGCAGGGCCGCAAGGGAGCTTGGGAGATGTAGTTTCCAGCTCCCCTCGGTCCTCCCCCCACAGCGGCCGCGCACTGGTTCAGAGGCTGCGGCGGCGAGGAAGGACCGGTAGCGGTATCCGTGGGCAGCATTGGCGAGCGTAGTCCTCCGGCCTCTGGTGTCGCAGCAAGGTTGGTGGATTGTCCTCGAATCCAGTCATATTTAGAAACTCCTTGGTCTTTGAAGCAAAAAAGTATTTTCATAAAAGCTAGTTTTGGCGTCTTCCCAGGCTTATGTCACATAATACCTTGGCTTAGATCAATGGAATTGATGCCCTGTCACTTATGCAAAATGGGAGAAGAGAACATTATTTATTTGCTGTGTATATGCCTAAAACTTAAAGATGAAAGAAAATCTATACTTAAGTGGCATTTTAATTTCAGAGGAATACAGAACTGTAGACAGGCACTGATAAGATGTCTTGATTCAGATGACATAGAACTGAACTCAGCTTTTGTAAAGTTTTTATTAACAGTAAAAAGGTAATTAGACCAGCAAGATTAATGTGAGATTATTTTGAGATGTAATATTGGATTTATATGTACATGTAGATTTGTATTATGAAGTCTGAACTAGTAAGTGTTGCTACATTTAACTGCAAGGATGATTTTGATTAATCTATTAAATGTTTGTTTTTATCAATTTTAAAACAGGACTTTTATCAATAATATATTCGTTATAATCGACATTTTTGTCACTATATACTGTAAGATTTTAATTGATCAAACAAAAAGTGAATTGCATACAGGGGCCTGTTACAGGAAGATAGTGTAGTGAAATGTGCCTCCATATTGTAATGAGGCGGTATAAAAGGGGGTGGTGATGGACGGAGCATCTGAACAAATCAAACACTCACACCCAGTCAACAGATCTGGGTTTAATCCATCACTGTTCTTTAGCCCACTCTGCCACCCTAGTTCAGACATGGCCATATGCAAATCAGTCTGACCCTGTGCCTCATGGGAACAGTCCAGCCCGAACTGCCAAGCCATGCCTTCCCTGGACTGGAAACAAGCTTCCTAGGACCGATTTCCGGCATTCCAGCCGTCTTCAGCCCGGCTTGCTTGAATCCAGTGGCAAAGTGAGCAAGGGACTCACGTCTGAGCATACACTGTCTGCCAAGATCGGTGTGTGATGTGCAGGTCTCACATTCGACTCCTGGTGCAGATGTTTCAGCAGTTAATCCTTCCAAGGTCCCTTGAATCCAGTAGCAAGGGACTCACGTCTGAGCATACCCTGCCAAGTTATGGCGAACAAAGCAATACAAAAGGGGGTGGTGATGGACGGAGCATCTGAGCCAATAAAAAACACTCGCACCCAGTCAACAGATCTGGGTTTAATCCATCACCGTTCTTTAGCCCACTCTGCCACCCCAGTTCAGACATGGCCATCTGCCGCCGGCGGTCACTCTTTGGATGCAGGGGAAAGTGGGGATGGCGTGGTCTGAGGAGCGGAGCTGGCGGGTGGGGGTGTGGAGGCTGAGTCGACTTTTGAGGTATGCTGGTCCGGTGTTGTAGAATGCCTTGTGTGCGTGGGTGAGGAGTTTGAAGGTTATCCTCTTGTTGTCAGGGAGCCAGTGCTGGTCTTTCAGGTGGGGTGTGATGTGGTTGCTCTGAGGGATGTTGAGGATCAGGCATCCAGAGGCATTCTGGATGCGTTGGAGTCGCTTCAGAAGTTTGGCCGGAGCTCCTGCGTAGAGTGCGTTCCTGTAGTCCAGGCTACTGCTGACGAGGGCCTGGGTGGATGTCCTTCTCGTTTTGGTGGGGATCCACTTGAAGATACTGCGGAGCATGTTGAAGCAGGAGGAGGAGACGGCGTTGACCTGCTTCGTCATGGCGAGGGTAGAGTCGAAGATGACCCTTAGGTTGCGTGGGTGGTCGGTGTTCCCAGTGCGGTCGGCCACCAGTAGTCATCCCAGGCTGAAATGGTGTATCCGAGGATGAGCACCTCTGTCCTGTCCGAGTTCAGCTTCAGTCGGCTGTTCCTCATCCAGTAGGCTACGGCCTTCATTCCTTTGTGGAGGTTGGTTTTGGTGGTCCTTGGTGAGGATCAGCTGGGTGTCGTTGGCTTAGGAGAGGATGTTGAGGTTGTGCTGTCGTGCGACGTAGGCGCCATGTAGATGTTGAACAGCGTAGGGCTGAGGGATGAGCCTTGGGGTACGCCGCAGATGGTCCCGGTGGCTTTGAAGCGGAAGGGGGGGAGGTGGACGCTCTGTGTTCTGCTGGAGAGAAACTGCATCTTACTAATCATAAAGTAGGACACAGCGAGGCACTGACATCCAAGTACTAGCAAAGGTGAAACTGCAGCACTTCCCCGAATGTAAGGGCTACGTAGGTGTGCGACGGTATATCTAAATACAACCGCGCAATAAGACACCAGAGCAACAGGCAACGATTCCACTTTACCGACAATAAAATAGTGGAGCAACAGCATTATACGCAAACGGAATCAACAAAAGGGAGGTTCTGTCTACAAAGAGACTGCGGGAATAGATGTTAAAAGCAGCCCTGGAAAACTCTACAGATCGGGTAACGAGGTGAAGATCAAAGATATTATTTTATATCAGAGCACTGGGCCAAGGAAGGGAGACAGACTCTGTCTTAAAAATTAAGGATTTAATAGAAGTATTATCAGGAATATAAGAAAAGGAGACAGAAAAATGTTTTGGTCTTGAAAAAGATGGGAGTATAAACAAGATACCATCGAAACGCGTCGACGCTGGGGTTGCACAATTCAAGGAACAACCTCTCCTGATTGAATGTTAATGAAATCAAAACATTGATGAGGGGGTTTTTCTGTTATTGGTTCCAGAATGTGTATGAGTAGTTGACAAGTGGTTAGCTCATACGGTTATATTGTCTCTTCTTCTTTTTATGCTGGTCATATTAAGAAATTGAATAGTGTTTATGGTAGAGTTTTTCCAGGTTTAGAATGCAATATGTGGAAGAATATAATCTGATTTTATGAAATGTAGAATGTGATTTGTTTTTTAACTTTGTTTGTTGAAAGATGAAATGAAATGAAATGAAATGAAATGAAAATGAGTTTTATAAAGCGCGAAATAGTTGCCCGGAGGCGTCCAAGCGCTGAAATTACAAGGTGTTCTAAACAGCAGGGCGAGTGACATAGAAGGGGAAGAGAACTTATTTATTGAACAAAAGAGTTTTCACATGCTTCCTGAAGGAGGTCAAATCTGGATTGGACCTTAGTTGAAGGGGTAGGCTGTTCCACAGCCTAGCAGCATTGAGGGTAAAAGAACGGCCTCCTGCTCTGGCCCGGCTAACTTTGGGCACGATAGCAAGGAACGCGCTGGCGGAACGTAACTGTCTGCTAGGGAGGTAAGGGGTGATTAAGGGACGATTGATCAGTGGGCCAGTTGCCCAGAATGACTGATGGGCAATACAAAGGGACTTGAAACTAATCCTGTCCTTAACAGGGAGCCAATGCAATCTTACTAATCCAGGTTTAGCAGAAGACTTACAGGGAATTTGAAGAAGGGTCCGGGCTGCACAGTTTTGAATCACTGAGGTAATTGGAATTTTTATGGTCAATTGTGTCCCCTACTATGTACCCCAACGGCTCCGTGTACGTGCTTCAAGTACATGTAATTTCCCTCCACAACCAGCTATGAAGACGCAAATACATTTGCGTCCAACGTTAACAAGTCCTCTTTCAGATCCACCATGAATGGATCGATAATTCAGTTCCTAAGTATGCCGTGCCACCGTCTTTACATGGTGCACTTTCACGTTTCCCTGGCTCTAGCGAGCTAGGCCCTGATTTCTGCCATCAAGCCCTTTCTGCCTTCTGCCTCTGAAAGCTGCAGCCTGGATCTGCATCCATGACCTCTACCTTACTCCCTGCGTGGCGAGTGGTGCCCGGCTCGGCCTGCCTGCCTGCCTGCCAAGACAGTATTCAGCCTTCAAGTTATCTGCTCCGCTCCTCGAAATACATTCCTGTCTAGAGATTTAGGTAAACACCTCCCCAGCTGCAGAGCAAAGGGCCTGGCCTTTCTGTCTCCGTGCAAGTAATTCATTGCTCCCGTTACCATGGTAGGCCCATGGCCCCTCGCATTACACGTAGACACGTAGTCACATATGCACGCACTAGCAGTCAGTATAGAATAGCCTCTATCCGAAGGACCTTTCCTTCTAGATAATACAGTTCCTCAAACACAAGATATCAGATATGATTTGGGTTTAGGTTGTTCTGACACGCCAGACTTCTGTCTCCCCGTATAGTGCTAAATGTCAAGTCCCCTTCACCCTCAAGTTTCACGTCAATCACACGTCATGTTGCCTGCGCGCGCATCCAGCCCAATATTTCTGCTGACACTACAGGATTTCTCTATGAATCCACCCACCTGTGACACTTTCATGTGACGTTTCTAGCACACACCTCCGTGTATGCCCTCGTGCACGCCTTCTGTTACGCACATGTGTTCTTATCTCGTTTCTTTCAGCTGTTACGCCTTCTGTATCCATCACCATTGTATGCATTTACTATATATATTGTGCACTGTTAATAAAGTGTCGTCTATCCCTTCCTGAACCCTCGCGGTGATGGAACATGATACCATGGTTCGAACCATTCCATTACATGGAATAAAAGCCTTATAAACTCAGATGCCACGGACTCTGCCTCTCATTTCATTGAGCTATTTTATTGAACTTATACCGCATAGAAATTCCGCATACGGTAAACCTTTATTTACCACATAAATTTGGCGCCCGAATAGGGCCCCTCCCCCACCTTACACGCCGGCGATGCGTCGCAGGCCTTGCCGCCTGCCACAGCCGTGACGGACAACTACGCGTACCCGCAGGATTTCCTGTATCTCCCTCAGGCCTACGGAGGTGACGGAGACTGCGATCGACATCCAGACGAGGCGGTGAGGAGTGCGGAGGATCCCGACCAGAGCCCAGCCGAGAGAGCAAGGTCCGAGGTGTCTAGAGGCCCACCAGTTCCGAAGTACCTACGTCACGTGTCGAGTCGAGTCGAGTCCAGTCCAGTTCAGCCGAGTCGAGTTTCCGAGGCCTTCCGTTCTGTGCTTCCCGGTGAGTACCGTTGCTGGGGACGCATCTAGACGGGTGCATTAATTTGTGTCCGGTCAAGACGGGTTTGGGTACGCAGACCCGGTCTGCACTGTTTTAGCAGTGTATCTGTACTGTTTAGCAGTATATCCAGTATCCAGTTATCTAGTTATTGTTCGTTCTGAAATGTTTAAATGTGTTTTAATGTCGTGGTATGAATGATTGTTTGATCTTCATTACTGTGTTTATTGTATTAGTTGTGTCCAAGTCCGAGTAAGTATCAAGTATCAAGGTTCAGAATGCCACTGTTTACTAAACTACGTCAGATAGGAACTAGGAAAGGGATACTCGAGGAAGCTGTTCCCATCCCACCCAGGGACACTCCCGGATATTTTATGTACCACAAGCACGGCTTAGATGCCGTATTATATCTCGACTTATGGGTGGATTACACTAAAGACTTAACAGAGAATCAGAGATGGCCCGTTACAGGGACATGGGATGCTGAGTGCATCATGAGAGTAGAGGAAGAGTTGTGGAAAAAGAAAGCCAGACAGTCACAGAAAGATGCCATTGAACTATGGCGTAAAGAATCACATAGACGGACAGAGAAAGCACTCAGAAAAGCAGAGAAAAGTAGAGAGGATTCTGAAAAAGCCAAAGAAAAAGAACTACTAGAAGAAGGAGAACGAGTTAGAATGGAACAACACGATAGACGTATTAATGCTATTTTGACAGGATTGTATCCAGTCCTGGCCGAGGGCCTGCCCAAGGCGACCCCGGAAACATCGAAAAATCTGCCCCCTCCATTGGTTCCGACTAAATTACGTCACAAGACCGCAGCAAATATTTTCCTTTCTTCCTATTTAGACGACGTAGCTCCCGCATATACCAATGTACCTGCCCGTGTACCACCTGCCGACGTTAACTTACCCCATGGTCATCAGCCCCCAGGTCCGCAACAGCAGACCCCTCCCGGTCCGCTTCCTGCACCCTTACCTGTTGTTTCCCCCGGTATTCAACAATTACATCCACTTAATCCTTTTGGGGCTGGCGCTGCTCAGGCCCCAACCCAGTTACAGCAGGTACCGACCCTACAGCCAGGTTATGCTCAAGCCTCCGCTACAGGAGGTGCTACAGGAGGTTATCGAACCCCGCCACAATTACACCGAGTGACAATGAGAGATTTCGCAATGGCACGGACACCTAAAGGTGCCCCGGCAGAACAGCTTAGAGAACAGCTTACAGATTGCAGATATGACACAGTGCCTGGTACGACAGGACCCATGTTGCTAGCGTCACTACGTTTAAGACGTGTTACAGATTATTTGCTATTACTACCAGAAATGCCAGAGCATCTAGACAAAATGTATCATTTTATTAGAACAGGAGAAAGACCGGAGAGTGCTGGTGAAGCCATGTCACGTCAGAAAGTTGAGAACAAAGGTTTAATCATGCGATTTTTGGTAATTGTTTGATAAGAGAACAAGATCAGTCAGGTTTTTCACAAAATGAGATGGATAGATTGAACAGATGGAGTCAGAATATTGCTGATGGTAAACATGATAAAGAGAAAAGTGTACATGATATGGTTAGAAAGATCCGTAAAGAAATAATAGATATACATGCCCGTCGAGAATCTGAAGAGCCACTCGAATCAGACGATCCAACCTCCTCGCAGGAGGAGGATGAATCCGAGAAAGCAACAGAAACATCGCAACTAGCAAGTAGAGACATGATAGCATATGTAGGTAGAGAAAAACTCCCTAGACCGCATCCTCTTGATAGGCCCTTCGATAGACCCATTCGTAAACAAGAAACGTTCGAAAACAAGAAACGATACCTTTGTCCAATACCAGAGCGATGTACCCTTGAACATGTATTCCAGGTTACTGATAAAGTACTGAAAGAAAGGATAGGTTATCAAGAACTCAATACCTTACGTGATCAGGAACTGGCTCGGTCCGCAGTACAGTGGGCCGGAGATGACAGCATATATAAAGACGATTCAGTAGTACAAACGTTTTTAAGTCTTACTCCAGAAGAACAGCGACTAGCTGGTATATACATGACCCAACACCTCATTATACAGTATGAAAATCAGGCATCTGATCCAGGTCCGTTATATAATGTACTGCAAGACGTACTCCTGAGAAGATGGAGAGGTCTGGGTACCGATCTAATTGAAACGATTTTAGAACAACGCCACAAATATAGAACCTTCTTGACTCCACATCTTGTTTCTGTTCCACCCCCAGTCAGGAAACCATTTCACTTTGACTTTGACAAACAGAATCCTCCACGAGAAGTACATCCAGTCAGGAATACTGATGATACCCTTACACGTGTGTATGTATACACGCCCATAACTAAAATGGAATTATTGGAAATGAAGAAAATAGTGCCGAGTCATGATAAAGACCCTGCAGGTTTCCACCGTGAAATAAAAGACATGTTACTCATGGGAGATTACACCTATCCCGACATTATGAAAATATTGAAAGTGTTATTGCCTGCCGGTATTTACGAGAAGCTCAAAGAAAAAGAATGGGAGGTGGGAGACCAAAAGATTGATTGGGCTGCATTAGAAACTGAAGAGACAGGTCGAACCCCAGGGTTGGGTCTTGGGGATAAAACTAAAGCATTACCAGGATTGTTAGTACAGGTTTTGCCACGTTTGTTAGCAACTAAAAAGGAAGACTGGGATGCAATCTCAGCCTGCAAACAGAAACCCGATGAAGACACTAGTGATTTTTATTCCCAATTTGAGAAATGTTTTATTATTAATAGTGGCCTGAAAGCAAGTAGCGAGTCATACCCGCATCTTTTTGTAAGCAAATTAGTCGAGAATTCTCTGCCCCAAGTTAAGAATCGTGTATTGAAAGTCGAGAGCACATGGCAAGCAAACACGCCTTCCCAAATGTTACAGATGTTACAGTACCACCAGAACAGAATTAGGGAAGAACATGATCACGAACAAAGACGTATGAAAGACACGAAAATGAAAATGCTAGTTGCTCAGTCAGTTCCAGCTGACGATCAGAAAAAGGGTATGACACAGTCCAATAATTCGGCAGCTCCTGTTAAAGGGACATGCAACTATTGTAAACAGCCAGGTCACTATGTAAATGATTGTGCAGTTTTGAAACACAATATAGCCACAGGTAAAACTAAAGAGAGACCGCGTCCTCCTAGACAGGACCAGGTCCAACAACACGTTCCACAGAATGTACAGCCTATGCGAGCTCCACAACAGACAGTACATACCGTAGCGGTACCACAGCCACAACCGATTGCCGCAACACAACATGCAACGCAGCAGATGTACCAATATGCACAATCCGACTATCCCGATTATCAGCGATACACATGAAACAGCCTAGAGAGGGAGGTTGGCTTGCCTCTTATTGAGGTTCCTGTAGATCAAGAGGGTCCTTACGTACATAGTCAGGTATTAGGAAAGGATAGAAAGTTTTTGATTGACACAGGGGCAAGCAGAACGACAATCAGTCACGACGAGGTTCCAGGGGCACCCCTCTCAGGCTCACAGAATGTTTCCCTTGGATTTTCAGGAAAGCCTATTGTTAATGAAGTTTCAAAACCAGTTCCCCTTGCAGTTGGTCCATTGTCACGTACTACAGATTTGTTGCTCACGAACTCATGTCCAGAAAACTTGTTAGGTATCAAGACACTGAAAGCTCTAGGAGCTGTAATTTGTTGTTCTCCGGAAGGAGTAAGACTGTTTCTGCGTGACTTTAATGGTCACTATGTGTTGAGAGATATTGATTCCAGATTACAGAATGTTCCTGCACATTTATGGGCACAAGGCCCCACTGATGTAGGTTGTATGCACATTACACCATATCGAGTTACACTCAAACAAGGAGTGGTACTACCACGCATCCGACAATACAAGTTACCTCCTGATGCTGTAGTGGCTTTACTGAAAATCATTGACGAGCTCATTGCACAAGGAGTGGTTGTAGAAACCGACTCCAATGTTTGTAATTCCCCTATCATTCCGATTCTTAAACGCACTGATCCGAATGCACCTCCAGTTTATCGATTAGTGATCGATTTGCGAGAATTGAATAAATGCATTGTACCACAGTACCCTGTGGTTCCAGACATCTCTTCTTTATTGACAGCTATTGATTCAGAGGCAACGTTCTTTACTGTAATTGATCTGAAGAACGCCTTCTTTAGTGTCCCCATTGATCCGGAAAGCCAATATCTTTTCGGATTCTGTTTAAATGGCCGTAGCTTCAAATTTGCACGTGCACCTCAAGGATTCACAGAAAGCCCCAGTATCTACAGCCAAGCATTGAAAAGACAACTTGACAGTATTCACATGCCTGCTAACACTGCCCTACTCCAGTACGTCGATGATCTATTGATCACCGCCCGAAGTGAACCAGAATGTGAACAAGCATCATTGACAGTCTTGTATTTCCTGGCTGACAAGGGACACAAAGTGTCTCCTTCGAAGCTGCAATTCTGTGTTCAGCAAGTGGTGTACCTTGGGCACTTGCTGTCCAAGAGGGGGAGACAGCTAACACCTGACCGCATCCAGTTAATTGTAAACATGTCACAACCCAAGACACAAAAGGAGGTACGGGCCTTTATAGGCCTCACTTCTTACTGTAGACAATGGATCCCTCAGTACGCATTTCTAGCCAAGCCACTCATACAGTTGACAACTCAGGAGGCAGCGACATCGACTGTCCTCCCTTGGACTCAGGAACATACACAAGCTTTTGACGAATTAAAGAAAGCCTTATGTCAAGCACCAGTTTTAGCAACACCATGTTACAGTAAACCCTTTACACTTTTTGTCACAGAACGCGAAGGTACTGCATTGTCAGTACTCACCCAGGATCAAGCAGGTTCACATAAACTGTGTGCTTATTTTTCTAGTACATTAGATCCAGTAGCCCAGGCGCTGCCTGCGTGCTTGAAATCTGTAGCAGCAACAGCTCTAGCAATTAGACAAAGCGATTCCATAGTGTTAGGACATCAATTGACAGTACAAGTTCCACATTCCGTGGAAGTTCTTTTAAACAGAACACAGACTCAGCACTTGACTATAGCACGACTGACAGGTTATGAATTGACATTGTTTCAGCCACACATAGAAATCAGACGTTGCAATACATTGAATCCTGCTACACTTTTGCCATTAAGTGAGACAGACCCTTTGGCACATGATTGTGTTGAAGTCATTACCATTACGACGAAACCCAGACAAGACTTGACAGACGTCGCATTACCAGATCCAGACCTGATACTTTATGTGGATGGTTCATGTATGAGAACAAGTACAGGAGAGTTAGTGGCCGCATATGCAGTAACGACAGGAACTGAGGTCATAGAAACACATCGTATTGACACCCTGTCAGCCCAAGCAGCAGAGCTCATTGCTCTGACTCAAGCCTGTATACAAGCAAAGAACAAGAGAGTTAACATATACACAGATTCACGTTATGCATTCGGAGTCGTACACGACTTCGGTGTCCTCTGGCAAGAAAGAGGTTTTTTAACTTCTCACGGTGCCAAAATCCAGCACGGTCCCCTCATTCAAGCTTTGCTAGAAGCAATACATTTGCCTACAGCCATAGCCATCATGAAGTGCAAAGCCCATACGAAAGTTACAGATACCATTTCCCAGGGTAACGACCTGGCAGACCGAACAGCCAAGCATACAGCTCAGACTCACACAACTGACCTGACAAAGACAGTAGTCCCGACACCGACACATTGCATGACAGTTAGGGATCCCGCCCTAGATATAATTGACATACAGACACATGCTACACCAGACGAAATCAAGAAATGGACTGAACTAGGAGGGATCCAGACAGAACAGGGATGGATGACGAAGGGAAAATCTATATGGTTTCTCCCCGACTCTATGGTTCAAGTTATCATTAACACAGTACATTGTCCTGCACATTTAGGAGAAAAAGCCATGTTAGACAGTATTCAAAACCTTTGGTTCAATAAGCATCTACGAGCAGCAGCAAAACAGAAAGTGCGTACCTGCATGATCTGTTGTCAGTTCAACCCAGGTAAAGGCATTCCGGTAGAGCAAGGTGGATTTCATCCTCCCGATACACCCTTTTGAAGTCCTCCAGATGGATTATATCCAGATGGAACGTTGTCGAGGATTCAAGTATGTCCTCGTAGTTGTATGTGCACTCTCCCGATGGACAGAAGCATATCCAGTCCCAGATTACACTGCTCCGACCACTGCCAAGCAGCTGGTACGTGAATTCTTCCCACGGTATGGTTTGCCCCGTATCGTGTACTCAGATAATGGTCAGCCATTCTCGTCCGAGCTCATGAAGCAGGTATCACTCCTGCTAGGTTATCAGTGGAAGTTCCACTGTGTCCGACATCCCGAGGCAGCAGGTCTCGTGGAACGACACAATCAGACCCTGAAAACACGTCTCGCCAAAGTGTGTAAAGAGAAAGGCGTAGATTGGATAGTAGCTTAACCAGTTGCTCTTTTTTATATGAGAATGATAGCACATTCTAGGACAGGGCTATCCCCGTACGAGGTGGTCTTTGGTAGGCCGCCGAATATGTGGGGGACGCCTCTGCCTCGTAAGATCACAGATGTTGACTGTAATATGCTGACAGATTACCTTGCCTCCTTGATGTCTGCACTACAATCATGTCGTTCACAGGTAGCTGCAGCCTTTCCCGACAACACCGAGGTGAAGCCACACGAGATCGTCCCTGGAGACCTGGTCTTTATCCGGAATTTCGATAGGAGGAGTCCGCCAGAACCCCGCTGGCAGGAGCCGAAGCTTGTTTTATTAACCACAAGGACAGCAGTGAAAGTGGAGGGCCGCAAGGGCTGGCTCCACTCGAGTCACATCAAGAAATGCCATGGACTGCCGCCAAAAATAGACTCCCAGCCCTGCCCCATTCCAGAGACTGATACTAAACTCCCCCACTTAGAGAAAACTCCTTCTCAAGAATTTCGTATGAAATTGAGGTCTAGCAAGTCAGACAGTTTAATTGTTTAAGTCCTCCCCTAGGTGAAGCGGTTAGACAGGTTCCTGACATGTACAAGTTAGACCCCAATAGAGAGAGAGATAGACAGAAACAGATCAAGAAACGAAAATATTGTAAATCTCTCCGCAGCCACTGCATTGTGACATTATTGATTATGTTTTTCCTGAGTCTTATAATTATTGCTACAAGTTTATTGTTACACATGTACTTTCCTATTTCCGTACGTGCACATTCTTCCACAAATGACACTGTCGAGCGTACTTTCAGTGAATTGCCCCCTCACGAGTTATCTTACCGACTTGCGCTGCGCAACAATACTTTCATCAGTATGTTACATCATTCCCATCAGACCAGCAATGCTACCAATTGTTGGATATGTGGCCGACTCCCTCCCTATCAGAAGTATAAGGGAGTTCTGCCCCTCTTTCCGTACCCGTTTACACACAACGGTTCCTGTGGTGCATGGTTTAGTTTAATAAATTCTTTAAATTCTGATTCCATAGTTTACCAGGGCAATTGGGTATGGGGGAATCTGAACACAGTTATGCATAACGCATGTTTCCCTGACAAGGAGGGTCTTCCGCAAAGGACAGGGACCGATCTAGAAAACGAAGTATATGGATTAGGTAATTTTACACTTAACCTCATGATTCTGAATGTACTGTCCGATACAAAACCAGACTTACCCGCTATGTCAGTATTACCAGTCAAAGGTGAATTATGTGTCAGAAAGAATGGTTCAGTACACCTAGGTCATAGTGAATGTACTACTGTGATCGAATTCAGTGATAAAGGCAAGTCTACATTCAAAGCTTCCCGTCATTCCTATTTCATTTGTGGTCATACAGCCTATATACGCTTACCTCTAGATTGGGATGGTACTTGTTACATTGCATTCCTTCTGCCACCCGTTTTCCTAGCCCCACCTGATTATCATAGGGACTCCCATCTAGTACACAATAGACCCAAGAGAGATCTCCCGATTGTCGACTATACTGAAACAGCATGGGAGCAATACACAGACTTCAATAAAGGTTTCTTTCCCTATTTAGGTACTGTCTCGAATAGTAAATTGATACGTAAATTAACCAGAACCCTTGAAGCAGTAGTAAATGAAACTACTTCGCCTTAGGCAACCTAACAGAGGAACAGTCTGCTATGAGACTTGTTGTTCTTCAAAATCGTCTTGTTCTTGACGTCATCCTGGCCGATAGGGGCGGAGCTTGTAGAGTCATCGGATCGAGTTGCTGTGTTTTCATTCCAGAAAACGCACCATCAGTATATAGAGCCATAACCCGTCTCCACAAGATTGCAAGTCAGATACACCAGAATCCAGGCACCTGGACTTGGTCCGGTTGGCTCTGGAGCGTGTTATCAGCCTGGGGATGGAAAGTCCTATCCTTCCTCGGAATAGCCCTTCTCATAGTATTCAGTTGTTGTCTATGTTTACAGTGTGGGCCAGCGATTTGCGGCTTGTGCGCCACATCATGCATTCCCCATCCAAGTTCACGTTCTAAATCCCGGCTGAAAAAGGAAGAGCAAATGATGTTATATGAACAGATTGATGGACTAATGAAGATTGATATATCATGAAGGGTCCGTAGGGGACAAGGAGGGAATGAGGTAATTGGAATTTTTATGGACAATTGTGTCCCCTACTATGTACCCCAACGGCTCCGTGTACGTGCTTCAAGTACATGTAATTTCCCTCCACAACCAGCTATGAAGACGCAAATACATTTGCGTCCAACGTTAACAAGTCCTCTTTCAAATCCACCATGAATGGATCGATAATTCAGTTCCTAAGTATGCCGTGCCACCGTCTTTACATGGTGCACTTTCACGTTTCCCTGGCTCTAGCGAGCTAGGCCCTGATTTCTGCCATCAAGCCCTTTCTGCCTTCTGCCTCTGAAAGCTGCAGCCTGGATCTGCATCCATGACCTCTACCTTACTCCCTGCGTGGCGAGTGGTGCCCGGCTCGGCCTGCCTGCCTGCCAAGACAGTATTCAGCCTTCAAGTTATCTGCTCCGCTCCTCGAAATACATTCCTGTCTAGAGATTTAGGTAAACACCTCCCCAGCTGCAGAGCAAAGGGCCCGGCCTTTCTGTCTCCGTGCAAGTAATTCATTGCTCCCGTTACCATGGTAGGCCCATGGCCCCTCGCATTACACGTAGACACGTAGTCACATATGCACGCACTAGCAGTCAGTATAGAATAGCCTCTATCCGAAGGACCTTTCCTTCTAGATAATACAGTTCCTCAAACACAAGATATCAGATATGATTTGGGTTTAGGTTGTTCTGACACGCCAGACTTCTGTCTCCCCGTATAGTGCTAAATGTCAAGTCCCCTTCACCCTCCAGTTTCACGTCAATCACACGTCATGTTGCCTGCGCGCGCATCCAGCCCAATATTTCTGCTGACACTACAGGATTTCTCTATGAATCCACCCACCTGTGACACTTTCATGTGACGTTTCTAGCACACACCTCCGTGTACGCCCTCGTGCACGCCTTCTGTTACGCACATGTGTTCTTATCTCGTTTCTTTCAGCTGTTACGCCTTCTGTATCCATCACCATTGTATGCATTTACTATATATATTGTGCACTGTTAATAAAGTGTCGTCTATCCCTTCCTGAACCCTCGCGGTGATGGAACATGATACCATGGTTCGAACCATTCCATTACATGGAATAAAACCCTTATAAACTCAGATGCCACGGACTCTGCCTCTCATTTGATTGAGCTATTTTATTGAACTTATACCGCATAGAAATTCCGCATACGGTAAACCTTTATTTACCACATCACTTGCAATTTCCGCAGTGTGAAATCAGGGGCTCCAAGATAAAGTGAGTTTCTGAAGTCCAACCTAGAGTGGATCAATCCCTGTACAACAATTTGTTTGGCTTGGAATGGTAACAGGGGGAGAATCCTCCTCAACATTCTGATAAGGCCAAACAGGTGGCAGACAGCTTGACAGCCTGGTGGTCTAGCGTTAGGGACCTATCCAGCCAAATGCTCAAGCTCTTAATGGCATACTTTGGGACTGGGGGGGGGACCCAGGCAGGCCGGCCAGATGGAGCCCAGCGAAGACGGGGCCGAGCGTCGCAGCAGCATAACCTCTGTCTTGTCCCCAATGAGTTTGAGACAAGACAGGGTCATCCAGCTGTTCACTTCGCTCAGGCAACCAGCCGACCCGAGAGCAGAGGACGGCCCGGGACCAGGGTTCGATTCCCGGCGCGGCAGGTTTCTGGACCAGGGTCAGCGGACTCGATAATTCTCTCGCCTCGGTGCCCACTCTGATCAGCGATCACACTCGGCAACTCTGGGCATTAGCTTGCCTCATCTTCACTAACGGCCCCACCAGACCGCCGGGGATGCCTGGTCTCACCCTGGAGATACCCATTAAGGGACCATCTCTCAGGGAAGCCAGGAAGGGTTTCGCAGCGGTCGAAGCGCCTTGGGACCCTACGGGTAAGTAGTGCGCTATATAAATGCCTATACATTTACACCTTGTTATAAAAGAAGTCGGCTAGCTCATTACATCGGGCTTGTAGCTCATCAATATTTACAGGGGGCTGGGGAAGTTTAGTGAGGCTTTTTACAATCGGATAGATCTCCTTGGAATTGGAGCTGGCTTCAGAGATCTTTTGTGTATAGTACTGGGTTTGTACTTTCTTTATTTCTGTCTTGTAGTCCCTAATGGATTTCCTATACAAAATTTTATCTGGGTCGGTGTATCCCAGACGCCATTTCCTCTCTAGCCTTTTGCACTTGCGTTTAATATCCCTAAGCTCCTCAGAGTACCAGGGGGCCGAGGTCCTAGATCTCTTTGCCCGGATTGTCTTGGATGGGAGGATGATATTCAGTGCTCTAGTTATCCAGTTGTTAAATTCCTCGTTAGCTAACAAGGGATCTGCATTAATAGATGGTGTTGTGGCTTGTAGCTCATCAGCCCATTTTGTCTAGTGAGAGTTTGAACCAGTTTCGAGCGTCCCGTGATCCTGGCAACGGAGCAGAGCTGCACCTCCGGGGTAAGAGCTCCATTTTGTACTGGCGAGGGCGTGAGGGGCGTAGCACTAGTCTGCTATCCCTCGTCCTGCTCCTCACCCAAGATGGCGGGACCCCAGGCGGCACCTACTCGGCTGCAAGGGGGTGGTCCTGGCAAGAATCACGAGTAAAGTGGGCGGACTTGAGTCTGCAGCCAGGGGGAAAGACAAGCTGTACCTAGCGATAGGCAGCAAGTAAGTTTTAAAACATTAAAACCAAATTTCGGCGCAAAATAACAGTACAAGTTTTTAGTAAATTATAAGCAAAAAGATGTGTATCTTTCGCTTTTTTTAAACTTTTGAATAAATATAATAAGTACATAGAAATTGTATTGTAGTGACAAGGTTATTTTTTAAATTTATTCAACTACTGCATTGATATTTTCACTTGAGTCAAGGGAATTGTTTTTTTCAGCTTGAGAAAGGAGGAGGTTCAGTCCAGGGCCTTCTCTTGGATCCCGGCGTCGTAGAGGCGTGTTCGGAGTGTGTGGTGACAGACAGGTCCAAGAGAATGAGGGCCGCGGTTTCTCCGTTGTCTAGTAGGGTCCTGATGTCATCTGTGGCGGCAATGAGGGCAGTTTCAGTGCTGTAGTTCCTGCGGCACCCAGACTGGAACGGGTCCAGATGCTGTTCTCCTCAAGGAAGCTGGTCAGTTGTTTGTTGATGGCCTTTTCGATGACCTTTGCCGGGAACGGAATCAGGGAGATGGGTCGGAGGTTCTTGAGGGCCTAGGGGTCCGCCTTGGGTTTCTTGAGTTGGGCATTGATCTCTGCGTGCTTCCAGCTCTCCGGGAAGGCCACTGTCTCCAAGGAGATGTTGATGGTTTTTCGGAGATGGGGTTCGATGGTGCTGCTGGCCTTGTTGAAGATGTGGTGTGGGTAGGGGTCTTCCGGAGATCCGGAGTTGACGGTGTTCATGATCTTGATGGTGTCGTCATCGTTGATGTTGGCCCAGGCGAGCAGGTGGTTGGTGCAGGTGGTGGTTGTTTGAGCGGGGGTCTCAGTGGTTGCCGGGATGGTGATGAATGAATGAAAAGGGATTTATCCAGCACAACATTGCCCGTGGGCGTCAAGGCGATAACGATGGAATAAGGTGTGAGGAAAGGGGAAGGAATTACCGGTGGGTCTCCCTGAAGAACCACGTTTTTAGGGCTTTTCGAAAGAGAGAGTAGGTCGGCTGACCTTTAATATCCGCCGGAAGGGTATTCCAGATCTTGGGGACAAGGGAGTGGAAAGACCTTCCGCCCCATCTGGCCTTGTAGATTCTGGGGATCACCAAAAGATTTTTGTTGGCCGATCGAAGGACCCTACCAGGAGTGTAGGGTGTTCGCAAGGATTTGAGATCTTTCGATCCACCGACATACAAGGCACGGTGAGTAAGACAAAGAGCCTTTAACTCTATCCTGGCCTGCATAGGGAGCCAGTGAAGATCCCTACTAATGGGGGTTGCTGATTAAAGTCGGGGGGCGTCACCGACGAACCGAGCAGATGCATTTTGTACCACTTGCAGGCGTTGTACCTGCTGTTTAATAATGTAACCTAGAGGAGATAAGTGCTACTGTAACAGTTTTCCGGGCCTCTAGGGAAAGATAGTGCACCAACTTCCTCAAGGTTCTGAGGGCTCCACAACAGGTGGAGATAGTCCTGCTGACCTGTTTGTCGAAGGAAAGTGATGGCGTTGAAGCTGTCATGGATGCCTGTGATCTTGCGGTGGAAGAAGGTGGCCAGCGAGTTCCACAGGTCTTGTGAAGGCCTCACCCAATGGCTATCCAACAGCGCCGACATCCTAGCACCGTTGAAAAAACATCACATCAAACTAGGCAGCAAAAACGCCTCCTGGTTCAACGATGATCTTAAGAAATCGAAGAAACTCTGTCGCACCCTCGAGAAGGCCTGGAAAAAAGACCCAAACACCAGCACCAGGGACGCCTTCAAAAACGCCACCCGCATACACCACCAACTAATCCGGTCTGCCAAGAAAGCCGCATTCAAAGACCGACTAGATAACAACGCCCACAACAGCAAGGAATTATTCAACATCGTCAAAGAATTTACCAACCCCTCAGCCAACTCCAACGACATCACCCCCTCCCAAGCCCTCTGCGACTCCCTAGCTTCGTTCTTCCACAACAAAATCGCAGACATCCACAACAGCTTCGACAACCGACCCGGAGACCAACCCACCCAACCTTCTGCAAGACCTTCACCCCTATTGAACATCCTTAATAGCTGAAACCCAATCTCCACTGAGGACACCATCCGCCTGATGAACTCCATCCACTCAGGATCCCCCACAGACCCTTGCCCTCACCACATCTTCAACAAAGCAGACTCCATCATAGCACCGCACCTCCGAGACGTCATCAACTGCTCCTTCAACTCCACCACCTTCCCGGAAAGCTGGAAACACGCAGAACTTAGCGCCCTTCTGAAAAAACCCACAGCGGACCCCACCGAACTCAAAAACTACCGCCCCATCTCGCTCCTTCCATTCCCGGCCAAAGTCATCGAGAAAGCTGTCAACAACCAGCTCGCCGCCTTCCTCGAAACCAACAAATCCCTCAACTCCTCACAGTCCGGCTTCCGAGCCAAACACAGCACGGAGACCGCCCTCATCGCAGCAACAGACGACATTCGAACTCTACTGGACAACGGAGACACAGTCGCCCTCATCCTCCTTGACCTCTCCGCAGCCTTCGACACAGTCTGCCATAGCACCCTTCTACAGCGCCTCAAAAACATCGGAATCCAAGGAAAAGCACTGGAATGGACCACCTCGTTCCTCACCGGAAGAACCCAGAGAGTCCGCCTCCCACCATTCAAGTCAGAGGCCACTGAAGTCATCTGCGGCGTACCACAAGGATCCTCACTCAGCCCCACCCTCTTCAACGTATACATGAGCCCCCTTGCGGCCATCGCACTCCAACACAACCTCAACATCATCTCCTACGCCGACGACACTCAACTGATCCTCTCACTCACCAAAGACCCTAACACCGCCAAAACCAACCTACATGAAGGAATGAAAGAAGTGGCCGAGTGGATGAAGCACAGCCGTCTGAAACTAAAATCAGACAAAACAGAAGTCCTTATCTTAGGTACCTCCCCCTCCTCCTGGGATGACTCTTGGTGGCCAGAGGCCCTTGGAAAAGCACCCATCCCGACGGACCACGCACGGAACCTGGGCGTCATCCTTGACTCCTCACTCTCTATGAACAGACAAGTCAACGCCGTTTCATCATCTTGCTTCAACATTCTTCGCATGCTCAAAAAAACATTTCGCTGGGTCCCCACCGAAACCAGAAAAACGGTCACCCATGCACTGGTTACAAGCCGCCTGGACTACGGAAACACCCTTTACGCCGGTATCACCGCAAAACTCCAGAAAAAACTCCAACGCATCCAGAACGCATCAGCCAGACTCATACTAGACATCCCGCGTAAAGACCACATCTCTAGTCACCTGAAAACCCTCCACTGGCTTCCCGTCAATAAGAGGATCACTTTCCGCCTCCTAACCCACGCACACAAAGCACTTTACAAACTTGGACGCGAATGCCTCAATACACCACTTTCCTTCTACACCCCCTCCCGCCAGCTACGATCCTCCAACCAAGCCCTTGCTACCGTACCTCGCATCAACAAAACCACCATGGGAGGTAGATCCTTCTCCTACCTCGCAGCTAAAACCTGGAACTCACTCCCCACTCACCTTCGTCTCACTCAGAACCACCTAGCATTCAGAAAGCAACTTAAAACTTGGATATTCGACAAGTAATTCCCCACCCTCTTCAAGCGCCTTGAGACCCTCCGGGTATGTAGTGCGCTATATAAATCTTTTGACTTGACTTGACTTGACGTTGAAGAGCTCTTTACGGTTGTGTGCGATGTTGTCTACGGGGTCTTTGAAGGAGGTTCTTTTGGCGGATCAGATGAGGTGGTGGTGTCTACGGGTGGCGTTCTTGTGGGCTGTGTAGTTTTCCGGAGTTTGCTCACGGATCCAATTTTTGAGGAGTTTTCAGCAGATGCGCTTGGAGGCTGGAGGTCTTCGGTGAACCAGCTGGCTTTCTTGCTGGTGTGGTTGTTGGAGGGCTTCTTGAGCGGGGCAAGGGTGTTGGCGTAGTCGTCGATCCATTGTCTGAGGTTGCGTGCGGCTCTGGACTTCGGTGATTTTGCTCCAGCAGCGGTGCAGCATCTGTAGGGTTTGGTGGTGCGTGATGCGTTTCTGGAAGGTGAAGTGGATGCAGCGGTGATCGGTCCAGTGGAGCTCGGTGGTGTGGTTGAAGAAGACATGGGAGCTTGCGGAGAAGATGGGGTCAAGCGTGTGGCCGGCGGAGTGGGTGGGTGTAGTGATGAGTTGTCTCAGTCCGAGGTTGTCGATCAGGGTGGTGTTGTTGTCCTTGTTGTTCTTGAGGTGGAAGTTCAGGTCCCTGAGGAGGATGTAGTCCGTGGAGGTGAGGGCGTGTGCGCTGATGAGGTCGGTGACGGAGTCCCTGAACTGTGCTCGGGGTCCAGGGGGGGTCTGTAGACGAGGGTTCCTCTGAGGGTGGTGTTGGTATCGGTGTGGACCTGGAAGTGCAGGGTTCAGCGGTGCTGAGGTTGTTGTCGGTGTTGGTGTTGGTTGACACTTTGAGAGTGTTCCTGTGGACTCTGGCGATTCCTCCTCGTACTCCACTGGTGTGGTCCCTTGGCTCTGGCGATGTCGAGTGCCGAGGAGGGGTTCAGCCAGGTCTCCGTCAGGAAGGCAACGCCTGGGGTGTTGGAGTCCAGTAGGTCCTAGAGTTCGACGGCGTGTTTGCGTGCGGAGCGTGAATTGAGCAAGATGCATCTGAGGAAGTTGGGTTCTTTGGTTGGAGGGCTGGGGGGCCGGATGCTGGTGAAGCTACAGTTCCGGCAGGAGAAGGGTCCTTGGTTGTGCTTCGGGGCGGCCAGGCAGCAGGTGCGTGGTCGTCCGGCGTTGAGTGTGTGGAGGGTGCTGGAGTCGTAGCAGAGGCGGGTGTCATGGTGTTCGCCGGGGCCAGCGGTTCTGGCGCTGGGCGCGGTCCAGGCGCAGACTGCCACAGACTGGTTTGCCTAAGGCGCGCGGCCGCTTTATAAGGGAAGGTGGGAGGGAGGAGCAGCTGGGCGGCGAGAGGCGAGTGGATAGCCAGGTGGCGGGGCCGTAGGGGGCAGCGCAATCAAGCTGGGGAAATGGCAAGGGAAACAAAAGGCAAAAAAGGTGGGGGCACAATGGGTACAGGGGTAAGAAAAACGAAGAAGACAAAAACCAACAGCAGCACAGTACAATTTCTACAATATACGAGACAATCACCGTGCACAAAAAAAATGAGAAAAGCAGTATCTTGCTTTTTTTTGGCAGTAAGATGGAGTTATAAGAAATTTAGTATAAAGGCATATAAATGTATACTTGAGGGATAATACTTAGGTGCAGCACTAGCAAATGGAAGTGTTACATTTTGCATACAGAACTTCTCTTCCCTTACTGCTGTGCTTAAATAAAAGCAGGGACAGAGTCTATTCCGATCCCCATTCATCGATTGCTTACATAATGGGAAGCGATACACAAACATGGCGACATAAAGGAACTGAAAGCCAGTGATTTATAACCCTGTAATCATCTACTGTACCCATGAATTTTACATACTGTTGAGTACCATTGCAAATGCATATTTACTTTTGTCTTACTCTTCTTTAAAATGACAGGTTTTAGATCTCTTTGTGACTCATTTGTTTTAATAAAGCTAAAAACTAGATCATTCGCAAGTGATGCATTATGAATCCTCTTCCTTGTCATTTGGAAGTTCATGATGCCGTAGAAAAAGAATATCTATTTCAATGTAAATCTGTACACATAACATAAAATGTCTCAATGATTTTGAAAAGGTTTCAGCTAATAAGAATGCAATAAAATGTATGCGTAATAGCGTTTCAAGCATCTAAATGATTATAATCAGGTGCAACTATACATGTGAACTAATACTGTCTGGCTCACAATTAATGTATTTCATTCCAGTTAACATGAGTCGATTCAAGTATGAAAACAATAATAGTATATTACCCTGCACACAAAAACACCACAGGAAATGCGGTCAGCCTGCTTTGGATGATCAGCAGTGGAACAAGTCCACCTGGAGATATTTAAACCATTTCTTCTCAAGATTGCCCTTTCAAACAAGCAAAAACTATTTATTTCTTACCATGCTTTTTTTTATATTCACAATGCAGTTAGAAGCCTTTTATAAATACCTTTGATTTTGATTTCATATTTTACTCATTTCTGCCAGATGGCTGGAGGAATTTTTTGAGAATAATAGACAATCGGCTAGAATCGATATAGTATGGGATACGTTCAAGGCCTGTTTTAGGGGTGAAGCAACGAGCTTTGGCCTGGTATTTCATAGTAAAGTAAAAAGGGAGATGTTAAATCTCTTCTCTGCTTTGAAAGAGGCAGAGGAGAAACTGACCCAAGGTATAAAACATCAGGGGAATATTCAACAACTCGAAGATGATGTAGCCAGGAAACGTGCTAAAATAAGGGGGGTTTGGGATCAGGAAAATGCAAGGAAATATCAGGCCCATCGGAAGCAATGCCATGAATAATGTGAAGCAGTTGGGAGATGCCGTGCCCTTAAACTACGCATGAATGAAGCAACTAGACGCATATCTGGACTACAAGAAACGCAGGGTCAGTAAGAACTGATACACTAGGTATTTTGGCTATCTTTCATCAGTTTTATACTGATCTGTATTCGCAACAAAGTACAGGGGGTGAAGGATTAGATTTTTTGAACACCAGAGATTTTCCTGAATTAGATCCAGATGTGGCAGCGCAGCTTGATACCCCAATTACTATGCAAGAGTTGGAGTGTGCAGTTAAATCTCTAGTGATGGGGAAAGCAGCAGGTCCGGATAGCATTCAGGGAGAGATTTATAAACTTTTTTAAAGCAATTAAAGAATATGATGTTGGCACCATTCAGAGCTGCTCAAATGGCTGTGGCTCCTAAATCTTGGGATGAAGCAACAATAGTTGTATTTAGTAGGAAAGGCAAAAATCCAGAGTTACCTAGCTCATACCGTCCCATCTCATTACTTAATTGTGATGGGAACATTTACTCAAAGATATTAGCTAATCGGTTGTCCAATGTTACAGCTTCTTTAGTGTCAAACAGCCAGCATGGGTTCATTCCTTCTAGGGGTACAGTTTCACATATTAACAAAGTAATCACTATGTATGATATCGCTCAAACTGAGAAGCAACAGTTGGGGCTTATTTTATTAGATGCAGAAAAGGTGTTCGAACGCGTGGAGTGGGGGTACTTTTGGAGTTTGATGTCAAGGGTAGGTTTTCAAAAAGGTTTTATGACCGCTTTGAGGGTTTTGTATTCATCCCCAGTTGCGAGAATTGCGACAATGGGTATGATCTCAGAGCCGGTAAAAATGACTAGAGGGACAAGGCAGGGATTTCCTTGTTCCCCCTTATTATTTGCTCTATATATCAATCCCTTTGTCGATATGCTTTTAAAAAGTCATAAGATTAAGCCTTTTCTAGTTCACGATGTCCCTTATTCTGTATTTGCTTATGCAGATGATATCGCAGTGATCTCAGAGGATCCGGCTACAGCACTGCCAGAGATAGAACGCTTAGCACTCGAAATTGGACAGATGACTGGTTATAAATTGAATGTCAACAAGACGCAAATAGTATGTACAGAAAATACTAGATTTCAAGATCCAAGAGTAGTTACTGAAGCTACATATCTAGGCATTAGAATTAGGACATCGATGAGGAATTTAGTAGATGCAAACTGGGGGGCATTATTAGGAAATGTTAGAAATTCTTTGGAAAGGTGGGGACGGCTATACTTTACTATAGTAGGTAGAGTGAACATTTTAAAGCTGAATATACTACCTCGGGTACTCTACCTCTTTAGATCTATTCCACTCGAGATAATGCCACAGCAACTGCAAAATTTGCAATCATTATGTGTCAAATTTCTTTGGGCTCCTGGAAAGCCATGTAGAGCTGCTAAATATATGATGCTGCCCACTATAAGCTTCTACGATTGATTATATTTTCACATGCCCTGAGTTAAGTGAAATAACCTTAAAAGCTGAAGTCGTCTGTTCTGCATACAGTGATCACTATCCGCTTAAAGTTAACATACACAATCCCCAGACCTCAAGGGCTGCAGCGAAACCAGATGTAGGTCCTTTAAACCTAGCTTTATCAACCGATAGATTGAGACTAGCATGGAAGGGAGCTGACAATAAAGGGATACTTTCCAGAGTAATTAAAAAACACCCTGAGACAGTTGAAACTTGCCTGTCGCATACAAGTCCTGGCAATGAGGTGGTTGGCGCTTTTGGTGATCTATGTAGGGCAATTAAAATTGAATCATCTAAACCTGTTAGGCAGAACATCTCGCAGGGACCCCGATGGTTTGATACCTCCTGCTCTAAGGCCAACAGGGATTTGAGGGCTGCACTTAACACCAGCCCGAGGGACCCTCAACTTGTGAGAACATTAAGATCACAATATAAAAGGGTCTTATACATTAGATCTGAAACCCTAGTAATTAAACATTGGGAATCACTCACGCGCACCGCCAAACTGAAGGACTCAATGGGATTCTGGAAAGAAGTCAAGTCGTTAAGATCGTTTGGCTCTAACATCAGCCAAATTAACAGTAATATAACGGGCGAGGCATGGGTAGATCATTTCTCCCAAATTTATGCCGCACCAGCTACCCCTTCAGACACTGTCCATCCATCCCTTAGTGATGAACCCTTGACTTTTTCATTATTTGAGGTCGAGGACGCGATCACTGATAGTGCTAGCAATAAAGCTCCGGGTCCTGATGGTCTCTCCATCGACCAAATAAAATCAGAAATTAATTTTTGGGCTCCTCTTTTATGCAATCTATTTAATAACCTAAATGACAGCTCAATCCCCGAATCCTGGTCGAATAGTGTCATCGTGCCTATTTTTAAGAAAGGGGATAGGTCGGATCCCGCTTGCTACCGCCCGATTTCACTAATCGACAATACGTTAAAAGTCTTGGGAAGAGTAATCTTCAGAAGGATAAGGGATTGGGCTGAAGAAAACAATATTCTTCACTGTAGTCAATTGGGTTTTAGAAGTAAGGTGGGCACCACAGAACAATGCTTAAATCTAAACCTGATTATGGCTAAATATATTATTGTTAAAAAATCCCCTCTTTATTTAGGTTTTATGGACTTGAGTTCTGCGTTTGATTTTGTTAACCGTTCTAGGTTGTGGTCAGTTTTGCTTGATTATGGTTTGGACGATTCACTGGTGTATTTCCTTTCTTATTTACATAGGGATCTAAAAGCACGAGTACGAATTAACAATGATGGTGCTCTGTCTGACGACATCCCTATTAGTAGAGGTGTTAGACAGGGCTGCGTACTCGCCCCATTGCTTTTTATTTTATATATTAATAGGTTAAGCAACACTTTGAGTGAGATTGTTAAGGATGTCCCCATAATAAACGGCTCGCCCATCACCACTCTTCTCTATGCGGATGACGCTGTATTGATGGGGCGTACGCCGAATGCATTACGCACTTTAATCTCCGGCTTTGTTGCCTTCATGTCCGACCTTGGTTTAAATACCAATTTTAAAAAATCTTTTATAATGAATTGTGGACCAAAGAAGTATAACATTGCATCCATTAAATCTGGTAATAATATTTTAAAATGCACCAGCACTTTTCCTTATTTAGGGTTGACATTTTCTAATTCAGGCTCATGGCAGCAACATGTAGCCTTTGCAAGTAACAAAATTGGCAAGTCGATTAACTCGATCCTATCCCTTCGCCAACCGAAACTGGCTGATGTTGTTACCCCTCTTCTTTCCATCTACCGTACCCAATGTCGACCTACTGGGACTTACGGTGCAGAAGTATGGGGATATTGTAACAGCTCGGCCCTTCAGGTGGCAGAAAATAGATTCTGTAGGAGGGTGCTAGGGGGAGTCCCCTGTGCTCCCACTTTGATTTGCCATAATGAATTGAGGCTGCCATACATTGCTGATTTTATAAAGTCAAGGCCTGCCCTATTTTGGATTAAAATCTGGTTAAACCCAGCAGCAACACTGACTCGTAGTATTATATCTGACTGTTTGTCTAGTGATAGATCTCAACATATACCTTGGCTAAAAGCAGTCAAAACTAGCCTGCAACAGGTGGGACTAGGATCTTTATTTAGTTCCCCTGACTTAATTGTACCCGCCCATAAAAACAGCATTAAACGGGCACTTTTGGAGGTATATACTGAGGAAAGGATGAGATCAGAATCTAGTAAACCTGTGGTCATGAAATATTCACGCATTTGTGACCCAGATGCTGATAATCCTAACAGTTTTATTAGATATTTGACATTGCCAATAGGTAGATGGAACCGGAGTCTTTTATTTAGGTTCCGGGAGGGAAGCTTAGTTTATCTGCTTAGCTTCCCCATTGGCTACAATAAAAATTTAGAAGAATTGGATTGTCCCTGTTCTTTAGGTGGACGACAAAATCTACTGCATTATTTCTTCTTTTGTGGCCATTACAAATTGTATACATGTCAATACTTAAGACCAATTTTACGTAAATATAATCTACGGGAATCTATTCCTGCTCTACAATTTTTGCAAATGCTGCATATGGATGATGTTATTTACTCTGTTAGCTGTTTTATAAAAGCCTGTGTAAAATCTAGGGCAACCATGGAAACTGGATAATGGATAACAGAGTTATGTTGGTTCACGTATTTGAGTATCAGTTACTAAATAGCAATAATATTGAATGATTTTATGAGATATTTCTATATTGGGCAACTGTGGATATTGATGAATTAATACTCTTTAGTATTAGGCACTATGCACTTTACAAATTATATTATGCACTTTAAGTCATCTTGCTGCTTAACCTAAAACCTAATTCGATTATTGTCTTATGTGTATGAGTTGTTTTTAATGTTTCTAATGTATTCTCATTCTGTATGTACTTTTATGGATGTATTAATCCGAATAAAGATCATTTGAATTTGAATTGATATCGCAGTGATCTCAGAGGATCCGGCTACAGCACTGCCAGAGATAGAACGCTTAGCACTCGAAATTGGACAGATGACTGGTTATAAATTGAATGTCAACAAGACGCAAATAGTATGTACAGAAAATACTAGATTTCAAGATCCAAGAGTAGTTACTGAAGCTACATATCTAGGCATTAGAATTAGGACATCGATGAGGAATTTAGTAGATGCAAACTGGGGGGCATTATTAGGAAATGTTAGAAATTCTTTGGAAAGGTGGGGACGGCTATACTTTACTATAGTAGGTAGAGTGAACATTTTAAAGCTGAATATACTACCTCGGGTACTCTACCTCTTTAGATCTATTCCACTCGAGATAATGCCACAGCAACTGCAAAATTTGCAATCATTATGTGTCAAATTTCTTTGGGCTCCTGGAAAGCCATGTAGAGCTGCTAAATATATGATGCTGCCCACTATAAGGGGAGGTTTGGCATTACCCAACTTTGTGTTTTATTATTATGCTTGTTTTCTGCAAAAAATGTCTGTATTACTGATTGGTAATGAGATTGGCAGTTTAGCTGAAACCCCTTAAATTTTTCAGTTAGTTTTGAAATCAAAAGCAAAATACTGTTTAGTTAATGAAATAGATGTGAACTATTATAAAAGAACTCGCTTTAAGACTCTGAAAGCGGCCTTTAAAGTCTGGAGGAAGATACGCAAAATAGTTGCTTTCGAAGGTCTGACATATTGTACACCTTTAAATACGGCTAATCTACCTCGGATTATATTCCATGATAAGGTAATCTCCGATTGGAGAGATGAGGGCATTTGTCATATAGGAACTTTCTTTGACAGTGAGGGACGAATCATTCAGTATGAGGATCTCTCAAAACAATATAATCTTCCTCACTCACATTTTTTTTAAATTTCTCCAAATTCGGGACTTCCTTAATCGCAGAAATGTAAAAGTTACTCCAAATGTGCTTATAGAAGAAGTAAGGGCTCAGGGGAAGATGAGTTCACTGTATAAAATACTGTCTTCATTTACAATTGATGATCTGGCAAAACATAATGTACTGTGGGAGGCAGCATTGGGGGAAACTGATATTTCTATTGCAGAGGCTTTAGATAGGGCTAATACAGTTTTTTTATCCGCAAACCTGAAAGCAAAATTTTTTAAAACTGCATTTAATTTGTATTATACTCCCGCATGTATGTGCAAATGGGGCGATCGTTACGATGGAAGATGTTGTTGTTGGAGTGAAAATGCAGATAGCCTACATATATTTTTCACATGTGTTAAACTTAACTTTTTTATTCAAGGTATAGAAAAGTTTTTTTCTAATATTTTTGGGCAATCGCTAAAAATAACGCCTGCCTTAATGCTTTTAGGGATGGGACAGGTAGTTAAGAAAGAGAGCCGTTTGTATAATTATCGTTATTTACTGTTTGTTGAAATGACTGTAGCCCGATTATGTATAGCCGCAGAATTGCTAAGTCCTGATCCCCCAATGTTCGAGACTTGGCGGGCAAAAATGTATAATTTAGTAAACCTTGAACTGAGCCTTTATTCTGTAAAGGGGGCACGGAAACGAAAAATAGGACTTTGTATATGGGAAGAATTGTTTGATTATATGAATACAAGATGTAATCCCATTTTGATTAACTTAACTTAATTTAAGTTTTTTGTATTTACGCCATATGTAATATTCTTTATAGTTTGATCTCTCTACGGTGTTGTATCTCTCCTATGTTGTTGGAACTGTGTTAAATTTAAATAAAAATAATAATAATTAAATTATGCCAGCACTTTTAATTTCGACATCTTGCCTGTAATATGCAGTGCCTTGAGTTTCTTTAAATATTTGTGTTGCATTTCTTGAAATTCTCAGCAAGTATGTATGGTTAATGTTGAAGGGCAGATTATGGTTTTGATTAGAAGTTTCTCCTAGAATGTACTCTACCACGAATGTAGCAGTGTATCCTGTATTCCAAAATAACTGCCCACTTGCTCTATTTAGAGTCTATTTCCGATTCGGGGGCTGTCAGTGTAAATGCATCAGATGTTTTGCCCTATTTACAGCAATTGAAAACTCTAGCCTTCCCAAACAGAAAAATTATAATAATCCACACACGAGGAGAAAAATTTAAGGGTGTCCAGGAGATTTTTTTTTTTTTTTTTTAAACAAACTCCTGCTTTTTGTGTGCTGAGTGGCTATCAGAAACATGGTGGCCATGCAGAAAAATAAGTGCCTTTAAAGAAGCAGTCATAACAGTGGCTCTTGTGAAGGCACTATGGGCCCGATGTAGGTAGGCCATTACCGATCGGTAACGGCCGAAAATACATATTTTCGGCCCTTACCGATCGGTATACAGCCATCGAGATATAGGGCAAAGAAAATCGTCCAAATCGGTATATATACCGATTCGGAATGACTACCAAATCGGAAATAATCCGATTCGGAAATACCCCGATTCGGAAAGATAACGAATCGGTAACATACCGAATCGGAAAAAAATACCGATTCGGTACATGTACCGATTCGGTAGTGACACCGAATCGGAAAAAACCGATTCGGTCCATGTACCGAATCGGTAGTGACACCGAATCGGAAAAAATACCGATTCGGTCCATGTATCGAATTGGTAGAGACAGCGAATCGGAAAAATGCCGAATCGGATAACCTACCGCTAATTCATACTCACCCCCTACCTCAACTCCTCTACACCCAGCCAAAGGAGGGATAACCAGGCCCACAAAAGCACAAGGAATGTAGTCGAACGGACCTTTGGCATCTGGAAAAGCAGATTCAGATGCCTGCACAAGAGTGGAGGTGCAAGGCAGTATACCCCCATCACCTGCTGCAAGATCATAGCTGTCTGTGCAATGTTGCACAACCTTGCGGTGAAGAAGGGCACTGAGGTGGAGTTGTCAGACTACGAGGACCATGACGACTCAAGTGTCTTTAAGAAAAAATGTATTTCTCTTAAATTAGAAAAAGTGATGTAGGTAGGCCGTTACCGATCGGTAACGGCCGAAAATACCGATTTTCGGCCCTTACCGATCGGTATACAGCCATCGAGATATAGGGCAAAGAAAATCATTCGGAATGACTACCAAATCGGAAATAATCCGATTCGGAAATACCCCGATTCGGAAAGATAACGAATCGGTAACATACCGAATCGGAAAAAAATACTGATTCGGTACATGTACCGATTCGGTAGTGACACCGAATCGGAAAAAACCGATTCGGTCCATGTACCGAATCGGTAGTGACACCGAATCGGAAAAAATACCGATTCGGTCCATGTATCGAATCGGTAGAGACAGCGAATCGGAAAAATGCCGAATCGGATAACCTACCGATTCGGTAGAGTTACCGAATCGGAAAATCTCCGATTCGGACTCAGATAGAGAGATGTAGGGAAGCACAGAAATACCGATTTTGGCTCAAAATCGGTATTTCAAAAACGGCATTTACCATGGATTACAATCAGGTGGTAACCAACTCCAACCCATAAAAATAGACCCAAAATGCATTGCAACTTGCAGGATGGCTGCTTTTTATGTCATTGCAAGGCGGCTACGGCTACAGCAGGAAGGAGAGAGGGAATGGCAAAGAGAGGAACAGGTCTACAGACAGAGGATCACCCTGTTCATGCTCACAGAGGCAGAGATCCTACAGAGGTACAGGCTGGACTCAGACACCATTCTGGAGCTCATCAGGGACCTCAAACCACTGTTGGATCACCCCACCCCAAGGGCACACACCATCCCAGCGCACGTCCAGGTGCTATGCAGCCTACACCTGCTTGCGTCTGGCAGCTATCAAAGTGGAGTAGCAGCGGTAGGAGGGGTGACCCAGAGCAGCCTGTCAAGGTTTTTCCACAAATTCCTTGACGCCATGATACACAGGATGGACCAATACATCTCTTTCCCTGCAACCCACGCAGAACTGGTACAAACAAAAGCTGACTTTTACCAGATGGCACAATTTCCCCAAATCATTGGCTGCATAGATGGCACGCACATTCCGATTTGCCCCCCAGCTGACACAGAATACATATACCGCAATAGGAAGTCTACGCACACCATCAATGTTCAGGTGATCTGCAATGCGAAGTGCACCATCACAGACCTGGTTGCAAAATTCCCAGGGAGTACCCACGACTCCTACATTTTTCAACAGAGCGGCATCTATGCACGGCTGATGGCTGGCGAATTTGGTGGAGGATACCTCCTAGGTGAGGCACATCATCAGACCCCCATAACACAAAGTAGCCAAGTGAAATACATGTATGCATGTGAGTAATGTTACCCCTTTTCCTTCTAGGCGACAGTGCATATGCCCTCCGCTAATTCATACTCACCCCCTACCTCAACTTCTCTACACCCAGCCAAAGGAGGTATAACCGGGCCCACAAAAGCACAAGGAATGTAGTCGAACGGACCTTTGGCATCTTGAAAAGCAGATTCAGATGCCTGCACAAGAGTGGAGGTGCAAGGCAGTATACCCCCATCACCTGCTGCAAGATCATAGCTGTCTGTGCAATGTTGCACAACCTTGCGGTGAAGAAGGGCACTGAGGTGGAGTTGTCAGACTACGAGGACCATGACGACGACGTTGCTGTGCCACAAACACAACCTGCTGGGGTGTCTACGCCAAGTGATGGCAGATACAGACGTGAGGAGATTACAGAAAACTATTTCTGAGTGAGTACAGATGCACAGACAGGTAAATGGTTGTGAGGAAAAGAAATTTTTAATAATGTTGCAACACCGTTACTGCACTTATGTGCAACAAAAGAAAATGTTAACGAAAAGTAGTTCAATGTTAATGGTCCGGGTTACCTCACCCGCCCTGGTAAGCCTATTTTTTGCTGCGCTTAGCAGCCCCACTGGGGTGTGCCTCTCCCCCTTCCGCATGTCCAGCAGCTTCAGCAGAGCGCCTGGTGCTCCTGCGCGGCTCCGACACTGCGCTGGCCGGGCTGCTGCGGCTGCTGCTGTCCCCAGCCTCGCCCAGGTCCAGGGCTGGATTGCCCACAGTGTTTGAAATAATAAGTGCCTCCATGGCGGTCGTTATGCGGGCCATGCCCCTGGTGACCTCTGCGGTGTTCGGGGTCAGGCTGGCCTCCATATTTGCCCCACGTTGGCATAGTTGTGCGGTAGCAGCAGCAAGGCGGCTTATTGATCTATTGTGCATGCGGCCATCCCGGCGGCGAGAGTGCTCGTGCTCGTCAAGTTTGGTACATAGCTGCGTGATGGCTGTGGTCACACGGCCAAGACCTGTAGCAATTTCCTTATTGCTTTCTACGAAAGTCTTAAACCCCTGCGCCATCTCTCCCATTTGCAGGTTATGCTGCCGCAGTTGGCGCTGGCAGGCCATGATGGATTTCACCTGCATGCACTGTATCTTCACCATGCTGCCCTCCAGCCCTTGAAAGACGCTGCCCTCCCGTGCTGGAAGTGCAGTGCTGGAAGTTGTACGCCTCCGGGGATTGCTGCTGCCCTGCTGTGTGGGCTGGGGTGCCACTGGTGTTACTGTGTTGGTAGCTGGGGCCTGACCCGCTGCTCCCTGGATGGGGTTCAATGGAGCCACAACAATACTCTTGGCAGGAGATGTGGCAGGTGCAGGGTGGCCCGTTGTTGGTGAGTTCTCTGGGGAGAACAGCAATGGGGGTGTGCCAGATATTTGGGGGGAGTGAAGAAATGTGAAGGAAAGTCCTAGGTCTTCCTCATTTCCCTGGGCAATGGTGTTGTCATCCTCCTCCTCCTCCAGGGCTGCTTGACTAGTGCTTGGCCCTAAAAAAAAAAAAAAAAAAAAAGATAACAAGGGGGGGAGGTAGAGTATAGAGACAGGATTCTCACTCCACGGGCACTGGTAATTAAACAAGAAGAATCCTACTCGGAGTGCACACCTCAAAGATGGGGGACACTCAGTGTTGTGAAAAATACCCCTCACACACCAACAGGCCCCTTGGTGTCATGCTTCATCATCGGGGTCTTCGCATCCCGCTAGAGGGATGCGGCGTGCTGCGACCAGCGACTACGCGGGAGCACTATAGAGGTTGACTATGTGTGGTGTGTGTTAGGTGCAAATGATGGGGTATTAGAAAGTGTGAGTGAAGGGTGTGGTGAGGATTAAAAAGTACCTGGCTAGTGGGTTCTTTGAAAAAACTTTATTCGAGACCCCTAGCTGGTGCTATTAAAAAAGTGCAAAGTGAGGTCAGTTGTCTTTATTATGGACACTACCTCTGGTGTGCGTCGACATGTTTCGGAACTCGGTGTTCCTTCTTCAGGACGGGTGCACAACTTCCCAAACCTACTCAAGTGTCTTTAAGAAAAAATGTATTTCTCTTAAATTAGAAAAAGTGAATATATTTACAGTGAAAAAAAGGCTATTATGTGCCTACAGCGGTTTCTTTTGGATCATGCAGTTGCATGTCCTAAAAAGAAAAAGAAAGATGAATAAGTTTGGTTTCCACAAGGGAATGGCTCAGACAGGAGCAGTCACCTGGAGCCCCAAACGGTTAAATAAACCTGTAAAGAGAAAACACACACATGACACATAAATGACACACTGTTAGTTTGTAATGGTTCTGAAATCATACTCATTGTGACTGTTTTGTCCTGCCTCATGAGCATATCCAGAACGCCAGGGTAGGTAGGTGGATTCTTAATCTGTGTGGGTAAAGAGTTGGTTTCAGTATTTTTACTCACTGTCTGGGTTCGTGCCAGGTAAGTCTCTAAAGGATTGTCTATCTAATACTCACAAAATCCGTCTAAGTCGGCCTCCTTCTACCACCCTGCGATGCTCCGCTGGTAATGTTTAGCGTTCAGGGTTGTGGTATATAAGGGCCTCGAAGTGCTCTTTGATTCGTTAATTGACGGATGTGGTGTACAGACCAAATAAGGAACATCCGCCTAAGCGCCTATCATAATCATGGACCTGTTTGTAGAGTACCATGTGTCGTTCTGAGCATGTTAAGTCCGGTAGTGACTGTTGAGACAATAAGGTGCATGAGTGTATGTCATAGATATTGCAGTCAGTCGCTACTTCTGGGCGCATGGGTAGATGGTGTAGTCTATGAGATGTGCGCTTTGGTACACTACTCCCATATTAAGTGCTATGGGTATAATTTACTGCTATGCGGCACTCAGGCTAGCGTATGGGATGGACCAGTGAGTATGGTTTGTTAAAAAAGAGGGGGATTACACAGGCATGGCCCTTACGGTTACAGATTGATAAGAACCATTGTTTCTCTAAATACAGACTTGTACATAAATTGCATATCCTTCTGGATTTTTAGGTTTTATCCAGACAAATGGCCCCAAGGGATATCATCATTTAGGCCTTTAATGTGGGTGCCCAATCGAAAAACCCATCGTTGTTCTTTCTGAAAAAGGCCGGTTTCCGATGGCATACGTTCAATCACGGCCCAATGCAGATCATTGACACAGTGTTGTTGTTCCAAGAAGTGAGAAGCCATCTTTGTGGTTGTTTTTTTGCAGCGTATGTTGCTTTTATGTTTTCCTATTCTCACTTTTACAGGTCGGGAGGTCATGCCTATGTACTCAAGGCCACATGGGCATGTTATCATGTAGACAACATTTTTTGTGTTACAGTTAGAAAATTCTCGTTGCTCCCATGATGTACCATTCCTGAAATGTATGACCTTGCTTTTGCGAGTTAGGTGGCAACTACTGCAGTCTCCACAGGGGAAATGTCCTTGGACTCCTATGGTGGTCTGTCTGCCTGTTGGATTCTGGCGAGGTCTTGTGTGTACCAGTATGTCCTTGATGTTTCTGCCCCTGCGATGTGCATACATTGGTTTTTCAAAGTCCAATTGGCCACAGTTCAGTATCCTCCAGTGTTTGTTGATCACTTTCGATACTTCGTTGGACATGGTTGTGTAGGTCGTGACACATATTGGTCTCTTTATCACTTCCTTATCTTGTGGATTGTCTTCAAGGAGTGCGTCCCTGTGATTGTTCCTGGCCCTTTTCATTGCCTTGTCAATGGTTCTGACCGGGTATTGCCTCTGTATTAGCTTTGTTTTGAGATCTTTGGCCTGTTTGTTGAACTGGTTCAATTCCGTGCAGTTTCTTCTGAGGCGCAAGAATTGTCCATATGGTAGGTTCTCCCTGAGGTGTCTGGGGTGGAAACTGTCGTACCGTAATAAGCAGTTCCTGGAGGTGGGTTTGAAGTGGGTTTTGCTCTTCAGCCTGCCATCCTCCGTGTATATGCTTAGATCCAGGAAGACCATTGATGTGTTGGATATGGTGCTCGTGAATTTCAGATATCTATTCTGATTGTTCAGCCATGCCACAAAATTGGAGGCACTCTCCAGATCGCCATCCCAAATGATGAAAATGTCGTCTATATACCTTTTCCAGGTATTGATCTGGGAGTGATATGGGTTGTCTGTATTTAGGATTCTGTTATGTTCCAGGTGGTACACATACAGACCAGCCAGACTCGGAGCAAATGTACTTCCCATGCTTGTTCCATGGGTCTGTAAATACAAGGTCTGGTCGTATTGGAAGAAATTTTCTTGCAAGGCCATGGAGATGCATTCTAGGACCAGATTTCTCGGGGTTTGGTATTTCCATCTACTACTGAAGAGAACTTCCTCTATGATTTGTAATGTCTCATCATGAGGTAGACTAGTGTATAAGCTCTCTACATCAAGGCTTAGTAGGAACTGTTTTGATGGATCAAATTCTTTTTCTTCCAGTAGTTGTAATACTGCCTTGGTGTCTTTTAGGTAAGTACTGGTGGTTTGTACCAAAGGACGGAGAAATGCGTCCGCAAACTTTGATAGGGGCTCCAGGATGGACCCGATCCCGGAGACGATAGGTCTCCCTGGTGGGTTGCTGAGGTTTTTGTGCTGGAAGATGTTGCTGGTGCTGGTGCCTCAGTTGCTCCTGCTCCTCCGCCTGATGGTGCCCCTAGGTATAAAGAAGCATTTGTGAATTGAGTGCCGATGTATTACAGTCACTACAATTAAAGCATTGCACATGTCCTTTCATATACTTTGATTCTGTTCCACTGTTTTTTTAATTATGCTTCTGCAATGCCATTTTTGCCCACTTCTGCTGACTACATTTACCATGATGCATTTCTCTTGTCTGTTGGTAGCAGTACTGGGCTGGGGTTTGGCTGTGCATTGTGTCTAAAGGGGAGGTGTCTGGTAGGGTGTGTCATGATGCGCATGCTTCTTACCTTTAGCTGTAGCTCTGGCTGAGCTATCCAGGTCCCCGATTCCAGACACACTCTCCCTCTCGATGGTGGTCGCCACTAGTTCCTCCAGCTCAGTGAGGGGTGGCGCCGGGTTCCTGCCTCCACCAGTCAGTCCAGCTTGCCTCTGCAGCTCTGCCAATTTGCGCTTTGTTAGGCTGCGGATATCATAGAACCTTTTTTTTAGGTCATCAAGGCTCCTGGGTGTAACACCAACTGAGTTAACTTTCTCCCCAATCTCGCTCCACAGCCTCCTCTTTGTGCTCTCAGGTACAGTGAGGGACAGCCTCCCAAACAGCTGCCTGTGTACCCTCACCACCTCCTCCACCTCATTGGCTGTTGTCTCTGGTTTCAGTTTGACTAGCTTGCCTAATCGGCAATCACCGAATCGGATTTTAACAATTCGGATTTTACCGAATCGGATTTTACGGATTTGGATTTTACCGAATCGGATTTTACCGATTCGGAATTTTCAATGCATTCCTATGGGCCTTTTGGCCATGGGGGTGTATTGCGATCACCGAATCGGTATTTGCCGAATCGGTTGTAGCCGAATCGGTAAATTCCGATTCGGTGGTTGCCGTTTCGGTACATTCCGATTCGGTGGATGCCGATTCGGTACGTATCGAATCACAATACCGATTACGACCGAATCGGTATTTTTCCGATTTTTTTTTCCTACATCTCGTTTTCCGATTTCAAAATACCGATTCGGTGCGATTCGGTATTTTAAAATCGGAAAATGCGTTTTACCTACATCGGGCCCTAAGATTTAAATAGGGGCATAACAAATCTATAAATATTGTTGTCAATAGTGTGGCCTGGGTGGTGGAGTTAATTTCCACCCCCAGCCTGACTCCATACACAAATTCAGGCCCTGTGTGTTTTCACTGACAGACAAGAAAGTTTACCATAAAATCTACTACCATTGCCTTCGCATGTTGACAGAAAACATGAAAGCATCACACAAATATTATTTATACTAAAAGAAATTAGAGCGTGCAGGCTTGTGTGATCTGTTAAGTACATTTTAAATGTTGAACTTCTTACTTTTTGAACTTTGCCCAATTATATTGACTCAATATAAAATGTAAAATGTTATGTTTGTCAGCATTCTAAAGTATAAGCACATGCAATATATATGAGGATTGCTATTGAGCTTGCACTGTACACGAACACAGAACAGGTAGTATGTGACCAGATAATTTAGTTTATTTTCTAATAGACCACATTTCATTTACAAATAGATTAAACAATTTACATTAAAAAAGAAATACACTAAACAAGTATGCATCACTTTGTAGCAATTAAAAAGCACTTTCATTAAACACTATCATGTAACATCTCTGCTATGTTGGATCTGGGTATCTAGTTCTCCTAAAGAATTGAAGTATTCACACCTCTTCTCCGATGGATATAGAGCCTAAGTATGTATCACTTTGTAGCAATTAAAAAGCACTTTCAACAAACACTACCATGTAACATCTCTGCTGTGTTGGATCTGGGTATCTAATTCTCCTAAAGAATTGAAGTATTCTCACCTCTTCTCCGAGGGATATATAGCCTAAACATAAATGTATCATCATTTTTGGTTTTTAAATCAAACGATTATAGACATCAACAAATCACTGTTGGAAAAACGCTTTTAAAAGTTCCAAACTTACTGTGAAAATGATCAATTGTGAGTTTAATTACAGTAATTCATCCAGAACCCAACACTTACCAGCTCACATTTTTAGTATCATATGTGTACTCCAAGTAGTACTTGTAAGAGAATTAGTATTAGATTGCAGTGATTTTAGATTAACTCTTCTTATCTTGAACAGACACACACACACACAGAAACCGGGTCCAATTCATAATGGTAAAGTTAGACCAAACATCTAAGCTTAGACTATGAAGTTTAAGTTTATACCTAAAGTCTAAATTTATATCTGAAGGTTAACTTTACACCAGAAACCTACATTTAGACCTGGAGTCTAAGTTTGGACCTAAAGTCTAACTTAAAAACAAAAGTCGAACTCTACTAGTAGCAACTTACCTTTGGGAAAACTGAAAAGTAGTAAAGTTAGATTTTTGGACTAGGTTAGACATTAGGGGCCATATGTATGAAGCTAATTTTCTGTCGCAAACGATGCGAATCGGTAAAAATAGCGTTTGCGACAGAAAAATAGCAATTTCCAATGTATCAATGAAAAATACTCGCAAAGCAAGGACTCGCTATTTAGCGAGTTCCAAAAAGTGCAAGAATGCGAAATCTGCGAATTCCATTGCAATTCCCAAATTTGCGATGAAACCGCTTAGCGAAAGTCGCAAATCTAGAAATCGCAATTAAGGAATTTCGCAATGATATGTATCAAACATTCGCAAATTGCGATTTCAGGAAAATCGCTCTTTAGGGAATCGCAATTACCACCAAGTGGGAGCAGGTGGTAACCAGGTGCAAAGTATATTAGGAATCCCAGAACGCAACACATTCTTTTCCACAATGTCTGGGGTCTACATGATAGCGAGGAGGCGAAGACTGAGAGCTGTGGCGCAGAGGAGGAGACGGCAGGAGAGGATATTCCGTGCGCGTACCACCATCTTCCAGCGCACGGAGGAGGACATCTACACCCACTTCAGACTGGAGGAAGAGAGCATACTTGATTTATTAGAGGAACTCAGACCCTACCTAGAACACCCCACCCGCAGGACACAAGCCATACCCACACACATCCAGGTCCTGTGTTCACTACACCTGCTGGCCTCAGGTAGTTTTCAGGGAGTTATAGCCTCAGCAGGAGGGGTGTCACAGAGTGCCTTGTCGCGCTTCTTCCATGCGTTCCTTGATGCCATGACACATAGGATGCAACACCACATACACTTCCCCAGCACCCCACAGGAACTAGCACAGACCAAGCAGGAGTTTTGCAACATTGCCCAATTCCCCCACGTCATAGGATGCATCGATGGGACACATGTTGCAATATCCCCCCCCCCCCTCAAACGTCGAGTACGTATTCAGGAACAGGAAATGCTACCACTCACTTAACATACAGGTGGTGTGTGATGCCAAAAACATCATCACAGACATAGTGGCAAAGTATCCCGGAAGCACACATGACGCCTTTATCTTCCGTCACAGTGGGCTATACTGTAGACTCTCAAGAGCTGATTTTGTCGAGGGATACCTACTAGGTAAATGCTGACATACATCGGCCACATTTCCACTGACTAGCATGTGCATTACAGTGACTAACCGTTAACATTTCCATCCACAGGTGACAGTGCTTATGAAGTCCGGGATTTCATCCTGACACCCTACCTCAATCCTGCTACTGCTGGGGAGCGGCGCTACAACCGGGCATACATTTCAACAAGAGGCACCATCGAGCGAACATTTGGCATATTGAAGAGCAGAATCAGGTGCGTTCATAAAAGTGGAGGAGCATTCCAATACAGCCCCGAAACGTGCTGCAAAATTGTTGTAGCTTGTGCCATGCTGCACAACATCGCCTACCAGGAAAGGGACACCAATGGAGTTGAGTGATTCTGAATCCTCCGACGTGGAGGGACCTGGACCTGTAGGCATGGAAGCTGGCGTAGCTGGTGCTGCAGCTGGGCGACAGAGGCGTGATGAGATCATGCGCAACTACTTCTAGGTGCGTAATAATGACACAATGACAACTTCAATCTTAGCAAATGTGTTTTAATTGCTACAGCAACAATGGCACACATTCTCATAGGCAACATCAAACACTCTCAATATGATGCACATGTTCAAATCACAGTGCAACAATTTGACTGGAATGACTGCACAGTCAACACTGTAGTCAGCCATATTTTGCCCCTGTAAGTCATTGTCATTTGGCTGCACATTCTAATGGTATGTAGCAGGCCTGTTGCTTCTGCCACTACGGCGCCTCTCAACAGTGGGTGGTGGGGTGGTGGAGCTCCGCACGGACTGGGAGTCCTCCTCACTTGGAGTCAGCACTCCTGGTCCTGAGGTACGTAGGGCACGCAGTTCATCCAGGGCAGAAGTGGACTGCACGACAACTGTGGCGATGTCCTGAATGACGTGAGAGAACTCACGCTGGGTTTCTATTGTACACCTGGACAGTATATTGGTAGATGAGGCCAGGCGGTTTATTGCCCGGATGTAGCGATCCATGCGGGCCAGCTCTTTGCGCCTGGCAGGTGACGTCATTAAACTGCATCAGGATTGCGATTGGATGATTCTGGAAAATCAACATTTTGCGATTTTTTTTCGGCGGGAACTCGCAATTTTGCGATTTTTTTCCAGTGGGAAATCGCAATTTTGCGAAATTTTACCATTAAGGAATCGCTATTGATTTTCTCGCAATTATTTCGCGATTTTGGGCGAATCGCTAAATATTTGCGAATGTGTTGATACATTCAGATTTGCGATTCAGAATCTGCGATTCGGAAAAAATCGCAGATTCCGAATCGCAAATCGACTTCTTCATACATATGGCCCTAGGTCTAAACTTAGACTTCGGATCTAAAAGTAGGCTTCAGGTGTAAAGTCAGAATCCAGGTGTAAGCTTAGACTTTAGGTCTAAGTTCGAATACAGGTCAAAAGATAGACTTTTGGCCTAACTTTAGCTTTGTGAATTGGGCCCACAGTTTTTACTACCATACAGCTTATAGAATCTTTACCTTCACTTCTTCATTCATATTTAAACAGTCTAGGCAATGAGGTTAAAAGACTTTAATACTTTTCTACTTGTGTTTATAACAAATAGATAGGAAATGTTTGTTTAACATAAACCGTACATGTAGATATGCACAGTCTATATGCTAAACAAAAGCATTGCAGAGGGAGCATAGGGGCAGTTTTACCTCTCAGGAGACACGGCTCTCACACACATGAATAAAGGCAATAAATGTCATATTACACTCTGCCTAGTTGCAAAGTATTATGTGAACACTCCAGTTATGTTAAATGCTAACTTTAAATTGAGAAGCCAATTTTGTATTAGCTTGTAGGTTAGGTGGAATTTTGGCACGTCTACACAAAATGTTCCAATCAAATAACGAGAAAATCAATCGGGGTGAGAACAAAAGGGAAGGGTCAAAAAGATGCGTTTCTCCTTTTAACTTACATAGCTATGTTTGTTACAGCAAAAAAATGAATAGGATAACCCAAACTTGTCATGAGACTACAACTGTACTCACAGGCATGCTTTTGCTTAGTTGGATGTATTTTTAAAATTATATCTACTGTACAAAAATCTTTAGGGTGGTCTTGGAATTGTAAAACTTAGAGATATTGTGATTGTTAATTTGTTGATACACAGAGAATGTGCAATACACGTCAAAAAATAAAAATAGCATTCCTTTGCACAAGGGACCTTTAGTTATATGATCCATTGTGTTTTTGCATATCTGGTTTCAAATGTCCATGCCCCAATTAGCTGTGCTTCACACACAGATTTCTGGCATGGCTGCAATATCCATTCCAGTTAATAACTTTATTTCGGTCTCGGGGACCATAAAAGTACAGTTCATAGCAATATAAAAAAGACAGTATATACATTTAATTCATGGATAGTACTCCATCATAGAACTACTACGTATGCCAAGTATAGAAAGAAAACTGTACATTTGGAAACGAATGAACCTGATTTAGAATACATAAATTAACATGGTTCGTTATTAAAGTGCAAGTGCAAAAATAAAAGCTCAGTTGGCAATTAAAACAGATAAAATTGGGTGACTGTCCCAAGTTTAAACAGTAAAAATGTGTGCAAAATAAATAGAGACATAATTACTAGTTTAGGAAGGTCCGCGGAGTGTGCCACATGGAATTTAAAAAGCGGGAAACAGCAAAAACAGTGGGAATGTGAGTTTCATATTTTAGAACTCTATATGCCACAGTGCATTGTGTAAAACCTAACTTATTGCATTATTGGATAAGCCAGTGCTGGCACATTGATCTGTAGGTGGGACAGAAGAAGAGGACATGTAAATCTGTCTCCTCCTTGTGACTACAGGCAGGGCATCCATCAGAATTAAATTTGGACCATTTATTAGTGAAACCGCGAAGCGGCAGACTCCCCATTCTAAACTGCATATACAGTTTTCTAGCCAAACTTGGTTGGATGTCATCCAAAAAGGACTCCATTGAATATTCGTCTTTAATATATCCTTATAGCCCGCCGTAGAGGGCTATACCGGCAATTAAAGGCCCTCTCCAGCGTTAACAAGGGAAAGGGACTTTAATAGCCGGTATAGCCCAGCTATGAAAGGCTATAAGGCTATTAGAAGATTCTTCCACTAGAGGGCAGAATGTTCTAACAAAAAAGAACGAAGCCTTATGGGAGCGTGAGGGGATTGGAATCCCCTCAGACTCCTTTAAGACTAAAGAAACATTGGAATGTTGGAGCTCCAGGCTCATACCAGCCATTATAAGCCCAGAGCACTCCATTGTTTTCAATGGAGCTCCCAACATTCCAATGTTGTAATTTGTAATAAACCAGCTGTCAAACGGCCACAGGACTAACTTTGGATAACTGATCATGTATGCGTTCTATAAGATCTTATCAGATCCAGCCGTGAAGTTGATGGGAATGATTCTTCTGGTGATTTCCAATGTTCTGCTTTACCCAGGTTATTACAAAGAACCCTAATATGTCTGAACCAGGGTAACTTTGCAGAGCCCCGGATTGTTCAATATCTCTTTAAGCTCAGCTCAATATGTGGCCAATTCTGGGGTCACCCATAGCTGCCGCCAGTATGTTAGGGGTCTAAGGGCTATCTCTTCACAAATAGGCCTAATGCCCAAGTCCAGGCGTAGGGGAATGAGGGGTGTGCTGGGGCGAGGACCTAATAACTGTCTCATAAAGTTGTTCTCAACTTTATTCAAGCTGATAGTAGAGCAATGACCCCACAATGCCGCCCCATACATTGTAGCACCCCTAGCCTGGGTTTTGTAGATTTCAACCACTGGCCCTGCAGGTTTAAATGTAGAGGTTCTATAAAGTTTCATAAGCCCTCCCACTGTTTGTGCTAGCTTATGGTGCTAGCTTATAGCTGGCCTTAGTCATCTGGGCCCCCCATTCCAGATGCTCTGTAAGAATAACACCCAGGTAATCAAAGACCGACACGCTTTCCAGTGGAGTACTATGTAAAGATGGGCTCGAGCGAGACTTGTTGCCAGGATTGAAGACCATATATTTGGTCTTTTAATTTATTGTGAACTGCTGTCTACACTATTTTCTTATGGAAGTATAAAAGTATGAAAAGCAACCAACACAAAACCAACTTGTAAGCAATTAACAATGAGGTAATAATCATGTAAACATACGTAAGTCTTTCTTTTATCCACAGGAGTTGATCACATGTTAATAATTCCACAGTCAATAGGAATGACTCCCGACATTCTTCACAGCATTACTTCATTGATGCTAATGTATCAGTTCATGAGCCCTTAAAGCAACCTTATTTTTTTTTCTCAGCTCTACACCATGTTTGCAGCTGCGTTAATGATTATTATGTAATCAAGCCAGATTCCTCCTGGTCCAGCAGGTGCGGGGGCTAGAGGCTAAGCAGCGGCAGCCGTGTTGGCTCGAGCTTGCAAGTAATGCTGAATCCAATCATCAATTAAGGCCTTTTCACTGATTGTCATATTGTCTAACCCCTGATATTGATTAAGGGATGCAACTCCTCCAATTACGATTTGAAGCTTAATCCCTGTGTAGAAAAAGTTGGGGAAATTAGTATTAGTAACCTGATTTTGTGCTTGGGTTCTTAGTGCGAACTCATAACCTGTCCAATGACCACCAGGGGTGTTTCTTGGGTTATTAGGACCTGGTGCTACCGCACCAGCTTGAATGGCATTAGGACCACGAAATGCATCATCTTCCCCAACCAATGATTCTGTCATGTGTCGCTGTGCATTTTGGACGGGTGGACCTCGATTGACCCGCACAGCATTGAAAGGGTACAACGTGGGTTCTACGATGTACTGAGCATAATGAGCCACAACATTCATCTCATCACACCCTGTTCTTTGGTGTATCAAATTGTCAAGATTGATCCAAAGGAAATCTGCATATGCCAACATGGATTTACACAGCATGGTGATTCCTGTTAGCATTCTCCACTCAGTCTGATTGCACTGAATCTGTAACCTGAGAGAGATGGGGGGTGAAAACCTGGGCCATGTCCCTGGAGTATGTAGCAAAATCATTGGATGTTTGAGCCCCTCACCAAATGCGCTGGAGAAACTCCCAACCAAAATCCCAAAGATTGGAGAGAAAACTCAATCCCCTCGACTCCTGTGTCACGAGTCACAGTGGTGAGAATCTTGCACAGCTTGGAAGTTGTAATTGCTCCTGATTGAGTCACAATTGTCATCGCCACGGTCATATACTTGATAAAGGGGGCTTGTCCACGTCTCGTGTATGGCTGTCGGAGATGAATAAGTGTGAGTATCTGATTGAGAATCAAATTGTCAACACCTGGATTAATTGGAGCCGCGATGTTACCAGTTAGCACTTCAAAACTTATGATCACTCCGATGTGCCATGGAGTGATTTCCCAGTTGTTCGGTGCCGGAACAATGTTTTCTGGGGGTGCCACTCCAATGTGACCGCTTGCCACAGCATTAACCTGTGCGTACACTCTGTTTAACGCTTGATTGTTTATTAATTGCTCCCTCTCCGTGTCAATTTCCCTTAGCGAAGTGGCCCAATGGTCTGCAATTAATTCTATGTCACGAGCCAAGGTTACATTAACCCCACCGACAGCCCCCAGAACATTTTGAATGCCTAGTAGACCTAATGGTTGAGCGGCATTTCTGGTTAGGTTATACACCATATCTGCAGGAGCAATTGTAACAGTAGTCGTCATGTTTCCTAAGTTTACTATAGGGGCTGTTTCATGCAATAGTGCGGCTCCAATCGCATTACCCAAAGTGTAGTTTGGGTCTAGTTCAGGGTTGCCCCTAGCATAGACAAGGCGACAATCCCTTCTCTTTGGTCTGGATCGGTGATGATCCTTTCCGTGGCCATACGTTGGCAAAGACCGTCAGCTATGGATCCTGCAAGAAGAATGGTCCCTTGAGTACGAAGGACTCTGGCATACTGACTAGTCCCACAACCTACAATATCTCTCAGACCATGGATTCTCAGCATGCTTGCTCAAGCACCCCCACTCTAATCGAGATGAAATCAATCTTCCCAATTGTGCTGGTGATTACAATTAATTCCCAATGTGAGTAAGATACACTTTTAAAACAGTGTTTAGTATATTTAGTGTCTTTGATGTATTTATCTCCAACCCCTGGATCTTACAAAAAATGTCCAAGTTGTCAAGAATATGCTGAATTTCCATGGGCGACTTTAAGAGTAGGAGGGTGTCATCAGCCATCATCATTGCTGGGACCCTACCAGAAGCTAGCCTAGGAGCATCATTGTTCTTCACCTCCCTGAGCTCCTCAATGAGTCCGTTAATGAAAAGGCAGAACAGGGTAGGAGCAAGCATATCGCCTTGCCGCACTCCCTTACCAATAGGAAAGCGAGGTGTTAATTTGCCCTGTTTCCCAAAACTTACCTTGGGAAAGTTATCTTCATGAATCTGTAGTGTAGTTCCTATATTCCCAATAGGCTCTGCGCATTGGAATAATATATTCAGCAGTGTAGACGTAGGACTGAGGTCGACTAGGTCTCTACTGACTATATTAGACTTAAGGTTTGCCAGCTAGCTCAGAGGTCACTAGAAACTTTCTCGAATAAACGAGGAGGAGTTTAACCTCCCTGGATAGACAAGAAGGGATTAGCTTCTGACAACCATATAACATGACAACTTTGCTCCCTCAGAATAAGAGTGTATCTCTAGAGTTGTGTGAAAACAATAGACAGCTATTTCACTCAGTCAAATGTGCGTACTTAGTTTCACCAGAGTGCAGAGAAAAGAGAGACAGATGTTTTCAATTAAAAAGTATAATTTATTGAGCAGTCTTCTTTCTCATGCAAGAGAAATGAATTGCAATAATTGCAATACTTAATGTAAAGTAAAGTGCGTACAGTAAAAAGAGTATTACGAAATAATACTGTAAAAGCATCGATATGGTTTCTTAGCCATAAGATACTTTAAAATGGATAAAATATATACATACATATATACATTGACTAACGTACTCAACTGGTGCTTATAAAATACGCCTACCCCGGTGTACCTGACCTAAGCCTAATACGTGGGAAGGAGTAATTAAGTAGCAGTTTAAGTTAAGTTGGTTTTGCCAAGAATCTGACTCAAGAATTCTCTTTAAGGATTTAGTCAGCTCCGTACCTGGGTAATAGAATGCAGGAGGTCTGGTATCTCTCTTTCAGGACTCGATATCCCAGCAGCCCGCGAAGGCGGCTGAGAACACCGGAGCTGGATTTCTCAGCAGGAGAAAAGACAGCGTCTCTCTCAGTGCGTCAAAGAGGAGGGGCAGTGTCCGTGGGCTCTCGCATCAGCTGGGCTCTCGGGCAAGTAGATGGCTGCTCGGCTCCAAAACCACCACCGTGTGTTTTGCTTAAGGCAACGTTGGTATATTTATACCTGAAAGGTGCCAAGTTTGACGTAAGGTTTGGACATAAGACGTCAATAAAGATGTCACTAAGAACTGACTGTTCCTTTAGTGTTCGCAGGAGTTTAATGACAAATCAAAACAAAAGCAAGTGGGGATTTCCCAGTTTGCTGGAGGTTTGGTGTGTCGAAAGAACTTGTTGTGCTTTCTAGGAATCCAAGGAAGTAGCTTCTGCTATGTTTTGGACTGCAAGGGCTATTTACTTAAATATGGATCTGATTCCTATGCCATTATAGGGACATTATTGATTATAGCCATATAAGGGCGTAAAATAGTAATATTGATTCGGCTCCTAGATAAAAACACAATACCCACTCCACGATCTAATGTCCATCATTACTAAAACTAAGCACAAGTAAACATTTAAAGGTGCATGTGTATTCCAACCCACCCCAAAATACATTCTATGCATTCGAAATGGTGTATGCGAAATACACGAAAATGATTATTGGTACTGTACGCTTTTCAAGCAGTGTAATCATTCAGTTAAACATGCTTATATATATTAGCTGAACGATTTGCGAAAATTACACATGAAATGGCTCTTAATACAGAAAAGAAGGCCCAGACCATTCCATCACATATAAATACAGTTGTTGTAAAAATGTGCTAGAGGCTGAGGTAATATTGTCTCTAGAGTTCCTAAAAATAGAAGCTCTGTTCTTTAAGAATAGTTCTACTTTAAGCAGAGTACATGCGCCAGAAAAAGGTAAATATTTTGGGAGTTCGAAAAAAAATAATTTTGTTTTCAGGGCAAAAAAATAGTTCCAAATGTTTTCAGTAGCTTTTGTTTATCAAAGCTGAAGGCCGAATTCAGGGTTCAGGGGAACGCTGTGTGCTCGTTGTTTAAAAAGTTATTCTTTCTGTTCAGGAGAGAACATCATTTCAGACAGACTCGCAAAAAACTGGTCTACGACATCAGGTGAAAGCTCGACCAAGTTTGAAAGTGCTGCAACAGTGCATTCGTGAGAATGATTGCTATCATCGATGCCAGGATCAGCAATGCTCACAGAAGGTCGTACCTGGGCGATGCTGCTCTCATCTCGTACTTTACTGTCACCTAATCGTAGTCGTGAAGTCTCAATGAATGCCATCATCAGAATGGGTAGCCGCTGGGGACAACACGATGCATGAGCCGTTACTGGACTTAGCAAAGGATCTGTATCCAAAGGTACTGCTGATGGTAGTGTAAGACAGACGTCCAACACGCATTCTTCTCCGCATAGCATACATCAAAGCACAGGTAGGATGCAATTTTGCCAGATAGGTCTGAATGAAAGAAACCAGGTCATATTCAGATCTCTTAGCCGGGCTAATCCAAGGACTTTAGTTATGCGGTCCCGATAGCGTATAGCTAGGATCGTTTCTTCCATCGCTGCTGGAGTCTTGTCTCCGACTTGGCTTGCCATATCGGAGCAGAAGGGTCAAAAATAAAATTCCTGCTACGAGTCCCAAAAGTAGTGGTAGGCCGCCAAAGACAGAATGGACAAAATTGGGAAAAATGCCCAGAACTGTTTCGAAGGGTGTTAACAGTCCCGTAAAAATTGTCTTAAATATATGTGGGATACCACTGGCATCAGTCATATTTAGGATTTGGCTTAGCATTTCTACGAAATGCACGGGGCAATTTGTTGATAAAAGGGTATGTATCTCTGCCGTTGTCCTTGCAACCAGAAGATCATACGTTTCTTTTGATGCCGTTAAAGGCATGGTTGTCTGTAAAAGAACAGACTTCATTCTGCTTAAAGTATCAATTCGAATAGAAGAGATATTCAAAGAAGGCCAAATCGTCGCCTCCGTATCTGGAGTGCTGTTTGGATACAATACTTGCATACAGCAAGTGACCATGGAACTAACGCTTACGAGATAGGCTTTTCCTGGCACCATGCCACAACAGCTGTGGTCCATTATTAGAATATAGCTCCCGTTAGAAAGCCATCTAAAGAATGGCTCTATTTGTGTTGCAGGTGTGCCGTGCTGGTGACATGAAAGGTTATTTGAAGTCCCCTCACAGGCCTCATGCACAATAATGCCTTAGCATAGAAGTATACCGCTTAGTGATTGTTTACAATTATTACCACTAAGAAATACATTCTGTTTCTTTTCACTATAACATGTGTGTGTGTAAGGTAATTTCCATGACGACTTAATGTACCCTTTACCCAACCTTTCATACTGGCCCGCTGGTATATACTCTTGGCAGTATTTAAATTGGAAAGTTGTTATCGGAATTGTAATTGTTCCGTGTATTATCTATTCAATGACAGGTCTTTCTGACATTGTCAATGGTAATCTCTCAAGTTTTTAAATGCACAGAATCGTATAGTCTGCTCCTTTTTGTGCCAAACTGATTTGTTTATCAGTAAGGTTAAAGATAGAGAATAATGACGTTGTGTTTATCAAACGCCATGGCACGTAGCCTGAACGCAGATTTTGCAACGTCCAGCCTAGCTGTACAATAGAACGTAATTGGGACTGACCGTGTTGTAACATTAGTAAGTCCTGATCTATTATATCGATAGCAGATGATACAATACAGTCCAGTGAATATATTCTGGAGGACAGTCATTAACCCATTGTCCACAACAGAAAGTGACTTTTTCCAAATGAATACGATCAATTTCTCGTATTCTCTCTGCTGTCTCAATTTGAGTTACTTTCCAAGCTTCGTTGTACACAGCGTATATACCGGCAGCTATGAAACGTTTTTGACGCTGTTTGCGTGGTCCCATTGTGAAATCACGCAAGTCAGCACCGTCTTTAAGTAAAGTCAGGTGTTGCTTAATTTCAGCCAGTGTGGATGTTTGTAGCCATTCAAGGCATAGTTTCCCTACACTGTATGTTGTTACTATCCCTGGATGTTGTCTCTGGTAGTATCTAGGGTCTGGTCTGGTCATTTTTAACCCCTGTTTTTTGTTCAGGAATCTATCTTGACAGTTATTTGTGTCTGTTTGCCAGGTCAACCACTTTTTCCAATCAGGATGTGTTCTGTTTTGGTGTAAAATATTGGATACGTCTATCTCAACATCTGTAGTGGCATTACTAGCAGGTATTGGCTTTGGAATAGACGGTTTGTTTAAGTCTTTAATCTTAGCTACGCCAAGACAAGTAGACTGTTGAATGGTGTCATTCAAGAATATTATTTGTTCTGGGATCATGCAGGCTCTAAATTATGCTTCTAAACCTTGGACCTGCCAATTTTTTGTACCCCAGGTGGTTTTCGTTTCAATGTTGTTTTTCCAGAAATCAAAACTAAATGTAACCATTTTTTCATAAAATGTTTCAGAATAAATCAATTTAGTATTTGTCAACATTGTTTTTATCCCTGTCTTATTTCACAGGTTAAAATAAAACGTTTCTGTATCACTTGTGTTAAACCCTGAGAAGTATGGGAATTTCTCATAAAATGTTTTCGAACTGCCTTTTGGTGGAGTTGCACAATGTTCCCATTGATTATACTTTAAAACATTTCTAGGTTGAGCATATTTATGTAAATAGTGATGTGCAAAGTGGTTGTAGCAGTACATTTGTTCATAATTCGACGAACACTGTAAGTAATCATGTTCTGTAAATTTTGCTGACATTACTAAATCTGAGATCATATTATTTATGCTTTAAAGTCCCAATCATCAGAGAATGTACTTGGTTTTACAAAATCACTTAATGAAACCTTGAACTGACGTGGATATTTCAAGAGTTCAACCGGGCCATAGATTTCGTAATCCGTTTTGTCCCGAGCTACCCCAACGATTATTGGAATGGCTGTGACATTCACTGATGATAGTTCTCTTTTCTCGATGTGAGATGACTTGTGTGGCTTTAGGACCAAGTTGATGTCTTACATGCTGTGTCCATTGTACTGTATTTTCCCTCAATGAATTTTCCCAAACAAAGTACCATGATGAGCCAAAGCAGGAGGAAAAGTACACCTAACACAATCCAAAATGAAATCCATGGAGAAATCAGATAGGTTTCTTTGAGTTGATGAAAGAGTTCAGTTAATTTGTCTTTGAAGATTTTTGTTGCTGGCGTTTCTTCAGGTTCGCTTGGATCTTCAGAAAAGTTATCAAAATTGATGAAGTAGCCAGATGCAGTTCTGTCAATTGTTGGAATTGCTTCAGAATTTTCCTTTGCTTTTTCATTTTTTCTTTCATTAGCATAGTCTGAGGCTACATCATTGTAGACAGGTGTTTCTTGACGAACTGTTTCAATTTGGGTTGCAAGAGGCACAAGTTCCATGGCATTGTTGCATAGTCCTTTTTTTATTCACTGTAGGTTTATCAAATGTGATTAGTCTCTCAGTTTGAACCTCTTGGATTGTAGCAAATGTTGGTATTCTGCTATTTCTTGGGAGTCCAAAGGGCCTAATACTTATTATTGGCCACATGATTGTGGTTTTACCAGGTCAATGGATACAACTCTGTTCTCCTTTTTACCAGCAAGGGGCGGTAGTACAACTGATCTTGTTCCGCTGACAGCTAAGACAGGTACTGCTTTTCTGTAAGAAGGCCCAAATTCCTTCTTCACCGCAATCTTCTCTCTGACCAGATCACCAATCTTTGGAATCCAGACAGCCCTTGCTGGGACAGGTGGTTTATCTTCAGTGGCTGTTGGCTGCTGTTTTAACTTCAGGTCTTTTCTTGTTTCATTTAAGTCCTGTAAAACAGCTAAACGATCTTTGATGTAAAGCATTTTCTATCTACCACTGAAGTCTGACTATCTAAGTCCTGAATATGCATTCTAGTTCCGAACAATAGTTCGTACGGACTGAAACCTTTTAGAGAATTTCTTGGCAGATTGTTAAGACTACGTTGGACACTTGTTAAATGTTGGACCCACCCATCACCCGAACCTAATACCCTCGCCGTTATAGATTGCTTTATGTCCCGGTTTTTTCTTTCCACAATCCCATTTCCCTCAGGATGGAAGGGACAAGAGTACCGCAATGCAATGCCCATGCTGGTCATGGCCTCCTTATAAGCTCGAGAGCTGAAAGCAGGACCCTGGTCAGAATGTAGCATGCCAATTGCGTACGTGCCGATAAAGACTCACTAATCTTTTATAACAGTTCTGGCGTCAGCCGAGCGTTGGTGTCTGTATTTTTAAGTGAATCTACTCTTAAAATGAAATTAATGGGATGCTGGATTTTACTTATAGATAGCCTTATGCTAACTACAAGAATGGCCATGGCAATACTCCGGTCGGTTCACTACTGCGATCTCTGTTGCAGTTTGGACAGATCTTTGCAAATTTGTAATGTTGCAGGCTCATCCCCGGCAACCAGTATTCTGATTGTAATTCTTTCTGAGATTCCTTGATCTGTTTGTGCCTCGGACCTTCACCCATGTGTGCATCTACTATTAATAAGTCTCTCCTGTTCGTGTTTGGAGTTACTCTATCCCCCACTCCAGGGATTCGAGCAAAAGGAACGGAGTTTGCATCAATTATGTATGTATAATTGAGTGGATAGTTCACGGAAGAGCTGCACAGTCGCCTTTTGAAGACATTTTTACCGCCAGCATGGTTTCCCCGTCTATGTATTTTTCTGAACGCTTTTTTGTGGCAACGGAAGCCGTTTGAGTTGCTTCTGATGTGGCTGTATTAGCCAATGAATTCCCTGCAAGTGAACGCCATCACATTGATGACTCAGTGTATGTATAACGTGAGTCTTTCGTAGTTCTTTCTGCAAAAGAACTACCTGTTCCCAAAGCTTCTTATGCTTTATTGTGGCACCTGTCTCATCTTTGTAATCGTTTTGAACCCAGTTCTGCAAGCCCTTATTGTAAGATCTGACGCAGAAATGTGAATCGCACACAATTAGTGTCGGAAATTCACGATCGGCATTTTCAAGCGCCATCTTTAAAGATCTGATTTCAGCTCTCTGAGCCGAACAGTTTCTCATTGATTCAGTTTTTGTTATTTTTGGTCTGAATTTACCACAGCGCCAGCGACCTTTAACAATCGCGCATGCTGCATTGTAGGATTTATTATCCACATCGTAATGTTGTGCAAATCTGTCCATATAGCTTACACAAGAGTACTGTTGGAGAGGCAGAATTTCGATTAGCAGAGGATATTCTTCTTCATATTTTAGAACTTTCAATTTTTTCATGTTCGGGTCAAAATAGTATTTCACGTCTTCTGCAGCAAGAGAATTTTCCCACTATATCCATATTGGATCTAATGCCACCGTTTTTAGATTAACTGGGCTTAATAACGCCTCAAGGGCTGATTCTGCTGTAAAAACAGTTATTCTTTTGCCTTGGGCTTGAGGCTCTTTCTTTTGCTACAATAGTTTGAACCGCATTTACAATATTTTCAGTAAGACTGAATGTTTTTTCAGCTTCTGTGTACAAATGTGATTTGTAAGCAATTGGTACCGTTTCTCCCTCATTAGAGGTCAGGTACGTGAATCTGAATCTTCCTGGGATGACTCGGATTACAAGGTTGCGTGTGTTGTCGCGAGTTTGTAATTTTGTTTTAGCTAACATGTCTGTTTGCAATGATCTCAAAATTTGTGTGTGTTTCTGAGTCCAATTGATTGGTTTAAAATCAGGTTTTATTAATTCATAGAGAGGTTTAACCCTCTCTGCTTAATTTAGAATGTATGTTCTTCCGAAATTCAGGAAACCTAGTATTGATTGTAAGTTCTTCAGCGTTTTTGGTGCTTGGAGTACAGCGCACTTCTCTAAGAAGTTGTCTGCTAGGCTTTTGCCTTCACTTGATATTTCATATCCTAAAAACAGGACAGTTAGATGGGCAATTCGTGACTTTTTAAAGTTGAATTTGTAACCCTCTGCTGCGAACCCCAGTATTATGGTGTTCACTCTTTTCAAGTGCGTATCCAGGTCATCATCTGTGAGATAGATGTCATTGACATAAGATAATGCCTCATCATCATAAATTTGTAGTAACTCTGTTACTCTTGCTGAGAATAATCCTGGGCTATTCTTGAATCCCTGTGGGAGTCGACAGAAATTTTTCTGTGACCCCATTATTGAGAAAGCGGTTAAATACCTGCTTTCAGGTGCAATGTTTTGACAAAAGAATCCATTAGATATGTCTAATGTTGTTTTGTATTTTTTGCGAACGATGTTGTTCATTAGTGCTGCACTGTGTGAGTTTTGTACTGCAAATGTTTTGCAACATGAGTTAAGGTGTCTGTAGTCCAAGACTAGACGATATGAATCGTCTTGTTTGGAGACAGGAAACAAAGTATTGTTCATTTGAGAGGTGCATGTTTCGATCACCCCTTGGTATTCAAGTTGATCTAAGATCTCCCTGACTTGTTTTTTAGCTTCTTGCTTAATTGGGTACTGTCTTTGTGCAGTTGGTTGACATTTTAACTGGATTTTGTGAGGAGAGTCCTCATCCCATCCTACATGATTTTTGTACAATGCAGGAGCTTGAGCTACTGCCCATTTTTTGCATATGTGTATTTTCTATGAATTGGAACATGATTTGAGAAGGCAGGCATAATCATTTCTTCGCCACGAGGGCACTCCCTGACAAACTCTGGTGGCCAGTCTTTCTCAGCTAATAGGATGTCATAGCCTTTTGAAAGGTTATCCCAAAACAGACCCCTTACTTTCCTAGTCTTATCTCCCTCTATATGCAATGTTATTTCGTATATTTTATGAGGTTCGCTAACTCTGGTATCTGCAGTTTCCACCTGAATGTATTCATTTGTGTCCACTGTCTCCAGATGATTCATCAGGATCTTGCGAGCTATTGTCACTTCTGCTGCGCTGTCTAGCATTGTCTGGGCCCACTCTCCGTTTTTCAGCTGTGTCCTCAGTATCCTCGGCATGTTTGAATATTTTAATACTTGCTACCTTCTTTCTTGGAAATTGTAATTTTTTACTTTGAGCAGGTTCCTTGTCTTTGGACTTGACGTGCTCTTCCCTGTGTTCTGGCCGTCCTCTTCTTTCCGATTTCTGTGAGGAAGTCTGAAAAGATCGAGAGGGACGAGTATCAATATCTTGATATCTATCAGGCTTTTTCAAATTATCCCTATTTCTAAGGTTGTATCTTTTCTCAGAGGGCTCCCTCTGGGGAGACTTGTGTGTCCTTGGTCCCGAGATCTTTCTCTCCGCCGAGGAGACCTTCCTCTGGACTGGAATTTTTTTTTCTTTGGGAGTGGATTGTTTGTTTCCATCCCATCTCTTCTTCGGAGTTTTTAGATTATTTTTAATAAATATCTTTTCAGGATTTTCAGTTAGTTGGGGTTTTACCGGTTTCCCACCCAAACTATCTCCACCTAGTTCTTCATAGGATTTTTCTATGATTCTTGCAAGTTCAATTGGTTGGTCTGCTATATCTGTTTCTTTCAATTTCTGGAGGTAATTTATATCCTCCATTGCCAATTGAACTAACTCTCTATATGCCTTTGTTAATTCTTTTAGTTTAACAAAGAGCTCTTCGCTTGACATTTTATCAATGCCTGGATGTGGTGTGTAGCTGGCTAGAACCGGCCACGTTGCTCCTGGTCTACCTAGTGGACCGAGCCTGGTTATGTGATCATTATGTTTTAGGGCGCCTTTAAACCAGAGCAGGTGCTCTTGGTAATTTAGTGGGATTTCAACATCCTCGAAAGGAGTGTATTCATCCGGAGGTTCCTCTATTTTGTAATAGTGGAATTCGTGTGTTGCAGCGTTTGCTGCTGGAAAGTTTATCCATGAATAGAATACCTCTGTCTGCCGATATTCATGGGCCTCTACCACGAATATGACTGTACCACCTCGTGGTGTCAATCCGTTTTCTATAAGTGTAAGAGTTATAGACCTTCTTATGTTTGCCGGGATGATAATTGCACCCATTTTCATTAAACCCTGTAACATCGAAACCCCGTTGCTTCGCATCTACTGCAGCTTCACCGGTTTCGTTGTTGTCGCCGTTAATTGACATTGTTTTAATGAAAGTTTGCAGAGCAGGTTTCCAAGGAAACAAAGATTAGGTGCACAATATTTTGGAACACTGTATCCTTCAACGTTGACTAAACCAAAAACTATACATAGGAATCTCTTCCTACTAGGTTCCGGCGGATTTTAACCTTTTACCCACTCCAGACGTGTTTTGTGTGAAAAAGCACGACTGAGTTACTCTAACGTCTTGCGTTAGTTTTATCGCCTTACCAAACGTTGGGTGCCATGTAGTGTAGTTCTTATATTCCCTATAGGCTCTGCGCATTGGAATAATATATTCAGCATTTTAGACGTAGGACTAAGGTCGACTAGGTCTCTACTGACTATATTAGACTTAAGGTTTGCCAGCTAGCTCAGAGGTCACTAGAAACTTTCTCGAATAAACGAGGAGGAGTTTAACCTCCCTGGATAGACAAGAAGGGATTAGCTTCCGACAACCATATAACATGACAACTTTGCTCCCTCAGAATAAGAGTGTATCTCTAGAGTCGTGTGAAAACAATAGACAGCTATTTCCCTCAGTCAAATGTGCGTACTTAGTTTCACCAGAGTGCAGAGAAAAGAGAGACAGGCCTTTTCAATAAAAAGGTATCATTTTGTGGCGGGACCGATGGAAACATGAACTCGGTGGGTCTTGGTAAGGCTGGCTTTATTGTTTTTAACAAGCGCTTGCACCGCGTTATGTTTCTGTAATAGGGTAGTGGAGGTTCAGAGACTCGACGGGCTGGGGAACTCCTCTCCTTCCTGTAGTCCCTGCCTGGTTTTCCTCCCTCCCGTGGACTTCTGGGTGTTGTAGGCGCGTCCGTTTTGCTTGCCGGTCTCGTGATACATGAAATAAAAAAAATAAGAGCGAAACGGACTCAGTATAGGGCTCTGATACACTGAGAGCGTCAGGGAAAGGGTGTGAGGAGATGCACTCGTGCACACAGGATTCTACGACGTGTCGGTAGTGAAGTAGGGAAGGGGTTCAGTGAAGGATTGACGATGACGGGTGCTCTACGGAGGTTTATAACCTCTTCTACCCGCCCAGCCCATGATACGGTCCCGTACCTGGGTGAGCCACACTTCCCTTGAAGTGCGGCTGGGCGAAGCGCCGTGTCGGTGGCCTCCTGGCTCTGCAACAGCTGGGCTCGCCTCCTCCTTCGCTCCTTCTTCCGCGTCCCTCTCGTCACCGGGTCTGCTTCCTCTACTCCGTTCGTCTCCTTCTGCACTCCTCGACTCCTCCGGGTGATGAACACACCCCCTTCTCGGAATGCTCAGCCTTTAGTTCCTGCGTCCCAGCTGACCAGGGGGCGTGGTTGGGCTCGAACTCCGTCCAGTTAAAGAAACAGCGCCCTTCCTCGTCATGGGTGTTGGATGCGACCCATTGCTCTGTCCCGTTCCAGACTTCGGGCTGCTGTAGAGATGAGAAAGAGGGGAACAGACATGGAGGGGGTGTTGGAGAAGGGGTGAGCCACTCCGCCCCCTGGTCACAAATTTATTGAGCAGTCTTCTTTCTCATGCAAGAGAAATGAATTGCCATAATTGCAATACTTAATGTAAAGTAAAGTGCGTACAGTAAAAAGAGTATTACGAAATAATACTGTAAAAGCATCGATATGGTTTCTTAGCCATAAGATACTTTAAAATGGATAAAATATATACATACATATATACATTGACTAACGTACTCAACTGGTGCTTCTAAAATACGCCTACCCTGGTGTACCTGACCTAAGCCTAATACGTGGGAAGGAGTAAGTAAGTAGCAGTTTAAGTTAAGTTGGTTTTGCCAAGAATCTGACTCAAGAATTCTCTTTAAGGATTTAGTCAGCTCCGTACCTGGGTAATAGAATGCAGGAGGTCTGGTATCTCTCTTTCAGGACTCGATATCCCAGCAGCCCGCGAAGGCGGCTGAGAACACCGGAGCTGGATTTCTCAGCAGGAGAAAAGGCAGCGTCTCTCTCAGTGCGTCAAAGAGGAGGGGCAGTGTCCGTGGGCTCTCGCATCAGCTGGGCTCTCGGGCAAGTAGATAGCTGCTCGGCTCCAAAACCACCACTGTGTGTTTTGCTTAAGGCAACGTTGGTATATTTATACCTGAAAGGTGCCGAGTTTGACGTAAGGTTTGGACATAAGACGTCAATAAAGATGTCACTAAGAACTGACTGTTCCTTTAGTGTTTGCAGGAGTTTAATGACAAATCAAAACAAAAGCAAGTGGGGATTTCCCAGGTTGCTGGAGGTTTGGTGTGTCGAAAGAACTTGTTGTGCTTTCTAGGAATCCAAGGAAGTAGCTTCTGCTATGTTTTGGACTGCAAGGGCTATTTACTTAAATATGGATCTGATTCCTATGCCATTATAGGGACATTATTGATTATAGCCATACAAGGGCATAAAATAGCAATATTGATTCGGTTCCTAGATAAAAACACAATAAAACCTTACTAAAATACTGAGGAGGCAAGATGGGATTCTCAAGTCTCTAAGCACATCCCAGAGTTTGCTCGTGGGAACAAGATCAAAAGCCGACTACAGATCTACAAATATTAAATAGATGCTGCCACCCTCTATGGCCACTGTTTTCCAGTACAGGAGTTGAAGCTTGAATAGCTGGTCACCGGTGGAACTGTTCTTTCTGAAGCCGGCTTGATATGGACTCAGGATCTCTTCTTCTTCTATCCACGCCTGTAGGCGGTCAAGAAGTACTCAGGCAAAAAGTTTCTGGACTACGTCAATTAGGCCAATCTGCCTATAATTAGTAGGTAGGAGGGTACAGCTTTTTTTAAAGAGTGGGACAATTTTTACCCCTCGCCAGGTGTCAAAGGGATCCATCCCATTCATGATGCATTAAATAGGGACCATAGAAACGGTCCCCTTACTTTCAGTTCCTCCCGAAAAGATCCCCTGGTATTTTGTCTAGACCCGGTGCTTTATTGCTAGAGAGCTTGTTAATTGCATTTAGGACCTCAGACAAGGTGATCTCTGTGCCTACCTCCTCAGCAAACACGAGGATGCTGGTAAGGGATCATCATTTATGGTTATAGGTGCCATGCTAATATACAGAGAGGAAAAGTGATTCTCCCAAGCTTCAGACAATACATTTGGTTCAATGGCTGGCCTCCCTTGGTTGCCGCCTGCACTAACTATTGCCCAAAAGGTCTTCAAATCTTTGTTAGTGTAATTTTAATGGTTTCCCACCTTTCCAGTTCCCAGTTCTTTTTTCCAATTGGATGGTCTCTTTGTACAGTGCCCATTTTAATTTGGTTCCATTCTTGTCCTCGCCTTAACAGCATCCAATGGGGCCTGTTTAGCACTACAACATTTTTCATTGAACCATTTGCATTTATACTGGGCTTTGGCCCTCCTTGGAACCACTGGGTGAAATATATTTTCCAGTTTTGTTGTTAATTCTAAATGTGTTTTTGCAACTTCCTCATTGGCTACGGGGAGGCCGTTTGCACCTGCAAGTTCCCCCATTTTTACAAGTATTGGGGTGGCCAACTGGTAGACCTTCGCCATCTTATCAGGTGTTTGTTTAATTTGCGAATACCTAGCTCTCCTTCTGTTGTTAGTTAGTATTAGTCCACTGTTTTTAGGTATGGTCGTAAAATTGGTATTAGTGTATCCCAAGTTTAGCATCTTCAGTTCCAAAGCCAGGGCATTATGATCACTATCCTGCCTCATTATGACACAAAAGTCATGCCCCTTTTGCCACAGTCTAGTTTCAACCAGAATATAATCCAACATAGACTCTTGATCTACTCCATTAAAAGTTAGCTGCCCCGGAATATCTGATATTGTTCTGCCATTACACGCTCTTAATGAATGGGCTAGTGTAATTGAGCTAATCTGTAATGCCAGCGGCGACCAAGCTTTAATGGGTTGAATTTGTGGATCGGGGATTTGCCAGTAAGAGTCTTCTTCACTAGGGGTGGTGTTGCTCAGGTCAATGAGAGGTTCAAATTGACAGTTAAAGTCACCCCCTATGATCAGCCATACTGTTGGATCCATGGTGGAGATAAAGAGGCCCAAGTGGTCTATGATGGTAGATTGGTAGATTCTGAACTGATGGCAACCGGTTGGGAGTAGACATTAATAAAAGCAATATTTGTCTTTGTAGGGAAGGTAAGTAGGACACACTGAATATCGTTAATATCGTTTATGGGAATGGATATCTGCTCAGCTCTAAAACCCAAATGTGAGCCTACCCAAATGGATAGAACCCCTGATGGCCTGCCCTTTCCCCCCAGAGGTGGCTTGGATGGTAAATGATGCAAACGCCTACGCTCCGATAATCCTCCTTAGCCCAGGTTTCCTGGAACATGCATATGTCAAAAAGTCCCCAATCAGGGTAGGCAAGTTTACTTTTAAGCTTAGCAACATTCCAGGATAGAACTCTCAATGTGCTACCTCAATCACTTTTTCTTTCTGGAACCTCATTTGTACTGCGAGTAGTAATTTGAGTGTCCCTCACTTCGGCCATGTGATCAGTATCTGAGTACCTCAAGCAGACACCCACTCTAGCAGTTTCAATTGAAATGGCATCTTTAAGAGTGCCAGGTAGTCCACCTGCTTATACTCCGGACACTGGTAGGCCAGTGGTCTGTGAAGAGTCTGGTTCTGGTTTGTGTTCCCTACTTAATGCACCCAGCCCACTGTACTCCTCCAATTTGATATCTAACCCTTGTTCCTCATAGTCCCCACCAGGAGTCAGACTTGTCTTGGGTCAGTCTACCTCCTCCAGGATTCCAAATCTGGTATTTACTGGTAGATTGTATAGAAGAGGCCTGAGAGGGGCATCCCACCTACCCTCTGTTAGAGGTCTTGATTGGCAGCTTGGGTGTTAAGGGTAGTACGGCCCCTACACATTAATTGATGTTGATTGTAGAAAAAGTCCAGTGGGTATAGCCCGATTCCTGTTACTGAGTCCTGGTGATGTGCTGTTTGGCTGAGTAAGTAGCTCACAGTTTTAGGATTTTAAATTTACAATTACACAATCTCCCTGATTTAGTCGATTTCCCACCCAGCCTATTCTGAAAACCGTTAAAATGTCACCTGCTTTACAATAATCAATCTGCCTATGTTTTTCATACCAGTAAAGGCACTTATTCCTAAGATCAAATTGAGTGTCCCTCTGATTGGTAGCAATTACGTACGGGGAGCAGGCAGGGGGCAGATTTATGGTTGGCAGATTTGCAATTTCTATCATTGGGACGTTCTACCAGCGCCTGCATATTCAACATCCCGTTGGGCCTGTGTTGAGGCTAACTGGATGTATCCCTACCTGTTTGGGAGGGATCTACCTTGTTACCACTATTCTCATGATTTGTACTCATGCCTGACTTCTTGAGTTGTGGTGCAACCATCACTTGTCTGCCGACCCAACCCGCCCGGAGATTTTGTATCAGAAATGTCTGCCTGGCATCCAAAGTCGGTCCCTCATACTGCTCTGTTGGGATGAGTTTGTCTATTTTCCCCAGCTACCATCTAGTTATTTAAACGAGTGAGTAGGCGAGCCAAATCATCTCTTATGATATCCCGTATTTGAGCCTTTAGATCAGTCAGGAGATTGAGTGCCCAGGTAGGATAGTTCTTATCAGCTCTACAAAACTGTTAACTGCTTGGGTATGATCCTGGTTTTCCCCTCCCCCGTGCTAGATGCAATATCCTCACACAGTTTCTTCCTTTTGGGTCCCGCCTCGGTCAATTGTTTGTGCTTCCCATTCTTTGGAATAATAGTGGTGTTCCTGCCTCTGCGTACAGCTTTTTTGAGTAGGGCTTCCAAGGGTGGTGACAATAGTACTTCTTCAGGAGGCACATGGGTATCATGTTGCACAGTTTGTAAATCTGGCACTAAAATACATAGGTTTGGGATTAGTGACAAGGGCCTCTCTGTGAGCTCTATTTTAGTGTTAACCACCCCAATAGCTCTCTGCAACATTTTATCAATCGAGGTTGGAGGGAGTACTGCTGAGCTAGAAGCTTTTGATTTTGTCACACGAGCGCTTCCCCATTTTAAAACCTACTAAATCTAGTTATCCAAGTGAACCCGCTAACCCACCCCCACACAATGCTGCTTTTATATACTTATTTGGTCAATTAACAAAACAGATGATTAGAACTAGTAGGTGAAGGGTGTGACTACATAAACCCACATAAAAGGGAACAGCCTAATAGTTGCCCACCGTTGAGCAGATAACAGCGCAAATTTCTAGGTCTTTATGGAACTTGTACCTATGACCAAAGTTAAGAGTTCTAATCTAAGCTGTCCAAATTAGGTTAAAATGTCACAATCAGCCCTCTGGACTCTTTACAGTTATGTTTCGATAACCCAAAAGGTCAGCAGCAAGAAATATGATGTGGAATATCTATTAGCCAGGTAGTCCCACTCAGGGTTATTTGTATCTTCCTTTAGTGTCTGAGATGTTCAAAAGGCCGGTGGTACCAAATGCCAGTACTATTTTCTTCAGGATGGATATTTCCAATGTCAGCTCAATAACAGTAAGCTAAAGCTATATTAACTTCTGCAAATGAGTGCTTACCCATTGAGTCAATCGCTGCTAGATGAGACCAAAAATTGTGGCCCTGCCCTGCCTCGTCCTGTTGCTGACATGCGCATACGGCCCGGGTGCGGCCGGTGCACGACCCGTGCTGCGGGAAGCAGCGGAGATCTTATCGCGCCTCCGGGCTCGGCAGTAATGGCTGTTCCCCTGACGGCTGCGTTGTTGCAGTGTTCCAATATCAGACAGTGCCACAAGCATCGGGAAAGCAAGCCAACAGGCCTTGACAGCTAGATCCATGTAGTGGCATCCCACGGTACGCCACCTCACTTATACTGATAGTAAAAACACTAATTTCAGTGCTTTGGCATACGATCTGTGAAAGCTACAAGAAAAAGAAACAATGAAATAAAAGCCCCACACTTACACTGCTCATACCAGAATGCCTTGTGCAGGAGGTAATAGGTCTGTGTTTGGTACAGGGCCTCATCTCAGAAGAGGTTCTACAGCAAAGGGTCTACCATGCTTGGATGAAGGCCATGTGCAGTGGAGGTTGGCGAATTATAAAAACATAATGTCACTGAGACCAACAAAAATAAATGTAAGTATTGGTTAATTGTTAAAAAGTTTAGATATGGTTACAAACAAAAACTTCAACACAAATGATATTCCCCAACCCATTTATGGTTGAGCCATCATACAGTAAACTGTACTATGGCCATGCAAACTATTAATTGCAGACAAAATGCATGAATATGTCCTATCAAAATGTAGTTCAATAATTAACATAACAGCATACTACTATATACCAACACACAATCCAAAGAAAAAAATACTAAACCATAGGTACATTGCTGATAATGTTAATAGTAATGTGTTAAATAATCTTAATTGTGTGCCTGTTTTTGTCACCTGTGATTGTTTTATTCACATTAATAAGGAGGTCTCTAGCAATGCATTTGGGCTGTAAATTATAATTTTCTTTGGGGGTGGGGAATGATTTGATATGGACGAAATAATGTTTCTTCCAGTTACAGTCTGTAACCACAACTAACTCTTTAACTGTATTTTTTCAGTCCGGATATGTGCATGCATATTTATATTTTTAATGAGTTATAACTATAGTAGTATAGCACAATGGAAATTATCTATGAATAAAAGAATGATATTTTACAACAGTATTTATAAAAACATACCACCAATGTCCAATGATTAGCCTCATTTATGTGGAATTTTAGTACACGAGCTGAACATCATCTGCGCCAGCTTGTCACCCACGTACAACATGCACAACAGCTATTTTAGGTATCATGGTCTCCCTGTCCACGATCGATCGCCAGCGTGCTCCCCTGACCCTGCGAGCATCCTCCGCGCACCCTGGCTTTTCCCCCCCTCCCTCACATGGGCAAGTCATAAACCTTCTTCTTCTGCATGACTCTGTCCTTGGGAGTCACGCTCGCGCCTGACCAACACCTCCTTTCCTTTCATGAATACCCCTCTGTTGGTAAACTCTCCCTCCGTGCTTGATTGTCCACGCGGCATGAATACCTCTCCTTTGATGACCCCTTCCCCCGAGTCCGATTGTCCACACAGGTCCGAGGCCATCGCCTAGCCGGGAGATACAGTTTACTGCCCCCTATTGTATGGAGTCGCTCCTCTTCAAAGGGCCCACTATTGATCCTGGCCTCCCCACCCCCTGGGATACGATCAGGCGCACACATCCTAAGAATCGGCGGAACACTCAGCTGCGTGATAGCCCCCTCTTATTATCAGCAGGGTGAGGACCTCTATTGTGGATACATGTGGGGGTGGGTCTGACACGAGGATTACGGGGATGTTTTTTATGAGTTCACAGAGTTTTTTATGCAATAAAGAATGCTCACACGTCATAAACCAGGGTATAAGAGGCCAGGCCTCAGAGAGGCTGTTAGAGCACCTCGAGACGATACCTTGTTGTCTGATCTGATGTGTTCTGCTCCGTCGGAATAAAAAGTTCTGCTTCCTGCCTTCCAGTCTCCAGCGCCTGCCTTTTTGTTTGATAACTAGAGTGGTATAGAGGCGGTTAACGCCGGGCAATCTTGAAACAGGCCATCAGCCCTACCTTTTTTCTACAATTGGCGTCCCAAAGCGTGGGGCCCATCAGCGACACGTGGATCCAGTGGGAGAGGTCCCGACGACAGAGTGAACGACTGCAACGATCGGGAGAGCTCCTGTCCGATAGACCCTCGTCTGACAGCCGATCATCCGAACTTCACTAGTTCTGAACAGACCTCTCTCGAGTGATCTACGGTCCTGACTGGGAACCATCAGGAGTGCCGCGAACATCACGAAGAATAGAGGACGATCGGGCGCTGGATTCGGAAGACAGGAAACTGTCCATGCGGTCCGGGTAAGGTCGTGTAAACGCGACAAAATTACGGAATGATTGTTTGATTTGGATAATACTAGTATTGCTCTTTTGTTGGTTCTTCTGGAGATTCACCGTCTGCAAACGGAGAAACAACAGGCTCTCCCTTTGCAAGCAGTGAAGGATAGGTAACGCAGACTTTTGTCCCCGTTGTAATCCGTCGTGCCTATCTTCCTCCCCCACTGTTTTCCCGAACTGTTGTTCGCGGATCGTTGTCTGGAGATTCTCTGTCTGCAAACAGGGAAGAACAAGGTCTCTCTTTGCAGGTAGAGAAAAAGTAGCTAACGCAAACTTTTAACCCGTCGTACCTACTTATTCTCCCCACTGATTGTTTGATTGACCGTACATTAAGTGTTCGGTATTGGTTCTTTTGAGGTATTCACCGCCTGCAAACAACGGAGAATAGAAATATTCTGTCTAGTCTTTGCACGCCGTGATAAGATAGGTAGTGCAGACCTTTGTCCCCGTTGTAACCCGTCATGCCTATCTTCTCCCCACTGATTGGTAGCATGTTTAGCCCGGACCGCTTATTAGAGATGAACCATCCAGCTCTACTGGAGGGCACCCCTAATAAGGACATGTTCACTAAGCATGGACTAGTCGCTATAGCTTATACTAAGTTATGGCATAAATATACAAAGAAGAACCCCGAAAGTCAGTGGCCACTGATAGGTTCCTTTGATGATCATAAAATAAAAACATTAGAAATAGCGCTCCAGAAAAATAAGACTACGCCCACTATGCTCGATAGTATCGGCATGTGGCGCAAAGAAACGGAACAACGAAGAAAAAGAGAAGAAGGAAAAATAGGGAAAGAATTACGAAAGGCAGCCCACCTAGCCGCTAAGCAACTAGAAGAAGAAATAAAAGAAAGAAAGGAAGCTACACAAAAACAAGAATCAGGGTTGACAGGTCAATGTCCTGTTAGGACCCCCTCTACGCTCTACCCTGAATTGCCCTCCAAACAACAGGCGAACGATGAGTTACTGCTAGGTCCCCCAATCATCTACATGCCCCCTCCATATGCCCCCTGCCAACAACACCTGCAAGCCCTGAGTGCGAACGAGAGCGACCTTAGCGCTAGTGCACCAGCCCTCACGGCCTCCGCACCAGCCACATTAGCAACACCGCCAGATGACCCCGAGGCTAGCAAGCAACCACCAGCCAGACCAAATAGGTTGAGCAAAGATGAGCGGGATGGGATTGACAAAATAGCAAAGACACTAGTAGAACGGAAGGAGAGCGAAGAATACACAATGAACATGTATAATTCGCATGCCGACAGCCACAGACGGCATTTCATTTTACGATTCAGCTACCACACCCTGAACGCATATGAGGATAGATATCAGAGTAAGGGCCCCGCTAAACTGACAGCGCTATATAGAAAGATTGATGTTGGAGATGGGACTGAACGTGATGCGACGGACCTCTTCATGCAAATGCTTGAGGTCTTCCGCCACCTCACGGAACAGAAACCAGAAGTCAAGGTTACAGTCCCTGAAACAACCGAGTCCTCAGTAGAAGTAGCCAACACTATGATGCCCATCAGAGAGGCGGCCCCTTACTGGGTTCCGCCACGTGGCCAAGGAACAAATGACGATATTAATCATGCAGATGCAAAGGGGAGGGTTGTGTACAATTGGGTTTACCAACCATGGGACCGACAAGATATCTTAACCTTTAGACAAACTCTGCCCGATTTAAGAAAGAACCCGACAGCATTCTATACCGAATTAGGCACAGCCTTGGGTTCGACGATAATGACTTTAGCGGACATTGACTTGTTTTTCGGGTTATGCCTGCCAGCTGACGTGTGGAAGCAAATCCGGAAGGCTGACCACACGGATCTGTTCGGACATACCTGGAAGCAACTCAGTGAGCTAGATAGACAGCGAGAGCCCGGAAGGAAACCAGTAAAGGACATATTAGAACTCCCAGACAAATTAGTTCAGAAGTTAAAGACACTGATCCCAGAGGAAAAGGTAGATTGGTCGGTAGTCACGGCCTGTCGTCAGAAACCCCAGGAAGATGTATCGGAATACTTCTCCCGATTCGAGACAGTGTTCTCCGACTACAGTGGCCAAGACATGACCACCGCAACCGGACAACACCTGTTTGTGCAAAATTATGTAAAGGGTCTATCGCAAGAGGTTTCCCAAAAGCTGCAGACGAGTGAGAGTAGTTGGGGGGCCTCCAAACCCGCAGCTATCCTTCAGATGGCTCAGTATTACGAGCACCAGAAGGATGAGAGTGATAGGGCATCCGAGAAAAAGAAGAAAGATTTGAAAGAAAGGGTGATGATAGCCCAGATACAAGGTATAGCGGTCGGACGGGAACCCCACGGGGGGAACTACCAATCGACCACCCCTAGAAATCCACCTCCCAAAGACCACACCCCGACACCCCACATTGGACGTAGAGACATTAGCGGGGACCAGTGTGCCTTCTGCAAAGGATTCGATCATTGGAAATTCCAGTGTCCGGTTCTATTAGAGATGAACAGAAATAGGGACCCCAAGGATGTAGCGGGTGGGCCGAGAAATAGGGGACAAGGACGAGAGTACACAAATGACACCAACAATGACAGACCAGGGAGATCGAACACATTTGACCGTCCCCGACAGAATCAGTATCAACTGTCCGATGGTGAGAATGCCCCCGATTTTGCATAGGACTGCCAGGGGCAAGGGAGGGATCCAGTCGAGCTCTGTGTTGACCAGCAAGGTCCTTACGTCACTGCTAAGGTCCTGGGTACAGAGTCTCCATTTTTGGTAGACACTGGGGCGACACGTAGTGTGTTATCGAAACGACTGATTCCAAGGGCACCCTTGTCTGGCTCACACATTACATCGATAGGTTTCGATGGGACGCCCTCCACTAACCCCCTGTCCTTACCTATCTCCTTTGACCTAGATAACAACACCACTGCCACAACATTTTTGCTCTCCTCCAACTCCCCTGACGCCATTATGGGCATTGATTTGCTGAAACATTTTCGAGCTACTATCAGGTGTTCCCCAGATGGAGTCCGAGTCATCCTGTACGACAACCCGAGCGTACCTAAATCTTGCCCAACACGACACATGTACTCCCTGACTAACTGTGATCTGTCCCTGCTCGACGCCCTGCCCCCGTACCTATGGGCCAAAAATGTCTCTGATGTGGGACGAATGATGATTGACCCCATTCATATAACTGTAAGACAGGACGCCATGCTCCCGAAACTCCCACAGTATCGGATATCGTCCGAGGGCGAGAAGGCACTGGTAGCGATCATTCAGTCTCTGGTAGATGCAGGAGTGGTCGAAGAAGTGGTTAGCAATGTCTGCAACAGCCCTATCCTACCCATTGTTAAGAAGCAAGGCGAGGGAGATGAGAAAGCGTACCGCTTCATCATCGACCTACGAGAGATTAACAAGGTGGTTGTACCCCAATACCCCGTAGTCTCAGACATCACCACCATTCTGACCCTCATCCCGTCCACTGCCACCACCTTCACTGTTATTGATCTCAAAAATGCGTTTTTCTCTATCCCCATCCACCCAGACAGCCGTTATCTCTTCGGCTTCACCCTAAAATCCCGCTCGTACCGATTTTGTAGAGCTCCCCAGGGGTACACTGAAAGTCCCAGCATTTACAGCCAGGCCGTCAAAAAAACAGCTGGACGCCATCCAGCTACCAGATGGAGTGGTGTTGATCCAATATGTTGATGATATCCTTTTGGCGGCTGACACCACCCCACTTGCAATCACAGCCACTGTCCAACTCCTACACTTTCTCGCAGAAAATGGCCACAAAGTCTCCAAAAAGAAATTACACTTCTGCCAGCCACAAGTGACATACCTAGGCCATCTCCTGTTCAAAGAAGGGAGGAAACTTACGCCCGATCGAATCCAAACCATCCTAGACACCCCCATCCCAAAAACACAAAAGCAAGTCCGCTCTTTGGTTGGCCTTACCTCTTTTTGCAGAGAATGGTTACGAAATTTCAGCCTCATTGTAAAACCTCTACTTGCCTTGCTGGCCAAAGATGCCCCCTTCCCGCTTCCTTGGACCCTTGAGTGTCAAGCATCCTTTAAGGAGCTACGGGATGCCCTTTGCTCGGCCCCCGTCCTGGGAACACCGGATTACTCCAAGCCCTTTTCCCTCTTCACCCACGAAAGGGAGGGGTGTGCATTGTCTGTCCTAACACAGTCTATCGGTCCTAAGCAGCGCCCTTGTGCCTACTTCTCTGCCACTCTTAACCCTGTAGCCAGAGCTTTGCCTGCCTGCCTTCGAGCAGTAGCTGCCGCTGCTGTCTCTATCCGTCAGAGCGAGGGAATCGTACTTTCAAACTCCATCACCGTGTTAGTACCCCATGCGGTCGACACCCTTTTGAACCAAACCAAGACTCAACACCTGACTAGCGCACGACTGACAGGGTACGAATTGACGCTACTTGCACCCCACATCACACTAAAGAAATACACAACTTTGAATCCTGCCACACTGCTGCCCCTGCCTGGAAATGACCCCGACGTGCCTCCCATACACGACTGTGTGACCCTCACGGACGAGCAGACTAGGAGTAGAGTTGACCTCCGAGACACTGCTTTTACAGACCCTGATGGAGAGCTATGGGTAGACGGCTCATGCATCAAACTCCCAGATGGCACCACTTCAGCTGCCTATGCAGTAACGACAGCCCGAACAGTAGTTGAGACAGCCCGCATCACACAACGATCTGCACAGGCGGCAGAGCTGATAGCCCTCACACGAGCATGCATCATAGCAACAGGAACCACCGCGAACGTATACACAGACAGCCAGTATGCCTTCGGGTGGTTCACCATTTTGGGCTCCTGTGGAGGGAAAGGGAATTCCTGACGTCCCACGGCACACCCATCCTTCACGGAGATCTGGTTTCTGCTTTGATCGAAGCAGTTCTCCTCCCCAAACGATTAGCAGTGATCAAATGCCAGGCACACAAGAAGGTGACAGACTTAGTCGGACAAGGGAACGCACTGGCCGACATCACTGCACGAACCACAGCTGTGAATAAGACGGTGACACGCATGTATGTGACCAGGTCACAAGCAGAGAAATGGACTGACGCTAGGGAAATGATTAGAGAGATCCAGTCGGCCAGCACCCCTCACGAACTGACCGAGTGGGCACGGGTGGGTTTGAAGGACGATGAGGGCTGCTGGCGGACAAAAGATGCAAACAGATGGCTGCTGCCTGACTCATACCTGATCCCGATACTGACTATGGCACATTCCCCCGCACACATAGGATCTGCACCCATGATCGAACTCATTTCCAAAGTCTGGAACAACGACAAAATCCCCGACTCAGCCAAACGCCTGGTCCAGCAGTGCCTTATCTGTTTGCAACACAACCCCGGGAAAGGAACTGTGGTGCCCCGGGGAGGGTTTGGGATCCCGGATCACCCCTTTGAGGTCCTCCAGATGGATTACATCCAGCTAGAGAGATGCCAAGGCTTGAAGTATGTACTAGTCATTGTATGTGCCTTCAGCAAATGGGTAGAGGCCTATCCAACCCGTGACAACACTGCCATGACTACTGCCAAAGTACTACTGAAAGAGTTCTTCCCTCGCTATGGCCTTTGTCGAATTCTATGGAGCAACAATGGCCCCCACTTCATAGCTGAGGTCATCCAACTAATCTTGAAAGGGTTGGGGGTGAAGCAGAGATTTCATGCAGTCTTCCACCCCCAACCCGCCGGTTTGGTGGAACGACATAATGCCACATTGAAGCTGAAACTGTCAAAAATAGTGGCCACCACTGGACTTAAGTGGCCAGATGCCCTCCCACTGGCATTGCTATCGATGCGCTCCACTCCCACCAAACACCATTTGACTCCCTACGAGGTTGTATTCGGGCGACCGATGAACCTCTGGGCTGCCCCCAAACCGGCCTCCATTTATGACGTCCCGGACGTCCTACTGTTTGATTATTGGGCAAGTTAACTAAAACGTTGTCTGTCATTCATCAACAGGTGCAGCAGGCCATCCCCGATGCTTCCAGGGGTCCGGGTCACGACATCCAACCGGGGGACTATGTATTAGTCCGGAACTTTCAACGGGCCAAGAGTCTGGAACCCCGGTGGACGGGCCCCTGGCAAGTACTGATCACCACCCGGACGGCGCTTCGAGTGGAGGGGAAGAGGCACTGGCTGCACGCGCACCACTGCAGGAAGGTCTCCCCGACCCTGGCCACGACAGAAAACGTCAACACCCAAGAAGAGCTCCTGAACAAAGACCGGCCAGCATTGAACTGTTATCCCGATACCGAGGCACTTGAACTTGCAAAATTCCCTGATCCCACTGTGCCATCCAGAGAAGGGTATTTCCTGCGACGAAAGGAGGGAGCTTCGGCTAAGCAGACCACGGACTAAGTTACATCTCAGAACGGTGACCTAAGCACAACTAAGGGTTACCCGGAGAGAAGCTAAACAAAGTCTGTGGTTCTGCCCGCTACCGAGCACCTTGAAGATGATGGAAGCGCCAGATAAGAAGATGATGGAAGCGCCAGATAAGAAGATGATGGAAGCGCCAGATAAGAAGATGATGGAAGCAACCGGAAATACCCACTATAGAAACCCAAAGACTGACAATTTGCACAAATCAAAGACAATCGCCCTCTTCATTGTCCTCCTCTTCTGCCTCCTCCTCATGACCTCCTTCTGGATTCTGGAGGGAAGCACCCCCGCTCATCAGGCATTGCTGCCCACTGCACAACCGACCCCCATGAAAGAGCATCACCTGATCTCCCTGTCGCCTCGGCTCCGAGAAAGGCGCAGGGAATTCTGGAACAATTCCTTCGTGCAACTGTTGCACCAACACAACCTTGCTGCAAATGCCACCAACTGCTGGATCTGCGGGTTGCTCCCGCATGCCGCTGGACACTCTATCCCCTTCATCCCTTCTCCTTTCTCAGTTCACGGCTCCTGCCTCGCCTGGCTGATCCTCATGCAAGAGAGCCACAAGGACAACGCCTCTTCCGGCCAGACAGTATCACACTCTACTATGGGTTTTGGCTGAACAAAACCGGAAGGACCGCTGCTCCCCTGTGTCCTGTGCCCTCGGGTGCCGCCTTCCTTATGAACATCCCAGCCAAAGAACGTGTTGAAGTGCAAGTGCTCCACAATCCAGCTAGACCCACCTTCTCTAATCTGCAGAAACAGACTGCCGCCACTCTGACTGTGGCCCTGTCCGTTATCAATGTCACAGGTCTTGTGTGCCTCGAAGGCCGGGGAACGCAGCTGGTGGGTCACAGTTCTTGCCGCATCACCAGAACATTGGACTCAGTTGATCCCCCTTCCTTTGTTGCTTCTCCAAATATGTACTTTGTTTGTGGCACCAAAGCTTACACCTGGCTCCCGAAAGGTTGGAAGGGTACCTGCTACATCGCCTTCGTTCTCCCTCCCACATATGTAGCCCCTGCGAACCATCACCGGCAGAGGCGCGCAAATGACATTGAACAAGCCGACTCCACTGGAGTACAGTTCCTGGATGCAGCAAAGGGACTTGTTCCTCTCTGGGGCCCAATGGCGAACAGTCGCGCTATCCGACACCTGACCCAGGCAGTAGAAACAACGATCAACATCACGGCTGGCATCCTCGCTAACAACACGGCTGAGCTTCAGGCGGTCCGCCTTGTGGCCCTTCAAAACCGCCTTGTTCTAGATGTGGTTCTAGCCAATCGAGGAGGAGCATGCCGCATCATCGGATCTAGCTGTTGCACCTACGTGCCAGATAACTCGCCCTCAGTCTACAAAGCAATTGAACACCTCCACAGACTTTCCTCGGAGGTTCACCAAGAACAAGAAGGATGGTCGCTGGGGAGCTGGTTTTGGGACACTTCGAAGGACTGGGGTTGGAGGTTGTTTTCCTTTTTATTGATACCGATTGTGATACTATGTGTGTGTTGCTTAAGTATCCAATGCCTGCCATCCTTGTGTGCACTCGCTACTAACTGTATGTGCCCAAAGACTTTGGACTTCAGAAATGAGCGCATGAGTCCCCTCTATGAAGTAGAAATACGTGGCCTTATGGGGATAAATCCGAACTGACAAGTTGGCGAGTCATGTTAAAAGGGAGGACTGTGGAATTTTAGTACACGAGCTGAACATCATCTGCGCCAGCTTGTCACCCACGTACAACATGCACAACAGCCATTTTAGGTATCATGGTCTCCCTGTCCACGATCGATCGCCAGCGTGCTCCCCTGACCCTGCGAGCATCCTCCGCGCACTCTGGCTTTTCCCCCCCCTCCCTCACATGGGCAAGTCATAAACCTTCTTCTTCTGCATGACTCTGTCCTTGGGAGTCACGCTCGCGCCTGACCAACACCTCCTTTCCTTTCATGAATACCCCTCTGTTGGTAAACTCTCCCTCCGCGCTTGATTGTCCACGCGGCATGAATACCTCTCCTTTGATGACCCCTTCCCCCGAGTCCGATTGTCCACACAGGTCCGAGGCCATCGCCTAGCCGGGAGATACAGTTTACTGCCCCCTATTGTATGGAGTCGCTCCTCTTCAAAGGGCCCACTATTGATCCTGGCCTCCCCACCCCCTGGGATACGATCAGGCGCACACATCCTAAGAATCGGCGGAACACTCAGCTGCGTGATAGCCCCCTCTTATTATCAGCAGGGTGAGGACCTCTATTGTGGATACATGTGGGGGTGGGTCTGACACGAGGATTACGGGGATGTTTTTTATGAGTTCACAGAGTTTTTTATGCAATAAAGAATGCTCACACGTCATAAACCAGGGTATAAGAGGCCAGGCCTCAGAGAGGCTGTTAGAGCACCTCGAGACGATACCTTGTTGTCTGATCTGATGTGTTCTGCTCCGTCGGAATAAAAACTTCTGCTTCCTGCCTTCCAGTCTCCAGCGCCTGCCTTTTTGTTTGATAACTAGAGTGGTATAGAGGCGGTTAACGCCGGGCAATCTTGAAACAGGCCATCAGCCCTACCTTTTTTTCTACATTTACAGCTCCCAAAAGCAATTTGAACTCTAGTGGATCAATATATGAAAAAAAAGTAGAGAGCTGCCCTTTAAGCTGTAGAAAGATGTAATGGCATTAACATAAAGAAAACACAATAAACTAATTAGCAAATTACAGTATTTGTGTTGAATGCAATATTTCTGAAGATATAATAAAAATAGTTGACAGAGGCATTCATGTTTGGAAAAAACAAGTCAGTAAGTGAGTGTTTGGGATGGTGGTGACAATTATGAGTAATGATGTAAGATACTTTTTATCACAGAATGCCTGATTGATATTAATTGTAGAAACATTTAAAGATTTACCCATTGACATGTTTCACTGTCCTTCCCCATAGCTATTCGTTTTCAGAGATGATTAAGATGATGCCTAAATAACCCTGTATCACTTTTTGACAACATGATGACTTAATTCTAGAATTGTGTCAGGAGGAATTAAGCGATGCGGAATCTGTATTGTATAATTCATAACTGTTCACGAGATACCGTCTGCAATGTCAAACCAACAAATATTACAGAATTCATAAAAAAATAATAATGCTGATGTCAGTACCCAAAGCTTTGATTGGTTAAGGCTTTAACATACCTTCTTTTTTTAATGAAAAAAAAAGAATATCTGTTGGTGCGACATAAACGTTTTTCACTTTGTATAAGTGGACAGAGTTGTATCAGCAGATATTCAGAAAGTATGGTATTTTTCCATGAATAGAAAGATTTTTAGTTATTTCACATCCATCGCCAGTTATGTTTTCTTGAAATGACATAGTAGGGCACACTCTAGAAAAAATTATTAGGAAAATAGAACTCAATAGACACTATGTCATTTCTGTTATTCACAGCAAGAACATTTTAACAGCACCACACTGCTCCGCACTGCATCCTCCAGGTTCCATACAGTTTTTAATCTTCAGACAGATACACAGCCATCAACGTAGCTTTTAATATACTCAATTAGAATGTGCATGATTTAGCAACACTCTTAGTAACAGCACTAAAATGTTCTAACCTTTTTAAATGAAGGTAGATTTCCCTTCCAGATACACAGCCATCAGCTTAGCTTTTAATATACTCAATTGGAATGTGCACGATTTAGCAACACTCTTAGTAACAGCACTTAGATGTTCTAACTGTTTTAAATGAAGGTAAATTTCCCTTCCAAATTTGGGCCATAGCGTAGCTGTTGATAATGGAATGGAAGGGCATTTGTAAAGCGCATGGCTACTCTGAAGCATCCCAGCGCTAGTAGCTGACACGGAGGAGACAGAGGGCTAAGGAAACATCATGGTCTTTAATTGCTTCCGGAAAGCCAGTTGGTTGGTGACTGTGCGAAGGTGTAAAGGGAAGGGAGTTCCAGAGTTTGGAGGCATTATAAGAAAATAGCCGAATGCCACTTCTGGACCTCTTGATCCTAGGGATCTCCGCCAGATACAGGTCATCTGATCGGAGTTTCCTATTGGTTTATATGGACGTATCATGGTAGAATTAGTGGGTTGGCCAATTCCCTGCATTGACTTATGTAATAGTCACAAGGCCTTGAATCTAATACATTCCTGCACTGGGAGCCAGTAGAGGGAACAGAGAGCGGGTTTTGCTGACAGTCTATTGGTGGTTCCAGTCAGAAGTCTGGAGGCGCTGTTTTGCACCGATTGGAGTTTAGTGACAGCTGAGATGGGGGCGCCTAAATACAGAGCATTCCCATAGTCCAATCTCGAGAGTATGAGTGATTGGACCAGTACTCTCCTAGCCTAGAAGGGGAGAAGAGGCAGATCCTTTCGGGCCATTCTAAGTAGAAGGGCGGACATTTTCCTAGCCTGCGTCCTAAGACTCAGGTCCTGGTCCAACCATATACAGAGGCTCATGATTTCTGGACCGGGGCTGGACCCATACTCGGGGGGCCACATAGCGCTAGGTTTGAAACTAAGAGTATTACCCAGTATCATGATCTCGGTTTTTCCTCTGTTGAGCTTAAGCTGGGATGCATACATCCAGATTGAAATATCTTCTAGACAAGTATAGAGTGTATGGGTTTTTTAGGTCTGCTTGATTTAACCCCACCACCAACTGCGTGTCGTCGTTGTAGGTAATAATCCGGATTCCATGGGGGCCTACTATGGCTGCTAAAGGGTCCATATAAACATTGAAAAGAGTTGTGCTGATTGATGAGCCCTGCGGCACACCACTCAGCAGGTGGGTGGTTTTAGATACAAGTTTCTCTTCAAAACCTGAAAGGTTCAACACACCAGGACAGAATACCCAATGAAGTGCCGTTACATCCACTGCTATGCTCCTGAGACGCCGGATCAGAATCAAGTAATTCACCCTATTAAGGGGCCTATTACTTCCTAACTTCCTCTGCTCCTGCCGCCTCCTCGCAACCTAAAAGCGCCATGAAACCGCGTGGTATAAGTGCGCTATACAAATGTTTTTAAATTCAAAATTCAAATTCTATTACGATGGAGGATTTTCCGCATCCTCCAGGCCGGCGGAAGCATCCTCAGCGGACCCACCAATGACCCACCGCCACATTAGGATGGCTGGTGGGTCCTGGTTTCCGTCCGCAGCTTTTCCGCCGCGTTTGGCTTACAACCGCGACGGAAAAGCTCTAATATGGTGACCGTCAGCCATATTAGGATGGGCTGTGAAAAATGCTTTTCCGCGGTGGGTTTTCCGCCGTGGAAAAGCATGTGTAACTTCACTGCGGGGACCCGTTGCGGGCCCCCTGGGTGAAGGGGGAGTGGAGGTGCACATGGGGGTACCTATGGTACCCCCTGCATTTGTATGCAGAAATCTGCAGGCACCAAAGGTGCCTGCTGCTTTCTGCATACAAATGCAATGTATGCATTTTCACCATTGCGGCGGATGCAGCTTGAAGCTGCACCCGCCGCAATGGTAAAAATAGAGGATGTGACCGCCAGGGTTGCGGTCACATCCTAATTGCACAGGAGGGAACTCCGCAGACCATGCGAAGGTTCCCTCCTACTCTATGGTGGCGGACTGACTCAGGTCCGTCCGCCATCATAATCGGCCCTTAAATGTGGCGCTCAGGTCTAGGAGCAGTATGGCTGCCGAGCCTCCAGAGTCTAGAATTTTCCTAAATGCAGTGTCGGTAATTTGGCGCTGTCGGAACCCAGTTTGTGAAGAGTGGAGCAGGTTTGTTGGTTTCAAGAAATCTAGAGAGGGTCTGATTGACGTGTTTCTCTGCAACCTTGCTTATTGCCGGCAAAAGAGATATGGGGCGGTAGTTGCCCAAATCTGCCAGGTCCAGATTGGGCTTCTTAAGTAGAGCTTTAACCCTCACCCCTTTCCATTTGATGGGAACTATTCCAGTGATCAGTGAGGCAATAATCAGATTCATCATATTGGGGGATATTATTGGGGTGACGTGTTTCAGAATATTAAGTGGTGCTGGATCAGTGGGAGACAAAACCCACAAGATGATGGACGGAATGTTGCACAATGGCAAAACATTCACCCCCAGTCACAGATCTGGGTTTAATCCATCGTTGGCCAATCAGCCAAAACCTTAAATATATTGGAAAGTTTGCAATGTTTTACTGCCATTTCATCATTCATTTAAAGGCCTCTGATCACAGCACCCCCAGAGTTAAGATGTCTCCTCTGCCTGTCCGGCAAACTAATGATTTAACTTTAAAAACAATGCCTTGTACAATTGGCCCTGCACATTTCCACCTTTACAAACTTACGTAAGGGTTTATCCTGTTGCTTTTAATCGGATGTTTAAGGTCGACCTACGGACGCTTGCCGCTTTATACTAACAGTCAAATTAAAACCTTGGTTCTTCTGGTAAGCAATCAAGGTTAAGCAAGGTAAACCTCACAAGAAAACTCATTGGGCTTTTTTTAAGGAACACGATTGTTTGGGTATTGTGAACACTGCATCATGGCTGCCATCAAGACTACTACTTTTCTACCCATCAGTGTAACAATCCTATTTTTACAGAGACCCTGAGAACCTTTCCATTAGCATACATAACATATTTGCCTACTGCATGTAGTTCAGATGCACAGACATAAAGAAATGTTTTGAAACAATTTACGTGTAAAGAAAATATAAAAAGGACACATTTGTTGAACAGTTCAAAATATTGTAATAACCATACATCATGTGTGCAAGATATTTCCTCAGTTACTGGTAAATTAAAGGTACATGTGTAGTCACACCTAGTTATCCAGTTCAAAATGTGTTATAAACTCATCCATGTTAAACAATGTGCAATCTAGAATCTTATTTAATGGTTTTTTTTATTTAAAAAGTGCCTGGCTTTCCAGCTCCTGGCCTGGTTGAAGACAAACAACGTCGGAATAAAAAATGTTGTAATCTTACATTTTTTAAATTAATATGTGTCCTGTGATATTATTCCATGCATCATTAATCCCTGAAAAATAGATGGAGAGTAATAGTATTGTAAATAAAACAACCAAAAATAGTTAAAATGGTTATAAACTTACACTCATAACGTTGAATTGCTTCCTTTGATACTGATGGCTATTGCTAACCTGTATGTGAACATTTCTTAAGTGTTGACATTTTAATAAACACCATGGCTGTTTTTGGCTGACCTCTTGCTTGTTGTCACTGAATGTAACAATTGAAGAGGTAGGTCCTTTTTGGCTGACTTCTGGTGCACGTTCAGTGGCATAAACCTTGGATGTGTAAGTTGATTTTTCACTGCTTTCTTGCTTGAGGTCACTGGATCTATTACTGAAATATTTAAAACAAGTCTTTTACATGGATCTGAAGTGCTCTATGGATTTCTTCAAAGCTCAACTTGATTCAGGTAGATTTGATATCCTCCAATATCAGACTTTAATACATTTGATGGAATACGCTCTTCAAACTCGTTCATTGGCTGTAGATGGTCAATGTTGACTTTTGGAATAATGTTTCCAGATTTGTCTCGAATATCAGCCAATTTTCCTGAAATGTTTTCAGCTATGAAAGGTCCAAGAAGAGAAGGATCCACTTTCCCTCCCTTTCTCTGCTCAGACCATTTATTTCTTCATATGACCTTATCTCCAGTTTTTATAGTGGCCTGACAAACTTGGCGATTTTTTCTTTTTCTGTCTTAACTTTCTCTGCCGCCTTTTTAAAATTCTTTCTTACAACATTTAATATTTTATCATGTGATTCTATGCATTCCGCAATAGTTTCACTTGCTGTCATATTCTCAATGTCTTGATGATTGAGTTGAAAGTGTAAAGTAAATAGTAGTTATTAAAGCATACACCAGGAAAGTTCCTTCAAATAACTGACTGTATATACATTGCAGAGTTTGTCTAATCTTATTCAGTGAAAGCCTTGAAATGTTTGCAGCAAAAATAATTTCAACATTTTAATTTAAATCCCAGGTAATCTAATAAAATAAAAGAATAACACAATAAATGAAATAAAATAATCTCAATTGTTTCAGGAACTTCTGACGGGTATCTTGCCTCTCATCCAAACATAAGGAAATAGGGACTGTATTTTGTAGTAATTCGTTTTTTGGTCCTGAGTCCAAACATAACTGTATCTAAGTACAAATATCAACTTAGCTTTTAATATACTCAATTGGAATGAGCACGATTTAGCTACACTCTTAGTAACAGCACTTAGATGTTCTAACCTTTTTAAATGAACGTAGTTTTCCCTTCCAAATTTGGGCCATAGCGTAGCTGTTGATAATGGAATGGAAGGGCATTTGTAGAGCGCATGGCTACTCGGAAGCATCCCAGCACTATAATTGACATGGAGGAGACAGAGGGCTAAGGAAACAGCATGGTCTTTAATTGCTTTCGGAAAACCAGTTGGTTGGTGACTGTGCGAAGGTGTAAAGGGAAGGGAGTTCCAGAGTTTTGAGGCGTTATAAGAAAATAGTCGTACGCCACTTCTGGACCTCTTGATCCTAGAGATCTCCGCCAGATACAGGTCATCTGATCGGAGATTCCTATTGGCTTTATATGGACGTATCATGGTAGAATTAGTGGGTGGGCCAATTCCCTGCATTGACTTATGTACTAGTCACAAGGCCTTGAATCTAATACATTCCTGCACTGGGAGCCAATGGAGGGAACGGAGAGCGGGTTTTGCTGACAGTCTATTGGTGGTTCCAGTCAGAAGTCTGGAGGCGCTGTTTTGCATCGATTGGAGTTTAGTGACAGCTGAGATGGGGGCGCCTAAATACATAGCATTCCCATAGTCCAATCTCGAGAGTATGAGTGATTGGACCAGTATTCTCCTAGCCTCAAAGGGGAGGAGAGGCAGAACCTTTCGGGCCATTCTAAGTAGACCATAACAGAGGGCTGCCGTTTTCCTAGCCTGCGTCCTAAGACTCAGGACCTGGTCCAACCATATACAGAGGCTCATGATTTCTGACTTCTGGACCGGGGCTGGACCCATACTGGGGGGCCACATAGAGCTAGGGTTTGAAACTAAGAGTATTACCCAGTATCATGATCTTGGTTTTTTCTCTGTTGAGCTTAAGCTGGAATGCATACATCCAGTTTGAAATATCCTCTAGACAGGTATAGAGGGTATGGGTTTTTAGGTCTGCTTGATTTAACCCCACCACCAACTGCGTGTTGTCGGTGTAGGTAATAATCCGGATTCCATGGGGGGGCTACTATGGCTGCTAAAGGGTTCATATAAACATTGAAAAGAGTTGGGCTGAGTTGCGGCACACCACTCAGCAGGTGGGTGGGTTTGGATACAATTTTCTCTTCAAAAAGTTGAAAGCTTCTACACACCAGGAAAGAGGATAGCCAATGAAGCGCCGTGACATCTACTCCTATGCTCCTGAGATGCCGGATCAGAATCGAGTAATTCACCCTATTAAGGGCTTCATTAGGATGGAGGATTTTCCGCATCCTCCGGGCCGGCGGAAGCAACCGCCGGCCCGGAGGATGCGGAAAATCCTCTGCGGACCCACCAAAGACCCACCGCCACATTAGGATGGCTGGTGGGTCCTGGTTTCCGTCCGCAGCTTTTCCACCGCGGTTGGCTTACAACCGCAGCGGAAAAGCACTAATATGGTGACGGTGCCTCTCAGACACCGTCAGCCAGATTAGGATGGGCTCTGAAACATGCTTTTCCGCTGCGGCTTTTCCGCCGTAGAAAAGCATGTGTAACTTCACTGCGGGGGCCCCTTGTGGGCCCACTAGGTGAAGGGGGGTGGGGGGTGCACATGGGGGTACCTAGGGTACCCCCCTGCATTTGTATGCAGAAAGCAGCAGGCACCGCGGGGTGCCTACCACTTTCTACATACAAATGCAATGCGTGCATTTTTAACATTGCTGCGGGTGCAGCTTGAAGCCGCACCGCCGCAATGTTACAAATAGAGGATGTGACCGCCAGGGTGGCGGTCACATCCTAATTGCACAGGAGGGAACTCCGCAGCCCATGCGGAGGTTCCCTCCTACTCTATGGTGGCGGACGGACTCAGGTCCGTCCGCCATCATAATGTGCCCCTAAATGTGGTGCCCAGATCTAGGAGCAGTATGGCTGCCGAGCCTCCAGAGTCAAGAATTTTCCTACTTTCCTCTAACTCTGCCAGTAATGCAGTGTCGGTAATTTGGCGCTGTCGGAACCCAGTTTGTGAAGAGTGGAGCAGGTTGTGGGTTTCAAGAAATCTAGAGAGGGTCTGATTGACATGTTTCTCTGCAACCTTTCTTATTGCCGGCAAAAGAGATATGGGGCGGTAGTTGCCCAAGTCTGCCAGGTCCAGATTGGGCTTCTTAAGTTGAGCTTTAACCCTCACCCCTTTCCATTTGATGGGAACTATTCCAGTGATCAGTGAGGCATTAATCAGATTCATCATATTGGGGGCTATTATTGGGGTGACCTGTTTCAGAATATTAAGTGATGCTGGATTAGTGGGAGACAAAGCCCACAAGATGATGGACGGAATGTTGCACAAGGCCAAAACATTCACCCCCAGTCACAGATCTGGGTTTAATCCATCATTATTTTGCTCACCAAGCCACCCCAGTTCAGACATGGCCATATGCAAATCAGTCTTGACCCTGTGCCTCATGGGAACAGTCCAGCCCAACTGCCAAGCCATGTCTTTCCTGGACAGGAATCAAGCATCCTAGGACCGGTTTCTGGCTATCAGCCGTCTTCCGCCATGGCTTGGCAGTTCAGGCTGGACTGGTGGTGAATGTTTTGCCATTGTGCAACATCCCGTCCATCATCTTGTGTGTTTTGCTGGATCAGTCGGAGAACCACTCTTCACTGTGGACAACAGGGTGAGGAGAGTTTCCTGAAACACAAGAGGAAAGGCCTCGAGAATGTGTTCTGGGGGGCCCTGGTGGAAGTCTGTCTGAAGGTGCGGGGGTTTCCTTCATCACCCTTACATGGGATGGATTCCAAGATATGATGAACCTTGTTGTTGAAATACTCTGCAAGTTTGTTGCACCGTTGGCCAGAGGTGTCTGGGGCAATTCGTGGGGAGCGGGTTTTAGGTAGGTTTTTGATAATATTAAAAGTTTAAAAGCTTCTTTGGGAGAAGAAATGCCTTTTGAACTGCAGCATAGTTGTGTTTTTTGATACGAGCTTTCAGGAATACGTTGATCACCTGCAATATTCAATATTATTAATATAACATTTTGTAATACTTATCTAAGTCTTTCTCACCACAATCTGTGCACTGAGGATGTGTTCACAATCTAAAAAAGGTTAACTGTATATGGTTCTCTTATGATTTCAATACACAGAGGTTCTGATCTCTGTCTCCCTCCCATTTCATTTAAATATGTTGTACACCTCATAGTGTTATGCCAATGATCCGCCCCTCCATTTTTCCAGAAATATTTTTCCACCTCTGACAGCTTCCTTTCCTACAAACTTGACATCATATTTCTATCAAAACAGTGTGTTCTTCACACACATTAACTATTGTAACAGAGTCTATGTAGGCCAATCAGCTAAAACCTTAAATATATTGGAAAGTTTGCAATGTTTTACTGCCATTTCATCATTCATTGAAAGGCCTCTGATCACAGCACCCCCAGAGTTAAGATGTCTCCTCTGCCTGTCCGGCAAACTAATGATGTAACTTAAAAAACAATGCCTTGTACAATTGGCCCTGCACATTTCCACCTTTACAAACTTACATAAGGGTTTATCCTGTTGCTTTTAATCGGATGTTTAAAGTCGACCTACGGACGCTTGCCTCTTTATACTAACAGTCAAATTAAAACCTTGGTTCTTCTGGTAAGCAATCAAGGTTAAGCCAGGTAAACCTCACAAGAAAACTCATTGGGCTTTTTTTAAGGAACAAGATTGTTTGGATATTGTGAACACTGCATCATGGCTGCCATCAAGACTACTACTTTTCTACCCATCAGTGTAACAATCCTATTTTTACAGAGACCCTGAGAACCTTTCCATCAGCATACATAACATATTTGCCTACTGCATATAGTTCAGATGCACAGACATAAAGAAATGTTTAGGAACAATTTACGTGTAAAGAAAATATAAAAAGGACACATTTGTTGAACAGTTAAAAAATATTGTAATAACCATACATCCTGTGTACTTGATATTTCCTCAGTTCCTGGTAAATTAAAGGTACATGTGTAGTCACACCTAGTTATCCAGTTCAAAATGTGTTATAAACTCATCCATGTTAAACAATGTGCAATCTAGAATCTTATTTAATGGGTTTTTCTATTAAAAAAGTGCCTGGCTTTCCAGCTCCTGGCCTGGTTGAAGACAAACAAAGTCGGAATCAAAAATGTTGTAATCTTACATTTTTTAAATTAATATGTGTCCTGTGATATTATTCCATGCATCATTAATCCCTGAAAAATAGATGGAGAGTAATAGTATTGTAAATAAAACAACCAAAAATAGTTAAAATGGTTATAAACTTACACTCATAACGTTGAATTGCTTCCTTTGATACTGATGGCTATTGCTAACCTGTATGTGAACATTTCTTAAGTGTTGACATTTTAATAAACACCATGGCTGTTTTTGGCTGTCCTCTTGCTTGTTGTCACTGAATGTAACAATTGAAGAGGTAGGTCCTTTTTGGCTGACTTCTGGTGCACGTTCAGTGGCATAAACCTTGGATGTGTAAGTTGATTTTTCACTGCTTTCTTGCTTGAGGTCACTGGATCTATTACTGAAATATTTAAAACAAGTCTTTTACATGGATCTGAAGTGCTCTATGGATTTCTTCAAAGCTCAACTGGATTCAGGTAGATTTGATATCCTCCAATATCAGACTTTAATACATTTGATGCAATACGCTCTTCAAACTCGTTCATTGGCTGTAGGTGGTCAATGTTGACTTTTGGAATAATGTTTCCAGATTTGTCTCGAATATCAGCCAACTTTCCTGAAATGTTTTCAACTATGAAAGGTCCAAGAAGAGAAGGATCCACTTTCCCTCCCTTTCTCTGCTCAGACCATTTATTTCTTCACATGACCTTATCTCCAGTTTTTATAGTGGCCTGCAGAACTTGGCGATTTTTTCTTTTTCTGTCTTAACTTTCTCTGCCGCCTTTTTAAAATTCTTTCTTACAACATTTAATATTTTATCATGTGATTGTATGCATTCCGCAATAGTTGCACTTGCTGTCATATTCTCAATGTCTTGATGATTGAGTTGAAAGTGTAAAGTAAATAGTAGTTATTAAAGCATACACCAGGAAAGTTCCTTCAAATAACTGACTGTATATACATTGCAGAGTTTGTCTAATTGTATTCAGTGAAAGCCTTGAAATGTTTGCAGCAAAAATAATTTCAACATTTTAATTTAAATCCCAGGTAATCTGATAAAATAAAAGAATAACACAAATAAATGAAATAAAATAACCTCAATTGTTTCAGGAACTTCTGACGGGTATCTTGCCTTTCATCCAAACATAAGGAAATAGGGACTGTATTTTGTAGTAATTCGTTTTTTGGTCCTGAGTTCAAACATAACTGTATCTAAGTACAAATATCAACTTAGCTTTTAATATACTCAATTGGAATGAGCACGATTTAGCTACACTCTTAGTAACAGCACTTGGATGTTCTAACCTTTTTAAATGAACGTAGTTTTCCCTTCCAAATTTGGGCCATAGCGTAGCTGTTGATAATGGAATGGAAGGGCATTTGTAGAGCGCATGGCTACTCGGAAGCATCCCAGCGCTATAACTGACACGGAGGAGACAGAGGGCTAAGGAAACTGCATGGTCTTTAATTGCTTCCGAAAAACCAGTTGGTTGGTGACTGTGCAAAGGTGTAAAGGGAAGGAAGTTCCAGAGTTTTGAGGCGTTATAAAAAAATAGTCGAACGCCACTACTGGACCTCTTGATCCTAGAGATCTCCGCCAGATACAGGTCATCTGATCGGAGATTCCTATTGGCTTTATATGGACGTATCATGGTAGAATTAGTGGGTGGGCCAATTCCCCGCATTGACTTATGTACTAGTCACAAGGCCTTGAATCTAATACATTCCTGCACTGGGAGCCAGTGGAGGGAACGGAGAGCGGGTTTTGCTGACAGTCTAATGGTGGTTCCAGTCAGAAGTCTGGAGGCGCTGTTTTGCATCGATTGGAGTTTAGTGACAAGTGAGATGGGGGCGCCTAAATACATAGCATTCCCATAGTCCAATCTCGAGAGTATGAGTGATTGGACCATTACTCTCCTAGCCTCAAAGGGGAGGAGAGGCAGAACCTTTCGGGCTATTCTAAGTAGACCATAACAGAGGGCTGCCGTTTTCCTAGCCTGCGTCCTAAGACTCAGGTCCTGGTCCAACCATATACAGAGGCTCATGATTTCTGACTTCTGGACCGGGGCTGGGGGCCACATAGAGCTAGGTTTGAAACTAAGAGTATTACCCAGTATCATGATCTTGGTTTTTCCTCTGTTGAGCTTAAGCTGGGATGCATACATCCAGATTGAAATATCCTCTAGACAGGTATAGAGGGTATGGGTTTTTAGGTCTGCTTGATTTAACCCCACCACCAACTGCGTGTTGTCGGTGTAGGTAATAATCCGGATTCCATGGGGGGCTACTATGGCTGCTCAAGGGTCCATATAAACATTGAAAAGAGTTGGGCTGAGTTGCGGCACACCAATCAGCAGGTGGGTGGGTTTGGATACAATTTTCTCTTCAAAAAGATGAAAGCTTCTACACACCAGGAAAGAGGATAGCCAATGAAGCGCCGTGCCATCCACTCCTATGCTCCTGAGACGCCGGATCAGAATCGAGTAATTCACCGTATTAAGGGCCTCATTAGGATGGAGGATTTTCCGCATCCTCCGGGCCGGCGGAAGCCACCGCCGGCCCGGAGGATGCGGAAAATCCTCTGCGGACCCACCAAAAACCCACCGCCACATTAGGATGGCTGGTGGGTCCTGGTTTCCGTCCGCAGCTTTTCCACCGCGGTTGGCTTACAACCGCCGTGGAAAAGCACTAATATGGTGACGGTGCCTCTCAGACACCGTCAGCCAGATTAGGATGGGCTCTGAAACATGCTTTTCCGCGGCGGCTTTTCTGCCGTGGAAAAGCATGTGTAACTTCACTGCGGGGCCTGTAGCGGGCCCCCTAGGTGAAGGGGGGAGTGGGGGGTGCACATGGGGGGTACCTATGATACCCCCTTGCATTTGTATGCAGAAAGCGGCAGGCACCGCGCGGGGCCTGCCACTTTCTACATACAAATGCAATGCGAGCATTTTTAACATTGCTGCAGGTGCAGCTTGAAGCCGCACCCGCCGCAATGTTACAAATAGAGGATGTGACCGCCAGGGTGGCGGTCACATCCTAATTGCACAGGAGGGAACTCCGCAGCCCATGCGGAGGTTCCCTCCTACTCTATGGTGGCGGACGGACTCAGGTCCGTCCGCCATCATAATGTGCCCCTAAATGTGGTGCCCAGATTCAGGAGCAGTATGGCTGCCGAGCCTCCAGAGTCAAGAATTTTCCTACTTTCCTCTACTACTGCCAGTAATGCAGTGTCGGTAATTTGGCGCTGTCGGAACCCAGTTTGTGAAGAGTGGAGTAGGTTGTGGGTTTCAAGAAATCTAGAGAGGGTCTGATTAACATGTTTCTCTGCAACCTTGCTTATTGCCTTCAAAAGAGATATGGGGCGGTAGTTGCCCAAGTCTGCCAGGTCCAGATTGGGCTTCTTAAGTTGAGCTTTAACCCTCACCCCTTTCCATTTGATGGGAACTATTCCAGTGATCAGTGAGGCATTAATCAGATTCATCATATTGGGGGCTATTATTGGGGTGACCTGTTTCAGAATATTAAGTGATGCTGGATCAGCGGGAGACAAAACCCACAAGATGATGGACGGAATGTTGCACAAGGGCAAAACATTCACCCCCAGTCACAGATCTGGGTTTAATCCATCATTATTTTGCTCACCAAGCCACCCCAGTTCAGACATGGCCATATGCAAATCAGTCTTGACCCTGTGCCTCATGGGAACAGTCCAGCCCAACTGCCAAGCCATGTCTTTCCTGGACAGGAATCAAGCATCCTAGGACCGGTTTCTGGCTATCAGGCGTCTTCCGCCATGGCTTGGCAGTTCGGGCTGGACTGGGGGTGGATGTTTTGCCATTGTGCAACATTCCGGCCATCATCTTGTGTGTTTTGCTTTATCAGTGGGAGAACCACTCTTTAATGTGGACAACAGGGTGAGGAGAGTTTCCTGAAACACAAGGGGATAGGCCTCGAGAATGTGTTCTGGGGGGCCCTGGTGGAAGTCTGTCTGAAGGTGCGGGGGTTTGCCTTCATCACCCTTACATGGGATGGATTCCAACATATGATGAACCTTGTTGTTGAAATACTCTGCAAGTTTGCTGCACCGTTGGCCAGCGGTGTATTGGGCAATTCGTGGGGAGCGGGTTTTAAGTAGGTTTTTGATAATAATAAAAGTTTAAAAGCTTCGTTGGGAGAAGAAATGCCTTTTGAACTGCAGCATAGTTGTGTTTTTTGATACGAGCTTTCAGGAATGCGTTGATCACCTGCAATATTCAATATTATTAATATAACATTTTGTAATACTTATCTAAGTCTTTCTCACCACAATCTGTGCACTTAGGATGTGTTCACAATCTAAAAAAGGTTAACTGTATATGGTTCTCTTATGATTCAATACACAGAGGTTCTGATCTCTGTCTCCCTCTCATTTCATTTAAATATGTTGTACACCTCATAGTGTTATGCCAATGATCCGCCCCTCCATTTTTCCAGAAATATTTTTCCACCTCTGACAGCTTCCTTTCCTACAAACTTGACATCATATTTCTATCAAAACAGTGTGTTCTTCATACACATTAACTATTGTAACAGAGTCTATGTGGGCCAATCATCTAAAACCTTAAATATATTAGAAAGTTTTTAATGTTTTACAGCCATTTCATCATTCATTTAAAGGCCTCTGATCACAGGACCCCCAGAGTTAAGATGTCTCCTCTGCCTGTCCGGCAAACTAATGATTTAACTTTAAAAACAATGCCTTGTACAATTGGCCCTGCACATTTCCACCTTTACAAACTTACATAAGGGTTTATCCTGTTGCTTTTATTCGAATGTTTAAGGTCGACCTACGGACGCTTGCCTCTTTATTCTAACAGTCAAATTAAAACCTTGGTTCTTCTGGTGAGCAATCAAGGTTAAGCCAGGTAAACCTCACAAGAAAACTCATTGGGATTTTTTTAAGGACAAGATTGTTTGGGTATTGTGAACATTGCATCATGGCTGCCATCAAGACTAATACTTTTCTACCCATCAGTGTAACAATCCTATTTTTACAGAGATCCTGGGAACCTTTCCATCAGCATACATAAAATATTTGCCTACTGCATATAGCTTAGATGCACACAGACATAAAGAAATGTTTAGAAACAATTTACATGTAAAGCAAATATAAAAAGGACACATTTGTTGAACAGTTGAAAATATTGTAAGAACTATACATCCTGTGTACTTTATATGTCCTCAGTTCCTGGTAAATTAAAGGTATATGTGTAGTCACACCTAGTTATCCAGTTCAAAATGTGTTATAAACTCATCCATGTTAAACATTGTGTAATCTAGAATCTTATTTAATGGTTTTTCTATTAAAAAAGTGTCTGGCTTTCCAGCTCCTGGCCTGGTTGAAGACAAACAACGTCGGAATCAAAAATGTTGTAATCTTACATTTTTTAAATTAATATGTGTCCTGTGATATTATTCCATGCATCATTAATCCCTGAAAAATAGATGGAGAGTAATAGTATTGTAAATAAAACAACCAAAAATAGTTAAAATGGTTATAAACTTACACTCATAACGTTGAATTGCTTTCTTTGATACTGATGGCTATTGCTAACCTGTATGTGAACATTTCTTAAGTGTTGACATTTTAATAAACACCATGGCTGTTTTTGGCTGTCCTCTTGCTTGTTGTCACTGAATGTAACAATTGAAGAGGTAGGTCCTTTTTGGCTGACTTCTGGTGCACGTTCAGTGGCATAAACCTTGGATGTGTAAGTTGATTTTTCACTGCTTTCTTGCTTGAGGTCACTGGATCTATTACTGAAATATTTAAAACAAGTCTTTTACATGGATCTGAAGTGCTCTATGGATTTCTTCAAAGCTCAACTTGATTCAGGTAGATTTGATATCCTCCAATATCAGACTTTAATACATTTGATGGAATACGCTCTTCAAACTCGTTCATTGGCTGTAGGTGGTCAATGTTGACTTTTGGAATAATGTTTCCAGATTTGTCTCGAATATCAGCCAATTTTCCTGAAATGTTTTCAGCTATGAAAGGTCCAAGAAGAGAAGGATCTACTTTCCCTCCCTTTCTCTGCTCAGACCATTTATTTCTTCACATGACTTTATCTCCAGTTTTTATAGTGGCCTGACGAACTTGGCGATTTTTTTCTTTTTCTGTCTTAACTTTCTCTGCCGCCTTTTTAAAATTCTTTCTTACAACATTTAATATTTTATCATGTGATTCTATGCATTCCGCAATAGTTTCACTTGCTGTCATATTCTCAATGTCTTGATGATTGAGTTGAAAGTGTAAATTAAATAGTAGTTATTAAAGCATACACCAGGAAAGTTCCTTCAAATAACTGACTGTATATACATTGCAGAGTTGGTCTAATCTTATTCAGTGAAAGCCTTGAAATGTGTGCAGCAAAAATAATTTCAACATTTTAATTTAAATCCCAGGTAATCTAATAAAATAAAAGAATAACACAAATAAATGAAATAAAATAACCTCAATTGTTTCAGGAACTTCTGACGGGTATCTTGCCTCTCATCCAAACATAAGGAAATAGGGACTGTATTTTGTAGTAATTCGTTTTTTGGTCCTGAGTCCAAACATAACTGTATCTAAGTACAAATATCAACTTAGCTTTTAATATACTCAATTGGAATGAGCACGATTTAGCTACACTCTTAGTAACAGCACTTAGATGTTCTAACCTTTTTAAATGAACGTAGTTTTTCCTTCCAAATTTGGGCCATAGCGTAGCTGTTGATAATGGAATGGAAGGGCATTTGTAGAGCACATGGCTACTCGGAAGCATCCCAGCGCTATAACTGACACGGAGGAGACAGAGGGCTAAGGAAACAGCATGGTCTTTAATTGCTTTCGGAAAACCAGTTGGTTGGTGACTGTGCGAAGGTGTAAAGGGAAGGGAGTTCCAGAGTTTTGAGGCGTTATAAGAAAATAGTCGAACGCCACTTCTGGACCTCTTGATCCTAGAGATCTCCGCCAGATACAGGTCATCTGATCGGAGATTCCTATTGACTTTATATGGACGTATCATGGTAGAATTAGTGGGTGGGCCAATTCCCTGCATTGATTTATGTACTAGTCACAAGGCCTTGAATCTAATACATTCCTGCACTGGGAGCCAGTGGAGGGAACGGAGAGCGGGTTTTGCTGACAGTCTATTGGTGGTTCCAGTCAGAAGTCTGGAGGCGCTGTTTTGCATCGATTGGAGTTTAGTGACAGCTGAGATGGGGGCGCCTAAATACATAGCATTCCCATAGTCCAATCTCGAGAGTATGAGTGATTGGACCAGTATTCTCCTAGCCTCAAAGGGGAGGAGATGCAGAACCTTTCGGGCCATTCTAAGTAGACCATAACAGAGGGCTGCCGTTTTCCTAGCCTGCGTCCTAAGACTCAGGTCCTGGTCCAACCATATACAGAGGCTCATGATTTCTGACTTCTGGACCGGGGCTGGACCCATACTGGGGGGGGCACATAGAGCTAGGTTTGAAACTAAGAGTATTACCCAGTATCATGATCTTGGTTTTTCCTCTGTTGAGCTTAAGCTGGGATGCATACATCCAGATTGAAACATCCTCTAGACAGGTATAGAGGGTATGGGTTTTTAGGTCTGCTTGATTTAACCCCACCACCAACTGCATGTTGTCGGTGTAGGTAATAATCCGGATTCCATGTGGGGCTACTATGGCTGCTAAAGGGTCCATATAAACATTGAAACGAGTTGGGCTGAGTTGCGGCACACCACTCAGCAGGTGGGTGGGTTTGGATACAATTTTCTCTTCAAAAAGTTGAAAGCTTCTACACACCAGGAAAGAGGATAGCCAATGAAGCGCCGTGCCATCTACTCCTATGCTCCTGAGATGCCGGATCAGAATTGAGTAATTCACCGTATTAAGGGCTTCATTAGGATGGAGGATGCGGAAAATCCTCTGCGGACCCACCAAAGACCCACCGCCACATTAGGATGGCTGGTGGGTCCTGGTTTCCGTCCGCAGCTTTTCCACCGCGGTTGGCTTACAACCGCGGCGGAAAAGCACTAATATGGTGACGGTGCCTCTCAGACACCGTCAGCCAGATTAGGATGGGCTCTGAAACATGCTTTTCCGCTGCGGCTTTTCCGCCGTGGAAAAGCATGTGTAACTTCACTGCGGGGGCCCCTTGTGGGCCCACTAGGTGAAGGGGGGTGGGGGGTGCATGCATTTGTATGCAGAAAGCAGCAGGCACCGCGGGATGCCTACCACTTTCTACATACAAATGCAATGCGTGCATTTTTAATATTGCTGCGGGTGCAGCTTGAAGCCGCACCCGCCGCAATGTTACAAATAGAAGATGTGACCGCCAGGGTGGCGGTCACATCCTAATCGCACAGGAGGGAACTCCGCAGCCCATGCGGAGGTTCCCTCCTACTCTATGGTGGCGGACGGACTCAGGTCCGTCCGCCATCATAATGTGCCCCTAAATGTGGTGCCCAAATCTAGGAGCAGTATGGCTGCCGAGCCTCCAGAGTCAAGAATTTTCCTACTTTCCTCTACTACTGCCAATAATGCAGTGTCGGTAATTTTGCGCTGTCGGAACCCAGTTTGTGAAGAGTGGAGCAGGTTGTGGGTTTCAAGAAATCTAGAGAGGGTCTGATTGACATGTTTCTCTGCAACCTTGCTTATTGCCGGCAAAAGAGATATGGGGCGGTAGTTGCCCAAGTCTGCCAGGTCCAGATTGGGCTTCTTAAGTTGAGCTTTAACCCTCACCCCTTTCCATTTGGTGGGAGCTATTCCAGTGATCAGTGAGGCATTAATCAGATTCATCATATTGGGGGCTATTATTGGGGTGACCTGTTTCAGAATATTAAGTGATGCTGGATCAGTGGGAGACAAAGCCCACAAGATGATGGACGGAATGTTGCACAAGGGCAAAACATTCACCCCCAGTCACAGATCTGGGTTTAATCCATCATTATTTTGCTCACCAAGCCACCCCAGTTCAGACATGGCCATATGCAAATCAGTCTTGACCCTGTGCCTCATGGGAACAGTCCAGCCCAACTGCCAAGCCATGTCTTTCCTGGACAGGAATCAAGCATCCTAGGACCGGTTTCTGGCTATCAGCCGTCTTCCAACATGGCTTGGCAGTTCAGGCTGGACTGGGGGTGAATGTTTTGCCATTGTGCAACATCCCGTCCATCATCTTGTGTGTTTTGCTGGATCAGTCGGAGAACCACTCTTTACTGTGGACAACAGGGTGAGGAGAGTTTCCTGAAACACAAGGGGAAAGGCCTCGAGAATGTGTTCTGGGGGGCCCTGGTGGAAGTCTGTCTGAAGGTGCAGGGGTTTGCCTTCATCACCCTTACATGGGATGGATTCCAAGATATGATGAACCTTGTTGTTGAAATACTCTGCAAGTTTGTTGCACCGTTGGCCAGAGGTGTCTGGGGCAATTCGTGGGGAGCGGGTTTTAGGTAGGTTTTTGATAATATTAAAAGTTTAAAAGCTTCTTTGGGAGAAGAAATGCCTTTTGAACTGCAGCATAGTTGTGTTTTTTGATACGAGCTTTCAGGAATACGTTGATCACCTGCAATATTCAATATTATTAATATAACATTTTGTAATACTTATCTAAGTCTTTCTCACCACAATCTGTGCACTGAGGATGTGTCCACAATCTAAAAAAGGTTAACTGTATATGGTTCTCTTATGATTTCAATACACAGAGGTTCTGATCTCTGTCTCCCTCCCATTTCCTTTAAATATGTTGTACACCTCATAGTGTTATGCCAATGATCCGCCCCTCCATTTGTCCAGAAATATTTTTCCACCTCTGACAGCTTCCTTTCCTACAAACTTGACATCATATTTCTATCAAAACAGTGTGTTCTTCACACACATTAACTATTGTAACAGAGTCTATGTAGGCCAATCAGCTAAAACCTTAAATATATTGGAAAGTTTGCAATGTTTTACTGCCATTTCATCATTCATTGAAAGGCCTCTGATCACAGCACCCCCAGAGTTAAGATGTCTCCTCTGCCTGTCCGGCAAACTAATGATGTAACTTAAAAAACAATGCCGTGTACAATTGGCCCTGCACATTTCCACCTTTACAAACTTACATAAGGGTTTATCCTGTTGCTTTTAATCGGATGTTTAAGGTCGACCTACGGACGCTTGCCTCTTTATACTAACAGTCCAATTAAAACCTTGGTTCTTCTGGTAAGCAATCAAGGTTAAGCCAGGTAAACCTCACAAGAAAACTCATTGGGCTTTTTTTTAAGGAACAAGATTGTTTGGATATTGTGAACACTGCATCATGGCTGCCATCAAGACTACTACTTTTCTACCCATCAGTGTAACAATCCTATTTTTACAGAGACCCTGAGAACCTTTCCATCAGCATACATAACATATTTGCCTACTGCATATAGTTCAGATGCACAGACATAAAGAAATGTTTAGAAACAATTTAAGTGTAAAGAAAATATAAAAAGGACACATTTGTTGAACAGTTAAAAAATATTGTAACAACCATACATCATGTGTACTTGATATTTCCTCAGTTCCTGGTAATTTAAAGGTACATGTGTAGTCACACCTAGTTATCCAGTTCGAAATGTGTTATAAACTCATCCATGTTAAACAATGTGCAATCTAGAATCTTATTTAATGGTTTTTTTATTAAAAAAGTGCCTGGCTTTCCAGCTCCTGGCCTGGTTGAAGACAAAGTCGGAATCAAAAATGTTGTAATCTTACATTTTTTAAATTAATATGTGTCCTGTGATATTCTTCCATGCATCATTAATCCCTGAGAAATAGATGGAGAGTAATAGTATTGTAAATAAAACAACCAAAAATAGTTAAAATGGTTATAAACTTACACTCATAACGTTGAATTGCTTCCTTTGATACTGATGGCTATTGCTAACCTGTATGTGAACATTTCTTAAGTGTTGACATTTTAATAAACACCATGGCTGTTTTTGGCTGTCCTCTTGCTTGTTGTCACTGAATGTAACAATTGAAGAGGTAGGTCCTTTTTGGCTGACTTCTGGTGCACGTTCTGTGGCATAAACCTTGGATGTATAAGTTGATTTTTCACTGCTTTCTTGCTTGAGGTCACTGGATCTATTACTGAAATATTTAAAACAAGTCTTTTACATGGATCTGAAGTGCTCTATGGATTTCTTCAAAGCTCAACTTAATTCAGGTAGATTTGATATCCTCCAATATCAGACTTTAATACATTTGATGGAATACGCTCTTCAAACTCGTTCATTGGCTGTAGGTGGTCAATGTTGACTTTTGGAATAATGTTTCCAGATTTGTCTCGAATATCAGTCAATTTTCCTGAAATGTTTTCAACTATGAAAGGTCCAAGAAGAGAAGGATCCACTTTCCCTCCCTTTCTCTGCTCAGACCATTTATTTCTTCACATGACCTTATCTCCAGTTTTTATAGTGGCCTGCAGAACTTGGCGATTTTTTCTTTTTCTGTCTTAACTTTCTCTGCCGCCTTTTTAAAATTCTTTCTTACAACATTTAATATTTTATCATGTGATTGTATGCATTCCGCAATAGTTTCACTTGCTGTCATATTCTCAATGTCTTGATGATTGAGTTGAAAGTGTAAAATAAATAGTAGTTATTAAAGCATACACCAGGAAAGTTCCTTCAAATAACTGACTGTATATACATTGCAGAGTTTGTCTAATCTTATTCAGTGAAAGCCTTGAAATGTTTGCAGCAAAAATAATTTCAACATTTTAATTTAAATCCCAGGTAATCTAATAAAATAAAAGAATAACACAAATAAATGAAATAAAATACCCTCAATTGTTTCAGGAACTTCTGACGGGTATCTTGCCTCTCATCCAAACATAAGGAAATAGGGACTGTATTTTGTAGTAATTCGTTTTTTGGTCCTGAGTCCAAACATAACTGTATCTAAGTACAAATATCAACTTAGCTTTTAATATACTCAATTGGAATGAGCACGATTTAGCTACACTCTTAGTAACAGCACTTAGATGTTCTAACCTTTTTAAATGAACGTAGTTTTCCCTTCCAAATTTGGGCCATAGCGTAGCTGTTGATAATGGAATGGAAGGGCATTTGTAGAGCGCATGGCTACTCGGAAGCATCCCAGCGCTATAACTGACACGGAGGAGACAGAGGGCTAAGGAAACAGCATGGTCTTTAATTGCTTTCGGAAAACCAGTTGGTTGGTGACTGTGCGAAGGTGTAAAGGGAAGGGAGTTCCAGAGTTTTGAGGCGTTATAAGAAAATAGTCGAACGCCACTTCTGGACCTCTTGATCCTAGAGATCTCCGCCAGATACAGGTCATCTGATCGGAGATTCCTATTGACTTTATATGGACGTATCATGGTAGAATTAGTGGGTGGGCCAATTCCCTGCATTGATTTATGTACTAGTCACAAGGCCTTGAATCTAATACATTCCTGCACTGGGAGCCAGTGGAGGGAACGGAGAGCGGGTTTTGCTGACAGTCTATTGGTGGTTCCAGTCAGAAGTCTGGAGGCGCTGTTTTGCATCGATTGGAGTTTAGTGACAGCTGAGATGGGGGCGCCTAAATACATAGCATTCCCATAGTCCAATCTCGAGAGTATGAGTGATTGGACCAGTATTCTCCTAGCCTCAAAGGGGAGGAGATGCAGAACCTTTCGGGCCATTCTAAGTAGACCATAACAGAGGGCTGCCGTTTTCCTAGCCTGCGTCCTAAGACTCAGGTCCTGGTCCAACCATATACAGAGGCTCATGATTTCTGACTTCTGGACCGGGGCTGGACCCATACTGGGGGGGGCACATAGAGCTAGGTTTGAAACTAAGAGTATTACCCAGTATCATGATCTTGGTTTTTCCTCTGTTGAGCTTAAGCTGGGATGCATACATCCAGATTGAAACATCCTCTAGACAGGTATAGAGGGTATGGGTTTTTAGGTCTGCTTGATTTAACCCCACCACCAACTGCATGTTGTCGGTGTAGGTAATAATCCGGATTCCATGGGGGGCTACTATGGCTGCTAAAGGGTCCATATAAACATTGAAACGAGTTGGGCTGAGTTGCGGCACACCACTCAGCAGGTGGGTGGGTTTGGATACAATTTTCTCTTCAAAAAGTTGAAAGCTTCTACACACCAGGAAAGAGGATAGCCAATGAAGCGCCGTGCCATCTACTCCTATGCTCCTGAGATGCCGGATCAGAATTGAGTAATTCACCGTATTAAGGGCTTCATTAGGATGGAGGATGCGGAAAATCCTCTGCGGACCCACCAAAGACCCACCGCCACATTAGGATGGCTGGTGGGTCCTGGTTTCCGTCCGCAGCTTTTCCACCGCGGTTGGCTTACAACCGCGGCGGAAAAGCACTAATATGGTGACGGTGCCTCTCAGACACCGTCAGCCAGATTAGGATGGGCTCTGAAACATGCTTTTCCGCTGCGGCTTTTCCGCCGTGGAAAAGCATGTGTAACTTCACTGCGGGGGCCCCTTGTGGGCCCACTAGGTGAAGGGGGGTGGGGGGTGCATGCATTTGTATGCAGAAAGCAGCAGGCACCGCGGGATGCCTACCACTTTCTACATACAAATGCAATGCGTGCATTTTTAATATTGCTGCGGGTGCAGCTTGAAGCCGCACCCGCCGCAATGTTACAAATAGAAGATGTGACCGCCAGGGTGGCGGTCACATCCTAATCGCACAGGAGGGAACTCCGCAGCCCATGCGGAGGTTCCCTCCTACTCTATGGTGGCGGACGGACTCAGGTCCGTCCGCCATCATAATGTGCCCCTAAATGTGGTGCCCAAATCTAGGAGCAGTATGGCTGCCGAGCCTCCAGAGTCAAGAATTTTCCTACTTTCCTCTACTACTGCCAATAATGCAGTGTCGGTAATTTTGCGCTGTCGGAACCCAGTTTGTGAAGAGTGGAGCAGGTTGTGGGTTTCAAGAAATCTAGAGAGGGTCTGATTGACATGTTTCTCTGCAACCTTGCTTATTGCCGGCAAAAGAGATATGGGGCGGTAGTTGCCCAAGTCTGCCAGGTCCAGATTGGGCTTCTTAAGTTGAGCTTTAACCCTCACCCCTTTCCATTTGGTGGGAGCTATTCCAGTGATCAGTGAGGCATTAATCAGATTCATCATATTGGGGGCTATTATTGGGGTGACCTGTTTCAGAATATTAAGTGATGCTGGATCAGTGGGAGACAAAGCCCACAAGATGATGGACGGAATGTTGCACAAGGGCAAAACATTCACCCCCAGTCACAGATCTGGGTTTAATCCATCATTATTTTGCTCACCAAGCCACCCCAGTTCAGACATGGCCATATGCAAATCAGTCTTGACCCTGTGCCTCATGGGAACAGTCCAGCCCAACTGCCAAGCCATGTCTTTCCTGGACAGGAATCAAGCATCCTAGGACCGGTTTCTGGCTATCAGCCGTCTTCCAACATGGCTTGGCAGTTCAGGCTGGACTGGGGGTGAATGTTTTGCCATTGTGCAACATCCCGTCCATCATCTTGTGTGTTTTGCTGGATCAGTCGGAGAACCACTCTTTACTGTGGACAACAGGGTGAGGAGAGTTTCCTGAAACACAAGGGGAAAGGCCTCGAGAATGTGTTCTGGGGGGCCCTGGTGGAAGTCTGTCTGAAGGTGCAGGGGTTTGCCTTCATCACCCTTACATGGGATGGATTCCAAGATATGATGAACCTTGTTGTTGAAATACTCTGCAAGTTTGTTGCACCGTTGGCCAGAGGTGTCTGGGGCAATTCGTGGGGAGCGGGTTTTAGGTAGGTTTTTGATAATATTAAAAGTTTAAAAGCTTCTTTGGGAGAAGAAATGCCTTTTGAACTGCAGCATAGTTGTGTTTTTTGATACGAGCTTTCAGGAATACGTTGATCACCTGCAATATTCAATATTATTAATATAACATTTTGTAATACTTATCTAAGTCTTTCTCACCACAATCTGTGCACTGAGGATGTGTCCACAATCTAAAAAAGGTTAACTGTATATGGTTCTCTTATGATTTCAATACACAGAGGTTCTGATCTCTGTCTCCCTCCCATTTCCTTTAAATATGTTGTACACCTCATAGTGTTATGCCAATGATCCGCCCCTCCATTTGTCCAGAAATATTTTTCCACCTCTGACAGCTTCCTTTCCTACAAACTTGACATCATATTTCTATCAAAACAGTGTGTTCTTCACACACATTAACTATTGTAACAGAGTCTATGTAGGCCAATCAGCTAAAACCTTAAATATATTGGAAAGTTTGCAATGTTTTACTGCCATTTCATCATTCATTGAAAGGCCTCTGATCACAGCACCCCCAGAGTTAAGATGTCTCCTCTGCCTGTCCGGCAAACTAATGATGTAACTTAAAAAACAATGCCGTGTACAATTGGCCCTGCACATTTCCACCTTTACAAACTTACATAAGGGTTTATCCTGTTGCTTTTAATCGGATGTTTAAGGTCGACCTACGGACGCTTGCCTCTTTATACTAACAGTCCAATTAAAACCTTGGTTCTTCTGGTAAGCAATCAAGGTTAAGCCAGGTAAACCTCACAAGAAAACTCATTGGGCTTTTTTTTAAGGAACAAGATTGTTTGGATATTGTGAACACTGCATCATGGCTGCCATCAAGACTACTACTTTTCTACCCATCAGTGTAACAATCCTATTTTTACAGAGACCCTGAGAACCTTTCCATCAGCATACATAACATATTTGCCTACTGCATATAGTTCAGATGCACAGACATAAAGAAATGTTTAGAAACAATTTAAGTGTAAAGAAAATATAAAAAGGACACATTTGTTGAACAGTTAAAAAATATTGTAACAACCATACATCATGTGTACTTGATATTTCCTCAGTTCCTGGTAATTTAAAGGTACATGTGTAGTCACACCTAGTTATCCAGTTCGAAATGTGTTATAAACTCATCCATGTTAAACAATGTGCAATCTAGAATCTTATTTAATGGTTTTTTTATTAAAAAAGTGCCTGGCTTTCCAGCTCCTGGCCTGGTTGAAGACAAAGTCGGAATCAAAAATGTTGTAATCTTACATTTTTTAAATTAATATGTGTCCTGTGATATTCTTCCATGCATCATTAATCCCTGAGAAATAGATGGAGAGTAATAGTATTGTAAATAAAACAACCAAAAATAGTTAAAATGGTTATAAACTTACACTCATAACGTTGAATTGCTTCCTTTGATACTGATGGCTATTGCTAACCTGTATGTGAACATTTCTTAAGTGTTGACATTTTAATAAACACCATGGCTGTTTTTGGCTGTCCTCTTGCTTGTTGTCACTGAATGTAACAATTGAAGAGGTAGGTCCTTTTTGGCTGACTTCTGGTGCACGTTCTGTGGCATAAACCTTGGATGTATAAGTTGATTTTTCACTGCTTTCTTGCTTGAGGTCACTGGATCTATTACTGAAATATTTAAAACAAGTCTTTTACATGGATCTGAAGTGCTCTATGGATTTCTTCAAAGCTCAACTTAATTCAGGTAGATTTGATATCCTCCAATATCAGACTTTAATACATTTGATGGAATACGCTCTTCAAACTCGTTCATTGGCTGTAGGTGGTCAATGTTGACTTTTGGAATAATGTTTCCAGATTTGTCTCGAATATCAGTCAATTTTCCTGAAATGTTTTCAACTATGAAAGGTCCAAGAAGAGAAGGATCCACTTTCCCTCCCTTTCTCTGCTCAGACCATTTATTTCTTCACATGACCTTATCTCCAGTTTTTATAGTGGCCTGCAGAACTTGGCGATTTTTTCTTTTTCTGTCTTAACTTTCTCTGCCGCCTTTTTAAAATTCTTTCTTACAACATTTAATATTTTATCGTGTGATTGTATGCATTCCGCAATAGTTTCACTTGCTGTCATATTCTCAATGTCTTGATGATTGAGTTGAAAGTGTAAAATAAATAGTAGTTATTAAAGCATACACCAGGAAAGTTCCTTCAAATAACTGACTGTATATACATTGCAGAGTTTGTCTAATCTTATTCAGTGAAAGCCTTGAAATGTTTGCAGCAAAAATAATTTCAACATTTTAATTTAAATCCCAGGTAATCTAATAAAATAAAAGAATAACACAAATAAATGAAATAAAATACCCTCAATTGTTTCAGGAACTTCTGACGGGTATCTTGCCTCTCATCCAAACATAAGGAAATAGGGACTGTATTTTGTAGTAATTCGTTTTTTGGTCCTGAGTCCAAACATAACTGTATCTAAGTACAAATATCAACTTAGCTTTTAATATACTCAATTGGAATGAGCACGATTTAGCTACACTCTTAGTAACAGCACTTAGATGTTCTAACCTTTTTAAATGAACGTAGTTTTCCCTTCCAAATTTGGGCCATAGCGTAGCTGTTGATAATGGAATGGAAGGGCATTTGTAGAGCGCATGGCTACTCGGAAGCATCCCAGCGCTATAACTGACACGGAGGAGACAGAGGGCTAAGGAAACAGCATGGTCTTTAATTGCTTTCGGAAAACCAGTTGGTTGGTGACTGTGCGAAGGTGTAAAGGGAAGGGAGTTCCAGAGTTTTGAGGCGTTATAAGAAAATAGTCGAACGCCACTTCTGGACCTCTTGATCCTAGAGATATCCGCCAGATACAGGTCATCTGATCGGAGATTCCTATTGGCTTTATATGGACGTATCATGGTAGAATTAGTGGGTGGGCCAATTCCCTGCATTGACTCATGTACTAGTCACAAGGCCTTGAATCTAATACAGTCCTGCACTGGGAGCCAGTGGAGGGAACGGAGAGCGGGTTTTGCTGACAGTCTATTAGTGGTTCCAGTCAGAAGTCTGGAGGCGCTGTTTTGCATTGATTGGAGTTTAGTGACAGCTGAGATGGGGGCGCCTAAATACATAGCAATCCCATAGTCCAATCTCGAGAGTATGAGTGATTGGACCAGTATTCTCCTAGCCTCAAAGGGGAGGAGAGGCAGAACCTTTCGGGCCATTCTAAGTAGACCATAACAGAGGGCTGCCGTTTTCCAAGCCTGCGTCCTAAGACTCAGGTCCTGGTCCAACCATATACAGAGGCTCATGATTTCTGACTTCTGGACCAGGGCTGGGCCCATACTGGGGGGGCACATAGAGCTAGGTTTGAAATTAAGAGTATTACCCAGTATCATGATCTTGGTTTTTCCTCTGTTGAGCTTAAGCTGGGATGCATACATCCAGATTGAAACATCCTCTAGACAGGTATAGAGGGTATGGGTTTTTAGGTCTGCTTGATTTAACCCCACCACCAACTGCGTGTTGTCGGTGTAGGTAATAATCCGGATTCCATGGGGGGCTACTATGGCTGCTAAAGGGTCCATATAAACATTGAAAAGAGTTGGGCTGAGTTGCGGCACACCACTCAGCAGGTGGGTTGGTTTGGATCCAATTTTCTCTTCAAAAAGTTGAAAGCTTCTACACACCAGGAAAGAGGATAGCCAATGAAGCGCCGTGCCATCCACTCATATGCTCCTGAGATGCCGGATCAGAATCGAGTAATTCACCGTATTAAGGGCTTCATTAGGATGTGGGATTTTCCGCATCCTCCGGGCCGGCGGAAGCCTCCGCCGGCCCGGAGGATGCGGAAATCCTCTGCGGACCCACCAAAGACCCACCGCCACATTAGGATGGCTGGTGGGTCCTGGTTTCCGTCCGCAGATGTTCCACCGCGGTTGGCTTACAACCGCGGCGGAAAAGCACTAATATGTGGACGGTGCCTCTCAGACACCGTCAGCCAGATTAGGATGGGCTCTGAAACATGCTTTTCCGCTGCGGCTTTTCCGCCGTGGAAAAGCATGTGTAACTTCACTGCGGGGGCCCGTTGCGGGCCCCCTAGGTGAAGGGGGGTGGGGGGTGCACATGGGGGGTACCTATGGTACCCTCCTGCATTTGTATGCAGAAAGCAGCAGGCACCGCGCGGTGCCTACCACTTTCTACATACAAATGCAATGCGTCCATTTTTAACATTGCTGCGGGTGCAGCTTGAAGCCGCACCCGCCGCAATGTTACAAATAGAGGATGTGACCGCCAGGGTGGCGGTCACATCCTAATTGCACAGGAGTGAACTCCGCAGCCCATGCGGAGGTTCCCTCCTACTCTATGGTGGCGGACGGACTCAGGTCCGTCTGCCATCATAATGTACACCCCTAAATGTGGTGCCCAGATCTAGGAGCAGTATGGCTGCCAAGCCTCCAGAGTCAAGAATTTGCCTACTTTCCTCTACTACTGCCAGTAATGCAGTGTCGGTAATTTGGCGCTGTCGGAACCCAGTTTGTGAAGAGTGGAGCAGGTTGTGGGTTTCAAGAAATCTAGAGAGGGTCTGATTGACATGTTTCTCTGCAACCTTTCTTATTGCCGGCAAAAGAGATATGGGGCGGTAGTTGCCCAAGTCTGCCAGGTCCAGATTGGGCTTCTTAAGTTGAGCTTTAACCCTCACCCCTTTCCATTTGATGGGAACTATTCCAGTGATCAGTGAGGCATTAATCAGATTCATCATATTGGGGGCTATTATTGGGGTGACCTGTTTCAGAATATTAAGTGATGCTGGATCAGTGGGAGACAAAACCCACAAGATGATGGACGGAATGTTGCACAAGGGCAAAACATTCACTACCAGTCACAGATCTGGGTTTAATCCATCATTATTTTGCTCACCAAGCCACCCCAGTTCAGACATGGCCATATGCAAATCAGTCTTGACCCTGTGCCTCATGGGAACAGTCCAGCCCAACTGCCAAGCTATGTCTTTCCTGGACAGGAATCAAGCATCCTAGGACCGGTTTCTAGCTATCAGCTGTCTTCCGCCATGGCTTGGAAGTTTAGGCTGGACTGGGGGTGAAAGTTTTGCCATTGTGCAACATCCCGTCCATCATCTTGTGTGTTTTGCTGGATCAGTCGGAGAACCACTCTTTACTGTGGACAACAGGGTGAGGAGAGTTTCCTGAAACACAAGGGGAAAGGCCTCGAGAATGTGTTCTGGGGGGCCCTGGTGGAAGTCTGTCTGAAGGTGCGGGGGTTTGGCTTCATCACCCTTACATGGGATGGATTCCAAGATATGATGAACCTTGTTGTTGAAATACTCTGCAAGTTTGTTGCACCGTTGGCCAGAGGTGTCTGGGGCAATTCGTGGGGAGGGGGTTTGGGGTAGGTTTCTGATAATATTAAAAGTTTAAAAGCTTCTTTGGGAGAAGAAATGCCTTTTGAACTGCAGCATAGTTGTGTTTTTTGATACGAGCTTTCAGGAATACGTTGATCACCTGCAATATTCAATATTATTATCTAAGTCTTTCTCACCACAATCTGTGCACTGAGGATGTGTTCACAATCTAAAAAAGGTTAACTGTATATGGTTCTCTTATGATTTCAATACACAGAGGTTCTGATCTCTGTCTCCCTCCCATTTCATTTAAATATGTTGTACACCTCATAGTGTTATGCCAATGATCCGCCCCTCCATTTTTCCAGAAGTATTTTTCCACCTCTGACAGCTTCCTTTCCTACAAACTTGACATCATATTTCTATCAAAACAGTGTGTTCTTCACACACATTAACTATTGTAACAGAGTCTATGTGGGCCAATCATCTAAAACCTTAAATATATTAGAACGTTTTGAATGTTTTACAGCCATTTCATCATTCATTTAAAGGCCTCTGATCACAGCACCCCCAGAGTTAAGATGTCTCCTCTGCCTGTCCGGCAAACTAATGATTTAACTTTAAAAACAATGCCTTGTACAATTGGCCCTGCACATTTCCACCTTTACAAACTTACATAAGGGTTTATCCTGTTGCTTTTAATCGAATGTTTAAGGTCGACCTACGGACGCTTGCCTCTTTATTCTAACAGTCAAATTAAAACCTTGGTTCTTCTGGTGAGCAATCAAGGTTAAGCCAGGTAAACCTCACAAGAAAACTCATTGGGATTTTTTTAAGGACAAGATTGTTTGGGTATTGTGAACATTGCATCATGGCTGCCATCAAGACTAATACTTTTCTACCCATCAGTGTAACAATCCTATTTTTACAGAGAACCTGGGAACCTTTCCATCAGCATACATAACATATTTGCCTACTGCATATAGCTTAGATGCACACAGACATAAAGAAATGTTTAGAAACAATTTACATGTAAAGCAAATATAAAAAGGACACATTTGTTGAACAGTTGAAAATATTGTAAGAACTATACATCCTGTGTACTTTATATGTCCTCAGTTCCTGGTAAATTAAAGGTATATGTGTAGTCACACCTAGTTATCCAGTTCAAAATGTGTTATAAACTCATCCATGTTAAACATTGTGCAATCTAGAATCTTATTTAATGGTTTTTCTATTAAAAAAGTGTCTGGCTTTCCAGCTCCTGGCCTGGTTGAAGACAAACAACGTCGGAATCAAAAATGTTGTAATCTTACATTTTTTAAATTAATATGTGTCCTGTGATATTATTCCATGCATCATTAATCCCTGAAAAATAGATGGAGAGTAATAGTATTGTAAATAAAACAACCAAAAATAGTTAAAATGGTTATAAACTTACACTCATAATGTTGAATTGCTTCCTTTGATACTGATGGCTATTGCTAACCTGTATGTGAACATTTCTTAAGTGTTGACATTTTAATAAACACCATGGCTGTTTTTGGCTGTCCTCTTGCTTGTTGTCACTGAATGTAACAATTGAAGAGGTAGGTCCTTTTTGGCTGACTTCTGGTGCACGTTCAGTGGCATAAACCTTGGATGTGTAAGTTGATTTTTCACTGCTTTCTTGCTTGAGGTCACTGGATCTATTACTGAAATATTTAAAACAAGTCTTTTACATGGATCTGAAGTGCTCTATGGATTTCTTCAAAGCTCAACTTGATTCAGGTAGATTTGATATCCTCCAATATCAGACTTTAATACATTTGATGGAATACGCTCTTCAAACTCGTTCATTGGCTGTAGGTGGTCAATGTTGACTTTTGGAATAATGTTTCCAGATTTGTCTCGAATATCAGCCAATTTTCCTGAAATGTTTTCAGCTATGAAAGGTCCAAGAAGAGAAGGATCTACTTTCCCTCCCTTTCTCTGCTCAGACCATTTATTTCTTCACATGACTTTATCTCCAGTTTTTATAGTGGCCTGACGAACTTGGCGATTTTTTTTTTTTCTGTCTTAACTTTCTCTGCCGCCTTTTTAAAATTCTTTCTTACAACATTTAATATTTTATCATGTGATTCTATGCATTCCGCAATAGTTTCACTTGCTGTCATATTCTCAATGTCTTGATGATTGAGTTGAAAGTGTAAAGTAAATAGTAGTTATTAAAGCATACACCAGGAAAGTTCCTTCAAATAACTGACTGTATATACATTGCAGAGTTGGTCTAATCTTATTCAGTGAAAGCCTTGAAATGTGTGCAGCAAAAATAATTTCAACATTTTAATTTAAATCCCAGGTAATCTAATTAAATAAATAATGAATAACGCACATAAATGAAATAAAATAACCTCAATTGTTTCAGGAACTTCTGACGGGTATCTTGCCTCTCATCCAAACATAAGGAAATAGGGACTGTATTTTGTAGTAATTCGTTTTTTGGTCCTGAGTCCAAACATAACTGTATCTAAGTACAAATATCAACTTAGCTTTTAATATACTCAATTGGAATGAGCACGATTTAGCTACACTCTTAGTAACAGCACTTAGATGTTCTAACCTTTTTAAATGAACGTAGTTTTTCCTTCCAAATTTGGGCCATAGCGTAGCTGTTGATAATGGAATGGAAGGGCATTTGTAGAGCGCATGGCTACTCGGAAGCATCCCAGCGCTATAACTGACACGGAGGAGACAGAGGGCTAAGGAAACAGCATGGTCTTTAATTGCTTTCGGAAAACCAGTTGGTTGGTGACTGTGCAAAGGTGTAAAGGGAAGGGAGTTCCAGAGTTTTGAGGCGTTATAAAAAAAGAGTCGAACGCCACTTCTGGACCTCTTGATCCTAGAGATCTCCGCCAGATACAGGTCATCTGATCGGAGATTCCTATTGACTTTATATGGACGTATCATGGTAGAATTAGTGGGTGGGCCAATTCCCTGCATTGACTTATGTACTAGTCACAAGGCCTTGAATCTAATACATTCCTGCACTGGGAGCCAGTGGAGGGAACGGAGAGCGGGTTTTGCTGACAGTCTATTGGTGGTTCCAGTCAGAAGTCTGGAGGCGCTGTTTTGCATCGATTGGAGTTTAGTGACAGCTGAGATGGGGGCGCCTAAATACATAGCATTCCCATAGTCCAATCTCGAGAGTATGAGTGATTGGACCAGTATTCTCCTAGCCTCAAAGGGGAGGAGAGGCAGAACCTTTCGGGCCATTCTAAGTAGACCATAACAGAGGGCTGCCGTTTTCCTAGCCTGCGTCCTAAGACTCAGGTCCTGGTCCAACCATATACAGAGGCTCATGATTTCTGACTTCTGGACCGGGGCTGGACCCATACTGGGGGGGCACATAGAGCTAGGTTTGAAACTAAGAGTATTACCCAGTATCATGATCTTGGTTTTTCCTCTGTTGAGCTTAAGCTGGGATGCATACATCCAGATTGAAACATCCTCTAGACAGGTATAGAGGGTATGGGTTTTTAGGTCTGCTTGATTTAACCCCACCACCAACTGCATGTTGTCGGTGTAGGTAATAATCCGGATTCCATGGGGGGCTACTATGGCTGCTAATGGGTCCATATAAACATTGAAACGAGTTGGGCTGAGTTGCGGCACACCACTCAGCAGGTGGGTGGGTTTGGATACAATTTTCTCTTCAAAAAGTTGAAAGCTTCTACACACCAGGAAAGAGGATAGCCAATGAAGCGCCGTGCCATCTACTCCTATGCTCCTGAGATGCCGGATCAGAATCGAGTAATTCACCGTATTAAGGGCTTCATTAGGATGGAGGATTTTCCGCATCCTCCGGGCCGGCGGAAGCCACCGCCGGCCCGGAGGATGCGGAAAATCCTCTGCGGACCCACCAAAGACCCACCGCCACATTAGGATGGCTGGTGGGTCCTGGTTTCCGTCTGCAGCTTTTCCACCGCGGTTGGCTTACAACCGCGGCGGAAAAGCACTAATATGGTGACGGTGCCTCTCAGACACCGTCAGCCAGATTAGGATGGGCTCTGAAACATGCTTTTCCGCTGCGGCTTTTCCGCCGTGGAAAAGCATGTGTAACTTCACTGCGGGGGCCCCTTGTGGGCCCACTAGGTGAAGGGGGGTGGGGGGTGCATGCATTTGTATGCAGAAAGCAGCAGGCACCGCGGGGTGCCTACCACTTTCTACATACAAATGCAATGCGTGCATTTTTAATATTGCTGCGGGTGCAGCTTGAAGCCGCACCCGCCGCAATGTTACAAATAGAGGATGTGACCGCCAGGGTGGCGGTCACATCCTAATTGCACAGGAGCGAACTCCGCAGCCCATGCGGAGGTTCCCTCCTACTCTATGGTGGCGGACGGACTCAGGTCCGTCCGCCATCAAATTGTGCCCCTAAATGTGGTGCCCAAATCTAGGAGCAGTATGGCTGCCGAGCCTCCAGAGTCAAGAATTTTCCTACTTTCCTCTACTACTGCCAGTAATGCAGTGTCGGTAATTTGGCGCTGTCGGAACCCAGTTTGTGAAGAGTGGAGGAGGTTGTGGGTTTCAAGAAATCTAGAGAGGGTCTGATTGACATGTTTCTCTGCAACCTTGCTTATTGCCGGCAAAAGAGATATGGGGCGGTAGTTGCCCAAGTCTGCCAGGTCCAGATTGGGCTTCTTAAGTTGAGCTTTAACCCTCACCCCTTTCCATTTGGTGGGAACTATTCCAGTGATCAGTGAGGCATTAATCAGATTCATCATATTGGGGGCTATTATTGGGGTGACCTGTTTCAGAATATTAAGTGATGCTGGATCAGTGGGAGACAAAGCCCACAAGATGATGGACGGAATGTTGCACAAGGGCAAAACATTCACCCCCAGTCACAGATCTGGGTTTAATCCATCATTATTTTGCTCACCAAGCCACCCCAGTTCAGACATGGCCATATGCAAATCAGTCTTGACCCTGTGCCTCATGGGAACAGTCCAGCCCAACTGCCAAGCCATGTCTTTCCTGGACAGGAATCAAGCATCCTAGGACCGGTTTCTGGCTATCAGCCGTCTTCCGCCATGGCTTGGCAGTTCAGGCTGGACTGGGGGTGAATGTTTTGCCATTGTGCAACATCCCGTCCATCATCTTGTGTGTTTTGCTGGATCAGTCGGAGAACCACTCTTCACTGTGGACAACAGGGTGAGGAGAGTTTCCTGAAACACAAGAGGAAAGGCCTCGAGAATGTGTTCTGGGGGGCCCTGGTGGAAGTCTGTTTGAAGGTGCGGGGGTTTCCTTCATCACCCTTACATGGGATGGATTCCAAGATATGATGAACCTTGTTGTTGAAATACTCTGCAAGTTTGTTGCACCGTTGGCCAGAGGTGTCTGGGGCAACTCGTGGGGAGCGGGTTTTAGGTAGGTTTTTGATAATATTAAAAGTTTAAAAGCTTCTTTGGGAGAAGAAATGCCTTTTGAACTGCAGCATAGTTGTGTTTTTTGATACGAGCTTTCAGGAATACGTTGATCACCTGCAATATTCAATATTATTAATATAACATTTTGTAATACTTATCTAAGTCTTTCTCACCACAATCTGTGCACTGAGGATGTGTTCACAATCTAAAAAAGGTTAACTGTATATGGTTCTCTTATGATTTCAATACACAGAGGTTCTGATCTCTGTCTCCCTCCCATTTCATTTAAATATGTTGTACACCTCATAGTGTTATGCCAATGATCCGCCCCTCCATTTTTCCAGAAATATTTTTCCACCTCTGACAGCTTCCTTTCCTACAAACTTGACATCATATTTCTATCAAAACAGTGTGTTCTTCACACACATTAACTATTGTAACAGAGTCTATGTAGGCCAATCAGCTAAAACCTTAAATATATTGGAAAGTTTGCAATGTTTTACTGCCATTTCATCATTCATTGAAAGGCCTCTGATCACAGCACCCCCAGAGTTAAGATGTCTCCTCTGCCTGTCCGGCAAACTAATGATGTAACTTAAAAAACAATGCCTTGTACAATTGGCCCTGCACATTTCCACCTTTACAAACTTACATAAGGGTTTATCCTGTTGCTTTTAATCGGATGTTTAAAGTCGACCTACGGACGCTTGCCTCTTTATACTAACAGTCAAATTAAAACCTTGGTTCTTCTGGTAAGCAATCAAGGTTAAGCCAGGTAAACCTCACAAGAAAACTCATTGGGCTTTTTTTAAGGAACAAGATTGTTTGGATATTGTGAACACTGCATCATGGCTGCCATCAAGACTACTACTTTTCTACCCATCAGTGTAACAATCCTATTTTTACAGAGACCCTGAGAACCTTTCCATCAGCATACATAACATATTTGCCTACTGCATATAGTTCAGATGCACAGACATAAAGAAATGTTTAGGAACAATTTACGTGTAAAGAAAATATAAAAAGGACACATTTGTTGAACAGTTAAAAAATATTGTAATAACCATACATCCTGTGTACTTGATATTTCCTCAGTTCCTGGTAAATTAAAGGTACATGTGTAGTCACACCTAGTTATCCAGTTCAAAATGTGTTATAAACTCATCCATGTTAAACAATGTGCAATCTAGAATCTTATTTAATGGGTTTTTCTATTAAAAAAGTGCCTGGCTTTCCAGCTCCTGGCCTGGTTGAAGACAAACAAAGTCGGAATCAAAAATGTTGTAATCTTACATTTTTTAAATTAATATGTGTCCTGTGATATTATTCCATGCATCATTAATCCCTGAAAAATAGATGGAGAGTAATAGTATTGTAAATAAAACAACCAAAAATAGTTAAAATGGTTATAAACTTACACTCATAACGTTGAATTGCTTCCTTTGATACTGATGGCTATTGCTAACCTGTATGTGAACATTTCTTAAGTGTTGACATTTTAATAAACACCATGGCTGTTTTTGGCTGTCCTCTTGCTTGTTGTCACTGAATGTAACAATTGAAGAGGTAGGTCCTTTTTGGCTGACTTCTGGTGCACGTTCTGTGGCATAAACCTTGGATGTGTAAGTTGATTCTTCAGTGCTTTCTTGCTTGAGGTCACTGGATCTATTACTGAAATATTTAAAACAAGTCTTTTACATGGATCTGAAGTGCTATATGGATTTCTTCAAAGCTCAACTTGATTCAGGTAGATTTGATATCCTCCAATATCAGACTTTAATACATTTGATGGAATACGCTCTTCAAACTCGTTCATTGGCTGTAGGTGGTCAATGTTGACTTTTGGAATAATGTTTCCAGATTTGTCTCGAATATCAGCCAATTTTCCTGAAATGTTTTCAACTATGAAAGGTCCAAGAAGAGAAGGATCCACTTTCCCTCCCTTTCTCTGCTCAGACCATTTATTTCTTCACATGACCTTATCTCCAGTTTTTATAGTGGCCTGCAGAACTTGGCAATTTTTTCTTTTTCTGTCTTAACTTTCTCTGCCGCCTTTTTAAAATTCTTTCTTACAACATTTAATATTTTATCATGTGATTGTATGCATTCCGCAATAGTTTCACTTGCTGTCATATTCTCAATGTCTTGATGATTGAGTTGAAAGTGTAAAATAAATAGTAGTTATTAAAGCATACACCTGGAAAGTTCCTTCAAATAACTGACTGTATATACATTGCAGAGTTTGTCTAATCTTATTCAGTGAAAGCCTTGAAATGTTTGCAGCAAAAATAATTTCAACATTTTAATTTAAATCCCAGGTAATCTAATAAAATAAAAGAATAACACAAATAAATGAAATAAAATAACCTCAATTGTTTCAGGAACCTTTGACGGGTATCTTGCCTCTCATCCAAACATAAGGAAATAGGGACTGTATTTTGTAGTAATTCGTTTTTTGGTCCTGAGTCCAAACATAACTGTATCTAAGTACAAATATCAACTTAGCTTTTAATATACTCAATTGGAATGAGCACGATTTAGCTACACTCTTAGTAACAGCACTTAGATGTTCTAACCTTTTTAAATGAACGTAGTTTTCCCTTCCAAATTTGGGCCATAGCGTAGCTGTTGATAATGGAATGGAAGGGCATTTGTAGAGCGCATGGCTACTCGGAAGCATCCCAGCGCTATAACTGACACGGAGGAGACAGAGGGCTAAGGAAACAGCATGGTCTTTAATTGCTTTCGGAAAACCAGTTGGTTGGTGACTGTGCGAAGGTGTAAAGGGAAGGGAGTTCCAGAGTTTTGAGGCGTTATAAGAAAATAGTCGAATGCCACTTCTGGACCTCTTGATCCTAGAGATATCCGCCAGATACAGGTCATCTGATCGGAGATTCCTATTGGCTTTATATGGACGTATCATGGTAGAATTAGTGGGTGGGCCAATTCCCTGCATTGACTTATGTACTAGTCACAAGGCCTTGAATCTAATACATTCCTGCACTGGGAGCCAGTGGAGGGAACGGAGAGCGGGTTTTGCTGACAGTCTATTGGTGGTTCCAGTCAGAAGTCTGGAGGCGCTGTTTTGCATCGATTGGAGTTTATTGACAGCTGAGATGGGGGCGCCTAAATACATAGCATTCCCATAGTCCAGTTTAATAAGGTTTTTATTTTGTTTAAGAAAAATAGTACAGCATAATATAACAGCATGACATAGAACAAAACCAATATGAGATAATCATGAAAGATAAGTGGAGATGAAAAAAGGTTCAGATAAAATATGAAATGGAAGAAAATAGTAGAGAGAAAGAAAGATAAGAAAAGAAAAGAGAAAAAGAGGAAGAGAGAGAAAAAGGAGGGAAAGGTTAGGGAGGGGGATAAGAGGATAAGAAGGTAGAGAAAGGTAGCCAGGTAAGATCAGATTTAATTTTTAAGGCGACAGAAGAAGAAGAAGCAATTGCAATCCTGTGCTCATCACATACAAAATTCCACCATGTATGCACAGACAATTTAGAGTTATCCTTCCAGCAAGACAAAATTACTTTGAAAGCAGTTGCAATGAGAAGATCAAACAATTTAGCGTTATACGAATGTAAGTCCAAAACATCAGATAGGGAACCTAAAAAAATATGCAACGATGAAAATGGTTCAGAGAAATGAAAAATACGCATGCAATATTTCCAAACTGAGTTCCAAAAAGTAAGAACTGATGGGCAATCAAATAAGAGGTGTTTGAGTGTGCCTGGGTGAGAGGAACAGGACCAACAAAGGGGTGAGTAGGAAGGGGAGAATTCTGTTATGCTTACGGGGGTAATAAGAGCTCTATGGTAAAGAAAAAAAAGTGACTGAGTAATACGGGCTGAAATCGAAGTCTTAAACAGTTTAGACCATAAGCGATCCCAAACATCAACAGATAACGAGAAAGATAAATCAGTTTCCCAAACAGTTTCAGTAACGGTTTTAGGCCTAAGGCCAACATTACCTAATAACAGTTTATAAATTAGAGCAGCTTTGGGTATTTGTTGAGTAAACATAGGATATAGAGGAGAGGAAGGAGTAAGGGAAGGAAGGAGATCAAAAGTAGGAAGGGTAGATAGGTGAGATAAAATGGCAGAAGTAATAATGTCAAATTCTTTGCGAAAATGTGCAGGTAAATCAAACATAGTTTGCATTACATCAAATGGAATAATGGATGAATCAGAAAAAAATTGGTACACAAACATAATATCCTTTTCTTTCCAATACTTGAAATAGAAAGATTTACCCTTGTACTTAAGATATTTGTTATACCATACGCTAGAGGAAAGAAAAGTTTGTAGGGGGGACGAGTCTTTCGAGAATATATTGTGCAGTAGAGTATGTGAGTATTTCAGTACAGGGTGTGTAGTCAAGAATGAACAATTTGACATGAAAAGGGATTGTTGGAAAGAAAAATCCTTTAACACGGACCTTTCGACAGCAATCCATCTGGGTAGAGGGGTATCATTGAAATCGAACGCCAACGAGAAGGCTTGTTTTATTAAAAAGGCAGAATGGTACGATTGGAAATCAGGAAAGCGGACCCCACCTTCAGATTTTGGGCGTATAAGTTTATGTAAGGCAATACGAGGTCTTTTATTATTCCACAGAAATTTGGAGCAGATGGAGTTCAGCCGATTGAAATACAATTTAGGGATTTTCACAGGAAGCATGGATACAGTGTATAAAATATGTGGGGAAATCATCATTTTGATGGTGTCTAAACGACCCCACCAGGAAAGGAAAAGAGGAGACCATAATTGAAGGAGCGATTGAATTTTTTGAGTAAGGGAGGTAAAGGTCAGTTTGAGTGTGTCACGCAAAGTAGAGGAGAACCAAATACCCAGGTATTTGATCTTGGAGGGACACCATGCAAAATCAGTCGATGCAAACATATATTGGTAACAAGATGAGTTGAGGGGTAGGACCTCCGTTTTAGAGAGATTAAGTTTATAACCAGAAACAGAGGAGTATATGCGGACTTCTTCTAAAAATGGAGGAAGGGAAGAGACAGGGTTAGCCATGTAGACCAGGACATCATCGGCATAAGCCGAAATTTTTGTCTCAATCGATGACTGTTTGAACCCCTGAATTAGGGGGTTAGAGCGGATTTTAATGAGGAAGGGTTCAAGACAAAGAATAAAGAGTAAAGGGGAAAGAGGACAGCCTTGTCTTGTCCCTCTGGATAAGGGGAAAAATTTTGAGAATTGATTATTAACAAAAACACTAGCACGGGGAGCAGAATAAAGTAGTTTAACTAAGGAAATGAAGTGGGGGCCAAACCCAAACCATTGTAATGCTTTAAACATGAATTTCCAATTAATTCGGTCAAACGCTTTCTCAGCGTCTAGGGATAGGGCAGCTAGAGGGGCTTTGAATCGTTTACTGTGGGAAATAATATTGGCAAAAACACGGGCATTGTCAGCTGCAAGTCTACCTTTCACAAAGCCAACTTGATCGGTTGTGATTAGTAGAGGAATAAGGGATTCGAGGCGGGCCGCTAAAATTTTGGCAAAAATTTTACAATCGTAATTAATAAGGGAGATGGGACGATAGTTTTTACACAGGGAATGGTCTTTGTCAGGTTTGGGGATTATGATTATTAGGGCGTCCAAAAATGAGCCAGATGCTTTAGCATTTGCAATAAAGGAGTTAAAAAGTTGTGAAAGATGGGGGACAAAAATAGAATGCATGTTGGCGTAAAATTCAATTGGGAGACCATCTGGACCAGGGGCTTTCGCTTTCTTGAGGGAGGTAATTGCCTTGAGAATTTCCTGAGGGGTAATTTCAGACTCTAGTTGATGGAATTCGGTAGGGAGAGATGGGGGAGGAGGAAGGTCTTTGAAGAAACGGGAGAGGTCATCATCATCAGGGTGCGTATCATCAGTATACAGGAGTTTATAGTAGTTATGAAAGACTTGTGCAATATCCTCATCAGAGGAGACCGTTGTATTGGTTACTTCATTGAGAATAGAACCAATTGATTTTCGCTCAGATTTAATTTTGAGATAGTTTGCTAGCATTTTCCCCGCTTTATTCTGACCCCCATGAAATTTAGATTTAACCTTCAAGAGGGTGTTGCAAGCTTCAACTGTGGCAATTTGATTGAGTTCAGATTTGGCTTTGATAAGTTGGAGGAGAGCGTCAGGATTCTTGGACGAGAAGTAAGAGTGTTCTAGGGTCTTAATGTTGGAAAGTTGGGCGGTGTATTTGTCACGGTTGAGTTTCTTTTTCCTAGATACATAAGAGATTGTGAAACCTCGTAAAGCCGCTTTAAAAGCATCCCAATTATTTGAAACTGACGTGTCTTGGGGTAAATTGAGGGAGAAGTATTCAGAGATGAAACCTTTAACTTTAGACATAAATACACAATCGGAGAGAAGGAAAGTGTTAAATTTCCAACGATTGAAAGAGGAGGAGGTTTGGGTCAGGTCAAAAGTGGCATAAACAGGTGCATGATCCGAAAGAAAAATAGAACCAATTTCAGATTTCTGAATCGCAGGGAGAAGGGATTTGCTGACTAGAATATAATCAATTCTGGACCTGGTGTGGTGAACATTAGAGTAGAATGTATATTCGAGTGAGTTTGGATGACATGTTTTCCACACATCGAAGAGGGGACGTGAGGCAATGGCTGATTGGAAGGATTTATGTGTCTTATCAGGTTGGAATTTGGAGGAGGATAGTCTATCTGAAAAGGGGTCTAACCATTGGTTAAGGTCGCCAGCTAAGACAATGTTAGGGCAGTCAATGGAGGAAATGAGGATTTTGACATCAGTCCAAAATTTAGGGTCTGGTCGGACAGGACCATAAATATTGAGGAGCACCATAGTTTTGTTTTGTATAGTCACTTTTGACATAACCCAACGACCTTCAACATCCGATTGAGAAGATAGAATTTGAACATCCAAACCTTTACGAAATAATATAGCAACACCTCCTTTTTTGTCAATAGCAGGAGAAAATACAACTTGACCCACCCATGCCCTCCTAAGTTTCAACGATTCGACATCTGTACAATGCGTTTCTTGGAGAAAAGCAATCTGAGCATTTAACTTGGATAAATGGGACAATACCTTTTGACGTTTAACAGGGTTGCCGAGACCACGAACATTCCATGTTACAAAGTTACACATGATGGAAGGCAAGGGAGGAGGGTAACAACTGGGTCCAATACACTGCAGGTAAGGAACTACAAGGAGAGACAATGGAGACAAACATGTTAGAAATGAGAGTCAAATACGAAATATAAACAAAGGCAATACAAATCGGGAAAATATAGAGAAACAATAGACGAGGAAGCATCACAGTCATTAGGAAAAGCGAGGAGGAACAATGAGGAGTACTGGAGTTAGCAATAAGAAAGGAAATAAGTGACACAAAGAAGAGAACGGAACATAAATGAGCAAGGGATAAACATGAATGGCCTGTGAAAAGAAGAAGAAAAAGAAAGGAAAGAAAAAGAAGGAAATAGATAAGAAACAGATCAAGGCAAAGACGCAAGATCTGAGAAAAAAGAGAATACCTAGATAGTAGGAGCATGGAGACGCCCGCGGGAATATAGATAGGATATAATCAAGAAGAAGAAAAGTCGAAGCAAATAATGACAAGAAAGAGACCGGGACAAGGCCACAACAGTCGTCAAGACAGGAGAGAAGTGAATGCAGAAAATAGAAAAGAGTTATTTTCAGTCATTAGTGTCCATCGTGGAAGTAGAGATGGTCAGTAGATACTCTCGAAGCTTCTGTGGATCATCAAAGGTACAGGAACGACCATTGTGGGTTATTTTGCAGAGACAAGGATGTAGGATTCCATATTGAATGCTTAATTCCCTCATACGTGGACGCAGATTGAGGAACTCCTTGCGACGTGCATTCGTAGCATTCGATAAATCCTGGGCTATGAAGATGGTGTGGCCCGACCAAATGAGGCGACGTTTTGCTCTTGCAGCTTTAAGAACAGTCATCAATTCAGTGAATTCCAGAAAAAGCAGGATAATACCTCTGGGTTTGGCCGGGTTAGACGTTGGACGTCCCAAACGATGAGCACGCTGTATGTTTAGAGGGGTAGATTCTGGTTGGAGTTCCAAAAGTTCGTAGAGGAATTTGCGGATGAAGGACACCATATCGCCCTCCCCAAGGGACTCCGGAACACCATAAATACGGAGGTTATTCCGCCTGTTACGATTTTCAAGGTCCTCTGTGTGAAGTTTCAACTGCTGTATCTCCTTTTCAAGAATAGGAATTTTTGTAGAGACATCCTGGACGTCACTGATGCGTTGTTCTAGTTGCAGGACTTTTATTTTCCATGACGACCCATCTGTCTTCTATCTGCTTGAGCTTCTCATTAGTTGCCACCATGAAAGGTTGTAGGCCACGAACCTCTTCTAAAATGGAATCCAGCACGGGGTTCTGAGAGGTGCGAATTGGAGATGGAGGGTCATTCTTAAGGCGTTTTGGTTTGGTTCCGGTGACAGACGCTCTCGCATGGCCTGCGTCCTGAGACATGATGCCAACAGAGGGGCAAACTAGGAGGACCGCAAGAATGGAAGCCACACCGCAATAGTAAAAGTGTTGAGACCCTATATGTAGAGGTATAAGAAGTACTGGAAAAAAGAGGTCCTAGAAGAGGTGACAAGTAGCACTGGAGAAGCAATACCTCAAACCTACATGACAGGCGTCGAGAAGCAGCAAAAATCAATGTTATGCGTAGCCAAAAAACCATCCAGGAATATGGTAGCAAATAAACAGCAGAGTGTCCATGGAATATGGGACCCAAGGGAATTATTTGGTGTTCCACGAAGGATTAATAGCATAGGAAAGGAAGGCATGGAGCATTGCGCAGAGAGCACCACAAAATGGCCGCCGAGAAGTATTGTTAGTAGAAGTAAAGGTGCTGAGGAGAACTCTGGCGCCAACAGTCAAGAAAAAGCAGTGGTAGCATGGTGCGCAGATCTTGGCACATACCTTGTCACACCATGAGCTTTGGTTGCAGCAGACGAGCTGATACGGCGTTAGAGATGCCAGAAAACGGGACTCGAGCGCGGCGGCACAAAATGGCGGCCGTCCGCGTCCCGTAGTGAGTGAAAAAGAAGCAGCGGTGAAAAGATATTAAAGCGGCAATTACAGGCGCCGCTGCTGCTCGCAATACACGGGGACCATGTTCCGCCATGTAGGAAAGCCTTTTGCCGGTCTCCGTGTGCAGGAAAACAGTCGGGATTCCCGCGTCGTCACGGAGCTCACAAAGGCAGCGCCATCACACGCCGGCGCGTAAGCCACGCCCCAACATTCCCATAGTCCAATCTCGAGAGTATGAGTGATTGGACCAGTATTCTCCTAGCCTCAAAGGGGAGGAGAGGCAGAACCTTTCGGGCCATTCTAAGTAGACCATAACAGAGGGCTGCCGTTTTCCAAGCCTGCGTCCTAAGACTCAGGTCCTGGTCCAACCATATACAGAGGCTCATGATTTCTGACTTCTGGACCGGGGCTGGACCCATACTGGGGGGGCACATAGAGCTAGGTTTGAAATTAAGAGTATTACCCAGTATCATGATCTTGGTTTTTCCTCTGTTGAGCTTAAGCTGGGATGCATACATCCAGATTGAAATATCCTCTAGACAGGTATAGAGGGTATGGGTTTTTAGGTCTGCTTGATTTAACCCCACCACCAACTGCGTTTTGTCGGTGTAGGTAATAATCCGGATTCCATGGGGGGCTACTATGGCTGCTAAAGGGTCCATATAAACATTGAAAAGAGTTGGGCTGAGTTGCGGCACACCACTCAGCAGGTGGGTGGGTTTGGATACAATTTTCTCTTCAAAAAGTTGAAAGCTTCTACACACCAGGAAAGAGGATAGCCAATGAAGCGCCGTGCCATCCACTCCTATGCTCCTGAGATGCCGGATCAGAATCCAGTAATTCACCGTATTAAGGGCTTCATTAGGATGGAGGATTTTCCGCATCCTCCGGGCCGGCGGAAGCCACCGCCGGCCCGGAGGATGCGGAAAATCCTCTGTGGACCCACCAAAGACCCACCGCCACATTAGGATGGCTGATGGGTCCTGGTTTCCGTCCGCAGATTTTCCACCGCGGTTGGCTTACAACCGCAGCGGAAAAGCACTAATATGTGGACGGTGCCTCTCAGACACCGTCAGCCAGATTAGGATGGGCTCTGAAACATGCTTTTCCGCTGCGGCTTTTCCGCCGTGGAAAAGCATGTGTAACTTCACTGCGGGGGCCCGTTGCGGGCCCCCTAGGTGAAGGGGGGTGGGGGGTGCACATGGGGGGTACCTATGGTACCCTCCTGCATTTGTATGCAGAAAGCAGCAGGCACCGCGCGGTGCCTACCACTTTCTACATACAAATGCAATGCGTGCATTTTTAACATTGCTGCGGGTGCAGCTTGAAGACGCACCCGCCGAAATGTTACAAATAGAGGATGTGACCGCCAGGGTGGCGGTCACATCCTAATTGCACAGGAGGAAACTCCGCAGCCCATGCGGACGTTCCCTCCTACTCTAAGGTGGCGGACGGACTCAGGTCCGTCCGCCATCATAATGTGCCCCTAAATGTGGTGCCCAGATCTAGGAGCAGTATGGCTGCCAAGCCTCCAGAGTCAAGAATTTGCCTACTTTCCTCTACTACTGCCAGTAATGCAGTGTCGGTAATTTGGCGCTGTCGGAACCCAGTTTGTGAAGAGTGGAGCAGGTTGTGGGTTTCAAGAAATCTAGAGAGGGTCTGATTGACATGTTTCTCTGCAACCTTGCTTATTGCCGGCAAAAGAGATATGGGGCGGTAGTTGCCCAAGTCTGCCAGGTCCAGATTGGGCTTCTTAAGTTGAGCTTTAACCCTCACCCCTTTCCATTTGATGGGAACTATTCCAGTGATCAGTGAGGCATTAATCAGTTTCATCATATTGGGGGCTATTATTGGGGTGACCTGTTTCAGAATATTAAGTGATGCTGGATCAGTGGGAGACAAAACCCACAAGATGATGGACGGAATGTTGCACAAGGGCAAAACATTCACCCCCAGTCACAGATCTGGGTTTAATCCATCATTATTTTGCTCACCAAGCCACCCCAGTTCAGACATGGCCATATGCAAATCAGTCTTGACCCTGTGCCTCATGGGAACAGTCCAGCCTAACTGCCAAGCTATGTCTTTCCTGGACAGGAATCAAGCATCCTAGGACCGGTTTCTGGCTATCAGCCGTCTTACGCCATGGCTTGGCAGTTCAGGCTGGACTGGGGGTGAAAGTTTTGCCATTGTGCAACATCCCGTCCATCATCTTGTGTGTTTTGCTGGATCAGTCGGAGAACCACTCTTTACTGTGGACAACAGGGTGAGGAGAGTTTCCTGAAACACAAGGGGAAAGGCCTCGAGAATGTGTTCTGGGGGGCCCTGGTGGAAGTCTGTCTGAAGGTGCGGGGGTTTGCCTTCATCACCCTTACATGGGATAGATTCCAAGATATGATGAACCTTGTTGTTGAACTACTCTGCAAGTTTGTTGCACCGTTGGCCAGAGGTGTCTGGGGCAATTCGTGGGGAGCGGGTTTTAGGTAGGTTTTTGATAATATTAAAAGTTTAAAAGCTTCTTTGGGAGAAGAAATGCCTTTTGAACTGCAGCATAGTTGTGTTTTTTGATACGAGCTTTCAGGAATACGTTGATCACCTGCAATATTCAATATTATTAATATAACATTTTGTAATACTTATCTAAGTCTTTCTCACCACAATCTGTGCACTGAGGATGTGTTCACAATCTAAAAAAGGTTAACTGTATATGGTTCTCTTATGATTTCAATACACAGAGGTTCTGATCTCTGTCTCCCTCCCATTTCCTTTAAATATGTTGTACACCTCATAGTGTTATGCCAATGATCCGCCCCTCCATTTTTCCAGAAATATTTTTCCACCTCTGACAGCTTCCTTTCCTACAAACTTGACATCATATTTCTATCAAAACAGTGTGTTCTTCACACACATTAACTATTGTAACAGAGTCTATTTGGGCCAATCAGCTAAAACCTTAAATATATTGGAAAGTTTGCAATGTTTTACTGCCATTTCATCATTCATTGAAAGGCCTCTGATCACAGCACCCCCAGAGTTAAGATGTCTCCTCTGCCTGTCCGGCAAACTAATGATTTAACTTTAAAAACAATGCCTTGTACAATTGGCCCTGCACATTTCCACCTTTACAAACTTACATAAGGGTTTATCCTGTTGCTTTTAATCGGATGTTTAAAGTCGACCTACGGACGCTTACCTCTTTATACTAACAGTCAAATTAAAACCTTGGTTCTTCTGGTAAGCAATCAAGGTTAAGCCAGGTAAACCTCACAAGAAAACTCATTGGGCTTTTTCTAAGGAACAAGATTGTTTGGGTATTGTGAACACTGCATCATGGCTGCCATCAAGACTACTACTTTTCTACCCATCAGTGTAACAATCCTATTTTTACAGAGACCCTGAGAACCTTTCCATCAGCATACATAACATATTTGCCTACTGCATATAGTTCAGATGCACAGACATAAAGAAATGTTTAGAAACAATTTACGTGTAAAGAAAATACAGAAAGGACACATTTGTTGAACATTTAAAAAATATTCTAATAACCATACATCCTGTGTACTTGATATTTCCTCAGTTCCTGGTAAATTAAAGGTACATGTGTAGTCACACCTAGTTATCCAGTTCAAAATGTGTTATAAACTCATCCATGTTAAACAATGTGCAATCTAGAATCTTATTTAATGGTTTTTTTATTAAAAAAGTGCCTGGCTTTCCAGCTCCTGGCCTGGTTGAAGACAAACTAAGTCAGAATCAAGAATGTTGTAATCTTACATTTTTTAAATTAATATGTGTCCTGTGATATTATTCCATGCATCATTAATCCCTGAAAAATAGATGGAGAGTAATAGTATTGTAAATAAAACAACCAAAAATAGTTAAAATGGTTATAAACTCACACTCATAACGTTGAATTGCTTCCTTTGATACTGATGGCTATTGCTAACCTGTATGTGAACATTTCTTAAGTGTTGACATTTTAATAAACACCATGGCTGTTTTTGGCTGTCCTCTTGCTTGTTGTCACTGAATGTTACAATTGAAGAGGTAGGTCCTTTTTGGCTGACTTCTGGTGCACGTTCAGTGGCATAAACCTTGGATGTGTAAGTTGATTTTTCATTGCTTTCTTGCTTGAGATCACTGGATCTATTACTGAAATATTTAAAACAAGTCTTTTACATGAATCTGAAGTGCTCTATGGATTTCTTCAAAGCTCAACTTGATTCAGGTAGATTTGATATCCTCCAATATCAGACTTTAATACATTTGATGGAATACGCTCTTCAAACTCGTTCATTGGCTGTAGGTGGTCAATGTTGACTTTTGGAATAATGTTTCCAGATTTGTCTCGAATATCAGCCAATTTTCCTGAAATGTTTTCAACTATGAAAGGTCCAAGAAGAGAAGGATCCACTTTCCCTCCCTTTCTCTGCTCAGACCATTTATTTCTTCACATGACCGTATCTCCAGTTTTTATAGTGGCCTGCAGAACTTGGCGATTTTTTCTTTTTCTGTCTTAACTTTCTCTGCCTGTCTGAAGGTGCGGGGGTTTGCCTTCATCACCCTTACATGGGATGGATTCCAACATATGATGAACCTTGTTGTTGAAATACTCTGCAAGTTTGCTGTACCGGTGGCCAGAGGTGTCTGGGGCAATTCGTGGGGAGCGGGTTTTAAGTAAGTTTTGGATAATAATAAAAGTTTAAAAGCTTCGTTGGGAGAAGAAATGCCTTTTGAACTGCAGCATAGTTGTGTTTTTTGATACGAGCTTTCAGGAATGCGTTTATCACCTGCAGTATTCAATATTATTAATATAACATTTTGTAATACTTATCTAAGTCTTTCTCACCACAATCTGTGCACTTAGGATGTGTTCACAATCTAAAAAAGGTTAACTGTATATGGTTCTCTTATGATTTCAATACACAGAGGTTCTGATCTCTGTCTCCCTCTCATTTCATTTAAATATGTTGTACACCTCATAGTGTTATGCCAATGATCCGCCCCTCCATTGTTCCAGAAATATTTTTCCACCTCTGACAGCTTCCTTTCCTACAAACTTGACATCATATTTCTATCAAAACAGTGTGTTCTTCATACACATTAACTATTGTAACAGAGTCTATGTGGGCCAATCAGCTAAAACCTTAAATATATTGGAAAGTTTTTAATGTTTTACAGCCATTTCATCATTCATTTAAAGGCCTCTGATCACAGCACCCCCAGAGTTAAGATGTCTCCTCTGCCTGTCCGGCAAACTAATGATTTAACTTTAAAAACAATGCCTTGTACAATTGGCCCTGCACATTTCCACCTTTACAACCTTACATAAGGGTTTATCCTGTTGTTTTTAATCGAATGTTTAAGGTCGACCTACGGACTCTTGCCTCTTTATTCTAACAGTCAAATTAAAACCTTGGCTCTTCTGGTGAGCAATCAAGGTTAAGCCAGTCAAACCTCACAAGAAAACTCATTGGGATTTTTTTAAGGACAAGATTGTTTGGGTATTGTGAACATTGCATCATGGCTGCCATCAAGACTACTACTTTTCTACCCATCAGTGTAACAATCCTATTTTTACAGAGAACCTGGGAACCTTTCCATCAGCATACATAACATATTTGCCTACTGCATATAGCTTAGATGCACACAGACATAAAGAAATGTTTAGAAACAATATACATGTAAAGCAAATATAAAAAGGACACATTTGTTGAACAGTTCAAAATATTGTAAGAACCATACATCCTGTGTACTTTATATGTCCTCAGTTCCTGGTAAATTAAAGGTAAATGTGTAGTCACACCTAGTTATCCAATTCAAAATGTGTTATAAACTCATCCATGTTAAACATTGTGCAATCTAGAATCTTATTTAATGGTTTTTCTATTAAAAAAGTGTCTGGCTTTCCAGCTCCTGGCCTGGTTGAAGACAAACAAAGTCGGAATCAAAAATGTTGTAATCTTACATTTTTTAAATTAATATGTGTCCTGTGATATTATTCCATGCATCATTAATCCCTGAAAAGTAGATGGAGAGTAGTAGTATTGTAAATAAAACAACCAAAAATAGTTAAAATGGTTATAAACTTACACTCATAACGTTGAATTGCTTCCTTTGATACTGATGGATATTGCCAACCTGTATGTGAACATTTCTTAAGTGTTGACATTTTAGTAAACACTCTGCGCTATTTTTGGCTGTCCTCTTGCTTGTTGTCACTGAATGTTACATTTGAAGAGGTAGGTCCTTTTTGGCTGACTTCTGGTGCACGCTCAGTGGCATAAACCTTGGATGTGTAAGTTGATTTTTCACTGCTTACTCGTTTGAGGTCACTAGATCTATTACTGAAATCTTTAAAACGGTCTTTTACATGGATCATAAGTGCTCTATTGGATTTCTTCAAAGCTGAACTTGATTCAGGTAGATTTGATATCCTCCAATATCAGACTTTAATACATTTGATGGAATATGCTCTTCAAACTCATTCATTGGCTGTAGGTGTCAATGTTGACTTTTGGAATAATATTTCCAGATTTGTCTAGAATATCAGCCAATTTACCTGAAATGTTTTCAAATATGAAAGGTCCAAGAAGAGAAGGATCTATTTTCCCTCCCTTTCTCTGCTCAGACCGTTTATTTCTTCACATGACCTCAACTTCAGTTTTTATAATGGGCTGCTGAACTTGGTGATTTTTTCTTTTTCTGTCTTAACTTTCTCTGCCGCCTTTTTAAAATTCTTTCTTACAACATTTAATATTTTATCATGTGATTGTATGCATTCCGCAATAGTTTCACTTGCTGTCATATTCTCAATGTCTTGATGATTGAATTGAAAGTGTAAAGTAAATAGTAGTTATTAAAGCATACACCAGGAAAGTTCCTTCAAATAACTGATGGTATATACATTGCAGAGTTTATCGAATTGTATTCAGTGAAAGCCTTGAACTGTTTGCAGCAAAAATGATTTCAACATTTTAATTTAAAACCCAGGTAATCTAATAAAATAAAAGAATAACACAAATAAATTAAATAAAATAACCTCAATTGTTTCAGAAACTTCTGACGGGTATCTTGCCTCTCATCCAAACATAAGGAAATAGGGACTGTATTTTGTAGTAATTCGTTTTTTGGTCCAAACATAACTGTATCTAAGTACAAATAACAAGTTTCTGGTTTATCATCTACCAACTTGCTTAGTGATCTATAAAAGAAATGAGTGTTTGATTTGTGCATAAAACATAACTATATTAGCTTCCCAAATTATAAAATTGTTTAGCTAAGACAATAACAAAACACAATGGTTCAGCACTCCACAATAAGTAATAATAAGTCAATAACTTTTGAAGAATCCGCTCAGTAGGGCTTAAAATTCTTTTATTCTGATTTCTTGATACAAAGCGTAGCCAACGCGTTTCGTCCAGAGGACTTCTTCAGGGCAAAAGTAGTGAAAAAGGATGTCTACTGTTGATTTTTGACGTTCAATTGATATAGTCACGGGTGCGAAGGTTCAAGGATACAGAGTTATATGGGGATGGCCTCCTTATCGATGCATTATCAGTTCGTCCTGTGGTCATTTGTATCAATATGTTTCCATAACAAAGTATTTCTTGGAATAATTCCAGATTGCCGATTTCTCACCCAATCATTGTGGCACTTATGATCCCCTTGTAGTAAATGTCATCATCCTTCACGCGTCACCGTCTGCAGCAAAAGGTCGAATTTGGGGTGAAATCCCTGGTGAGCCTAGGGAAATGTGGCTTCAGGTTCTTGGTACTCATATTTAGTGTACACAGGGGACCAAATTGTAGATAGGTGCAGTCATATTGCCTTGCACCCTTGGAGCTTTTTTTGTTGTTGATTCTAAAAATGTTTGACAATATCGAACGAGAAAATATTTATTGGATAAGGCCTTTTGGTATTTTACTGTATATTAGATTCTGGTGACAGAAGGTGTTTTTTTTATTTTTTTTGTTAGTGGTAATCCTCTTGACATTAAGTATGAGCAGTTAAAAATCTTTTACAAATGCATCAGCCAAACATCCCTCCTTAATTTGCCCTATTAAACTGACTACTGAGAGTAGCAACAAAACTCAGAATGTAATGAGTACATTCACAGACAGAGGTATATGCAGGGCCACTGGAATTATGCAGCACAGGAAAACCAGATTCCGTTGTCAGGGTTGGCTAAAAATATTAGTACAGAACAGGCAGATTTGGTGGTGTAATGCTTCACACTTTATGTTAGTTTTACTTCTACATTTTTAAATCTTACACAGGTTAACATTTTTTAGATGAAGGATTCACCTCATTAGTACCACTTTGACGCCCAAATGTAGAAAGTAGGAACAAAAATGTGACCACAGGCTTTTCACTGCAATACATACTGCTATGTATTTAGCAATGTATGATTTGTTTCAGATACAAAATATTTTGTTTCACTAATCTCTAACCATTATGCATCAAATGGTGGGTTTGGCTCAAATGCGACAAATCCATAATTATGACCTATGACCACAAATTTGCATTATTCCAGTGGCCATGGATACATCCCCTATTAAACAGACCTGCCTGAATATAGAGTCCTATTTGAGAAATCATTTGCGGATGTGTCAATACTGTCACATGGATCACAATGTCTGTAAAACTTTGTGTCTTGTTATTATAGGCAATAATGATAAATATCTCGCGGGCAAAAGAAAATGAGCAATCATTGTTTGCCCTTTGTCTTATTTGCTCAGTAGTTCTGGTTTGCAATCTGGAACCCAGTGGGCTGAATGAGAAAGATATCAAGAAAAACAGCACACTCAAAGTAAAGTATTTGTCACACCCACATTGGAGTAGTGGCTTTACTGTTGCCAATTAATGGTCAAAAGTCAAAGCTATAAAATACATTTAAAAGAATGCAATGGCCAACCTACAATCAGTACCAGCTATAAATAGTCATCAAGGACCATGTTTTTACAAGGGAGCTACTGGTGCTGGAAATGGACACTACAGCCATGGTAAGCTTTTCAGAGACACCAAAGTTTAGTGGAGCATATCATATGGAGAGCTGGTTGCATCTCAACTCTGTCCATGATGGTTGAGGAACATCTCAGCTGTTGGTTCCCAACGGGTCACATTGTACTCCCCAGACTACAGATGGCAGTAGTGCTTATGGTTTTGGTCTTTCTGCACCTTAGAAATACTGTGTGTTTGGAATTGTACATCATATATTTGCGTTTAGATTGTTGAGGAGTGATATTGAGCAACCCCAAACTACATGCAAATCTATACGGACCAAGGATTCCTTTGTATTGTATTTAATTGTACTACAGTGTCTATACAGTGTGTAATACCTCTATGCATGGCACAGAAGCACTTACCTACATGGGCGGCAAACTACACTGTGTTTAGGTGTGTGGTTGTAAGGATGCTATCTGTTTCTCATCTTGCAGGACAAATGTCTCCATGTCATGCATGATGACTATCAACGCAAGGGTATTGTGTTATGGAATGCATCATTTAACTGTATGGTGAATGAGTAAGTGCAAGAAATAGACACACAGTATATGGTTTTCAGTAAGCTGGTGGCTTTAAGCACTTCTGCAGGTCCCTATATGGTATTTCTTAGAATCACATTATACTTGGATAGTTACTGTCTGGTTGTTCATCCTGATATTTTGTTCAAAGTTAATGGCCCAGTACAGTTTGGACCAAGAAGTGGTGGAGAGATATGCTGGGCTGGACCTACTGTCATCCCATAAATGAATGTCACTGTCAAAAGTAAAGAACAGTTTTAGTAGGTAGCTAGTTGAGACCTGCAGGGTGGACTAGACTGTAGTCCCCCAAACAGCTAGGAGTGTGTGGCAGATCTCTTCAGTTATTCCATGCATACTGTTTTGATGATGGCTGCTTAATTGGCTGGTAGAGGACCAGGTGATGGACATGACCAGTAGTAGATATGTCTTACGTGAGTGTAGGAGGACTAAGTAGTATAATAGGGTTATAGGGCAGTCTGTATGAGCTACAGTTGCCCACTGACCACAGTGTATTTTATGTATGAGTTTTAGCGTGTACCAGATGTCTTATGAATGAATGATGTTTTTATAAAAACCAGGCTAGCCATAGGTTAGCTCTTCTTAACTTACCTGGATATATAATGCAGTATGTTGATTGGGTTGTTCCATGAGCTTTAAGTTGTAGATTATCACTGAAGGTGCTATAATCATTCGACTTTTGTCTCAGGGTTGTGGGATGATGTAGTTAACTTGGAAATAGCCATGTTTCCAACTGGTAATTTATGTGTAAATGCTCCTGAATTTCAAATTTTGGCTGGTACTGAGCTCCAGAGCATGGCGGCTTGTACTGAGAAACAAGTCGTCCCATGGAATCTTATTGAAATGCAATATATTCCTCTGTAGGGCAAGCTTGGAGCTCAGTGTCCTGTTTTGTTTGCATTTCTTGATTTTAACTTTTTGTTATGGTTGTCCTTTCCTTGAACATTGCTCTTCCTGTTACCGATATCCAGTGGAGTGAATGGAGGACTGGAGACATGCATTCTAGTCAGTAATGGCAAAGAAGGAGCCTTGTGGTAGCACATTTGTTTGGTTGTATATTGTGGATGATATAACTTGGTGTGCAGAAGTTTAGGCTGTTGGGAAAAGTCAAACTTAGAGATTGCAAGTATAACGATAGCTTAGCACTTTTCTTAGTATCCAGGTATGGGCAGATGTGCCACATTGAGTTCTTTGTGCTTTTGTTGACATGTGGAAGAAATATTAGGTTTTAATTTGTCTCTACCACTAGGCTTCTAACTTCTCTTGATATTGTTGTCGGGGTCTCGCTTTCCTTGGACGATATGGGAGTAGGCTAGTACTTTTTCCATTGCTCAAAAGGCCAAGATCAATATCTTTGTGGTTTTTCAGGTTAAGGTGGTTACGCATTCATGCATTTATGCACAAAGGAATTACTCAAGTGATGTTGAATAATTGTATCAGGTCTGGCAAGGGGATTCGTAGATGCCTAAAAAATTAGATGTGATTGCCACTGAGGAACACCAGTTTGATGAGCTGATGGGAAATGTGTTAGGTATACCACATATTGTGTCTCTGTGGTGAAAACAATGCTTTTTAGTACAATTTCAAGTACCCTGGGATGGTAGAGTCTTATTAGTAGCGTGTGGTGGTGGACAGTTTAAAATGCAGCCAATGGTTCCAGAAGAAAAAGATCAGGTACTCTGTTCCCACTTTGAGTTTTAGGTCATCCAAAATGGATATAATGACTGATTCTGTGCCTCTGCCTGGCTTGAAGCCTTAGTATTGCCCTGATGTACAATAATTTTGTTCTGTAAATTCTGGCAGTTGAGTAAACAGTAATCTTTCAAATATATCTGCTCAGAAAGTGTCATTTGAAAAAAATCTGTAGTTGGTTGGGTCAGGTGAGGTGATGTGTTTTCATTTTGAGGAATTGTCTTAAGTAGGAGGTTTTCATCTCGGATTGGAAAGGTACCTAGTTTCAGGGACATGTAAATGTTTGAGGTACCGGGTTTGAAGGTGATACTTATGGTTGGCTGGGTACCTTGAGCCCAGAGTCAGTCTAATAAAAGACTAAGCGGCCCAGTCCCTACAGCTACTGATCATGCACTAATGTGAGCCAAATTCAAATCCTTGCCTCTGTTCAGCATCCTGTAAACTGCCCTGTACCAAAACAAAAAATGGAAGCCAGCCTGTATGTTCTGAAGTATTATTTTGTCAATGTGCCAGGTTTGTACTGTGAAAAACTGCAAAAAATTAAATGTGGTGTCTTCCTTTTAACCACACGTATCACATCTCGAAGCATTAAGGTCAAAGTACTAGCCTTTGAAGTCAGAAAAAGTTGCTCCTTCAGTGTCTGTTCTGCAAAGTGTGAAGCTCAAAGATTTGTGATCAATCTCAGCTTAACAGCTTCACCAAACTGTCGAAGCCTGACTAATCCTTGACTCAAGCTAGACCATTTTTTTGTTCACTTTAGCAAATGAAAGCACCTTCAAATGTGTGAGCTATACAAAAGCCTCTTAGGTGCTTGATATAATAGCCTAACAAATGTAGGCAAGATACAGTGTGCACATGACAACTGACTTGCCTTTTAGCTCACTAATGGCATTGTTGTCAGGACGCAGGCTGGAATCTTTCACAGTGATGTTTAAAAACTCTGCAGTTAAATAAATGCTGATGAAAGCAGAGATATAACCTAATGTACTAAAGTGACTTGCTTCCGAATTTAAATACATATACTTTTTACATTTTGAATTGTCAATATCTACATCAAAAGGATCTTTAATCCAGTTTTTGCTTTCATCCGGAAGTGGAAAGTACTGAGAAAAACTACCCCGCATATCTTGGAGACGCTGGAGAACAATTTCTAAGACTTTGTTCGATAATTCATCATCAGCAGATTTCAAGAATGTCTTCAGGTTCTGAAAAGAATCAACATTTCTTTGTGTTAAGCAACTAGCCCATAAGTCTAACTTTTTTTTATCATTGCTTCAATCTTGTCTTCAACATAAAAATTGTGATACCTACTCCTTGCAAATTGAAATTGAGTGTATTTAAATGGGTGAAGATGTCTGCCATATATGCCAGCATTGCTAACCAAGTATAGTCATGTAAGCGCTCATCAAGTGCAAATGGAGATTCCAATTCAGTGACGAAAACTCTGATTTCATCTTTTAATTCAAAAAGCCGAGACAAAAATCTACCACGTGACAGCCATCTGACTTCTGTATGCAGCAAAAGCTGATGATGATACCTATGCCCTAGCTTTGATAAAATTTACAATTGTGATTGACTCATTCCAGACCTTTTTTAATTCTTCTGGTATCTTCTTAGTGACTAATGCTTCTCGACGAATGCAGCAATGATCCCATACAACTGAAGGATTAATTTCCCTTATTTGTGCTACAAGTCCAGTTAGTCTCCCAGACATAGCACATGCCCTATCTGTGCTAATTCCTATGCATGTGGACCACTGAATTCCATTTGATGTAAGAAAATCATTGAGTGGTATGTATCAAATAGCGGCAGAACAGTAAATCTTAAAAAATCTTCCCCTAAAAATCATATCTAACGTAACACAGGAGTTGAGATTTATTTGCTCTGTCTGTACTTTCATCTACTTGTAGGCTATAATGCAGACTTTTACAAATTCTTTCGATCAACTGTTCCTTTATGTAGTCTGAAATTATTTCAATTCGCTTTTTTACAGTAGATAATGGCACCAAATTTAAATCTTTTGCTGCTTTTTCTCCAACCATTGCTGTCACCATGGCTTTAGCAGCAGGTATTAGTTCTTCAGCAATTGTATGAGGTTTTCCAAGTTTTGCTATGAGCATGGACACTTCATATGGAGCTTTCAGAGCATTTTCATTAACAGATCCTGTTGCAGTTGTCTTAATTATTTTTCTAATTTGTAGGAGCTCTTGCTCTTTATTCTTGAAGAATTCTGTGGATTTGGTAGCATGGTCTTTATGCTTAGTTTCCAAGTGTCTTTGTAATTTAGAAGGTTTCATAGCCTCATTTGACAACATTTCATATCATAGCATGCATTGTGGTTGTTGTTCATGTTCTGAACCTGAACATGTGAAACCCAGTGATAAATATTCACCATCGTACTTGCGAAAATACCTTCTCTTTTCACTTAACTCCCTTTGTTTTGAGCATGATGGCCCATCATTGATGTCTTCAGTGGATTTTTGCTTAAGGTTCAGCCAGCGATCCAACGTCATAATGTATTTTACGATACCCACAGCTGACAAGTCTATTTAATCACATTTGGTTATGGAATTATTTTCTAGCAAAGCTATTTGGTAAAGCACATAGTAGACCTTCACTACTTTTACCTACTACAGGCTGCCCTCGTCAGTTGTGTCCAGACTACATATGTTTTGACGTTGAGAGATGAAGCTGCACCTGTAAGAAGATTTTACACCTGTATGAGCACTGCTTTCAAGGAAAAGACAAAGGACACTAGCAAATCATATGCATGGATATGGCAATTTTATGTAGATAATTCCATTTGCTCAGTTTAATTAAACATATCTCATTCATTGTGGAAGCAGTCTGTTGATTGCACAGAGAGGTTCGCATGATAGTTTGGGACAATATGAGCAGGGTTGGAGTTAAGGGAGAACACTTCAGAAAGTCATTTTTTATGCTACACACTGGTCGTAACTGTGTTTAGGTTGGGATTAAATTCAAACCAGGATGTCACAGACGCTTCCTATGTGGCTTGCTGGCAGCCATGGCACATGGCATGAACAGCTGATGTGACACCAAGAATAGTTAAATTAAATGCATACAAATACATGCCAACATTTTAGAAGAGGAAAGTGGGTTTAAAAAAAAATATACTTGGGAGAAAGCATTTCCTCCATTTACATCTATAGAAGAAGAGGCAATTTCAGGCAGGAGACAGCCTGAATCAGGTCTAGTGGAATGTATGGATACAGTGGTGTATTTAGCAGTACAAGGCTTCTGTTCTCAGCCATAACAAACACAAGGAGATGATGGACATAGTGCTGAAACTTTTCGGACACCTCTCCCCCCCCCCCCCCCCCCCCCCCCCCCAGTCACAGATCTGGGTTGAATCCATCAGTGGAATGGCATGGTGACCAAAAATACGATGGATTTAGGCCCAGTACTCTGTACTGGGGTGAATGTATGACATTGTTCTGCATTCTGTCCATCGATTGCTGTTTTGCGCTGTTCTCTTTCACTTCCATGAGACTGATAACATAAATAAAAAGGAAACACTTTCTACATGAGTGCACACTCTTTTAACGGATGCATATTTCATCAAGGCAGGGTTGTGTGTCCTGTGGGGGGAAAGTACTCAGTGTATGATGTGACATTGTGATGACAATCACGCTGCACCTGCTTCGGGTACAGTTTTCCGAATGAGGATTACATCATTACACGCATTGATTGCATAATGTGCCATGAATAAATCATTTTAAAATAAACCATTTTAAAATCAATGCAATAATTTGGTCTACACTTGAACTACACTTGCAGCCACACTTTTCATGAAACCAACCCTGACGGTGGGAATCAACCATAATGTCACTGTCACTAGACACTAGCTGATCACTCGTCACACACAAGAAGAATCTTAAAAAGGCTGCTGCTAATTCATAGCTGCCAAGGTTTTAGATTGCTATGTGTGATATTGTCATAAATACAGTGTAATTATCAGTGACATTTCAGCGACTATGAGTGACACTTGCTCACTAGCAAAATAAAGCAATGAAGAGGAGGGAAACATTAATATCAGAAATTACACCAATTTGATCAACATAACAGGCTAGGTTAACTGCTTCAAAGCATAAGAAACAATTGTTAAACAACTCATTTATCAAACTGTACCCAAAATTACGGAAAATAGAACAAGCAGTCTGGAAGACGTTCATAATTTATGATAAATCAGATGAGTGACTCGCAGACTCACTCGATTGACGCTGACCACATGAGCGGTAAGGAGGGCTGCATTGGAAAGCAGAGCGTGGAGGCACTCTTTCACAGCTAGGCTGATAGCATAGTCTCACTGACCTGACAATTTCAGAACACTTTCTTTTGATGAAGGCGACAAGCCAGCTCTGTGGTAAAGATTATGCTCAGGCCTGATGTCACACACACTGTGAGGCATTTTTGGATTAGGATTTGCACATTTACTTTTATTTTAAAAAAAGGTACTGGCACAGGTCTTTACTTTCGCCCACCTCTAGAGTGGACCACATTAATTGGCATGTTTTTTCTGTCACGTTTTACTTTTCAAGTCAGAATAGCGTTTTAACCAAATGCATATTACATTTTCGTGCTAGCCATTTCACTTGTAACATTGAGCTGCCCTGTGCCTGCAGATTTACTGTTTATTATTTTATTTATTTATAAAGTTTTATATAGTGCGAACATGACCACCGGGGGTATCAGAGCGCTTTACAATATATGAGGCAAGAGGGTACATGAAACAACCAAGAGTAACTACAGAGAGGAGACGCATACATGAAATATCACAGCAGGAGAAAATAAACAAAGTGAAAATTACACAGTCACAGGTGTCCGAACATCATCCAGACACATAAGTGTCCAACATGGTAAGCACAGCTAAAATTTCACAGTCAAAAGTGATCACACATTCTCCTGAGTCATAAAATGTCAAGGCCGTAATATACAGGGCAAAAATTCATAGACATGAAAAGGCCGAGCATTCAAATGGTCCAGGCCACCAGGAGGCCACAGATTAACATTTAGGCCACGGCATCAAGTGGTGAGGCCAGATTGAGGTAAGAATTTTTTCATTGGGAGCCTTTTGCTTTCTTTCTTCAAGAGGAACGTGGAAGGATTCGTCCTGAGTTCGGGGGGGGGGGGGGGTTCCAGATGCTTGGAGCCAGACCGAGCAGGCAGAGTTGTAGGTCTTTTTTTTCTTGCATTTATGGGGTTTGAGTAATAGGGTGCTGGCACCTCTGGAGGCTCTCGAACCACATGAGGGCACCAATTTCTGCGCAAGGTATTGCGGAGTCTGGTGGTGAATGGCTTTGTGTGCCATGCATGCGATTTTTAAGTGTATCCGGGTTTCATAAGGCAGCCAATTAAGGGCTAACAAGTCCGTAGAGATATGGTTGATTATATTTGTGCTTAGCAGCAGATTTGAGGGCAGCCCTAAGAGGAGCCATCTTCACTCTGGGGAAGCCACACAGCGTATCACTACCATAGTCCAGCCTTGAAATCATTAGGGCTTGTACTGCAAACTTAAAGTCAGGAGCAGGAAGGTAGGGTTTGAGTTTCTGAGGATGTTGAGTTGGTAGTTCACTCATTTGGTGCACGAACGGATGAGTTTCTGCATGTTTAGGCTTTTGTCTAAGATGATCCCCAGAGAGGATGCCGAATCCACTAGGTGAGGTCTACAATTCAAGGCAGTAATCTGGAACGGCCATTGGTCCATGTCTAGGGATATTTTCTGAGGAGAGATTAGGAGGAACTCAGTTTTTAAAGCATTAAGCTACAGGTGATTGCGTGCCAGCCAGCATTGTGTTTCCAGCAGAATTAAGTTGAGGGATTGAACGTCCTCAGCGGAAGCTATCTTCAGGTAAAGTTGAGTATCGTCCGCATACATATGATAATGAATGTTGGATGATTTCAAGATTTCTGTCAGAGGCTCCATGAACAAGTTAAAGAGTGTGGGAGATAATGCTGACCCTTGTGGAACTCCGAGAGTAACCGGGCCGGGTGAGCTAGGGATTGGTTCACCATGATGCATTGTGATCTATTGTGAAGGTAAGAGGAGAACCAGTTAAGTACAGGCCCAGACAAACCCATCCTGTGTTCCAGGAGGACAGTTAGGTTATCGTGTTTGACCGTATCAAAGGCTGAGGACAGGTTTAGAAGGATCAAAAGGCAGGCCTCGTTATGTCCAACATTCTAAGTTCATCATCTATGATGTGCGTCAAAACTGACTCTGTTCTATGTTCCGCGCGGAAACCAGATTGGCAATGGTCCAGGAGGTGGAAATGATCTTTATGGTTACAGAGTTGGGCGAGCACACATTTCTTCAGGAGCTTTGCCAAGGTGGGGATGTTGGAAATTGGGCGAAACTTATGAAGATTCGTGTGATCTGCAGATGATTTCTTTAGAATCGACTCAATTATCAGAGCATGCCAATACCTCTATTCTAAGTTGGTGTGGCATCCTTTTTTCACCTTATCGCTCCTAACATTCTACAAAAGGAGTGCACGAATATGCCAACAACATTAAAGTAAACAGACTTTGAGAGCAGCAGCACAATAGTAGTCTGTTCACATTGCACAGATACTGACTGAGGAACAAGCAGACAAGTCATAAAGAGCAAATAGGTACAACTTAAGTATAGGCATCATTTTGGTCAAATTATCAGATCTGTAGTTCATGCGGTGCACTGTGACAAGTAACATGAGAGCGGACTGAGAGGGGCATCCGAAGAAAGCGAGTAACCCCGTTCCCATGGCGTCCTAATTCTCCTGACCCACGCTTGTATAGCTGTAAATTAAATAAACACTCACATGCTCATCAGGTGAAGTGCCCTCCTGCTGACCCGAGGTGCTGGAATGCTATTCAGCCTTGAAACAAGAGGCACAGCAGGACTCTGTATGCAGGGCAGAAAGTGGAGACAGGACATTGGGCGGCAAAATGCTCTGGGGCTGGCTGCAAAAGCGAGGGAACACGCACTGCTGTGCGAGCACACGCTACGATAAAATAAGCCAATCACCCTTCAGCTTGCACCTAATGCTGAAATGGTGATTGGCCCGATTTTGTTGTGGTCCCGCCGCCCCTGCACTGTCATTCACAGGACTTGTAGCTCTTGTAGCTCATGGGCACTTCAGTATTTATGATGGAAGGTACTCCAGTCCGGCAGACCCCCTTGGAATGTGTCACGGACCCCTGAGGGTCCGTGGACCACAGTTTGGGAAATTCTGGACTATCATATTTTACTTATGGCATTATTGAGAGTTTGGCAGTCTTGGAGCGGGCTGCCACACTACCCCAGTGCCCTGCTCCAAATCTGCCAAAGCCATAAGGAGAGGCCCCATCAGATTCCAACAGGATTCAAGGTCAGGCAGTCCTGCGGCGGCTGGGTCACAGCGATGCTGTGCTAAGGCCCATATGAAAGCCTTAGCAAGGCACTGCACTGGTATCGACATTGCACCTACCTATGCTATTCTGGAACATCAGGGTGAATGCATCCCCTGGCACAGAGGCAACAGGGGACCCTGGAGGCTCACCGCCATGAAAACTGTGGCAGTGAGGTAACTTGAAAAATGCATGGTGGTGCCGCAGCAGCACCACCAGTATATTGCGGGCTCAGACTGGCTCACCACCACTGAGGGATTGCGGATCTCCGGCTGCAGCAATGGTCAAGTGGCGGTCCGATCACCCAGGTCAGAATTGTGCAATGGACTGCCATAGTCATAATAAGACCCTTAATCTTTGTTGCATGATTTACACGTCAAAGATTTTCAAGGCGAGGCTTGTGAATGATCTTTTACAGCCAGTGCTGTGACTTGGCTCAGCTCTCTATGCTAATGTGTTGGCTCAGCTAATGTTAAGGAAATCCTTTTCTGAGAGGGTACTGAAAGTATGTAGTGGTGGAAAATTTATTTTATCTCTCTCTATGGTGGTTGAGTTACTTATTTGGGTGGTTTTGTCCTTAGGGTAAATGTATGAAAATGTCCTTTTTGTATGGTCCCCCCACACCCTTTGCATTGCAGATGGTTATGACTCTATAAGTGCACTGACGCATGCTGCTCAGGCGCCAGTGTTCTCTCCCTAGAAAAGATGCAGAACATTTGTACTCCCAATTTGCAAGGACATTAACACACTTGTATGTGCCTAATAAAGTGGTACCGAGGGTACCCAGAGCATTGGAGTTAAAGGGGTCACCAGCACCTCAAGAACAATTTGTGCCACGCTGAGTGACCCAAGTAAACAGATGACAGCAGGCGTGACAATGCAGACTGCACCAAAGCGACATTGCCATCACCATGAGTGGCAAAGTCAAAGCAACATCTTTAATATATGGCATGTCACCCCTGAGGTAGGCATTCTACTTTAGGGGCGAGTTCAGGAGGCAAGGTGCAGTATACTAAAGGTGTGGACATATAAGTGCAAGTTCATATGTGCATATAGTAGCCCTTTCTATTAAGGACAACTATAAGTGGTCAGCAATCCTTAGGATAACATGGGCTGGCACCCAGGAACACTTGAGGTCACCAACTTCCTTACAATACCTCCAAATATGGACATGTCTCCTCAACCCATGACATGATTCTAATGTCAGGTTTGATGTGGCATTCTCCCTGGTGTCTTTCTTAGAGACTGCCCCCCTGGTTAGCACAACCTTTGCTTTTGTCTGTCTAGCAGCCTGCAGCTGCCAACGCCTAAACAGGAATAAGAACTCCTGCCAGGCAGTGTGAACAGTCAAAGGAGCCAGAAACAAAGGTCTGACTGGGAAGGAGATGACACCCCTCTCCCTGACAGCATGGCTAATGTAGTGGCACATCAAGGCAGTGAGCTTCAAAGTATTCAGTGCCTTTGATATGCGTGCAGGCTGACACCCAAAGGATGAAGCCATTCTCCCTCTGCCCCCAGCCACATCTGCACTGGGGCAGGCAGAAAAATTAGTTAGTCAGAGGGCATACAGACCCAGAAGGCTAGCCAAACCCCTAGGGTAGGCCAACTGCCCTATACAGCCAAGGAAGGTCTCTGCCATTTTTTAGAAGTGGCAGAATAGAGGATTTTGGGAAGCAAAGATTAACAAATCTCGGTGGTCACCGCTGGGGCAAGCAGCCCGTTGCCCAATTGCACCCACTCCACTAGCACCCTTAAATCTAGGACTCAAGAGCCGCCTCTGTCACCAGAAGTTGAGATCAGTGAAGACTGCTTAGAAGGATGAAAAAGAGATCCAAGTCTTCAATACAGGAGCTGCACATACCACAGGTCAGATACTCTGCACCGGTGACAATGCTCCTGCAACTGCGCAACTGCAACTCGTCCTGGACCAAAGACTGACTCCCTTAGACAGAGGCATCCCTTTCAGAGCAAACTGCAACTCCTGACCCCCTTAGGCTAGTGCCACTAGACCCCTCCAACTGCGGGTAAAAACAACATCCCGGAACCAATGAATTGCTGGCCATTTAGCTCTCCAAGGAATGGCCCAAAAGTAGCTGATCCAGTGAATTGTAGGAAACTTGGTTCTGACCTCCTGGCAAGTCTCAGGTGACTACTGTTTACCCCTGGAACTCTGGACATCAAAGTATCATGTTGCTGACCTTACTGCTACCAAGACTTGTTGGTGACCAATTTGGTAACCTCCCCTTTACTCCAGCAGCAATAAGAGAGAACCATGCAGCACCATCAACTGACCACAGCAATGGGCCTGCTGTTGACCTTTTTGCATCGTTTTTCTCCCCATCACCGTCTAAGCGGTAAGCCTAGATCTGCTGTGGCTCCCAATTTAGCACCAAGGATGGCCAGGACAACTATGCCCCCGGGCCTCCTGGGCCAGATTAAACTGAACTGGGTATTGTGGCTGGGTCTTCGGACCCGCATCACCTTAACCCTGCTTGGGTTTCACGTAATTCGACCTGCAAGTGACCGATTGCCACTAGTACCTTTTTTTTAATAAAAACAATACCTACAGTTAAATGAATATAATTTTGTTTATTTTGGTCTTTAAATGTATAAAACAAAATATGCCTACGTTTTATACATTGGTGCCTAATTTACTTTAAGGTGCGCCAATTACTTACCTTCCAAGTTGGTACTTTAAAATGCTTAACACATGTACCTTTAGTACAACTGCTCTTAACCACACTACCAGGACTGAGCTAAAGATGTATTATTGTGAATCCAAGGACCATCTTTAGGATATCAAGTTAGTGTTACATGGTGAAGCCTTACCACATTATAGTCTACTTTTCCACAGTAATTTTATTTATCTTTTCAATTCTTTAGATCAGTTCTATAGAGATTTTTGGACAGAAATCTTGCAAAAGCAGTGTTTGTTGTTTTGCTCCCTATATTGCGGAAATCTGCTATTATCTTGTGGACTTCCTTAAAAACGCAGTCTGCTTCAGTTTTGCTTGTAATGGTGTTGTCAATTTGTGCATTTGATGACTCTTGTTTAGGCTCTGTAATATTGTGAGTTTGTCATCTTGCATTGTCGAAGGTTGAGTTGTGCTTTCATTTTTTGATGTTGCTTTAATACATGTGGTGTTCTTTATGTGGTTAATCCTGAATTTGGACTTTATTAGTGTCAGCTCGTCCAATGCAGAGGAGACTCATTTGTATAAGGTTGTATTTAAGGTCCGAAATATATTTAGGTCTTCATTCAGTCATCTTTCTGTAGTTAAAGTCAGGTCAAGAGTTATTTCTGGGAGTAGATAAAAAATATTGAAACCTTAGTTTTGTTAATTGATCTTGCACTGAAGAACAAGCATTTTGTTATTGCGTTTCTTTCATTTTGATGTCCTGGTGCTTTGAAGGGGAGGTGTGATCTAGAATGTTAGGAGAACATAGACCTAGGGGATATATTTGTAGGTGGTTTGGGAAGGCAGGTAATAGGGAAAATAGAGTGGTAATATGGTCATTGAATTATTACAGGGCTAGTCCTTTGGGTCATAGAGTCATCACCAATGATAGTCTTTCATGGTCCAAGTCCAACCTTGACCATCAGTTCAAAGCGCATAACATGAGGTTTGGTCATGGACAGCTATGCAGCCTCAGAAAGATTCGAGGCAGGCTCATTTATGCGTACGTCCTTCATGAACACATAGAAACATGGATCCTGCTCTTGTCTGTCTGGTCAAGGCAGCTTGTCTCTAGTCTTTCATGGTCCAAGTCCAACCTTGACCATCAGTTCAAAGCGCATAACATGAGGTTTGGTCATGGACAGCTATGCAGCCTCAGAAAGATTCAAGGCAGCCTCATTTATGCGGACGTCCTTCATAAACACATAGAAACATGGATCCTGCTCTTGTCCGTCTGGTCAAGGCAGCTTGTCTCTTCACAGGATTAAATCATGCATACAGAGTGTAGCACCAAGGCTTTGTCAGTGACCTAGGCTGCATGTCAGCCTTTTGGGCTAAATAGCAAATGTGACTTTTCTGGTCTGACTTCTCCATGCTCGTGCTGCAAAGTGAAGAGGCATATAAGGAAGTGACCCATTAATCAGTTATTTTACTAAGAGTGGAACAGTAGGAAGTCAGGTCCTTTTTATTGGATATTGCATTTTAAAACATCACAATTAAAAATAATCGGAGCAGGGCATACCTTGCTCACAATTTCCGTAGTTGATAGATTAGGGTAGTGGGAGCTAACCTATGGTTATGATATTGCAAAAATCAAAACACATCTTTACCATGCCTGCAAAATAGTCATGGGTCCTCGTAACTCAATACCTAGTGTCATATAGGGCATCCCTCCCCTCTCATGAAAGGGTTGCAAAATACTGCTACGACTCAGGCCCAGACCACCACTCACCTCCAGCCCTAGACCTCTTCTGGTCCAATGTCACCACTCCCCACGCTGCTGCTGTGGCACAGAGGGACAGCTCCTAGGCCTCCGTGTGCACAGCCCATGGCTTAGAGCCCCGGACCCTCAGCCTTCTCCTTAGTCTCCCTTCCTCAGCCATTTTTTTCTCATATTTTCTGTGCTCATTGATTTTTTTTATTTGACCCTCCTGTCCCTTTTGGTCTTATTCGCTCTCTATTTTACCACCTATCGCTTCTTTTCTATTTCTCTTTTCATTTTCCATTCCTCTATTCCCTCGCTGTTGCATCTTTCCCTCCCCCCAACTAGCTCCCCTCCCTCTTCTTCCTGCCACACCGTCAGGCACTGTTCTTTCCCTTGTTGTGCCATTCCTGCAGCTCCCAGCCCCTGCCTTCCCACTTTCCAAACTGCCCCTACCACCTACCAGGGCTACTTAATGGAGGCCTTAGCGAATACGCACACTGGGCATGCCGCTGGCGCGCCAAAGGCAAGCCGCTCTGCGAGCCATCTGCGCCTGGATCACAGCAAGCGGCATGAACCATGGATCTGCAGCCCTCCACTGGTACTACTCCGACTAGATTTGAGTCCTCGACCACAAGAGCCTGGATATCAGCTGCAGCATTGTTTCACCTCGCTCCACAGAAGGGCCCTGTACTGGCCACTATTACCGCTTACCTGCAATACAGGTACCCCCTCGACCACTACCCAGCCACCACCAGACCTGTGATTGCAGCTCCACTGCATGCTGCCCAATGCCCGATCCATGTACAAGCATGCCATGGAAATAAGGGACACCACCCGAATGCCATGTTTTTAATAGAAACCTGGTTCACCCCCTCATTGGCACCCGACATTGCCACCGCAACTCCCCCCAGATACAAGATGAATCACTGCGACCGCCTCAGGAGACACAGCAGATGCATTGACATCATCCACAAGAGCTCCCATAAATTAACCACCTGAAACAACGACACAACACCAATCATGGAACCCCTCAACTTTTAGATCCAACCAGATGCAAAAACCACCATCATAGGTACTCTCATCTACAGACCCCCTGGCCCTAGGGCCAGCTTTTGCAACTCCATCCCGGACTTCATCGCCCTCTTGGCAATTTCACTCCAACCAATACATCCTCCTGGGAGACCTAAACTTCCACCTAGAAGACCCCAACAATGCCAACTCCACCAGCCTCATTTAGAACATGAGCAACATACGCCTCTTTTAGCTGGTTACCACCCCCACGCACAGAGCAGGACACACTCTAGACTCCATCTTCTCCAGCAGCGACGGTCAAGTTCTCCCACATCAACGCCCTGACTTGGATAGACCACAACTTCGTCCACTTTATCTTGACACCCTGAGAGAGGCCCCAACAAGACTTCCCACCCACCCACGCCAAAACTGGAGAAGTATCAGAGAACCCCTCTGGAGGTCCACCCTCAAAGAAGCAAGACCTCTCCCCTCTGACACCCTCAAGATCAGTGTTCACAACTTTTCCAACTGGATCTCCTCAGTCGCCAACACCATCACCCTACAAAGAACACCACCCGCCTCAGACCCGCTAAGCACACTAGTTAATTCACTCCAGAGCTGTTGACCCTCAAACATCACTGTAAGAAGCTGGAGAGATAATGGGGCCCCAGCAAGACCCCCACAAACATTGCCTTCTTGAGATCCACCCTCAACAACTGCCACCTCCGTCTCATAACGGCCAAGGAGGAAGCCCTCACCAGTCGCATTGAGACGACCACCAATTACACTAAGGAATTATTTTTCATCATCATCAGAGAATTCCCCTGCCCCTCCGCTACCGAAAACACGATCCACCGCTCCCAAGCCGTCTGCAACACTCTGGCGGACTACTTTCAATACAAGATATCACTGACATCTACAGCATCTTCAATCCCCAACCCTTAGATGTCTACCACCTCTGGTCGTTCCTTCTCCTACCTCGCTGCCAAGTACAGCAACGACCTCCACCTACGCACTTCACCTTGACTGGAAGACTTCAGAAAGAAGCTCAAGACCTAGCTCTTCGACGGTGTAATAATAAAGAAAACTTACCACAATTGGACAGTTTATAGAAGGGACTTTTAAATCAATGTTTGCAGTTTGGGATTCTGGGCATTATGACACCTAAGGAAATCAGCACAAGAAAAATCTGTTGGAATTTTAAATGTGAAGAAATTAAATAATAAAACACAATATCATGCATTTCTACTCTTTTTACTAATCCAAGAATTACTTACAGGAGACAAACATTGGACATCTATGACATGTTTTTGATGGTAAAGTGTTTTGTGAAAGAGGCAATATCATATACCTATAAAAATAATAACTTTTTTACAGAATGTAAGAGTATGTTAGCAGGGGCACGAAACTATTATGTAGAGGGATCTTCCAAATGTTGGTTCTGTAATACTACATGCTGTATTAGAACTACACACCTCTTGCTTAATTAAACAAAAATGAAAGCAGTACGGATAGATTGATAATGGGGTGAAGCTTAAATTTAATTTCATAAATAACTAAGCTCACAGTTTCCTCCCAGCAATCCTGTCATTAACCAGTCAGTTAACACTCCAAATTGAGAATACATATTCAAAGTTCTTGGAGCTTCTTTAAAGTGAAATGCCATTAGAACAATGACCTCAGGCCACATAAATCAACTGACCTGGCCTTCCTCACACTATCGTAAACATATAAGAAACTGAGGCAGGACACTATATGAAAGCTGTATATTTCGATTAAAGTGAAAATGAATTAAGTAGGTATTTTTCAAATGCCCATGAACAATGGATTTCTTTATATTTTTCACAGTTTTCCTTTTTTTGATACACTGTCCCCTCCAGGCCAAATCAGTTTTGCTCCTTTCCCCTAAGTACCTGTGTAGATCACCTCAGGTTAGCTCATCCCACCACCCCACAATCAATGTTTATTTTTTGTTTTCTTGCTATTTTGTTCTTGGTGTTTTCAAGGCTAGAGCTGATGGTGCGAGACTCCAGCTTAAACAACTCACAGCACTCAATGCTTCAAATGTGAACTTTTTATTGCATACATTTTTAGTTCCTTGTATTCCTGAAGGCCCTGGATCCATTGTCTTCCTTTTGTGTTTTGACTAGTTTTATTAATACTTGTAAATGCACAATTTGGTATTTTACATATGTTTTATTTGGCTGCTTATCAGTTTCTAGCATTACTTTCATCTACTTTTCTTTTAACCCCTTCGGTGCTCATGACGGAACGGTTCCGTCATGAGCGGTCGGTTGGCCTGTGCTCATGACGGAACCATTCCATCATGAGTCCGTTGGCTCAATAGAACCTTCAGCACAGCGCGAGAATTCGTGCCGCGCTGAAGGGGTTAACAGTGGGCACAGTATGAAAACAAATCGACATCTGCATCACAAGCAGCATAGCTAAAGTTAGAATTTTAACTTTGTCCATCATATTTGTTGGTATTATTGCATCCCATAGAGTTTCTGCATTGACAGTGTCGCAGCACCCAACCATTCTCACTCAGTATGTCAACAAGATTTGATGGCACTCAATGTGCAGCCATACAGCATGCAAGTTACTGGTACATCAAAATGACTATGTACACCATGCTATTATTTGGCAGAAATAATGTTCCTACCAGCACCAACTTTGATATTCATATAAGGAGTTGCAGCATCTCACATCTGGTTGTATCCCTAGCAATATTTCCATCAGTTGTAGTATCAATCATCATCGCATAGTTTCAGTCACCAATACACAACCTCCACAAATATCTATTGCACTTGAAAATGCTCTCTCAACAAACATTGCTCAGAAGGCCGCAATTATAGCATATCATGAAGTAAACTGAAAATGCAGATAAACACACCCCATTCCAAATACTAAATTGAATAGCTTAGCAGGAAGTAAAGGAGACCAGTGCTCTCAGACTATGAATGAGATGCTAAACTTTACACATAATAGACATTAGGGGTATAGAGTGAATACGGAGGATTCTCACAACCAACCAAGCTACCTCAACAACACATGAAAGAAATGGACACAAACACATGAGATCTATGATTCAAAAAGAAAACTGCCCAAATAACAACAAGGTGTGAGAATTAGCACACAGGAGAGTGAACCAGAATGTCAACTGACATAATCCCCTAAAGGAATACCCTCCTAATGGGCTAAATTACAAAGCTACGGTTCCAGTATAAAACTGCTAGTGTGACACCTATCAGATGCCTAAGAGCTCTATCCACAACAGACTTAAATAAGCACTGCCAAAGAAAATATATCTTGTTTCTGCTTTGCGTCTGTCTAAAACATTTGCTGCATTGAAAAACAAACCAGATTGTTTTCTCTATATGATACACCAGTGAGAAAACTTGAAAACATATGATTCTGTGTAATTTTAAGATGTATAACAAATCATTAAAATATGAAATGCAAACACTCCATAGGAAGCAGAATGATACACCAAATAGACAATCACAAGATGAGAGTCAAATACTCCCTTCAGCAGAGCAAAAGCCTACTATAGGCTTTATTACTATCTTGTCTTAACTCCGCTGGGAGATGACAGCCCCAGAGGTTCTGGTCACCATCAACCCTAATGATTTTAACAAGAATTGTACGTTGTTGCTGCCACAATGTGGAATAACTCGCAGAACTATGAAAAGTAAATCCATAGCAGAATGTTTTATTTCCTTTTGAAGGGAAAATCATGCTTAAATAACAAAAGTTTAACATATTCTTTGAGGTTTTAATTTTATCATGGAGGGACAGTCGGGTGTAGAGGGATAACCAATTTTTTTTTCCCTTCATCTGGGGGGTGGTGGTGGTAGTGCTTGTTCTTCTCTGCCTATAAAAAAGAATATGGTTAAGTGGAAGCTGGGTGCAGCAGTTTCCAACAGCCCTTGTAGCGCTAAGAAAGTACTGTGGTCTAGTGTCTCAAAGCCTGAAGTTGTATAGTATACATTTTATGACAAAATAATTCCCACCCAAACAGAAGGGCTATATTGGTAACTATGGACCTGATCACAAGTCCGACCTGAACTGTGGTGAAAGCAAGACTCTCCGACTAGAAGTCGCCGGTCCCGCTGCCCGCATTACGATGTGACTGCCTACATGACAGTCACAATATATATATATTGTATTGCGCCATGTGCCGCAGCACATACATACAGGGTCTATAGAGGAGAGCCAGGGGGGAAGGGGGCCTGCCTTTTCATGGCGGGTGAACAGCCATGAAAAGGGACATCCTAATCCCTACACGTCTTTGCAGGGAATAGGAGTCGGACCGCCACCCTGACAGGATCCTTGATCCTGTCGGACGGGCGGTCTTTCCCACGACAGATGAGCTCCGACCGCCTGCATCTCAATACGGTGAATGGACCAATGAGCTGGATGGCGGTGAGACAGCCACCAACATCCTGATTGTGGTGATCCCACCGCCATCCTAACCAGGCCCTACATGTCAAACTAAATCACAGAGTGGAATTGCACATCCCTTAGAGTAAGGATACAGAAGGCACGAGTGAGTGGACAGGATGGTCCACAATTCCCATACAGACTTGCACTAAAGAGGAATTGTGGTTGCAATGCAAGTTATAGAGAACTGGGCAATGGAAAATGAGGCCATCAACTGAACCGGTATATCTAACCTCTTCCATGTTAGATAATATATTTCTGTAACAACCCGTACAGCGACAGTATTTGAGTCTGCCTATAGTATTCAGTAAATGCCCAGCAACTTTTCACTGTTGATGTATAACTCAGTTCCTAGTTTGACAAAAGATTTCCAGTCTCAACGACATTGTAGCCCCTTCTCAAATCTTGAAAATCTGGCCAACTGTAGTGTATAAATTAGTAACCGTAGACATATAGGTACACTGTCAAACCAGACCCAAAGAGCAACAAATAATGTCAGAAAAACTCATATAATTTCAGAAGTAGGCAAGAAAGTTGAAGATTTACAATTGTATGTTTTGGGACAAATTGTGCTTTTTTCATGAAAATAACATGGATTTCACTTTTGAAACACAACTCACTCAAAACTACAACTACCTCAAATACAGAGAACACAGATGGTAATCTTTGTAGCACTGTATTGTTAATTACAAAATGAAAAACGACCTTCAAAATATAGAGGTTTTAAATTATGAACTGAATGATGCCGGATTGATATGCAGAATTAGGATTGATGGAATCTGGGTAAATAATTATGTAAACAAGAAACACTTCACCCCATACTCACACTTGTATGACAGGGTATGACCACTGTTGAACAAACTGATATAAAAGTGACTCTTCAGTACTTGAAAATCTTTGGATTGACAGGTAACATTACTGTTGCTATGTCACATAAATAATAAAATTAATGATTACCTATTTGGAAATATCCAAATTCATACTTGGCCAGTAGTAACGTTGGGAAATAGAGTCACAGGTTTTAACAATGCCACAGTGTGCACCTGGAGCACTGGCATGAAATTTTATAAAAATCTCATTTGCTTCTTCTGTGCTAGAAACAACCTTTGCATTTCTTTTTCGACCATATTTTTCCAATGAATTGGTGATAAAGTTCACCTCCTGTATCAAGAACAACAAAAAAACAATTATGTAAACTTCTTTTGGGTGAAGTCTTGACTTAGGAAAGCTAACATTTAACTCAAAAGGAAAAGTTACATTTAAATAGCAGTAATTTAATTGCATCCTCCCCAACATTCACAAACATTGAAAATAATATAAAATATTTTGAAAGGAAGATGTAAGACATAGAATCATTGTATCTATATCTTTGTTGATAGGGGGGGAAAGTGTTTAAGACTCACCAACCTTTTCCTGCTTCTTTGAAGCTGGGGGACCGGGTTTGAGTCTCGGTAAGGGACGCTCAACATCCCGTGATTCTGGGCAACTCACTTAATCTCCCCATGCCTCACAAAATTATTGTGTCTGTCTGTAATGCAACTAATGCTCATGTAAAGCGATCTGATACCTTCGGGTCAAGTTTGTGCTATTTAAAACTCCCAAAAAAGAAAGACCTGGACAATTAACTTCCATAATAAGTTCCAAGGACACACAAGCAACCTATAGTGATTAGAATCTAAAAGGAAACGCCCCAGTAACAGAGGATATATTCATAATCATGATTTTCTGACGGAAAACGGGGTCTGGAAGAAACCTAGCAATAAATGTGCCATATTTGTCCAAAAGGTATACTAGTGTGCTGCAAGAGAGGCGCCCAACAGCAGCGTCACTAATTAGCGCCAGGAGGCACTTTAAATTCATAGCAGGGCTCCCGCAGCGCAGGATGCGCGCAGGCGTGCCTGGGAAAAAGCCCGGGCCCGTCTGAGGCCGAAGGAGGCAGGGCTGGGCCACCCCATTTGGTTTCCGGATACTGGAGGAACATCAAGGGGCAAGGTAATGTGAGCACCTTGTCATAATTGATGCTATTGTGCTGTTTGAAGGACTAAATTTCCCCGCTAGGGTCAACTAGCCATCCCTGCTACACAATGAGTAAGCGGAAAGGGGTTGCCGGAAATCTGGATGACTTTATTGTAAGGGCTGAGTCACTGCTCACCCATGAGATTCAGTTACCAGAAAGAAGACTGTCCCTGGACCCTGTCGCATTACAGTTACGTCTGCTGCTGGGGGGACCAAGCTGATCTCCTGATACACCTAGAACACTACCAGCAATAGCTGGCCCCAGCACTCTGAGTCCATCCCTGTCATCTTCACCATCCCTGGTCTCTTTTAACACAGGTGCGCCTTCAACCAACACCCGGGGAAATGCTGGTAAATCTGCCAGACACCACAAATTAGCTGTTCACCAGCCAAAAGGAAAAAAAATCTGCTAATACTGCAAATACAAAGCCCAAACCGAAGCCCAAAAACATTAACAATGGGGCACTCACTAGCAGTTCTAAAGCTAACAAGACTGTGAACACAATCTCTACTGCAACACAGACAGATGACATTCTAGAGAATAGTTGTAATGCGGAAGACATGGGTACCGTAACTTTGGACCTTATAAGGGAAGGGTTTGAGTCAAGACTGGAATGCATAAAGAAAGAGATTGCTAAGAATTTTGACGTTCTTTGGGGGAAATTGGCGCATCTGAACTTACTTATGGACAAGCTTAATGGGGGAAAGCTGAAAAAGGTTCCTATTGTTGTAGGGGAGGGGAACCTATGCTTGTAGCGGTTAGTTGCGATAGTGAGGCGCAACCTTTTAGTATCACCCCTCATAGATACTCCCTTAGCTACCCTATTTGCATCTTGCAGGAAGCGAGGAGATGGCATTGTGTTCAACCCTGACCACACAGGCAGAGTCAACCAGGTCACATCAAGGTTAGACACCACAAGTAACCAGAATCCGGCCGTAGGGAGTGCTAATTACAATCAGCCCCACGGGTATTGATATGGTCGCCCATGCCAAAAACACTAGAGAGCGTTTTAGAAATCTAAATACAAATCCTACCACCAATGTCCTGAACTTGCCACCTGCCTCTAGTCCCTATGTGTTAGTCCTGACTGGTGTCCCAAATCTTGATGAGGGCCAGAGAGAGTCGTGGTCAGATCTTCGTAACAAATCTGTAGACTGGCTACCCAAACATAAAAACTTTGATCCCTCCCTAATGGACAAAATCATCATGGTCAGAAGAGTAGGGTGGGTTGGCCAATCAAATAAGAGTATTGACGGCGACTGTATTGTCCTCAATTTCCGCAGAACACAAACGGTCCAATGTTTATTAACCATCAGAGAACAATCCTTCACCGTCACAACAGATATTAGCGCACTTCCCTTAGGCCACTTTTATAAACTGTAAGGAACATGAGTAAGGGGCCCGAAGCACATGTGTCAACAGCTAATAGGTTCCGTGCACTTTCCAGCTTAGACACCCATGACTGACCACTACCGTTGACACCCAATATTCAAGCTCTTGAAGGGCCAAGTCTGGATACAACCCTTAAACCTCATAATATTATAGATAGAGTAGGTATACACGGAGGTAGCAGAGGAGCAGTTTTGAGTGTTCTAAGCTTGAACGTGGCAGGGTTACAAACCAGGCTCAAAAACCAAGATTGGCTGCGCATGATTAAGGAACATGATATAGTCATGTTCCAGGAGACTTGGGAAACAGAAGATTTATATATCGAAGGGTTTCACTGTTTAGTGTGGCAGCCCAAACCCCTAAAATGGGTAGACTGTCAGGTGGTCTGTTTATAGGAATCAATGTGGCCGCAGGTGGCAGTTTTAAGGCTCTTCCAACTTACAGCCAAAATTATCAAGCTGTGTTTTTTAAAATACGAGTCTGTTTAACGTGGTGAATTTTTATAATAACGACTTCCGATCAGTTCTTAATAAGAATTTTATTGGGCTTTTTGATTTTATTTCAAATCTGGACACTCAGTTTAATATGGGGGGCCTTACAGGGGTTTTGTTGGGGGTTGATTTTAATGCCAAATTTACTAGTAAGGTGCATGTCGGGGGGACAGGTTACTCCGGGCAATCTGCTCGCAGGGGTGCTGAACTTGCTCTGCTCTTAAGATCACACAATCTGGTTAATGTTATGGTTTTTGTGGGCAGGCTTAATGCATCTGTCCATACGCAACCAACATTTAGGGGAAGGTGTTGTTGTTCGACGATAGATTTTGTCTTCATTTCCCCCTCACTCGAAGATCAACTAAAGGTTGCAGAAGTCATTGCATCAGATCAAGGGGATCATAACCCTATTAAAATATGGTTGAATTCCGCCCCCAGACCAGCGTTCCAGATCGAACGCGGGGCCTCGAATCCCATTGACTGATAGCCTAAAACTACACTGGAAGGGGGTCGATAGCGGTAAAGTGCTTAAGGAATTAATCAGAGGCAATATGCATCTTATTGATTCCTGCCTGTCACTGCAACCCTTATACACAGAGGTAATTAAGGACTTTACCAAATTATGCCAGGCCACAAAAACTCTTTTATTGAAACCTGTATCCAAAGTGGAGAGAAGCCCAAGGTGGTTTGACCGAGAATGCACACTGGCCAATAGGAAGTTGCCTAGAGCCTTATCAGCCAACCCGAAGTGTGCCTCTGATGTTCAGTTGGCTAGGAAGGATTATAAGGTAGTGATTGCAAATAGGAAGAAGGCCCTCCTGACGGAACGTCGGCCAGCTCAAAAAAAGGTAACATCTTTTGGTCCGCAGTAAGAGACCTTCCATTAATGGGCCAACTATCAACCACGATTAGTTGCAACATTTCCAGTGATGCCTGGGTAAACCATTTCTCGGAAATGTATGCTACTCCACAATCTGGGACAGAACATTACATGCCCAGCATTTTGGACCTCATAGACATTACTATTTTAGAAGTAGAAGCGGCCATCCAGCAGAGCTTAGGGAATAAAGCATCGTGGCCAGATGGATGGACAATTGACCTAATTAAATGGAACCCAGATTTCTGGGCCCCATTGCTTTTGAATGTCTTTAATAGCCTGACTCATGCCACTTTACTTCCTACATGGACCAAGATTATTATAGTACCGTTTTTTTAAAAAGGAGACAGGTCCCAGCCGAGCAATTACAGACCAATATCTCTAATATACAACACCTTAAAAATATTGGGGAGAGTTCTGTACAATAAAATTTTAACCTGGACAGAAGAAAACGACATTCTAGAATCATGCCAGTTAGGATTTCAGAGCAAGGTGGGAACAGTCGAACAATGCCTTATTCTGGTATTTGGGAAATACACCATCGCACGTAGGTCACCGGTTTACATGGCATTCATGGATTTGTCCACAGCTTTTGTCCTTGTTAAAATTGCAAAGCTGTGGACAATCCTTCTGACAGGTGGGTTGGACGAGGCGCTGGTATACTTTTTAGCATATCTCCATAAAGATCTCCAGGCACAGGTGAGGATTGGCATGGGAGGAGAGGTTTCGGGTGTAATTGAAGTAGGAAGGGGGGTAAGACAGAGCTGTGTCCTGGCCCCCCTTCTCTTCATTATTTATATTAATGGGCTGAACAGCCTTCTGAAAACTGTCACCCAAGATGTTCCCAAAATTAACGGGAAATCTATCCCTGTGCTATTATATGCCGCACTCCAAACACTCTGCGCATTTTAGTAAACATTTTTAACAAGTATATGGATAGTCTAGGTCTAAGTGTTAATTTAAAAAAAATGTTTTTAATGTGTAGTGGCCCTGGGAAGCAGGAGTTAGGATCTATTACAGTGGATAGTCAAAAACTGACATGTACGCGTTCATTTGTTTATTTGGGGTTGGTCTTTGCGTGAATGGCTTCTGGAATGAGCATCTAGCCCATTCCAGGAGTAAGTTCTCAAAGGCGACTAATTCAATTCTGAGTCTCCCCCGCCCTAAGAAAACTGGATCCATTTTAGCAATTCAGAAAATGTAAAAGCTACAGTGCATCACTGTGGCTACATATGGTGCTGAGATTTGGGGCACAGCAAACAGTTTACTTATTCAACAGGAAGAAAACAGGTTTTGCAGGAAACTGTTCGCTATCCCAATCTCGACACCACAATACATATGTCACCGAGAACTCAACCTTCATTTCGTGTCTGATTTTATCCGTGCTCGCCCAGCTCTTTTTTGGCTTTCAGTATGGAAGAATCGGGCTACTTCCCTTACACAAGAGATTATCAGTGACTACTTAAAGTGTGATAAAGGGATGGAAATCTCTTGGTTGAGTGGAGTGCAAAAAAGTCTGCGCAGCATCAACAGGGAACACATCTTCTTAGATTCTAGTACTGCCGAAGCTGTTCCCAAAAAGGAATTGAGAGATGCTCTCTTCTCCCTATACAATAAAGAGAGGATTGACTTAGAATCTGCGAAAACATCTGTTCACAACTATATGTCTATCGAACAGTATTGTCACCCTCTGCATATATATCTCACCTTACCTATGAGCCGCTGGGACAGGAACTTATTATGCCGCCTAAGAGCTGGAACTGTCAGATTTGCACTTTGCTTTCCTCTTGGCGATCACCCCAGCCTTAATCAAATACCATATCCCTGCGATGGGAGGAGCAGTCAATCAATTATGCACTTTCTGTTTTTTTTAAGTATTATATTAAATATACCAAGTGGCAATTAAATCCCTATTGTAAAAAAAACGTCCTATTAGTTTGGAAAAGGTCTATCTGTGTATAGCAACCTTGGACTATGCGGATTTGATCTTCCGCATGTGCACTTTTCTTAGAATAGCCATTAGAACACGTAAGTCCATGTTGGATCCCTGAGCTTCCTGTCATAGTCGCAAGATGTTTTAATGGTTTTAGTCATATTCTATCCCAATGAAATTACTTTTAGAGGCAGATCCAATTGTTAATGATTGTGTAATATCGCTGAATATATTTTTACATTGCCATGTGTTCCTAAATTCTCAGATTGTTATAAATTTTATGAACTGAACTGAGAGGCAATCACAACCCTGATTGTAATAGTCGTTTATGTTACACGTGACAACGGTGTATGCACTCAAGCATTTGTTGCAAGCAATTTTGGGCATGAGAAAAAAGGAACACACCAAAGGACATAACAGACCTGGAACCATAGCTTCCCCAGAGATGGCATCATCTGCATTACAATTTCTGGATCTTCGTCCTAAACATCTGTCTCCTACCAATGGACATACTACCTCATATTATATAATTGATCTCAGTAACATAACTCTTCTGTGTGGGGTAATAAACAATATCTACCAACTGACTAAAAATCTCTGGCTGTACGTTTTATTAGAGGTCATCTGTAGAACATTGAATGTCTCGGCCATGGAAGGAATTTTCAACACTCAGGTGTTTAAGGTAATATTTGAAGATCTTCACATCACAGAAGCTCTGTCTTATCCAGAAGAAATGTGAAATTCCCAAACATTCGATGTCCTTAGATGACTAACAAATATTAAGGGCCAATACATTGAGAATGAATTGCCAGGGATAACAATTTATGTTAACTAGTGCAACCGATAGCCCTGTGACATCCACTGAACCTAGCAGATAAATGTGGCAACTGCAGAACTTTAGGACCTGCCTAAACATAGACTTTGGATGGTGTGCAGTTCCAATCATTAGTGCCTCTCTGGTCCCACTAATTGTCAATGGGACTTTCAATTCCTATTACTTCTTTGGCAGCCTAAAACCATACGTGTTATGCTGGTGGCAATTCCAGTTCAATTTATGTATGTCTAATGAATCATGTGGCTGTAACAGTTTTTGATGATTGCCAGGGATGTGGGCTCCATACATAAAGGACAATACATAGATTGAATTTCCTCCGCAATCCTATACTCTATAATTCTTCCTCCATAAACTGAACGTTTTTTCTTTAGGATCTAGCATAAAACTATGCAACATTTTCATAAAAGCAGCCTAGCTCTTCTTTAAAGTACCTGCACTCAAACACATTTTGCCTTACTAAAGCTGTAAAATGTGAATTTACATTTTACCACTCTGCTTACATGAGTGAAGTATATATCCATTGCACGTAATATTAGCAGCACTATTGAATTATAAATTAATATGAAAAACAAGAACAATTAAAAAAAAATAGGCATGAGCGGGAAATCTGTTACGCCCACGGATTTTGCGGATTTTTGGGAAATACGCGAATTTTGCGGATTTCCCGCAAAATCCGCAAAAAAAAAATCCGCGAACGTAACGGGTTCAAAAGTTGAACCCCCACTCATGTAACTATTTTACAATGGCGCCAGCAAGCTGCCAGCACCGTTGTAAAATAGTTACAAAGTTAGCTTGCACAGGAACCACTAGATAAAACGAAGCAGGTGCTGCTTTATTTTATCTAAGTGCTTCCTGTGCAAGCTAACTTTGTAACTATTTTACAACGGCGCTGGCAGCTTGCTGGCGCCATTGTAAAATAGTTACAGCTCACTCAAGGGACCCCTGCGCCCTTCGGGGCGATTGCATTGTAACACACACATGGTCGCTCGAACTAGTTGATGCTCAAATTCAGTGACTCATTCATTAGCCCAAAAACAATCGTGAGCATCGTCGAGGCTGGACAGGTGTTCCTTCTTCCCAAATCTACCGTGGAAAATCAGCTGTGATGCTGGATAGACTTCGCATCCTTGACTTTCACGAGCGCAATACCCGTGCTGTTCCTGTGACCAGGAGCTTCTTTCTCTTCATCTGCTGAACTGATCTTTCTCTGACCTTTTATACACACAAGAGGCACATACATGAGTAGGCACATTGTGTTCGCACGGGTTTCTGCAAGTTCGCGAGCGTTTTGTACAATTTCGCACTTTGCGAAATTGTACAAAACCCTCGCGAACTTGCAGAAACCCGTGCGAACACAAAAAAAAATAATCCGCGAGGATTCGCGGATTTTGCGGATTTTTGCAAATTCGCGGATTGCCAATCCGCAAAATCCGCCCATGCCTAAAAAAAAATTGATGTGACATTTCTCATATCCACTAAAACCCATGATTAGGTAAAGATTATACTGGACGTCACATTCTACATGCATGCATGTTAAATGGATTGTGGGTACCGTAATTTAACTGTCTCAAAGTATCTAACAATACAGTGCCATATTTGTTTTAAAAGGTTCATCATATAGTCATTATTTTAATAAACCAATTTTGTTTATTCGCTAAAACATAAATTAAAACATACCTGACACTTGGAATTTGCTGGCTCCTCTACGAATTACTGACTATTCCTGCTTTGTAGCGCTTGGAGGATAGAGCTTTTTTATCTTGTAGGTGAGAATTACTTGAATTTCGTTTGGATCCATTTTCTACAAAAGTTTTGAAAACATTCATACATCCTTATCTAGCAGCTGGGAGACAACACAGCAATGATATTAAATAGAAAATCAAATTAATGTTATTGGTTGAGGAAAAAGTCGAAATGTAAGGCACACTATCAGGCTACTATTTAATGGACTTGCACCTTATTGATTTTAGAACTATCTTGGCATTCATTTATTTGTTTTCCTTATTTGGTGTGATTATGATACCTGTATACAATAAAAGCAACACAGAATAAAAAAAACATTGTGATATTAATCAAGTAAAAGAAAGCTAATGTTTTAAGGTAAAACAACCACAATATTTCAAATTTAAAATGAAATCTGGGAGCAGGCTCAATGTTTTGGAATAAAATACAATTTTGAAAACCGGAACAAACATTGTTATGCTAAAACGTTCAAAATGTCTTAGGAGACTGTATTTAGTAGTCAGCTGGACAAAAAATATACATTAACAACTATCGTGACTGTAGTCAATTCCTTTACTCAATGTTTAGCATTTGACATGTGTGTGAGTATCCTGGCACAGATAGGCTAGATTGCTTCTAGGAATTTAGCTATAAAATATATCACATAAGACCCAGTGTCTAACCTACAAATACGCACATCTTGATTATGGAAATGTATTCCAAGGTGTCTACACATGGCTTCAATCCAGCATCTCAGTTGTCTGGTGAATGCTGGGCAGAAAAAAAGCAGATGGGCAACTGTCTCCTGGTCTGCTCCACAGGCTGGACACACTAGAGTACTCTCCGGGTGAAATTTCCATTTACATGTAAAAGATAAAAGTTTCAAAGTAGCCAGCCGGAATTTTATATAAAAGAATCTGGTGAATGGTGGATCGATCACATCCAAATAGGTTTCGAACCTTGGCTCACATTTGTGGTACAACAAGATCTCAGATAAGCTACCACTACTAGTTTATGTTGCTACCTTCCTCCACTCATATGCCAAGAAAGCATCTGTGCCCTTTTTAGGTCGCCTACGCAGTACGCATGCGTGGCAGAGGAGACCTTTAGTCATTGTGCAGCTCTTTTTCAAAGCACATACTCGTGCTTGATACAGTATACGCCTTGCGGGAGTGCGCAGCGGCGCGCCACAAGCCCGAGTATGTGCTTTGAAAAAGAGCAGACTGCTCTGTCCAGCATGCGTGCACCACACGCGGGTGCACCCCTCCACTTTCCCTGCTGCAGCGCGAGGTGCGCATGCTTGTTGTTTTAATCTGCTGACTTGTTTGTCTTCCTGGCTCTCCCATCACTTGCCTCAAAACCTCTCTTATCGCCTTCGCCCTAGTTTGTCTCTGCTGTGACTACACACCAGTGCCAGTCCTGGGCACTGTTTCTAACTGCACCCCGCCCACCGCCAGTCTCAAGCACACTGGCCCCAGTGCGGGATACAGACAGGGCCAGGGTGAGCCATGTTTACACGGATCACTAGAGTGCTGGCAGCTCTCACACTGCTTACCAATCGTACACAACTCATATGCTGACTCCTTGCACTTACCAAACTTCGTAGCCTCTTACACAGCCATGGAGTGCCAGCGTACACCACAGTCCAAGAGGGCAGCGCTCACCCGTGGCCTTGCTTCTCCAGATGTCTACCAGTCCCCGCTTTTTATGCTGCCAACAAGAATGACTTTTCACGTTGCTCCGCGGTGGGAGCCTAAGTTCCTTACGAGGCTCACAAGAACAAGCGTCCACTGCCCAAGAGTACCAGCTTCACGATGCACATGTGTCCTCCCCTCTCACACTGTCACTGAGATCCTGCCCCTCACACTGTCCTTGAGGAGCAGACCCTGACACCGCCCATGAGGAGCAGTCTGAAATGCCCATGAGGCCCAACCTCTCACACTGAGTATGAGTCCCAAACTCTTACACTGGGTATAATCCCCAAACTCTCACACTACCTATAAGCCTCAAACTCTCACACTGTGTATAAGTCCAAAACGCTCACATGTCCATGAGTCCCATCCTCTCACACTGCCTATAAGGCCCAAACTCCCAAATACCCACGAATCCCAACCTCTAACTCTGCCCACGAAAGCTGACCTCTCAAATGCCCATACTGTCCAAGATCCTACTTCTCACACCGCCTATGAGTTTCAACCTCTCACAACCACTTTCTTGAGTCCAGACATCTCACACCGGCCATGAGTCCCGACTCTCACACCGGCCATGAGTCCCGGCTTCTCACACCGGCCATGAGTCCCACTTTCTCACCTCTCCCTTACTGTTTAGCCTCTCACACTGTCTCTCAATCAATCAGTGAGTAGGTGCTCTGAGTGTCAGTGCAGTAAACTGCACTTTGTATACGACGGGGAGGCGTTTTAGCTCACAATATAAAATGTCACCAGAGAGGATCTGGTCACTAGATCTAACCATGGCCCCAATGCAAGGAAGCACGGGTCAGCATGCTTTGCCATCATTCACCTGCGGCAGGTGTGACACTCAGAGATAGCAGCTTCAAATTGTTTCCCACCAGCTGCCAGGGTCAGCAGCTCGGCTGCCGGGCTCTTCCGCACTTCCCCAAATCCCCTTCTCAGTGTTTGCAGAGAGAGGTCTACAAAACAAGGGCTAAAGGTCACAGGCGGAACCAGGTGTGAGGACCCTGCTGATGGCTGCACCCATTCTCATGTTTTTGTTTTACTTTGCCCCTCCCCGACCCCACTGCCCAAGTCAGTTAATAAGCGGCACGGAGCCCAGCAGAGATGAAACAAGCATTGGCATAGCCAATAGGTCTCGTTTTTGGGATCTTTTATGTGTTTAGCCATGCAGCAGTTGATGTTGTTGCACCAAGGATATTGTGCTGCATGAGTAAATACTTAAAAGGTTCCAAAAGCAAGACCTATTGGCTATGCCAATGCTTGTTTTATGAAGAAGCCGAGGTGCACTTTGGGCATTTCCAAAGATCAGAAGCACCAAACCAAAAAGTGATTGCTTAACATATATTAGTCAGTTCAGATTCAGTGGTGGTTTTTTGTTTAAATGTAATTCCTGGGTTTTCAGTTCATAAAAGTCAATTATAATTAGGGCTCCCGATTATATGGTATTTATTTTTTTACATTGCCGCCTGTATTTATCCATATTTATATTTGCCCATTTTATCTGTATGTATCCATATTTACTTTAGGTTTTATGAAAAAAATGAAGGTGAAACTGGCATATTTCCACATTTATTTATCTGATAAACATGCACTCATGCTTGAATGCCTGACATGTATCAGTGCTATCAACACCTGTACAAGAGAAATCAATACACTTATATGAAAATATATGCAAATGCCATTATCAACCTTGTATATATCTACTGATGTTTTAACCTCCTTACTGAAATGACTTGTTTTTAACACCTTACCTATCAATCCACTCAGCTGTGGGCATGGCACTAATGGCAGAAGGTATTTTGAATCACTCAAAATGTAACCCAATTTACGTTTTTTATCCATAGCTAAAAATAAACACAAAAATGTTTTTTTGGTCTGTATTTATCTGTAAGTATCAGTAAAAACGAAAAACAGGGAGCCTTATTATAACTGTTATCCTCCTGTTGACTACAGTCCTTATGTTTCTAGGAAATCCAATTCAGGAAGGCAGGCAGCTTATAAGCAATATAAAGATAGACAGCCTCCTAAATCAAATTTGGAGGATATGCAATGGGCCACCCTCTACCCTTATCTCTGTTTTCACTATATCCTACTGGGAGTGAGTGCCTAGTCTAGCCATGCTGGTATCAGATGAGTCTCTAAAGTAGGTTTCATTAACGATAAAGGTTCAAATGTTACACTGTGAAAATTAAACTAAAAAATGTAATGGGGTATATGCATGTGGTAGTTACTTTGAAAGCCAAGTCTGCCATTTTTTTACCCTCTCTCAAGTTATACTTTTTATATATCTTACATGGACTCAGCCTTGTTGTTCGGTACTACAGTCCTATATCCTACTACATCCAACCACTTAGTCTAATGTTATTCAATCGTTTAACCACTACAGTTTTGTACCTAACTCTAAACCACAATGCTTAACACACTTAAACACTAACACTAGCTCTAAAAATACATGCAGCACTAGCATACTGTATTACCTGAAACCCCAAAACATTTCTGTTGTGATAGAAAAGGTCCGCTGTGGCTCTAGAGAGAACCGGCCCAGCTTGTCGTGCATAGTAGAAAGCTGAGTGGGTTTTTGCCTTTTGGACCGAGTACACACAATAACCATGTTTGCACTGAAGACTTCCATTGAGAAGGAAAGTGACCACTAGTGGTCTGGGGGGGCACACCACATGCACCCTCATTGACCTGAGCAGGAGTACGGTCAGCTCCCTAGGCTGCTGAGGATCAGCAGCGGTGCAGTAACAGATTACGGGTAATAGGAAATGCATTTATATCTGTCCAAGCTGCTTGCTCACAACATCCTCAAAGGACAGGAATACAGCATTTGCATGTGTAGCTTCAGTTTGTAACTTAAAGTAAAAAGATTGTGCATAGAGTGTATCAGTTACATGAGGGTTTTTGGCCAAACATAAATCCATTTTAATTTACTGAACCCAAGTGGTTTTTAAAATGGCGGGTCCCAAACAATAATGTAAAATGAAGGACTCCTCCAGAGCATTGCTAAAGTCCTTTGTAGAAGACCAGACTCTAAATTATGAAGGATAAAAGACACAACATTTATTAGATTACAGACATTTCCTTGACCTTCCTTACTATACCAAGATGGGCTAAGACCAGCAGGTCAATAGGTAGTAATGTGGAGTAGCCTTCACTCTTTTGATCCCTTGAATTAGGTATACTGTGACAGGAGACTCCCAACTCTGCCTTACTATACTGCCTACACGTAAAGACAAAGACTATGGCTACACCAGTCAGGAGTAACAAAAAGACAAGATGTGCCCTAAAACTGACCAAAAGCTGGAATATACAAATTCAAGCAGCAACCTTTGCCAGGTTTAAACCTGAAAGTGCACAGTTAAACCAGATAAGATGCCTTGAAGGAAGAAACTGACAATTTAAGAGAGACACTGGATGTGCCCTTGCATGTGGAAGACAACGCCTAAAAGAGGAACTGGGAAGGGAGGAAATAAGCTGCCAGGTCTGCAAACAAACTGCATTTCACAGCCAAAGGGTGATCGTTGGCTATGTTTCCAGGTGGTGTGTGCTGAAGTTGGTGCATATGTCACAATGGGGTATTCAAAGAAAATGAATTTTTTGACAGAGAAAACTAATTGCCTCGATTTCCAGGACACAAAAAAACATAAGTGTGTATGGCAGTACCAAATACCACCCCTGAGGGCTGAAGGAGGTTCTGTGCCATGGACGCAGACCTTATCATCAAAGACATTAATCATTGCCGTGTGTCTGGAAATGAATAAGATCCAACAATGATTAGCATGACCTGAGTGCAAGCTCCACAGGACAGCTACTAGCATGATGTGCACAGCTAATGTGAAGCTAGAATTTCAGTTGTACTAATATCAAAGACAGAATGTAGAGATTTTCATAATATAGAGGTAAGTGTCATTGATCAGTATATCGTTTTTCTACTTCAAACAATAATATTAAAGTTAAAAATATCTGAAAAAGAAGTATTGTAGCATAATATCATTTTAAGTGTTTTAATGTACTCTTTATATAGAAATGTTATACTGTTTACTTTAATATTGAATATTTATCTACTTGTAAATGCTTGTTATAGTATGTGCGTATGCATATATAAATCTATGTAAATATATATATATATATATAATCACTCAAAGACCTCTCCTATAAAAAAGAGGCAGCAGCCCTCCACAACAATATAATCCCTTTTATTTCAACAGCACTGGCAGTCCTAATATACTTCTGTCACCATTGACCTTCTTCAGAGGTGGGCCGGTTTAACATCGCACGAGGGGCAGACGAAAACAACAAGTTAACAACTTGGCTGCTGCGCAAATTCAGTGGGTGCGGCTCGGACGGCCCGGCTGTCGTGCACACACGCCCACCGTGACTCATACGGAAGGGGTTAATCACCACACTTCAAGATACTCGCCCGCTATTGGACGCCCAGATGAGTTGGAAAAGTGCATTCTGGTACTTGCTGTTTACTGTCCCCTTTAATTATACAATCCTCCAGTGGATGATTTCGGAAATTGTGCTGCAATTTTAGGTATGCGGCGCCTTTTGTCAAGCCCACTTTTAAGGCGACTAAGATCCATGCCAAAGTCAGTCTTCGGCGGTGCTGGTGCCCTCCGCTTTCAGCAAGCACAAACCAGGGTTCACTTTTGGGGCACACCAGTAGGTGAGGGGGGGGAAGCACTGACACAGACAACCAAAGTGTGTGAAAAAGCCCGCTTTATTGGAATCAGGTGCACCTACAACAATGTCCCACCTGGCCTGTGCCGAACAAAACTACTGCTCACTAAATAACAACTGCCTGACAGCCCCCCACCCCTAAAGTTAACCCCAACATTGCAACTGAAATACAACACATCCGCTCAGCAACCTACCTCTCTACTGCATGCCACAGTGACCTCCATGACCTCACCCCCGTCTACCTTACAGTCCCAGGCCTCCAGCAAAACCACCCTATCTCCTTAGGAAAGCGCCCCCAGTAACCACACCTGTTCCAGCGACAACACAACTGTAACCCTAACCAGTGCACCATTGACCAACAAAACCCCTCATGACCAGGACCAAACCCCCACCACCCCAGAACCAAAGGGGGAATAAATTTATTGGGAGGGTGGGTGGGACCACGAAACTGCCTACGGCCCTGGCTGCTGTGTCACTGCACCACAAACAGTGTGCAGTGACACAAAATGGCCGGATAAATACCTAGCCAGCCCAAAAGAAGCCCAAGAAGCCCAGCCAGCCCAAAAACGCCAGCTACGGCGAGCCCCGAGTGCCAAGCTTCCTCCCCCCCTCCCCTGGTGCCCCGAACTTCCCCGGGGGGGAGAGCTTCCCGCTGGTCGGCCACCCCCCCCAAATCCCCATTGTGGCACACCAGTAGGTGAGGGGGGAAAGCACTGACACAGACAACCAAAGTGTGTGAAAAAGGCCGCTTTATTGGAATCAGGTGCACCTACAACAATGTCCCACCTGGCCTGTGCCGAACAAGACTACTGCTCACTAAATAACAACTGCCTGACAGCTCCCCACCCCCACCCCTAAAGTTAACCCCAACATTGCAACTGAAATACAACACATCCGCTCAGTATCCTACCCCTCTACTGCATGCCACAGTGACCTCCATGACCTCACCCCCGTCTACCATACAGTCCAATGCCTCCGGCAAAACCACCCTATCTCCTTAGGAAAGCGCCACTCGAACGTCGCTTACGACTTTCGACCCCCCCCAGGACTCCTGCCTCCTGGGATACCAGAGCACCCCCAAAGCCCCATCCAAAGCCTCCTTCAGCTGGACTATGTACAACTCCATGCCATACCTGGACAGGTGAACCCCATCCTCCCGGAAAAAATATATTGCGCCATTATTATTATTAAAAATTTTTTTTTTATAAAGCGCGTAGTCACCCGTGAGTATCCCAGCGCTAAGATCCATACAACTGCGGGTCAGTGGGGGCAGGGGGGGGGGGGGGGGGGGGGGGGGGTCAGGATTTAAGGGAAGAGGTGGGTTTTCAGCCGCTTTCTGAATCGTAGATAGTTAGGTTCTGTTCTCAGGTCGCGGGGTAAGGCGTTCCAGAGGCGTGCGGTGTGGACCGAGAAGCGCCTTCCACCTGTGCGTGTCTTCTTGACTCTGGGAATGATGATGAGATATTCCTGATCGGATCGGAGGGATCTTGGGGCTTTATATGGTTTGATGAATTTTCTTAAGATCGGGGGGCCTTTGTTTTGAAGCAGTCTGTGAGCCAAGCAGAGGGCTTTGAACTTCACTCGTTCTCTTACCGGGAGCCAATTGAGAAGCTTCAAGGCTGGTTTGGCCGGATCCGGGCAGCTGCGTTTTGGATCCTTTAAAGCTTGTTCAAGGTTGCCTCAGGAGCGCCTAGATAGATGGAGTTACTGTAGTCGAGCCTAGATAGTATCAGGCCTTGGATCAACAGTTTTTGAGAGGTGGGAGGAAGAAGGGGCAAGATCTTTCAAATCGATTTGAGGAGCCCAAAGCACGTCCCGGCTACTATTTTTGCTTGTGTTGTAAACGATAGATCTTTTTCGAGCCACACACCCAGGCTTTTAACCTCGGGTTTCGGGTCTGGAGGCAAGCCCAGACAGGGTGGCCAGATGTTCTGTGAAAGGGAGAGCCCCTTCTGACCAAGGAGGAGAATGTCAGTCTTTGAACCGTTGAGTTTCAAAGATGAACTGTTCATCCATCCTTGTATCTGCGTCAGACAGTTGTATAGGTCCGCAGGTTGTTGGCTTGGGTGAGATAGGGACACCACTAGTTGTGTGTCGTCAGCATAGCTGACGATACTCACTCCGAACGGGATGACAACCTCCTCCAATGGGGACATGCAGATATTGAATAATGTGGGGCTCAGGGAAGAGCCCTGAGGCACGCCACATTGGAGGGGTGTTTCGGAGGAGCGGGTGTTATTCTCCCAGATCTGAAAGGAGCGATGACCCAGAAAGGACGATAGCCAGGACAGTGCGGTTCCTTCTACACCGACACTCCTGAGTCGGTGGATAAGGAGTTGGTGGTTGACGGTGTGGAAGTCCGCACTGAGGTCGAGGAGGATCACTGCCACTGATCCTCCCGCGTCTAGAAGTGCTCTGGCCTCCTCCACCGCCACAAGGAGGGTGATGTCGGTGCCCTGCCCTGGGCGGAATCCCATCTGCGAGCTTTTCAGCCGATTATTGATTTCCAAAAATTGTGAAAGTTTTCTATTCACAAGCTTTTTGGCAATCTTACTAGTACCTGGGAGAAGAGAAATTGGCCTGTAGTTGGCCAGGTCCACAGGGTCCAGGGATGTTTTTTTTAGTAGCGCCTTGACGACTGCCGCCTTCCAGTTAGAGGGGACGACTCCCTTTTGCAGTGAGGCATTGATAAGATGGGTGAAGGGGGGAACGATCGTGGGTGCTACTCTCTTGAGGATACGTAGCGGCGCAGGGTCCCTGGGAGATCCGCTTTTGATGTTATTAAGCGTGCTTTCGACCTCTTCGGCAGTCACTTGTCCCCAAGAGGTGAGACAGGGGGAGGTAGGAATATTATTGATCTCTTTTTCCTCGCTCGAGTTTGTGGTTGGGATAGAGTCGAGGATTTTCTGGATCTTCTCCTTGAAGAAGTTAGCTAGTTTATAGCATTTTTCCTCATCTGCCTTGGGGTCTGGTGGGTTTCTAGGTCCGAGGTCTGGGACCTTAAGGAGTTCTTTTAAAATAGTAAAAGATTCCTTGCTGGAGCAAGCGGAATTTTCTCTTCTTTCTTGAAAGAATAAACTTTTGGTCTTGCGAAGGGCGGTTTTATAAATTTGTAATGCGGTGTGGTAGGCGTCCTTCTTTACATTAGACTTATCCTTCCTCCAGGAACGTTCCATTCTCTTGCATTCCTGTCGCAGAGACTTAAGCTCCGGAGTGTACCAAGGAGCGGGGTTCACTCGTTTGGTATGTTTGAGAGTGGTAGTTTTGGGGAGGAGTTTATCCAATGAGGATGTGACCCAGGAATTAAACTGTTCATCGGCAATGACAGGATCAGCAGTGGAGAGGGTAGGTATAGAATCTGAGAGAATAATGGCCCATTCAGCTGGTACAAGAGGGAGGGGGGGTCCAGTAGTGATGTCCGCAATATTGGTAAGGACGGGATCCAAGAGGTGTCCCTTGTCGTGGGTGGGTCCGTTATTGACCAGCCGGATGTTAAATGACATAAGGTCCTGAAGGAGATCAGATGCTATAGAATCTCTGGGGTCTATAAGGTGGAGATTGAGGTCGCCCACGAGGAGGAAGTTAGGGGCGGAAGAAGCTAATTGTGACACCGTATCGATGAGAGCGTTGAGGAATTTCCCTGGTGTACCCGGAGGGCGGTAAATCAACAGTCCTGAGAGGGAGTGTGCCGGAGAAGTTTGGAGGGCGAAATGGCAGCTTTCGCAATCTTCAATGTTGGCGTTGCTGGTTCTACAAACAAGGTGTTCTCTATGGACTATTGCCAGCCCCCCTCCTCTCCCTTTAGGTTTATGCAGGGTTTGAATAAGATAGCCTGGGGGTAGGGCATTGAAAATGTCAGAATCTGAGCTAGCAGAGAGCCAGGTTTCTGTGAGAAACAGTACGTCCAGGCCTTGGTCTTGTATCAGAAGATTGGTTTCATGCGCATGCTTGGGGAGGGAACGGCAGTTAAGGAGGCCCATCTGTAGTCCAGGCTTTCCCGAGATCTGAGCGACTGGGTTACAGCGTGCACAGTTAGTATAGGGTTTACCTTCAACGTGGATATAACGACACTCCTGATTTTTTTTCGGGTGAAGAGCCCGGAGCATGTCACTTGTGTACACCAAACGATCATGAGGCAAATCTGGCAGAGTTCCTGGGCCTGGGTCCGGCTGGGCCCGGACGGGCCCAGACGGGCTTGCCTTAGGCGCGCTGACGGCGCGCCCACTGCGCCCGTCCGCTGCTGGTACGTGAAGTGCACATGTTTTTGTAGGCAGAGTGGGCGTGGCCTCGAGCAAGTGGGCGTTGCCACAGGACCGGCTCACTCGCTGCTGGCGGCATATATTTGGGCGTTTCCCGCTGCAGCGTTTAGCTCTGCTGCAAGGCGGTGAAGGTGGGAATTAAGCCCTCAGTCTTAGTGCAGTCGGGGTGAAAAGGGTAGGATTTACAGTGACAGTTTATCACACACAAAGATTAAGATTCAGCGCAACTTCGTTAAGACAATGCTCCCGGTTGTGCCTCAGGAGTACAATCTAACCAGAGCTTCCAATCAGCTCGGTTTTTGTAGGCGGAGTGGGCGTGACCTCGAGCGAGTGGGCGTGGCGATTGGACCGGCTCACTCGCTGCTCGCGGCAATTATTTGGGTGTTTCCCTCTGCAGCGTTTAGCTCTGCTGCAAGGCGGTGAAGGTGGTAATTAAGCCCCCAGTCTTAGTGCAGTCGGGGTGAAAAAGGTAGGATTTACAGTGACAGTTTATCACACACAAAGATTAAGATTCAGCGCAACTTCGTTAAAACAATGCTCCCGGCTGTGCCTCAAGAGTACAATCTAACCAGAGCTTCCAATCAGCTCGGTTTTTGTAGGCGGAGAGGGCGTGGCCCTGGCCACAGGACCGGCTCACTCGCTGCTGGCGGCAATTATTTGGGTGTTTCCCGCTGCAGCATTTAGCTCTGCTGCTAGGCGGTGAAGGTGGTAATTAAGCCCCCAGTCTTAGTGCAGTCGGGGTGAAAAAGGTAGGATTTACAGTGACAGTTTATCACACACAAAGATTAAAATTCAGCGCAACTTCGTTAAAACAATGCTCCCGGCTGTGCCTCATGAGTACAATCTAACCAGAGCTTCCAATCAGCTCGGTTTTTGTAGGCGGAGTGGGCGTGGCCTCAAGCGAGTGGGCGTGGCCACAGGACCGGCTCACTCGCTGCTGGCGGCAATTATTTGGGCGTTTCCCGCTGCTAGCGCAACTCCGGGTGCTCCATCCTCCCCACCCCCTCCTTGGCACAGAATTCACGCATCTCCTGATTGATCTTCCTCCGTGCCCTGTCTATGGCTCCTGGGCGCTCCGCCCCCCTCCACACCCGCCTGGGAATAAACTCAGACCAGATAATATGGCAGCCCGCCCATTGCTTCTTAATTTCCCTCAGGTCCCTCTTCATCTTTGAGCAGCGCCAACCCCTTGCACTGCACCAAATCGTTCTCGCCCAGATAAATCACCACCACATCCGGGCACACCCCCCCTCTCACCACCGTGTTCAACAAGGGCAATAACTCATGCCAACGCCTACCCCCTTTTCCCCTCCAATGAAAACGGTACAACCCCGCATCCAATCCCAAATTGAATGTCCGATGCCTGTCCCACTCCACCTGTTCTGCCCTCTTGACGAATGAGTGTCCCACAATATATACATTCAGAACAGCCACTTCCGGCCCCGCCACAGCACCTGCAAAGACACACATATCAAAATCGGGAATCACTGTTACAACAACCCCTCTGCCTCCCTCAACAGCACATACGTCCTGTAACAATTCGACTACCACCGACCCAGCCTCTGTATCTCTTCCTTACCCCAACCCCTCTGTGCCGCCTCCGTTGCCGCCCCGATCCGAAAGGAATGCGTCCCGAAAGCCAGAGGGTCCTCACCCATGTACCGCAGGGCGCGCCGCAGAACCCACAAAGCCTGAGACGCCGTCACTCCTTCACCCCCACACCGACCAAAAACCTCCCTCTCCTTCTCGCCACTGCCTGCCATCAACCTCCTACCCCATGCCGCCGGGCACACCCCCCCCCGGCCGCCCGGTCCCAGTACCACCCCCGGCCGCCCGGTCCCAGTACCACCCAAGTCCCGACCCCCCGCTGGTCCGTCTTCGAGCGCTGCAAACGCACCGCCACCTCCTGAGCTCGCACCTCCACATCCCCCACAGCACCCTCCACCTCCCCCTCGCGCCCAGCAACTCCGACACTCGACACGCCCCAAAGAAAAGCCAGGATATCAAGGTAGAAAACCGCACCGCCTCGCCTTCATCCCTGCACAACGCCGGGAGCGCGCCAACTACTCCTTCCAGCAATTCCCCCGTGATGGGACGGCGCTGCCGCACCTTCGCACCCCTTTCTCTCGCCCACCCCTCCAGCAGCCGGGTCCCCAATTCCCCCACCGACGGGGGGTAACCCCACCACAACTTTTCCATGAACGCCACCGCCGACAACTTGCCCGCAATCGACACCCGCGACAGTCCCCTATCCATGAGCGCCAGCATGAACCTTACCACCTGTTCCTCACGCGGCCACCAGTCCCCTTGCCTCACTGCACCTGACTGCAGGAATTCCTCCCACGCTAGCTCGTACGCCTTCCACGAGGACACCGCTACCGATGCCTTCACCAACTGAAAGACCCGGCCTCGCCCACCGACCACAGGTCCTCCGGCACCGGCGTCCTGACTTCCTCTGCCAACGTGGCTAGCCCATGGAACCTCTCCCACTGTGAACGAGACAAGGCATCGGCAATGTCATTGTCCACTCCTCGAACGTGGCGCGCCTGAAACAGTATGTCATTCTCCAAGCAGCGCAAGACAAACACCCTCATCAATTTCAGAACCTGCGGGTCCCGAGCCGACTGCCTGTGCGCCAACGCCCCTGCCGACACTGTGACTGCCACCACCAAAGGGAACAACTCCAAGAACGCAATGCTCCTCACGCCCGCCTGCCAATGCTCCGGCCACTGCTCTGCACTCTATTTCCCCTCCCAATACAGACCGAATCCACCGCCGCCCGTCGCATCCGAGTACATGGTGACGTCCCACTCCCAGCCCTCCGCCGGCGCCATGGGTACACCATTGAACCGTTCCAAGAACGCCCGCCACATGCGCAGATCCTCCTTCATTCCCGCCAAAAGGCGCACATGGTGATGAGGCAAAGTCAAACCGGACAACGCCAAACCCAAGCGCCGGCCTCGCGCAGGCTCCTCTATTAAAGTCCCAGCAGGCCCCGACTGTGGCCTGGCTGCCAGTCTCACTGCCCCACCCCCCCACGGGTGGGGCGGGCTGCAAAGGGGGGCGGCACCAGCGGCAAACCGCTTGCCATGTAAATGGTGCGGCCAAACTTGGCCCCCCCCATCGTCTGCTGGTACAAATCCGAATCCAGCTCCCCCCATTGCGCTTCCGGGTCCGCCGCCATGCGCGCCCGGAATTCCTCGTCGTAGTGGGACCACGCATACCCGCCGTAAGTCACCTGTGCCCTCCGCACCACATTCATGTATTTGAACAGCACGGCGTACCGGTCCGGGAACTTCTCGCAATACACACTTGCGTATATGAGGAACGCCGCTGACCAGTTGTCTAGCGTCAGGGGCACCTTTGGGCGCCTAGCTAACTCCTGCTCTTCTTCCTTCGACCCCTCCTTGGATGTCAACTCCCTGTGTAGAAGCTTCAAGATGTCAATGTACTCCCCTTTCCAGATCTTTTCCCTCGTCGCCGCCGAAAGGTGGGCCCCCCAGCGGCTTGGTCAGCCCCATTTACGGTAACTTACGCACCGGAACCACACAACTCTCCTTTCCTCCCCCCGCCATCTCTTTCTCACCCGCCGCCCGCGCTCGACCCCTCTCCGCCCTGCGCCGCCCGTGCCAACTCCCGCGTACTGCACGTACCGTCCCCGCACCAGCCGCCACCCATCTTCCCCTTCGTCCCCCGTCCCCACTGAAACCTGCACCCAACGCCGCTTGCCACTCCCCGCGCTGTCACCTGCCTTACCTGGCGTCAAGGTCGGCGTCCTTGCTGGATCCCGCCGCCTAACCAGTGGAGCTGAGGGGGCCGTCACTCTGGGCGCTTCTTGCCTTGCTGGCACCTGTAATACACTGCCAACAACATTACAAGCCCCCCCGTCCTCCCGAATCTCTCCTTCCTCCTCCGACTCTCCATCAGCCGGCTCCACACCACCCCCGCCCCCCACTTGGGGTTCCAGCCGGCTCAAACCCGCTCTCTCACGACACACCCGCATCAAATCCATCAAGTCAACACTCACCCTCCCATCCTCCGCACTCGCAGTCAAATCAGAAATATTCGCATCCATCCTCACTCCCCTACCCCCGGCGGCCGTAAAGACCCTTCGGGGAGGGGCCGGCGAAGACTCATCCCGCCTCCATTCGCCGTGGCCATGATTTAAGTCCCTCGCTGGAGCTCGGCCGCCCGCACCAAACAGAGCCGGCCCATCCTCCTGGTGGGTGGGAGCTGCATGCTGCTCCCCCGAGCGCCTCGCTGTCAAGACCACTCTGGCTGCAGTTTACATGAACAGATATTGCAACACAAAAAGCCTTCTTAGACAAAAACCTCTAAAACATCGGCATTGGAAAAAACGTCATGTGGTGTCTGGTCATTTTCTACGACGGTGCTTGCTCAGTATTCGAGCTCAGGGATTGAAAATGGCGAGTGCGTGGCGCCGTGTTAAGCACAGGGGCTGCCGCTCTAGTGTTTGAAGCCACGCGACTCACAGCTGCATGAAGCGCGCGCTTTGATTTCAATCTGCGCACTTCAACTGTATCCTGACCAAGAGCAGCAACGTTTTCCAGAGTTCAGTGTTTATCGAGTTTTCTCAGCAAGGAAAGAATTGTAAACTATCGCATACGCAACGAGGGATTCAAGTAAGGAAACCTTTGTTATTTAAAAACTGTGAACTTTCATCTCGGAATATTTTCCACACGGAGCGGAAACAGATTTGGCACCTGTTTCTTGTCAACATAGTGAAGCGTCAGAGACTGTCTATTGAGTATTTAGTAATTCTCATTGCAACCTACTGGAGAACGGCAATTTAACCCTTCCAAACCTAAGAGTGTCTTTGAACTCGTATTTTTTCTTATTTTCTGGTTACTTAATATGGAACTTCTCAAAACCTCCTTAGTGACAATATTTAACTAGGGCAGTACACAGAAGTCTAAAAGTTGAAGATATATAAAAGGCGTCTGAATCTGTGACAGGTAATTCAATTCCAAAACTTATGTTAAAAAACCCAGGTATAAAACGTATAGGAATGTACTAATGTGTGACATTGTATAGTTACAGTACTACAGATTCAGAGAGTCAAAATCCGATCCTGAGAGAACAGCAATAGCCTATGGTTCTGGGGTAAGACTTATTCATAAGTGATAGTAGAGTATTGCAAGTTAGTATACAGTGTAGTACATGTATTTCTTTCCCTGCAGGGCACAACTCAAGGGCTTGACAGAACCAGAAGAGGTGTCGTATCCATCACCATAGGTTGTCTCTCTCTCTCATTTATTGTTTTATCCACTTCCCCTTTCCCTTCCACTTTAGGGGTTGCTACAACATTTATTGTTGGGCGGCAACTGAGGTGGAGGGGCGTTGGGACCAGCATCGACTCCTGTGGACTACTGGCATCTTGACAGATTGAAGTGCCCCTACGTCCACCTGGGTCGATATGGCTGAGGGGTTGGATTTAAAATCCTTAGCAGAAATATTAGAAGGATTACAAAATCAGTTATCTCAATCAGCTGAAGAGAATAGAGCCCTTAGGGATGAAATAAAACGTTCCCAACAAGAAACTCATCAGGTAAAATTACAAATGGAAAAATTCATGGCGGAGACTACCCCCCTGCCTAGATTAAGTCCTATTAATAGTTCTGCGGCTGAAGCAACTACACAGGTTATACATTCAGTGGCCCCGGTAGTTCCATTAGCTAATCCGGAAAGGTTCAGTGGGGATCCTAATAAGGCCCAAATCTTCCTTACTCAGTGCTCACTGCATTTCTTGTGCAGGTCAGTGGTGTTTAAGGAGGATCATGTTAGAGTCGCTTTCATGCTGTCGTATATGAGTGGTGATGCCGCCGCCTGGTCCATGCCCTTGATCACTCGCAACGATCCTGCCTTGTACGATTTTGAGCGATTTAAGAAGGAGTTTCTGAGGATATTCGACAGAAGAACAGCTAACCAAGCTACAGATAATGAACTTTTGGATATCAAGCAAGGGAATCGCGATTTAATTGCTTACATTGCTCAGTTCAACAGATTGATTGTAGAAACAGACTGGCCTAATGAGAAGCGCTCCGCTATATTTTATCGTGGCCTCAAGGATGATTTAAAGGACGCTCTCGCACAAATTCCTAAGAGACCACAAGAGATTTCAGAGCTAATTGACTTGGTTCTTCAAATAGATCATCGACTGTATGAAAGACGTTCCGAGAAAAGAAAAGATTTTAAACCATTCATACCCCGACTAGATCGAATAAAAACTGAAGGTAACAAGACTGATGCGAATACTAGTGAAGAACCTATGCAAATTGGGTCGATAAGAGGGCCACTGTCCAAAGAGGAGAAAGAAAAGCGCAGGAATAATCAACTATGTCTTTATTGTGGGTCTTCAGGGCATTTTGTGAAGGAATGTCCTAAAAAACCAAAATTCAATCAAGGTTTAAAAGACAGATCCCACCAGTAGAGGTAGTTGCCCTGGTGGGATGTAGCAGTGAGTCAACTCAAGAACCTCAACAATTGATCAACACCTTGCAGTCGTCGGCCCCTCATCTTACCGTCTCTTTTACAGTGAAATTTGGTTCGCATGAGATTAGAGGTGTATCTGTGATTATTGATTCGGGAGCCACGGGAAATTTTTGCGATTTGAACTATGCCAAGGAAATGGGCATTAACTCAATTAAGAAGAAAAACCCAGAAGTCGTGAAAGCAGTTGATGGTACCAACCGCACATCGGGGCCTATTGTGGAAGAAACAGAGACATTGGAGTTGGTGGGAATGCAAGGCCATCGGGAATTTATAAGATTTAATCTTATTGATGCTCCCCAATTTCAATAAATTTTGGGATTGCCATGGTTGTCTGAGCACAACCCCACCATCGATTGGGAGCGTCGCACAGTGAAAATGAATTCTGAACATTGTCAGTTGAACTGTTCCTCTGGAATCAGACCTAAAATAGTGGAATCCCCAGTTTCAACCCTTGCAGTGCTCAGTGCAAGTGCTTGTGTCGTAGGAACTCAGTCAATACCTAAAGAGTATCATGATTTAATTGATGTGTTTGACAAAAGAAATGCAGAGAAATTACCTCCTCATAGGGAGTACGACTGCAAAATTGAACTGGAACCGGGGGCTATATTACCTTGCAGTCGCATCTATGCGTTAACTGAAAACGAGAATCTTTACCTCAAAGAATACTTGGATGAATATTTGAAAATCGGATTCATCAGACCATCTCAGTCACCGGTGTCTTCGCCTCTGTTTTTCCGGCCTAAGAAAGATGGGACTCTTCGTACGTGTATCGATTACAGGGCCTTGAATCAGGTCACGGTGAAGAACCGATATCCCCTGCCTCTAATTTCTCAACTTTTAGATCAAGTAAAAGGGGCTAAGATCTATACCAAGTTAGACCTTCGAGGAGCGTATCATCTGGTAAGAGTGGCAGAGGGTGATGAATGGAAGACGGCGTTCAGGACCAAGTATGGGCTATACGAATACCAGGTGATGCCTTATGGTTTGAGTAATGCTCCCGCAGCCTTTCAGCACTTGGTCAACGATGTCCTACGAGAGTTCTTGGATCGAGTGGCAGTTGTATATATTGACGACATCTTAATTTTCTCCAATTGTATAGAGGAACATGTGGTACATGTACGAGCAGTATTGAAAAGGTTGTTAGAAAATCAATTGTACGTAAAGCTGGAAAAGTGCTTGTTTCATGCGGAACGAGTGGAATTTCTGGGGTTTGTCCTGTCGGCGGATGGCGTGGAGATGGACGATTCCAAGGTTCAAGCCATTCAAGATTGGGCTTCGCCAAAAAGTGTGAAGGAGATACAAAGCTTCATTGGGTTCGCTAATTTCTATCGAAGATTTATTCCCAACTTCTCAGACAAGGTTTCACCTATAACTCAGTTGCTGAAAAAAGGGAAGAAATTTGAATGGTCCAATGAAGCGGAAGTGGCTTTTCAAACCTTAAAAAAGGCCTTTGTGACCGCCCCGGTCTTAATGCACCCAGATCCTGATCAAGAATTTTATGTGGAAACTGATGCTTCAGATTTTGCTACGGGCGGAATTTTGTCACAAAGAGATAAATGCACTGGACAACTTCACCCTGTGGCATACCGCTCAAGGAAATTATCTGAGCCAGAATGCAATTACTCAGTTGCAGACAAAGAGTTGTTGGCAGTCAAAGAGGCATTTCAGGATTGGCGTCACTATTTACTAGGAGCCAAACATTGTGTGACAGTGTTCACTGACCATAGAAACCTACAATTCCTCAAGTCTGCAAAAACACTCACCCCTCGACAACTAAGATGGTCCTTATACTTTTCAGAGTTTGATTTCGTGATCACTTATAAACCTGGAGCTCAAAATGGTAAAGCCGATGCTCTATCTAGAATGAATGTTGCGGCGGAAACTAAGCCTTCACTTCCAGAACCCATCATTCCTATGAACAAAATCATTGGGGCAATCCATTTACAAGAATTCACTGAGGATATCTTAAAAAACCACTCTGATGAACTTAAAAACTGGGCTGATTCAGATGTCAAGAAATCGGTGAATGGTGGTCTACCATTTTATGAAAACAAGTTGTACTTGCCTACCGAGGAAATGCAAGAGAAGGCCATGAGAAGTTGTCATGATGATCGTCTAGCAGGGCATCGTGGAGTAAAGAAAACATTGGAGTTGGTCAAGAGGCATTTTTGGTGGCCAGGCATGGCGGCTCAGATAGGACAGTATGTATCGACTTGTGAACTATGCATTAAGGGTAAACCAAGTAGAAGAGCCCCACAGGGATTATTACAACCCTTGCCCAATGCACCATATCCCTGGCACACAGTGACATTAGACCTAATTGTAGATCTTCCAGCTAGCTTGGGTCATACTGTCATCTTAGTGTTGGTCGATTCATTTTCCAAAATGGGACATTTCATTCCTTTAAAGTCTGTGCCCACAGCCCCGCAGTTAGTGCAGATCTTTAACCAACACGTAGTTAGAGTTCATGGAATTCCAAAGATCATTATTTCCGACAGGGGGTCACAATTTATATCAAAGTTTTGGAAAAAATTTATGCACAGTCTGGGGGTGGACACACGATATTCGACCAGTTTCCATCCTGAAACAGATGGCCAAACGGAGAGGGTAAATCAAGAATTAGAGCAATATCTTAGACTCTATCTGTTGGAACAGGAGGGGAACTGGTCGGAGTTGCTGTGGACCGCAGAATTTGCTTACAATAATGCGGTACATGATTCCACTGGTTACTCACCCTTCTATCTTAATTCAGGCAGACATCCAAATCTGATTGTGGGTAAATTTGATGAGACTGTACCCGAAATCACTAAAGTTATGGCAGACTTAAAGGCATCCTACAATAGGGCTCAAAAGAATCTGAGTAAGGCAAAGGCGTCATATAAAAAACAAGCTGACAAGAAAAGGAGGGTTGGACCAAGTTTTGAGGTGGGTGATCAGGTGTGGTTATCCACTAAACATTTAAGACTAAAAGGGAATAGGAAGTTCCAGCCTAGGTTTATAGGTCCTTTTAAGGTGTCAAAAATCATAAATCCAGTGGTAGTGAAACTTATGCTTCCAAAAACCTTAAAGGTCCATTCAACCTTCCATGTTTCCCTTCTGAAAAAGAACCCAGAAAATGCCAGACTCAAAGAAACTCCTTCACCCATAAGGTTGGAGTCAGGTGAAGAATTTGAAGTTAGTAGGATTTTGGACTCCAAAATAGTAAAAAAGAGATTGTATTACTTGGTGGAATGGAAGGGCTTCGGACCAGAGGAAAGATCTTGGGAGCCATCCACCAATGTACATGCTCCAAGACTGGTAAAAAATTATCACCGGGCATACCCACAGAAACCCAATTTGGGGGAACGCTCTTTGGAGGGAGGTACTGTCAAGACCACTCTGGCTGCAGTTTACATGAACAGATATTGCAACACAAAAAGCCTTCTTAGACAAAAACCTCTAAAACATCGGCATTGGAAAAAACGTCATGTGGTGTCTGGTCATTTTCTACGACGGTGCTTGCTCAGTATTCGAGATCAGGGATTAAAAATGGCGAGTGCGTGGCGCCGTGTTAAGCACAGGGGCTGCCGCTCTAGTGTTTGAAGCCACGCGACTCACAGCTGCATGAAGCGCGCGCTTTGATTTCAATCTGCGCACTTCAACTGTATCCTGACCAAGAGCAGCAACATTTTCCAGAGTTCAGTGTTTATCTAGTTTTCCCAGCAAGGAAAGAATTGTAAACTATCGCATGCGCAACGAGGGATTCAAGTAAGGAAACCTTTGTTATTTAAAAACTGTGAACTTTCATCTCGGAATATTTTCCACACGGTGCGGAAACAGATTTGGCACCTGTTTCTTGTCAACATAGTGAAGCGTCAGAGACTGTCTATTGAGTATTTAGTAATTCTCATTGCAACCTACTGGAGAACGGCAATTTAACCCTTCCAAACCTAAGAGTGTCTTTGAACTCGTATTTTTTCTTATTTTCTGGTTACTTAATATGGAACTTCTCAAAACCTCCTTAGTGACAATATTTAACTAGGGCAGTACACAGAAGTCTAACAGTTGAAGATATATAAAAGGCGTCTGAATCTGTGACAGGTAATTAAATTCCAAAACTTATGTTAAAAAACCCAGGTATAAAACGTATAGGAATGTACTAATGTGTGATATTGTATAATTACAGTACTACAGATTCAGAGAGTCAAAATCCCATCCTGAGAGAACAGCAATAGCCTATGGTTCTGGGGTAAGACTTATTCATAAGTGATAGTAGAGTATTGCAAGTTAGTATACAGTGTAGTACATGTATTTCTTTCCCTGCAGGGCACAACTCAAGGGCTTGACAGAACCAGAAGAGGTGTCTTATCCATCACCATAGGTTGTCTCTCTCTCTCATTTATTGTTTTATCCACTTCCCCTTTCCCTTCCACTTTAGGGGTTGCTACAACATTTATTGTTGGGCGGCAACTGAGGTGGAGGGGCGTTGGGACCAGCATCGACTCCTGTGGACTACTGGCATCTTGACACTCGCAAACAGCTCCTGCCAAGGAAAAAAGGTGGAGTCCAGCATGCCAGGGTGAAAACAACCCCATTCTCCCCCCCACGCGCTGCCCCCTCCCCCACTCCCCCACCTCATAGCCGCTCCCCTCTCCCAACCTGCCGAATGACCTCCGCGCCGCAACGGGATCCCACCGCCCCCTAGGTCCCAACCCCCCTCCCCGGCCCAGCCCCCCGGCCCGCCCCACCCCCCGTAACCCCAACTCGGCCCGCACCCCCCCACGCCCAACTCCCCAGGCCCCCCCCATGCCGCACCCCGCTCCCCTCCCCCTCACCGTAACTCCCCCTTTGCCCGCCACTTCCCCCTGCCCCCCCACTTCCCCCTGCCTCCCCTCCACTACCCCCACCGACCCACCCCCCCCATCCCCGACCCACCCCACCCGCCCGCCGCCTCCGCGCACCCCCCCAGCGCCTCAGGTCTGCCACGCCCCTCCACCTGTCCCCTCCCCCCACCCCTCCCCCGCTGCCCCGGCGACGCCAACCCGCCCCGGCCCCCCTCGCCCCCCCTCCTCCGCTGAGGACGAACTCCAGTCCAGCTCCGTGTCCGCCCCCCCTCCCCCCCACCTCCTCCTCCACATCGGTCTCCTCAATCAATATTGAGGAAACCGCCCCCCCTGACCCCCGTCCCCTCCCCCCAACTGCCCACCTTGCTCTTCGCTCCTCGGCCCGCTCCACCCCCTGCACCGTGTTACCCCACTACCACAGGCCCCTCTCCCCCCTCGGCCCCCCGCACCCCCTCCCCACTGCCCCCACCCTCCCCCAGCAACACTACCTGGGCCCCTCCATCATCCCTAACCCCCCCCTGCCCTCCCAGCTCAGCCACTGCCTCGCGGGCCGCCCCGCCCCCCCCCCCCACCTCCTCAACGAAATCCAGGGCCCGCTTCTTCCCCGCCCTCTTGGTGCCTCCCTTCGCCTTCCCACGCGGCGCTGCCTCCTTGCGCCGTCCTCCGCCCTTCACTCCTCCGCCCCCTCCCCTCCCACCTCGCTGAGCCGGCCGTGGCCCAGACCGAGGCGGCTCACACGCCGCCACAGCCGCAGCTGCGCCGTTGTGGCCTTACCTTGAGGTCGGTCCGCACGATGTCCATGCGGCCCACCTCGCTCAACAGCCGCAGAGCCTCGGCCACCCGCGGATCAGAGCACTCCGCCATCACGCCCCAGCAATAAGCCGCCTCACACAAAGCGCACGACCATGCTCACCGCACGCCCCAGCTACCGCCTCTGCAATCGACCAAGGAATCACGGAAATGCCGACAGTCCGCCTCGCAATCAGCGCAAAAACACCACGAAAGACCATGAAACTGCCTACGGCCCTGGCTGCTGTGTCACTGCACCACAAACAGTGTGCAGTGACACAAAATGGCCGGATAAATACCTAGCCTGCCCAAAACCCCTCCCCTGGTGCCTCAAACTTCCCCGGGGGGGAGAGCCTCCCGCTGGTCGGCCATCCCCCCAAATCCCCATTGGGCAGGTCCAGCGCTCTTGCCGGCGGTGCTTGCTGAAGGATGAACCACGCCGTTTAACATCAATCTAAGACCTCTCCCTATAAAAAGAGACAGCAGCACTCCTCAACGACCTTTTATTTCAACAGCACCGGCAGTCCTAATATATTTGGGTCACCAATGACCTTCTTCAGAAGTGAGCCGGTTTAACATTGCACGAGGGGCAGATGAAAACAAGTTAATCACCACACTTTAAAATACTCGCCCCCTATTGGACGCCCTGATAGGTTGGAAAAGTGCATTCTGGTACTTGCTGTTTACTGTCCCCTTTAATTATACAATCCTCCAGTTGATGATGTCGGAAATTGTGCTGCAATTTCAGGTATGTTGCGTCTTTTGTCAAGCCCACTTCTAAGGTGACTAAGATCCATGCTGAAGTCAGTCTTCTGTGGCGCCATTGCCCTCCTCTTTCCTCGAGCACAAACCAGGGTTCACTTTCAGGCAGGTCTAGCGCTCTTGCTGGCGGTGCTTGCTGACGGCTGACCCACACGGTTTAACATCACTCAAAGACCTCTCCTGTAATTTGTAAATATTTTTTGGTTTATTTATTTTTAGGGAGGGTTGATTATTTTGGGGTTTGGGATGGATGTTGCACTAAGTTACCAATATTTTTTTAGGTCACAGGTGTGGGTACTATACCAGTTTAGTGATTTTTTTTTTCCGAGGATGGATGGGTATTGCACTGAGTTTCTGATTCGTTTTTTAGAGTGCAGAAAGTGGTCTGCGCTGAGTTACTGATTATTTTATAGGGCACTATGATGGTTGTTGCACTAGCTTACTGGTTAGATTTTGGGACACAGGGGTGAGTATAGCACAAGTGTAGTCATTAGTTTTAGGGAACAGAAATAGGTGTTGCAGAGTGTGGCTGATTGTGTTTTTTGGGCGCTGGGGTAGCTGTTGCACCACGTTAGCGATTATGGGGGTGAACCTGTTTTAATGTTTAGCATTTTTAGAGCAATATACTGGCATTGGAGACACTCACCTGATTATGCTTGCCCATGCTCACTAAACGCAAATAAACACCAAAATCAGCTGGGCTGCTGCAGGATTAATATAATAATGTATACTTGTTGGGCCGTGTAAGGAAGAAAACCAGACATAATAATGATTCCCATGTCACGAGCTGGCTTAGCTGGGCACATGGCTACCAAAAGGACAGAAAGGTACAATGCACCTGGAACAGCAGGAAGGAGGAAATATTGCCCTTGGGACTTGGGGCCTGATTATGAGTTTAGTGGTCCGTAGGACCGCCAAACTCACGGTGGAGGTGTGGTGGTGGTCAGGAACAGGTGCACCAGCCGTCCGGCTGCTGTATTACAAATACGTCAGTTGGACCTCCAGGGAACCACCGCAACCGCCAGGGATCCGCAATACCTGGCAGTCTTGAGGCATTCTGGGGAAGCTACATGCTTGCCAGTGCTTCTGCAGTACCACCAAGAAGAATATTACGAGTTTCTCTAACCCCAGCCTTTACATGGCAGTTAGCCCACTATGAAAAGGCCTTGGGGAAACAAAGGGAGCCCTGCATAGCTCCTGTTGCTACTGTGCACTGGGATGCATGAAGGGGGCACATGTTATACCCCCCTTTCTGCATGCACCCCTTTCCTGCCTTGCATGGACTGCACGATCCATGCCTCGCTGGAACAGCCTTAGGCACTCCCGTTGTGGTGCCTATTCAATAGGCACAGCAATAGGACTGCTGCATCGCCCACCCGCCCGACAACAAGGAAACTCGCAATCTGGTGAGTGGGCAGCAGTCGACTTTGGCGGTTTTGCATATGGCGCTGGCGTGGCGGCCTGCTCCTAGACCCTCAAAGTCATAATCTGTGCTTACAATTCTTGGCACAGATAATAAATGCTCACAGGCTCTACCTGTGAATTTTTGCCACACCATCACCCATGAAAGGCTATAGGCCTGAATCATAATGACTATCCAGTAACTTATTGTGATTATTATACAACATATTGTTCTGCCAATTGAAGTGGTCTTTAGTTACTATTTATGGTATTATGTCAGTGCTTACAATTCTTGGCACAGATAATACATGCTCACAGGCTCTACCTAGGAACATTTTCCAACCCATCACCGCAGAAGGGCTATCGGCCTGAATCATAATGACCATCCAGTAACTTATCATGATTATTATACAAGATATTGTTTTGCCAATTGAAGTGGTCTTTAGTGGTCTTTAGTTGCTATTTATGGTATTATATTGTGCCTTAGAGTTAAAATGCTTTGTTTAAATGAAAGAACTGACTGAACACTGATTTAATGATTGTGGTTAGATGGTCTATTGTGTTGAGTCTGTAAATCCACAACAACTCCTCGACTAACCCTTGGATTACTTGAATTTGCTACTCGGAGGGTCAAGTACGAATAGGGTGTGCTTGGTTCTTAGTTTTGTGCCCAAAAGAAAAGTAAAGCCTCAGGGCACCAGTGGCAAAAGTTTCATCATACAATTTAAACCCAGTAACCCCTTATCGACCCACGACTTCACGCAACTAGTTTAGCAATATCTAAAGCATTGCAAAAACTCGTTGCTCTCTTGCAAGCAATATTACATAAGCACAATTAATACCTGCTCGCTTGCTTTGTTTGGCGATCTTGATTTCTGTACGTCTAGAAAAAAAACAAGAATAAAAAAAAACTAACATTAATACTTAAAGATAAAAGGTAAGTGGCAGATTGAGATTTTTGTAAAACACAATCCATCACTTGTGCATTGAAAAAAGTTGTTTATTTTGCAATATTGGCCCCTTGGTAATCATACTCTATGTTATGCTCCTCAATAAGCCCTCAAATGTAGGCTTTAAATTCAAAATACTTACAAATTAACATATACAAGAACTATAGTACTCATTAAAAAAACAAGAACTTACGTAAACACCGGATTGCAGGTGTGGACAAACACTTTGGATAGTCATGAGTGAACTATTATTTGGTGAAGCAGAAGTTGTTGAACAACCTCTTAACAAACTCACCAAATTTTAAAAAAGGAATTGTGTTTGGTAGGTATTACATTGATTTTTACTCTATTTTGTTAATGCTCAATATATGTTTTGATTGCCATGAGGCCTATTGTAAAACTAGTAATGTTTATTCTTTGCTTTTCAGGAAAAATATTGATACAAGCACTAAATAATACCACATTACAACATGTTGTGTTATGTCATACTTGTTTGTATGATGCACATTTTACAAAAAAGGGGACGTGCTGCCCTATCTGCAACCTCCTAGAAAAAATATGGGGCTTAATTACCAGGAGTTAACGCCACCAGAAGGTCACTTTTTGCGACCTGCTGGACGCATTAAGTCCTTTATCTTGTTTACCAGCCGGCGTTAAGCCACTTATCATGGGTGAACGACGCCTTGTAAATAATGCCCCTACTCAAGCAGCACATGGCGTAATAGTTGCGGGCAATTGGTGTTGCAGAGGGTGTTCCGCCATTACACCAATTCTTTTTGACTCTGCCCCATATTTACAAGGTATGGGGCAAAGTCAAAAATATCGCCAGGGAATACATGGTCTTAAGCAGGCGATACGAGGGGAAATATTTTATTTCTCCACGTACATTTCTATTTACAATAGAGCAAATTGCATTTTAAGATTGTTTATGTGCAGGAAGTTATCCATTCCTGCCCATAAAAAAATCCCCCATACAGCGCAGGCACCCTAGCAAAATGACGCTAGGGTGCCTACGCTGGCGCTAGGCAGCTTCTTTAGTAACGCAAGGGTGCGCCTTATTTTGGAAAATACAGCGAATCCCTGCATTTTGAAACTGAAGGTGCACAGCATTATCAATTTTGGTGTGCCACAGCACTCTGCCAATTTCTTGTACATATGCCCCTACATTTTCCGTTTCTTAGGGTATTTTGTACCTAGCAGCTCTGATGTAGCAGGGGAGGTTATTGCTAGCTTTGTGGAACAAGCAGAAAAAGCTGTGGCCTCTGGCTATGGAACATGGGCGAGAAGGTTGGCAGAGGGAAGGAGTATGGCTGGTGTTTGGAAATGGATGCTGCTACTGAGGTATTCTGGGCTTTGATTGTGTAATGACTTTTAAGTGTGTGTGAAACTTGAAAAAGGAATGTTTGTGGTTAGGGAGACAGTAGAGGCTATTAAGGTGCTTAGATATGTGCATGCTGAGTACTGGTTTGAGTTAGACGTGCTTGCTTCACTTCTAGTGTGTTTGTCCCTCTCCTTGGGCATGGTCAAAGTATATCATCCTTGAGGCACCAAATGTTTTTCACTGGTACTTCCACTTCTCACATGCTTTCGGAGAACTGTTTAGAATGTTAGTTACAGCACTCTGTAAGAGCGAAGGTGTTTGCAGGCCTTCTCCCTCCCACTTCTGTTCCACTGTTCATTGTTGCTTGCCCCTTAAGCATCTAAACAAACTATCTCAAAAACACTCAGACACATGCAGGCACACAAAATGCTGACCCCACCTACATCCACTACCATACCACAAGCACCCTAGCACCCTATCACAACCACCTATACCACTACCATTCTACCATCACCCTTCTACATCACCACCCTACCACCACACAACCCTGCCACCACCACCTTACCACCACACAACCCTGCCACCACCACCTTTCCACCACCATTCTAAAAGAACCACTGTACCACCAACACAACTATCACCCTAACCAGCACAAGAAACACTCTAACATCACCCTGACCAACACCATCCTAACCAGCAGTACGACAATATTCACCAAAACCACAATTACCACCATACCCTAACCACTAGCACCCAGCCACCATACCCTAACCACCACCACCTCTATTACCGCCACTACCACCCCAACACCAACACCACCATAACTGCCACACCACACAAACCACCACCCTAGCAAAAAAACACCACCAGCGTTACCACCACCAACCTAAGATAACCACAACCACTATACCTTAAGCACAATACCCTAACATAACCATCAACATGCTAACGGCACCTCCATGGTAAACGCCACTAAAACCCCACTTTAACCACCACCAGCACCCTAATCATCCCCACACCCCTACCACAATACCACCCACTGAGCACCACCCTCCCTACCAACACCCTATCACGACCACCCTTTCCATTGCGACCACCACCACCCTTTCAATCATCGTGGCTGTAAATTTCAATAGAAGCTCATACACACTCTTCTTGTTATATCCTCCACTTACTTTTCTAAATAAAAGGCTGTTGCACTACCTTTCATTTACCAAACCAACTTAGAGCCATAATAAAAAGGAAAAAAAGAACCTGCATATTTTGTTAATGAATGCATGCCTGGTGCAAGCGCTGATAAAATGACACAGCCGCAGTACCAAGTCAAAGCAATTTTACTTTGGTTTCTCCCTTAAAAGGCAGTGGCAAAGCTAATAGATCACAAAGGCAAGACCAATTGCCTTTGCCCAGGCTTGCTTTATTGGCTAAGCACCAGTGCCTTAAGTGGGCTAAAAACGGTGTGGCTGTGGGCCTCTACTTAGGGCAGAGCCGGAGAGGCGTAACTAGAATTTCTTTACAAAGAAGCATAGCATCCTTTGTAACTGAATGCCTTTGTCAGGGAAAACCACACATTGACTCTTTCTGACACCATAAGCACCATTGAAAAAGTCAAATCTTATGACTGCATGATAACATGGATCTTCTTGAACCAATGAATGTGGGGTTACCTAAGAAGGCAGAGGGGCCTGGTGCCTGCTGTTTTCAAAGAGTCTAGAGGCGCTTCACTCTGCCATCTGTGCAGTCCTCGCCTCTGGAAACATCTTGTAGTGGTGGTCCTGCCTAAACCATGGCAACAAGTTTCAATGGGGTACACCCTAAGAAACCTCTGACCTGGGTCAGTAAAGGTAGTTACAATAGCAATGGTCAGAGTCTATCGATACATTAGAACAATAAATGTTGAACAAGCAATTGATCAGGTATAGAACAAAACAATGTTATATCCACAGTGTGCTTATGTTATTTATTCATTAATTCAGCACAGTATTAATCAGGTACCTGGTTCAATTCAATGGGTACCTAGACACAAGAAGTATCATTACATACAGACATAGGAAATATATTATTCAATTACGCCATTGAATCATATATACGCCAGTGGGCATTAGTCTCATATGAATATACCATTTAAGAGCTTCATATAAAGAAACAAGACAAACGTTTTACACCAATTATTTACATGAACATTGCGCTCAAGGTGATAGAAATAGGGAAACAGTTAGGTAGGATAGGTGTGATGGGGAACACGTGAGGACTGGGTAAAGGTGGTTGTGACTAGGAACAATCACAGTGGGATAAAATAAACCCTTTACAGTCTGTAGTTCGATCTGAAGTTCCAATATGCACATATACATAGGATTCGTGTTACTCTGTTGATTAATCCTATGATTGGAGATTGGTTGTGATCAGGTCTACGTTTCGACCCCCTGGTTAAAGGGTAGGTTTGATCCTCATATTGGGGTCTTCATCAGGACAGGAAAGAACAGGAGCGCCTATGAATAATAATTTTAAATGAGTGTATCATGTTTTAAAGAGGCTGAAAAACACACTGAGGGAGCATGTCAAGGTAAGAAACGGCTTACTTTAGCAGAGGCCCTTATGTGGCCATTGTGGTAGGACCATCAAGGGTTCCTTTCTCTTGGAGTGGTTATCCCGCCTTCATCTGAAAGGGGAGTGTTAATTACTAGCACAGATAATTATAGGCACGGTGTACGCATTAGTTATCTAAAGATCCTAGGGGGGTACTTACTGGGAATAGAAGCCTTCCATCCAAAGGGTTGTTTCTCTTTTCCAGCTAAGTCAGCGTTTGTGCGGTCATAATTCACGCACCCCACGCTGACTTAGCACGAATCCTATGTATATGTGCATATTGGAACTTCAGATCGAACTACAGACTGTAAAGGGTTTATTTTATCCCACTGTGATTGTTCCTAGTCACAACCACCTTTACCCAGTCCTCACGTATTCCCCATCACACCTATCCTACCTAACTGTTTCCCTATTTCTATCACCTTGAGCGCAATGTTCATGTAAATAATTGGTGTAAAACGTTTGTCTTGTTTCTTTATATGAAGCTCTTAAATGGTATATTCATATGAGACTAATGCCCACTGGCGTATATATGATTCAATGGCGTAATTGAATAATATATTTCCTATGTCTGTATGTAATGATACTTCTTGTGTCTAGGTACCCATTGAATTGAACCAGGTACCTGATTAATACTGTGCTGAATTAATGAATAAATAACATAAGCACACTGTGGATATAACATTGTTTTGTTCTATACCTGATCAATTGCTTGTTCAACATTTATTGTTCTAATGTATCGATAGACTCTGACCATTGCTATTGTAACTACCTAAACCATGGCAACAGCTGCATGGTTCTGGCAGCCAGAGCTGGCATTTGTTTAATAGTGCCCTGAGTGGAAAGAAATTTGGCACCCTTGCTGATGCTAAGAAACTAAATCCTACAGCAGGGTCCCTTATGCATTCACTGTTAAGTCCCTGGCTGACCAGTGTTCTACAAGTGCTCTTAAGAGCTTACAGCACATTTTCTCAACTGAAAATTAATTTGTTAGCTTCTACAAAACCAGCGCACACTGTACCTTGAAAAGTATTGTATGAAAAGTATCACTTACCTGCTGCTGATAAAATTTTGGTTCTGATAATAAATATACCAAAGTAACAACTGTTTAAACAACAAATTGGTCTGGATTTTGTCTGTTGAGCGTGTGACATCATTCCTTGCATGAGCATGTACAACATATGCTTAACACTACCCTCTGATAAGCCCGACTGCTCAAACACAATAACGCAAATCAGAGTAAAGTATTATCTACTTTATCCTCTGACATACCTCTGGGGATCCATTGGACTCTGTGCACCCCATACCTTACTTGACTTAGTATATACAGAGACTGCTTCCTACATGACAGTTCTGGTTTGTAAAATTCGCTGCAGTTTGTAACATTATCACTGACTTTTTGTTTGTTCCCTGCTGAAATAAATTACTGTAACAAGAAAATAATTAACAACAAAAGTGGTTCTGTCGGGTGGTAGCAAGAATTGCTTTAAAAGAAGGCTATATTAGCTCAAAACACAAAAAGTAAACCTCTCTGATAACAACTGAAGTTCACAGACTTTTTATATAGTAAAAACAGAATCACAATACAACGGAATTACTTCATTCCGTTTTAAGTTTCAATAAATGCTAAAACATGTGATAAGTGACTGTGGTGAACAAAGTGACTAGTGCATTGCATATATTGACACGTATATACAGAATTATACAATTGAGACGGGGGAGGGATATTTTCTTTGTTGAAAGGCCAGTATTCAGAGTTAGTACTCCAATTAAAAAACAATGGTTACTGTACAGGTTCCTGGAGGTATCTTGACCAATTATGAGCGTCGACGTTTCGACCCTGTTGTGCCCCAATTGGTGGTCGTGGCGGGTCTTTATCAAGACAAGGAGTGGGGAAGGGCCTGGAAAGAAAGGGAAAGGGTATCAGAGAGGTGAGGGTATTTGTCGTCACAAATGACCAAAGTGAGTAGGGAATGCTCACATGGGGGTCTGGTAGAGCTGGAATTGAATCTGGAGGGAAGCCTGTCAGTCAACCTAGAGGGAATAAGTGGAGCTAGTATGAGACCTCTTAAACTTGAGCAGATCAAGCTAGGTCCCTATTAGTCGGGTAGACCCAGTGAAGTGACGTCAAAAGTGACACATGATGATAATAATACCGCGTGAGTGGACAGGCGATACTAGATGTGCCTAGGCGATTTAAGATGGGTGCCCAGCGTTAAGCAATAGGGGAAAAGAAAACTCTATGTTAGATGTGCCTAGGCGATTTGAGATGGGTGCCTAGCGCAAAACAATCTATGTTAACCATTCAATAACCAAATCAATTGTGATTATAATTAGGCGGGAGCGAGCATCATGCAGCGCCTGCCCAGGAACAAGATGGTATTTAGGCTGAGCAATTACGCAAGCCGAATAACTGGTGCCCTTGTCCGGTGCGATAAAACATTTAACCCCTAATTTAGAGCTGCCGAGTGCCTGAAGATCAAGGTGACAGGCATGGAGCTAGCTTACCCTGAGTATTGCGGGCTACGGTAGTAACGCTGGCGATCACTGCGATGTCAGAGCGCCATCTGAGCTGTCAGGACTGTGCTCGAGCAGAAAGAATGAGCCCGGGAAAGTCGAGGTTATGTATGCTCGTTGCCGAGCAACGCGGTTGAGTGGATCTGACGCGCCCTATCAAAGTGAAGGTGCTTTCGCATCAGTAACGGGGAGACGTGAAGCCGACCTCCTCGAGGACGCAAGGCACGTCGGTTGCCAAGCAACGCAGGAGCGTTAGTATGACGCGCCGTGACTGGCCCATGTAACGCCCCGTGACTGGCCCATGTAACGCCCCGTGACTGGCCCATGTAATGGAACTCGTCAAGTGGCACGAAGTAAGGATAGAGGTGTATTCCTAAAGCGGGGATTTGGCGCACACAATTAAAACAGTTAAACCATGATTCCAGGGTTTGCGATTGCAATAATTCAAGAAACCCAAAAGTGCAACATAAAGCATGTAGTAAACAGTGACACTATCCAAATCAAATGTAAGAGACTCAAAGTTAAAACATTATACAAATGCCGTATAGTGGGAAATGAAGCCCAGGTTATACATTCATATAGGACTATGATATACCCTGAAGTAGTTCATGTCACATGTGGTCACGTGGTGAGGACAAGAAGACACATCATTCAAGGGAAATTACAAGTTCGAAAAGGAGTTCATGTTAAGTCCAAATAAACAGTTATGCAGGAGATTAATATAACAAGATTACAATAGGCCCATTTGTTTGGAAATCTCCTCGTGTTCATTTAATCCATGAAACAGAATTCAGATTATGGATCCATTTGCACTCTTTTCTATTGAGTGCAGAGGTTATGGAACCCCCTCTTGGATTTGCGTTGATTTTTTCCAATACGCGCCAGCGCATACTGTCTGGATCATGATTTTGACTGACAAAATGGTCCACCATGGGTGCCCCCTGGACCTTGCAACGAATCCTACTCATATGTTGCAGAATGCGAGCCTTTACCCTCTGTGTCGTTTGGCCTACATAGGGTTTATCGCATGGACATAGAATGATGTATATAACATTAGAAGTGTTACAGTTTGTCAAGGAAGGCAATGTATATGTTTTGTTATTGTGGGAGAAGGAGGGTCCATCCATGCAGAGGGGGCATGCTTTGCATGTACTACATTTGAAGTGTCCTTTCATAGGTGGCAGACCCAAATGATCTCTGAGGGTTGCTGGTTTTGGTAGTTCTAGGAATTATCCTTTAGATTGCGCCCTCTCTTGAAAACAAAAAGTGGACTTTCATCGGTGTTGAGCTCTGATGCCACCAGGTTCCAGTATTTCTTTATTGTTTTCTTCATGATGTTGCTCCTGGAGTCAAGTGCTGACGTAACAAGAAAATAAGCACTGGAGTGATGATACATAATCGCACTTTAAATCAATCACCAGCTCTGCATGCTGCTCTTTCGTCTGATCCTGCAAGAGTGGCTCTGATGGGCATAGAGTAGAAAAGAGTGTGCATGACATTAAGAGAGTTAGTAGAAGCACGCAGCCACTGGGTGCAAGGTGGGAGGAGTCCGTAAAAGGAGCGGAAGAGCAGGGGATATAGGAGATGATGGGGATATCAGATATAACACAAAACACATTGGGGATGTTGATACAGAATATGATGGAGATACCATATATTACACAACACCTGTGGCCCTTACACACCTGTATAGGAAAAGCATCAATGTGACCTCATTGTCTAGCAGGGCCTCTACTAACTTTGCCCTCCGTAGACAGGGGTGTAGCATGATCAGTAAATTGGAGGTGGGGGAAGGGATGGGCTTCAGATTTGCAACAATCACGCTGGCATATGATATGCAAATACATTATATGGTAACTTACTGTTACAACGCAATTTTTACGTCGTAATGCTGTTACAACGCAGCTTTTACAACGCTGGTTCCATTACATCGGATGCTATTACAACGCAGGATATTACATAGCAGATGCTATTACAACGCATACCATTACATCGTAAGTATTGGTAAGTATATAATTTTTATTTTATTTTATTTAATATTATTTAATTAATTTAATTAATATTAACTATAGAAAAATATATATATTTATGTTTTTTAATATTATAAATTAAATATATTAATTTAAGTAATTTTTAAAATAAGTATGAGTATAGGAGTATATGTTTTGGGGTACTGAGGTATATGTTTTGGGGTATAGGGGTATTTTTAGGTTTTAGGGCTGGGTTTGGGTTTTGGGGTACAGGGGTATTTTTAGGTTTTAGGGCAGGGGTTGGGTTTTGGGGTACAGGGGTGTTTTTAGGTTTTAGGGCAGGGTTTGGGTTTTGGGGTACAGGGGTGTTTTTAGGTTTTAGGGCAGGGTTTGGGTTTTGGGGTACAGGGGTGTTTTTAGGTTTCAGGGCAGGGTTTGGGTTTTGGGGTACAGGGGTGTTTTTAGGTTTTAGGGCAGGGTTTGGGTTTTGGGGTACAGGGGTGTTTTTAGGTTTTAGGGCAGGGTTTGGGTTTTGGGGTACAGGGGTGTTTTTAGGTTTTAGGGCAGGGTTTGAGTTTTGGGGTTCAGGGGTATTTTTAGGGTTTATTTTTTTTTTAAGTACGACTTTAATTAAATTAAATTAATTAAATAAATTATAATTAATTAAATTTATTAAATCAAATTAATTACAATTTTAAGATTAATTCAATTATTTTAATTAAATTAAATTAATTACATTTAAATAATTACTATTATAAAATTTATTACATTAAATTAATAAAATTATATTAATTTAATTAAATTACATTAATTCCTATTTAAAATTAAATTAAACTTATTTAAATAAATTATATTAATTACATTTTTACAATTATTTTAATTATATTAGTAAAATAAAATTAATTAAATTAACTTAATTACATTTTTTTTAAAAAGTTATACTTACCTATACTTACGATGTAATGGTATGCGTTGTAATAGCATCTGCTATGTAATATCCTGCGTTGTAATGGCATCCGATGTAATGGAACCTGCGTTGTAAAAGTTGCGATGTTACAGCATGCGTTGTAAAATAACGCGTTGTAACATCATAGATCCCATTATATGACTAGCAGGGCACATTAGAGGGGCGTAAGGGGCAGTGGTAAAGGAGAGGAATGTGGATTGGTAGGGGTACGAAGTGAAGGAAAACACAATGTTTTAGAAATTAACAATTTTTGTAGACTTTCAAAACAGAGAGCGAGTGAATATGAAATGTCTCTTTGTAACTGAAAAGTTCTGGGGAAATCCGACAGACACCTCACCATAAGCCCCTGTACCGAACTACTTACAAGAAAATACATTTATTGGTGGGGGGGGGCGGCAGAATATCACACCGACACTCCCCTCCCACCATTGAATCCACACCCTTGTACGTAGGAACTTAAAACCTACTCCTCCTAAGCATGTCAAGCTTGCAGTACTCAGACACTATCTATGGTAAACGTCATTATTGAGAAACGAGGAGGTACTGGATAGGATCCGCTGATTTGGCTGTACATTATACCACATAGTATGCAAAATCCAGATCGTTACCGGATGCTCCAAGACACTAGCTGGAGCTGTCGTACTTTGTTACAAACATTCTGGAATAAGCTTATGTTAGCAAGACTGGGACAACACAAACTTTAAAAGTCTAAATAGATACAGTATCGATTTGTAAAATTCACTGCAATCTGTAAAATTATCACCTGATTTTGTTTTTGATCACCACTGCTATAATAAATTACTGTGAAAAGAAGCAATGTAGTCATGATAGATAGACGCATCTTAAATCAACACCCTGCTCAGCCTATATTAGAAAGTATGGGAGAACAAGACCTTTTCGTGCAATAAACAGACCACGCAGGTGTTAAAGTATAAAAGGCCATTTATTAGACCAGGCTGCACAACTAAAATAACCAAAACATCAGCATTAATGACAGAAACCCCATATCAACTCTTCTCGCCTCACACTCTTCACCCACTCTACCTCATGTCTACAACCACTCCATGCCCATACCGTACCTCATCCATATCCACAAATCACCTTGCATCCTACCCCGATATCCTCTGACATTCCAGTCATGCCTCCAGCTCCCCACATCATTCAAACTCCCCCCGCCCCCCCAAGGGATGGGTGCGCACGCTCTTGACCCCCCTATCCCGCCAAAGTAACGCCTACCCGCAGCCCTGGCCTAAACTGGCACGCTAAGCCAACCCTGACCCCAAACCTATGAACTGCAGGGTGGGCTGGTTGGCCTTTCGATAAACCCCTCCCGATGGTGCTGAGCGCAGGAAGAGGAAGTCCCCTTCCTCCATTGCGCTCTTATACCCACCCCCTAACTCCACCCCTTCACCCCTAGCTAGTCCTGGTCTTGCGCGAATGACCCTGGGGGAAGACCAGTCTGTGACTCTGCTTCCCCCGGGGACCTGCATCGCGCAATAAACAGACCACGCAGGTGTTAAAGCGTAAAAGGCCATTCATTAGACCAGGCTGCACAACTAAAATAACCAAAATATCAACATTAATAACAGCAACCCCATATCAACTCTTCTTGCCTCACACTCTTCACCTACTCTACCTCATGTCTCCAACCACTCCATGCCCATACCGTACCTCATCCATATCCACTAATCACCTAGCACCCTACCCCGATATCCTCTGATATTCCATTCATGCCTCCAGCTCCCCACATCATTCAAACTCCTCCCCCCCCCCAGGAATGGGTGTGCCCGCTTTTGACCCCCCTATCCCTCCAAAGTAACGCCTACCCGCAGCCCTGGCCTAAACTGGCACGCTAAGCCAAACCTGACCCCAAACCTGGTGGGTTGGTTGGCCTTTCGATAAACACCTCCCAATGGTGCTGAGCGCAGGAAGAGGAAGTCTCCTTCCTCCCTTGCGCTCTTATACCCACCCCCTAACTCCACCCCTTCACCCCTAGCTAGTCCTGGTCTTGCGCGAATGACCCCCGGGGGAAGACCAGTCTGTGATTCTGCTTCCCCCGGGGACCGGCATCGCGCAATAAACAGAGCACACAGGTGTTAAAGCGTAAAAGGCCATTCATTACACCAGGCTGCACAACTAAAATAATCAAAATATCAACATTAATTACAGCAACCCCATATCAACTCTTCTTGCCTCACACTCTTCACCCGCTCTACCTCATGCCTCCAACCACTCCATGCCCATACCGTGCCTCATCCATATCCACAAATCACCTTGCATCCTACCCCGATATCCTCTGACATTCCAGTCATGCCTCCAGCTCCCCACATCATTCAAACTCCCCCCCCCCGAGGGATGGGTGCGCCCGCTCTTGACCCCCTATCCCTCCAAAGTAACGCCAACCAGGGAACCCCCTGTAGGGCGGTTACCTGCCCCACCCCCTTTTAGGGACCCACCTGTGCATCTTTCTACCATACCTCACTCACACTGTCCTACAACACCATATCGCCTCGTTCCACAACTTACTGACTACATCCCTCATTTCCATCATATAGTTCGCATTCCCCAAACTTAAAGGATGCACTCCGTCGTCCCTGAACAGTAAGGGTTCCTCCAGTCGTATACCCACGTGAAAGATAACCTTTATGTCCTTGTCCCCACAAAACAGTCTCATAGCTCTGTTGAGCTTTCTCCGAGCCTTTTCAATGGCCCCATGCTTCACTGCCCCCCTCCAAACTTTCCTGGGGACAAACTCCGTCCAGGCTATGCAAGCCTTGTCTTGAGCATCACCAAGTCCCTTTGCATCAGCTGCAAGATCGCCAAACCTGACAACTGTACCAAATCCATCTCCCTCAAGTGAATTATCAATACGTCCGGGCATCCTTTTTGTGGAACCATCTTTGCGAGCCAAGGCAATAGTGCCCCCCATCGCATCCCCCTTTTCTCCACCAGTGCACCTCATGTTGATGTCCTTTGAGTTCCAGGTTACGGCCGTACACCTGCTGCTCTGCGAACTTGGACGCCCAGTGCACAAAGGAATGCCCCACGATCCAGTTGACCGTCTTGGCCCCCAGTCCGCCCACACAACCTACGAAAGAGAAATATGTTAGAACAAACCTAAAACCCACAAAATCCAACCATTAGGCCGCTTGCTCATCCCCCTCATTTCCACACATACCGCTCACAGCACCGCGACTTCCATCTCCCAATCTGTCGAATCCTATCCTACGACCACCCCAATCGGGCTGCAGCTGTCGCAGCCCCTATGCAGAAGGAGTGAGTCCCAAAACCGGCCGGCTCCAGCCCGAGACGCCGCAAAGCCATAAGCAACACTGCCAACAACTGGCCAGACATCACCCTTGACCCAGACTCATGACAGAATATCTCACCCTGCCCGCTCTGCGAGGCAACCAAGAGCCTCCTCCATTCAGCTACCGAGCACACACCCTCACTTCCCGACTCACACAGCCAGACCCCTTACCCCGGCCTAACTGATCCGTCTTAGAGTGCCTCAGCCAAATCCCCAAACGCACTCCATCCAAACGTATCTCATCATACCTCCTGCCACCCATTGACCTCGTGCCCAACAACTCAGACACTCGAAAAGCCCCAAAAAACATCCACACCATGCACAACGGAAAAACTCGTACCTCAAAAAAGTCATTGCAACACTCCGGTAAGACCCAAACTAGCCGTACCAACAAATCAAAAGTAACTGCCTCCCGCAACATCCCCCCCCCCCCCCTCTGTCTCTCCCTCCCCCAAACACGGATCATCCTACTCAAAATCACATCCTTAGTAGGATCAAACCCCAAAAACAAGCTACAGTTAAAAGACACTCCTGCCAGACAAAACAAACCACCGGACACTCTGTTCCACTGCTGCACGGTCCCCCAGCACAGAATCCTGCTGCCAACCCATAAATGCTCCAAACTCCGCCCATGTCAGCTGGTATGTCCTCCTTGTGGTGTCGGCAATAGAATGTTCCACCAGGCCTATCACTCTCACTCCCCCAAGTCCCAGATGCCGTCCGGCAGCTCGGTCTTGCACAGATCCGCTCCTGGTGCCAAACGCCGGAACCGCTGCCACTGCAAACAAGACAAGGCATCTGCAATGTCATTATAAGCTCCAGGGACATGCTTGGCTCCAAAAACCACATTCAAACGCAAGCATTTCAACATGAAACTCCGCAGCAACCTCAGCACTCCCAGATTTCTGGCCCTCTGTCGGTTAACCAACTCCACCAGTCATGTTGTCGACATGGAAAAGGACTGACCTATTCTGAAACTCCAGACCCCACACCTCCAGCGCCACCAGCAAAGGAAAGAATTCCAGAAAGGCAATGCTCCTCTCCTCCCTTGTCTCAACCAGTGAGCCGGCCAGCACTCTGCACACCAACTGCCATCCCAGAATATCCCAAACCCAGCTGACCCTGCTACATCAGAAAAAATTTGACATATCCAAACCGCCCTTTTTTCATCAAAGTCCAGGGACACTCCATTGAACTCCGTCAAGAACGTCAGCCAAGTCCTCAAGTCGACCCGCACCCCCATGGAGATCCGGACCCTGTGTTGTGGAAGCACTGCCCCCAACATGGCCATGCCGAGCCGCCGGCAGAACGTCCGTCCCGTCCTGACTACTCTGCACGCAAAGTTCAGGAAACCCAAAAGGCTCTGCACTGCCCTCTTTTCTCCGATCGCCCACAACAGGCACAACTGAATTTCCATCACCTTAGCTGAGTGGAGGCAAGCCAGCCATTGGATGGAATCCAGCTCAATCCCCAGGAATGTCAGGCTGCAGCTGGGGCCTGCTGTCATCTCTGGCGCCAAGGGAACACCAAATCGCAATGCCAACTCCTGAAAAAGCGACAGAGCCCTGCCACCGTCCTCTGAGTGCGCCTTCCCCAGGAAGAGGAAATCATCTAGATAGTGAGTGACTTCCTTGCATCCACTAAACCGCGTGAAGGCCCATTGCGGGAATGTGCTAAAGAGTTCAAAAAGCGCACAGGAAATAGCACATCCCATGGGCAAGGCCTTGTCCACGTAGATGACTTCCCTGAATTGCATCCCCAGGAGCGAGAAATCCACGGGGTGTATAGGCAGCAGTCGGAAAGCTGACTTAATGTCACATTACGCCAGTTCCGCCTGCGGCCCACACACCCGCACTAGGCGAATGGCAACGTCCACCGAAGCATAAAGCACCCTTGAGTCCTCCTCGGTGATGAAATCATTCACTGATTGACCCTCAGGCCACGAGAGATGGTGTATCATCCGAAACTCCCCCTCCTCCTTCTTAGGCACCACCCCCAGTGGAGAAATAATTAGGTCATCTGTCGACCAGTCGATAAACGGGCCAGCTATCCTCCCTTCCTCTACCTCCTTATTCAACTTAGCTGCCACAACTCCTGGCAACTCCTTTGCGGACTTTAAATTGTCTGCCCACCTCCTCACTCTGGGACCCTGATAGCCCACCCAAAAGCCCTCCGTGAAACCCCAAAAAAGTCTCAAAGCCGCCTCCTGATTCGTGTAACACGAGAGCCACGGGGCCATCGCTTCCACCCTAACCGGTGTAGGCGCCCTTCTGTCCAGGTTGTCCCCTACCTTTGGCATTCCGCCACTGTTCCGAGGGGGTGACCAGAGTAAGACACTGCGTGAAGGCATGCTCCCCGCTGCACTTAAAACACTCGTGCTTAAACTTACAGGGGTAGAGTGAGCAATAGCCTCTGTTGTAGCTCCAGCACGCCCCAGTGTTATAGCTGCCCGGTTTGGTGACCTGTCCAGTGGTAACGGTGCTGGCGGCAGCACCTCCCCCCGCCTCGCCGTGGGTGGGACGCGGCGGAAAGGACCGATACGCCACGGGCAATCCGCTAGCAGTATGTGTAGATGCAGACAAATGTGTGGATGCCATCCATTGCATCCAGAGTTCCTGGTCTACCTCGCCCCAATGCTTGTCCGGGTTAGCACTAACTCTGGCCCTTAACTCCTCATCGAAGCTCAACCAAGCAAACCCACTAAACTGCATTTGCGCCTTCCTTTTTATATTTATGTACTTCATTAAAGCAATGGCCCTATTCTATCCGATTCCACCCCCTGAGAGAACCCATTGCTGTCGCGGCAAGCACACATTTCTGTTTCAGTTTGCCGTGGAGGCAAGAGTCTGCGTCTAAATCTAAACAAGAGTCCAAGTACTCTGGATTATTGGGAATCACCTTTTGAATCTGACAGATCCTGCTTAGTCCGGTGCCCTCTCTCGGTTATGGTTCATTTAGAAATGAACTGCAGAGGGTCAAGCCCGTCTTTATCGTGTTCCTTGCGCATCCGTTTGACATCTCCTAATTACGTCAGCGGAGTGTCAAAAGGGTAGCGCCATTTTGGACTGCCTGGCTAACATGGTTTATGTATGATAAACATTCAAATATACTTGTTTTGCCATGTGCTCTTTATTAATTATTGGCTGAAAGATCCAGTTATTTTCCCCAAAATATATATTTATTTTTAAACTAAATGGATATTCCTATATCGGACCCGCCGCCACAAAAAGTATTACTAAAATACAATTTTCGACTGAATATTTTTTGTCGGCCATATTTAATAGGGAATTTCCCCAACATTTATTTCGCTTCCTCAAGGTGACTCTAAAATGTATTAAACGTATTATAAAACGTATTATATGTATGCGCCAACTGATACCTCTATATGATTAATCAATTAAATAGAACAGCAACTCTGCAGTGCTATATAAAACTAAAAATGAATCAAGTTCAAAATAGTGACACAGTTAATAGGCTCAGTCTATATTGTCGACCTGGACTGCCTTATTAAATAAGGTTTCACCTGATATCTTAATATTATGGTAGCACATGACATCTCTCTACTAAATGTATACAGTTTTTATCCTTCTTCCCTGGTATTTAATCCCCTTAGTATAGCGTCCAAAATCGAGATATACCACTGTTCTCTGTTTTTCCTTTTAGCTACCATGTTGACACCTCTCCTAGTAAACCACTCAAACTCTGTGTATTTATGCTTCGACCAGTTGTAGTGGTCTATTAGGGGGACATTTTGCTTATTGGTTTTTCAAGCAGATCTGTGTTTTAGCAACCTGAGTCTAATTCCCTACCGGTTTCCCCCACATATGCTAAGCCACATGGGCAGCACACCAGGTAAACCACATCACAACTTCTCCAGTTATTGAGACTTTTAGATGTAAGAATATATCCATTATAGGTCAGTGTTTTAGTAGCCATACAGTGGTCACATAGTGAGCAGTTTCCACATTTGTTATTGCCATGAGCCTACCCTCTTTGAAGGGTGCTCTGCGTCATGGGGCGAACTACCCTATATGTGGTAACCAAACTCTTACGTATATTGTCGTTGCGTTTGAATTCAAACAGAGGTTTTTGGTAATTTAACTTCATTTCCTTCATTAAGAATACTCCAATTTGAACTGACTACATTATCCTAACTTGTTGGTAATATTGGAGAACTCACTCACAAACACTATCCTGTTTTCTGTATGTTCTTCTTCTTATTTTTATCCACGGGGTTAGAGTTTAGCATGCTATCTAGGTTGTAAAAGCGAGCACATTTAAATGCATGCTTTATTATTTTCTTTGGATATCCCCTATTCTGGAGCTTACATTTCAAAGACTCAGAGTGTTTATATAAGCACTCAACAGAGGAACAGCTCCTCCTAAGACAGAGGAACTGTCCAAAAGGGATATTATCTCTTTGGGCTTGGTTAACTCCTATAATGAAGCAGTGTGTTTTTTCAATGGGCTTAGTATATAGCTTCACTTCCAATCCTCTCTGTTATTAATCGTGATGCCCAAAAAAATCTCAAAAAGGACAACGCTTCATTGAAGATGTGCTTATCTTCAAAGTTGCCAGCATACAGGCACGCCAGGCTGGGAGCACAAGTTGCTTCTATGCTGGTCCTTTTGCATTGAAGATACATGTCATCCTTGAATAGGAACATGTCAGTTGCAACCCCAGAACAGTATCCTGTCCACTGAAGACCTAAAGAGTCTCTGAAGAAGCAGAACATGATGGAATATAAGGCAGTACTTAGAGCATCTACAGGATTAATCCCTTCCCTGAGCAAAGGAGGGCATAGCAATACCTTCTTAAATAGAAGGACTACATTATTACAATCTTAAAGGAAAGACACATTTGAGTCAACTGGCTGATTGGTCTTGGGTGACTGCAACATTTGATAAGAGTAAAGATTGGCGCTCACCAGACAAACTAAACAAGTCAAACGTGCAACAAGGTAATCCAGATGTACTTTAATTGCAGCTTAGTCAAATTCATGAATGTTTTATGAGTAGAAGACACCCAGAGAAATAATGACAGCAAATAGCAGCACTCCACAGAGTAAATGTTAACCCTTATTATCTGGAAGGTCTTTGGAACTTTAACCCAAAATAGAGCACATAGCACCTTAACTAATCGATCTGAGGAAAAGGTGAACCCATTACATGCCAAGGTATCATGCTGACTATCAGACTAATGCCCTGATTTATCAGCTGGCTGTATGCATATTCTGTAGATTTGCGATGTAGTAAACATGCCGCAAAATAAAGATCCACCTGCCTAATTTAGAGACGGCAGACCATAGGTTTGGGTACGGCGGTGACTACTTCGTCACCATCATAGGAAAGCCTCTGCAATGCTTTGACAGAAAAATGGCCATTAGAGACATGGCTACATGCCCGCCCACCCAATCAGACTGGGTTTACATATAGCCATTTTTTTCTGTACATCACTGCCAGGCATACCCTGGCGGTGAAGGACAGTAAAATGCAAATAATGGTCTTTCCACCATGGTGAGGGAAGCATAACTTTATTTTATTTTTCAAAAAGAACATTCCGTTTTGGGATTTTCTTTTTGAAAATAAAAAACAAAAACTATTTGGATGTTGGGCTGTGTCATGCCTTGGTACCTAGCAAAGTATGCATTGACAGCAACCACTTTGAATGCGGTTCTGGCCAATACATTATAAATGACCGCCTACTTTGCAGTCATTTAAAAAATTGGCAGGCATCCTTCTGCCATGGGTATGGGGTAGTTTACTCTGTCCCCATGGACGAACGACAGGCCGTCTGTCAAATTATAAATTAAGCCCATAGATCCTAATCTTCATCATGCTGCAGAATCTGCCTCTGGATTTGTAACAAATAACTTGAAAACAGATTCTGCAGCAATGACAGAAGTCCTTCACCTGTTTTTTGACTGGTTCTTTAAAATCTCTGTGGGTGTTTTGTTTTTGGAACTGGTACCAAGTGACAACTCCATTATATAAGCAAAGTAAAGTTCCTTTTTTTTAGTTCCAGGAAATGACATTGATAGTCAACTATTGCCAAAATGGAATGGATGAATGTTACATTTTTACCTTAGTGATAGAAAATGTTATATTTATATTTTAATAGATATTGGTTTTATTAACTGTCAATAAAGTTTATTATTATCATTAAGATCAAAGACTTTAATAGCCTTTTCTATAGAGGCACTATAAGTACAACAGATTCACACCTATAGTTACATAAGCTGCTGTTGAACTCTGTGGCCCTGCTAAACTTCTTGCAAATTACACCTAAGTCCAGCAATGGCATCAAATGTCACCTGAGCTTCATACATTTAGGTTTAGTTGTTAACGACTAAGGCATGGTCACGTGATTTTGAAAGCACACCACCCAAAAGGAATGACAGACCAGCTAGAATTATTGTTGTTTACCACTGTAGACATGTCTTCCATAAGGGAAATCTTTTTTTACCTGTACTGCCACCAATATTTTGAACTGACTGGAAGGAAGCTTCCCAGATAGGTTTCAGACATAAATTGTTTAAAGATTCAGTTATGTAGCAAGACCAAAGGTTACTAGAAGGGTTCATAGAATTAATTTCTCTCCAGGTGAAGTTCTTTAGTGTTTCATCTGGAGCATTTCTGATTTTATTGCATACATTAACAAATGTAGGCTCATGTGTCTGGTTCTGTTTTAAAAGGCAAAATTCATGATGGATTTGTGCTTGCGTAGTTAAGTTAAGAAGTCTAAAGGGCTGTCTTAACATAAGACATGGAGCAATCGGAAAGGAAAAAACTGCAAGCAAGAGTAGGGGTTATTATGGATCAAGCGACACTCTGAACGGTTGAAGTATGGCCCTGATAAATAGAAAATTGAGTAATGTCACATTTAAAGCAACGGCCTGTGGTCTGAGGAGGTGTTAGTAAATTGTGTTGGCTTCCTCTTTCTTCCATCCAAATAGCCATATATTTAGAACCAGAAACCCTTGATAACACACTTCAAGTTTCACATCCTATGTCCAAAGACTTCAATATTAATTAACACTCTATTGGTCAAACAATATTCAATTAATGTTCTTAGAGATCATAGAAGCCCTATCTCTGCCCTATCTAATAGAATGGTGCCAACAGTATACTGCAGAATTAGTAACGGATCTGATGTATCAAAGGGTTTTTCATAGTCTCTGTCTATGGGAAAACGGTTTAGCACATATCAACCACCTCAAATTTTAAGAGGAATATCTTAGCCCCATTTCGGGTCTGCACTTGTTGCAGGGACTCTGCGGAGTCACAGACCTATGCTTGGGATCATGGAACCTTAGTGGGCAGGGACTCTGTCATCCTACCACCTGAGTACCTATGAATCCTGGTACTGACTAGCTATAGTGCCTCACTTGCCTTCCTACTCATTCAAAGAGGAACAAGTGATAAGACACCTCAGTACACAACACACCCGGCCCTTCAGGAATCACATTTGCAGGATACACCCTTTCAATCTCACTCTCGTCCACCATAAGATTAGACAGAGAGAAGAGTAAAATGTTTATTTTAACTAACGTGCTCTAGTATGCAGTATATGTGCCACAACAAGTAGAAAAATACGGTTGGCATAGTAAGTAGTCCTTAAATCACAAAAGGTGGTGTCATTATATAAATCAGTGGGCCGTAACCACACTCCCCTGATTATATATTAGAAGATCTCTGGGTGTTTAGCAGCTGGCCCCATACCTCAGTCTGTAGATGGAAGATCTACATCACAGGTGCTGTCACACTCCCTTCTCTGGAAAGATTAATCTCCAATTGTGTGTTACCCACCCGTCTATACCTATATGGCTAAAGTACATGTTCCCAAAAAACGGCTGCTCCGAGTCTTTTGTCTAGGTGCTAGGGTCTGACCAGAACAAAATAACAAGGGGCATTGTTGTACGACCTTGTCTGCTGTGCTCAGACTAAATCCCAGGAAAGAACAGAATGTAAAAACAACAGTATGTTCTGTGTGAAAGTTGCAGTGTGGCACAAAGCAAAATATGTTTGTATAGTAACGTGCGCAAAGCAGAAGACAATCTGCCGCATGCTCATGCTAACAAGGAAAACCACAATGGCTACCTAGACACCGTGAGCAACAAATGGGGGAACCGGAGGGGCTAATGTTTTACAGGGTCCAGTGTATAAGCCCCTAAACTAGTCAGACAAAAAAGGATACACTGTTCCCCAAAGGTTGGGGAAATGAGAGAACCAAGGGAGATGAAAGAAGGGGAAGCCCCCTTTCGGAACTAAAACCCTCACACACCCAGCAAGCTAGATGTCATGCTTCATCATCTGGGTTTTGCTCCTCGTCAGACTGGCGCTGCAATGTTTGACGGGCACCCGCGAAGGGGCTCTTTATCTGAGATCTTTTGTTCCTGCCAGTTGGTGCATGTGGGCATGAGGGTTTTAGGTGAAGTGTAGGCGTGGAAAGTGGTGTAGTGGTGCGATTTAAAAAAGGTTAGATAATCCACAAGGAATTTTAATGGTGTGGTTAGCTACCTTAGTAAAAACATAGAGGAGTGCACACACTCCGGATCAGTAAGGTGTACAAGGTCCATAGGTCGCACACTACTCCACCATTCCAGCGTGTATACCCCAAGAGCATCATGGTAGATGTAGTTTTCTCAAAGCGGGTGCGCTTATCAAAAAGTTCCGAAGTGTGATGCACAATTGCAGGCCAACTCTGGACACCGGTGTTTCTGGATTATTGTCCTTCATCAGCAGAGTGTAGGATGATTTTCCCTTGAGCCTTCGAGCTGACGAGCTCAGGTAACGCCCTACGCGCCTGGAGAGGTACCATACCTGATAACACTTTGGCAGCCTGCACAGCAACCCCTGACACTCATCCTACACTCTGCTGATGAAGGACAAAAATCCAGAAACACCGGTGTCCAGAGTTGGCCTGCAACCATGCATCACACTTCGGAACTTTGTTAAGAGCACCCACTTTGAGAAAACAACATCTACCGTGATGCTCCTGGGGTACACACGCTGTAATGGTGGAGTAGCGTGCGACCTATGAACTTTGTCAGTAAGGTGTGCTCTACCTAGTGATCAACATGTTTCATGCTAAACTAGCAATTCTTCAGGACCTAGATATAAAAACTGTCCTACACATATGTGGAATAGGCAAGTATTACCTTCCACACGCAACTGATAGCAAGCCAATTGGTCCTGCTTAATCTCAGTGGAACCTAGGAAAGGGTGACAAGAAAACAAACAAGAGTGGTTCAAAACTATAGTGCTGGCTCCCATAACCTAGATTTACAGTGCTTGGTTCTTACTCCAACAGGTTTGCTGCATAATGCATGCGTGAGGATTGATAAAACAAACTTATCAAATAAAAATATTGTTTAAAAACGACTCGAAAACAGGATCACTGGTTGAAAATACTGGTTAAAAAGGGGTTAACTCTCACCCTACTGAGGTAAAAGTATGGCGTCACCGGACTTCTCTCAAGCGTGCGCACCACTGCTGTTGGCACCTTCATGGTGGAGGAGAGAAGGCAAAGTGACCCAGAGGTCATACAAGGTGTGTGACTGCCATGTAGCCGTAATGCAGCCCAAAAAATGATGCCCAAACAATGATGAAACATCTCACAAACAGCCGGGAAAGTCCACAACACTTCACTGCGGGTGATGGAGACAAAGACCTCGACCACGCTAGGGCGGACCGGCTGACGTGGTAAATCCCTTTGCCAATAGTAACTCCCCATACCCAGGAACGAGCAAAATAGACTGTCACCGGCCCGCGCAAGGCGCGCCCAAGGTGGAGCCCAATTACAAGCCCACAAGAAATGAGGGAGCCCTGGAAGCAAATTGGCATCAAACAACATGCTGTGGTCGGGCACCCGGGTCAAGGCGTGTGAGTAACCCGGACCTGTTTATATGCAAGATAATCACTCGTTCTGCCCTATCGCTGTCCGCATTGGAAGCGGGGACAATGAAAAGCAAGCTGCCACACATTGGTTGCTTGTACGAGGCATGAGTGCTAGCAAAGATGCATATGTCGGCTTTCAAAGCGGCGGCCATTTCTAAATGCCTAATCTTTCCCGTGGAACCATGTTGGCAACGAGAGGTGGTCACATATGGTGTGATATTTTAAATAAAGTGGGTATGTGGATGATATTGAGCATGGTTGAGTCCATATTACCGCTTATGATTTTTATTATCATCAATTGGTGGAGGCAGAGATAGTAGAGATCCTTTCAATAATTATAAATCAATGTGGAAAGGATCACTGGTCCTGCATAACCAAGGTCTGCAGGTGGATCGGTAGGTGTCTCCCAAATAAAAGACCCTCATACACGTGTTTTTTCAGAGTCGTGTAGCGGTATATGATGTGTCCCCGCTTCTTGTAACACGTGTCCGTGCGTAATCCTTGGGTCCGTTTTAGTTTGCACCCTCCGCCAGGAGGTTGTACCATTGGTTAAAACAGTAGCGATGGTGAATAAGTGAAACAGTGCTATAAAGGTGTTCTAAAATACCCGGACAGCCAGAGGTTCAACTTTAATATTTCTGGATTCGGGTAAAAGGTTAAGCCGTGTCGCTATGGAATTATTTAGGAATTCTAGCGCACCAATCTTGTGAGGTTAAAAGTGGTCGACATGTTTCAGCCTTATCTGCCTGTTGGTCAGACGGTTGGTCAGTTTCTGGGCTGTCTTGGAAGAAGGCCCATAGGCACACCTTCCTAAAGAATTGTTTTAATTCACAAATCTCGTTAAAATCATCTGGAATCGGTGTAGGGACGAATCCCAAACCTTTTTCAAGGACATTGGTCTTGGTTTGGGTGAGGATTTTGTTGGAGAGATTAACCACTAGGCTCTCTTTCCTTTGGTTACGCTCCTCATCTCTACTGTGGGGGTTGGTTGATCCTGCCACTGTACACCCTTCTGTCCTCCTCTTTTGCGCCCTCTTCCTCTGCCCCAACCTGTGCCTAAAAAAGGGGGGTTATTCATTGGGTAGAATTGAGGAGGGCCTTGGGGATATATAGGATAGTGCCAAGGTAGAGGGATCTGGGGCGGCCCGTGAAATATTGGGCCGGTCCCATAGCCTTGCATCACATTCTGTCGCCGTTGGTTACGAGTGCCATATCTACCTCCACTGTAGAACCCCTTCTGCTTCCAGTCTCTGAACCCTCGTCAGAGGAGTAGCTGTTTTTAGGTGTGATGAAGCCATCTTTGAGATAGGGGTATAACTTTTCTTTATCAAATTTTGCTACATCTTTTTGGAGTTTGGCGATTTTTTTGTTTCAGCGAGTATTCCTTGTTATCTGAGATCTCGTTGTTGATCTCAGCCAATTTCGTGGTAAAGGCTTCCCCCTCTTTCATCTCCCTTGGTTCTCTCATTTCTCCAACCTTTGGGGAACAGTGTATCCTTTTTTGTCTACCTAGACACCGTGACACACTAACGGGCACATGCATCAACGTTTCAAATTGCGATTCTTTATTTGCGATTTTTAAGAAATCTCAAATAAGGAATCGCAATTTGGTATGCATTATTTTTTTCTCAATTTTTTAGCGACTCTGTAAAAAATTGCAATTTTTACCGAATCACATGATTTTTGCGAATTATTATTTGCGAACTCGCATTTTGCGAATTCGCAAATTGCAAAAATGCACACATGCTGAATCACACTGAGATTACAACCAGGAAGGCAGGAGAGTAATTGCACACAGCTGCTCCCAGGTTTGAATTGGAGGTTTGGCAGTTGGAAGTTGGAGCTCAGCCTGGAGGACCTGCAGCAGTGTGTGTTTCTGCTGCTTCTAGAGAAATGGCTACTGAAAATGCTGAAGTAGAAATCCAAGCCAGGAAAAGAAAAATTAAATTCAGTGACCAGGAGCTGGAAATACATATTGAGGAGGTCACTGTGAGGCAGGACCAACTTTTTGGAAAACAATGCTTAAAGGTGCCTGAAGCACTGAAAAGGAATCTCAGGCTTGCTATCCAAGCAAAGGTGAATGCTGTGGGTGTTGCACATCGTGATATAAACAGCTTACAGAAACGCTGGTATGACCTGCGCAGCCGTGCCAAGGAAAGAATAGCAACCAAGATGAAGTCTGCTAAAAGGACTGGTGGAGGAACCTTCAGGGATAGGCCCAATACCCCCCTGGAAGACATGGTTGAAGGAACACTTTTAACTGAGGCTGTTGGTGGAGTAATTGACCTCGATACCTCAGAGCCTGTTGGACCTTCGTTAGGTAAGATAATTTGAAAATGTTTTTTAAAATGTGCAAAGTGATTGAAAGAGGCCTTACAATTATCTTGTTGCTGCTTATTTTTCAATGCTCTAATCTAGTAATTATTGTACATTTACAAAACCTGTATATTAACTATTTTAAGTCATGAAGCAGTGCATCATGGCAGTTGTAGTTTTTTTTTTTAATTTAATATGCAATTGATCAGCAAATTTAAAAAAATGAATGATAGCATGTTAGGAGACCAAAGTAGCCATGCAGCAAGTGATTTTTATTTTACAATCAATTTTGGAAAAATAATAAAGTAGTGCAAATTTGAAAGTAACACACTGTTTGCACTATTTCAATCATAGATACACAACAAGAAATAATTGAAAATGAATTGACAGAGTTTAATACTCAAGATGGACAAGACACAGATGAGTCAAATGCTACAACTTCATCAAACTCAATTTTGGAAAGAAGGCAAAGACACAGAGTGCGCCAACTGCAGCAGTCTGATAGTGATGAAAATTAAAATGTAAATGTCCCAGACTGTTGAAACACCAGCAACCTCTAACCCAATGCAGAGCAGGCGTAATAGACTCCAACAGTTTTATAGGCGCCGGTCACATGCGTCACAAAGAGGAAGAGCTGTAGAGGAGAGCAGCACTGGCAGTGTTGTTGAGGATACAATTCTTAAATTTCAGCGCCTACAAGGCAAAGATATTAGAGTCATGAAGGGAAAACTTGGTCACATAGACAAAGAGATTGCACAACAGTATTAAATACATGGCAAATGTAATTAAGAAAGGGCATAGAACAACATCAGATAAGCTTGACCGCATTGCAACATCTTTGGAAACACTGTGCACAGTAATACAGTCACAGCAAGGGCGAAGTGCTAAGAGGCATCTTAGATCAATGACCTGCATGCAGGATCACACCAGGGGAATGTCTCGGCTTTCAAGCACTACTGCTCAACTCTGCAAGCAGACAGTTGCCATGCAATTGAAAATGAAACAAATTTGTGGAGACATTGCTAGGGGAATGGGGACACTCCATAATGTTGTAGAAAGAATACAAATAGATGCAGCACCTGCAAACCAGCCAGAAATTGGGGGGTAGTGATGTTGGCAGAAATGTCAGTGGCATAATTGACCCAGTGTTATCTGCGGCACGCCGTAGCAACAGGAAAAAAGACATATCAAGCGACATGCCCATGGGCAATATGATAACTACAGGCGAAGCATTAGGGGTGCGTGGAAGTAAAAAATGATATGGTACCTTAAAAGTTTCATTTTTGTCAAAAAGATGACCATCTGATTTAAAAAGCATTGCTTTCAGCTTTAAAGTAAATGCGAAGAAACGTACTTTTTGATCTAAAAGCTTTAACATTTTTAGAGAAAACTGCATATACTTTAATTTCTGTGCAATAAACAGTTTACAGTCAAGTACCTGAATGTCTTGTGTGTTTCTTACCTTTGTTAAAAGTAATGTTGTGTTATCTCTGCCCTTCTCCTTCTACCCTCTGCTGCTTCCGGTCCATGTAATCTTGCATGGGGTTGTTGAGGCTGATTATCATTTTGAGGTAGTACATCATCCAAATCCAGTTCTATGCCTCTTCTAGTGGCTAAGTTGTGCAACATTGCACATGCAGCAACTATTTTACAACAAATTTTAGGACGATATTGTAAAGCTCCACCAGTCTTATGTAGTATTCGGAACCTAGATTTCAGCACACCAAAGGTTCTCTCTATCACATTGCGGGTTGCTATGTGAGCATGGTTGTACTGCTGTTCTTTTCTTGTTGCTGGATTGAGGTAAGGTGTTAATATGTATGACCTCACTGCATAGGCACTGTCACCTAAGAAGTAATAACAGATACAATGCATGAGTAACATGTGTCTAGAAGGCTCCGGGATATGTAAAGATTAGGAAATGTATAATTACCAAGCAAATATCCATCTCCAAAATCACCAGCAAGCAGTCGTGTGTGGATGGCACTGTGTCTAAAAATATAGGAGTCATGGGCACTTCCAGGGTAACTTGCCACTAAGTCTGTGATGATAGTTTTAGAATTGCAAATTGCTTGTATGTTGAGAGAATGGTAACTTTTCCTGTTGCGGAAAATGTACTCATTTTCAGAAGGTGGGCAAATGGGAACATGTGTGCCATCTACACAGCCAATGACATGTGGAAAATGTGCCATGTTGTAGAAATCTAACTTGGTTTTTAGCAATTCCTGTTGTGTATTTGGAAATTTAATGTGATGCCTTATGCTTTGCAACATGGCATTCAGAAAAGCATTAAAAAATCTTGAAAGGGAACTCTGGGAGACACCACCAGCAATGGCTATTACACCCTGAAATGACCCAGAGGCAAGGATGTGTAGTGAACATAATACCTGAACATGGGTTGGTATGGCTTGTGGCCTGCGTGTTTCTCTCTGCAAGATTGGGTCCAAATTATCAATTAAATCTAAAATTAAATGAGCATTAAGCCTATACTTATCATAGATTTCTGCTTCTGTCTGCCCTAGTAAGGTAATGCGCACTCTGAAAATTCTCTCCTGAATAATCCTTCTCCTCCATCCTGCTGCAGCTCCCAACCTCTGTCTACGTGCCAAAAAAAAGAATGCTACCATTGTGAAAAACAGTTTGATGCTTTCTGGGGCACCTTATATGCACTCTTGATGGATTGCACCTTCATTGTGCAATCTTGAGGAAAATACCACCAGGCTTGACTTCTTCTTATTTTAAGAATTCTTATTTGCGATTTCTTAAGAAATCGCAAATAACAAATTTTCATGCATACAATTTTTTCACAAAAAAATGCGATTCGCACAAATTGCGATTTTTTTTTTAAGGAATCGCAAAGCATTTTGCGATTCCTAAAATAGCGGAAATACACTTTAAAGATGATGCATCCCAAAGCAATAAATTGCATTCGCAAACGGACGATTTCTGCGATTCGCACCGTTTGCAAATGCAATTTACTTTGATGCATGTGGGCATAAGTCTGTTACTTAGAGATATATAAAAAGCAGCAATGTGAGTCCACAACCCTGATTTAAACCTCTATTCGTGAAAAACTTTTTTGGAGACTAACCAACAGCAAAGAAGGCAAAATGCCCGACCTGGCCTATTTTAACAGATGCCTATTGGCTCAGTGAAATCTGTTTTAGAGTCAATAAAGGTGGCATGTAATTATGCACCTCTCCATGTAACAGCTCTTTGGGCAACCATGGAGAAAGGTATTACAATGTCCTCAATTCCACAACCTTCTTGGAAACCATTTTATTTTATGGTATGATATTTTTATCCTTTACACAGTTCATGTAATAGTATATTTCAAAGTATTTACCATCCATGTCAAGAAGGGCTTTCAACTTCGAACTGGATGGGCATTGATGAGACCCATTTTAATAAATGTAGAATAATATGGAATTATTCTTATTATTCCTATTTGGTTCAGGAGCACCACTAGACTTCAAATGTTTTAATGTATTTAAAACTGGTGAATACATGATGGACGGTTGGTAGAATCCAGCCTCATCAATATTCAATAGATATTCAAAGATTTAATGAGTTATGCCAAATATTAGATGGAATACAATTATCACAATTCCATATGACTATAGAACTTTTATAATTTTTTATTTTTAAAAAAAAGGTGGTGCAACTAGCTAATTGTTATAAATATTACAGTTCATATCCATGTAACTGCTATATAGTAGGTCTATTTCTATTTAAAATGGAAGTATGTCCTCGAGGGCAAAAAGCAGTCTAAAAGAAATTTTGCGTAGTTATATATAAAACATGTGCAAAATAGCAATCTAAAAGCAGTTCATAAACATATAGCTTCAATCAACAGCTTAAAAAAGAGGACACTAAGCAGCCTGTTTGGGCTCTCTTCCCTGGTTCCAATCACAGTGCAGATACTAGGTGGCAGAAGTATCAAGTGTTTTGCATGTCGCAAATGCTGCGAATCGCAATTTTGCAGCGTTTGCGACATGAAAAAGTGCAATTGGCATGTATAAAAGAAATCGCATCACATAATAAGAATTCGCATTTTTTGCTAATTCTTAGTGTGCGAGAAGTGATTTTTCGCGGGATAAATTGCGATTTCTAATTTTGCATTTTCATAATTTTGCGAAAATCGCAAATAAGAAATCGTAAGGCAAGAAATCACATTGAGATGTAAGAAAAAATCGCAAATTGCGAATTTCCTAAATTCGCATTTTAAGAAATCGCTATTAACACCAAGTAGAAGCAGGTGGTAAAAAAAATCACATAAAAAAGCTCCCAAAATGCATTTTCTTTCTCTCGAAAATGGCGGGCCTGTACCTGATTGCCAGGAGGCTGCGCATTCAAGCTCTTGCCCAGAGAAGACAAAGGCAGGATAGAATCTTCAGAATACGCATTACGCTGTTCCAGCAGACTCAGGAGGAGATCTATGAAAAATACAGGCTACATCCTCACACCATTCTTGACCTCATTAATGAATTGGAACCTTTTTTGGCACACCCAACAGGCAGAACACAATCAATACCAACACATGCGCAGGTATTGTGCTCACTGCACCTTTTGGCTTCTGGCTCCTTTCAAACTGTAATTGCAGAGGTTGGTGGAGTGTCACAGAGTGCCCTATCACGTTTTTTTCATGTCTTCCTGGACACAATGATAAGTAGACTCCAACATCATATATATTTCTCAAATACACAGCAAGCCATACAGGAAACCAAGTTGGGTTTCTATCAAATTGCAAGATTCCCACATGTGATTGGATGCAGAGATGGAACCCATATTGCCATCACTCCACCAGCAGCCATAGAATATGTATTCCCGAATAGAAAAAGCTACCACTCGCTAAACATCCAGATCATATGCAATGCAAAATACATTATCAATGACATTGTAGCAAAGTTTCCAGGGAGTACACATGACTCTTACATCTTCAGACATAGCGCAATTCATAGACGTTTCAGTGCTGGTCAGTTTGGAGATGGATACCTGCTAGGTAAGTAATACACATGCAAACATCCATCCATCCATCAATATGGAATGGAACATACAGTTACTTTTTCCTCTCTAACTTGCAGGTGATAGTGCCTACGCAGTGCGTGATTTCATACTCACCCCATACTTAAATCCTGCAAATGCAAGTGAAAGACGGTACAACAGGGCACACTGGTCCACACGTGCGGTAATTGAACGTACTTTTGGAATCCTGAAAAGCCGTTTCAGATGCATACACAAAAGTGGAGGTGCATTGCAATACAATCCAGAGACATGTTGCAAAATTGTGACAGCATGTGCAATGCTGCATAACATGGCAATTCCCAAAGGCACAGAAATTGAAGTGAGTGACTCTGACACATCTGATGATGATGATAACCCTCCGCCAAGAATGGCAGTGGCAGGAGTAGGAGCCATGGCTGGTCGCCAAAGAAGGGCAGAGACTACACGTAATTATTTTTAGGTAAGAAAAAATACTAAACACCAATAGAAGTTTGCTATTGTTCTTTTAATTCACAACATGCAAACAGTACTATATGTTTGACTCATTACTTCAAATTTTTGAAAACGTAAATATCCATACGTGTTAAAGGAATGAACAAATTTTCTCAACGCATTTCTTCTGCATAGGTAATTGAACACAAAGTCATTTTTTACGCTGGCGGGTGTAAGCATGTTGCTCCTGTGGAGGCATGGCCTCATGCTCAGCTCCGGTAGTAGAACGCCTTCCACTCCTGCGTTGCACCATGATGTTAGTTGGGGTAGGGTTGCTACTACTCCTACTGGAGTTGTCCTCGCTTTCTCCAGAGCAGAGGAGAGCGCTTGCACCTGAGTTGGTGGTTTGCATGCTTTCCAAGACCAATGTCATTTTGTCCACACTCTTTGCAACTGCACGTGTGCAGTCACTTAATTCTCGCTGCATGTTGATACTGCGACGAGTGAAATTGCTGGTGACTGCACATAGCCTGTTGATGGCTTTGGTGTATGTATGCATTCTATCCTGCGCAGCCTTTGCAGCCCTGTTTCGTGCCTTTTCAGTTTTAACAAGTGTCACTCAGAGTTTGTCAATTGAAGCAGCCATGCTTTCCTGGTTTTTGTTTGATTTTAGTAGCTGCCTATTAATTGATCTCAGTGCCTTATGTTGTAGGCGCTGCACCTGAAGCATGTTCTGCTCAAGGCCTGCGAACACTGTGACTCCTTCACTTTGTCCTGTGTTACTTCCAGATGCCTCCAGACGGAATGAGAGTGCCCTCCTTGGAGTTTGGGATTGCTGTTGTGCGTCTTGGGAGGACATTGTAACTGTCTCATTGGGGACTGATTCAACATCAGAATTTCCATCCTGTCCCATTGGTTCTATAGGTGGTACACGTCTGCGCTTCCTTTGCATGTTCAGATGTTGCACAGGGGCATTAGTGACTTCATCTTCATTTTCTGACGTCACATGGGGAGGAGAAATTTCGAAATCATTCTCTGTCCTGGCCTCACTTGTATGTTCTGTGGATGTAGAGTGCGAAATATGAATTTGTGTTCATTACAAAATAATTTTTTTCATAGCAGACTACTACTTGTACTACACTGCTTCAGCATACCAAAGTACTACTTTGAAAAATAAAATGAGTTACTATGATTGAGAGTGTTACTATGTCAAAAGGACTACCACTCCCATAATGCATTTTTCAGTTCTTGTTTCACAGTGTAAGTGGACTACTATTTATCTGACATGCAGAGCACACACACACATTCTTTGTACACACACATGGATGCAATTTGCAGTCATCTTACCTTGTGAAGCTGCTGTGGGTTCAGAGCTGTCAATGGTAGCCACTCCACTCACACTTTCAGGTAACAGTGTGGATTCAATCAGTTCCTCATGGGGTGTGGGTTTGTCCACAACAGAAGTTCCACCACCTGTTTGGTTTGCCTCTTTGATCCTCTCAGCAAGTCTTTCTTTGGATCTGAGTCTCATGTCATACCACCTTTTTTTTATTTCCTCAATGGAGCGAGTGGTGACTCCTACAGAGTTAACTTTCTCCTGGATCGCCAGCCAGATTTTTCTTTTCCTGGAGTCAGGTACTTTCAATGCTTTTTTGCCAAACAGGTCCTCATGGTTACACACCATTTCTTCAATGAGCACTTCTTGCTCCTTTTCAGAAAACTTCTGCTTTCTTTTCCTCTTTTCCAATGCCTGTTCCTCCTGTTCCTTTTGTGACTCCATTGCTCTCCAAACAGGTCTGCTCCGCCTCAGCACACTCTTCCAACTGCCACTGGGTGTGGCTCTGGGTAGCAGGTGCAAGCATACTGCATACATACACCTAAGCTTCCTATGTTTGCCAGAGGACTGCCTCCCAAAATAGATGTTTAACATTTTGTGCATCTCCTTTAACAATCGACTCAGGGGATATCCATAATGCATCCATACCTATTCTGTGGGATGTTTCCTTAATGTTATTCAACCATGGAGTGCCCAGGGCCAGGTCAAGGCCTAGCAGGTCTTTTACACAAACTCTATAGTTCTTGCGTGGACCATAATCTAACCCAATATAACAGAGGTTTTATCAGAATTGTTAGGGGTAATAGGGTTGAGGGCTAGGTCTAGTCGCCGTGGTATGATGGGCAAGCGTTGGGGGAGTTTAAATAAGACCTAATGTACTTTTTTCAATTTTGGTTAAAGACTCTGTTGTAGCATAGCCCCATATCTCTGCTCAGTATATCGCTGATGTTACCGCTACTGCTCCATATACGGTAAGGATTGGGGACATAGCACCTCCCGAAGCTGCCCTGTATTTTCTCCCTATTACAGGGGATTTCTGTTGGAGAATTACATTTATCCAGTTGTGGACCCATGTTTGGCTGTCGCTTAGCCTCACACCAAAGTAGTCAAAATGTGAGACTTTTTCAAGAAGAAATCCCTCGATAGTCATATTACCTTTGTATTTTTTATGGGGATTTATAATCCTGACTTTGTAACTTTTTGTGAGGAAAGAGGACTAGAATTAAATCATCAAAATCCAAAGTCATTCAATTCTGATTGCAGCCCCATTGGCGTTCGTGAAATTAACAGGGTGTCATCTGCAAACATCAGAATTGGAGTGTGCCCTCCAGCTAGTTTAGCGGCACCATGCTTCCATTCCTTCAGTTTCCTCGCTGCTCCATTGATATATAGGCTAAAAAGTGATGCTGCTAGGACAAACCATTGTCTGATGCCTTGCTTAATCTCTATTCTTTCCTTCAAATCCCCTGCGTTATTCCATCTCACCTTTGTATATGTATTAGCATGGGGGCACTTTCAATATTTTTAATAAGTCTGAAAGTATGCCGTACCCATCCAATACTTCCCATAGTGTTTTTCTTGGAACCAGGTCGAATGCCGCTCTCAAGTCGATGAAAGCAACATTAAAATGGTCACGCTTCAAGGTGACATATTTCCAAGTTATCACATTGAAGCGGAGGACTTGGTCCAATGTGCTAGTCTTTGTTCTAAACCCTGCTTGCACCTCATCAAGGACGTTATTCTATTCTATCCTTTAGTTCAGTTTAAGCAGGACCTGCCTGCAATTCTTGTGTGTGTGTTATCTAGCTGGCTTATGAGTCTATAATTTGAGGGTTTTGTTTTTTCACCTTTTTTGTCGCTAGGTATAACAACAGCACTGTTACATGTTGAGGGAACTGGATTGCCTTTTAAAATGTTGCTGAATTGGGCATTCAGATATCGAGACCAGATATCAGGCTTGGAGAAAAAAAGGTTACCCGGAACGCCATCCATTCCTGGTGCATTTCCTTTTTTTGTTAATTTTACTGCCTGATCATTTTTAAGTAAAGTAAAGGTAAACTGGGCTTCAACTGTGGCAGAATCACTGTTCTCATTTTGTGTTTCCACTTGGCCACAAGCCCCAACTAAGGGAAGGCTCTGTATATTATTTTGTCACTGTATACTATTATACAGACTACTAAAGTGGGTAACCCAAGTGTCGGGTTTAATTACTGGGTCAAGATGGTTGGCAATAGAAGGGTTAACAAATAATAATTTTCAAAAGCTTTTGTGGTCTCCCTTCTCTAACGTTTCAGCAATTTTCGACCATTTGTCCTCTTCCCATTCCCTTTTGGCTCTAAGTAATAGAGTTTTATAGCAGTTCCTAGCCTTTATGATATCTGGTCTTAAACCCTTTTTAACGGCTCTCAATAAATGGGTTTTCCCTAAATGGCAGGTTTTATTAAACCAAGATGGCATTTTTCTTTTAGATGCCCCTCTATTCTGTTCTCTCATAAAACATAGCCTTAATTCTTCCATAAGTTAACAATGTATGGCAACAAAGTTAATATTATGAACATTTGTGAGATCGATCTGGGAAAGTTTATGCACAAAGAGATTATATATGTGTGTCATTTTCTTTGGGTCCATCAGCAGATCTGCCCATTTGACATTTCGTAAGTTATTTGTTGTTCCAATTGAAGGCGTAGTTAAAACAATTTCCATTTTTACATCTCTAAAAGGGATTATCGAAAAAGTTGCACTTAACGCCTGATGATCGCTATCCATTTTAGGGACAACCTGCATTTCATGTAAATTAAGCCATAAATCAATCCTTGAGGTACTAAGACCTCTTTTGAAGGTAGGACAAGGTGGACAGTCAGATTCCATGTTGCCATTTGCAATTCTCAAGCCGTGAACAGTAATGAATTCTTTCTTATATTCTCTTGGGAGGACGTTTCCGGGTAATTACACCCAGCCATTATCGGAATATTGGTATTAGTATCTCCCTCTACAATTTTTAACGCTGTCTGATTAAGCTGACCCATCAGGCCATCTAATTTGTTTACAATAGGGGATTGGACATTTGATGGGACTCATCTGATATATATATATATATATTCACCATGGCTATATTTCTAGTACCTGTTCAGGTATTAATTTTAATTTGTAAGGCAAGTATATCTCTAGAGTTTGTAGGGTTCATTTTTACCACTGGAAACAAGTCCAGACTTAGCCGAATCAGAAGACCTCCTGATGGGAGTCCATCGGGGGAGGGAACTGCATTTTCACTACACATCCAAAAATTCAGGGCGAAGTGTCGGATTGGTAGCCCGCATTTCTTGTAAAAATATAATATGGTGTGTGTCAACAAACACACCCCATTCTGGATCTAGTTTAGACGTGAATCCTGGACCATTCCATGATAACATTTTTAGGCAATCATCCTCTATCAAGCCTTGAGTTAGCATAATGGTCTGAGTATATTCACCCTGTAGTGTCATGCTTTCCTTTATGTTGTTACTGTAATCAGCTCTCTCAAGCCTAGCAATGCCACTTGTACTAGAGGGTATGTTAGGGTGACATACGGGAGACATACTAGACATACTAGACATACTAGAGAGCTGGTTTACTGTACTCATTTTAGTATCTATACAGGATGAATGATATATTTGGTACCTTTTTTTAATGACATTTTATGACAAGAGACCAATATAGGAACATGACTCCTGCATAACATATGACGTCACTGAAGTCAAAATACCACTTTCAATATTACTTTGTTATCCACCCACAAAGGTATACTTTAAAAGTGGTGTTCATTGCACCCAATGTATATTTAATTTAACCAGAAAACAATAGAACATAAAAGAAACCCATGCCCCAGACGAATCAGCATTTCATAGGATTGGATATGCGTACTTGTTAGAAATTGGATTTTTGGCAGGCTAGGGCATGTGCCAAAGCCAGACAGAAATCACCACTCTAATCAGAATAAGGGAGTTACACTCTTAAAATAACCCCTGCTCACCCCCTTGGTAGCTTGGTACGAGCAGTCAGGCTTCTCTTGGAGGCAGTGTGTAAAGCATTTGCACATAACCAAAGGAATACAGTGTAAGCACTACAAAAGGACACCACCCCAGTTTGGAAAAATATCCAATATTTTTATAATCTTAAAACATGACCAAAAATAATACAAATCCACAATACAGTACTTTAAACTCTTCACTTATCGAAATATACTTTAAAAATAGTTCCTTGATGTCGATAGCTCCGTCCGGGCCTATCACAGCTTTGTGAGTAAACAAATCCAAACAGTTCTGGCTGACCGCGGCATTGTGGGACAGCTACGGTGTTGGGAAGACCCGCAAACAGTACCTTTTAGAAATGCAGGGCGTTAATGACCTCTCGTTGAGCTTCTGAAAACACAGCGTCCACAGGCGTCAGTTCCGGAGGTCAGTGCAGGAGTGGTCGGGTGCACTCGAAGTCACATGCGTTACAGGTTGATCTCTTCTCTGATGGAGTCCAGAGCCCTGGCGTCTGCAGTCATTGAGTGCTGCGATGCGAAGTGCAGCGGTACGGCGTGTAGTGCCCTCAGTTCGCAGTGCGAGCAGGGGCTTGGTGGAGTCGTCAGTAAGACCAGATTCGCGGTGCGAGAGGAAGGCGGTGCTCGTAGGTCACAGTGCAAGCAGCAATGTCGTTGTTGCTGAAGCGATGTAGTCGGCTGATGAACTGGAGTCGATGGCGCCGGCGTCAGTAAGCCAAGGCTGCAGTGTGGGATGAGGGTGATGCGTCGTGTAACTTTACGGGCGATGCCCTCGAACCACGGTGCAAGCAGCAGCGTCATTTTCGGCATGGAGCAGCGTCGTCAGGAAGGCCAAGGAGTTGTTGTGGAGTGGGATGCCCAAAGGTCGCGGTGCCAGCGGCGGCTCGGTATCGGCGTCAGCAGTGAAACCTGGTCGCGGTGCGGCATCGCGGCGGTGACCTCTGCGCTGCCTTCAGGACACAGAGTCGGCAGCGGCGTTGTAGACATCGTCAGGTTGCTTCTCTTCTGTCGCAGCACAAAACACACAGTCCCCAGTGCAGAGGGCAGAAGAGCTTGAAGTCCTTGCTCTTCTTGGGACTTCTTGAACAAAGGGCAAGCTCTACCTCAAGCCCTTGGAGAAACTCCCAAAAGTAGATTGCAGAAAGTTCAGTATGGTTCTTTCACTGCCCAAGACCACTAAAGGCCGACACAGCAAAGTGCACAGCAAAGTGGTAGTCCTTCCTCACGGCTTCTCCAGCTCTTCTTTTTGGCAGTCTTCTTGATCCAAAAGAGTCCTAAAGTTCAGAGGTCTGGGCCCCAGTATTTGTATCCAAAAATACTTTGATCCTCTAGGCAGAGGGCAGCTGTGCCAAGCCAGAACCAGTTCTGCCTTCTCTGGAGTGATTTCCCGGCAGGGGGTGGAGACGGCATTGTCAGAGGCAGACCAGGCCCTTTGAGGTGCAAGGAAATCTCCTCCCTCTTCCCCCATCACAGCCCAGGTCTATTCAGCCCTTTCCTGACCTACCTAAAATATCGGGAGCCACCCTTGCTTCCTAGCCATCTGTCGTCCAAAACCCAGACAGGAAATCCACATTCCAGCAGAGGCACACGGGATGACTGAGAAAGAAAATACCTACTTCCTAAAGGTGGTATTTTCAAACACAGAATGTAAAAATTACCTTTACTAAAAGATGCATCTTTAGATTCTGAGTTCAGGCATACTAAATTTTATTTTCCTACTTAGTTCCCAGGACCAGTTATGTTTATAAGAAGTTATAAACACACTTCCCATTCTGCCCTATGGGGAACAGGTAGCCTTGTAAACACTAAATAGGCTGTAATTCACTATCAGGGCATGCCACACACACCAGGGCATGTCCTACCTTTCACATACACTGCACCATGCCCACTGGGGTACCATGGGCCTACCTTAGGGTTGACTAACATGTAGAAAAGGGAAGGTTTAGAGACTGGCAGGTGTGTGCACTGGCCAAGTTAACCTGGCAGTTACAAACTGCGCACAGACTCTGCAATGGCAGGTCAGATTTACCTCTTTAGGGCTACTCGCTTGGGTGGCACACTCAGTGCTGCAGGCCCACTCGTAGCATTTGATTTACAGGCTCTGGCACACTCAGTTCACTTTACTAGGGACTAACAAGTAATTCAAATCCCCAATCATGGAAACACTAATCCATAACTCAATTTACACAGAGAGCATATGCACTTTAGCACCTATTAGCAGTGGTAAAGTGCCCAGAGTCCTAAAACCAAGACAAACAAGTCAGGAAAAAATGGAGAAAGAAGCAAAAAGTTTGGGGATACCCCTGCAGAAAGGGCCATTTCCAACAGTACTTTACAATGCATCCTTGCTGAAAACAATCTTTGACGAAGTGTAAATGCTGCATTGCCCCTTCACTTGACAGCGATACAGGTGATATCTTAGAGCTGGTCTAACAACTTATACCCAACCAAACCTACATTCTTGGTGTTCTCCCCCCAGATGTCTGGTCATCAATCATCTGTATCTATAGGCATAACATGTCATCCAACCGCTACGGATGCCTCTTGTCTGTCTTGGCCTGTAGTGCTTGTAATATATTGTCCCATTCTGTAACACCTACTCCACCCCTCTTTCTTCTACAATGCCCATTGGAGACCACTATTTTGGCCATGGTCAACTTCGAAATATCTGCTAACATTACTTTTATGTCTGGTGCCTGTCCGGCTTTTAATGTCTGAGCAATATTGCGTTTGTTGAGCACCAGTGCAAGGTCCAGACATCTGTAGATTTGTTTGGCGGCTTTGGGCCTGTGTATCAAGCACAATATACCGGATGATATGTACTGCGGCACCATTTATCCTGACAGCTCATCCAGAATCATCACTACCTCAGACCCCAAATGTGCAGTTATCATACAATTGCATACTGTCACGTCTGCTCACGTGCCCTGAACAGGAAAAACAGGTAGACAGAGACCGAAGCAAAAGAAGCGGTCTGGTCTTTCTGCGTCGGCCCACCCTCCAGGAAGCCTGCACTTGTTTGTCAGGATTTTCGAGTGCAGCAGTTCTTGCTGGTTATTTAAAATTATATTGGGAACTAACCTGTCTCCACGTCAGCTGTAATGTGCTGGCACCCTAAGCCCCCATACACTTAAAAGGATGACATGGACACTGGAATCTAGTTGGTAGAACGGGCCCAGAGCGCGTTCGCCCAGACCCGCTTATTAGCAGAGTCATATTTCCTGTGATGCCTGTGTTGTATTGGTGTGCGGGGGAGTGTGAGCCAGCCCTCGTGGAGTGGCTGGTACTAGGAAAGACCAGAACAGTAACCAGCAGGTCACTACATCCCTCCCAAACCTTATTCAAACTGGGACACCAAAGTCCAACCTGGGGAGACAATAAAAAAAACAAATAGAAAGACCTCAACTGAGTCTATGGAGCTGCTTTCTAAACAGGACAATGGTACAACTGCAGCTAGGATCACCAGTTCTGCTTGGCACAGTTCAGTGGTGCACTGCTGATCTGGTCTTCCCTGGACTCAAGATATCTATATACACAGTTCAATGTGACGGTGCAGGTGGAGTGATAGTGAATCTAGCAGATGTTACATTTTCACAAATGCGTTCTGGTTCTTGTTGAGTCTTCGCAGAGGCAGCAGTGTTCTAGCTGCAGAATGGTGGAGTAGTTACAAACATCCCTCTTTCACCAGGATGCTCCTCTCACAGGTATTGCCCACTCACGGAATGTTCCTGAGGTCCTCCTCACCAGGCTTCCATGGGACTGGGTGTACTTCGCCATGTCATTCCAACGCCATACTCTAGGCTCATAGAGGAAGCGCTATGAGTTCCTCGCCCCACCCGGAGGGTAGTTGTTTCCAGGTAGGAATATTCCTGCCATCCAGACTCTGGTGCACCAGCATTCATAGGATGATCTTTGGAAGCACCAGTTTACAAAACAAGATCTTTGTCTTCCTGGGAACTGCAGGCGAGCTGCTGTAGACTCATCTCAAGTGTCAGGACCCGCTCCCACCGGCCGTCCCTGGTGCCTTTACCCCTGGATCACCACGGTCTGGTGTGGAGTGGTCAGATCCTCTTCTAGACCCCACATCCGAGTTATCTTACAATCCAGTTTCCTGTGCGACCCCAAAGGTGGATATCAAAATTGGTCCAGCTTGCTCTCATCTGCAGTCGCCAGGTTTGATTGGTGTTACTGAAAACGTCTGGACAGCTCGCCTCTCATGGTGTCAACGATGCTACCTAGGTACTGTGCTTCACTTCTGATGTTCTTGCACTTAGTCGTATTTTGTATCTTGTGGTGTTCCAGATGCCTAATCACACACTCCTCTCTTCTTTCTTTGAACTCCTTCTGTGGTGGCCTCATGCCAGGGTACTTCCCTTTCCTTGTTCTTTCACTTCACGACGCTGTCTGGTCCCATCTTGTCTTATTCGTCTTCTCTGAGCAGACCTCTCCATGTGACACGAAATTCACACAGGTCTCCCTGGCCATGTCCTATCCCTAGGACAATTCTTTCTCGTCATTCAGTGTCCAGACTACTCGTTTTGACCTTCTACTTTTTCCGACCTCTTCTAGGTCTTCATCCTTCGACCTCAGGTCAATCTTCTCTGACTTCTTGCAGATCAATCTTCTCTGACTTCTCGCAGGTCATCTTTGCTTACCTCTTGCAGGTCACTTTTTCTGACCTCTCGCAGTTCACCTTTTCTGACCTCTCGAAGGTCACCTTCTCTGACCTCTCGAAGGTCACCTTCTCTGACCTCCTGCAGGTCACCTTCTCTGACCTCTCGCAGGTCACCTTCTCTGACCTCTCGCAGGTCCCCTTTCCTGACCTCTCACCGGTCAGCTTCTCTGACCTCTCACCGGTCACCTTCTATGACCTCTCACCGGTCACCTTCTCTGCCCTCTCCGCGGTCATTTTCTCTGACCTCTCGCATGTCATCTTATCCTGCGTACGTGCTCCGGACACCTCAATACCATGCCGATATGGCTCTCTCTTTGCATCCTACACTCTGGCAGACTTATCGCCCCTTGTGACCACCTGGGCCTCTTGCTTGCAGGGCACTCCCTCTCGGGCTCCAGCCCGGACAATCATCCTCTCTGTTTCTGTCTGCGGCACGCTTCTAAATGTGAGACCTTTGTTTGTCACTTGAGTGTACTCCTTCTACTGGTGCTTTGCGCACCCGTTTCTTCCTCCTGCTGTGCCTTCCTTACATCACTGAACGCACTTGCTTGTGCCCTCTTGCGATGACTTGCTGCTTTGAGCTGACGCCCTGTACACCGCATGCCATCCTGGTACATTAACCACCTTTGTTCTTAGTCCTGCAGTGACCACCCATGGCCAGTAGGCGTCATTGTAAATCTCTTCACAAGCCCTGGCAGCCTTTGTCCTCAAGGTTCCCTTTTTGCCAGTGTCCTTCTCACTTTAAATGGGGATCGCAGCAGCGGTTCCTGTGCTGCAGTACACTTCCCTCACGTGGACAGCCTTGCCTATTCTCCATGCCAGTTCATGCCCCCTTTGTGCTCCCACCTTTGCAGTTCTGGGAACCCTTTTTTCCTTGGACATTTGCACATTTCCTCTCTGTAGACACTGCTGTGCTCCAGCTGCTTCCAGTGCTGCTGGTCACTCTCTCTCAGTAATTATTGCCCCCCAGCACCCTTCCCTGTGCTACGGGCCATTCCTCTGGGAACCTGTTGTACTTTTGTTATCCGCTGGTGTGATACTGCACACTGGCCACTAGATGGTATTGCCACTCTGTGCATTGCCGTCAGCAGGCTCTGTAGGCTTGTCCTGGTTCCACGCACTCTCTCACCTTGTTGGGCTTTCACCCATCACGGGTATGTAGGACCGCTGCTGCCGGCACCTTGCAGCATGGGCACCACCAGGCCTCTCTCTTGCCGGTCGCATTCATTACCGGCCAAGAGCAAGGACCATCCAGGGCTGCTTCCTCAGTCCTACCAGCCATGCGCCCACCACAGCCACGGTCAGGTCACCATCATCGGCGGCCACAACTTGACTCCACACAGCAGGAGACCTTCTGGAGTAGAGCACTTCCTCCCCAGCACGGTAACGTTATTTTTGTTTGGGCCATGTGAGAGAGAACAACAAGCATCTGCAATGTCGGGCCGTGTGGGAGAGTACAACAAGCATCTGCAATGTCTTCAGTGTCTCGGGTAGGGCACTGCTTCCCCTTTTTGGCTCCTCCTATGTATCTTTCGGAGCCGCCGCGGGCCGCACACTGTCTCTTACTTGCTCCGCCCCTCTGCAGCAGCCTCTCTCACCTCACAAGCTACGTGGGGGCTGGAGCTGCCGATGGAGACTCTGGTGCCCTGTCTCGACTCAGATAACGGTCGGAGGCCCAGACCAATACCACCTCTTCTCACGGTGTTCCTCTAATGGGGGTGGGGTGGGGCAGCTGCTCTGCTCTTTTCCTCCTCTTGTCTGGCTCTCTTTGCTGTCCGGCATGCTGCTCCCCTCAATTAGGGCTCACTTCCGCCCGATAGCTGATTAAGCCTTACTCCTCCTCGCACCACTGGATGCAGTAGTCCGGCTCCACTAGCACCCAGTTGGAGCATCTGCAGACCATTGGCAGGGGTCACGGCTCTGGCTCCCTCGCTCACCACATGGTTCTCGTAACGCACTGCTTCTTACGGGGTGGGCAACAAATCACCTCCTTCACTTCAACAGCTCATCATGTGCTCTTTTTGGGGGGTGGGGGAGTGGGAAGCTGCTCTGCTCTTTTTTTATTTTTTTAACCTTTATTAGAGCAAAAACCATACAGTGGTGCACATACAGATTGGTTGCAAGAATAGAAGGCGCAATGTTAGAATCAGTAATTAAGGAGAACGTTCTTCATATTGGGCAGCACACATTGCATTTGGGAGTACGGGTCAACACATAAGGCAAGTAGCGCTGTTCAGCAGGGTCACAGTTCGTAAAAAGGGGGGGAACAGTACAGCCGATAGGATCCCAGCATAGTGTAGCACATAATATACAGCATCATTAAATATCGACAACCACCATCAGTCAGCAGGGATCCCAGGCAGGCCCATGGCACTAGTGACATAATGGACAGTAGCAACCCAGCATCCCATCAGGTATCAGAAGTTAGTAACCGTTACATATCCATCACGGCATTCCGATGTAGACAATGCACACATTAACAGTGCATGCCATTCAATCACAGCAATGCAGATTCAGCAAAGAGGACAATCCTCACAGTACGCCACCCTGGCCATCACTATCCGAGTCCGCACTTTGGGCAACTTTGGTCAGCCAGTAAACCTGCAATTGGCTCCAAAAGTCTCTAGGCCTACACCGCACAGGCATCAAGTCAGCATATATATTATATTGATCCTGACAATACATCATGTCATCCAGCCAGTCCTTAAATTTCGGAGCCCTGCCTCTTCCCCTCCTACAGGCTACCCTCCTTTTCGCTAGTAATAAAGCCACATCTGCAAACCTGCGGTAAGGTACCGGTATTTCCTTCGTGTATCCCAACAGCATAACCAGGGGATCAAACTTCACAGCCTCCTCAGTCATGATGTGCAGTGCATCGTGAACCTGAATCCAATAGTCATGTATCGCATTGCACTCCCATGCCAAATGAAGAAAACCAGCCCCCTTCGCACGACAACGAGCGCATCTATCATCCTCTGCCAGGCGAAATCTGAATTTCCTAACTGGAGTGTAGTAAAACCTCTGGACAAATTTATATTGTATTATCTTTAGCCGACAGCTAGATGATATATTGGCAGTAACGCCACAACAATAGGCCCACTGCTCATCAGTGATATCGACGCCCAATTCAAGGGTCCACTGTGCACGCGCAGGAAAAGCCGGAGTATCTCGCTGCGTCCTAATGGTGTTGTACAACGTAGAGACCAGATGTCGACCATCAGACATTAGCAGAGCATGCAGTGGCAGGGCAACCCCGGGTTCATCCGGGAACTGTGGCAGCAAAGCACGGAGCCCCTGCCTAAGTCGCACGTAATAAAAAACATCTAAGGGGGAGGGTCGCCCCTCACGGAAGAATTGATCTCTTGTACGAAGAGTGCCCTCAAGAAATAGGTCACCCCATGTGAGTATCTTGTTCCGCTTGCACATGGTTTGAAACCCAGTTTCCCGTAGCAGTGACAGTTTAGGGTGATACACAAGTGGCAACACCGGTGAGTAAAGCAACATTAGTCCCAAAGCCCTTGCAATACAAGTCCATGCATCTATCGTGCACGTCACTGTGGTGGACTGCGTTTCCACATCACTGACTCTCCCCAGTACCATAACATCAAGCGGAAGGGGATGCACAATCCATTCTTCAGCTGCTATCTGCGGCATAAAGGCCGTGGGCCGCATCCAATGATAGGCATAGTGCGCCTGAGCGCTCAGATAATATACCTCAAAATCCGGGACATCAAACCCCCCTTTGTCATAAGGCAACGTTAAAGTGGACCACTTCAACCGCGGTTGCTTGCCCCCCCAGAACAATCTAAGGAGTTCCGACCTAAGACGCTTAACAAAATAGGCGCTGGGGTAGTATGGGACATTCTGGAACAGATACAGGAAGCATGGGAGTACCACCATTTTCACCAAGGAGGCTCTGCCCACCATAGAAAGCGGCAAGGACATCCATCGCGTAACATTGTCACCCAGCTTAGTGATAGCGACTCCGTAATTGAGCCTGATCGTCTCCTCTCTATCAAGTGAGATCACTATACCTAAATAGCGAAGATCGGTATCGCACCACTCAAGGGGGTAATCCAGCTGAAATCTCTCAACAGCCGCAGTAAGCGGGAAGAACTGTGATTTCTTCCAGTTCATGTGTATACCGGATATTCCGCCAAAGACGAGAAGCTCCCGCAGTATCGGGTTGAAATTCACCTGTGGGTCCTTCACATACAAGGTGATGTCGTCCGCATAAAGTGACACACCTATTTGGCATTGAAAGCAATTAAACGCACTGTGTTTATGTAGTTGCCTGATTCGACACGCCAATGGCTCTATGGCGATAGCAAATAACAGTGTAGAAAGAGGACAGCCCTGTCTAGTACCTCTCGTTATAGGCAATTGAGGGGAGAGAGTTCCATTAACTATCACTCTGGCCACAGGTTGGGTGTACAGTAATTTCACCCATGCAATAAATATTTTAGGAAAGCCCATTCTACACAATATATCGATGAGATTATTCCATTCCACCCAATCGAATGCTTTCGTAGTATCCAGAAAAACCGCGGCAACAGGGAGTTCAGGAGCTATAGTCGGAAGTAAAGAGAAGAGAGTACGAAGATTATGGGTGGTCGCATGCCCCGGCACGAAGCCGGACTGATCCGGAAGCACTATAGTGGGCATAAGCAAAGACAGCCGCAACGCTAGTACCTTCGCCAAGATTTTTGCGTCACAATTAAGCAGCGACAGGGGACCGTAGGAATCTGTGTCCAGAGGGTCCTTGCCAGGTTTTAGCAGGGACGTAATTGCCACTTCCCTCATCGATCCCGGCAGAATGCCCACCTCCAGGGACTCCTCAAAGACCTCCTTAAGCACCGGGGCCATGATATCAACATAGCATTTATAGAACTCAGCAGGGAGTCCATCCAAACCCCTTGCCTTCCCATTACTCAGAGACATTATGTCGTCTATTATTTCCTCCACTTCCAGGGGCCCACCAAGAAATGCCCTATGGCCATCAGAAAGCCAACACAATGCAAGATCGCCAAGGAAGCCCCCATATCTGACCTCCCCCGTCTGTTGTGAAGTGTACAGTTGTTCATAATGATGCATGAAGGCCTTCTGAATCCCTATCGCATCCTGACACCGGGTACCATCTTGCAGTGCCAGTTCAAGGACCCCAGTGCTAAAACGTGGGTGTCTCGTGATGGCAGCGAGTACCTTACCCGGTCTTTCACCCTCACAGTATTTCCTAGCAGTCCAATACTTCCCTCTATACTTCACTTCCCTAGCAGCCTCTTCCTCAAAGTCCGACAATTTGCCCCTAAACGTATGACTGAGCTCCGGGTCCGAATCAGTAACCATCCTGTTCTCTAGGTCTTTTAGGTCTGCCTCCAGTTTCGTTATGGTCTTAACAATATCTCTGAGTACCCCACAGCTTTTAGAGATCGTAACCCTTTGAATCGTTACTTTAAACGCCTCCCAAATCATTTCCGCACCATCCACGGATCCCTTATTCCTGGGAAAGAACGCCTCTATCTCCTCCCCAAGCTCTGCCTTGAAAATGGGATCCAACAGTACTGAGGGAAACAATCTCCAGGGGGGACGCGGTCTATTGAGATCCGGCATCGTCACAACAACTCTAACTGGGCAGTGATCCGAGTAAGTTCTGGAGAGATGTTCCACCTTGTGTATTCCCACGCTAAGCCCCCGTGACAGAAAACAATAGTCCAATCGCGCCCAAGTGCGTGCATGTGTTGTGAAGTGCGTGCCCTCCCTGCTATCAGGATGTGTAAACCTCCAACTATCCACCAACCCAGCATCTTCTAGTATGCCCCGTAAAACGTCCCTCGCTTGAGTGTTATATTGGTTGCTCCCGTCACACCTATCCGCCACAGGCCTCAGCGCTATGTTAAAATCACTGCCCCATATAATATGTGTGGCGTCTATGGCAACGACATGGCCCCAGAGGGTAATAAAGAAGTCAGGAGTGTCAACGTTGGGCGCATAGCAATTCACAAGCACAACAGTATCCAAACCAAGTCAACCCCACAATATCACATATTGCCCACCAGGATCCAACCTCACCCCCAGCTCCTGGAAATTAAGCGTTTTTTTAATCAACACAGCAGTCCCTCGAGCATAGGACAAGTATGATGACAATTTCCGAACGTAGGCCCAAAAACTAGCAAATTTAGGGTCAATCCTGGGGCGTAGATGTGTTTCCTGTAAGAAAGCGATCTGCACCTGGTGTCTATCCAAGTACGCCAGCACATTACTACACTTTCTGGCATCGTTAAGGCCCTGCACATTCCAAGACATGATTGATAGTTTATCCAGCGTGCCGTCAGCCATTATCCATGTAGCTGACCATTAACACAGACCCACTCATGCACCAAAGTTGCCTCCCAGGCGAAGAACAGCGTAGCAAAGAAACATTATGCAATCGCATCCGCTCCCAATCTGCACCACTAACACACCTCATGAGCCCCCCCCCCTCAACTCGACAACCCCCAACCAACACGCACCAGCTACACACTACCGTAGAATACAAGGCCATAAACAATAACAGTGCAAGCAATGCATGGCACCCAGGGTAAGTATACACACCACACCACTTAGCAGACTCCCAGCAGCATCCTACCACCCTCTGGTAGCAGGGCCGGATTCGAGTGCAAGGTGTAAGACCATCCCACAGCATGACATAACAAACCCACGGTCCAAAGATGCAGCCATGATCATAGCAGTGTAAAAAACAGTAAAACAATAAGAAGCAGTCCCAAGGGACCATCGCTCTTCAGTACAAGTGCATCCTCCCGCCACCCACCTGAGCATCCCCAACCTGCCAGGAACCCACGCCCCCCTCCCGCAGCAAACCCCCCCCCCAACTCAACATTTGCATCAGAAGTACCAAGTTCAATGGGGAATACCCTTCAGGGTGTAATCTAGGGGCGCACATAACCACCCCCCACACCTCGCCTTTGACCCTCACGTCACAAATAGGCACGGCCCAGGTAGTGGGGGGAGGAGGGGGTGCCTGGAGTACATTACCACCGTAGTCCAGCACTCTTCCAATGTCCTCTGACAGTACGCGAGAAGGCCATCCCGCAGTTCTCCGCAGCGGGATCAGACAACAAAAAGGAGAGGGAAATAGCGGGTATTACAGCGGAACCACAGAAGTTCAATTCACAAACACCGACCAGTCAATATGCAGCATCACTCATCTTCATTGGCCGAGTGGAATCCCTCCTGCCCATCATCCCCATTTCGTCGACCCGCAGCGCGCTCCCTCTTAAGCCGCTTCACAAAGTCCTCCGCCTGCTGCGGATTTGTAAAGAAGTGCTGTTTCGCCTGGTGCGTCACTCTTAATTTTGCAGGATACAATAGGGCATAGTCCACCTGCAGCTCCCTAAGCTTCTTCTTGACATCCAGGAACTTACGCCTCTGTTCCTGTACCACAGGTGTGAAGTCCGGATAGATGGAAAAGTCGACCCCGTCACAAGAGAGTGTGCGGGCGGTTCGAGCCGCACAAAGAGCTGTGTCTCGATCCCGATAGTTAAGGAGACGGGCGATAATCGGCCGCGGCGGGGTTCCGGTGGCAGGCCGCGGCCCAAGGGAACAGTGCACCCTCTCCACGATAAATTGCTTAGAGAAGGCCTCCGAGCCAATCGCGCCAAGCAAAATCTTCTCCACATAAGTCTCCATCCTACCCACATTGGTCGTCTCCGGCACACCTACCACGCGTATATTATTGCGACGACTTCTGGCCTTCAACTCCTCATTCTTCGCAGCAATGACCCGGAGTACATTGTCCATACGCGCCAGTTGTGTTGTGTGGGTAGCCGTTGTGTCATCGTGGTCAGAAATACGCTGCTCCGCCGCTGTAATGCGCTCCTCATGAACGTCCATTTTTTGCACCACTGCATCCATCCATGATGACAGTTTATCCACCTTCTCCACTATAGTAGCAAACCCCTGTCTCATTTCCTGCATCATTTGCTGAAAGTCAGGGGCAACATGGTGGGGGACAGTGTCAGATACAGCAGGGGGGGAGCGGGAGCCCCCCGCATCCTGCGCAATTCGCGATCCTCTCTTGGCCGCCAGCGAGTCAAAGGACAGCTTCGGCTGTTTGTTGTCCGGTTTACCCATGGCCAATTGCCTGCAGCCGTCCAAGGCAAGCACTAGGATACTGACGATACACAAAGCGGACAGCAGTCACAGGGCAGCACAGATCAAGTACCCCCCCCCCCCCCTCGTCCGCGTAGTACTCACTGTTCGTAGGAGGCCTAAGGGATGTCGCAGCACGCATGCAACACCAACATCAGAGACGGGCCATCCAATCCACAGTACAGACCAAGGGCAGCAAAAGGAGGGGGGTCGCAATCATCAGCAGCAGTGTCCTCCGTGTGCTCACCCCCAACCTCAGAAGCAGACCACCAGCACTGTGGCTATGCAGGCGAACACCGAGCCCGCCAATCCCCCGCCGCAGTCCACTCTCCAGGCGGCAGGAATATATAAATCCCAGAGTGATTAAGTGTACATTCCAAGCAGCAGTACTTCATTCAGCAGGCATAACAGGCGGTAAAGCGCCTCGCACCACTGTCTCAACACCCCCAGCTGATTCAAGAGAAAACAGGAATATCGCAGAATGATCTCCCCATCAGAAGCCAGCAGTGTCCCCCGTTAGCTCCAGTAATTGAGGCAGAGAATAGCATCCTCCATGTTGAACCTCCTTGGCCCCACGCAAACTCCAAGGATAGTTGCACCAGAGTAAAGCAGGCCCGCGCCGGGAATGCACATAAACCCAACGCCGTACAAAATGTCAAAGAAATCAAGGGCCGGTAGTCTAGAGCCAGCCAGCAATCAGGGGGGTTGGTGAAAGTCCACAATAACCAGGGGCACGAGCAGGTAAAATACCCCGCCTCACCTGTCTCACATAATGGCTGCTTCACTCGTCCGCCGGTTCCAAAGGTAGCAACGCGGCTCCACAGGCATCAGTCACTTCAACGCAGCACAGCGCTGCACCAACCGCAAAGATAGGATCCTCGTCCGCCGTCCTTCCGCTCCAGCGACAATCGCCTAGGGCAGCACCGAGGCCCCGCCGAGGAGAGCGTGCGAAGGCCCTCACGCCTCGTGGTGTGCCGCGGTCTCAAGTAGCACGGCAGCACGGCCAGCAGTAACAGGCGTCTCCAGGTCACCGCTCGGGCAGATCTTCTACCGCCTGTAACTTCAGCCAGGAGCGTCGCATACGGAGGAAAGTTGATCCGAAGTTGTATCAGGTCAGGCTCAGGCAGGATTCACGGACAAAGTTGGCACAGATGGTGGCAATGTAGGATTAATAACGGATAATATCTCCAGGCTGCAGGAGCCTCACATAAGTGCGGCCATGCTGCTAGTGCGCCCTCTAGCGCCCCAAGCTGCTCTGCTCTTTTCCTCCTCTTGTCAGGCTCTCTTTGCTGCCCGGCTTGCTGCTCCCCTCAATTAGGACTCCCTTCCGCTTGATGGCTGACTGGGCCTTACTCCTCCTTGCACCCCTGGATGCAGCAATCTGGCTCCACTTGCACCCAGTTGGAGCCTCAACAGGCCGTTGGCAGGGGTCAACCTACTGGCTCGCTCACTCACCACATGGTTCCCGTAACGCACCACTTCTCGCTCTGGTATGGGTTGGGATCCAAATCACCTCCTTCTCTACAACGGCTCATCATGTGCTCTGCGGCCAATCAGGTGCTTCCTATGCCCGCTGGCAGGGGATACCCTCAACATGGGATACACTCTCCCCCTCGACCACCATCAAGGCATCCGCATATGTGGATCCACCTGCTCGTCGCTAATGTATTGTGGTTGGGCCGTAGGCCCCCTAGCACTTAGAAAATTGACACGGACACCGGAATCTAGTTGGTGGAACTGTCCCAGGGCATGTGCACCGGACCCTTTTATTAGTATGGTCACATGTCCTGTGACGCCTGTGTTGGATGCAAGTGAGGTGGAGTGTGAGCCAGCACTCGAGTGTGGCTGGTACACGGAAAGACTGGAACAGTGACCTGCAGTCAGCCACAGTTTTGCTTACTTTTAACAACCGCTGCTAAGGGTTTTTTGGCATTTGTTACATTTCTGATGTCAGTGTTGGTGGATTCCTGGCATTTTAGCTTCAGCTTTCCTCCATCTTCATTAGAAGACCCGCTGAGACAAAGGGACATTAAAAAGGTTTACCGACAGCTGACTGCCCTAATGAGTTGGTAAAATGCATACTTACTAAATCTTGTGGATATATATTTATGTCGAATACTTTGGTGCAAGGCCCCCATGGGTGGTAATCTTCCTACTCTGCAAAAGAAGGAAATGACTGTTATCTGATATTTACCCCACTGACCCACAGTGATTGAAAGTGAAAGACTTTGATTCTAAAGGCTTTATTTTGCGTCCCTTAGGACAGTGCTCTATCTTTTTTCGTATGGATTTTTTTGTTTGAATTTTTTCTTTCTTTGTGAGTCATGGATGGAATGCTGTAATTCCACCTATATATGGTCAGCCTTAGACCATTTCTTTATTGTTTAGGTAACTACTGGGTTCTGTACATGGTAGTACTAGTGTGTATTCTTCCTTACTCTGTTTTCTTTACTGTTTTATTCCTTGAGGAATTGCACATTATTGAAATGGTTCCAGCTGCTAGAGAAAGTCGGAGGTGTTAGGTAAGAAAAATACCCATTTCTGTTCAAATATGTGGTTATGTTCATGCCTTAGAGTCAAAAGTCATAAGTATTTGTTATATTTCTGTAGATGCACACCATCACCAATACCCTGAAGTAATCTACAGTACAGAGAACCATAGCACCTACATTGAAGGGACCTTAGGACGCCTGTTCCTGCCTGGAGTATATCATTCCCAAGTGGTCACAGGACTCCGGTGATGTAGAGAATCTGCTTGTGGCATTTACGTTTTTCAAGATGCACAGCAACAAGCAGGACTAGGTGTTTCCAAATCTTACAAAGTCTGCATGGGGTGCATGACAAGGGCAGAGGTCTACAGGGCCATGGTGTATCCATGCTATTTTTTTAGATGTTATAGACACCAGCTGTAAATAATTGAGTTGTGTAAATTTAAGCCTTGGGTTTCTTGTGATCATCTTGGTGTATTGTAGTTCCTGTTCCCTTTTTTTATCTGTAAGATCTTAACATAATATCCCTTCCGATTAGGTTCTAACCACATCTAAGTACCCATAGAAGATAGGAAATCTGGTACCATAAAGATACAGCTTTCCACCCAGCCCGATGTGTCAGTACCATTTGTACCCTGTCACTCATGGATGGACGTCTCCCTGTGTGTCTAATTGTATTAAGCAGAGGATTGTGAGTAAAAAAATAACCCCCACCCAACTCCCAGGATTCGCTTGGTTGTCATATGCATGGAGGGTCCTATTTCAATACAAGTCTCACACCTATTTTATACCAGCTTCAGTCTACTGTGTGCTGTAATTGTGTTACTTTGTAAGTGTTTTGAACGTTGGGAGATACAAGAGAGGAATCTTGGGTGCGTACACCTGCGGGCACCACACATGCTTCAATACCTGATGCCAGCACTGTCTGGCAATCCTGAGGACTCGCAGGATCCAACAAGGAGGGGGGTTCTCCTGAAGACTGCCTCCTATATTGTCATGGGGTAAAGCGCTGCAACCTATTTCTAACCATTCAGCATCTGAAGCCACTGACAGCTATCACATGGGCCACTGTCCTTGAGAACCCAAATTGAACTCCTAGTAATTTGGGACCCTCAGTCCTTCCTTGGATAAAGGTCTTGTAATTCTATGCGAAGATGCTGTTCTTCTCCCTTTGTCCCATATCAGCAGGGTTAGTGGGCCCTAATATTGGTGAAAAGCTTCCTTGCAACAATAGTGGGTCGTTCAAAAAAACAAAATACAGCAGGTGGGGAAGGAGTAGAATCTTCACTACTTCGATATGTCCTATTGGAGAGAGGGATGGTTACACCATAAGGCTAGCGACTGCTTTGCCCCCATCAGTATGCAACCAACATTACTGGATCTCAAGCCTGCCATGTTCTGATCCACTTGAACACCAAGGTATGGAAACTTCTTAGTTTCCCAGACCAAGGGAGAATTCTGTGTTATCAGCAATTTAGGATGGGCTGTTGATGCCAGGGGATGAGACATGACTTGTTTCAATTGATCTGGAGCCCCACAATACACACCAAAAATCTCTTCTGGCGTAGCAAAAGAGAACAAAACAGAAATTCTAATTGAAGTAGTTTCCATTTGATGGACAGAAAACAACTCCTTTGTCTCAGGATCTCCTCTGTGTAATCTGGGAAAATGTGCCAATCAACTTGTCTCTGAGATACTTTTCATGTCTGAAACTGCTTGTGTAATTTGGCTAAACTTTGCAGAGTGTTCCTCAAATTTCGGTTCCAAAGCTTGGGAAGACTTGGCATCTCTGTAGCCCGGTTTCAAGGTGGCCATGTGAGGTGTTCTCCTCAGGATAAATTGCAGGCAGGAGACCAAAAGTAGTTGAAGAAACAGCATACGTTTATTGTACATCTCATGTTTATTTATTTATTTAAAGACTTTTATATAGCGCTGGCTAGACCCGAAGGTATCAGAGCGCTTTACATGAGAATCAACAAAGTAACAGAGAAAGTTCAACAATTACACAATACATCCAAAAATATAGGCAATACAATTAGGAGAGGAGAGAAAGGTAGTGGAGGGTAGGTGAGAAAGGGAGGATAAGGGAAGAGACAATAAGGATAGACGAAAAGAAGTCTGTCTAAACACCGACTGGGTAGGTGACGACCAAGGAGGGAATCTACGGCCCATCTCCCCTATAGCTAAACCAGGTAGCTCCATCGGGCATCAGACAAAATAGTTCGGTTTCGATACATTGAGAGAGGAGGGAAGGAGAGACATAAATAGAGGGAGGGTGCGGGAGGAGACGACAGGAGAGACGAAAGGAAGTACAACAATGTGGTTCAACAATATACCAAAAAAAGATCAACAAGTAAACATTATATCAAACAATCAGCAATACATTTGGGGAGGAGAGAAAGGAGAGAGAAAGTAGTGGGGGGTAGGGGAGGAGAAAAAGTGAGGATAAGGGAAGAGACAACCGTAGAGGCAAAAGGAAGTCTGTCTATAGACCGACTGGGTAGGTGACGACCAAGGAGGGAATCTACGGCCCATCTCCCGTATAGCTAAACCAGGTAGCTCCATCGGGCATCAGACAAAATAGTTCGATCTCAAGTGGCGAGGGAAAAGGTTCACAGAAAACAGGGTGGGGACAGAGGGCAAGGGCATGTGAAGGCAGAGGACAGAAGCTGGAAAGAGTAGGAGCGGAGAGGGGGGAGGGTTGTGGGAAGGGAGAGGGAGGAGATAAGGTCAGGAGAGTCGCTGGAGCTTTAGCCCAAAGTTCGGCTGGGTAGGTGAACATCAAAGGAGGGAGCCCAAAGTCAATCTCCCCCATAGCTAGCAAGGTAGCTCCACCGGGCATCATACAAAAGTAGCTAGGTCTCAGCTTTTCTCCCCGGGGCTGTCATAGTCGCCATCATGGGATGTTTCAGCCTAGATGATTTTGCAGCATTGGATCTCCCAGCAGGGGTGGTGTACACGCAGGGACACATCAAAGCTGAAATGCGCAAGATGGTCTCAGAAAATCAGCAGTATGCATCAGTTCTCAAGAGTATGGAGACAGCAGGATGTCAATTGCCTCAAGCGGTGGGCCTGTGGAAAAAGATTATTTTTCGTAGTTTATGTCCCATCATACACTCTCTCAGTCACGTCCCCGAGCCCATCATGTCGGAAAACAAGCAACGAGAACACGAACAAACCCGATCACGCGCACACAAAGTTGCACACGCACTCTCCTTCCTCTTAAATTCAAAGGTACATTCTCATGGTTAGGGCGATGCCGAGAAACAGCTTCCTCACTCAAACTGTACATTCCTATTGTTAAGCCGATTCCGAGAAGAAGAGCCCCCGTTTGCTGAAAGACACGACACCAGACATCCTGTCAACGACCGGTTCTCCTTTTTCTCTCTCTCTCTCTCTCTCTCTTATCTAAGGAACCAGCCTAGGGTTATTTCTCAATGCTCTGCTTCTGCCGTGACTTCCTCATGATTAAAGACACAGTCATGCTTCTTCCTATCCGGCTATCCAAGTTTTTCTGACTTCTGTATGGTTACAAACGCAGCTATCCGAGTTTTGCTCAAGGGAAGCTCCTTCGTCTTTTCTGTGTATAAATACTATGTCCTCTTTGATGAAAGTTAGAGATTCTTCTGATCCTCCTCAGGTGACGGAGCTCTCCCTTAACTCAAGTTGTTGAATAAAGACCCTGAATTCGAACCACCACGGACTCTGCTCTACATACTTGACCTTATTGATATTATAGAAATTCCGATCAAGGTAAATTACTAAAATATTTACCACAGGCCCTCCAACCTGGAAGAGGAAGTTGGTCCTAGCGCACAAAATGGGAGTATCGGCGATCGCCGCCATTTAAGTAAACGCGGCCGCCATATTAGAGTCAGACAGAGGCGAAGGGAGAAATGTCCTGCCGAGAGCCAATTTTGCCGACGATAGCACCCCTTTGCCAAGCGGGACCTTAGAACGGGTCCAGTGTGTCACTGTGGGGCGGTTGTATACTTTCGCCTCCTTTGTCTGTTTTTTTACGTACTCCCAGCCTCACCCGCTTACCCGATCGTTGCCGTCCTGTTTTCCCGACTCGGGCAGCTTCTCGTAGTTCTCTCTCTGCGGCACAGTTCTTTCACAGTCAGGAGGCGACCGGCAAGGTCCGCTTAGTCTGCTTGTGTTCGGCGTGCGCTGCGATCCCGATGATTGCGTCCCCAGCCAGGCCACAGTTCCGTCGCACTCAGCACTGCGGTATTCTTCAGTCCATTAGGGCAAGTTGGGCATCGTTATACGATCCTGACTTTCCGAATCCTGAATTTTCATTTATCTCGTCTGTTATGTGCAAGTTTACCCGGAGAACTGTAGGATTATGTCCTCGGCCGGCAGAGCCGGTTTCTGCTTCCTGATGAATGCACCAGCTATGTTCAAGTCATGCAGCCATTTAAAAGTATCGCTGTCGGCTGCCGTATGGTTTGTGAGCCAACTTATCTGTTATGCAGCTAGCATAACACAGGCAGACTGGTCCGATGGCATCGGTAGTTGTATTTGGTGCTTTAGACCTCTTTGCTGGTCCTGGGAGCTACTGGACTCTGCAGCACTGCTTCGATCTAATCAACGTCCCACTTCGCCATTCTGACTCAGCTGGGATGGTTGGAGCTGCGTGTGATTCACTTGGTTTATCTCCTCATACAGCGTTTCTTTTTCCCATTCAGCCGCATCTGCTGCTAGCAGTTTTATTCCGATGCCGATATTTATGAAGTAGTTGCGTGCATTTTGACCAAATAAGCTGTTTGTGGATTTGTGTTCCGGCCGGCGGAGTAGCCCTCTGCTAAGGGCTTTGCCTTTTACTCTGTCCTCACTACTGCTCCCAGTCCATTTAAACTCCTTGCCGTTCCCTGTTCCATTTAAAGCACTGGGTCAGGCAGGATAAGTCTTTACTGTCAGAACTGCAGTTTTAGGAAATGGCAGCTGTTTCGAGTTCCAGCGCGTGTTCGTTCTCCTGTGATTCTAGGCAATCACTTCACTTCCCTGGACCTAAAAAAACCCATAAATATATGAATCCAATTTCCTGTAATGTAACGGGAGACTCAGGTAAAGCGCTCCAATACCTTTAAGGCTAGCTGGTTCCCACTACTTATAACTAAAGATTTAAGCAGGACCTCATCCTGCGCCTCCTGGGCTGGAATTCATAGTTCATATTTATTTTTATGATAATTGCAGCGTGACGCGCGCTGGACCTCAGCCTCCAACAGTGCAAGCCAACTGACAAAAGCTTTCCAATAATGACATTCTCTCTTAAAGTGGAGTGTACAACAATAGAACACAACCTAGCAGCCACAAAAAAGGAGATTGTGCAATACAAGGCACAGAAAGGAGGGAAAAAGCAGAATACCGCACCATGTCATGGTCCCGGACAGCACAGTGCTTAATCACATACTAAGTTCACTTCAGAGGCATTTATTAGCTCTGTCAGCAGGGGCGTAGGAGACACAAAATTTCTGGGTGCACAGGGACAACCTTGTGGACATTCCAGTGACCCTATACATATCGCCCATTGTGTGAGTCTGTACGCCTTTTAAATGTATGCAATCGCATAGTTTTGAAGAGAAATATTGAGAAAGGCAGACATGTAGTCACAGTTTGCAAATATGCTTTATTGTTATTTACATTCACAGGGTCCTTAGACTAAATAGGAGAAAAGTATGTGTATGAATTTTGCATCGTCATGCACAAAGCAAACAAAGGTGGGACACAAAAGGAAGAATAAACTAAATGCGCTTAGCGACATTCCTCCATCTCAAAAGTCAATTGGATCATTAGAAATTGTTTTTCTTGCTACAGGGATCTATAATAAAATTATGAACTTAATATTTAAAAGCCAAATATTTTTTTCTTGCGCCATTCAGTGCGGAGGACAAACTATTTCTCTATTGTCTGTATGTCAACTGAGTCCATCATCTCTTTATGTATGTTGCATATAGGAACATGATTCAGTCTTTTCTGAAACATAGTTGATCTTAACCAAGTTTTCAATCGGTGGAGATCACTGAAACTTCTCTTAGCCTCACAAGAAGATACTGGTATAACTAAAAGAGTCTGTAGTAGCTTCTCAACCTGTGAAAGAAAGCGCTCTCTCTCTTGGAAGCATTTCTAGGAGTATGTTTGCCAGTTCCAGGACTGAAGAGTACTTGAACATACTTGATAACATAGTCAATTGAGCAGAGAGCAGCAAAGGGTTAGTTTCTTTGTATTGAGCAAGAGAGTCAATGCCATTGCCTGTTAAAAACACCTGTTAAAGTTTTTCATATGTTTGTATGACTTCCTGGTCAAAACGCTGAGTGAGATGAAGAGACACAGTATCTAAAATTTCAAAATACTGAGGGTGATAGTAGTCTCCAATGGTTGCAGGATGAACAGTTTCTGCTGCTCGATCATCTATCTATTTTGGGATTTGGCGCAGTTGTGGCAATTAAGATGGTACTTAGCAGTCATGTGGTTATTGGCATTGAGCAGACTGTCACACGACTCATCACTACAGAGCTTTAGTACTGCACTTTTTGCTACATTAACAACAGGTAGTAGCCCTGATATAGTGTGCTGGCATCCTTGCAAGGCAATAGTCAAACAATCCAGAAGCTGCAGTTCTTGGAGAGCAATCTGAAGACCTAGGACACTTGTTCCTCTCTGAAACTGTGCCAACATACCACGAGCACAAGCAGACACATCACCACTGGACTGCTTTTACACGTCCACTGTGTTCAACATAGAAGCTTTATTTTTAACACATTTGCAGGGCCTTCTACACTATGTTGGATGATGTCTTAGAATATTGTACAGCATGTAATAGATTGCCCAAACAGATTACCAAGTTCTTGGACATAAAGTAGTGCATCTTCCATTATGGAACATTTATGGGCTGCAGCCTGCATCTCCAGATTCTTGGTGTATTAATGTTTGTGCACCATGGTATTTCCCTGCCTTATTTGGTCAGTGTAACAAATACAAAAGCTTTCTTGTTCCTGACCTTGATATATCCTGTGTGCCATCAACAATTACTGCATATGGATTGTCACCCATATTCTTACGGATTTGATGCAAAATTGCATGGGACAATAACTGAAAAACTTCATTATGGATGTCTGGGCTGAGGTATTCTGCTCTATTTGCTTTAATCCACTGTTTCAAAGAAGCTACATCCTCTGCTCGTACACTAAGAAAATGACTGAATTTCCCATCGCTGTCATCATGACCTCAGAGTGCAAGGCCTTGTTTTGCCAAAAGAGCTAAGGTATGAATGATTTTGTTAAGGCAAAGCCAGGATACTTTATGTTGTTCTTGTTTTGCTGTGATAACTGTTGATTGATTGGTTGGCCTCCTCTATACTGTACTAGTTGACTCTGTGCACATGAATGAGCATAACTGTTCTGGTGCTTTTTGAACCTTTCTATTGCTTTCTTCCAGTTGGTGTAACCAGTGCTGCAAAATGCTTCATTTGGCTTTTTGGAAAGCTCAGTTAATTTCAGTGACAGAGCCTTTGCACAGTGAAAGCCTAGCACTCCTTCCACTCTACCGCTATACTGCAGCCAGGGGAAATCCTGGAACCATCTTCCCTGAAAATGCAAAATGCACTTTTACTTCAATGTACTCTTGTGTGGTTGGTTTGGTGCCCCTCTGCTTACAAGTATTTCCTCTGTATCCTGGAAGACTAGTTGTTGTTGCATAAGTACTGTTGTTTGATTCGTCTAAGGCAGTAACAACTCCACAAAATATTCCTGGGACCCGGGGGTGTACCGTGCAATCACTTGATATTTCTAAATCTGTGGCCCTAACTCCATATTGAATTGCAGACTGCAGTTCCGACACATCATCACAATAAATGGTATTAATTTCTGAGTTGTCTAAATATAGATTCACTTCACTTAGCTGTTTCTTTGGAAAGAATTTCCGGATGTCCATTCTAAGAAAAAATGGAACAAATACGTTTGTAGCAGTTGCAATTTGGGTACATACAGAATATTTAACTGCATTTTAAAAGTTGCAAACCGTCCTTTGTGTGCACTCTCCCATGTACTCCGCACATGGAGTGTTTGGGGCAAAACCTGACTGCAGTATAAGGATCCTCTTCCAATGTATTGCAACAGTGAGGGGAAGTGGTTCACATGAAAAGGCTTCCTGGAAGGTCTATCCAGCTGCTTTATAACACCTTCAGGTTTCCACAGGTAGAGGGACATTCTAGTCAGCATCTTAGCTGACTAAAGTGTTTCAGCACTACATAAGACTCTGCAGTATATATTTTATGGTGGCAAAGGAACCCAACTGAAAAATCTCTTTTAACTGAATTTGACAGGCAATGTGGCCAAGTAGGGTTTCAAAAGTGAAGTATTGTACTGGTAGCAAAAAGGAATCTGTTGGGGAAAATATTATTACATTGTAAGGTTTTTGATTTTGGTCTGAGTAATACAAGTACTGCACTACAGAAGTGTTCAGTACATAGCATAGAAGTAGAACATTCACAAGTAATGTGACGCTGAGAAAGGGAGTACATTATCATATTTTGACAAAAAGTATCCAAAGAGATTGGCCAAGAAATCATTATTTTTTTACGCTAGACAAAATACTATAGTGCAATTACTTATTAGCAGTAGTAGTGGCAGCTGCAGCCCTCTTGTGATTTTCTTGATCCACTCACTGGCTGTAAAGGGCTAGTGGACTTACTAATGGATTCCGATGGCTGGTGGTGCTGCGTTTCCTTCTGTTCAGGGTCTCTGGAGACTTACCACCAGGCAATGGTTCAGGGGAGCTGGAGCTCAGTCTGTGGACTTGGAGTTGGAACAGGTGCTGGCTACTCAAATGCGGTACTAAGATGGTCCTTCTCAGTTAAATTCAAACAGTTGCTAAATGGTGACACAAGAACATAGAAATTAAACTGAGGGACCTGAGACAAAATCTTCATTAGCAGTACCCGTAGCCAAGCTACTATCAAGTGAAAAACTCCACATAGTTTTAAGGGCAATAGAGTTTTGTGAAACACAGAATTAGGAGAGTGAGTCCCAGTGTGTGTGTTTGAGATGCATGAAGGCTCAAACATTGGTCAGGGAACCTCTAGCCTCTAATCCACCATTACTCTGCCAGAACTTGCTCCCAAAATATGTATGGTAGTGAGTCACAAATTGCCCGTTCCCAGACTTAAAAATCAAATAAAAATAGTGCAAATACTATGTAAATTTTTTATACGGTAGGTTGAATCCCTGCAGGTGGAAATTTTACACATTGAAGAACCAACACTTTAAAGAACAGACCTTCACAAAGGTTTAATAGCCCAGAAACCAGCTAACTCTACTAGCACTGGTTGACTTTGAGCTGCACTTTGTAAGGCTAGATTTCAAAGTCCATGCCTACAGTAGAAAATGTAAAATTACAAGTACCATAATGCAAAGGACTGCTGGGTAAAGGGCCACGACTGGCTGATGACCTCATCTATGATTCTTGTCCACTCGGAGCTTTAAAATGTAAAGTCACTATGCTGAAAATCTCATTTGTATAGTCTTCAAAAGCATTCCTTTTCCTTGAAATTCCACTCGAGTGTACCTAATTCAAGACCCACAGCTGTCACATACTTACACTATGAGACAGCTCAGAGGGCATGTGGTGCTAAAGCACTTGGCATACTTTTTATCATGAAGATGCCCTAGCAGGGCCTGGGATTACTAGAAGGTGGACAGGGCGCCAACTGGTGCATTGGCGTTGTAAGGGCTGCTCACATTTCAAATGCTGGTGCAATACTGTGAGTAAATCTCTTGCACTTTTGTGAATCACAAACACAAGCACAAGCACAAGAGGCCTAAGTGGGAAATCCAAGTTTTAAATTGGGAACATTGTAAGGCCATTAATGGTACAGACTTGATAATGGGGCAACTCAGTTTACACTTGCCGCGCCTGCAAAAAGGGCCCTAATATTTCTATCCGGGTGCAGAGTGGTTCTGCCTGAATAAATGTGGTTTAGCATTAATGTTACCAGAGTACTCCATAATATCATTAGATACACAGTGGTCAAGTCATGGGTGTTCCCGTTTCCTGCCATTGTTCTCAGGTATATTAGTTCACTTGGTTAAGCTGATGTAATGCAAGATTACATATCCCAGGATGCATCATTGTGCTTAAGGAAAGTCATTGGCTACAAAATAGCTTTTTTCCTGATACAGTGTCATCTGGTACCTTTATTAGGCTTAATTAGTAAAGTGCAAAGGCACAGGGAAAGTGCCCTATGCAGCCCGCGATTCCTAATTTCAAGCCCCAGCTCCCACCTGAGCCAACTGTGATCTGCGAATGCCGCGCTTAACCCCACAGCCAGATTCCGATTATACTCCAGTTTGTGGGGCCTCGACATTCAAAACCTAATAAGCTGGAAACAGTGGTCAGAGTGGAGGAAAAAAGTAAGAGAACTGTGGGCAGAGAATCAGAGGGCCAGAATAAACTGAGGATTGCATTAAGGGGTGGAGTCAGAGGTGTGGCCAGAAAGAGCAAAACTCCCCAATTTTTAGTATTTGTTTGGCATTTCACTGACCAGGCAGGTACAAACTACTACACTATCTAATTCAACCAATAGACACACATGCTTATTCAAGGTTTAATATGAGTTATCAACATTAAAATACATTCACAAAGTTGAATATGTTTCCAATCACTGAATGTGCCAAATACGCAAAAATTGGGATCACAAGCCATTTGTCTCTGAGCCATGCAGTTTCTGTCATCAGTTCTTCACCACTTTCAGCAGTTTAAATATGAATAGCAAAATATCCTAGTTTGCAAAAGTTTTTCACATAATTATGGCTGTACCAAATTTGCCACATAATTCACCATCTACTGCATAAGTTGACGATTTTAAATACAAAATGGTTTGTAGCTCACACAGATCAAAAAATACTAATGAAATGTGACTTATGTTGCTGCAAAGTGGAGGGCCCTTTGCACAGGTTGACTTGTCACCTTTCTCATTGCTGCATGTGTATGTTATACAGGTATTAACTAGGCAAAATCTTTCCAGAGATTGTACGTATGTGTAAAAATGTCAAAATAATAAAGTATCATAAAATGTATAGCATTACACTGCAGCCTCTTTTTTTGCTGCAGAATTTAACCAACACTGTGACATAATGTTGTCCTCCGTTGCTGCATAATTGCAGTAGCCCAAAAACAGGCAGCACATGTTAAAAGTGCTTGTGCATGAAGCAAAGAGGCCATGAAGTTTGCGAACTTCGTTTGGTGTGCATGCAAATCCTGTATTGCCGATCCCTGGTGAGTTGCACCACTACTGCTGAAACAAGGCCAAAGGAGGTACCAATGATTGAGGTGGACTGCCTCAAGGGTCTTGTGACCTCAGTGACAAGTCACTGTCGCTCAAGGGTGCGCTGCCTTGTTACTCTTTCCCGCAAGACTGGAGGTGAACTTCAGTATGGATTGTGGTGGACAGGCCTTCAATCACCCACACTTGCCACCACTAGGTTCCACCTGCTGGTGCTGAGAAACCAGGGGCTGCATAATAGATGCCGCTCATTACCCTTCATTGTGCAGGGCGCATCTTTTAAAAGGTACGCCCAGCACAATGAAGGGTAATACACCACATTAAGATGAGTGCACAGCCCTCAGGGCAGTTGTGAACTGCATTCATGTGAAAACCAGAGTGGCTGCTTTACAGATGCTATGTTTTTTCACAGTGCAGGCAGCAACGCATCTGCACTTTTAAAGGGAATATCTGGGGGGTCCCCTCTACTGAGGACTGCACTCAGGAGGCAAACTGACTGTGCACCACATTTTTGGTGCACCACCTGAGAGCTTCTTGCCTCTGTCCTCGCGTCTGTAATACAGCGCGGGTACAGAGGCAAAGGAATCCCCTCATTTGCATGGGACAACGCCCCCATGGAAATGAGGGAACGCTCTCTGGGTGTAGCGCTGGCGCTTTTACTGCTCCAGTGCTATTGGTATTACAGAAGGGGCCGCACAAGTGTCTGCGGCCCCTTCTGTAATATCAAAGTACCCCATGGGCACACAAAGCTGGTGTGAATCCTCGTTGCACACCACAGGGCACTTTCTCTAATACGGCCATTGGGCTTCTAAGGTCTATTGGGGCCTTCTGGGGTGTAGCATTGGAGTGTGCTCCATCAGGAGAGTGGACAACTCCTAAAGGCTGAGCCTGGTTCCTCAGTTCCAAATTCAACAGCTCTAGCCAGAGTACCACATCCTCTCTCCACCTAACACCATACCGCCCCATTGAGAGAAACTCACACTGCCTTCAACTACAACCCAATTGTGCCCCGTTATAAACACCTGTATGTGACACAATTCAAATAATGCCCCAGACAAGAGTAATATGCTGCCTGAAAAAACTAAGTAACAACATCCTGGAATAAGCAAACTCTCATAGGGAATGCAAGTTTAAGTAAAGCATGTGAATGCAAGCTGAAGCATGATAACCTTTACGCTTTTATATTCATTATTCAGAAATCAGGGAGTGATTTTTCCTGAAAAGGTAGGGACATGACTACAGGGCCCAGAAGGGACCCGTTTCAATGTGCATTGCTTATATCCTTACAAAACCTAAGCAGTTTGGTTTAAAAAGACTACATTCCTAAACTAAGGCTGGGGTCGAAATTTTAGAAGCTAAAATAAGGAAAAACTGCTTAAAAGAATAACAATAAATGTTGTACACTCCACCCATCAATCAGGTGTGGCAGTCCATTCAGGAATGGTGCACTTCCCCACCCTGGAAAAACAATGTTGTCAAAGAAAGAAGATAAAAAGAGAGTAGCGCTTCACTGGTAAACTTTGTAAAGTGGCGCTAATGTGTGTGGGTGTGAATAAAACCAATCTGGCCTGTCTGCGACCCCTCTGTAAAACTTTATTTAGTTATTTGTATTATTTTGAATATTTTTGTACTTTTTCTCTCTGTCCCGAGGTTGCACTTTGGAATAGGAAAAGCTCAGAAAAAGAAGACATTTCCAGTGGAAGTGTTTCTGTTTTTTTTATCCATTGTACAGTGGAACAAATAAAGGAACGGAGAAGGAAGATCTTCACACAAGTGAGGAGGAGTGAGACAGAAAGAGAGGGAGGAAGAAAGAGAGATCGGGGAAGAGGGCAGCTGCCAGCGGCAGAGCAGGAAAAGAGGACACTGTCCTTGCCTTCTCTGAGCAGGAATGGAAGGAAAAGAGACAGTCCTTTTCCTTCTCTGTTCACCCCACCCCTCCCAAAATGGCCGAGCCAGGGCTATTTCTGCCGTCCTGGGACTCATTAAAAAAAAGGAGGGTAGCAGATGTGACTCCAAAATGGGGATTTTCTTGATGGGAGCAGATAGTTTGTTTTTGCTTCCTTACACTGTGTGTTAGGTGTGTACATGCTTGCCAACACCATTCAATAGGACCACTCCCCACACATTGTACCTTCCCCGGTATATCTGATTTCCTGTGCCCGTTAAACATGAAAGATGCCCATGTTCCTGACCCTTGCGAGCAGACATGGCCTCAACTCTGGCCAAACGTCATTCCCTGCCAAGACGGCCCTGCCCCCTGGCTGACAAGCAAGCTCACATTTCCTATAAACAAACCTTGTTGTATATTTGTACACACACTTCCTGGAAACAAAGGAGGTCCTAATTGACCCTTGCCAACTTCTTGCAGAGAAACTTGTTAACATCAACAAAACACACTGCACCGGTACCCAAACAAGGCCGCTCGGGGAAGCAAAAACACTCAGCGTTCATTGAGTCACTAGCACCACTCTCAGGCAAAGCGGCAACCAAGGGCAGGCCAGACAGCGAGTGTAACAAGGGGGTTAGGAGAGAATTAAAATACTCCACACCTTCAACCAAATCACTAAAGCACCAAGTGAGAGAAGTGAAAGAAATGAGTGAGTGGCTACCACTGTCCTTAGAGTGTTCTGGGCCGGAGTGCTGGGTGACGGGGAACATCTTTTTTTAAAACAGAAAAGTGTGTACTTTATAGCAAAATATTTTATAGACTTTTCCCAAAACAAAATGCTTTTCTTTTTTCCCCACCTTTGCCAAACTGCCTTACCTTTTGGTATTCGAATCGTCCTGCTGCCCTTAGGGTTCCGTCTTCAAGCCAGCAGCAGACACGGGGCGAGGTGAGACAGCAATCAGTTTGGTGGAGACTGTGGGCAGCTGTGGTGGGAGGTGAAAAAGAATTTCTGGAGCTTCAGGGGTGCAACAGTTCTTTCTTGTAGCTTTTTGCACAGTGCTTCGCCATGTATTTCAAACTCTTCAACCCTTGAACAATTTCGTCTCACCCTCAGGAATTGTTCATAGGGGAGGTTGTTTTTCAAATTTCTTGGGTTATAGCTGCGAAAGTGCAAGGCATTGTTCTTATCCGTTTTCTTCAGATAGAGCGAGGACATCAGCCCCTCCGGGGTATTTTTGATTTCGACATCCAAAAAAGGAAGAGATTTGGAATCATACGTTAGGCTGAATTTGATGTCAGGGCTGCGATTATTCAGCCACTGATGGAAGTTCTCCAGGGACGTGGGTGATCCTTCCCAGATACACCACACGTCATCAATATACTGTAGCCACTGTTTTTTATGTTGATGATACCGGTTGTTGTTGCATACGAACTTATCTTTGTATTGCGCCATATACAGTATCGCCATTTCCGGCCCAAAAGGACACCCCATCACGGTACCTTTGATCTGTAAGAACAGATCATCCTCAAATTGAAAAAAAATCCTTTTTAATGCCAGAGCAGCCAAACGCAAAATCAGATCCATTGGCACTCGATTTGGGCGAGGTCTTCTGTCAAGAAACACCTCCATGGCATCCAATCCATCCTGTTGGGGAATCTGTGTGTATACGGACGTTACGTCCATTGTTGCCAGTATCTGCGTTGTTGGATCAAACCGAAACCCCTCCACCATATTTATAAATTCCATTGTGTCCCGTAGATGTGACAGAACCTCTGATACACATGGTTTTAAGAATACATCCACGAATTTAGACACTGGTTCGAGAATCGAATCACAACCAGAGACTATCGGTCGGCTGGGTGGTCGTGGCATCCTTATGGACTTTAGGTAGAAAGTGTAGGTGAGGGGTTCAAGGGTGTTTTTTCACAAGATATTCAGCCTCCTTTTTGCCCAGTATTCCTTTCTCCTTTGCATCATCGACAATCAATGTGATCTCTTGTAATATCTGCATTGTAGGGTCAGTTGAAACTAATTCAAATGGACTATTCTGTCAGCCATCAAAATCGCCCCAGGATCTGGAGGTGACCCTGATCTGCAACTGTCACGCAGGGAGGCCTTTCTAATTCTAATTCTGAAATTTAATACAACCAACATTGGTTTGAACGAACTGTCTGAGTTGACAACTTAAGATAAGGGTGGTGCCCGTGGCCTCTTTATCTGATTCAAAAACTGTGAAGACAACAATGCCTTTATACAGCAATTGAACGGGATGAATACATCGTCTGCACTACGAAGACCAAGTGCCTCGGGGAGTAATGCCGCTGCAACAGCCTCTCGCGTTGTTGCTCAATAAACTGACACGCCTGGTCCTACGGGCTGACGTCATACTCGGAAGCCGCGAGCGGCGAGATACATTGAATGCCGAACATCGAGCGGACGTAAGTGACAGCTTTTGGATTTATTTTTCGAATGAAAAGGTCTGGTGGCGTCATGGTCTAAATGTGCGCCTCACATTACATCCACAGACCCGGCAGGATCACGAAGTAACATTCCCCCGATCATCTTGATTCAATCGCGTCATCTCCGTCCATGAGGTATGTGCAAGCCGTGCCTCAGACGAGCCGCATGCGAGTTGTATACTGAACACAGGCATTTCAATCTATGTTCCATTGTCATTCACAGCACACAGCATCGGGCATTACCTCTAGAATTTTGAATCATCGAAGGACATTTCTACCGCAAGGTAGGACAGTCTACCACGCACATTGGTTTGTTGTTGACCGAGCCTCTCAAAATAGAACATTGTAGCATATCTAGGCATTGTTGACACATTCTTTGTATATCTGCAAAAATACAGAACCACAGTGCCCCCGAGAGAGAGAATACTGTTGCTCCGTCAAGGCTACATTTCAGGTATTCCTAGTTCAGATAGAAGGGAAATCTTATATAAATCATAAAAGGGATCAGTTGTTCTTACACAAATACTTTATTTATATTTCACAGTACAGGACAGTTTCCAGTTAAGGTCCTGAGGAGAACCCCTTAAAAATACCTGGGTTCGAAACGCGTTGACTCTATGCTAGAACAAGATTCAGGAAGGGCACATCAGGACTTTAATTGTAGATAAAGTCTACCTGAGTTTTGACCCTCGAAGTTAGAAGGTTCCAGCATAATCAAGCAAGCAGGCCAGCAAAAATACAGAACGGCCCCTTGCTTGTTTGTTGATTTTATATCAGGACTGGTGCCTCAAACATTAAATGAAGATAGACATTTTTTGTCTGTGTTTTTGTATATATGGTGTAAATGTAAATATGTCTCATTCACAGCAGTTGTCAAATTTGTGTTTTGAATATTGTATTTTTATGTGAATTTTGCTACTGAAATGGTATCATTGTTCGGACATATATGAATGTTTTTTTGAAAATGAAAGACTGTGTAAAAAATACTAAATGAAGTGTGTCCGCTTAGATCTATTGGATAAGTGGTACTAGATTAGGTCCTTACAAACAATCTACCTGGCCATTGTTTTCGCTGTTTCAATTGTCAGCCCAATCAGGCAGGATGCACCTTACTGTGGCATTTAATGACTTATCCGACAATTGTGAACAGTAATGTGATTCACCAAGTGGGTTTATAAACTGCAAAAGCTCCAAGTATGTCATTCACTGATTTTTCATTCAAGAGGCGACGTATGGCCCCCTCCTCACGCTAGCACCTCACGCACCCCCTACTGGCCGGAGAGTCACATAGTGCTGAACTCACAAATACAATGAGAGTGCTGCATCCGTTTAGTGGTCCACCAGCTACCCCATCCATCAGTGTCTAAGGCCGACGACACCGTGAGAGTGGGAGTGGGTGCCTGATTCATCAAGCACCCCAGACAAGGGCTTCTCCGGGTGACCGAGGTGTTTAAAAATCAGAATGCATGCAGGCTACACCTGCACACCATAGTGATGGCTAGTGCCTCATTGGCTAAGCCACCCCCAGTGCCTGGTTAAAACAACAACCAAACTGCGTTCTCTGCCTGGTCCTAGCGCCAGCCTGAAAGGATTCAGCTCACAGAGTTCTTTGGTGCCCCTCACTAACTTGGCAAAACTTAAAAGACGCCACCATTCAGTACATTGTTGCAACAAGCACCCCCTGGGCTCCATTCCACCTTCACCAGCAGCAACACAGGGAGGTTAATTTCCGTTTGATGTCTTCTCTCCTTTGTAGGCACCTGAGGAGTCTGGATTTACGGGGAGCGCCCACTGGCATTCTCGCGCAACCCCTTCTCTCATCAGACAGTTTCCTGGTTCTCCACCAGCTGCCTGAGCAGTGCATGGCCTAAATCATCTCCTTTTCAGCTTATCAAGTGGCCGTGTTATGGCAGCAGCTCTGAACCCTCAGCGTTAGTGGAGGAGTGTGGCTCAATGGTTAGAGCCGCAGACCCTGATGCAGAGTTCTGGCCCAGGACCAGGGTTCAATTCCTGCCTTGGGGGGTCTTGGGCTCAATTTCCTTGGACCTGACAATTCTTGCCTCAGTGCCTATTCTAATCTTGGGCCCGCGCTGCAACTCTGGGCAATAGCTTGCTTAACCTCCACACCGGCCCCAACAGCGCTAGGATGCCTGGCTTCACCCTGGGGGTGCCCAGGAGTGGACACATCACAGGGAAAGCCAGGAAGGGTTCCACAGCGGTATGAGTAATAGCGCCAGGAAACCGCTTGGTGGCAGTGCGCTCTACAAATACCTTGACATTTACATTTTATAACCCTTATCTACATCTCCTGCCAACCTCTTGCCTCCAACCTTGCTCCCCTGCTTCCCTCTGCCCGAGGCTATTCCTGATGCCCCCCACCCTTCCTGCCTGTCTTGATCTCCTCCAATTCTGCCACCAGGACAAACCCTGACCCAGGAGTTTTTCCTATACCCCCCTTGATTTAGGAATTAAAAGTGTTTATTCTGACACTGATTATCATATACACAAAACTCGACTGTCGCCAAACAGGTGAATCTTTATTCATTCAAGTATCACATTTTTCAAAAAACACACGCTGTTGCCAAACAGGTGAAATATTTCTCATCCTTTATATATACAAAAAGTCTACAACTTATCTTAGACAATGTAATTAGCAGGTAATTAATTTGCCTAAGTAATATATGTATGTTGATTGACCAATGATGGTGAGAAGGGGAGGGGGAGAGGGGGTTGGAAAAGATTGGAAGGGGGGAAGGGAGAGACTGGAAAAAAGGCATCCATGCTAGTAGAAAAACGAATAAACTGTGTTTAACCATTGATATAAAACAAGGCTGTTTAATCATCTCTTTTATATTCAAAATGTAAATCTCATTGCCAATAAAGGACAGATGTACACCATCATGCCGAAAAAATCGGTAGTCTACTATGTGTTAACCACTAAATTCCATTAATAGAACAAAAACAATGTAATTCTCTGTTCACCTTTCTCTCACTCTTTCAACTGCACTGAATCTCTCTGCCCCCTCCAGATTCTGTGGGGCATCAATGATGTCAATAAGAGCTGTGCTTTGGGCCAGTTCTTTGCTAAAAGCTCTAAATCGGCCTTCATTTCAATGAGTAACCCCAGACCTGACAACTGCACCAAGTTATTCAGTCCCCTAGGTGACTAAATATAACTTCAGGTATATTGTTAAAAGACAGCTCGCTCATCAAAGGCATTAGCTGACCCCACTTCATGTCACTTTTCCCAAACCATAACACAGAAACCTCATCCGAACTAAAACCCACATTTTTCCCGAAATGTCTCTGCTTGTTTTGTAGCCCACTTAAAGAATGAATGTCCAACTATCCAAACTTGGTTTTGTGATAATGATAAACCCGCCACCGAACCTGACAAGAAGAAACAATTAATTTGCTTGGTCATGAACTTCAGAATCTAAATCTCTGATATAACGTAAACAACAGTCAAAAGACCAACGCCCTGGTTTCTTTACATCACTGAGTGTAAACCCCCACCTGGCCACTTCTGAAGCCGCTCCAATATGGAAGGAGTGTGTACCAAAATGTAAAGGGTTTTTACCCAAACTCTTTAATGACTTCCTCAGGATTGACAGCAATTGGGAAGCTTTTAGCTGGGATCCATCTAGATGCCTGAAAACAAAATGTGAAGCGGCACCTCTCACTACTAGAAAGTCTAACCATGCTTTCTTGGGGAATAATTGGCCTTCAATGCGTTGCAAAAGTACTCTTGAACCTTTACCAACTTGATCTGTTTTGGAACGTTCGAGAAAAATACATTTAGCTTTTTGGACAAAGGAAACATTTTTTACTTTAAGGTCATCATTGTTAGCATTGCCGAGCAATTCAGATATTCTGAAAGCACCAAAAAAGAGCCAAATCATGCCGAGTTTGAACAAACGATATTCAAATTCAGAGAAACAAATCTCCTGCAAACCACTTGATATTTTGTACAATCATTTTAAAGAAATTGGCTCTTGTTTAAATTGTCCTCTCTTTTTCAGTTTTGCCCATCCTTGAAGAATTCTCCTGCTCGTCTCTCCCACTGATGGCTCGTATTCCCAAAAGAACTTTCCATAAAAAGACACTAATTTCCCCCCTATCGTTATGGAAGAAATATTCCTGTCTATGTTGATCATAATGAACTTAATTATGTCTTCTCTACGTTGCCGCAACCCTTCACTGTTGCAGCTCTATAAGAAGCACCTGAATCTAAGAACTCCAGCCCTGCCCTCCTGTATGACAATTTGGTACTCTTTGCCAAAGAGTTTACAAACCACGGAATCTCTTCCACTGAAAACCAGATAGGGCATCTGCAATATTATTGACCACTCCCGGTATATGTCCAACTTTGAAAACTATGTTAAACATTAAGCAGCCAAACATGAATCTTTGTAACAATTTCAATAACTGATTATCCTTAGCTCTCTGATCATTTACTAAAACCTCTACTGTTCTATTATTTACATTAAACAACACTGTTCTGTTCGCCAACTTCTTTCCCCAAACAGCCAAAGCAACTATGAATGGAAAAAATTCCAAGAATGCAATGCTTTTCTTTTCTGAAACCCAATTGGCTGGCCATTTCTCCACGCACCATTTTCCCTTCCAAAATATGCCAAAACCGTTTGCACCAGAAGCGTCTGAGAATAGTTGCATCTGCCAAACAAAGTCCTCATCTAATGACTAGATTGTGACGCCATTAAACTCTCTCAGGAGCATTAACCACACCTCAAAATCAGCCCTCATGCTGGCAGATATCCTGATTCCATGATGTGGTAGCTGAACACCTGACTTGGAAAAGCCAAGATGTCTACAAAATGTTCTGCCTACTCTTACAACTCTGCAAGCGAAATTTAGATGGCCGAATAAGCCTTGAACCTCAGACAATGTCAATTTGTCTAGCTTTCATTTTGTGTGTATCTATCTCGATGCCAAAGTATGTTAAACAACAACTAGGGCCTTCCGTTTTGTCTTCAGCTAGTGGTACCCCATATCTTGCCGCAACCAGTTCAAAGTCTCTTAATGCCTTCTCGCAGTGCAGCTCCCATGAATAAAAAAATCATCTAGATAGTGCATCTCTTCAGTGTGCCCTGTTCGAAAAGAGAAACACCACGGAAAAAATGTGCTAAAAGATTCAAATACCCTGTATGAGATCGCACAACCCATTGGGAGAGCTTTATCCACGAAAAATGTACCTAGCAAGGAGAAATCAGATGGCTGTACTGGTGGTAATATCCTAAAGGCGGACTTGATGTCACAATTCAGTGTCTGCACCCATATTTCTTATCATGCTTAATGCCGTATCTACTGAAGCAAATTTGACCATTGAATCTTCTTTCACTATAACCTCATTAACAGAGAAGCCCTGAGGCCATGATAAGTGTTGGATCATTCTGAATTCCCCCTCTGTTTTCTTGGAAATCAGGCCTAATGGGGAAAGAATTAAGTTTTCTAACGGCCGTGAGGCAAAGGGGCCTGCCATCCTTTCTTCTCTCACCTTTGTCAACACTTTCTTTTTCACAATTTAAGGGAATTCATTTACAGATTTTAAATTCTGTGCAAATCTGGGACATCTAGGCCCTTGATAACCTAGCTTAAACCCTTCTCTGAACCCCCATTCCAACAATGTTGCTTCATGTGTGTAGGGGGAAAATTTTAACCAGTGGCAAAAAACATCCAATTAATTGGTGTAGAAGCCCTTGTTCCCAGATTGAAATGCATAACCTCTTCCTCTGTTTTCAACAACACCTCCCCAATTGGATTGATCTTCGAAACATTGCATAATGGCATGTTTCCCACCACACCTGGAGCACTCATGCTTATATTTGCAAGTTTTTTTTTTTACAGTATCTCTTGTTAAAGGTCCAGCAGGTGCCGGATACAAAAGTATGAGATCTATTCCAACCGCCCCTCCCCCAGGATGGGTCTGTTCTGAAAAGGCTGATTAGAGACCGCCAAGCCACTTGCTGTATGCATGGAAGGTGGAGGCCGTTGAGGTACATCCCTTGAACCCAAAAGTTTATTATCTACCTCACCCCATGGCTTTTCTGGAATTAAAACTCCAGTGATCCTAGTCCTCCTTGATCTGTCAGCAGCGTTTGACACCATCTCGCACAAGATACTGCTTGACAGATTGGGAGGGATTGGGGTCAAGGGCAGGGCCCTCAAGTGGATACAAAGTTATCTATTGGAGCGCACCCAAAATATTCAGCATCACAGACTATAGTGGTGGACAGGGGTGTACCTCAAGGATCGGTCTTGAGCCCCACCCTGTTCAATGTATATGTGACTCCCTTGGCTGATATCATCAGAGGCCATGGCTTTGAGATTATCTCATATGCTGACAACTCGCAGCTAATTTTCCCCATTGAAGAGGACATTATGTCAACTCAATTAAAATTCAAAAGCTGCATGTCTAGCATCGCGAGTTGGATGAGGAGGAACTTTCTTCAACTTAACTCCTCGAAAACAGAGATCCTGCTGTTTGGGAAGGCCGACGCAATTTGGTCTCCCGAGTGGTGGCCTGCCGAGCTGGGTGAAGCCCCGCGCCCAAAAGTTGGGCCAAGAATCTTGGCATCAGGATACATGATAAACTAGCAATGGAGGAGCAGGTGAAGACACTGTTAGGCACCTGCTTTGGTACAATGAAGATGCTCAGGATGATCTTTCCCTGGATCCCCCTCTCAGCAAGAAAAACCCTCATCCAGTCGCTCTTGGTGAGCAGGTTGGACTATGGCAACTCATTGTTGGTGGGGAGTAAGGGAAGATCTCCTATCAAGACTGCAGAAGGTACAGAACACAGCAGCCCGCCTCGCCCTCAACAAGCCGGCGTGGACCCCTTCCGCCCCTCTATTGAACCAGCTTCAGTGGCTTCCGGTCAAGAAACGAGCTATCTTTAAGATGCTCTGTGTTTTCTTCAGATCACTACAGGGGAAAGGTCCGGCCTATCTCAGAAAGAAACTCATATGGTATCACCCACCCAACAACTAAGATCTAGCAATGGCAACCTTTTGTGCATCCAGAGAATACACATGGCAAGGATGGGTGGAAGAGCCTTCTCTTATTTGGCTGCCAGCCACTTGAACAATCTGCCACAGAACAGTAGGGCCTGTGGGGAACTAAACAGCTTTAAGAAACTTTTAAAGTCATGGCTGTTTTAGATTTGCCCGACCACCACGTACCCGTCTCTCAAAGCACCGAGAGATCCCCTTGGGGATGAATATTTTGCTCTTTATAAATGAATAAAGTAAAGTAAGTAAAGTAAAACTAGTCTAGCACGAAACTCCTCATTGTAATGTAACTAAGCTTAACCCCCAAATTCTGTTTACGCTTTTCTTATCGTGTCTAAACATTTGAATATTGCTACTGATCTATCGGTGAACTTTTCGCAATATACGCTCGCGAAAATAAGGAAAGCTGAAGTCCATGTATCGATATTTGTTGGCACCCTTGATCTCCGTGCCAATTCCCATGCTTCCTCCCTTGAACCTTCTGTTGACTATATTTCCCTATGAAGGAGCTTGAAAACATCTATGAACTCTCCCTTCCAAATCTTTTCTTTTGTAGCCTTATTTAAATGAGCACCTAATGGCATTGTGAGTCCCATATAAGGTAAACGTCTTAAACTTGATGTACTTGATATATCACCTTCAGCTTAATTAGTCTTATCCGAACTTACCATAACTTAACCTTGTCATCAGAATTCGCACCTTCTTTAACCACCTGGGTAGCTGTATCTTGCAATTTGACAATATTATGCTCACTTTCCGTTCCTACATTCTTATCAACGCGTGACCTTTTATTAAGAATCCCTTTTTGAACCTCACCTGTTCTTCTAGAAGCGTTCCCTTTGAGTATTGTTCTTTGCCTCGCCCCCAAATTTTGTACTTAGTCTGTCATGAGAGCCTTAATTTTCTTTAGCCTGCGAAAAATAATGTCTGGAGACATTTTTAGTAAACCCCTTTTTACCCCAGACAATTCCTGAACACCTTTAAATTTCTCTCCCTTGTCCTCAATTTCCCCTTCTACCAAAGACTCAAAATCGTCATCAACAAAAGGTTCGCCTACCCCCCCCCCTTACTCAGTTCACTACCACCCCTCCTGCTTCCAGTCGGACGTTCCCTGTCCCCTATTTTCCCATCATATACTTTCCAATTAATAGCCTTAGCATAGTATGAAGCTCTCTTTGAATCCAACGGAGCGGAAAAATTCGCTTGAAAATGTTCCCGTACTCTGCTTTGTATGTTGCAGACGCCAGAGACCTGACTGAAACTTCTTTACTGACCCTTATTTTGCTTGGCAGCATCTCTCCCTTGTTGGACTGCAACACGCTTGAACTTGGAGCCACAGGAACTCTTCCGCTCTTCAAACTAACCGATCCCGCTTCTGCTTCACTGGAGACTATAGGTGACAAACACATCCTGCAGAAATCTCCCCATTTAAATTTGGAGCTTTTAATTGTTCTTTACCAAATATAAATATTTCTTTCTTCGTTTTCAAAAACTGTTTATTCTGACTAACATCTATTTCTTTATGTTCCAACCGTCCACTAGGAGGAGAAGTTGAGCTACTTTTGACATTTAAAGTGTCTTTTTCTACAGACACCTCTCCTTTAATGCCTCTCTTTTTGTTGAATGAAGAGCTCGGCACTGCGCGTTTGCGCGGCCTGCCACTCCTTCTTTTAGACAAACACAACAGGTGATGGACCGAATGTGGATCAATGTCACACACTCAACCCAGTCCAAAGATCTGGGCCCAAATCCATTGTTATTTTGCACTCCACACCACCCTGGGTTAGACAATGGCGATATGCAAATCAGCTCTGACCCTGTGCCCCATGGGAACAGTCCAGTCCGAACTACAAAAGCCATGTCCTTCCCAGAACGGAATCAAGCATCCGAGGACCGGACCGGTTTCGAGGTAACACCTCTCATCAGCCCGGCTAGCTTGACTCCAGTGGTGTGGAGTGCCTGGGACCCACGTCTGGGCATCCCCAGCGCACTTAGGGCGGAATATGCAAACACAACAGGTGATGGACCGAATGTGGATCAATGTCACACACTCAACCCAGTCCAAAGATCTGGGCCCAAATCCATCGTTATTTTGCACTCCACACCACCCTGGGTTAGACAATGGCGATATGCAAATCAGCTCTGACCCTGTGCCCCATGGGAACAGTCCAGTCCGAACTACAAAAGCCATGTCCTTCCCAGAACGGAATCAAGCATCCGAGGACCGGACCGGTTTCGAGGTAACACCTCTCATCAGCCCGGCTAGCTTGACTCCAGTGGTGTGGAGTGCCTGGGACCCACGTCTGGGCATCCCCAGCGCACTTAGGGCGGAATATGCAAACACAACAGGTGATGGACCGAATGTGGATCAATGTCACACACTCAACCCAGTCCAAAGATCTGGGCCCAAATCCATCGTTATTTTGCACTCCACACCACCCTGGGTTAGACAATGGCGATATGCAAATCAGCTCTGACCCTGTGCCCCATGGGAACAGTCCAGTCCGAACTACAAAAGCCATGTCCTTCCCAGAACGGAATCAAGCATCCGAGGACCGGACCGGTTTCGAGGTAACACCTCTCATCAGCCCGGCTAGCTTGACTCCAGTGGTGTGGAGTGCCTGGGACCCACGTCTGGGCATCCCCAGCGCACTTAGGGCGGAATATGCAAACACAACAGGTGATGGACCGAATGTGGATCAATGTCACACACTCAACCCAGTCCAAAGATCTGGGCCCAAATCCATCGTTATTTTGCACTCCACACCACCCTGGGTTAGACAATGGCGATATGCAAATCAGCTCTGACCCTGTGCCACATGGGAACAGTCCAGTCCGAACTACAAAAGCCATGTCCTTCCCAGAACGGAATCAAGCATCCGAGGACCGTACCGGTTTCGAGGTAACACCTCTCATCAGCCCGGCTAGCTTGACTCCAGTGGTGTGGAGTGCCTGGGACCCACGTCTGGGCATCCCCAGCGCACTTAGGGCGGAATATGCAAACACAACAGGTGATGGACCGAATGTGGATCAATGTCACACACTCAACCCAGTCCAAAGATCTGGGCCCAAATCCATCGTTATTTTGCACTCCACACCACCCTGGGTTAGACAATGGCGATATGCAAATCAGCTCTGACCCTGTGCCCCATGGGAACAGTCCAGTCCGAACTACAAAAGCCATGTCCTTCCCAGAACGGAATCAAGCATCCGAGGACCGGACTGGTTTCGAGGTAACACCTCTCATCAGCCCGGCTAGCTTGACTCCAGTGGTGTGGAGTGCCTGGGACCCACGTCTGGGCATCCCCAGCGCACTTAGGGCGGAATATGCAAACACAACAGGTGATGGACCGAATGTGGATCAATGTCACACACTCAACCCAGTCCAAAGATCTGGGCCCAAATCCATCGTTATTTTGCACTCCACACCACCCTGGGTTAGACAATGGCGATATGCAAATCAGCTCTGACCCTGTGCCCCATGGGAACAGTCCAGTCCGAACTACAAAAGCCATGTCCTTCCCAGAACGGAATCAAGCATCCGAGGACCGGACCGGTTTCGAGGTAACACCTCTCATCAGCCCGGCTAGCTTGACTCCAGTGGTGTGGAGTGCCTGGGACCCACGTCTGGGCATCCCCAGCGCACTTAGGGCGGAATATGCAAACACAACAGGTGATGGACCGAATGTGGATCAATGTCACACACTCAACCCAGTCCAAAGATCTGGGCCCAAATCCATCGTTATTTTGCACTCCACACCACCCTGGGTTAGACAATGGCGATATGCAAATCAGCTCTGACCCTGTGCCCCATGGGAACAGTCCAGTCCGAACTACAAAAGCCATGTCCTTCCCAGAACGGAATCAAGCATCCGAGGACCGGACCGGTTTCGAGGTAACACCTCTCATCAGCCCGGCTAGCTTGACTCCAGTGGTGTGGAGTGCCTGGGACCCACGTCTGGGCATCCCCAGCGCACTTAGGGCGGAATATGCAAACACAACAGGTGATGGACCGAATGTGGATCAATGTCACACACTCAACCCAGTCCAAAGATCTGGGCCCAAATCCATCGTTATTTTGCACTCCACACCACCCTGGGTTAGACAATGGCGATATGCAAATCAGCTCTGACCCTGTGCCCCATGGGAACAGTCCAGTCCGAACTACAAAAGCCATGTCCTTCCCAGAACGGAATCAAGCATCCGAGGACCGTACCGGTTTCGAGGTAACACCTCTCATCAGCCCGGCTAGCTTGACTCCAGTGGTGTGGAGTGCCTGGGACCCACGTCTGGGCATCCCCAGCGCACTTAGGGCGGAATATGCAAACACAACAGGTGATGGACCGAATGTGGATCAATGTCACACACTCAACCCAGTCCAAAGATCTGGGCCCAAATCCATCGTTATTTTGCACTCCACACCACCCTGGGTTAGACAATGGCGATATGCAAATCAGCTCTGACCCTGTGCCCCATGGGAACAGTCCAGTCCGAACTACAAAAGCCATGTCCTTCCCAGCACCGGGAAGATTCAAAGCGGCTGAGGTATGTGGGGCTTGCCGGCTAAATTCATCTGTATTGCCCCTTATTAAACTGTCTTCTCCTTGCGAAGGCACTGGGGAGACTTCGCTAGACTCACATGCGGTCACGGCTGCTGACACGCCGCTTGCTGCTTTTCTTTTCTGCCCTTCCAGGCCCACCCTCGCCTCAGAAAAGACTCCTGGGATAATTAGGTCTGCCCTCCCGGGCTCACACAACACACGCAGTGCCTACCTGACGGAAGCAGCTGCTTCCATCGCTTTATGCTCGCTGAATTTAAATAAGTGAAATTGTACTTATCGAGACGCCAAATAATGTCTCTACCCCACCACACTCTGAAGCAAGTGCGCAACGGTGATTTCACGCTCCTGTTGCTCGCGATACCAGCGCCAGCCAATCAGGACTGCTTACTGTCCTGGACTGTGCTAAGCGCCCGAAGCAACCCGGGGGTGGACAATCAACAAATGACTCCCCCAGAATCCCTCATTGCTACTAGCTTCTGAATCCCTCCAACAAGCTGTGAAGGGGGGGAACACTTCAGCACTGATAATGCTGTATCTCAGTGCGGCTTTCAACACTGTGTCCCATGGCCATTTGCTCAAATTGCTGTGGAACTACGGTATCTGAGCCATGGCTTTGCCTTGGCTAGCTGCCCTCCTGAAGAATCGCACCTTCCAGGTGTCTCAAAAACCTTTTCGATCTGAGGTCTTCCTGTTGCACCAGGTGTGTCACAGGGCTCAGCATTGAGCTCCACTCTATTCAACCTCTACATGTCCCACTAGCTGATACACCTCTTATCTGATATCGTCAAGTGTTAGGGCTTTAACATCATGTCATACTGCGATGATACGCAGTTCATTACTAACTTGTCCCAGGATGAAAGAGGCACTCCAGCTTTGTTGAGATCATGTCTGTCAGAACTGGCTGAGTAGTTGAACCACAGCTGCCTTCAGCTAAATGCTGGAAAAACAGAGGTTCTTATTCTAGGGAAGAACCCATAAATCTGTTCTTCTGCCTGGGGGTCAGATGCACTTAGGCCATTACCTGATCCCAATGTGAAAGTTAAGAACTTGAGCATCTGTTTTGATGCAAGACTCTAGTTTGACAGTCAGATCACTGGTCTAGTGGCCCAAAAGGCAGCAGAGTGCTGTAGAGAGCAAATAATATCCAGGTAATGTGTGAATAGAGACACATGAAGGTGCATTATATGATGTAAGTGAATTAACAGAATAACGGAAACTGAAAAAACCCATTGGAGGAAGCCAAATTGTGGAAAAAAACATTTTGAGGAAAGACAATTTTAACCAAATGCAAACAATCAAAAATGATAGGAAATATAATTTTAAGGAAAAGTTGGAAGGTGTTTCGAGGTCACGGAAGGGCGTGGTTAAGGGTGGAAAGGGTTTTTTTAATGGTTCAGCGATGGTTGGAGTTAGGGCGTGGTGAGGAGTTTTAAGAGGTCAGGGTTGGGTGCAGTTTAGATGTAAAAAGGGCCGATAGGTTTCAGGAATAGGGAAGTTTATGAGTAGTGAGGGTTTTACAGTTCAGGAATGGGTGAGTGTGGGGATGAAAAGGGATTTTCATGGTACAGTGATGAGTGTAGTTTACTGGTCAGGGATGGGTGTTGTTTAGGTGTAATGAGGGGGTTTTGGGCTTCTGGGATGGGTGGAGTTTAGGGGTAGACAGGGCTTTTAGGACTCAGAGATGGCTGTAGATTAAGTTTGGGGACAGGCTGTAAGTGACAGGTATTGATGGTGTGTAGAGGTTGTGAGTGGTTGGGGGTGTGAATGAAATAAGGCCCCTTTAAGTAAAGACTGAAATACGTACCTCTGACAAAACTGTTTCTGAAAGTAAGACCTGCAACCATTAAATTTGCAACTTTAAAATGAGCATGCAAAGCCACTTTACAACCAAAAGACATTCTATGTATTAGTTTCTATGAGATAGTAATTGCCATTTCTTGTGAAAATTTCCATTAAACAGTTAAGGTGAAATGGGCTCTCAGTAATCATACTCTAGGAAATCGTTTTTCTATTAAATCACATACAACGCAATTTATAGCATATACTTGGAGACCATGAATGGTTTCAGATACAGAGGAACTATATTGTCACTATAGGGTGTGATGGGATATGGAAAGTGCTCAGTCTAAGGCGTAAGGAAGGCTTTGGGTTTTGAGACCTTTCCTGAATTCCACCAGCGTGTGAGCAAAGCTGAGGTCATTCAAGCGTCTCATTTAAAATATTGAAAAAGCCTTTAGGATTCTTTTGGATTTGAAGTCTGGCTACTGATGTGTTCCTAGTAGTGTGTATATGTCCAGATGTGTTGTCAAGGTAGATTAGTCCATTCACTTTGAAATGGATTCAGGCAGGGAGATGAAGCCAGTGAAGTTATGTGAAGATAGGGGATCTTATTCTATTTTGACTGGTCAATCGAACTGCTTGTTGAAGACAGTGGCTACCTCTCCTCCAACCTCTACTCTTTCTCGATCCCAGCAGCACCCAGACTTCGAGACTCCCCTAAGCCAATCACAATGCTGCTGTCACCATGACAGCATCATAGTGATTGGTCTGAGCGCCGTGGCATGGCGCTCAGAGAGGGAGTAGGAGCCTGTGCATGTTCTCCACCGGTGAAGTGAAATAATACTAGTGACGTGTCGTCATTAGACCCTATCCGCACTACATTTGGCTGAAATCCATCTGCCTTTGTAATCCAATAAGTAAGCTTTGTTTGTATTTTGCAAATCAAGTTTATTCTTTTGGTTTTTCCAAGTTTTTTCAAAACTTATTCATTGCAGTTTTTTTTCCAAAATGATACTTGTTTGTTCAATTACTGTTGAACTTCAAATCATTGATATAGTTATCATAACACGTTCATAAATCAAATGAAATAATATTTTTTCTCTCCCAATGCATTTCGGGATGATATCCCTTCGTCAGAGACACTAAAAAAACAAATAATAAACATTTTTAATCTTTTTTTTCTCTTACAGCACACTGTGTAATAGCTATCATCACTTAGCAAATTGAAATACATTTCAATGGAATTTTATCATCATGCATATCAATGTATTTAACATCTTTCAACAGTGAAACTTTGCTAAACCTAAAGGAAGGTAGAAATAAATATACCAAGTGGGTGGTGAAAAAGAGTGTGGAAACGTGTATGACTGGTTGCGCTTAATAAAGGAATTAGATATAAACAGTGTTAAAAAAAGACTTGATGATGCGGAAAAAACTTTGTGTTACTAAATTACATACCATATTATGAATATCCAGGGTTCCTGGAGAGGAAACCTTTTCTGTGATTTCAAAACTGTAGCAATATCTAAAGAGATGAATAAAGTTGATATGGTTTAAGTTTGTCAAGATTTAAGTGCAATTATCAACCTAGTAGTCGGGTACTCGTACGATGTATCTGCAATTATAATATCAGTAATCTGTAAACAGAGTTTGTCCAGGCTGTGTAATAATAAAAAAAGTTTTATTTAAGTATATGTATACCTCTTCAATACACTTGTCACGTGGTAGCTTGATTGCTAAGCACTATATAACTGAGTGTCCCTTTTCCTCGGAGTTAACAACTGGTAAAATTTAAAACGGAAGTTATTTTTAGGTTACCAGATCCTGACAGTTAAATGGAATTAATGGTATGAATACCAAAGACAAAGTACCTGGATATGGAAACGGCAATCAGTAAGCTGGGGTTCCTTTTTACTGTGCTAATTTGCGTGGATAGATTCCAAGTTGGGTATATGTAGGACCGGACTGAAATTTAGAAAATATAAAGAATGAACAGCCTCATTCTCACCCTAAAGTGATAACATAAACTCGCTCGCTGTGAGTAAGTGCCTCTTGTGACAATTTGTTTTTAGTTGACACGAGAAACATTAGAATTTAACAACCGTGGCTACTATCTGTTGTTAATAAAGTTTTCAAAAAAGTGTCGGAAATACTCTGAAACCGAAAAAATTATATCAACAATCTAATTATAACCAGATAGTGTTAGCGTGAACTAACTGGTTTAGACTAAATACCTTAAAGGCGGTATCCTCTTAGCTTGCACGAATGCCTTTTGAGTGTAATAACTGCTACCAACAACTTCTGACGAAGCTAATCTGGAAAAAATTGAATTAAATAAACAATATGATTTTCTCAAAAACTGGCTTGCAGTATGAGCTAACTAGCTGGAGCTAAATACCTGAGTAAACGGTATATACTGGGCTGTCACGAGTGCCGTGTTGATATAGCAATATTTGCCGGCTGCTTCTAGTTTTGAGGCTTGTCAAAACTCTGGAATAAATAAACAGGTGATTTAGGGTTACCGTACGTGATGTTCGATCCAAAAATTGCCCAGGCGGAAATTACCTGCTCGCTATATTTTCGTTTCTCCAAACATCGACATTCAAAACCGCGGGAAACGGGAAGAGGTCCTCCGTGTTTTCGCTAGTGGCTACATTCAAAGAAATAAAGGACGGACTCCGGAAATGACGACTCGGTCTGAGATCAGAAATAGAAAACATACTATTTCTGTGTGATGTTATACGAATTGGACGGTCATAGAAATCGACAACAAAGTTAGACATACATAAATGTCTCTATTTATGTTAAGTGGTGCAGTGAATAAAGAGAACTGCCTATTTGATAGAAACAGACAAAAGGGTGAAATATGAGGAAACACAATAAACGGGTGTAAATGAACGTGCATTGAAGAAAAAATCCCTATGTGTTGGAAAGCTGTATCTGAGATGATTTGGCAAAAAATAATAATGAGTGGGTAGTATAATGATAACTAAAATTGCAAAGTTCCAAATAGATGAATGACAATAGGTGTTGATGACGCTAGTGAATGATGTGTGATCTACTGCTTACAACCTAAACGATCTTACAGTTTTTCCTAGAATGCATTACAGTATAATCCAAAACCTCTGTGATAAATAGGCATGTATTTACTATAGAGTAAATTTATAAAATTTTAACAAACATCCATGATCCTAAGTGGTGGCTCTGTAGTGTTCAGTTACATGTCTGTGGTTACAAGAAGCATGTCATATCAATTTTATCATTAAGACCTTTCGGTGTCTGAGTTTGTAAGAAGTCTATCCACCAAATTTCTCTTCTTGATAACCAGTTCTGGTTATTACGGTCAGGTTTAAGTTGAATCTGTTCCAGAACTTGAAATCTTAATTGAGGAATTGTGTGCTTAAAGTCTGTCCAATGAGATACTAAACTGGATGTTAAAGTTTTGTTTCGTTTTCGACTTTTATGTTCCGTGATCCTCACTTTGATTTTCCGCTCTGTTTTTCCTACATATAGCTTTCCGCAAGGACATTTTATGCTGTAAATCACGAATGTAGAATCACAATTAGTTTGTTGCCTAAGTTTAATTTTCTTACCCGTTTGAGGGTGTTGTAAAAATGGACCTTCCATTACATTATTGCAATGAGTGCAATTGTAGCATTTTTTCATGCCTTTTTGTGAGTTTAAAGATCCTATATTTTCCTTTGTGCGAGTTGCCATTTCCTGTAGATTAACATGTCTGGTATGCGCAAATAAAGGTTTGTTATTGAAGATACCTTGAAAGTCCTCCTCCTTTTGTAGCAGTTCCCATCTGGTGTTGATAATCCTTTTAATTGAATTGGCTTGGGTGGTGTATTTAGTTACAAAGACTTGGCGTTCCATTCTTTGTTTTGATTTGGTTTGTAGCAGTTGTTCTCTTGGAATTTCCGTGATTTTGTTTTCTGCTTTTTTAATCACTTCTTCTGGGTATCCTTTAGCAATGAATCTTTGTCTTTGGTTGTTGATTTCTGTTTCTAGAGCTTCTGGAGTTGATGCTATTCTCTTGCAGCGTATGAGTTGCGAAAATGGAAGGTTACGCACTAAGCTCCTTGGGTGAAAACTGTTGTAGGCTAAAGTGTTATTTCTATCCGTTGGTTTGTGATAGACCGCGGTTTCTATTCTGTTGTTCTGAAGTTGTACCAAAACATCTAGGTATGGTATTTCTTGTTTACTGATTGAATAGGTAAATTGTATCCTTGGATTTATTTTATTTAATTCATCAATTTGTTCAATCAAAAGAGTTTCTGGACCTTTCCACACTAGAAACATGTCATCTATGAACCTTTTGTAAAAGACTGTGTGTCTTTTCCAAATGTTTTCTGTAAGGATAAAGTCATTCTCGTACTTTGCCATGAAGGTATTTGCAAAGGACGGCGCTCCTGAAAATCCCATTGAGGTTCCGCTAATCTGTAAGAAGTACTCATTGTTCCATTTGAAATAGGAGTGTTGTAGGCAAAATTGTAGTAGCTCAAGGATGAATATTTTGTTCGCTTTCAAGTTGGGCACTTGCAGTAGTGCCCATTCACAGGCTTCCAAACCTTCAGCCAAAGGGATAGAGGTGTACAAAGATGATACATCTATTGTGCATAGCAAAATGTCATTACTCTCAATTGTGATCTCGTTAAGACATTGTAAAAAATGACCCGTGTCTTTAATGTATGTGGTCCATCCTTGTACAAAGATTTGAAGAAATTCATCTATATATATTCCCAATGGTTCAAACAATGATCCGCATCCACTAACTATGGGTCTCATTGGTGGATCAGTAGCATTTTTGCGAATTTTGGGGAGCATGTAAAGTTCTGGGCATCGTGGATGTTTAGTTGTCAAATATTTTTTAGTGTTATCATTGATCCATTCCATTTCTAGAGCTCTGTTTAGAATTACTTCTAATGTGTTGGTAATTTCAAGAATAGGGTTGTTTGGTAGTTTTAGATACGTTGTGCTGTCTTGTATGTGTGCTTCCACTTTAGAATTGTAAAAAATAGTGTCCATGATAATTAGGGCTCCCCCTTTATCTGCTCTTTTCAATGTGATCGATGGATCCTCGGCTAGTTTTTTCAATATGTTTATTTCATGCTTATTGAGGTTGGTTCTCTGTTGGTGATGCCAATTGATTTGTTGAAGATCCTGTTTGACTAAAGTTTCAAACATGTCCAAAACTTTATGTGACATAGGTGCCATATACGTGCTGGGTTCTTTGAATTCTTTGTATTCTGTGTCTTTTTGAGATTGTGAGAATTCTGGCATTGTAGGCACAATGTTTTCAAAGAAATGTCTTAATCTTAGTGTCCGCATGAATTTAAAGAATGCGATTTCTGTTTCTAATTTATTTCCATGATAGGTCGGTACAAATCCAGTACCCTTTTCCAAAACATTGAGTTGTTGTTTGTCAAGTTTTTTTGATGAAATGTTTATTGCTAAACTTTGCCTTTGCTTCTCAAGTTCTGACTTATTGTGTCCTTGTCCACGCCGGATCTTGCGTTTTCTGTTGATTCTGGAGGTTTTCCTGTTTGAGGTCCCTTCTCTAAAAAACTCTGTTGCTTGGATTTGGTGCTTGTTGTGCTAGTAGTAGCTGAATCATCTTGTGATGGGGATTCTGTAGTTGTCACTGTTAATGGTTGGCGAGTTGCGGATAAATCTTTATCTGAGACTACACTCTCTTGCGAGGACGATACATATTTTGATGCAGGTTTTCTTCTTGCATACACTTCGGCCCAATTGTAAACCTCGTTCAGTTTATAGTCTATTGTGTCCCTTTTGAATTTCCGCAGTTTCATTTCTTGTGTGTCTTTCTCATATTTATCTAGTTTTTCTTGAAGTTCCTTTAGCGTTGCATCTAATTCTTCCTGTACCATTTGTTTTGAGATTTCTTGCTTTAATACATCAATTTCTTCCTCTAGTTCATTTATGGTTTTCGCTAATTCTTCCACTAACAGTAGTATTAAGTCTAGAGAACACTTGTTTAATATAGAGTACCATTTGTCCATGAAATGTTTATTGTACTGGAATTTGTATAGCATTGGTTTGATTGAAAGTCTTAGTCCTCGTGGAATTCGTTGTACTTTATGATATTGTATTAACGTTGAAGCATGGAGTTTTTGGTTAAGTGCTCTTCTTGAAATGAATTCTAGTTGTCGTAGTAGTTGGGTTGTTGATCCTCTTCGTGTGCTGAAAGACCGAATATCTGAGATTAGAGCGTATATGTCTGATGCTTGCGCTGTGGTGTAAGTTTTAGTTACTGCCTTGTTGTCCGTGATGTTTGAGATTGAATCAAAAGACATCTTTCTCTTTTGTTGGGTGCTGCCCCACCGTTGGCTGAGTTGAAAGATATGAAGTGGGGTTGTGGGGTGCACTCCTGTTTTTGTGATTTTGACTTTCTTAATGTAGTTATCTTTGTTTTAATTGGTGTGCTGGAAGGGGAGGAGATGCCAATCTCCGCAAAGACAAAGTGAAATAATACTAGTGACTGTCGTCATTAGAGCCTATCCGCACTACATTTGGCTGAAATCCATCTGCCTTTGTAATCCAATAAGTAAGCTTTGTTTGTATTTTGCAAATCAAGTTTATTCTTTTGGTTTTTCCAAGTTTTTTCAAAACTTATTCATTGCAGTTTTTTTTCCAAAATGATACTTGTTTGTTCAATTACTGTTGAACTTCAAATCATTGATATAGTTATCATAACACGTTCATAAATCAAATGAAATAATATTTTTTCTCTCCCAATGCATTTCGGGATGATATCCCTTCGTCAGGGACACTAAAAAAACAAATAATAAACATTATTAATCTTTTTTTTCTCTTACAGCACACTGTGTAATAGCTATCATCACTTAGCAAGTTGAAATACATTTCAATGGAATTTTATCATCATGCATATCAATGTATTTAACATCTTTCAACAGTGAAACTTTGCTAAACCTAAAGGAAGGTAGAAATAAATATACCAAGTGGGTGGTGAAAAAGAGTGTGGAAACGTGAATGACTGGTTGCGCTTAATAAAGGAATTAGATATAAACAGTGTTAAAAAAAGACTTGATGATGCGGAAAAAACTTTGTGTTACTAAATTACATACCATATTATGGATATCCAGGGTTCCTGGAGAGGAAACCTTTTCTGTGATTTCAAAACTGTAGCAATATCTAAAGAGATGAATAAAGTTGATATGGTTTAAGTTTGTCAAGATTTAAGTGCAATTATCAACCTAGTAGTCGGGTACTCGTACGATGTATCTGCAATTATAATATCAGTAATCTGTAAACAGAGTTTGTCCAGGCTGTGTAATAATAAAAAAAGTTTTATTTAAGTATATGTATACCTCTTCAATACACTTGTCACGTGGTAGCTTGATTGCTGAGCACTATATAACTGAGTGTCCCTTTTCCTCGGAGTTAACAACTGGTAAAATTTAAAACGGAAGTTATTTTTAAGTTACCAGATCCTGACAGTTAAATGGAATTAATGGTATGAATACCAAAGACAAAGTACCTGGATATGGAAACGGCAATCAGTAAGCTGGGGTTCCTTTTTACTGTGCTAATTTGCGTGGATAGATTCCAAGTTGGGTATATGTAGGACCGGACTGAAATTTAGAAAATATAAAGAATGAACAGCCTCATTCTCACCATAAAGTGATAACATAAACTCGCTCGCTAATTTTTTCGGTTTCAGAGTATTTTCGACACTTTTTTGAAAACTTTATTAACAACAGATAGTAGCCACGGTTGTTAAATTCTAATGGTTCTCGTGTCAACTAAAAACAAATTGTCACAAGAGGCACTTACTCACAGCGAGCTTTTTACTATCCTGCTCTTGCTTAGAATATGCAATTATCTGTAGTTTGAATACTAACTGGTACCACTACACTATCCAGCACTTTTTCTACTCATGCACTTTCCTGGAGTTGGAATACTAAGTGGTACCTTTTTACTATCCAGCACTTTCTCTGAACATGCACTTACCTGGAGTTGGAATAGAAAATGGCACTCACACACTATCCAGCACTTTCCCTACTCATGCACTTTCCTGTAGTTGGAATACTAAGTGGTACCTTTTTACTATCCAGCACTTTCTCTGAATATGCATTTACCTGGAGTTGGAATAGAAAGTGGCACTCACACACTATCCAGCACTTTTCCTACTCATGCACTTTCCTGGAGTTAGATTGGTAACTGCTAACTTTTCACTATGTTATGTTATGTTATGTTATGTTGATTTATTATGCGCACAGATACTCCAGCCAAGGAGCGTCCCGGCGCAGAGACAAGGTAGACCATAACACAACAGGAGAGTAAAAAACATAAAAACAGCTAAAACAGAAATGTTTTTATAGCCCTCCGGAAAGTCAAGAGATCCTCCATCAGACGGATTTCAACAGGAAGGGAGTTCCATGCTGCCGCGGCCTTTACACTGAACGAGCGGCCTCCCATGCGACTGAGCCTGAATTTGGGGACCACAGCAAGGGCCAAGCCCTGGGAACGGAGGGTATGGGTGGGAACATAGAAGGAGAGACAGCTAGATAAGATTTCCGGGCCTATACCTCTCAGAATCTTAAAGGCAAGGCACAGAACCTTAAAAAGGATGCGCTTCCTTACAGGGAGCCAATGTAGGGAACGAAGGACACCTGCCACCAAGCTGAATCTGGGCAGTCCGACAATCGCCCTCGCCGCAGCATTCTGAACCCGCTGCAGACGGGTTAACTCGGCCTGGTTGGCCCCGGCCAGAAGAGAGCTGGCATAATCCAGGCGGGAGATGATAGTTGCCTGGATCACCAGCTGCCTGGTCGGGGCATCAAAGAACTTGAGAACAGGTCTCAAGCCCCTAAGCAGTCCGAAACAACAGGCCGCAGTTTTTTTGGTGTGCCCTACAAAGGAGAGGCCCACATCCAGACAAACCCCCAGGTTTTTTACCTCCAATACCGGGGTCGGAGTGGGTCCCAGCTCTGGGGGCCACCATTGGTCACCCCACAACTCCACTCTCTTACCGACAACCATCACCTCCGTTTTTGTGGCATTTAGCTGGAGACAGTTGCCTGTCAACCAGCTAGCCACCGCCTTCAGTCCAGACTGAAACCTGGGGGCCTCAATCTCCGCATCCCCGCTGAGAGTAACCGCCAGCTGTGTGTCGTCGGCATATGAGACCAAAGTTAGGCCCCACTGCCTAGCGACATCAGCCAGCGGTCTCACGTAAAGGTTGAACAACGTGGGACTCAGCGAGGACCCTTGCGGAACCCCCATGGCCAGCGGTTGGAAATTGGACTTGAAGGGAGGGATGGCAACACAGAAGGAGCGGTCGTCTAGAAAGGAGCGGAACCATTGCAGTACCTGGCCGCCAATGCCAGTCTCCTCGAGCCGATGCAGGAGGATGCTGTGGTCTACCGTGTCAAAGGCGGCGCTAAGGTCTAATAATATAAGCGCCGCCGTTTGACCAGCATCCAACCTTGCACGGAGATGTTCCACCATCACAAGTAACGCGGTCTCTGTGCTGTGACCGGCACGAAATCCGTTTTGTGTGGGATTGAGGGCATTGGTCCGTACAAGATGTTCAGACAGGGCCAGATTGACATGGGCCTCTGTAATCTTGGCTGGCCAGGGTAGCAACGAGATGGGGCGATAACTTTCGGGCTTGGACGGGTCTAGAGAGGGCTTTTTGATGATAGGGGACACCACAGCTTGCTTCCACTTAGCTGGAACCACTCCCGTTTCCAAGGAAAGGTTGACAAGGGAACATACAGCTGCACGTCCCATAAAAGCCTGATCTCGAAAGAGAGCAGGCCTTACTGGATCGGATGGAGATCCAGATTTGACTTCTAACGCAAGTTTGTCAAACCCGTCCAAGGTGAGGGGGGGGGAAGACAAGCAGAGTAGTCTGATGGTGGGTCCCACTGGTGCTTTCCCAACCGGACCCCATGCTAGGGAATGTCCGATAGATGGCTTGGACTTTCCCCAGGAAATACGAGGCAAGGGATTCACAGTGGGAAAGAGAGCTTACGGTCGTAGAGGTAGGCCGCTTTGCCATGAGATCTTTTACGGCCTTGAAAATGGCTTTCGACGGATTAGTACTGTTCCGGAATTCTGCGGCATAGAAAGCCGCTCGAGCTTGACAAATAGCCCGATGGTAGAGCTTGACGGACCTGGCATATGCAGCTTTTAAATCAGCCCCATAGGTCTTCCTCCAGGCCCTCTCAGCCCGTCTACAGGCACCCTTCAGAGCCCGAAGGGCGCCATCGTACCAGCACTTTTATGAATATGCACTTACATGAAGTAATTTTAGAAAATGTTATTTTTTTTCTTGATCCTGCACTTATAATGATTTTAACATTGCTTTTTATTTGCAAGGAAATCTTTAAATGAGATGTGTATATTTATGAAAATTACCTTGGTGTTTTGAAGGTTGTTTTTCAAAAAGTCTTGAAAATAGTTTGGTTATTGGCTGTCTTTTAGGCGCTCTGTGGGTTGAACTGCTTTCTGTTTGGCTGTAAAGAAAACAATTTAAAAAGGCGTTCAATGTTTTGAAAATGTTTCATTTTTTGCTTTTTTATACACGTTAAGAAAAAACATTTACGTTTAAGGATGTTTAGAAATATGTCACATCTTTTCACTATCCTGCTCTTGCTTAGAATATGCAATTATCTGCAGTTTGAATACTAACTGGTACCACTACACTATCCAGCACTTTCCCTACTCATGCACTTTCCTGGAGTTTGAATACTAAGTGGTACCTTTTTACTATCCAGCACTTTCTCTGAATATGCACTTACCTGGAGTTGCAATATAAAGTGGCACTCACACACTATCCAGCACTTTTCCTACTCATACACTTTCCTGGAGTTAGATTGGTAACTGCTAACTTTTCACTATCCAGCACTTTTAAGAACATGCACTTACATGAATACTAAGTTGTTCCTCTGGAGTATTTAACATTTTTTTTTACTAATACAATATTCATGATTTGGAATATTAATTAGCTTTATACTTCAGAAAATATTATACTAGTGCTCATTATTTTTTAGGATTTTGTATTGGCACTTTTATACTATGATGTACTTACCTTGCTGATAGTCCTTGCTTGTTATCTTAATCTATGCCGTGCAGAGTAGATTAGTATGTGCAGTTTTTATCTAACTTTAAACTGCTTAGGATCTAAATAGGAGTATCTAAAAATAAATGTGGAGTGGCATTAAAAGCAATGTATATAAATAGAAATGTAACGTTTTATTATTAATTACTATTGTGAAAGGAAAATGTATTCTATGTACATATAACTAATCTATACACTGTATTATTTCTCGGTTTAATCGTACTTAGTTATAGTATTTGGGTGTATTTTATGAACGAAGTGGGGGTATACAGGGGGTACGTTTATTAACGTTTATTGTTATTTTCGATTATCCGAAATTATTTAGTCTACTTATGTATATAATTATAAAAAGATGTTTTATTACGATTTTTATACTATACACCACTTACCTTGTTGATAGTCCAATTATACGTTAAATATTTTTTTGTCATCCGCTTTGGTTAGTGGTATTACCACTTTGTGTTTTCGACTTGGTACTGCTTGAGATGATATTTCAGTACACCTTTGAAATATATGTGTAAATTATTAATAATTAGTTTACGATTCTTTTTGTTGTACTAATTATGAAATATTATTGAATAAAAATTTCAAATAACTTTGCACATGTTGGGTTTATTTTTCAACTCATTATAAATCAGTTTATTTCTTCACGAAATCTTTAAAATCGATTTAATAATTATATTCAGTTTATCGAAAATTAAATAAATTTATTTCACTTCAAACAATTTTTTTCTTCTTATTATCGTTCACTTTATTAAGAAAAACGAATCTATCTCACACATTTTGTTCTAAGTTTTACTATATTAATGGTTACTATTATATTCATTAATCTAATTTTAAAACATTTTTGGTGATATATTGCAGATGATATATTAACCTTAAACATTTTAGTAAATCGTTTTAATTAACTTACTGTTATATGAAATTACAATGCTTTTACGTTCGTTTTCGTAGCGATTTTCTTCAAGAGGTCAGAGGGTCAGGTTTTCACGTCTGCTTACTCTGCTAGTTGATAATCAACTGTTTTCAAAATGGTGGGATACTTCTATTTATAACTTTTCTTAATTATCATTATTTTTGTTCTAAATTATATTGTTTCCTTTCTATTTTTTTTTTAATTCATTTGATGTGGTAACGTATAATTTAAATTGTTTTATTTGAAAGTTAGCTTTTCAATGTTTCGTTCCGTTTTGGCATCCATTTTGAAAGTCTTGTTGACATTGTAGGTCATGGAAATAGTAGATGGACATTATTTCTTTTTACTGTGTGTAAAATGGCGTTAATTTGTTGGTAAACTTATTATTTTAGTTTATCGAGTAATAATATCGCTTATTTATTCATTTTGGTATCGTTATCGTTTTGCTATGTCCTTTTTTAATCTAATGTATTACATTTCTTAACAATGAGTATTTTTGGGAATTACTCGACGAATTTACCCTGCATCCCGTGCCAGGTTTTATTATACAAAAAAATAAATTATATATATTCTTCTACGTTGTTATGGTATACGATGTTATAGAGTATTATTTTTGATACTCGGGTATTAATTTATTTAAAAATTAATTCGGTTTCGTAATATTATGGTAGCTTTTCTTCCCCGTTTTTTAATACACTTACCCACCCAAAACCCCTATTTTCCCTGCATCCCGTGCCAGGTTTTATTATACAATAATAAATTATATATTTTTTTCTGCGTTTTTATGGTATACCATGTTATACAGTATTATTTGTAATACTCGGGTATTAATTTATTAAATAATTAATTCGGTTTCGTAATATTATGGTAGTTTTTTCCACCGTTTTTTAATACACTTACCCACCCAAAACCCCTATTTTCCCTGCATCCCGTGCCAGGTTTTATTATACAATAATAAATTATATATATTTTTCTGCGTTTTTATGGTATACCATGTTATACAGTATTATTTTTAATACTCGGGTATTAATTTATTAAATAATTAATTCGGTTTCGAAATATTATGGTAGTTTTTTTTCCCCGTTTTTTAATACACTTACCCACCCAAAACCCCTATTTTCCCTGCATCCCGTGCCAGGTTTTATTATACAATAATAAATTATATATATTTTTCTGCGTTTTTATGGTATACCATGTTATACAGTATTATTTTTAATACTCGGGTATTCATTTATTAAATAATTAATTCGGTTTCGAAATATTATGGTAGTTTTTTTTCCCCGTTTTTTAATACACTTACCCACCCAAAACCCCTATTTTCCCTGCATCCCGTGCCAGGTTTTATTATACAATAATAAATTATATATATTTTTCTGCGTTTTTATGGTATACCATGTTATACAGTATTATTTTTAATACTCGGTATTCATTTATTAAATAATTAATTCGGTTTCGAAATATTATGGTAGTTTTTTGGCCCGTTTTTTAATACACTTACCCACCCAAAACCCCTATTTTCCCTGCATCCCGTGCCAGGTTTTATTATACAATAATAAATTATATATATTTTTCTGCGTTTTTATGGTATACCATGTTATACAGTATTATTTTTAATACTTGGGTATTAATTTTTTAAATAATTAATTCTGTTTCGTAACATTACAGTAGTTTTTTTCCCCGTTTTTTAATACACTTACCCACCCAAAACCCCTATTTTCCCTGCATCCCGTGCCAGATTTTAGATTACAAAAAAAAATAATGAAAAAAGATGTAATGGTATGCGTTGTAATAGAATGCGTTGTATTAGTACTTTTTCATTAGTAACACTATTTTACGATGTAGTAGTATGCGTTGTAAAAAATCGCGTTGTAATAGCATTTGCGTTGTAAAAAATGCGATGTAAAAGCATGCGTTGTAATAACATGCGTTGTATCATCATATATCTGTTTTGGGCTTCTGGGATGGGTGGAGTTTAGGGGTAGACAGGGCTTTTAGGACTCAGAGATGGCTGTAGATTAAGTTTGGGGACAGGCTGTAAGTGACAGGTATTGATGGTGTGTGGAGGTTGTGAGTGGTCGCGGGTGGTGAGAGTTCACTAAATCAAAAACATCCAAAATAATTGTTTGACAATGTAAAACATATACATTTGAAATGAGGCCCCTTTAAGTAAAGACTGAAATACGTACCTCTGACAAAACTGTTTCTGAAAGTAAGACCTGCAACCATTAAATTTGCAACTTTAAAATGAGCATGCAAAGCCAATTTACAAGCAAAAGACATTCTATGTATTGGTTTCTATGAGATAGTAATTGCCATTTCTTGTGAAATTTTCCATTAAACAGTTAAGGTAAAATGGGCTCTCAGTAATCATACTCTAGTAAATCGTTTTTCTATTAAATCACATACAACGCAATTTATAGCATATACTTGGAGACCATGAATGGTTTCAGATACAGAGGAACTATATTGTCACTATAGGGTGTGATGGGATATGGAAAGTGCTCAGTCTAGGGCGTAAGGAAGGCTTTTGGTTTTGAGACCTTTCCTGAATTCCACCAGCGTGTGAGCAAAGCTGAGGTCATTCAAGCGTCTCATTTAAAATATTGAAAAGCCTTTAGGATCCTTTTGCATTTGAAGTCTGGCTACTGATGTGTTCCTAGCAGTGTGTACATGTCCAGATGTGTTGTCAAGGTAGATTAGTCCATTCACTTTGAAATGGATTCAGGCAGGGAGATGAAGCCAGTGAAGTTATGTGAAGATAGGGGATCTTATTCTATTTTGACTGGTCAATCGAACTGCTTGTTGAAGACAGTGGCTACCTCTCCTCCAACCTCTACTCTTTCTCGATCCCAGCAGCACCCAGACTTCGAGACTCCCCTAAGCCAATCACAATGCTGCTGTCACCATGACAGCATCATAGTGATTGGTCTGAGCGCCGTGGCATGGCGCTCAGAGAGGGAGTAGGAGCCTGTGCATGTTCTCCACCGGTGGAGAGCATGCTAAGTGTGCATGATGGTTTGGCCGATCCAAGACGGCCGGTCAGACCGTCATGCACACCTAGGCCCACCATCCACTCCACTCTCTGAAAGGAACCTAGCCCTGCCCTAACCTGACTCCAGTCCATGATAGTAAAAATAAAATCATAATAACGTTCAGTTATGATTTTATTTTTCCTTTACAGTGCTCATAGAGCAGAGGGGCGACGCTAGGAGCTGCTGCTGTTTGAAAAACTACTGTGATTGGTGTCAATGAGAACTCTGGGAGAAAAATGAGTAGTGCATGCTTCCATGGTTGTGTGTAATGTAAGAGCAGAACCATGCAGTCCATGGCAAGAAAGGCAGCAGCCAGAACAGAGTGCCATTGCTCTACTCCTCAACTATATGGTGTTTAGGGAAGCGTCTCACATGTTCTTAAAGTTGCATCTTAAGTCTGTTGCTCTAAATATAAAGTCATGTTTTCGCATTCAGCAACTCACATGCAGCAAGATGGCTGCCGCACTGAAGGCAGAGTTTTGGCATATCGAAGACCGAAAAAAGTAGTGGAAAGTGATGAGAGAAGCAACCTAGCTGTGGTCAACTGACTCCTTCTCCGCATGGCAAACAATATAGTTGCTCTGTGTTACTTTTCAAAACTGGGTATCAATCCAAAATAAAGGCAGTAGAACTTTTTATGGGACGGTGCAAAGGTGCACCCCAGCTGCCCCAGTTCAGGTTCAATTTGTACACAGGTTTAATTCATAGCTACATTTTTTGCCCTGACTGTATGGATAATTTAGGATATCTGGTGCTGTATATGTCTAATAATATGTTCTACTGACAGGATTTACAACACTTTTACAACGCTGCTGTCCTCCAGCTGAAAAAATTAATTCAGAAATATTATAAAAGAGAAGCGTGTTTTATTTTCCGGCTCACAGAGCCGTGCCTTTCTTGATGTGATTTACACCATCCACCACATTGTCAAATAATGGAATAGTCCCTGCTGTGCAGCAGTGACAAAAATATTGCTATGCAATAAAAAGTTGACAGATTTCATGCAAATGTGTTCAAGAAGGAGCAGGAAGGCTGACACATTTCATGTGCAGGCAGCATTCATTTGTGGCTTTATTGTCAAAGATAACTTTACGAATATCAACAACATTTATTAGCGAGAAATACTTTAAAGTCATCTTTGAAGTGGGGCCAGCCGCCTCAGCTTTTGAAGGCTTGTTGCTTCAAGAGTCTGCATGTTCTCTTAAAGAACTATGCGGCTGGTTGTATCTGGTTGTATCTGCTGCAGTCAAGAAACAGTCCCCACCTTCTTCAACCCAGCCTCGAATACAAATAATGTAGTAGGCAATGTGCTGTGTGGATCAATTGGCTGATGGCTAATGTCTTGTATGATCCTTGGCGAGCTGTGTAGATTTTCATTTCTGTACTATTTAATTATTCCATTAAAATGCCCTTTGGATGGATTCACAATAGAAGTGCAAATTATCTTAATCCTCCACTACAATGCTTAAATTATGCATGAAAAAATTCACCCCAGTCACAAAATGTACAACGGCTAAGTGTGAGGGTGTGTGTGCCACATTAAAATAAGAAAATTGGTGAACCCATTGGAGTGTCTGATGCAGATTGGTCTAAACTCACGAAAGAGTAAGAGAACATGATGTGCAATTTCTATTGTATCTTCACTAGCTCACTATTCCTTATCACCTGTGAAGATAGCTTAGTGATGTAAACACTGGCTGCTGTAAATTGTATACATTGTATAAGACCTGTAGGATAGAAACTGAATCCTGGCCAGCATCACTGAACTTTTCAATAGCTCTTGATAAATTGAGGGCCATTAAATAGTATTAGTAGTGCCTTGTATTTAAAATACCAGGGACTCTTTCAGAGCATCTTGATAACATGATGTGGTAATACCACACTTGGATCTACCAATACCGCAATATTAATTATAAACACAACATAATGACTTACGCAGCTCATACAGAGGTAGCAGTAATACCACATGTTTTTCCTATTTCCAACCTGTAAAACTTGCACTCACAACTTTCACCTGGTTTTATATGGCAAGATTTGTGCGGAGAAAATGGTGTGTTCGTGTAGCATTTTGGAACCATGACATAAGCAATAGCAGAACTAGAATAATGAGTTCTTTGTAAACCAAGTTATGAACCATAATTAATAAATGGAGGATAGACTTCCTGACCCTGAGTGATTTTTGCAACCTTATTCAAAATATAGACCCATCACACACCTGGGAAAACAATAAGCAGCGAACAGTTGATATGCAAACGGCACACAGTGATTCTGGAAATATAGAAGTGCCTGAAAAGCCCTTGCATACCATTGACTGAATACCCCTCTTACTGCTAATTTCCACTTGTTTGGTTTTCTGTGCCTGGTTCTTTTGTTCAGCGGCATAGCACAACATGATACTCCACCCCCCTTGCAGAATGTGATGAGGGCCTATTGAGTCTCCCATATCTCACAGACCTACATTGGCCTTAGACTGAATTGGGGCCCCCTGATGGTTGGGGCCCTTGAAGGGATTGGGGCCCCTCTGTTCTGCAGGGGTCTACGTTACGCCCCTGCTTCTACTGCATTTCTTGCCTCTGTGTCTGTCCTCGCAGTACCTGCTGGTTCGGCTCAGCTGCTGGCTCAGAATCATGAGAGATAGATGGAAGGGCGATAAAAGGAAAGAAGGGAAAAAAAAGAATTACTAAATGGAAAGAATACAAGAAGAAAGAAGGATGGGAAGAAGCTTCAAAGGAAGGGCTGGAGGGTGATAAGAAGATAAGAAGGAACAAGAAAATAGAAGAATGGCAAGAATGAAAGCTGCAAAAGGGATAGCGAGGCAGAGGAAGGGCAGAAAGCTAGAAAGAAGGATATATGAAACAAAAGAAAAATGGACAGAAGGAAAGAATGATCTAGGGGGATGGAAAAGAAGGAAATAAAGCAATAGGAAAGGGTGAGACAAAATAGGGAAAAAATTAAAGACGTCAATACTGGTAAATCTGCAGAAAAATGCATTAGTTTAAAGCATTTTCCTTAGGGGAATAATTCCGATGTGCTTCTTAATAGAAAGTGTTGGAATCGCTCAGTGTGGTAGGGTATTTCGTTCAATGTGGCTCAAAGGGGGGCGGGGTGTTATTTTTTTTTCTGGCTACTCCCATGCTGTCAGACAAGTCAGGGACCGTCCAAGGACCAACTAGCTGCCCCTCAGGGTGGAAGATACCGAGGGCACTCCAGGCGCAACAACATTCGGTGGGGTTTGCATCAAGACACAATGCGGGGGAGTTCCTAGAGCGATGGTTGTTAAAACCATGCTTGTTCTTGTTATCCCCGTCTCATGGTGTAGAGATGCAGGAATGGGGCTTCATTCTTTGCTGAGAAACTGTGACATTTAAATCCCTGGGTATTCAGATTTATTGTGACTCTGCTCGTGTACTATCCATAATATTGGGGAAAGCCTTAGGTCCCTTAAGTCATTCGTTCCCGTTCGTGAGGGAGTATCTTCAGGGGGAGTGTTTGGGGTGCTATACTGCCCTAGTAAATGTATTTTCTTATGAATTGTTGGGTACAGGTGCTTTCAGTCGGATTTCAGCTAGGATTTTCGCATGCACACACAAAATACAGGCACTCACTCACAGCTCCTGTTTTGAATGTCCTGGAGTATGTTATTTTGCTAAATACTGTGTTTCTCTCACTTTGTGCTCATACAAATCTGCCTTCCTCTCCCTTGGCGCTACCCTTTAAGCCCCTCTCATGAGCCCGGCTAGTCGTATAATTTATTTTAACATTTTTTAAACATTAAATGCTAGAGGGATCGTAGGGAAACCTGAAGCTCACCCGCCCAATCTTACTGACCAAGCTACGCCCCTGCACTCTCAATATAAACTCCTGTTGGCACCTCTCAGGTGGGTGGTTGTTACAAAGATGGTGATTCTTCCACGTTTGCTCTATTTTTTGTGACACCACCCTGTGGGGGTGAAGAACTTAATTTTTTACTATTAAATTGGAAAAATGGAAAAGAATATCCAAAGAAAATGCCACGAGGCCCCTGCAGGTGGGGGAAATGGGTGTTCAAATATGGAAGCCTATAATATAGCGCCACAATTATTGTGGCTGATGTGTTGGCTGGCATGTGCAGACGACATAGCAGGAGGGGGTAGGATTCTGCACCATGAACGCTGTTCTGTTGGAAACCATATATGACGCAACTGAAAATCTGATTGCTGATGGGTTACACAGGGGTCAAATCGGGGCTGGACTGGGAACAGCAACCGGACGGTGGGTGGTGATGGGGGTGGGGGGAGGATGCGGGGGTGCTAGTAAGAAGCACTGCTACACTTATGTTACTGGGGGACAATTTTGCAAAACCAGCCCCCAGTGACAAGACCAGCCACCAAGGCCACAAAATCGCCCCCCCCCCCCCTGGCCCACTGGGTAAACGCCTGTGCCCCCTACTGCCAGTCCGGGCCAGGGTCAAATTCTGGCGCACAATGCTATGGCATGTGCAATAAAGGCTGTATGGGCTGCAGAAGAGAGTGAGCCAGTTGGGGCTGGTTTGTAGTCTAAGCCCTTTCACTTGGGAACTGCAAACATGTGGTGATCTATCTGATCCCGGACATTGCCTCAATTGTCTATTCTGATAAAATGCAGATGAGACAGAAATGGGAGATATAACTACAGAAAGAGATCACAGATTCGGACTGGACCAACATGTTCCAGTATGTGAATAACGTGAGGAGGGATCCTAAATATGTGAAGAAGGTGAGGAGGAATCCTAAATTAGAATTTATGCACCGGAACTATTAACATCAGCCTTATCCGCGGATAACTAGAATGTGCTGCGAATAACCAACCATGATAAATTCACCTATGGCGCAGATTTCATTCACTATGGTACGGGAATACCCCCAGATCCAGCACTATTGGGTGTATGTGTTGGTCTAGATGGCTGAGTTCTCTGGTAGAGAGGTGGCAGCAGTGTATTTATTGGGGCAAATGCTGCGATCCAAAGCAACACATTTGGGAAAAGTGAAATGTGGCTTTAAGATAGAAAGCAACCAAGGTACCAGATATTGCTAAATGGAGTCTAGATGTTTTGAAACGGGCCAAGGCTGAATTGGCAACACTACATCATACGCAGCGTAAGAGGGAGGGTCAGGGACCACCAACAAAGGATTGGGATCTTATTCTCTTTGGTAAATAAAGCTAAGTCCGATATCTATCCACCCCGAACCGTTGTAATTTTATTGTATTCTATACAGTATTTATAGAGCGCAGCTATCACCCAACGGGTATTTTGGCACTGTAGTACATGAATCCTCATCAAGCAGTGTGGAAAGGACAAGCATAGGCTGATATGGCAGTACCAGCCTATCAGGCTCTGAGAAACATCCATGTTTGATCTTAAACTAACATGGCAGTTCCAGCCTATCAGGCTCTGGGAAACAGCCATGTTTTGATCGTCTTCCAAAACTGTAGAAGATCCTGTAGCTGTCTAAGTTCTAAAGGGAGGTTGTTCCAGAGCTTGGCAGCGGCCGAGCTGAATGCCCTGCCTCCTGACCTGGCTCTTCGGATTTTCTGAACTTTCACCAAACAGGCGGTGGCAGAGCGGAGGCACCTTGTTGGAGTGTACCATGCAAAGGTCTCTTGAAGAGGTGTGGGTCCACGGCCATGGAAGGCCTTAAAGACCAGACACAGAGACTTAAACTAGACTCTCTGCATTATAGGCAGCCAGTGAAGCTCTGCAAGGGCCAGTGAACCTGACGAACGTCGTGGTTTCATCAATGCCATTTTGGTCGCCACATTTTGGACTCTTTGAAGGCGCTCAATCGAACATTTAGGAGCCTCTAGCAGTAGGGCATTACAGTAATCAAGTCTACTGAGAATGATCCTACCAACAACCAATGCTCTTGCCGTCTGTGGCAGCAGCGGGAGGATCTGCCTTAGTGCTCTAATCAGAGAAAAACAGTTCCCCGCCACATTGTTTTCAGGCGTTTCCATGGTTAAATTCATGTCAAACATCACTCCCAGATTCCATACTGCTTTCGCTGGTACCACAGTGGACATGTTAGAAAAGGGCCAAAAATTGTCCGGACAAGGGGAAGGACCCCTCCCCACAACGCAGTATAAGACTTCAGTCTTGTCTGACTTAAATTGAAGTGAGTTAGTTCTTAACCAGTGGGCAGTGTCCTGCATGCAGTCGTGAAAAGTTGCCAGAGAAATTGACTGATTTCCCTCTAGAGAAAAGAGAAGTTGGGTGTTGTATGCATAATTTACCATTTTCACACCATGCCCTTTATGATTCCAATCAAGGGTCTCATATAGAACGAATAGGGCTTATCTCCGAGCCCAATATACCGAATGCTGGCTCCAGGGGGACGTCCCAGACTCCTGGAGAGGGTCGCTTCTGCACCCAATACACAAGAAAGAGCCTAAATCAGATCCGTCCAATTATCGCTTGATTGCCCTCCTGGACATCGAGGTCAAGGCCTACGCGATCACCATCCTGGCGGATCTAGCAATTTGGGCAAGCACAGAAGGACTTTTGCCCCTCTTCCAAACAGGATTTAGACCTGGGTTGTCAACTGTGGACAATATAACAGCATTTTCTTATCTAGCCCACCAAGCACTGTCGCACAAAAGTCTCCCCCTATTCGCTTGCTTCATCGACTACTCTGCAGCGTTCGATGGGGTAGACCGTGCAATTCTCTGGAAGAAGCTGGCACTTTGGAACATCAACCCCGCCCTGCATGAAAGAATTCAGTCGCTGTATCAATGCACGTGGGTCAGAATCAAACTCTCAAGTAATTCCGCATCAGAGAAGATTGAAACGGACCGAAGTTTAAAGCAGGGGTGCGTTTTAGCACCGCTGCTGTTCAACTTATACACAGCAGACATGGACCAGGCCTTGACCGGAGCAGCTTTAGCTACACCAAGGATCGGGGGCACCAAAATCCAGTTCATGCAATACGCCGATGATTTGGTACTCCTGGATCATACCTAAATAGGCCTACAAAAGGCGCTGACGGCCTTGGCAATATACAACGATAAAAACAGGCTGGTGGTCAACCCATCCAAATCAAAAAATGTAATCTTCGGGCACTATCCGAAAAAAACCTAGCCAAATGGAGGCTAGGCCACTTGATCCTGGGATGCACGCAGCAATACAACTACCTGGGCATTTGGTACCACGAATCGGGGCTACCTGGTATACAGCTAAGGAAAACTCAATGCAAAGGGAAAACAATCATCTATGCCCTTTGCAAATTACAAGCCACCTTACACAGCCCCACCACAATGACCATTCAAAGAGAACTAAAGGCAAAACTAATGCCAGCCCTTAATTACGCCCAACAAGCATTCCCGGGAAAACTAAACAAAGACCTGGAAAAGATCAACTGTAGCACATATAAGAGACTATTCCTTCTCCCGCGTGCACTAGAAACACTCTTGAACGACTAGATTTTTCCCTGAACCAACAAAAGCTGGAAGAGATGGCTGCCTTGAGCAAATACTACTACCTCACAACAGTGGCAAACGAGAAGACATTGAAGGTAGTCTTAAAAAACATCTTCCTGGAACCTGGGAACCCTTGGTCAGCGACTCTAACGTCGGCAAAGGATCTCCTTAACTTAGCTATGGAGAATTGGGGCTCTGAGCTAGTGAATTATTTTGCCATCAAAAATGCAATTAAAAAACAAGTTTGCATCATCTCTCGTGCATCGGATTTGGAGTCACTGGCAAAAAGAGGCCTCCATGAGTCCCAAAGTCTGCCGCAAATAGTGTACAACTCTAAACTCCATCTCACGCAGACAGTGGGCCGCCCAGCCCTACACAAGATTTTAGCCTACAGATTACATCCCCTGCCCCTTAAAGAATTATACACCACCGAATGGGCAGGTTCAGTGACCAAGGAATGTAGGCTCTGTAAATACAAACGGGAGTCTCTGGCCCACCTCCTATTTTGCTGCCCGGCCCTGCTCACAGCTCGCAGCCTTTATCTTAGGCCCATCATCTTACAGCTGGGGACGGGCACCGCAAAGGAGGCGGTTCTTCAATTATACACACTGAACTCAGTAAAACAGATGGCCACATTTGGCAAATTCATTCAACAGACTTGCACTAAGCTGATGACCTTCTGGAGCTAAAATGAACAGAGACTTAGCCGAGGCATGCCGGCCTGCAAGACTTTGGACATTATTCCTTTCAGCCCACAAGTTCTCAGATTTTAATTACACAGACTTGCCTTAAAACCACTTTGTTTATTTTTAACTTTTGTAATTTTTGTACCTTGGTTTTAATGTAATGGTTTTGAGTAACCAAACAATAAATATTCATTCATTATCTCCGAGCCCTGGGGAACACCATGGTGGATATTGGAAAATTTAGAATGATACGGCGGGAGGGAGACTGCCTGACATCTGTCAGATAGATAAGAGCGAAACCACTCTAGGGCCGTCCCTGACACCCCAACTTCTTCCAACCTGGTCAGCTGAATTGAATGGTTAACTGTATCGAAAGCGGCAGACAGGTCAAGCAGTATAAGAATGTCTGATTGTCCCCTGTCTGCCCGCATTCGAAGATCGTCTAGCACGGTCACCAAAGCAGTCTCAGTTCCATGGCCAGGTCGGAAGCCGAACTGAACGTCATCCAGCCTAGAGGTACATTCCAGGAACTGCGCCAAGGTATGGCTGATTAGTCATTCAATGATTTTAATCAGTTAAGGTAGGAAAGAGACAGGTCAAGTGTCTTTTTTTCAAAAGTGGGGTAACCACCGCCCGTTTCCAGCATGCTGGCACTAAGCCAGAAGTTAAGGAGCTGTTGCAGATCAGGTGCAAGATAGGAAAAAGCTCTGGGCCCAGATCCTTCCAGATTTTGTGGGGCAAGAGGTCTAAAGGGGACCCTAGGACACACTCATGTCAATTCTGTTAAAAGAGTGGCTCAAAGTGACTCGAAAAGGTCAAACGGCTTAACTCTGCCCTTTTATCTTTCCCTTGATCTCATGACTCCTTGGTTTCATCAATAAGGTTTCCTTTCATGGGAGGATTATTCCTATTCAGTCCATCAATGATGTTATTCATTTTTTCCATGACGAAAATCGCCAGATTATCACACAGCGCTTGAGTTGGCGGAATTTTAGACTGTGTACACTCTGGGACCGTCATGTCCTTCACTATTTTGTAAATTGTTCTAGAATTGTTTTTTGAGTTTAGGATAATATTAGCAAAGTATTCAGATTTGGCCTGATCGATTCCCTTCCTGTATTCCACTGTTGCAGCCTTCCAAGAGGCTTTATCCTCATCTAAATAGATCTACCTCCATTTACGCTCAGCCTGTCGGCAGATCAATTTTAGAGATTCAAGATGGTCATTATACCAGCAAGCTGACGTCCTGCCAGTCTTTTTGCAGTTTTTTATAGGGGCAATCTGGTGAAGTTGGCTCTGAATCTGATCACAAAAGTCCGTTTAATTAACTTCCACCGTTCTGTCATTGTTAAAATCGTTTCCAAAGGAAAATATCGAGGAGGAACCAGTCTTTCTTTTAAGCATTCCTCTCCAATCTCTGCTCCTGAACATCCTTATTTCTCTGGTAGCAGGCCGAGCCCTTGTAGGGTCAAATATCTGAAACTTAATCAGATGATGGTCGGATCAGCCAACCTGAAGGATCTCTGTTGCACCCCTGTTCTTTAGAGAAAACCAAATCCAATTTATCCCCTCCCCCTTTTATGGGAGGGGGGGGAATAAATGCCAAGAAAATACCAAAAAATGCCAGGAAAATACATCCATGAATGAAACAAAGGAAATTAAGGCAGTGAACTACAAAAGAAAAGAAATAAAATAAAATAAATAAAATATCAAAGAAAATGGGCCCGATACAAATAATACATATATGACAATTATTACAAACATGTTGGCGTAGTCAAGTGAGTGTGAAGTACGCCCAGCGTCTACTTGTAATTCTCTTAATGAGAAAACAGCAGCGAACAGGTAACAATAAAAATGCAGTGTGGTTACATACAATACAATGAGGTTACAATAAACTTCTATATATCACCACAATAAGATGGATTCACTGAGTATCTAATGAATATGATGAGGCCTCTAAAGACTTCCAGAGTTTCCGGTTGGTCTTACGCCACGAGGAGGTATGGCGAGCCGGGTTGTCAGCGCCTCTTAAGAAGGACAGCCACTTTTGCCAAGTTCTAAAGGAAACATCTCTAGAGTTCTTCCATTTGCATAATATGACTTTACAGGCTAGGGTGAGCAAGAGGTCCATCAATTGTCGATCATTTTCGATGGCGTGTGTTGGGTCAAGGCCCCTACAATGACATATGAAAATTCGCTAGGGGGGTTGATGTTGAATATGTGTTCTACGCATTTATAGATTTTATCCCAGTAAAGCTGCAGTGTGGGGCAGGTGAAGAGCATATGAGCGAGATCTCCAATAGCGGAGTTACAGTTCCAGCATGTCGGAGTATCTGTGAGGCGTAGCCTAAAAAGTTTTTCAGGAGTCCAGAATGACCTATTAAGTAGCATATACTTAGTCTGAGACAGGATTGAAGATATTTTTTATTCGAGAAGGCCGTACTGTGTATTTTATCCCATTCAAACGGAATATTGGTGGTTTTGGGCTCAGATTCCCAGTTAGCCTCATTACGTTTGGGCATTTTCCTAGGGTTAGGTAGGAAAAGTTTGTACATTTTAGAAACAGTATGGCCCGCGTGCGAAAATCGTGAGAGTTGGGAAGTGATGGGTGGGTCGCAGGGTTTAATGGAACGTGCTGAGAGAAGAGCTTTCAACTTTAGAAAGTCATAAAAATCCATGGGAGTTAAATTGTGTTGGTTCTGAAGAGTTGAGAAGGGTATTGGATGGCGGCCTGCATAAAGGTCTTTTACTAAGTTTATACTTTTCTTGGACCAGAGCTCCCAACGGAGCATAGTGCCATCAATCCTTAGAGAGGGGTTTCGCCACAAGGAAGCTATATTAGATTTATGTACTCTCAGTTTATGTGGGAGGTCCAGTCTCAGAAGGGCACGCCAGGTGTTGAGGAGAATGTATCGAGAGTGAGGAAGATGGGAGAGATCCATGGTGAGGAGAGCAGATAGAGGCAATTTGTCGATGAGTGACCTCTCTATATCAAGCCAAATCGGTGTATAGTCCGGTTTACGGTCAACCAATTTGCTCCTTGTTTGCATAGAAATGCTGTTTGGTAATTCCTGTAGTTAGGGAGACCCAGACCGCTATTTTCTTTAGATAGTTGTAACTTAGTCAGTGTTATTCTGGGTTTCTTCCCCTGCCAGAGGAATGTATTGAAGAGCTTATCAATCTTGTTTAAAAGGTCAACAGAGAAAGTCATCGGCAGCATACTAGCCAGGTAATTCACCAAAGGAGTCACCATAATTTTTAGCGTTTCAGCTCTGCCCCACCATGAAAGATATTTAGGAGACCACCCTTCCAGTAATGTGGCAATTTTTTTATGGACTAGATTTTCGTTGGTGTGAAGGGTAGAGATCAAGTCTTTATCTAAGTCAAGGCCCAGTTATTTAAAACATTTTGGTTGCCAAGTCAGGCCGGAGTTCCCCATAATCTCATTGTTGCCTCCGATATTCAGGAGTTTTACTTCAGTTTTATCTTTGTTTAGCTTATAACCGGACACCCTAGAAAAGCTTTCAATTGTGGACATGAGAGCAGAAATGGCCTCCTCAGCCTTTTCCGAGACTACCAGAACATCATGGGCGTAAGCGGTAATCTTAACTGTGTAGTCGTTAAAGTGGACCCCTGATGTGCAATCATTGTACCTAATGTGATACAAGAATGGTTCAATGGCAAGTAAAAATAGTGATGGAGAGAGAGGGCAACCCTGTCTGGTTCCTTGTTGTAACTGGAAGGGTGACGAGATCGAGCCACCTGCCCGGACCCCAGCCGAGGGACTGAAATATAGCGACATTACCATCCGCGTGAAATTTCCTCCAAGCCCAAATTTATTCAGAACCGCTTCTAGGTACATCCAATCAACTTTATCAAAAGCCTTTTCGGCTTCAAGAGTGATGGCTACTGTAGGTGAGTTAGCCAGTTTTGCCCCCTCCAATACATGAGCGAAGATCCTAGTGTTGTCGCTAGAAAGTATATTCTTTAAAAAGCCAACCTGAGAAGAGTGAATAAGTTTGGGCAGGAATTTCTGTAGGCGGTTAGCTAGAATCATTGCAAAAAGCTTACAATCTATGTTAATGAGTGAGATCGGTCTGTAATTATTAGGGACTTTCCCTACCTTAGGTAGGACTGCAATGATGGCTTCAGCCAGTGTGCCTGTGATTTTGCCTGCTTCACTGATTTTGTGGAACAAGTGTAAGAGTGGTAGGGAAAAAAGCAAGTAGAAACACTTATAGAATTTTGCGCTAAACCCATCGGAGCCAGGTGCCTTTCCACATTTAAGTGATTCAATTTCCAGTTCGGTAATTGGGCTATTAATTTCTGAGTGCTCCGATTCTGAGAGGGTTGGCAGGTCGCACTCGTTTAGATAATCCTGGATTTTATCACTATCAACATCTTTGTTTTTTGAATATAGGGAGTTGTAAAAGCCTTTGAAGATTTCCGCAATCTTTTCTGGGTCAGAATATGTCACGCCCTTGTGATCCTTAATACTATTAATTGTATTTTATCTTACATTTTAAGTATGCAGCAAAGCTCTTGTCCGCTTTATTCGATTCACAGAGTCTGAATCTCTTTTGCCTGTTTATCCAGACTCCAGCCCTATTGCTTATTATTTTATTATATTCATATTTCTTGTTTACCAATTTGTTCATTACTAATTCATCTCTAGATGCAATGTGTTTATTTTCTTTTCCTGAGATCTCTTTTTCTAGCTCGTCGAGGGCCTTGTTGTAATCCCTATTTATGGCTGACCTGATTTTAATGATTTCTCCCCTAATAGTACTTTTCAGAGCCTCCCAGCGGGTCAGGTCAGAAGTTTCATTCCTTTTATTGTTGTGGGAGGTAAGACTGGATTGCATTTTCTATAAGTTTCCTATATTGTTCCTTTTCCAACATTTCCTCATTCAGTCTCCAAATGGACTGACGACAGGACGGTTTTACATTGGATATGGAGAGCAAGATACATGAATGATCTGATACCAATCTGGGTTCTATCGACGTTTCCACGATTCTAGAGGTGGCGTTATTTGTAATGAATAAATAGTCAAACGAGTGTATGAGTTGTGAGGTGGTGAATAAAAAGTGTAGTTACTCCCTGTGGGATTTTGCAGTCTCCAAGAGTCCAGCAAGTTAAAACATGAACACAGGTTAGTAAAGGCTTTATGGGATTTGGTGCTGTGATAAGCACATCTTGAGTCTCTGTCTAATGCCGGGTCTAACAGTAGATTAAAGTCTCCCGCCAGGATGTGCATGGCCGAGTCAGGGATGGTTCAAATTTGTTTAGTTAGGTCGTTCCAGAAGCCTAACTCGTTAGTGTTGGGCGCGTAGATATTGGTAATAAAGGATTCCGTGTTGTTCTTAATCAATTTGGTAGGGACCCACCGTCCATTGGTGACAACCGTGTGTGAGCATATCTCAATATTTGATTTTTTCGCTATAAGGGTCAGGACACCGTTTTTCTTACCTATTGCCTCAGAACCTACTACTTCATTGTAAAATCTATTTTTAAGTGTGTTGAATTGTTTGGCATTGATTCTTGTCTCCTGTAAAAGAACAACATCCCCCCGCTGTCTGTAAAGGTAGTTCAGAATCTTCCTCCGCTGAACCGGGTGATTAAGCCCTTTGACATTAAGCGAGAGTATTTTCAGGTTATCCAGCATAGTGGTCCCTAAGGGAGTTTTGATCATGGAATGCGACATTATAGTAGTGTCCAAAGAGTGATCCAGACTAGATCAGTGTCACTGCTGTTGTTTAGGTCATAGAGTACTTGTCTCATGTGAGCTGTCAGCGTGTACAGGACGTACGGAGGGGTATAAGCTCTTGGAGAATCAACTACGCATATGGTGTGAGCACTGTAAGAGAGCTTTCTGCATCTATTAAACCACGTGTGACCTACATACCGCATGTGCCAATAGGGCCCGCACATTTCACCAAAACAGATATCTTGTGCTACACTTTGGTCCAAAGGGGTAAACGAATAAATGTCAGGGCAACTTTTCGGCTTTTAGACATGGGGCCAAAGTTATACGGTGGAACTCAGCACTTGAGCAAAGAAAATATTAACATACAGACCGAAATAAGCAAAGTATGATAACAATACATAAAAATAACCAAATTGGAGTCGGACCCAAACACCTCCCACCCCTCCCCCCACTGCCACCCCTCCCCCACCCTTGAAAGAAGCTAGTAGACATGGTGACAAGGGTAAAACAGCTCTCCTCCCATGGCAATGAACAAAACCATTGTGGACTATTAACTTTGGTCCAGTATTCAAAACAGTGAGTATTAAACATTGAATGCTAAAAGTGTGGCCAATAGTAGCCAAGTGACTAATGTTAGCTAAGTATAATAAATACATTAACATGGTCCAAGGAGGTATCTAGCGCATTACTAACATTACTTGGACTGCTAGACTGACAGATATAAAGGATATAACACCAATCATGGCATGAGTAAGGTAGTGTAATCCATGCAGAGTATACTTGAAAACTCGGTTGTAACTGAAGTACGAGGATCAGAAACACTGTGTCCGCTATGGCCTAACACTATATTGATGATCATGTATAAGTGGGAGAATGTCTGGATACTATGAGCAGGAAACCAGTAAATAGAAATGTCTCTAACTGGTAATCACCCAATCCCCCAACCATAACTTGTATTCATCCACCCATAACTTAGGATAACTCACATATTAGTAAGTTCCAACCAAATAGTGTAGTGATTTAGATGGGAACTCCAAAGTCTGCAACAAGGCAACAAAGGCAACAAAAGCATCAGTCATTGTCTTAATCCCAAGATTACTTCCATCAACTTGAAGAACTTTCAAAGGGAGGACCTAGCTAAGGTTCTGATAAGACATTCCAGGCAAATGTAAGGTATTACAAGTAGTTATGAGATAACTCCAACAAACAGATTGTAGATAGTGCAATACAAGCAGAGTGGCCATTCTAGAAGGATATTCATGTGTTTACATGGAAACTCCAAGGCCTGCAACAAAAGCATCAGTCATTGTCTTAATTACAAGATTACTCCCAACAGCTTGAAGAACTTTCAAAGGGAGGACCTAGCTAAGGTTCTAACAAGAAATTTCAGGCAGTTGTAAGGCATTACAGGTAGTTGTGAGATAACCCCAGCAAACAGAAAGTAGAATACAGGTAGATGTGAGATAACCCAGCAAACAGGTCTTTTATTGGGGCCGTTCTAGAAGGATACTCATGTTTTTGCAGCAGAAGTACCAGGTGTTCCCGTGCCCATAGAGAGTTCATCCGGGCCATCAAGGAACCGTTGGATACTCTGGGGGTCTGTAAAGATCTGGGGGACTCCTTGGATAACCATGCGGAATCTCGCAGGGCCTGCAAATCCAAATTGATAGTTTAAAGAGTGTAGTCTGGGTCGAAGAGCAAGAAAGCTTTTCCTTATATCTACTGTCTCTTTACTGTACTCCTGAGAAATAAATATTTTGCTAGATTTCCATAGAATATGGTTGTTTTTAAACATAAGGGCCAAGATCTGTTCGACATGTTGGCAATGCAGTGCTTTGCATACGATTGGCCTTTGGACCTTTTTGGTGACTCTGGAGGAAACCCTGTGCGCTCTGTCAAATTCCAGTGGTTGATGGAAGGTTAGGTTAGTTGCTCGTGAGAACCAGGACTCCAGGAAGGAGATGCCTCCTCTGAACCCTCCGGTATTCCAAAAATACGTAGGTTTCCCCTCCGATTTCTGTCTTCAAGCTCAGACAGCCTCCTAGTCAGGGAATCCGTTGTGGTTGAAAGGTTTTTGAGGGATTTGCAAACCTTTGTTTCTGTATCTTCTAGGTGGCTTATTCTGGCCTCCGTTTCCGTTAACCTGGAGTTGGTGTCTCTGATATCCTGCCTAATTGCTGAAATTTCCTCCTTTGTAGACTTCGCCAAATCATGCACTTCTGCTAATTTATTCAGTATAGTGTCCATTGTAGCATTGATGTCTTTTTAACCTTTCGTAGGTGAGTCAGGATTTGGTGGATCTGCTTTAAGTCTCTTGAGGTTTTTTCCCTCCTTATCACCCAAGATGTGCAAGTTACATGAATCAGAATACGTTGCAGGCAGGACACTTTATGGAGAAACTTTTAATGTTGGCTCCTTAAATCTAGGCAAGGAATCCTTGGATTTAAATGGTCGAAGTTAGCGGCTGTGAGAAGAGTACCAACCAAATACCGTCCGGATAGAACTCAGATCTGGTTAGATGAATTAGATGAATACCATTCAGATAGATCTCTGCACTGGTTGGGTAAACCTTTCAATCAAGTGGCCATCTTAAGGTCAGGCAGGCTAGTGCTACAGATAGGCTTCTTCGAGAGCGGCCATTTTAAGATCAGGCAGCAGGAGAATAGATATGAGATTAGGACACTGCTCAGTTAAAGAACCTCTGTTTTTGTGCATAGCAAAAGGACGGCAATGACTTGCGCAGAAACAACTTGCAGATGTCCTAAATTTCTACAATTCTACCTCTGAAACACGCATTTGAGTTTTGCAGCCGGTTTCTCTGTAGAGTGCTGGCTGTACCCACCATTTTATATTCAGTCCTTCCTTGTGAATCCCTGGAGGATCGGATACCACATATTACTTGGTGTGAAATAAAGCGACTAGGAGTAAAATGACGCTTAATATCTGTTTAATTAAATATCTGCTTTATTAGTACTCTGGTTTCTTATCTTAATTGTCTGCTACTGCATAATTATTTGCTGTCATTGCTTCCTCGCTAGTCATCTGATAAGATTACCTGTGTTACCTCGTTTACCAGGAACTCCTCATTTATCAAAAAAACTGTCAATACACATTGGGGCATCCTCAACTCCGCAGGGATGGAGTTACCGCGCCCACGTTTTGCTTTTAAGAGGACGGCTAATCTCAAGGACACTCTTATCCATACCCGTCCCAAGAAAACCTGCATCCAAGCTGTGAATACGCTCTGGGACCTTCCCCCAGTAACTGGACACTATCGTTGCGGTACTTGTGTCGTATGCCCACAGACCATCCAGGGCAAGACCATTGTACTTAATAACAATTTCACGTGGACATTAAACAAACATACGAACTGCAACAGTTCCAGGTGCATTTATGTCTTAATCTGCCCTTGTGAATTGTTATACATCGGGATGACCATGCGTCCTGTTAAGCAACGGATAATGGAGCATAACAGCAACATTCGATGTCACAAGACACACACTAAGCTCTATGACCATTGCAAGGACAATAATCATTCTCCGGAAAACATCCGATGGACTGTCATTGAGTCCTTACCACATCTCAACCAAAAGGCTCTCTTCAGACATGAACAGAGATGGATACATCGATTACAGTGTGATGATTTGGGATTAAACGATGGGGTGCCCTGGACGACTCTCGCCAGATAGTCACGATTCTGGACCTGTTGTCCACTTCTATATGCCTGTGTATGCCTCACCAGACATCTCAGTCCATTCCAAGATGGCGCCCGTATTACTATTCCCGGACCGCGCTGTCTCTAAGCAAACCCCTCTTTGATGTTTACCTTTGCGTGCCGTCACCTAGCAACTTGAGGGACACACCCCTCGTTGCGCGCGCAACTTTCCCTTATCTAACCCGGACATTGCCTGACTATCGTGCCGGTTGTCCAGTCATCTGAATTCCTGTGGGAGGGGTAGGTGCAGAGAAGCCTGCCTTCAGCGACCCTTGAGGTAAGGTGTTGAGCCAAAGAACCGCCCGCTATCTGCCAAGACACGCAGTATTCCTACCCCTGAACGCGGGTTACCGGATGGCTTTCCTTTCCCCTAAAATATCCCACGGGATTCCTTTCTTTCCCCGCAGGATCCCCTCACTCGCTGCTGGCCCCACCTGGACAGCTTGTGAGGCTTCATGAGGAATTAGTAAGGGTAAGTGCACCGCCGAGTTGTAGATTTACCCCGCTCACACTACCGGGTTAAAAAGGGCACTTTTGTTCCTTGCCTTCCTCGCAGTTAGACCCAGATAACCCACGCTCGCTGGTATATACGACCACTCCACCAGCGTTGAAGTTACTATTGAAACAGAGTGTCAAACCACGATTTTAGGCTTTATCTGTGTGGCGCTTTATCGTTCATGGCTTAAAACTTGAAGTCCACAATTTTGAAAACCGGTGTCACATGCCGCTTGATCACCCTGAGGTGTATGACTGACACTGGTCTGGCAGCGTGATGACCCAATCCACCATGCACGCTGCATAGCCGAGTCCACGGCACCTTCACTGGAATGCATGCTATAGCGAGTCAGCATGGCAGCGTAATGCAGTGCGAGTCGCTTACACGCATTAAATCCATTGAAATTTTACCCTTTCTCTCTCACAATAGCACCTGACGCTGTCACTTTTGAGACAGGTTTATCCACTGGGCACGCATGTTCTGACACTCTGAACATAGGCACGAATATGATGTAGTAGAGCTAGATAAACCTTGCCGTCATTTGTGTCTGCTTTTTATTTCCTTTCAGTTCCCAGGAAGCCCATTACGTGGAACCATTTCTGAACGACACTTTCACAGGTCGTATACCGGTGTCCTCCTAATTTGGAGGATCCGAGCAATTTTATGAGCACGAAGGTCCTGATGAATCGCCCTTAGGGCGTGAAACATGTCGACCGTTTTTTTCACAATAAGGGTTGACTAAGGGTTGGTCTCATTGCACACCACTCCTTAATACCCCTGTAACTTTTAATCAAAGCAGTGAGCCTGACCATTAAAATAATCACCAACAGGACTCTACTGACTTTTTTTTTTTTTTTTTTAACCACACCACCATGCTCACGATTGCACGTCTTTAGGCCCCTCACACACACACACCCGTTGGCCCAGAATAGAAGATCTCCGCCAAAGTGCAGCTTCCCTTGCTGCCCGACGGGCATTGCACCGCCAGCCTGCCGAAGGAGCAGGATACCGATGATGACGCTGGACGGTCATCGGCTGGGACTACAGTTGTGGTCCTGCCGGTAGCCTGTGTGAGGTATCCTTACATTCTGGAAAAAGGGTCTACATCACGCACTCTAGACCCTCTCACCACCACTTGTCTAATTAAGTGAGAGAGAAGACTGGCTGGGCTAAATTTCTAGCTCTCCTTGGGGAACTCTGTACACCAATTGTTGTTTGCTTAGTCATCTGCTTTACCACTCATGTTTCCTTCCGTCAGTTAGTTGATAATTATGCCAAATGCTAAATGCGGTGACCGCTTGCTTAGATAAATCCCTTGATGAGTTTGCTGAGAGAAAAGTGACACGCTGTTATCTGATCTGACAGCCGTGTATTCTCCTACAGACGCTGCACGTGATTGGCTGCAAAAGAACTGGGGTTATGCCCAAATCACCCTTCTATAGATGAGCAAGGGACATCCAATGATGTGTGTAAACAAAAGGTAGTATAGAGGGATCAATTCCAATTTTATTTACATACAGGGTACAACTAATTGCCCTGATGTTCAATTAAATATTTTAAGAACATGTACGTACATTAATCACAACAAGAATATATACGTATCAAATGAACAGGTGGGGCACAGAAAAAATGAAAATGACATTCATACATAATTAATAAAGACTGTACAACAATGAAACAACCTACTTTGCATTAATCTCTATATACAAGACACTATACAAAATATCACATATATAATATGTACACAACAATTCTTTTTACAAAACAAATATATCTACATATATACCCTGAAAAAATACAAAGGAAATTCTACAGGTGTACACTCTTAAATCAAAGTGATACACTACCAGGAAGTCCCACTATCGCCAGAGGTGAATCACCCCTAACTAATATTTTATGTAGGCGCTTCTATTGAAATTTAGACCAACTTATCTCATCTCGTCACCTCCACCGGCTCAAGGGAGCCTGTATAAATAGTCTTTCCAAATGAGGTCGCACACTGCTCGTCCCATCAGCGTGTGACCCCGGAGCATGATGGTCGATGTAGTCGGTATCAGCGGGTGCGCTTCTACCTGAGTGTTGAGTCTTCAAGGGGTTCACTGGTGTGCTTGCCATCCCTGGACACGTGTTTCGAGGTCATTTCCTCTCATCAGCAGGGATTAGGCGGGTGCAAGGGGTTGCTGCTTGGGCTGCCGTAAATGTTCATAGGTCCAGATACCTCTTGTGGCACGCAGGTGCGGTGTCTCGAGGTCGTCACCTCCACCGGCTCAAGGGAGCCTGTATAAATAGTCTTTCCAAATGAGGTTGCACACTGCTCGTCCCATCAGCGTGTGACCCCGGAGCATGATGGTCGATGTAGTCGGTATCAGCGTGTGCGCGTCTACCCGAGTGTTGAGTCTTCAAGGTGTTCACTGGTGTGCTTGCCATCCCTGGACACGTGTTTAGAGGTCATTACCTCTCATCAGCAGGGATTAGGCGGGTTCAAGGGGTTGCTGCTTGGGCTGCCGTAAATGTTCATAGGTCCAGATACCTCTTGTGGCACGCAGGTGCGGTGTCTCGAGGTCGTCACCTCCACCGGCTCAAGGGAGCCTGTATAAATAGTCTTTCTAAATCAGGTCGCACACTGCTCGTCTCATCAGCGTGTGACCCCGGAGCATGATGGTCGATGTAGTCGGTATCAGCGGGTGCGCTTCTACCCGAGTGTTGAGTCTTCAAGGTGTTCACTGGTGTGCTTGCCATCCCTGGACACGTGTTTCGAGGTCATTACCTCTCATCAGCAGGGATTAGGCGGGTGCAAGGGGTTGCTGCTTGGGCTGCCGTAAATGTTCATAGGTCCAGATACCTCTTGTGGCATGCAGGTGCGGTGTCTCGAGGTCGTCACTTTGACGGTTGCTTGGCGGCCTTCTCTTCCACCCCTAACTATTTTCTCTACTGATGAGGGAAGTTATCCCGAAACCCGAGCCATGTCTCGGGCGATATCCAAAAACCCGGGACATGTATCGGGTCTAGAGATCATCAGTTCAACAAGTACCTACTTGCACCCACTGGGGTGAACCACTCAAGAACTCCATGTACCAGAGTCCCGAGGGGCGATCCGGAGGAGGGGCTCGCGGTGTGCGGTCCATTACGATTGTTTCTACAAATTGGCTCCCTTGAGCTTTGAGCTGACGAGCTCCTGGACGACGCACCTGTGTGCCGGTTTGGGCATCGAGGCCTTTGACGGTTGCTTGGCGGCCTTCTCTTCCACCCCTAACCACTCAAGAACTCCATGTACCAGAGTCCCGAGGGGCGATCCGGAGGAGGGGCTAGCGGTGTGCGGCCCATTACGATTGTTTCTATGCCATAGCAGTGGGCGTGGTTCCTTAAACAAGCTCCAAAAATGATACTTTAAACCCAAACAAAACACGGGAAATGGATACACCTAAACCTTAAACCCAAACTGAAGACAAGGCGTGTGTTCCACCGTCAAGCATGGTGTACAGAGTGCCAAGCAGGGAAAAGGACAGAAAAAGACCATATTATCACAACCACGCCGCTCCTCTAATTACCTTCAATGTGAGTGCATAATGCACTCATCCAGTCCCAGAGGAAATAGACGGGTCACTCAGGGCACTCAATCCCAGGGGACCTGGGAAGGATACTCGTGAATATCTAAGTCACAGCCAAACAATTACACAGCATGTGGAGATAAAATCTCTGAGGGGACAACGAGGTGAAAGAAACACATGCACCACATACCTAAAAGGGACACAGCCCTTTGTGCACCCACTTCGGTGTCTTCTTAAGTGTCTATGTATATGGGCCGGAAAAACACTATTCTTACATGTGAAGTAGCCAAACCGAGTGTCACGGGCAGATCCGTAAAAAACAGTGTCATTGGTATTATCTTCACACCCTGCACAATAGTCTTAAAAGGAATGGTGTGAAAATAGTGGGCCGGAGGGGACCGAAGAAAAAGGTGAAAATAATTCACCACAACCCACTTACCAGGGAAAGAATATATAAGTGTACCACTTATGCGCATCAAATATAAAGAACCATGTATGGCACTGCAGAAACACAAATGGACTTACACTCTGATATCGGAAAGCTGTTTCAAGTCTATATAGTCACTATAAGTTGCGAGGTATACCAGTACACCAAAACTATTCAATAACATATATCAGAAATTAATATATCTCAAATTCCAAAGAACAGCTAGATGTACATTCAACACCAACGTGCCCATTTTTCATCGCGATCATTCAGTCCATTAACAGCAGTAGGGTATCGTTCGATCAACCTGGCCTCTGTACGATTTAATTTCATCTCTAGGTCCCCTCTGATGTTTGCTACAATTGCCACTAGTACTGACCAAGTCAAATCATCCTCGCTGTGTCCAGCATCAGCAAAGTGTTGTACCAACGGTGCTCCTTGGGTCCTACATCTTATACGGGACTTGTGTTGGCTAATTCGCATTTTCACTGCTTGAGTTGTTTGACCTATGTATGCAAGGTTGCATGGACAAAATACCACATACACCACATTTTTGGTGCAGCAGTTCGAGAAGGAATGCATGGTGTGTGTCTTGTCATTAATTTGGATCGATTTAAGGTCTCTGGAATAGGGGCAAGCCGCACAGTTCATACAGCGCTAATGCCCCACAAGAGCTGGCAGACCTAACAAACTTCTAGTATCTTTATTAGTTACAGGTTCCCTGCTCGCTTGAACTAGATGTTACTTTAGGTTTTTTTCCTTTTTTGAAAGCGAACAAAGGCTTTGGGATGTTAAGGTGTTCAATCAGTCTCCAATTTTTAAGAATTATCTGTTTGACTTTGCTGGCTTTGGGGTTAAAATCAATACACAAGTCATTTGCGCGCTTTTGTTTTTTTCCTTTGGGGTGAGCAAGGTTTCTCGGGGCGTATACAATGCCCTTTTTAACCCGTTTACCGCTGCAACGATTTTGCGGCAGTGCGACACTTCCGCGAAACGGGCGGAGCACTGGGGAGGTAGTGCTGCCGTCGGCCAATGGCCGACGGCAGCAAGGAAGGGGTTAAGGCTGTTCTGACCAATTTCTTAGGGTAGCCTCTAGTACATAATTTATTCACAAGGATCTCAGCATTCTCAAAATAGTCGTGCTTGCTGGAACAATTACGACGGATTTGTAAAAATTTCCCGTAGGGCAGGTTTTCTTTGAGACTCCTAGGGTGACCGCTAGTGAATTCCAGAAGAGTATTTCGGTCGGTGGGTTTGGTAAAAACGCTAACCTCTAAATGACCATTCTTATTGAGGATGCATAAATCCAAAAAATTGATCTTATCTTTACTGAAGGTGATGGTAAATTTCAGATCAGGGGTGCATGCATTTAGCCACCTATGGAATTGGTCAAGTTCTTCACTGTTACCATTCCAAATTAGGAAGATGTCGTTGATGAAACGCACCCACCTCGATACATGATGTCGAAATGGGGTTGTTTCATTGAAGACATACCTCTCCCTCAAATTGGTCCATGAAGCTAAAAAAGAAGTTAGGAAATCCTAGAACAACTTGAGTACCAAGGTGTAATAGAAAATTGCACCTCATCCATGAATAATCCCTTATTTCCTGTAATGAAAACAGAAAATTCATACTGTCTAGTCGTAGACTATAGACACCTGACCAATTGCACATGGACAAAATGCCCATAGTCCTGCACTAATGAATAACATTGTACGGAGAAGAATTACAAAACAACACTAGACATCTCAAATGGATCATTCTGCCAGAATATTGCACCTGAAAGCAGATATTTGACAACATTTTCAGTGCTAGGTTCACAGGGTCAATTTTGCTATTTACCTCAAAGGTATCTCAGCCAGGATAATAGTTACTTCAAACTTTTGGTGAGGAGGCACTGCCCGATGTGGATAATATTTACCTGACGAACGATGAGTTAATGGACAGGCCTGGACGGTGAACTCTGCTCCATTCGTGCAGTTTGCAGAATATCCTGCAATCAGCGTTCCGTGGAGCTCACAGATTGCAGAAAACTTACCTCCGTGTAGTGCTGCAATGTTATTTCCCCGCTCGTGAACAGTAAGTTTGCGAGCTGCCACTTGGGTAGAATTTCTACCAGAGCAGCAGGAAGACCAACGCAAATGGCTAAGAGGCCCCATGTGGACCAAAGCCCATGCACATCTCCCCCGGCAATCAAACCCCTGGAGCCTCGGGGGACCTTGGGAATAGCATCCTGTGTAGTTGCACTGGGTTGGGGTCTTTGATCCTGCCCCCTCCTCACTACTAGAGCCCACCAGTTTCTCCCACTCAGCAAGTGCCTCGCTCCACTGTTCAGCCATTGGGCACTTTCTGATTCCCTTAGCCTCCTCTCAACTTAACAGTCTGCCTTCTGCACCATCCCACTCAATACCATTCCTGTTACAAGTGGCAAACTGTGGCCCCCTTGCAGATTTCCACTCCATCGCTATCCTATGCTTAGCAAGACCCAGCTCAAGATCTTTCAACCTGTATCTGACATTGTGCTTAGGTGGCTTGGGAAAAGGCCCAACAAGCACGTCTGCATCATGGGAGCCAACACTCTTCCTAATACGTCTCTGACCTTACCCAACAAAGCCTCCCAGAAAGCACGCAACCCTTGGCAATCCCATGTCATGTGGGCAAAATCGGCATCTGGGTGGGCATCTGGGGCATTGTCGTACCTCTCCCCATACGTCATGATGAGTCGGTGGGGCATCATGTAAGACATGTGCGTGTAGTTGTATTGAATATATTTCAAACAGGTGTTCCATGAGACCTTTTTGGATAACGCAAGATCTTGCACCACTCAGAGTCGGTAAGGACTCTGCCCCCGATTCTGTCTCATCTTGCCCGCAACCCATCTAGAGGGCCAACAGTCCATCAACTGTTGTTTTGCATTTTGTCACCCCGAGTGGGATGGGTATGCTCAGACGTGAGTCCCATGCTCTCACACCACTGGAGTCAAGCTATACTGGCTGAAGATGGCTGATAGCCAGAAACCGGTCCTAGGATGCTTGATTCCGGTCCAGGAAAGACATGGCTTGGCAGTTCGGGCTGGACTGTTCCCATGAGGCACAGGGTCAAGGCTGATTTGCATATGGCCATGTCTGAGCTGGGGTGGTGTGTAGTGCAAAAAAACGATGGATTTAGGCCCAGATCTCTGTACTGGGGTGAATGTATGACATTGTTCTGCATTCTGTCCATCAACTGTTGTTTTGAATTTTGTCACCCCGAGTGGGATGGGTATGCTCAGACGTGAATCCCATGCTCTCCACACCACTGGAGTCAAGCTATCCTGGCTGAAGATGGCTGATAGCCAGAAACCGGTCCTGGGATGCTTGATTACGGTCCAGGAAAGACATGGCTTGGCAGTTCGGGCTGGACTGTTCCCATGAGGTACAGGGTCTAGGCTGATTTGCATATGGCTATGTCTGAACAGGGGTGGTGTGGAGTGCAAAAAACTGATGGATTTAGGCCCAGATCTCTGTACTGGGGTGAATGTATGACATTGTTCTGCATTCTGTCCATCAACTGTTATTTTGCACATCGATGCCTGACGGGCACTATGACTAAGGAGGCCATAAAAATCCCAGACACTGCCAGGGGGTGATTTACAAAGGCACAACTTTCATTTGTGGAATTTAAAAAAGAAGTGTGAAGAAATTAAAAACATCGATTTTCCCCAGCTGGGGTTTGTACCCTGGTCAAAAAGCACTCATAGCCCCTGTGAACTGTCACTGTACCATCTGTTTTGCCAGAATTTATGTCAGCCCAAGGCCTTTTTGTCATGGGAAAAGTATGCTGGTCCTTTTTCTATTGTCATGGTGTTTGGATTTTACATGCCAGAAATCCTCTCTTGATTTCCATGCTTTATATACAAATAGCCCTTCCTTTCTTTCAGTCTGCCACTTGCCCCATGTATTTCTTATTCTTACACAAATTCTTATTCCACTAAATAAGGGATTTCTTTCAAAGCAAACCTGTTCCCCTTCCACATGCCACAGCATGCCATCAATGCCTGACATTTACTATGACTAAGGAGGCCATAATTCTCCCAGACACTGCTAGGGGGTGATTTACAAAGGCATAGCTTTCATTTGTGGAAATTAGAACAAAAATTTGAAAATAAAATAAAAATCAATTTTCCCCACCTGGGATTTGACTTTGGTCAAAATGGACTCATATTCCCTGTTAGTTACCACTGTACCATCTAGCATGCTGGAGTTTTTTTTTCCCACTGAGGCCTTTTTTAACCCCTTCCATGCTAATGACAAGGTCAGCTCGTCATGGGTGTTACCTGCGCTGCGCTTATGACGAGCTGACCTTGTCATGAACAATGGGAAAATAAAGATCCAGCACCCAGCGGGAAAACCCTTAGCAGCCAAGGTGTTAATGAAAAAGTTGTGCTGGTCCTTCTTCTTTCATGGTGTTTGGATTTTACATGGCACAAATCCACTCTTGATTTCCATGCTTTATATCCAAAATAGCCTTTCCTTTCTTTCACTCTGGCACTTGCCCCGTGCATTCTGTTTTCTTACACAAAACAAAACTCAGATCTCCCTCGGATGGTCAAAAAGCTGTATTATAACTTAAATTTTACATAAATCTAGCAGTTTATAGTGCGTACATTTTATCAAAATGTACTTGAACAGACTGTAGTATCTTGTAAGGTAATAGTGATGGAATCCTTTTGGGTGCTGATGGTCCCCCTAGAAATGTGACCTAAGTGTTAGAGTATAATGCATTGATCGCTGTTTCAGTATGGTGAGTTGCAGTTGCACGTGCACAAAGACTCTACAAAGACCATATTTCATGATTTCTACTTCTGCACCTATTCTGATTTTGTCCTACATGGCACAAATGCTTTTAAAGCTTCAAAGAGAACTAACCAATACTCATTTTTTTACCACTAGCCCTAGATGTCTACTTCTACCAAACTTAAGCATCATAAACCTTTCCACCAATAAAGCATTCTCGTTCACACTAATCGAGTACATGTAGTATATTTCTGACATGCTTTCTTGTATCTAATCATGTAAGAAACCTCTCGCACTGTGCCAGTTGGTGATTTCCAAGGGCATCACTTTCACATTGGTAATACAAGACTTTGAGAAATAAGCAAAGGCTCCAAATTAATGGGTTAACCCGGGCCACAATATATCACATATTTGTATCTTATTTTAAAACATATTTTATTGTGTCAAGTACAGTGCAGAACGCCCTAACCCAGGAAACATCTGCCATTATAGACATTGCAAATTATTGTCATTGAAAATTAGTTTATACATTGTCTTTATCATAGTTAAGTAAAACATAAACATAAATGCATTGAACCACTACTGCATTGCATTTGCCACCACATTGTCCACCCAAACAAATAGATTCCATCGCCATACAGCTGGTTCCTTACCTAAGAGGTCCTTTCTCTGTGTCCATTGTAGGTGCTGAGGTGGTCCGGACGCGGTGTGTTTTCCTTCTGATGTTGCTGTTTGTGGTCTTTTCGGAAGAGGACAGAAGAACTTTTCGCATTCAGATCCTACCTCGGTACGCGCTGGATTGCGGAGTGGCACCGTGCTCCAATCTTGTGCAGGAGGAGCCCTCCAGTGAAGAGCCGGGGAACCTGTCAATGGTCGAAAGGCAGGGGTGTGCTGCCGATGGCGGCCAGCTGCAGCGAGTGAGCGTTGAACCCTCTCTGAAGCATTTGAGGAGGGGACGGAGGGTGATTTGAGAAGACCCCAGCGTGCAGGGCATGAAGATGAGACGGTGAGTTGGTCCCTCCCCACATCCCCTGACGAAACAGTGGAGATCGCTCAGGTGATGCGGGTTGCATTGTTCAGCCGCGCCCTGCAATCGGTGCGGCCTCCCTGGCAGCAGCAGTAATATCCTGTGAGCACCGAGGATAATGGGAGCGGTGGAAAGAGAGGGACCCCACCCCCGGGAGGTGTGCCCACTTTAAACATTACTTTATTGCTGCGGCACCCTGAGTGGATCGTGCACACCTTAGGAACCCCTGTGAGTTCCCTAATGCCAGCATTGTAGAGACCCCACTGCTGCTGCACCGAGGGGAGTGTAGAGGATCCTGGTGCCTGTCTGCTCGTGTCAGGCCCCAGTAGTGGGCGCAGTTGGACTAAAAACAGACCAACGCCCCCTCCCTGGCAGACCAGAGCTCCCCAGTATAAGGAGCTGTGTTTGAAGGCCTGCGGAGTGCTGCAGCCAACTCTGTGGAGATGTGGGAGAGGGGTAGAGGGACCCTCTACTCCTGTACTGGTATCCTGAAAGAGAAAGCAGGTGCCCTGTGCTCTGCCAGCTTTGTGCACCAGAGGCATTTGACGCCACTTGACTACTAGCTGGTGGAATGCTCAATTGCAGCTGTTTGACCGGGAGACAGTGGTGGTGGTGAGTGGAACGGACAGCGATCAAGGGGTCCTTTCCTGGTTGTGGCGCCGTCATGCTGCTGCCAGCGTTGCCTGTGCTCCAGGAGGCATTTTGTAAATCTCCAGGGCCTCCCGCAGTGCCAAGGGCGGGCCTGTCGCGGTACAAGAGGGGGTGGTGATGGACGGAGCATCTGAACTAATCAAACATTCACACCCAGTCAACAGATCTGGGTTTAATCCATCACCGTTCTTTAGCCCACTCTGCCACCCCTGTTGAGACATGGCCATATGCAAATCAGTCTGACGCTGTGCCTCATGGGAACAGTCCAGCCTGAACTGCCAAGCCATGCCTTCCCTGGACCGGATTCAAGCTTCCTAGGACCGGTTTCTGGCATTACAGCCGTCTTCAGCCAGGCTTGCTTGAATCCAGTGGCAAAGTAAGCAAGGGACTCACGTCTGAGCATGCCCTGCCAACTTATGGCGAACAAAGTGGTACAAGAGGGGGGCCTGTCTGCACCCGAAGGAGGCCGGGCAGGGCCACCCCTCTGACAAGCACCATCGCTTATCCATCCATTGTGGTAAGTCATCCATTTTCTAATTATTACTACGTGCAGAGGTGCAATACGCTATGGGGAAATGCACCACAATACCAAGTTCTTTTACCTCTACTGCAATAGACAGTATACTGGAAAGAGCTGTGAATATTGTTGGCACTGAGATAGAGCTAACTGAGAGGCATCTGTCACTGGGACTCACAACTCCTCTGATTGCTCCCTTTATAGTGGACAGTGATCGTATCAGCCCACCAGTGACACTAAGCTTGCTATCTACTCTTATCAGGGACACTCAAACTTTGGAATTTGCTCACAATGAGGAAAGGAAAGGCGTCAGCATAGCCAATGGGGCTGTTGCTGACGGTGATCTTCTTGGAGCAATAACCAATAATGACATCGTACCTGATATGAATGTCTCCCCAAATTTAGTTGTCATTGGGGCAAAAAGAAAATGGAAGTTGACCAAACCTGGGAGCTCCAAAAGAAAACAACCACCTCGTTCAAATAAACAATGTACGGCCCTGAGTTCCTGGATCCTAGGTGCAGTGGTACCTGCAGCTCTCAGCTCAACTAATGCCACTGCCACTGTTGACTTAATAGTATCTGTAGCATCAAAACAATTTACCTATACCCAGACTGAGCACGGGATAGGCCCCTCATCTTGCTTCAAAATCGGCGATACTCCAATTGACATTAAAGCAGGCTCTGTGTATGACCGCATTAAAACACTTGTTGATAAGTGTTTTTCAGCTCTTTGGAAACGCCTAGATTGTTTAGTGTCATTAGTGAATAACAACATCCATAAGCAGGCCTCACAACAGGGGGAGACTCTCAAGTCACAGGTTTCTAGTGCACCCAGCATAACCAGCTCTAATAACCAACAGCAAATGTTGACGTTCACAAAACCCCCCTATACTAGTACCCCTAGTGCTTGTTCCAAAAATAGTGCTATTAATAATGCACACCAACCAGTTCACTCAGTCACCCATGTTGCCACCACGAACCGTGCAAACAACACTACTCTAATTTGCAACACCCAGAGAGCAAAATTCCCCTCTGTGAATAATGCCAGTGAGTCTGTGCTGGCCAATAAAGAAAACCTTAGCCTACCTGTCTGCTTGTCCCTATGTCTTAGTCTTAGTAGGTGTCCCACCCTTAAGGAAAAATCAGACCGAGACATGGGAACATCAGCGTAATAAAAGTGCTGATTGGCTAATTAAATATAAAGGTTTTAAGGTTACAAATGTAAGTGATATCATAATGGTGCTCAGGGTAGGGTGGGTTGGCTCTTCAGTAAAGAATAAAGAGGGAGATTGCGTTGTTTTTAACTTCCGTTGTCCAGCTTTAGCTAGATCAATACTAATGACACAAGAACCCAACAACATCATTCCCACTCTTGTTTGGTCATTACCCCTGGGTTTCTTTAATAAATCTACCCCTGGGCCAAACATACCTACTTTTGTCTTGCCTACAGAATTTAACAGATTCTCTGCTCTGTCTGGTTTGGATAGCTTGGATTGACTACTGCCTACTCGAACACCATCTGAACACATCCTCCAGAGACCTATGCCCAATTGTCTAAAACTTGCTACTTTAGAACTACATAATCCAAAGCCCACCTTTATAGAACATGACACAATAGAACCACATGACCCAAATTTGAATGTTCTAAGCTTAGCTTTCAAAAAAAGTTCTGAAAACTGGGCAAATTTAGTCAGAAAATAAAACATTCTCATGTTTCAGGAAACCTGGGCAACAATGGACTTATACTTAGAGGGGTTTGAATGCTTTAACAGTATTGTACCCACTCCCAAACAAGGCCGCCCTTCTGGCGGGCTCTCTATTTGGGTCAATATCTCTTCAGGTGGTAGTGACAAAATCCTTGCCACAAACGAAGACAATTTTCAAGCTGTTATTTACACACGAGGGATCTCAATTTGTTTTATTAATTTTTATAATAATGATTGGGCAAATGTTGTAGTCACAGCACCAATTTCAGACACACACACATGTAAAAGAGGGAAAGAATTGCTGGATCATCTGTTAAATCACAATCTGCTAAATGTGATGGATATTGTCAATATAAATCAAAACGACAGTCCCATTCTGACTTATAGGGGTTGTGGTTGCGCCTCGACGCTAGATTACATCTTTATCTCTGCCTCGTTAGAAGATGTCATAGTACAAGCCGAGGTTTTACCGACTGTGTTTGGCGACCACAACCCTATTTTAACAACAATTAGGTTTGCCCCCAGACCTGTTTTCACTAAAGAGTAGGGTGCAAGAAATGTAACACACTCGACTGACAACTTGAGGATAGTCTGGAAGGGCATTGATAATGGCAAACTGTTTTCCAAAATTATAACAGCATACTTACCCTCTATTGAGATTTGCCTGTTGTCTAATGATCCAAACTCAGAGGTGACCAATGCTTTTTGCCACCTATGTGCTGGTATCAAACAATTAATTTTGAAGCCTGTATCTAACACTAATTTGAATCCCAGAAGGTTTAATAACGCCTGTTCTCGAGCAAATAGAGAGCTCCGTGTAGCACTAGTAGCCATACTCAGGGATGCAACCCTTGTTGGATCTCTGAGACAGCATTATAAACAAGTGTTATGGCAGCGGAAAGAGGACACCTTAAAATAACGGTGGGACAAGCTTGCCTCCGCTGCCAGTCTCAACAATGGAAACAGCTTTTGGGCAGCTGTCAAAGATATGAGATCCATGGGCCTTTTACTTACGCCTTTAAGTTGCGAGTGAGGCCTGGGAAGCTCATTTCTCTAAAATGTATTCAGCCCCCCCAGAGCGAGGAGCCCTTTGATTTTTCTAATGTAGCACGCATCCAGATATCAATAACAGAAGTCGAGGATGCAATCAACCAAAGCTTAGTTAATACGGCACCTGGCCCGATGGGATTCCCATTGACCTCATTAAGTACAAACCTGAGTTCTGGGTGCCTCTTTTACTTAATGTTTTTAACAACTTAGCAAATACTTGTATACTAAGCACATGGTTTACTAGTACTATTGTCCCGATTTTTAAAAAAGGGGACCGATCCAACCCTAGCTGCTATAGACCAACCTCCCTGATTGATAACACACACCCTTAAGATACTTGGGAGGATCCTGTTTAATAAAATTAGATCTTCGGCTGAGGAGGGACAGATTTTAAATATATGCCAGCTAGGGTTCAGAAGTAAATTGGGAACAGTCGAACAATGTTTAAATCTTAACCCGATTGTCGGTAAATATACCATAGCCCGGCATTCTCCCATATATCTGGCTTTTATGGATCTCTCCTCAGCCTTTGACTTTGTAAATAGGTCACGTCTATGGTCAGTAGTTTTAAAGTATGGGTTGGATGAGGTTTTAGTGCATTTTTGAGCTTTTTTACACGGGGACTTGAACGCATGTGTGAGGATTGGCAAGCAGGGAGAGGTCATAGGGAACATTAATATCGGCAGAGGGGTCAGGCAGGGGTGCGTACTGGCCCCTCTCTTGTTCATTCTGTATAATAATGATTTGCACAATGTTTTATCGGAACTTACTCCCTATGTTCCAAAAATCAATGTCAATATACTCCCCGTTTTACTATATGCAGACAATGCGGTCCTAATGGGCCACACCCCAAACACACTTCACACTGTAGTTAGAGGCTTTGTTGATTTTATGGCTGGTCTAGATCTTTGCACTAATTTTAAGAAATCGTTTATAATGTGTTGTGGCCCCAAAAAGAACTTTATTCACTCAATTACCTCAGGACCTGAACGCCTTCTATGCACTCCCACTTTCCCGTGGCCCATAGTAGGAATACATTTCTAAGGGCGATTAACTCAATTTTATGCCTCCCACAACCAAAAAAAGACTGAGGTAGTGCTCTCAATAATTAAAATGTATAAAGCACAGTGCATACCTATGGCTACTTATTGTGATTAAGTTTGGGGGCTATGCAAAAATTAGCACTATCCAGGGAGAAGGAAATCTATTTTGTCGAAAACTTTTGGGGATCCCAATTTCTTCTCCAAATTTTATTTGCCATCAGCAATTACAGCTGCCTTATAATGAGGATTACATCAGGTCCCATCCGGCCATATTTTGGTTAAATGTTTGGCAAAATTCGGCAGCCTCACTACCTAGAGAAATTATAAAGGATTGCCTCAAATGCAGCAAGGGTGGAGACATACTGTGGCTGGCCTCTGTCAGAAATAGTCAGATCAGCGTGAACCTTGATCAAATTTTTCTGAACCCAAACAATATGGAGGGCATAACTAAAAAGACTCTACAAGAGGCCCTATATGATCAATATAGTAATTTAAGTTGCGATATGGAACGTGTTAAGCCAACAGTCACAAGGTATATGTCCCTTGCATCAACTAACGGCCCTCCATCTCATTTGCCATCCAGTTATCTCCTACTGAATTTAAGTCGCTGGGAGAGAAACTTGCTGTTCCGCCTCAGGGTAGGCACCTTAAAATATCTATTGTGCTTCCCTATAGGTTTAATATCAACCTTGGGCAAATGCCTTGCCCTGTGGTAATTGGATCAACCAATCAACGCTACACTTCTTATTTTGTTGTGATTTTTATTTGTTTTATACTAAACAACTTTTTATCCCTTTTTTTAAGGCAACTACCATTGCTGAATTCAGATTAACCTACAAGGAAATCCTTAACCTTAAAAGTGTAGACTTAACCTTTAGAATAACCTCTTTTCTGAAGGCAGCAGTTCGCTCGCGCATTTCAATAAGCACTCCTTAAAAACATCAGATTTCACATGACTACATTTAGCTGTTACTTGTTGTGAACCATAATTTCTAATGTTGTGTGGCATCGTGTAGAAATCTTTTCCCTACATATTATGGTTTATCAAATATAGCTAATACCTGTATGCACTTTAATATAATATATTCATGCTGCTATTTCTTACTGTATTTTAACATATTATTTGTCTGTTTCTGATTGCCCGCTATTAATTTATTTGTTATCTTAAAGGAGTGGCCGTCTTATATATTTGCCGCTCTGTTATAATATAAGTATTTATAGTTCTGATTATGCTATATATACAAGTCCGTGTTATTTATTGTCGTTTATTGATTTTTATCGAAAAAGTTTTTAACGTGACCTGTGCTTTTATGGATATTAAGTACCTGAAAAAAGATTATTTGAATTCGATTGAATTTGAATATAACATAAACGCATTGAACCACTACTGCATTTCATTTGCCACCACATCGTCCACCCAAACAAATAGATTCCATCACCATATAGTTGGTCCCTTACCTAAGTGGCCCGCATAACAACATTGATAAATATGCATCCACTGGGGCACTGGGTCCAAATTGAGACCTCGGTTGTCTGCCCATCTTTTCAAGATTTTGGGGTGCTTTTGCGGGCAACCTCTGGCCTTGAATATTGGGATCTCTAAACTCATGCAAACGTCCAGCCCATTTTTCCATGCCGAGAGAGAAGATGGACCATTGCATTCCACAGTCTTATAAAATTCCTTTTAGCCAATGTCAGCCCCAACAATAACAGGTGCCTCTTCTATACTTTACCTCCTATACCCTCCATGATATGTAAAATTGCCAATCTTGTTGAGGAGGGGAGTGCCCATCCCAACACTTCTGCAAGACAGGCCAAAATCACTCTCCAAAATTTTGTGAGTGCTGTACAATGCCAAATTGTCTGTATTAGGGACCTCTCCTCCCTACCACACTGCAGGCATATAGGGGATGTCTCTATTCCTGCCCTACACAGCCTGAGCCTGGTATAGTAAACCCGGTGAAGAATAAGACGCAGCAGTATTGCTATCGCTGCTCCCCTAGGGAAGGACAGTCTGTCCATCCAATCATCTCCATCTATTTCTCCAAGATCACCAGCCCATGCTTCTCTAAGTTTTTCCAATGTAGTGAGGCTATTGGTCACCAGTGACTGATAGATCTTTGAGATTTTATGGTCCTGCAAATTGCCCAGGAAGACCTTGGCTTCAATCGGACTGAATTCGGGAAGAGCCTCTAACCATGAGATTCTAGGATAAATTGTGTGCCAAAATTGAAGGCATTTATAAAATGTTGTTTTTGCCATCTTGTACTCTTGTTGAAGATCTTGGAATGATATCCGAACCAAGCCTCGCAATCCGTCTCCTAATGTGGAGACTCCTATATTATCCCACCTTCGATATCCAGATAATGCAGCTAGCTACGGCAAATGGCTGTTGTGCCACAGTGGGGTTTCCCCAGTCAACTTATTCCAACACCCCATCTTGCGGAGGGACTGTTTCCACACCTAGAATATGACCCGAGTGGCCGGCAATAAAGAATTGCGTATAGGCGCAGAATACAGTATGGTAAGTAGTGTGGACTCTCGTATACACCTTCGCTCCACTGCATAGGCTGGGTCCTTCCTGTCCCCATACCCCATTCATTCGGCACCAAAAGATGCAATGCCATATAGTACGATTGGGCATCCAACATGGCTAACCCCTGCAATATGTCGACTGAAAATAAGTCCTCAGCACCACTCTGGAGGCCCCTCCTGTCCACATAAATTGACCCAACGCCACTTTGACCTGGCGAAACCACATAGGGAGTATCTGATATGGATGGTTCTGCAAGTGGTAGAGCAGTTGCGGCAATGACACCATTTTAAAACAAGCAATGACATAGCCAATGGCTCTAGCCTTTGGGACCTTATAAGTGTTTAGCAATGCAGTACATTATTGCCCACTGGCATGCCCACACACTCTTAACATCTTTGAATAACCGTTTTCTTTTTTTTAAGTCGTTATGAAAAAGGAGAAGGTATGGCATAACGGCCAAATCAGCCAACTTTGGAGCGGAGGTGACATGGTTCTAACCTCCTCGTTAGCTCAACATCCTGTGATTCTGGGCAAATCCCTGTTCACCCCATGCCCCTGTGCCAAAACATGTAGAGCTATTTACATATAAATGTAAAGTAAAAGTGGGTTGTCCATAAATAAATAAAAGTACGTGGTCAAGCTGAGTCGGGAGGTGGGAAGGGTCTGCTATAGAGGAAATCCAACAAACAACACTGCAAACAGTCAAATTCAAAGTGAAAATGCCGCTGTGCCCGCCCATGCTCTGCTGGAGGTGGGAGAGGTGTGCTTTGGAGGCAAGCCAAGAAAAATTTCAACATACAGGCGTCATTAATAAAATAAAGGTGCACAATAGCGCTGCTCAATGTTGTGTATTAGGTGGGAGGGGTCTGCTTGTGAGGTAAAAAGCAGTTAAAAACAATTATACTGGAGCTCAGACAGAGCTTGGCCTGTGATTGTGGAGGATTGAGCACCTTCCAGGTGCTGGGAGCGCGTGCAGCCGTCCTGCTTTGAATAAACATCAGGATAGTGGCGTACAGTGGAGAGCACACAAAGCGAACAGGGAGGCATTTGTTGCAGGCACCCATCCAGGACCGCAGTTAATAAATAAAGGCGCACAGCAAGCAGTGCTCAATGCTATGTATTAAAAAAAACATGCGGTTTCTGATAAATAAATGAGGACGCGTAGTGAGAGCTGCTCGATGCTTTGTTGGTGGTGGTTCTGCTTTTGAGGCAAGGCAAGACAAGCCACGCCACGAAAGTGAACTTGACCGTGCTCTGTTTAATGACCCACAACGAGGAATGCAGCTGGCACCCTGCGCGCCGCTACTCGCTCCTGGCAGCTAGATGCCGTGGGAGTGAACATTTAGAGAAAAGGTGGGACATGCACCCGCCTTTGATCAATTCCGTGCTTTCATTTTTCATAGCCACACGCAAAGGCCAATAGAATGTGTGGAAGTTGAAAAACCACACGGCAAGTTTGGAGAAAGTTTGTGGTGATTCCAAAAGGCCTCCCCATAGAGCAGCGCATGCGTGCTGTGCTAGGCTTGACCTAAATAGCCGATCTACCATAAATAGAAAGGGGCATGTGTGAACAAGTTTTCATCTCCTCACAAAACGGTGTCCATATCAGGGCAATATTTCTGTCCCATGCCACACTCAGCAGATCTGACAGTAACACTCCATGGTATTTCACTCCCTCCGTCGTCACCTGTACTGCAGAGGCCCAAGGACCCAGCGCAGTGGTTCCCCCCAGCACCCACAGAGTTTATTACTCGGATTCATGAAAAGGGCATAATGTGAAGCAACCTTGGTCTTGTCTTGTTTATGTCAATTAAAAAGAATAAGACATCATCCACATATAATGCGATGCAATCCAAGAGCCCATGGTACCACTTAAAGCCTGCCACCTTCTCATCCATCCGAACCTGTGCCACTATGGGCTAAATGGCTAGAGCAAAGAGGCGGGTGCCCCTGCCAATTGGAAATGTAAAAAAGGTGAATCCCACAACACGCACCGAGGACGAACAAGTATACCCAGTTAAGGGAGTCAAACGCCCTATGCATGTCTGCCAGCAAAAGGCCGGCCTGTACTCCCTTTCCCTAGATAGTGGCTATGGCCATGTGCATTCATTGGAATATATGATGCCTAGCCCACTGGGGCCTAAATCCAGCCTGATCTGGATCAATCAAATTGGTTATATGGGGTTAGAGTAGATTTGCCAATGCTTTGGCCAATATTTTTGCCTCGACATTACACAGAGAGATGGGGCGGTATGACGCGTGTTGGTCTGCGGGTCGACCTGGTTTATGGAATACAACTATTTCCGCGTGTCTCCAGTTTTGTGGCAGACGACCTTGGTCTCTAGCTTCATCTACGACTCGGAGAAAATGAGGCTCCAAATTTGAAAAGTACTTCTTAAAGAATTTGCATGGAAACCATGCGTACCTGTTGCCTTTCTAGAATTCAAATCTTCCAGGGCTGTGCAAAGCTACTCTTCAGTGAGCAGAAGGCCAAGGTCTGCTCGAGCCTCATCCGAGTGGGCGCAAGGCTGTAAAATCGCAATCCTACAGGACCCCCTGGTGAAGCCAGAGTGGTACACTTAAACATAGCCATAGCGGAGGAGACGCAATGCTGTGGTACCCATTGAATGTGTCTCCTGAAGCATCAGGATGTCTGCTCAGTACAGTTTGGCCTGTTGGAGTATAGACCCTCTTTTGACTTTATCTAGTGCTCCTTTGACATTCCAGCTCACTATTTGGAGGTCCCCCGCCTGGAGTCACGCCCTATCTATAGGGACTACCATCTAAAAGTCCAGTGACTTTGATGTGTGGGACAACTATACGCCAGTGTGCGAATAGTTGCCATGTGTAGCAGTAACGCAGTGCAAATATATAACATGTGTACCCAAACTTCCTCCAATTCCCCCCTATACCTCAAATCTGCTGAAGTATGTCGCGGTGGAAGTGGTTTGTGGATCCCAACGGGAGCGCCCTGCCCTCCCCGCCCCGCCATTGGTTCCCCAATAACCTGCCCATAGTCAACGGGCGTTCCCCTAAACTATGAGAGTCAAACAAAGGTACTAGCCCTCTCATGCTTCATCGGTCTGAGCAAGTTTTACCAACAGTCTCCCACCCGGGAGAGTCCTGACGTACTAACCCGCCTGCTTCCCAGACAGTACTTTCCCCCCTACTCGGTGTCACCCTGTCCACTCAAGCGCTGCCTCCAGCCGACCAGGGTAGTATATCACCCCCGCACTGGGTTCCACATTACGCATGAAGCCTAGGCCTGGCTCCTTGCTTGGTAAAAGTCAGAAGCATATTTGGGGTCCAGCAATCACAAGCCGGCCTTCATGTCGTAGGCCCACTATTTGCTACCGCCAGAAGAACCACAAATGTCCTTGCAGGGCTGTTCACTGCTGCACAGGGCTCTATGTAGCTCCCATCAGCTAAGGGTCCTGTGCTCGGCTCTGCTCTCCAGAGCCTCCAATGGCGCTCTTTCCCTGCAGTCGGGGGCAATACAACCCAGGGCTCAAGCCGTAACACTATTGTACATAAAAAAGGTATCAGTGTCCCTCCACTGAGTGGATATATATGGCTTGTGGAGTTCAACAGCTCCCGTGCCAGTCCCTGCAGGCCCCAATGCTGCCGCTTGGAAGCAGAATCACGTGAGCCGGCCCACGGACCTCCAATTGGTCCCTGCGCTGTCCCAATGGCCAACCACAGGCTGTCCGGACCCCAGTAGGCAATGCACTCGACTCTGGCCCCCGGTGAGTCGGTGGGACACCCCCTCCCCGCGGCCCGATCCGACCTCTAGAATCAATGTAGAAGGTGGGTGAAGGGGAGATGAGCATAAACACTCACCGGGTCACCACTGGGGACCTCTCGGTCACATGTATGCCAATGCTGCCACAACACACACTCCAGGCCAGCCACCAGGAGCCGATTATGCCCTCAGCCAGCCCTTCCACCCTCAGAGCATTCTGGCACTGCAGCGCCTGTCGTTCTGTACTCCGGATGCCGCCCAGAAGACTCCGCCTGAATCTTGCCCACTAGGCCTCGGAGGTCTCACACCGCTGCAGCCACTTCAAAGTCTCCGGGCGCGGCTGTATCTCGTTCAGAGACACTGTCACACGGTTCCCAACAGCTACGGAAGACTTTGAAAGATAGGTTATTCGATGAAAAAGGATAAATCACATATTAGTATATTTGCTAATGTAGAGTTTTGCTGAACACAGAACTTAGCTACCGTTCCTTAGTGGCTTTATTGACACCCACACCCATCCATCACATGCATCCCCAGTTAGGGGACACCGCTATTAAAAGTCTGTGTCAAGTTCCACAATGTAATCTGTGTCACTTTATTCACAAGCATATGGTCTGAGGGTCGACAATACCATAGCCATGACACTAAGGGGCCCATTACGATATGGCTCAGAAGGCGAGCCGCATCGTAATGGGCCAGTTGGATTTCTTTCTGGCCGCCTCATTTTGACGGAGGGGGTCGGAATGGAATCTGACCAGTCATTCCGGCTGGCTTCCGACTGGCTTGGAGAGCCTGTCCGCCAGTCGGAATTCGGCCTGTAAACTCATGGGTGGCTCTTTCCGCCCTTGAGATTACGATCATGGTTTTTGACATGGTTTCCATGCTGGTCTATCCGAGATGGAAACCATTTTAAAAAGCATGTTAGGGTGCCCCAGCAGGGCCCCCTTTCGTGCACAGCCTCCCGTTTGAGGCTGAGAAGACACCTTTAGGTGCCTACAACGGGCTGCAGGGATGAACTGCACCTCCCATTTTACCATGGAAGCATGTATTATAGCTGGGTTAAGGCCGGAAGGCATGCTCCCATAGTAAAATATAGGCATACAACAGAACATCATAATAGGGCGGTCAGGGTCGACGACTGGGCATCGGTAGGTCCTGTGACTGAGTCAGTATCGGGCAGAAGTGATTTGGTCCATCATCGTCATGAGCCCCGAAAGCTTTTTGGAGTTTGGTAGCTGTCTGTCAAAAATGATGTCTGCTGTTCACAAATGCTTTTTATACCTTCATGGGACCCATTGTGACAGCTTTTCCCCTGAAGGTACAGAGATCATTGCTGGGCTGGAGGGTAACTCTAAATCTGATGTGTAGTAGTACATCATAGTGGTGTATGAAATTTCCTCCACCACCCTGACTGACAGACTACTGCCTATCAAACTATAAATTGCGCCCTTAAAGTTTAGGGAACTTACGCTAGTTTTGTTCTAACATCATGGTACATTGTTATGTATAATTTGTTCTGCACTGAAAGACACAGACACCAAATTAATTCAATATATTCTTTTTAGACTGGATACTAATACTTCATTCCAGGTGTAAGCCATGACCTCTGAGGAGCTTGTAATTTGCTCTTGCTTAAGTATTGAAGCTTCTATCTTCTTTATTGTTATACCACAGAGTTTAAAGTTGCTATGCACTGGTGTGTGTAGGCATTATTTAGAACAGTCTATTTTAAACTTTGACAAACTCTGAGATTGTATGCATCTCTGAGAATCCAGCAGTTACATAGCAGGGTGAGGGAATGCAGTGTTGAAAAGAACTCCATAGGGTCAGAAAATGAATTATTACTTTTGGGTAGTTAGTAGGTCAGCAAACTAATAAAGTCACAGACATTTTTGGTCCAAGCTTATATTTTAGTAATTTACACCTAACCTAAGCCCCTGCTATATATAGCACAGATCAAACACTGTTGAATTACAAAAAATGTGTAAAGCATTTAAAATATCCAAAACACTTAAAAGTTTAAAACACAACACACTAATAATCTAACTCAAATCTGCAAGCATCATTTAAAATTGAATAAACAGATTTACTTCAAAATAATGAAATACCAATAAGGGGAATCTGAGATATTTTTTTTTCAAAAGAAAGTGTGTGAAGAATAATTAACTGTTCATGGGGGACCTGGACCTAGGTGTAATTTGAGGCTAACTGAGATAAAATGCAGTCAGATATATCAAATGGGTTCAGTCCGGTTGAAGGTTTTACCTTAGGACTTAGAAATGAAAGTGGAGATCCTTGAGTGTGCTAAGGTTGCAGACCGTACCTGAGGAAGTTTTCTGGAAGTCAGATACTTTGTAGGACGAGGTCCTGCTGAAGCTGTTGGTTTTGAAGGGAAAAGGCCTAGGTGGGAGATGTTCGAATTTTGTGTGCAAGTAAATAGTTTTGTTCGGAGGTTCAAGATTTTTAAGTTTGTACTTAGTTCCTGATTATGAGTTTGGTGGTGTGAGAGAAGGCCACCACACCACCGCTGCTCCCACCCACCCTGCCATACCTTACCATCTGTAACCCGCAAGATTAAGAGTTATCATATAGTCGGGCAGGTGGTACTTTGGCGTTGCCACGGTGGTGCCTATAAAAAAGGCCTTGCAATGGGAATGCCAAAGCCCATTCCTTCATGGCATATACTGTAAAATCCATGCTTTGCAGGGAAGGGGGTGCATGCAGACAAACAAAAAATGCCAATACTGAGCACTACGCCTTAGATTATTTAATATCTAGACCCAAGAAACTAAACATAGGTCCACACTCTTTAAAGTGCCATTAATCATTTTATTTGGCAAGAAAGAAGCTTTTGAATTGCTTATGAACAGCACTCTATATATGTACAAAATTAATATTTACAAGAAGACAGACTTCATAATAATCAAAAAAATCAGAGACACCCACACACTCAATGCATACCTTCAATCATTCCTTCAAACATACTCAATAAACACTTGCACTCAACCCTCACAACATCCATACACCACCCCGGGTCGGGCCTAATGTAACCGCACAAAAACAAATTTCAGTGGCCACAAACCAGGAGGGCAAACTATAACAACAAGGGTCAAACAACCAGACAGTTCCACTACAATCTCAAAACGGTGCACAACTAAATCAAGACTACCACAGTCTACAATATACAGCAATTAATTACAGTGCACCAGTGGACAACCTAAAAGACATAGGTTAGTTTGACAACACAACACTTTCATCTTATTGTTGCCCTCAGACTACTGATCAACCCCCAGGGATCGCAGATTCCTGGCAGTTGTGGCAGTCCTATGGTGATCTGAATGCTATACTTGTAATACAGCAGTCGGACCACTGGTGTGGCGGTTACTGCACTGCCACTGTAGGTTTGATGGTCCACAAATCTGCCAAACTCATAATCAATCCATAAGTCTCTTTTCACAGAGGTCAGAATCATCCATCTGACAAGGCTAAAGGTTCTATCTGATGATGAGTCTGGAACCCTGGGGCCTGGATATCTTCGCATAGAGGACCAGCTGAAACAGATTTGCTGCTGCGGGGAAGCTCCTTGCACAAGAAAACTTTTTCTTCAGCCCAGTGAAGACGCACTCTTGTGGGATTGGCTCAGATGGTTGGTCTCAGTTCTCCTATGGCTGGAAGTTCAAAGCCATTTTCTGTCCCAACTTTTCAGAGATTGCAGCAGAAGTCAACCAAGTTTCTAATGACCTCACGTACAGCACTTAGAAGTTTAGGCTCAGACTTCAAAATGCTATTTGAGATTTGAAAGCCAATTTGTGTCACCTTGCGTGACTCTGTAAAAAAACAAAAAATAAATCACGTTGGCTACACTGTGAAGGTTGATCATAAAATGGGTAGACCATGAGCATTCCCATACACCCACCCTTGTATTTTAATGCATTCCTGATTTACTGAAGGTAGTAAACCTGATTTAATGTGACAATCGTGTACCTGCCAGGTAGAGCAGAAAAGCCTAATTTTGCTTTGTTACTTCCTCTTTGCATTTGTGCTTTATTATGCAACACACATATTATAAGGAATATGCCTCTAAGTATTGTTTATCTGCTGGGAGGCATGCATTTGGAAAGAAAAACAATAACTGCCCATAATATATGCAGCTTTGCATCCTGGTGCAAGTCTGCCTGAGTTGGTGCAAGTTCACCAGTGTAGGTAGAGAGCTGAAATGCTCCATATGTTTGTAATGTGGCATTGTTCTGTTCTTTTCCATTCTTGTATCACAGCACAGCAACTTCTCCTGCCGCATTATGTTGTGTGCACTTTTTATGAAAATTTGCCAATACACTTTGAAATGTCCTACTTTAAAATACAATGTATCCTGCTGTATGGGCAGAATGACCTTCATAGGCGTGATGTGTTAATATTTAAGAAAGAAAGTTCTGACCGGTGAAAAGGGGTTACTTGATAGGTTGAATTGTAATATTTAAACTGCCACACTCAGACTATAATGGTAGTGTAGGGAAGTGCTGCTTTCTGTATAGTCACCCCCCCCCCCCCCCCCCCATTGCTCCAAAAGGCTTATGGATATGACAAGTGAACATGAGTCTGTTGTATATACACCAGTGCCTGTCCTCTCTCCTAAAACTGCTATCTTCCACTTGGTAATCCCAATTTGGCAAACATGTTACCACCTTATGAGTTTCCAGCATATGGTACCCGGAGTACCCAGGGCATTGGTAGTAGAGGAGTCACTAGGGCTTCAGCACATTTTTTGCCACTTTGGGAGGATTTTGACGGAGAGAGTGTCCGCGAGTGTCTTGGGGCTGTGTTTAAATGGCTTCAACTGAACAGCCTCAAGTGCAACTCAGACAAATCGGAGGTCCTCTTCTTCGGTTGTTAATCCGACCCGGACTGGCGGGTATGGTGGCCTGCCGACATGTCTCCCCCGGCGCTTTCGTCGCAGTTAGCCAAGAATTTGGGGGTTAAAATTGACAACGGTCTGACTCTTAGATCTCAGATCCTTACCCTCACTGGTACCTGTTTTGGGCTTCTCCGCATGCTGCGGAAGTTTTTCCCGTTGCTTTCCGAAGATCACAGGAGGATCACGGTACAGGCCCTGATAGGATCAAGATTGGATTACTCCAATGTCCTATATCTTGGTCTGCCCGAATATCTCCTGCAACCGATGCAGGTGGTCCAGAACGCTGTAGCACGGGCCATTTTTGGCCTGCATAGGCGAGTCAAAGCGTCGGGGCTGTTGCAGTCGCTTCATCAGCTGCCTATCCGACAGCGGATAGTTTTTAAAGCCCTAACCCTTGCCCACAAGGCCTTCTACGCCACGGGGGCTAAATATCTTCAGAAGAGGCTCGCCGCTTATCGCCCTGCCCGATCTTTGAGATCAGAGGCGAAATTCCTTGCCATTGTTCCACGTGTAAGGAGGTCCCGTATCGGAGGCCGTTCATTCATGCTCAGGGCCCCTCAGCTCTGGAACACTCTGCCCTTGACTCTACGCAGCACTTCAAATCTGCTGGCTTTTAGGAAGGGCCTGAAAACCTGGCTTTTTGCTTCCTAATCTCTTTTGTTCTGTAGACCCTACATTTTCTGTTTTGTTGTGTCTGTCTTCTCAGGTTGTCAATAAAGCGCCGGGACACTCTTCTGAGTAGCCGAGCGCTATAAAAGACACAATATAACATAACATAACATAACAGTCACCTACACAGCCTTTACTGTATGTAAGACACTCCTTAATGTAGGACCCCTCAGCCCAGGCATCAGGGTGCATTATAATAAAGGTGTGAACAAATAAGGGCAAGCCTATATGGCCCTATAAATTCCCCATTGTAATTTAGTATATATTTTAGCGGTCAATAGGATAACATGGGCTGTCAACCGGACACTATTGAGATTGGCTGCTTCATTATGGTGCAACTAGAGTAAGTCATGTTTGGTATCAAACAAAGTGCCTACTCACCGCTGACACAATTCTTGTGCCCTGGGTGATGTGGCAAGCACCCAGGTGGCACCTTAGAGTTTACCCCCAGCTCTACTGTGCTCTGGCTGACCAGCCCACGCTTTCTCGTGCCTGATGTAGCCAAGACAGGAGGTGACACTCCCTCATCCCCAGCAGCCGAGTAAATTGGCACATCAGAGCAGTGAGCTTCAAAGGCTGCACCTCCTCTGATATGGATCTGCGAGGAAAGAACACTTCCCTTGCCCCAAGCGCACTTGCAACCGGGAAAGCTTGGAAATTAGCTATGCAGGAGGCAATCACACAGAAGAAGTCTGGCCATACCTCGAATTTGGACAAGCTGTTCTGTACACCTAAAATTTAATTCTTTCATCTTTAGGAGGGAAGAAATATTTTTTTCTGGGTAGAAAAGGTGACCTCCACCACCAGATGAGGTCACTTCAAGGGCAGACTAGCTGCAGGGGCTAACTACGCATTGGCTCCTAGCTCCCACATCCCTACTTTCCCTAAATCTAGGATTTCAGGGAACAGATTTCTTTTAAAAGGGACCAAGAGGAGACCCGTGTTGCCAATAACAGAACTTTGCCCACAGCCAAAAGCAAATGGCAACAGACTTGGAACTTATTGCACGACCCGCGTCCTTGGGTAGAACTCAACACCCCTCAAAACGGGGGCCCATGTGGAAGCCAGACGCACCCTCAGTCTACCCTGGACTAGAAAAACTACTCCGCTACAAACTGCATTTAAAAACCCTCACTGACTCCAAATAATTCTTTGCTATTGGACCCTCTAAGGGATCTCCCGAATCAAGGTGGTCAAGTGCAATGTGAGAGATGTAGTCTCACCTGCCCCAAAGTTTTACACCACTATATTACTGACCCAATGAGGTGCCTGAAACTTTTCATTGTGTTTACTGCAGCCAAAACATGTTAGTCACCAATTTGGAAACCAACCCCCAGAGTTGACGCTGTATCTACAGAGAACAGTGTGCTACCAAAATCTGACATCAGCAGTGTGTGCCTGTTGTGCTTTTGCATTTTGCTTCTTGCCGTTCTGTGTAAGCGGTAAAATCAGGGGTAACAGCGTGGGTCCTGTTCTGCACCAAGGAAGCGCCAGGACAACTATGCACCTGGGGCTATGTAAAATGTATCTGACTGTTGTCCCCTGGTCCCAATCCTGGGGCCCGCATGATCTTAAATTTATCATGGTTCCAAAAACCTCAGCCCAGTGGCGGCTGCTGCGGAACTGGGGTGTTGGGGGGTTGAAAAAAATACTTAACTGTGTACAGCCGTTGCCTCTCCTCCATCCTATTCTCTTCTTGGCATCATGGAACAGAAGCACACAGGCTCCCAGACTCCCCTAAGCCAATTACAACTCTGCTCCTACCAGCATGACAGCAGCGTCGTGATTAGTCTGAGCTTCCTGTTTGGCGTCTCAGGCAGTGCCTGGAAGCCTAGGACAGTTCTCCACCTGACTGGCCGGCCAAACTGAGATGTGCACTAATGTTAGACATATTTTCTCCTCCCACTGGCTCTGACAGCCCAGCCCATTCCCACCCTAACCTGGCTCTGAGTTCCCACTGAAAAATAACTTAAAATAACATTGAGTTATTACTATTTTCTTTTTTTATTTGCGCTGCTCAAATAGGAGTGGGGTGACTCTGTTCCGCTTTAGCGGAGGACCCGCCGCTGACTCGACCTGCAAGTGACCTTTTGTCACTAGTGGATTTTTCCATTGACTTCAATGTTATTTTGGCTATGTATTTTTCTGTTATTTTGTCTGTCTATTTCTGTACTGATTTAATATTGCTTTAATATTGCTTTAAAATCTGTAACTCAAATTATAAGTATGCTATTCTGTTAATTTTGGTCTCTACATTAAGATAACATTACACTTACTTCATATAGATTGGCTAGATTTTTTACAAGTTGTGTTAAATACATGTTCCTAGGACCAAAAAATGAAGTATTACTGTGAATTCAAGGACCATCTTTGGGGTATAAATATAATATTACAAGGTAAGGCTCCCCAGCCAAAATATTTAATATTGCACTTTTCTACAGGTAGTCCTGAAGCCTTGTGTACACTCCAACAGTGACATTTAACTTGCAGGCCTTGGATACATGTTGTGCACAAGACTAGGGGCTTAGAAGTAAGATTAAATATGCCAATTTACAATATACCAATTTCATCATATTGAAAGGAGGAGCACAGGCTCTCCACAACTGGGAGGCAGGTGTAGAGTTTCTACACCCAGCAGTAACAGATATGGCAAGACTTTGTGTGTATGTCATGCAAAAGATTTTTTTTTTACCTGAACTGTCGCTTCCCATAAAGTCCACTAAATGTATTGTCCTTTTTCATTTTGACAGAAATTATGTTTATTTTCCTGCCTTTTCGCAAACATCTACACAGCAATTAAGTGCATTCTATAATACCAGTTTTAAAAAGTAATAACATGAAATTGTGTTGATGTAGAAATCAACTTTTAACATTGCACTATGGGGTAGTCATTTTGATTTATATGTTCCTCAAACCAAAAATGATGTACAATATATTTCTGATTGTTTATGAAAAGATGTTTTTTTTGGAATTGTTTAATAATATTCTATGTGAAATGAAGTATAATCAAAATAGGCATGACAAAGAATGGAAAGGGGCGACCACTCGGTCCCCCCGAACGTATGGCAGAGTGCCTCGATCCCCCCGGGAAGACATTTTTGGGCGGGAGGCGCGTCTCGGCTGGTATGCCCGAAGCGGCGTAGCCGGGGCGCGCTTCTTCCCGCCCTTGAGTGGGCTGGCCTAGACACGGACACCGCCGGCCACGCCCTCGGGGCAGGCAGGGGCGGGTTTACGCCCGCCCTGAAGATGGATAAAAAGAGACGCAAGACCAGAAGACATCCTCTTGTTCCTGTGCTCTGAAGCTGCACCACCCCGCTGCACGTGAGCTCGAGACGGAACGAAGAGCGGATTTTGAGCGTTTTAATCGTTCTTGTTTGTTTTTCAGTTACCTTGTTGGAGAATGCCGAAGAAGGTTGGAAAGCGTATGAATACCGACCAGATGCTGCGTGTTCTCATGAAGGAGATGTCCGAGCTAAGGAAGCGGGTGGACATGAATGAAGAAAGGGGTCCAAAACGTCCTTTGGCGGGAGCAGTCCCGGGAGGGAAAAACAAGAGGCCCAGGAGGGGGGCAGCGGGAGAAGAGATTCCCGGTCCCAGTGCTCCGCTCGAGGCTCCAATTCCCGTGCCAGGGGAAGGGAATCCGATCACCCCCGTGTCCGAGGATGATATGCCGCCCGAGTTGGCAGCACAATTGGCAGCGTGGTTGGGAAAAGGTAACGAGGGCGCCACGGCTGTCGAAGCGCAGGAGCTGATTAAGCAATTGCGTGAGAAGCGGGAAGCAGCCAAGGTGCCCGTACCGGCTGCAGTGGGGGACAAGACACCAGGGACGGTTGCGACCACAGAGGCAACGTCAGGTGCAGGTAAGCGGCCATTGCCGATCGCGAGGGATGAGTCAACACCCTCTCGGAGAGAAAAGTTGGGGCAACATGTTCCTTTGGCGATTAAGGAAAAGATTTGGGCGGGGGAGTATGTGAACATTTTTTCGTTACTTGTTGATCATTATGAGGTTGAGCATGTAAAGAGTCAGAAGGACCTAATGCACCCGAGTGTTTGGCGCGCAAAAATGGCCGCCTTTAAAGTGAATGAGAATATCGCCAATTGGGGCAATGCCTGGGGAATATTTACATCAATCCTGGGCGAACGTAGGCCTGAGTTGCTTTCCGAGTTCCCAATCTACCAATCACGAATCATGGGGTACTCGACATCACACCAGGGGAACCATTGGTTTTGTTACGATAATATGTTCAGAAAGGAAAAGGAGCATAATAAAAGTCTAACCTGGGATTGTTATGATGCCTTGACCTGGGATAAAATGAAGGAGTCAGGAATGTTAAAAATGCCGTTGGTAGGAAGTAATGTGGGTGAATCCTCTCGACAATATGCGGGGACGCCCTTTCGATCAGGTTCGGGGCCCGACGATCACTCGAAACCTACCGGCAATACCGGAAGAAAGGGTTTCTGTTTTAATTACAACAGAGGAAAATGTACGAGACCGCAGGGATCGTGTAAATTCAAACATGAATGTAGTGGTTGTGGGTTGTCCCATCCTGAGGTCTCGTGCAGAGCCAGATCGGGTGATAACGGGGGGAGAGGAGGTGCCAAACAGGTCTAATATAGTCCGAGGGGCGCCTCTACCCACTCCCATTGATACCCTGGCAATGATCCCTTGGCTCAGTGATTACCCGGATCGTGCTTCTGCTGGGGTGCTGCGAAACGGTTTTTCGTATGGTTTCCGCATCCCGGTAGGGGACTTTCAGGGTGTGGACAAGTGTAAAAACCAACTTTCCGTCCTGCAGCATACTACCGTAGTACAGGAAAAGATCCGAAAAGAGGTGACTCGAGGTCGGGTCGCTGGCCCGTTTAGTGTACCCCCAGTTCAGAATTTTGTTTGTTCTCCCTTAGGGGTAGTACCCAAGAAAGACCCTGGAGAGTTCCGACTAATTCATAACTTATCAGCTCCACGAGGTCTTTCCGTAAATGAGGCAATCGATCCAGAAGTGTGTTCGGTGCGGTACGCATCCTTCGATGAGGCCGTAGCCATTTTGAATCGCCTGGGGCCCGGGGCGCTGATGGCGAAGTCAGATATCGAGTCAGCGTTCCGATTGCTCCCGGTACACCCAGACGACCAGCGTCTCCTAGGTTTCATGTTTCAGGGTTGTTATTACATGGATAGGTGTATGCCAATGGGGTGTTCTATATCCTGTGCTTATTTCGAGAAATTCAGTTGTTTTCTGCAATGGGTTTTCACAAAGAAAACGGGTTTCCAAGAGGTAATGCACTACCTTGATGATTTCTTATTTCTTGGGGCAGCTGGGGGTCTTGAGTGTGGCCGGGCCTTGGCCGAATTTTGTGTGTTGATGAAACAGTTAGGCGTGCCATTGGCGCCGGGTAAAACAGTGGGTCCTACGACTTGCCTCGAGTTTCTGGGGATCGAGTTGGACTCCATTGAGGGGTGTTTCCGTTTGCCAGCCGAGAAAGTGTTGAAGTTCAGGGCTGCGCTGCAACTGTGTATAAATGCATCAAAAGTTACGCTGCAACAATTACAGCAAGTGGTGGGACAGTTGAATTTTGCACTGAGGGTGATACCAATGGCCCGCCCCTTTTCCCGTTCAATTGCCCAAGCGATGGTCGGCCTTAAAGAAGGCCATCATCGCACGAGACTATCGGCCGAGATCCGCCAGGACATGCGTATTTGGTTAGCATTCTTGGCGGATTTCAATGGTAGAATCGTCTGGAATAAACCAGCCGTGTCTTCTTGGAGCTGGGGCTGTGGACAGATTCGGCGGGAAGCATAGGTTTTGGCGCCATTTTCGGCACAAAATGGTCAGCACAAAGATGGCCGACTTGGTGGCATGAGAAGGGTCTAACGAGTAATATTGCTTTCCTCGAACTGTTTCCCATCTTGGTGGCCTTGAGAACATGGCCCGATGGGTTCAAAAATCACTCGGTCATATTTTGGTCGGACAATATGACTGTGGTCGAGTGCATCAATAGTCAGGCAGCACGTTGTAGACTGATCTTAAGACTACTTAAAGAAATTGTTTTACTATGTATGCAATTGAACGTGCTATTCAGAGCAAAACACGTGCCAGGGGTGATGAATCAGGCAGCTGACGCACTGTCTCGTTTTCAAATGCAGGCTTTTGCTGGTTTCCTTCCCTCAGCGGACCCGGAGCCGGCACCCTTTACCGAGGCTCTCTGGTCTCTCGGTGCCCCGAACTTCGTCACCTCGTGGGAGAGAGTCTAGCACCAAGGACGAGGAAGGCATATGAAGGGGCGTTTCGGGCCTATTTAGCCTTTTTGGGGAGTGATAGAGAGCGACTTTGGGGTCATGAGGAATGGGTGGTGAATTTCCTGATGTCTTTACGTAGGGCTGGGAAATCGGTGGCTACGGCCCAGAGGCATCGTGCTGCCATTTCCTTTGTTGCCAGAGCACACGCTATCCAAGACCCAACAGCGTCCTTCGTTGTACAGAAAGCGCTGCGTGGGTGGCAACGCCTGGAGGGTCGCCGAGTAGATGAAAGGCGCCCGATAGGTTTGGATAGATTGTCCCAGTTGTTGGCTACACTTCCCGCCACATGTTCATCTCAGTTTGAGGCAGTGCTGTTCCGAGCCGCGTTTACGCTAGCATTTCACGGAGCAATGCGGGTAAGCGAACTGGTGGCAAGGAACAAACTAGATGTGGCGGGGGGTTTGTGCCGGGAACACGTCCAGATCAGGGGAGAAACAATGACTATCTCCTTTGTAAGGTCTAAGACTGACCAGGATGGGATGGGTGACTGCGTCATCATACGCAGGATTCCTGGGTCCTCCATATGTCCGGTAAAGTGTTTAGAGGATTACCTAGCACGAAGGATGGCATCATGGGGGGGGACTTTGTTAAGACACGCGGACGCCACCCCACTGACGAAATTTCAGTTTCAGCGGGTGCTTGCGATGTCTGTTGCCGCTGCGGGCTTGAACCCGGGCGAATTTGGGACCCATTCCTTTCGGATAGGGGCTGCTACTGAAGCTACGGCCAGGGGTCTTAATGTTGAGCAAGTGAAACGAGTGGGGCGTTGGTCCTCCAATTGTTATAAAAGATATGTGCGGTTGCACATGTTGTGAAGCTGTAATTATGTACTCTGTACTCACGCTTCTTGTTTTTGTTTGGTTTCAGTTACGCAAGCCTACGAGGCGGGGCGGACTATGCAGTCGACCTTACACCGGGCCAGCGGTCAGACATCACCGGCTGTGAAAAAGGAGGTGTGGGTCGTGGGCCACTCATACGTGAGGCGTGCCGCGGACGTATTCAAAGCAGGTGACATGATTCACGTAGCTGGGGAATACGGGTACAGGATGTCCTTCTACGGAAGGGGCGGTCTCTGTATTGACCAGTTTCAAACATTTTTTGAGGGTTTGTTAGGGCGGACAAGGTCACCGCCGGCTATAGTTATAGTGCATGTCGGGGGCAATGATTTGGTCACCATCGGTAGACGACTACTCCTGGAGGCAATGCTTTCCACTGTAAGTTGGTTGGCGAGGAGAGTTCCGGGGTGCACGATCGCATGGTCCCATTTGATTCCACGAAAGGTGTGGCGGGGGGCTATCTCTATACCTGCTTTGAATCACTCTGTTAGAAAGCTTAACAATAAAGTGAGTAGGTTGTTCCGTTCCAGGACATTGCATTCTATTTCTCATAGCTGTATTACTGATGACAGGATGTATTCGGGGGATGGTGTGCATTTGTCTTGGGAGGGGAATGAGTTGTTCTTAGGAGACTTCTTAGCATGGTTGAAATCTTTGAAACATGACCTTTAGGTAGGAGTTTTTTGTGGGGGGTCCGGATAGCCGGTCAACTATCCGGCCTGTGGCGGTAAGGTCATGATCGGTGAGCACTAATTGGAAGATCCTTATGAGTGGGCGTCACCCAACACGGATGGGAGCGCTCGGGGGAGGTGGCCTTTGGCCCCTCAACGGGGAGGCGGTCCCTTCTAAGGATGGGTCGCCGGAAGAAGAGGAAAGGCGGTCAAGGCCCCTTCCTGTGTAGGAGGGGTTACAGCCCCCTCCTGGGGAATTTCCCGGGGCCAGTGACATCTGCGACGGCAGATGCGGTAAGTTGTGTGGGGTTGGGGGGAGGTCTACGATACCTTCTAGATACCTCACACGAGTCTTCGAACGACCTTTAACTGGCGTCGAGTTGATAAGTGCCCCCGTCAAGACAAGGGAAATTGTAGTAGTTGCACGTGAGTACGCCTCAGTGCTGTCGCCCCTCCCAAGTGGGGGGGGTATGTCTGGTTAGGGATCTTGACACCGGTTACGACCTTGCCGTTGGCCCTTAAACGTTAGGATGTACAATTTCAATATTTCAAGTAAATGTTTTGTAGGATGTTAGATCGGCTAGGAGAACCTCTGTATTAGAGAATCTGTTAAGGTTAGCCAAACATCGCAGTGTGGTATGAAATTGTACATTAATGTTTAAATGTTCTAATTTTTTGTTTTTAATAAATACGGCCGGGAGGGTCACTCCCTCCCACTTCCAAAAACTTCAAGAACTGTTTCCGGTTTCCCTCATTTGGGGATTTGTGTTGAGAGGGGGTGGCGGGTATCTCAGCCATATGGAAAGGGGCGACCACTCGGTCCCCCCGAACGTATGGCAGAGTGCCTCGATCCCCCCGGGAAGACATTTTTGGGCGGGAGGCGCGTCTCGGCTGGTATGCCCGAAGCGGCGTAGCCGGGGCGCGCTTCTTCCCGCCCTTGAGTGGGCTGGCCTAGACACGGACACCGCCGGCCACGCCCTCGGGGCAGGCAGGGGCGGGTTTACGCCCGCCCTGAAGATGGATAAAAAGAGACGCAAGACCAGAAGACATCCTCTTGTTCCTGTGCTCTGAAGCTGCACCACCCCGCTGCACGTGAGCTCGAGACGGAACGAAGAGCGGATTTTGACCCACCCACCAGCCCCTGAGGACAGCTAGTTGTTTTAATAAAGTTGATCAGTTAATCTATTTTGTTTTTCAGGTTGTTTGGTGTTATGTTGATATCGAATGTGTAATAAAGATTGGTATAATGTTACAAGTTGGTGATTAAAGAATGTCGGATTTAAGGTCCATTTGGACACAGGTTTTTCGGTCATAGTGGCCAATGTAGTTTCGTTTAGTTAGCACTTGTCGTATTTATTTCGGTCAGGCGGTAGGCGGTAAGGTCATGATCGGTGAGCACTAATTGGAAGATCCTTATGAGTGGGCGTCACCCAACACGGATGGGAGCGCTCGGGGGAGGTGGCCTTTGGCCCCTCAACGGGGAGGCGGTCCCTTCTAAGGATGGGTCGCCGGAAGAAGAGGAAAGGCGGTCAAGGCCCCTTCCTGTGTAGGAGGGGTTACAGCCCCCTCCTGGGGAATTTCGCGGGGCCAGTGACATCTGCGACGGCAGATGCGGTAAGTTGTGTGGGGTTGGGGGGAGGTCTACGATACCTTCTAGATACCTCACACGAGTCTTCGAACGACCTTTAACTGGCGTCGAGTTGATAAGTGCCCCCGTCAAGACAAGGGAAATTGTAGTAGTTGCACGTGAGTACGCCTCAGTGCTGTCGCCCCTCCCAAGTGGGGGGGGTATGTCTGGTTAGGGATCTTGACACCGGTTACGACCTTGCCGTTGGCCCTTAAACGTTAGGATGTACAATTTCAATATTTCAAGTAAATGTTTTGTAGGATGTTAGATCGGCTAGGAGAACCTCTGTATTAGAGAATCTGTTAAGGTTAGCCAAACATCGCAGTGTGGTATGAAATTGTACATTAATGTTTAAATGTTCTAATTTTTTGTTTTTAATAAATACGGCCGGGAGGGTCACTCCCTCCCACTTCCAAAAACTTCAAGAACTGTTTCCGGTTTCCCTCATTTGGGGATTTGTGTTGAGAGGGGGTGGCGGGTATCTCAGCCATATATCTTCATTGTATTTTTATCTCATTACTAAAAATACCTCAATTTTTCTAACTTTTATTTTTTAATTAACCCACAGAAAAATGTATACATATTATATTTTAGTCAATAAATTTTTTTCATAATAATTCTTTTAGTAAAGTTACATGTAATACTATACACCATTTGACATAAACATACAATTACTTTTTTCAATGTTATGAACAAGACAATCTTTCAAAAATGTTATTTCAGTGCGTCCCTTTTCACTTTTTTACAATGTTGGCACTTCATCTACTTCATCCTCATCGGAGTCTAGGAAGTATCCTCGCATCAATACAAGTTCTGCTTCATATCTATTTAACTGTTCCTGTTTTTTGGAGATTTTGGATTGTCATCTGCAATAAGAATATAAAGAACTTTTAAATCTACATACGTTTAGCTTTAAAGCTTACATGGAAAGTGTTCATACCATATAAAATTCCTTACAAGAATTAAAGTCCTCTGTTATTTGATTGTTCAGCAGTGTACGTTCATCAGATGAATTTGTCAGGTGTGAAGTGTGTACGCTTATTTTATATTTTCCAAAGTTTGATTCACAATCGATGTTTTAATTTAGCATTTTCTAAAATGATAAACTGCTTACTTTTTATTCTTTCCATGCAAACAATTTTATTTTTATGTTATTTCATGTTTTACGAAAACATACAGTTAAATGTACAACTATTTAAGATTGTAAATATGCCTTATCTTTTGTTGTCCTTCCTCATTTATCATTAGCCTTGCTTTCTACATTTGTGAACAAGTAGTCTGATTTCACCCAATTTAAACATACAAGGCTATCCTTTTGCCTATTGTGCTAGGAAAATACCTGTTTATTTTAATTTTCAATGTTTTACAGTTTTTCTCTGATGGTTGAAACCCTACATACTTTCAGGTTTATGTGCATACACTTTTAAATAGCATATTTTAATTTCTATTTTTTTAAGCAGATGTTTTAGTTGAAATGTCATTTTGGTGATATGTAATGAATTATTGGCAGTTTTCAGAATAATGCCACATTATAAGGTATGTGTTGTAAAGAGAAGGGCTCACTAATTTGTGTTCATTTATTTTTATGTAAATTTTCCCTATACCCTCTGCAAGTGTATAACCACATTTTCCTGCACCACATGCCCACGTTTTCAATCCGGTTACTTGATTACAGAAGATGGCTAAAGGCCAACCCATAGTTTTAGCCCTTTTAATAAGAATGCATGTGTTTTTTTAAAAAAAAATATGAATGTCTTATAATGGGTAAACACACTCAAATTTAAAAAAAAATCGTTTCAAAAGTAAACTCAATTTTTATTTCAAAAACATTTTTTAAGCATAACCCCTATATGCCTGCTTGTGATTCTCCTAATGCCAATTAATCTCATTGAAAGAATCTGCTCAGCCTGACCAGGTTTCGTTTATCACATGCCAGATGTGCCTACCATAATGCTAAAGATGACTACTTTATGTAAGCACACAACTGTTCAATGGATGCCCACCATAATGCTAAAAACCTTTGCAACATGTCAGTCATAGACATTATTATTCCAAGAATAGCCAGAATAATTTAACAAATGGCCACAAGTATACCATGATTAATACCAATGTGGCATTTAAAGCTGCCATTATCCAATAAATACTTTGCGGAAGCCTGATTTAGGCAGTATTTAACTTCATTAGGCCATTGCAAACATAATAAGAAAAAATTGCCATTAATCACAAACGGTCATACTTATGGCAGAGATATGCTGAACAAATAATGTAAAAATATATCCATACATTCTTAGGAATACTGTACACAGACCAAGTTCTTTAATTTAGGCCCCTGTAGCATTGATTGGAACAATAGGAGACTCAAACCTTTTCCAATACCATAGACATTCAATATTAATTTCCATAGGTTTTGATAAAAAGTTGACCGTGGCTCCTAAACATTTTTGGCGATCAGCTCACACAACGCTCCTACTAACGTGTATCAATTATTAGATGTACCTTGTCAACTATCATATTGCTTAATTTCCTACAACGCATCGGATCGAAGGAGATTTTCTCAACAACACACTACAATTGCCTTTTAAATAAACTGGTATATTTTATGTTTGCATTAGACTTGTACCACAAAATCTCAGGCCGTAAATGGCTACCATAAAACCTACTTCCCGGATCCAATGACATGTAAACATGGTCCCTCACCACCTAGTTTTTTAATTTACATATCTACAGCTATCCATATTACTATTACATAATAAAATTATTATGAATTGATTTCAAAGCTGTTTGTTTGTATAAATGTTCTATATTAGGAAAAATAGCCCACATTTTATTAGTATAATTGTCAATCTAACTATGTATGGAAGAGTCCACAACATTTTATTTAAATATTTATTTTTAGTAATATCGACAGATTGAAGACCATATGTCTTGGGTAGCATTGATTAGAGCTGTAGATTTTTATTTAAATGTATTTAAAAATAAAGGGAAAATGTTATAATGATTACACTCATGCTACTACTTAAAATTAAATAGGGAATACCCCAGTAAAAATTATAGGACAGAGGGTCTGGAAATTGTTGGTCTCTTTCACACCTTGAATCTCTTTCCTTTACATGGCAGACCATCATTTAATTGTTCACCCATGTAGCTGGCCCACACAAGATTATATATTTGGTTCATGTTTACTATATTCACTTCTGTTCTCAATTTATTGTGGTTCAGAGGAACGACATGGACCGCTTCCATATTCTTGCAAAATGTCATGTGAAATCCCATATGTTGCTTATTAGCCACATATTGGAAATACCAAATGTTTTTCTTATTAAATATGATCAAGAGGTTCCTTAGTCCCTGATAAATGTAAACATTGGTAGGAAACCACCCTTACCCTAGAACGTGGGAACTATCCTGATAGCCAGGATACGTTTGTCCACATTTATTAAGTATGGCTGAGTGTCATAACTCCTTGAAAAAGAATCTAGCTAGCACAGACCAGCATATAGGATGACGTAGACCCCAAGAAGGAAATAATTGGTTCTCAGATTCACTGAGACAAAGAATAAGTGCAGTTAATATAGATAAACAGCAATAGTAAATAAGCCACAGGTATGAAGCACTAGTAAATAATTAAGTACAAATGAAAAACAAAATTACAAGAAAAATATAGAGGCTCCAAAGAGGCACTTTTTAATCAAATATTGGTCTCAATTTACACTCTCAACAAATTCTGTCATTTTAGAAATCAACGTGGAGAAGTGTAGCTCACTAGTTAGAGGAGGCATACCCTGAAGCAGAGGTCAGAACCGGGACCAGGGTTCAATTCCCAACGCGGCAGGGTCTTGAGCCCAATTTTCCACGGACTCGATAATTCTCACTTCGGTGCCCACTCTAAGCACGGGTTCACACTATGCAGCTCTGGGCATTAAGCTTGCTTAATCTCCACAACGGCCCCCCCCCGCGGCGGGATGCCTGACTTTCACCTTGGGGATGCCCAGTATGGGTTATCTCACAGGGAAATGCCAGGATGGGTTCCCAATGCAAGCGCCGAGATGCCCTAGGGTAAGTCGAGCGCTATATAAGAACACACATACATATACACTTACATACATACATACATACAACAGCCTTGACAGAAAAAATGGATCATGAATTACTGAACAAAAACACTGATTTCGATTACAATTAATTCCATGCCGCATAAAAATAACAATCAGACTCGAGTTGAGGGATGCCCTCTTTTTTTATAACTCAACAAACAAAGGTTAATGTTTTTACTTGTCTTACATCCTCCATTTCTTTCAATTACCTTTTACCTGTTTACTATCCTTCTAAGCAATTAGAAAATTACATCCAATGATGCACCATCATCCAACTTAGTTTGTAAATATGATACACAATTCTTGGCCTTTTGGTCACACCCAGTACTTAATGCCTGCTTTCAATTGGGCTCTGTTCCTGACACATGGGAAGGCTCCTTCTTACACGTTTTTTCTAAAACGGAACACAGAGCCAATCCATGTCATTAGCGGCCAATTGCCCCTTTTAATATTGGATTAAAATGAGTTTCAGGCTAGGATTCAATTTATTGAATCCAAGCTGCTCACTGGTCTTGAAAACTGGGATGAGGAGAAACAGAATATCTCTTTCTATCAAAAATGGTTTTAGCAAAATTGAAGCAATGAAGATAATATCATAGCTCTTATCCTTATGTCCATCACTGTATTGACAACCAATGCATTTTGCGATATGTATGTTTTATTGACTATGCTGTAGCATTTATTGTTGTTGAGAGAAGGATTTTTTGGATAATTTGAAAGATTGAGGAATTTCAAACACAGTTACTCAGTGAAATCTTTTCTGTACTCAACACGATTTGGGTCATAGTTGAAGTAGGTGGTGGCACTTGAGGTTCTAACCAGGGACCTACTAACAGATGTTGGAAATAGGGCTGCTGTCTATTCTCTCTCTATAAAGTTGCCAGTGGTATAGCATTAATTCAGGTCTGAGTATTCACCCCAAAATTTGACAGTCAACATATTTAAATATCACATTATATTGTTCATCTAATTATCCTGTATCCAATAGGCCTGCAAAGGGCATTGAATTCCCTTTAAATCTACAACAACAACACATTATTATAGGCCAACCTGAGCAAGGTAAATATTATGGTCCTTGGCAGAGACATCAAGAACTCCAACAGGAAACCAAGCCTAGGGACCCAATTCCGAAGTCGTTCACAAGGGCTCTGAATCGGATTTGTGTTTGCTGAATCAGATCCGGAAACCCTTGTTTCGGACTGAATCGGACACACTTTCCAGGCCAGGAAGGTCACACTTTCACGAGGTTTGCTATGGTGGTAGGTCCCAATCCTTCAGAGGTCTGGAAGTCCAAAAGGTTTCTAAGTTCCATTTTTGCAGAGGCCATTCTCTTTCTCCCATAAACAATAAAAATCAAGATGTTATGTTAATTTGACTTGATACCCTAGGGCATCTCAGTGCTGTTACGGACCAAAAAGAAGGGTCGATGAGGGTGATTAAAATTTGTGGGCTTTGAGTTGTTTCCTAAATTTACAGTAATTTGGACATGAATGAACAAGAAGAGGACGCTTTATCCAGTACACAGGGGCGAGATACGAAAAAGCCTTTCCACAGCTGTGTGTTAAACTAATGCGGGGAGACCCACAACAGGTCTTTCGAGCCAGATCTTACAATACAGTAGGGAGCATACGCTTGTATTCTTTTCTGAAGATAAAGTGGGTCTTTGCCCTTCAAGGCATTATATGTGAAACAGCAGATTTTAAAATGAGAGTGTTTCATCACGGGCAACCGGGTAACCAGTGTAGTTCTTTCATCAAAGGCTCAGAGGAAGTGATAGAAGGGCAATTAATCACAAGCCTGGCTGCCGTATTATGAACAACCTGAAGTTTAGAGATCAGCATTTCACGAACGTTTGACAGCAGGGCATTGCTATAACCCAGTCTGCTTATTACGATGGACTGAACAAAAGTCCTCCAGGCAGAAATAGGGAGGTAAGGAAAAATTATGCACAGTAGGCGTAGATTGTGGTAACATGAGCCAGTGGTGGCCAGAATGTGATCTCTCATAATCAAGGCTTGGTCTACTTTTATCCCAAGATTCTTTAGTGCTTGATTGGGCATAGGAGTAGCACCCAGTTGATGAGGAAACCAATCAGCTGCCCAGATGGAAGAGGCTTCACCAAACAGCATGATCTTGGTCTTATCTGCATTGGGCTGGAGATAGGTCTCATTCATGCCCCTTTGTGCAAATCCTATTTATCTACACATGGGGCTGGTTAGGGAAATCAGCAGGACTCTTCTTTGTGGTCACTCAAACCATTACAGGGACAAGATTCCCTCCCACATTGTTTTTGTGCAAAGTTCATTACTTGTTAAGTACATTTTTGGTCCAACCCTACTAGACTTCCGGTAAGAGCAAGAAAAACACCTCCACAGAGCAAGGCCATTATTACTGCACTCGAAGCAGTTTTCACAGTTTATAAAGGCCAAGTAGTGGCTTGGCATCTGCTGTAGAGCTAATGCAAATTAGCATCCCAGAGCTTTAGGCAGGGAACAGGTAACTTTCTAAAAATTACTTTAAATAAATATTTGCTAACTATTAGATATTGTGAATGTATTTTTGTTTTTATAAACATGGAACATCTTTGCATGAATTTAGTACAAATTACATGTCAATAGTTACAAATTAAAGTAATAACCCATTCAAATAGTAATCAAAACACATGGTGTGCTAAAACAAATACTTGAACATGGATACACACTGTTTAAGATATCTGGTTCCATCGCATTATGCATCACAAAGGGAAGACAGAGTAGCCAAAGGTGCGCACTCTTCTTATTTGCTCCAAAAATATTTGTGAGGTGTGCATTTTTTCATTAAAAAATGCATGTTTCCCTACTTTTACCAATTTGTAGTTCTACTTAGAGTAGTTGATAGCTCTGCCTATTGTGTTTAGAACTACTGTTTGCATGTTAATGCCCAAAATACACCTGTACAGTGATTAGTAGTAAATGTATGATGTATTTTAATTTCTATGTATCACTTGACCCTTATGTTAGAAGACATACATTCATAGCAGTGTAAATACATCCCTATCTAGACTTAACAAATTAAATTTATGGTGGAATTTACATATATGGAACATGCATAGGCACCACTGTACGCGTGCAGAGAATCTCACATTGAGATTTGCCTTTGTGAATGTTGGAATTTGGAATTTGGAGTGGTATTTGTAAAGCGCAAGCGGTCGCTCCGGAAGGAGCATCATGGCGCTATAGGTCCTGATTCCAGTCATAGAGGGGAGTGGGGGAGGCTAAATGGCGGCTTTGGACCAGTCGTCAGGGAGCGTGAAGATCCAGGTTTTGAGCAGCTTCCGGAATGGTTTCTCAGATGTTTGAAGCCTGAGGTGCCTTGGCATACTAATTCCAGGCTTTTATGGATAGGTTGCTTAAAGTTTTTCCGCCTTTGGATTTTAGATTGAATTTAGACAAGGTCATGAGGTTGTCTTGTGCAGATCTTAGGGATCGGCACGGAGTGTAATGGGGGAAACGTTTGGTTAGGTAGGAAGGGCCGGTTTTGTTGAAGGCTCGAAAAGCTACAATAAGAATTTTTAAAGAGAATTCTCTTGTGTAGGGGGAGCCAGTGCAGGGACTTAAGGGCTGCGGAGATGGAGGATTTTCGTGGAAGTTTCAGGACAAGCCGGGCGGCAGTGTGCAAGACACTTTGTAATTTGGCAAGGGTGATTTGTACTATGACATGTACAGTAACCCTTATTGAAAATAACAGCAGAGATCCTACCTTTATCTTGAAAAAATGATATTCTAAGTAGTTGTAGAATTACGCATATTATCAGATTAAAACAACAAAATACTTACATTCACAAATACCACTAGCAATAATTCTGTACTCTGTTTTTTCCCAAGAATTTTCAATATCTACTTGTAATTCCTCCTCTTTTTGATAAATCAGTATGGGTCTTTTGAAAAGATGACCTGGGTATAAATATAGAGGATTATAGTCAATGTTTCATTTAGGAGTAGTTTTAGCACTTTAGATATACTCCATTAGTGTTGAATTCATTATATTTATGTGAGGTCAATTCATAAAGAATGGATCAGATGTTTATGAGGATCAAAGTGTTCCTTGAAAATTGTAATTTCAGCATAGGCAAGAAAAGTTCTGAATAAGTTAAATGTCTTTGAACACCAAATCTTTTTTCTATCTAGCTTGAAAATCATAGTATAAATATTAACAAATGAGTGAGCATATTTCAAGGTACACAAGTCACACTCCATAAACTGACCATGTGTATAGTTTTATTCCCAGGGTGAAACATGCTGCCCTGCAGTATAAATTTTCGGCTGGCCTTTAATAAATAATATAGAAAACTATGTGAAATGAGCAGAATAAAAAGGTAGCATGAAATTGAATGACCAAGCCGTTAATTAAACAATGATCTGTAATGCAAATTCCGTTTGATTGTATGTGATATCAAATTGTATTGTTTTCATTATTAAATTGATACACAAATAGACAAATTGATAGGGGCAGTCAATATGAGTAGTGCTCACAAGAGAGATAACTGACAGTGCTTCTTGTTTCACCAAAAAATGTATAATACTAGAAATAAGAAGAAACTGAGAGTTTATACTATTAGCAATGGCTTTTGGGAAATAAATGATTACTTACTAGGAATATCAAATTAAAGCTTCCAGTTTGCATCACCAACTAAAATTGCAGGATGGTGTCCACATCTAATGCAATAGAAGTCGTAAGAATATTTCCTCATTGCTGCAAAATGAAAGAATTCCTTTCTAAGAGTGTCATGATGAAATTTCATCCCTATGAAATCTTCCATTGTAGTTAAGAAATGTCCAATTGCTGTGTTGTTCTATGGAGTATAAAGCATTGTGAAAATTACTAACATAATCTGTTAGTATTTTTCATATTTTTTAAATGTAACCACAGACTTTCACGCCCTAATAATAAATACAACAAAAGTAATGGAATTTGTTAATTATCACGCACATCCTCACCAACATATTGAAGGATAAAGCAAAGGTTTTTGCCTTTAAATTAAAGATAAAACTTTTGCCTGCTAATAAGAACTTTTGGATCTTTGACCATTGATGACACACAACAATCAGCGTCTTTTTAAGCATATGTATACAGAGTATGGGTTTGCTTATGTTGAGCCGCACATCTCAGTGTCATGCCAGTTTTAATGAAAAAATCTGTTAATATCAAAAAGGAATATGGCCAGGGTGCTCTAAAGGTATATGACACCTACCCACCAAAGTGTCAATCAGTCCTAGGATTCAGCCGAACCCAGGTCATACATATAAAACGAAACACTTGAGCACACCAATATCATTATTTCCAAACAAAAAAAAGGACGTATAGGTATTTCTCCAAGCAATCCAACAGTGTCTCAACGCCCTGTATATTATAGATCCGTAATGTCTCAGAAAAAGGAAAAAGAAAATCAAGTAGTCCAATCAGATCTTCTTTGTTGAGGTCTGTTTTTAATTTCCACAATTCTCAAGAAGCACCACAGCATGGTTTGAAGTATTTGCAAAACGCCTTTCTAACTTAATGCTTTTGCTTTATTAAAGTGAAAAGAAAGTTGAATACCACAATCAATTTCCCATCATTTTTTTCATAAAAGAGTGCTCTAAATCTATTTGGCTTGTAATAATATCTCTGGGAATGTTTATAACAAACAAAGGATTCTGCAACAAGAGAGCATTGATTTTTAGAACATTAAACTGAAGCAAATTTTAAGTAATTAAATTGTGTCTGATCATGTTATACATGCTGAATGACTAATTTTACAAAGGCCAAAATTACTATATTCAGGATTATCATAAAACCTATAAGCAGATGAACAAAACATATGTACAGATCTGCCAAATCAACATTTCAATAGAGTACCAATGTTGTGTCAGAGAATGGGAATCCTGTCCACAGTGAATTAAGTGCACATGTAAACATATTGCAATCACTACAATTGTTATAAAGTTAAATCGTCCATCAATTTTGAAAAATAGTATTGCTCCTCACAATGTAAAATGTCATTAAATGAGCATGTATTTGTTGAAGCCTTCAAATATGATTGACTAGTGAAAAAACACACACATACAAATACACACACACACACAGAGGCACACATGCACACACAAGGACACATATACACAAAACACAGTACCTGAAATGAAGAGGTCATAAGAGCACACAGAGGAATCGTCCAAAATACCTTGTCATTAAAATTGTGAAATCCTGACGTATATTCTTGATCTGGGACCGGGCTAGCACAAATTGGACGAATCTTCACATAACCATATATACCTGATTCAAAGGGGAAAAATAAGATATAAATTAATATACACACCTCTATCCTAAAAACAAATTATTTTGAAAACTACAATCACAAATACACATATGGGCTATGAAAAACAATAGGTCCTAAAAGTTTTTTAACAAGGGCATTTAAGAGCTCAGTGAACCCTGATTTGTAACAGAGACAAGGACTATTAAGGATAATTAGGCCTGTTTTATGATTCAGAAGAAGCAGAATGACATGACTGAATACTGCTCTGCCTATTTCACATTGGGTATTTTAAAAGAGCTACTTTACAGTGCAGTAAGTCCACCCAGTAAAATTGTGTGAAGATTTGGCTGTAGCAAAGACCATAAAACCTCATTTTTGCCATTTTCTGAGACGGTCAATCATTAACCGCACTAGCCCAGATTTCCAGACAGCGTCCTGCATATTCAAAAAAGCCACAAAGCCTGAGAAAGTACTATATACATCCATTTGCAATATAATACTAGATATAACCTACTATAATACTAGTACCGTAGACTCAGCGGTCTAGTCAGTCAATTTTAGGTCATACACGCTGTATAAAAATTCCCTTTCATTGCTTGACACTCTTACCCTCACATACAATGAAACTGCTACGGGTCATATCCCTCGCCTATTACTAGACCAGTTCGCAATAATTAACCAACCATTACCTACCAAACAGGCGTGGAATAACTAAGCAGCTCTGCCACATGTCATGGGCCTATATAGGAATGTACTATAGAACACCACTACGGGTCAAACATGCTACATACAACTGCTCCTTGACATCTCACAATGACAATCAGATGTTTAATAGTAACAATATCCATCTCAGCAGAAGTTCACAATCTTCTCCTTTAAAATATGCCTGATCATGATTTATACAGTTTATAAACTTTAAACTGTGTGCCTCTCTCTCACATTTCTTAACCCATCACACTGCTAAATGCTGACTGCCATAAAACTATAGCTGCAACTCAATAGTCATTGTGTGCGAAACAATGAAAGACTTTCTACAATGGATCAAAACAAACAACACACTTTCAAATACACACCCTAGTATTCTACCCATGTAGGCAAGGACTTCAGCGCCACACATAGGAGTAGTAATACCTGTTTAAATGATATTACATTTATAGACAAAGTTCCCTTTGATCCAGTTGTTTCTGCTTATTTGTAACCTCTTCTTTTACTACGGGTTTATGTATGTGTTAAACCCCATGAAATCGGAATTGTGGGTGAAATTACTGACCGTCAAAACTGCTTTCACATTGCAATTTCACATTCCATGTAGTTCAACTTTTAATTGTGTGTTGCGATGTTAACATTACTCACTGACGCTGGAACTAGGGGTGTGGCAAGGGCTGCACTACTCTCAGATTACATTGAACATCTTTTAGGAACTGCTATAAATTATTATAACATGTTTACATTTGACTGTCTGCAACAAAGTGATCTTTTGTAACTTAAGTTTAGTGACCCTGTTGGTGAAGCAAATAGAGGGTGAAAGGGTGTGTTGAAGTTTTCCCTGCATACAAATATGTGATAAAAAACAGACCTTGCTGTTAAACACCTACACAGATTTCTATAGATTTAATGAGTGTTGGAATTGCAAAAAAGCCCATTTTCTACAAATGTCGAACAATGATAGCAAATGGCATTACTGAAATACTATAAAAACTTGCATTAGTTATACCTTCTGTCAAGTACTCAAGGCTAAAATAGAGTTTCTTTTCATTGTTCTTTTTTAACATGACAAAACCAACACTTAATAGTCAGGAATAGTTCAATGCTATGACATAAATTAAATGCATTACTCAAATATAACTTTTATTATTGTCACTAATACATATTGTTAGTTTGGAATATTTTGATGTGGGAATATTTATGCTATTTGAATGGTATATCATGGTGCGCTATGCTATGCCTTGTTTCACTGTGTCCTATCGCTAATTTATTGAAAAATAGTTTTGTTTGTGGTATTCATCTTACTTTCTGTGAGGGGTGTACTGTTTTCTGAGATGTGGTGTATATGCACACTTAACTTTTAGAATTGTAAACCTACTCAGCATGCTGATCTACAAGATTTGTATTTAGCACACTACCAAAAAAGGGTCTCTGTATAGTTTACACAGTTTCATCAGCCATAATTGCTATAGTAGTTATCAGGATCACAGTGCTTTGAAAACATTGTTTTAGAATATATCTAAGACATATTATATTCATTACTCTTATATTTAGATAGGGATAAATAAAGCAAAACACCTTCCATGCAAATATTAGTTAACCTAACTGTATGTGTTTTGAGATTTCTTGTATCACGTTAAGAGTGTCTTTGTGTATATTAAAACCCCCTCCTGCTGTACCAAATGGCCACCAATCTTTTCTTTAATGAAACAATGATTTTATAGTGACAACAATGACACATACGTTGGTCTATCAAACATTGTGATTTTTGGATAAGTTCATAAGATCCATATTATGGACCGTACTTCAGAAATATTAAACAGATGCACAAAAAAAGAGGACAGGGCACACCTGCATCAATTGTTTGCAGTACTAGCTTAGTAGTAAATAGTCAAAAGAGTATTTGCTGCAAAATAACATTTTGCTCAAGGCTATATCTTTAAACAACCAGTTGTCATACTATGTTTGCTCATTTATACAATTTAACAATTGGAACTAACATCTGGGAAAGAAACATACTCCATTTATTATGAAAATGCTTTTTATGGCCCAGTAATTTTCTGTTTAAATCTATGTCAATTCTTTTACGGGAGCAATCAAAGTTCCCATGTGTAGATTTCAAATAAAAAGATACCCCAACAAAGAAACTGAGATGACTTTCCATTTAGTCTAAATTTCACCGCTACACCAAGTTGATGTTTAATGTACTCACTATAAAGAAACAAAAGATACCATGTACCATGTTCATGACTTACCATTATATTGTGAAACATGTTCCTCAAGATACACAATAGGGTCAACATTTTCCAAAGATGGATGTGAAGGCTTTACCACACTTTCCTACTGCAGGGGATTTTATCATTTGTTAGATATTTTTGTTCACCAGAATGTTTTTTCTAAACAGCATATGAGCTTAGTGACATCTTGCCACTGACCAGCACCACCTTTTTGAGAACTATTTCACCACCACTGGATTTACTGCATAGTAGCAGAACATTGGGAGGCAAATTAACTCTGTGGTAAATATGCCTCAGTACAGTGCATCTCATTAGGACCTTTAAAGAAAAGAAAGCCTTATATATAATGTACCTATTATTTAAATATGCAAAAAACAAAAGGTTTGCTAAAGCAATTTCAATGTGCTAAATTCCACATGCAAAAAGGCCAAAAAATTATAAACAAAAAATCTAAAACTTCCCTAGATTACACAAGGTACAATTCACAAGGGAGATGGGAAACCACGTTGACCTTAGGCATGCAAAAGCATGCATTTATGATTATAATTGTATGTTTGTTTGTTTTTTTAAATACAAATTGACACTTGTGAATGACCTTAACCACAAGTAAAATCACACCAGGAGTATATAATGTTTAAGGTAGGTATTTTTGTAATCAAAGGCAACGTGTGATATTGATAATTATGAAGCAATTCACACACTACATACAATTAAAGAATTAAAACTAACATGTGCACTTGACAATATAAAAACAGAGAGAGAGAACTTGGTTAGAATACACTAACATTTCTCAATGAATCTTTAGTGGAAGAATTATTACTGTTTGAAATCATATATTGGTCTAGGAGAAAACATTAAGGTAGCCAAAAATATACATAAGGGCATAATATTCATGAATGCACAATACACATTATTGTATGTGATTCTTAGAAAGCTGAGTGCCTCATAAATGCTGCCAAATTCACAGACTTCAAATAGTAATCTAATCATGACTTTCTATGGAAGAAATATTGCAAATTAGTGAAAAAACATTAAGTGGTAGTTAAGGTGACAGTAATTCAAACACAGTTATTTCAGACTCACCTTTATGAATCTTATACATGCCGTACACTGTTGCATTTTAATTTAGGTTCACCCAGTAATGGTGGTGTGGGGCCAGGGCAGTAAGGACCATGTTTTTCAATTGGAATTAAATGTTGTGGAATTCTTGGATTTTCCATAGTCAATTTTCAGGAATGTCTTCTGGAATACGCTTATTAGCATGTATGTACTCCACCATTTTCCTGACATGCTTTTTGTTTGGTGGGTACTCAGTCACTTCCACAAGTGCTGCTGGAGACCTTTCGAACTCTCAGTCACTGGAGATGTCCAAACTGCCCTCTTTAAATATGTTCTCTGCTTCCTGTTCTAAAAGTTCATTTTCTAACAATTCTGGACGTTCTTGAAATAGCCACCACATTGAAAGATTTCTGTGAGTGCAAATCCATGATTTGTGGTTGCCCTTACATTGGCAGTGCCATTGTTCTGATTTTGTATCAAAAGTAACACGTGTCCTTAAGAAAAGACACCAGTAGTCCTGTTTGCCAGTATATAACGAAAAACATATAAATCTTCCTGAAAAACCATGTTCTGAAAGAAACACTGGATATACTGCACGAACACCTGTTTTTGCAGCAGATTCAATTATTTCTTTGCATTCGATTTCTTGTGTAAAAGAAATCAAATTTTTCTGTAGCATTTGATTTAGTGATGACTCTTGAAGTTCATTTGGAAATTGGAATGGCTTAGCACATTTGGCCATTTCTAGGTGTTTGCATTTGAGTGCTGGATGCCAACTGCAGCTAGCCATTGCCATAAATTCCCTACAGCGAGCAATTTCACAATTGTATTGTTGTTTAGAAATAGTTTTTTGAACATGAATTGGTGCACTTTGTCCATTTTTATAACGGGGCATAAAATATATTCCATTTTTGCAATCCACATAGTACACTGAATTGAAAAAATGCTGTGAATATTTTGTTGATGTCGCCGTAGTGGAAGTGCAAATACTACACTTTATTGATTTTGAAATATCTCAATTTCTCACACCAGCAGTGGGTAATATTTGATCTAATTTCTTTATATACTTCACTAAAATAAATAGAATAATAATTTTATTTGAAAGCCAAACATTTATTGGCATGGCCATCAACTTTAATATGCTGCTGAACATATGCAATATACATTTAAATACCACTAGACCATTTAGGGCCAGATGTAGGTGGCTAAATACTGGTCGGTAACGCCAAAATTTGTTGAATTTCTGCATTACCGACCGGTATTTAGCCATGTGCAATTTAGGGAACACCGAACGCCATTGCAAATAAGGAATCGGTAAAAATAATGGAAACCAGTTACCGATTCCTTAATTTGCGATTAGCAGACACCTAAATCCCTAAATACTAAATCGGTGAATAAGAAGTCCTTAAATAATCGCAAATCCGATGTACCAAAAATCGGTAATACTGAATTTTTGGTATTTAGGAGTCTCTAATTACCACTGACTCAAAGCAGGTGGTACTCCAGTGCACTGCATTTAAACAGCCCCAAAATGCAACAGTGTGAACACAATGGTGGCCCTCTACGTAATTGCAAGGCGGCTACGTTTGCTAGCAGCAGGACTGAGAATCTGGAGAGGGAAAGAGCGCGTGTACAGACTGCAAGTTACACTGTTCCAAATGACTGAAGCTGAAATCCATGAGAGGTACAGGCTACACCCCCAAACCATCCTAGACCTGATACGGGACCAGCACCCACTCTTGGAGCATCAGACACCAAGGGCTCACGCAATACCTACTCATGTACAGGTACTCTGTTGCCTGCACCTACTGGCATCTGGCAGTTAACAAGGAGTAATAGCTGTGGCAGGTGGAGTCTCACAGAGTTTCGTGTCGTGTTTTCTCCATAAATTCCTGGACGCCATGTTGCAAAGGATGCCACACTACATCCAATTCCCCAGCACACAGGCAGAACTGAAGAGGACCATGATGGACTTTTACTACAAGGCTTGGTTCCCCCACGTCATAGGTTGCATTGACGGGACACATATACCAATCTGCCCCCCTGCTGCAACTGAGTACATCTACCGCAATCGCAAATCCACACATTCTATAAATGTACAGGTCATATGTGATGCGTCTTCCATCATCACCAATATAGTTGCAAAATTCCCAGGGAGCACACATGAGTCATACATATTCAGGAACAGTGGGATTTATACCCGTCTCGTTGCGGGTGAATTTGGAGAAGGCTACCTGCTAGGTAAATACATGTGACACTCCCTGAAGTATACACCTGTTGCTACCATTGTTGACTTTGAATAACTTACTTTCTTCTCACACTCAGGTGACAGCGCCTATGTGGTGCGTTCTTTCAGCCTGACTCTGTTCCTGTACCCATCCACCCCAAGTGAAAGGCGATATAACTTTGCACATAGATCGACGCGCAATGTTGTTGAGCGAACATTTGGACTCCTCAAAAGCTGGTTCCCCAGCCTCCACAAAATTGGAGGCAGTCGGCAGTACCGGCCCCTGGTCTGCTGCAAAATCATCACTGCATGTGCCATGCTGCATAACCTTGCCACTAAGAGGGGGACACCCGTTGAAATCAGTGAATCTGAAGAGGAGGATGAGAATGAGGAAGGAACACAGCCACAGCACAGCGCTGCAGGCGGAGCAGCTGCAGCAGATGGGAGACAGATACGGTCCAAAATCACCCAAAACTATTTCTGACTAAGTAATGAGACAAAGCCAGTGAAGGCATTTGTGTCAGGGTGTTTAATTGACCTTGCAACAGGCAATTGTACAGCACACCGTAACACCAATCATGGCCTCACAGTGCCTGACCAAGCACAACATGGCATAGTCATTCCCCCATGCAAAATCATTAGTCCAATCATTGTGTTCAATGGGTTACGTCACCCACCACACAATGGAATTTGAGGGCAGTGCTTATCTCCTGCGCCCACGCGCACCACTGCGGCATTCAGCAGGCCCACTGTCCTCACCAGTGCTGTGTCCTGTGGTAGTACCATGCCTCACACTGAGCCTCCTGTTCTCTGGCAAGGGGGGGTTATGGTGCTGCGACTGCTTGCCTTCTCTCTCTCATCCCCATCCCCTGTTCCGTTGGCAGCAATTTGGTTTGTCTGAAGCACCTCTGAGGCATTGGTGACTGTCACCAGGCCCTGAGTGACTTCACGGCTTCACTTTACCATTTCCAGTTGCATGGGCACTGATCGGCGACTGGGCACATGGGATGCATTGCACAGCCTGTTGACAGACTTGGTGTACCCTGCAATTTTCTGCCTGTCTTTGCGCCTTGCAGCATGGTTACTATCAATTCTTCCGCATAAAAGCCTCACTGCTTCCGACATTTCCTTCATGCTCTCTGCCACAGTATTGTTGAGGCAGTATATGACCTCCTTCATGTTGTTGACATTTCTGTTGTTTGCCACCATCTGACGTTGAATGGCCCTCATGTTCTTTCCCTGCAGGCCCTGCACTTTGAGCATCTGCCCCTCCAGACCAGAGCAGACACTGGATTCCTCAGCGTCAGGACTCTGTGCCCTTGGTCGCCGTCTACAGGCACCTGTGTTGGTTTCCTCCACGGGGGACTGTGTCACAGATGCCTGTGTGTCATCGCCCGGCGTGCTCTGTTGTACTTCCTGGCTGTCATCCTCTGTGGCATCTATCTCCTGGAGGCTAGCCACTGTATATCTCCTTGATCCTGGTGGTGGTGGAGATGGTGGTGTGGTGTCTGCAGGTGAGATGACTTCCTCCTCATTTGGGACTACCTCCATGGAAGTCTCGCCAGTCTCACTTTCTGCAGCCTGGGGCGATGTTCCGCCTGTGGCTACAGAATGTACCAATACTCACTTGTCTGCCAGCATTTTTCTGCAAATAAATTTCATGACTGACAATCTAGTTGTCTGTCCTTGACAATATAAAAACAGAGAGAGAGAACTTGGTTAGAATACACTAACATTTCTCAATGAACCTTTAGTGGAAGAATTATTACTGTTTGAAATCATATATTGGTCTAGGAGAAAACATTAAGGTAGCCAAAAATATACATAAGGGCATAATATTCATGAATGCACAATAGGCATTATTGTATGTGATTCTTAGAAAGCTGAGTGCCTCATAAATGCTGCCAAATTCACAGACTTCAAATAGTAATCTAATCATGACTTTCTATGGAAGAAATATTGCAATTTAGTGAAAAAACATGAAGTGGTAGTTAAGGTGACAGTAATTCAAACACAGTTATTTTAGACTCACCTTTATGAATCTTATACAAGTCGTACACTGTTGCATTTTTTGTGATTAATTTAGGTTCACCCAGTAATGGTGGTGTGGGGCCAGGGCAGTAAGGACAATGTTTTTCAATTGGAATTAAATTTTGTGGAATTCTTGGGTCTTCCATAGTCAATTTTCAGAAATGTCTTCTGGAATACGTTATTATTAGCATGTATGTACTCCACCATTTTCCTGACATGCTTTTTGTCTGGTGGGTACTCGGTCACTTCCACGAGTGCTGCTGGAGACCTTTCGAACTCTCAGTCACTGGAGATATCAAAACTGCCCTCTTTTAATATGTTCTCTTCTTCCTGTTCTAAAAGTTCATTTTCTAGCAATTCTGGACGTTCTTGAAATAGCCACCACATTGGAAGATATCAGTGAGTGCAAATCCATGATTTGTGGTTGCCCTTACATTGGCAGTGCCATTGTCCTGATTTTGTATCAAAAGTAACACGTGTCCTTAAGAAAAGACACCAGTAGTCCTGTTTGCCAGTATATACAGAAAAATATACAAATCTTCCTGAAAAACCATGGAGGATATTATCAACAATAGGCGAAAAATATCGCTAACGATATTTATTGCGACAAATTTTATCGCGATGCATCGCCTGGAAATATCGCCGCCGTAGCGAGGTATTATCAACACCCAGCATGGCGGCGATATTTCCCCGGAAATGCGATAAACGCGTGCGGTAAAACTAGCGTGCCCACGCTAAGCCGCCGCACGCTAACGTGAAAAAAATCGTGTTGGGCCTATCAGCGATGATTATCGCTAAACCAATAGGCCCAAGGCTACCATATAACGCGTTAGCGGGATGAAAAAATGCTCGCTAAAGTGAAAATCGTTGCCAAACATGGAAAATGTACAAAATGATGGTGAGCAGCCAGGGACCAGTGCAGAGGGCACTACCAACACCCAGGAAGGCCAGGCAGAGAGCCAGGGATGGGGCAAGAGGAAGAGGAACCCTAAGTTCACTCCAGATGAGAACCAGGTACTGGTTGAGGAAGTGACGCGACACCAGCAGGAACTCTTCGTGAGTTCCACAGTCACCATGGACGAGTGTAAGAAGCGGTGGCAAGACACAAAAAGCAAAACAAAAAAGAAACTGGGAGCTAACCTAGGGGCAGCAAGTCTGACGGGAGGTGGTGGACCAGCTCCACAGGAGGAGCTGGATGAGGTGGAGGAGATTGTAGCGAACGTCATCAGTGAGGAGAGTGTCATCGGAGCCAGAGGCCAGGATACTGCTGTACTGGAAGACACACAACAACACCAGGGTGAGTGTCAAATAGGAACAGGTGGAAGTGGGTGGATGGGCACAGTCGCATGCATGTACCATGCACGTGTACACAGTGCATACCCCCATGTAACGTACAACAAGTCCTGGAGAGCCCGGGTCATGCAGGCATAGGGACACATCACCAGGAGGATGAGGGCAGATGTCGAGCAGTTGCACATTTGGCACATAATGTCGTCAGTGGTAGACATGAGTACTGGCAGGGTGGTGTGGACTCCAATGATGCAGTCCTGGGATGGGTAGTGGATGTTGTTGTCTACCAGGTGGTGGGCCAGTTACATGTAGAACAATTCCCAGTGATCGGCCCTGGAAACAGGAGCAGGGAGAAAGGCTGGTAGCACCTCAGGTCCATGTGGCCTGGCTCTGGCAAGTTGAGGAGGGTGCAGAATAAGTTGTGTAGCAAGCTCCATGGAAATATTGCTGTAATGTAGTCAGCTCAGATAGCAGCATCTGCCATGTAACATATGTGGGGGCAGATTTATGTCAACTGGCGCATCCCCAGGGATGCGCCAGTTAACGTGCGCCACAGTGCGCCACAGCTCCGCCACCCATGGTGCGCCGCATTTATAATGTGGCGCACCATGGTGCAAAAACAGCACTGATGCGTGACGCATCAGTGCCGGAAATGTGGCGCATTGCTGGAGTTGCGCCGCAAGCGCAACTCAGCTCCAGCAAGGCTCGGGGGTACACCATCTGCACAATGCTGCATCAAGACCCACGCCTGCTTCAAGCAGGCGCAGGGTTCTGACGCAGCATTGCCCTGAAAGTGACTGAGTTAAATCTCATAGATTTCACTCAGCCACTTACAGGAGGCGTTCCTGCGCAGGAACGGCCCCCCTACGCAGGAACGGCTCCTTATGGCGCAGTGCCATACAACGTGACGCATCTCCTAGATGCAAAAACAACAAGTGATGGACTGAATGTGGATCAATGTCACACACTCCCCCAGTCAAAAGATCTGGGCCCAAATCCATCATTTTTTTGCACTCCACACCACCCTGGGTTAGACAATGGCGATATGCAAATCAGCTCTGACCCTGTTGCCCCATGGGAACAGTCCAGTCTGAACTACAAAAGCCATGTCCTTCCCAGAACGGAATCAAGCATCCGAGGACCGGACCGGTTTCGAGGTAACACCTCTCATCAGCCCGGCTAGCTTGACTCCAAGTGGTGTGGAGTGCCTGGGACCCACGTCTGGGCATCCCCAGCGCACTTAGGGCGGCAATTGCAAAAACAACAAGTGATGGACTGAATGTGGATCAATGTCACACACTCCCCCAGTCAAAAGATCTGGGCCCAAATCCATCATTTTTTTGCACTCCACACCACCCTGGGTTAGACAATGGCGATATGCAAATCAGCTCTGACCCTATTGCCCCATGGGAACAGTCCAGTCCGAACTACAAAAGCCATGTCCTTCCCAGAACGGAATCAAGCATCCGAGGACTGGACCGGTTTCGAGGTAACACCTCTCATCAGCCCGGCTAGCTTGACTCCAAGTGGTGTGGAGTGCCTGGGACCCACGTCTGGGCATCCCCAGCGCACTTAGGGCGGCAATTGCAAAAACAACAAGTGATGGACTGAATGTGGATCAATGTCACACACTCCCCCAGTCAAAAGATCTGGGCCCAAATCCATCATTTTTTTGCACTCCACACCACCCTGGGTTAGACAATGGCGATATGCAAATCAGCTCTGACCCTGTTGCCCCATGGGAACAGTCCAGTCCGAACTACAAAAGCCATGTCCTTCCCAGAACGGAATCAAGCATCTGAGGACCGGACCGGTTTCGAGGTAACACCTCTCATCAGCCCGGCTAGCTTGACTCCAAGTGGTGTGGAGTGCCTGGGACCCACGTCTGGGCATCTCCAGCGCACTTAGGGCGGCAATTGCAAAAACAACAAGTGATGGACTGAATGTGGATCAATGTCACACACTCCCCCAGTCAAAAGATCTGGGCCCAAATCCATCATTTTTTTGCACTCCACACCACCCTTGGTTAGACAATGGCGATATGCAAATCAGCTCTGACCCTGTTGCCCCATGGGAACAGTCCAGTCCGAACTACAAAAGCCATGTCCTTCCCAGAACGGAATCAAGCATCCGAGGACCGGACCGGTTTCGAGGTAACACCTCTCATCAGCCCGGCTAGCTTGACTCCAAGTGGTGTGGAGTGCCTGGGACCCACCAAATTGTTTTTTGTAATTTTCTCCCTGAGTGTACTGGGGTGGCTCAGACGTGGGTCCCAGAGCCTCCACACCACTGGAGTCAAGCTAGCCGGGCTGATGAGAGGTGTTACCTCGAAACCGGTCCGGTCCTCGGATGCTTGATTCCGGTCTGGGAAAGATATGGCTGTTGTAGTTCGGACTGGACTGTTCCCATGGGGCACAGGGTCAGAGCTGATTTGCATAAAGCCATTATCTGACCCAGGGTGGTGTGGAGTGCAAAAAACAATGGATTTAGGCCCAGATCCTTGTACTGCGGTGAATGTAAGACATTGATCTACATTCTGTCCATCAAATTGTTTTTTGTAAGCATCTCCTAGATGCGTCACGTTGTAAATAGGGTGCATTGTTTGCGTCGCAGTTGCGTCAAATAAAGTGACGCAATTTCGGTGCAAAGAGGCGCAACAGCCTCATAAATCTGCCCTGTGGTGTGGGAATAGGTGTGACAGGGAGCGTGAGTGGATGGAGTACATAACCATGTGTATCTTCTAGCCGTTGACATTGGACCGGGAGGTCAGGTGGCATGCGCTGCTGGTGTACACAGGGGAGGTGGGCCCTGGCATAGGTTGGGTGGGTGTCGTGTTGAAGCTGTCATGGACATCAGCGAGCTAGCAGTAGAAGAAGATGGCTAGTGAGTTGCACAGTTCCACTCTGGGAGTCATGTTGTTGGTGTTGGAGCTGGAGCCTGAGAGTTCCCTGATGATGCAGAAGAGACCCTTGCTCCTGTGTGTGTTGTCATTCATTTAGGTTTACAAGGAGCAACCCTTGTCCAATCACAAGCGGTGGAGATGTATGTGTATGGCATCCCTGTGGTGTGCGTGGTTGTGTGGAGTGTATATGGTGACCAATAACCACTCATGTTTCTGCCATCCAACGCAGGATACACACCAGCACATTGGTGAACGTGGCAGCTGGCCTGCTGGTGTGGGTACAACAGGGTACCTTGAGTGGCACAAGTGTGTTGTCACAGTTGTACATACACTGCCTGAGGTGGGGGCTTGCAGCGTTGGAGTTGGTGGAGTTGTTGTGTGGCCTGTGGGTAAGGGTGGTGATTAGCTGGTCTACAATCACTCTCCTCCAGCAGTGGTGAGTTACCTGTTGTGTGCGGTGGTCTGTGGACTGTACAGTGAATGGGGGAATGGATGCAGCACGATACAGTCCTGTGGAAACAGGTGTTGTGTACGAAAGTAACATAGGTGCCTGTGTAGAAGGTGGTGTCCAATGTGTGACCAGCGGCATGGGTGGAAGTGTGGGTGGGTGGGTGGGTGCACAAGCCCCATCCCTGTGAAGCTCCTGTGACAAGGTGCCTGCATTCACCACACCTGCTGCACTGCTTGGTCTCTGACCCCTCATAAACAAGATGCATGTGAAGTCACATAGAATGTCTACCTGTTTGGCTACCTCCACCACACACTAGCAGTATGAAACATCTTCTTGGCGTACACACTATAACGACCAGTACACTCAAGGGACCTTGTTGCGTCATGGTGTGCTGGCAAAGTGACAGGCACATGTGGCCTCAAATTTGGTCATATTGCTACCAAATGCACAAGTACGCCAGCAACGTAGCAAAACTGTGGACTGTCATGCCAGTCAGTGCAATATAGCAGAACGCCAAATAGCTGGGGGCAGAGTACCAAGCAATAGCGATAATAATCGCTGAGCACCGAGGAGTGATTACCGATGAGATACCGTGATACTATCAAGGTTCATCTCAGAAGCCGTAAAAAGTCCAGCTAAATGCATGAATATGGCTGAGAAACCTGCGACATACATGCATTATTGTGACAATGCTCATAGCCATGTTATCCACCTTCCATTGGATTACATCGGAAAGAACAGCTTTTAGCAGGCGTAAGCTGTTGGAGATATTTGGCCTTAGCGCAAATATTTCCAAACTAAAATAATATGAGTCAGAGATGCTAGCAACAGTTTACAGTCGCTAACATGTTGGCACACCCACTTTGCATGTCATTAGCGAAATTATAGCACACATGCAAAGTGGGCCCCTAAATGCCTGCTATCGCCTACAAGCTGTTGCTAACTGGTGTTAGCGACAGCTTGGTAATAGGGTGACAAAATTATTGCTGCATGAGCGGGAAAAAGTACACCTAATGTGGCGACAATTCCCTTGGTAATATGCCCCCAGATTTTGCACATACACAATAAATCCCATGTTAGCTGTCAACCATGCAAGTCAACAGATACCACACCTAAAGTGTAGTGAACACTATACATGCATCCCAGTAACAGGTTGCATCCAAAGTCACACATACAGGGATCACACCGCTGATGACCTCAGAAGCATAGAATGTGTGAAGACCCACACTCTGCAACCTAACTGACACCAATGCAAGTATTAACCAATGCAAAAGTATTTATTGTATAAAAATAACCTATCTAAAACTACACTAAACACTAAAACTAACACTATATCTAAAATCCCTACACACATAATAAACTAAACTACACATGTTATGCTAACTAAACCCTACTACACAAACTACAAAAGGACATAAACCCCCCACCCAAAGAGAAAATAAACTTAGCCCCAACACTATCTTAACCTAACAATATCACACTACACCAAACTAACTATACCTAATCTAAAACTATTCTACATCTAAATCCTATTATACAACTATATACAAACACAAAACTGAGAACAAGGAGGGAAGGCAGAAGAGGGGTGTGGGCCAGAAGAAGTCCAGGACTACGGTACCCCAAGTTTTACGGCAATGTCATTCACCCGCCGGTTCAGCGTTACCAGTTCATTGCGCACATCCAGGAGCAAGCTGTTGTTCCTGGCCAGCTCTGTCAGAATTTCTTGTTGCTTGTCAGCCCTTGCCGGCGTTGTGGTGGGTGCCCCCGGATCCTGCCCTGGTGTGTACTGGCCAGCTCCCTGGCTGGGTGCAGCTTGAGTTGGCCCCTGGCTGCTGGTACCTGGAATGGCTGATGTGCTTGGTACCGGAACAGGTGAGACCACTGTGTCAGAATTTTTTCCACCGCCAGCCTTGCCACCAGCCTTGGATTTGGTAGATGATTCACTGTGTCCCACAGCCTCTGGCATCGCATGCCAGGTCCCATCGCGCCGAGCAGCAGCGTATCTCTGTGCCATGGACCTGAACCCCTTCTTGACCCTGCAGATGTGAAGCCATCGTTCCTTGGCCACATTGAATGCATGGGTCTCCTGTGCATTCATGTTGTCTGAAAAAAATGGGAAATGTCAATCCCAAACCAATTACACTGGTTCATTTGCCTATCATCATATCATATGGCACAAATCACATACCACATGGGAGGCAACACACATGTCACATCCTGTAACGTCTCAAACTGACCTGCCCACATAATTGACAAGCCCTACTTTCCACTATACAGGCCCTGGAACGTGACATCACAGTACATGGCAGGTGTGATGTACTGGCAAATCAGATGCCAAATGAGAGAGTGATAACATGTCACCTTTGTGCATCCTGAGAGTGTGCAAGTATTCCAAACAACATTAGTAGTGTGGCACTACCCCTCCATGGGCAGCCCCACCCTCATCTGACCCTGTGACACACTGCTGATACTGCTTTACGATGCACATGTGCAGACATGTGTGTCTATCTGTAAATGTGTACAGGTCATGTAGTCACTGACAAGACAGCCACTCTCTCAAATGTTTGCCAGTGTGGCTATATGAATATGTCAATGGAAACTCTATGTAAGCTCAGCCTACATGCATGGGAATAAGACCGGGACACCCCTACCAACAACAGGTGTCAAGAATATCAAGGAAGTTCTCCTCAATATTGCTGCGTACATCGGCAGGAAACAGCATCAAAACACGCCATAAAGGCCTACACAATATGCACCTCAGAAATCCCATAGCTGTCCTGGTCATGGGGCAAGGATGTATCCTAAGTCCAATGCTGTCCAATCTATACTTTAGTCTGCTGGCCAACGTCGGGAAATAGTACGGCTCATCTAAGTGTATTGTATGCCGACAATAACCAGTAACTGAGTACGTGTGGGACGAACTACACTGACACACGTCTCTGTTGTACAAACAGCATGTTTAACATGCGTAACTAGAAGAGCATCAACAAATTCTAACAAAACTGCAGTAAAACAGACCGCATTCCGTTTGGCAGCCCTGAGGTATCTTGATCACATGAAAGGTGGCAGCTGGAACTGTGCTCCTCTCCCCCTTGCAAACATGTGATGTTAGACCTACGACAAACAAAATAACATGCCCTGTCCTGGCCAAAGGCCGTCAGCCAGGTAATTTCACCTGCTATGGGTTCATGTGTAAAATATGGAAGAACTCCAAATGCCATCCTATTGAAGCAAGGAACCCTTTGCTGCAGGGCCTGGCCATCGGCCACACCGATGACAGCAATCCTCTGATATCATGACTACATGTAAAAATTAGTGGCAAACAGCAGACCCTGCAGAATCTGCCAGCCACACTGACTCACGACCAGTCGCCTAGAACCCCTTCCACGCCTACATAGTAAAAACACCACAGGCTCATCATGCGGCAGAAAAGGAACTATGGGGCATATTACCAAGGGCATTATCGCTGCATTAGCGGGACTTTTTCCCGCTAATGCAGCGATAATTGTATTGCCCTAGTACCAAGCTGTCGCTAACACCAGTTACCGACAGCTTGTAGGCGATAGCGGGCATTTAGGGGCCCACTTTGCATGTCAGCGATAATCATCGCTAATGACATGCAAAGTGGGCCTGCCAACATGTGACCGACTGAAAACAGTTGCTAACATCTCTAACTCCCATTAACAACTCTTGGACATATTTACGCTAAGCGCAAATATCTCCAAAAGCTAACGCCTGCTAAAAGCAGTTCTCAGCCATGTTATCCAATGGAAGGTGGATAACATGGCTAAGAAGAGCATTGTCACGATAATGCATGAATATTGCTGATTTTTCTGCGATATTCATGCATTTCGCAGGAATTTTACCGCTTTTGAGATAAACCTTGATAATATCAAGGTATCTCAGCGGTAAAAATCCTCTATGCTCGGCGATATTTTTTCCCCCCTAACCAAGCAATAGCGATAATTATCGCTATCACTTGGTAATATGCCCCTATAAGATTCTGAGTTGCATGCATGACACCCAGTCTAGCCCAGGACCTAAAGGCCTCATAAAGGAGAAGACCTGGAACGGGCAAAATAGACCACTCAGATCATGCGACAAAACATTCATGACCCAGTCTTGTGTCAGTCCCTCTCAACATGGCTACGCTAGGTCATTTATCTTGCCCCTTGGCGGTGTAATGAACTGCCCCCTCACCCATTATCCATCTATCAACACACACTCTCCTGTGAACGTTGGTAAAATTGCCTGTTCCCAATATGTGGTGCAACATTGCCTTGAACCTCTATGGCACAGTTTCATCTGAATGACACTGCAAAAGGACCTTCAAACCTTGTGTGGATGAGATGTGATCTATTCATACCTTACACATGACATTGACTTAACCGGGCATGATATGGGTGTGTTCCAGGGCATATAAGTAAATCTCAATGTCCGCTTCAGAGGCAGTGTACTGCAGATGAAGCGTGTATACATCTTTGTGCTGGTCTTGATAATATGTAGCCATGTGTGAAACTCCTGTAGCGTAATGCCTGCATGATCCCTGAATCATTGGCTATTTAGCTATAATCTGTGCTGGATGTCATGCACAGGCAATCAGAGCAGTTGCATCGTCCATTCATGGACAATGTCACAATTTAGATAGGTATGCGTCTAACCACACTCTCATACATATTGTCTGAATAATGACACAACAATACTCAGAACCTTGTGGCCCAGTGACATGCGGAACACACCAGCATTGCCAAACTACCGTGTGTTGCGTTTCTCAATGACATCCATTACATCACACATGCCAATGTACTTCACAATTACTCACCAGTGGCTCTTGGGTCCTTGAAACGGTCCACGTCACCCTGCGTGATGGGTCGCCGGCCATCTGTGAGTGAACCAAATTAAATATGTGTCATAGTATGGCATCCAGACACGTCACAGAAACATGATGAACATGAGGAACAACTTTTCAGTCACAAGAAATGCTACTTCACTTAGTAGGGGATTCACACATAGTACTAATGACTCTGTGCACAATGATTGGCATGCACACATGGGCTTGCTAATGCAGTGGTGGCCAAACATAACATAACCACTGTCACACATGCACATGACAGTTGGGTCATGCAATTCCTAAGCACCATGTCCACACAGGCATCATGTGTACGTTGTACTCCGTATGATGGTAAGTATGCATTTAGTAAGAGGCTGACACACAATCCTTTGGGATGTAAAACACTCTTGAGCTGTAAAACACAAAAGTGAATGACTGTAACCTGAAACTTGTAACTCTGTCACTTCATAGAGGTGTTCCTGTGTATGAATGCCCTCCACTGCGGCAGAATGCACCCTAAAGGTGCATAACTGTAGAAAGTGAAGATTCTCCAAGAATAGTGATATTGTACATACCCTGCACCATGGCGCAACTTTTGCGTTGCTACTCAGTCACATAAGTAATGCAACAGCGCTGCCAAATTACCCCAAGAGGCATGTCAATCTGCTAAAATGTGCCGGGAAGTGGGAGTCCAAATCAATCTTAACTGAAGCAAATCATGTGCAAATTACATAGGGACAGATGTATAAACATTCCCTTTTGCGATTAGTAAATAGCGATTTATTAGGATTCGCTAAATAGAAATTGCAAAATAGTAAGTATGTCGGAAATCGCTTATTGCTTGCGAACCATCAACATTCCCAAATGGCGCCAACCCTTTTCTGTTTGTTCATTAACAGTGTCATTCAACATCTTGACACTGTCGAGGACAATGATGCCCCGGTTTTGGCAGGCAGGAGGGTTCCGGCAATCATGTTTGCTGATGACACCCTCCTGCTTTCCAAATCCCCCATGGGGATCCAGAGGATTGTAAATGGTTTTGGCCTTTTCTGTCGGCAACACGGGTTGGAGGTCAACACAGAAAAGACTAAGTTTATGATCTTTAATCCCCCAGCCAGAACCAGACCCAACCCGAAACTGGGGGAAGTTAGCCTTGAGAGGGTCTCGACCTTTGTCTATCTGGGGGTAACATTACAAGAAAACCTGGCCTGGGACTGCCAGATAGCGAGATCAAGGTTGAAGCTATCCCAGCTAACGGGCGCACTCCTGAAGGTGGCAAATAAATCCTCCTTTAAGCCTGTAAGCCCGGCTCTTGAAACCTATAGAACTCAGGCGAAGGCAGCAGCCATGTATGGCAGCGAGCTGTGGGGTTTCAAAGCAGGGAAGGCATTGTTAGCGGTGGAAAATACATTTTTGAGACGCCTGCTTGCTCTCCCGCAGGGAACGCCACTGCTCCCCCTAAGATTGGATTTGGGCCTATGCTCCATCGCTGAAGATCTTTTATCCAAACCCGTGAAGTTCTGGCATCGGATATGGTCCACTGAGGAACTGCATCATTATAGGCAGGACCTTATCCATGTACTGAGGTTGAATGGCAGTAACAAAATCCCCTGGCTGGCTTTTATTAAATCAGAATTGTCCAGTTTGAACTTGCCAGACCTCTGGGATGACCCAGTTCAGGGTTGTCAAAGGATCACACGCAAAACTCTCGCCCAGCTGTACAAAAACAAAAATTTGGCTGACATGGATAATGCTCATAGCACCGGCACCCTTACGAGTCGTTTTATGGAGTCCAAAAATTCCTACCTTTTTGAACCTTTTATGGATTTTATCTTTCCCCTTTTGGCGAGGAAATTGTTCCTGCAATGGAGGTTTGGCACACTCCCCACTAAAGTATTTACCCACAAATGGCGCACTGGGGGTGACAAACTCTGTCCTTGTTGTAAAACCAAGAATGAAGATGATTTGCACATAATGTTTGCTTGCCACGCATACCGGAATCCCAGGAAGCGTTGGATTGCTCCGCTGTGCCGGAACCTGGGTTTTCGGGAATACCTACAAGCATACAGGGTTATGAAAACCAATACCCTGGGACATATTGTCTTTGCGGTATCAAAATTCCTAATGGCAGCTTGGTTAATAAGGAAGAAAATGTCCCCCTGAATTGGTGCCTTTGTGTTCCTTACCTCATTCAGATCCTCTAGCCTTTTTATATGTAAATATTCTGTAACATATGCATTCTGTTTTACTGTGTATTTATGTACTGTATTTTACTGTATCTTTTATGGCCCATGTGGCCGAAATAAAGAATTTTTGGAATTGGAATTGGAAATTGCAAAATAGTAAGTATGTCGGAAATCGCTTATTGCTTGCGAACCATCAACATTCCCAAATAGCGATTAGCAATTTGCAGATCTCAATCTTCCCATTCATTTCTGTGTGCCAGGAGGCCCATAGGAATAAATGGGGAAGTTTGCAATTACCAAATTGCTAATTGCAAATAGACATTGTTTTAAATGGTGCAGGGGTGTCACAAGAACACCCTGCAGTACCCATGAAAAATGACATGTGTGCACATAAGGCGCACAGACATGCTGCAAGAGCATGTATGAGCGTCACATGGCAGCTATTGATGATTTAAAGACAAACAGAGCACATTAATAAAATAGCGCTACTTACCACCAACTAGAAGAAGGTGGTAATTTGTGAATCCTAAATGGCAATTTTGAATGTAAATTGCCCTGATACATAGCATGTAAGGAATTGCTAAAGTAGCTATTCCTCAAATGTAATAGCAAATTAAGCAAAGGCAAATTTTGCCTTTCCTAACTTTGCACAAATAATGTCACATAAATGCCATTTACCAAATAAAGGGTTTGCTGACGCCGCAAATCAGCTAATGTCTGCGTTACAAAACTATTTTTGCCATGATACATATGGCCCATAGGGAAATGACATTGTCATCAAGACCTTGTCACAGTATCACAGTAACGAGTCAGCATGTACATCCCATGCACACATGTCACACACGTAACGCACTTATATTACATTTGAACATTAAAGTGAAACTATGGGTGTAGGACTTACCACCCTGTAAGCCTGTCAGCACTCCGGTGTGATCCAGGAGGTCGGCCTCCCGCCCAGTCATGTCCTGCCAGCGGTGCTTCCACTGGTGCACAGAGCGTGCTATCTTGAAGTAGTGCTCCATTTGGAGCCTCACACTCTCCCAGCGCACATTGCGTCCCCCGACAGCATACCCCAGCAGGATCCGCCCCCCCGCCTCCAACATATTTGGAAGATAACATTTTATCAACCACAAAAACCCCCCCAATGCCTCCTCACTCATCCTCCCCGACCTCCCAACAGCAGGCATCTCCCTGACCCCCTTAACCCTATTAACCTCATAGCTGCGGCGCAATTCCCTCCCCAGTGCTGCGCTGTCCATTCAAACTAGTGCTGAATGGACGTTCAATGGTCGTGCGCAGCACTGGGGAGGCAGTGCTGCCGTCGGCCAACGCCCCGACGCAGCACTTAAGGGGTTAAAACAAAAAAATAATAACCCACTTAACAAACTCTCTATTAATATATACAAACTAACCCCTGAATTAACTCTTAAAAACTGAGGACACCAGACACACAAACTGTGTACAATACAACTAACAAAACAAACAGACACTGCAGACAAACCAGAGGACAGTAGACACACACACTGTATAAAACACAACAAAAACTACAAACACACACTTTAGGCAAGACAGAGCACGCAGCAACACTCTCCAAATCCAACTTTCAACACACCAACCACCATAAACCTCCTACACCCAGCCTATGCACCAGCAATTGCAGAAAAGAGAAAGTGAAAGTAGAAACCACACCCATGTGACAGGAAGCAGTAATACACCACTTCCTGTGTTTGCTGCTAAAAAGTCCGACTTAGCGACAAAATAATAGGTGTTAGCGACGAAAATCGTCTCATTAAACGTCGCTATGGTAGTCATATACAAAATCGATCGAAATGCGACCCGTTTTTTGTATTTGCGACGAAAATTTACTCGCTAACCATTGCTAAGTGACATAATTAATATTAATTATACATAAATGATTTACATCATGGATTTCTATATATAAATTGAAATAAATACCAGAAAAATTAAAAAAAATTATGAGTATATTTTTCATCCCACTAAATCTTCTAATTATTTTGATAGAGAGGTGTGAACACACATTACAAGTTAATCTTAACATAAAATTATGTCAACACAAGAGACAGGGGTCAGGGAACGGGATCATGCACAGATTACCTACTGGAATAATATCTACTATCAATGGTACAATGCTGTTTCATCATGGTTCTGTAGCAAAGTATGGAAGGACGTCCAAATGGACAATTCCAAATGCATTTACATAGACGTTACTGGTCAAAGTCTTTGTTTTGCCTCTACATCTCATGCATAGCGTGGAAAGATGACATTACATCATGCAGACGTAGAAGGCAACACACAATAGGAGGGATCCAAACACCACAAACCATACATCATGGTGCAGATTTACAGGGTGTGTCCGCATTGGTATCCGGGGTGTGTTTAGGATTACGTGGTGTTTTGCTTCAACTAGGGTCGGGCCCTGTCCACCCTGCAAGCTTTGTGTGTGGCCGGATGGCCCTTTGGCGGTTTGTGGGTTGAGCATGTGAGCCCCTTGTTGGCCAGATGGACCTTGAGTTGAATCTTCCTGGGTCAGGTATTTTAATTCCTTTGCACATTGTCACAGTATTTGTTTCTAATATTGTTGTGTTGTGTACCTCTTACTGATGTATATGTGCAGGTGCTCAGTTTAGCGTTTGTGCACACTCTGGAGGTGTGCCTCCTTCATGCTGTGCCTTTGTTGTGGGGTGGTTATCCCTTTTGGTTCCCTTTGGCCTGGCTGGTCATTATCTGTGGTATTCTGTGCCTACTCTCCATCAGTGGCAGTGTTGGCTGTAGGCCTGTGTTTGGCCTTGTGGTGTGTGTCATGGGCCGTTAGGAGGTTGCTTGCGTTGGGTGTGGCAGATCATTGTGCTTGCTTCTGGAGGACATCCCAGGCCATGTTGTGCATGGATGGCGTTGGGTGTTCTCACCACACTCTAATGTCATGTGGACATAGGGTGATGTGTGGGACCGTGTTTTCTGCCTTTGGGTACGCAGTGTTGTGTAATACTTGGGTTACTTGCTGCTTCTGCTGCTTCAGTCTGTTTTGCAACAGTGTGAATCCAAATCTTGTTTAGCAATCTGCACAATAGTTAGAACTGGTACTTGGAGGGCTATGACTCTGAGTGATGTTCATTTCCATAGAGTCACCCGACAATACTACTCCCCCACCTGCATATGTCAACACCCTGCACATACTAGCACTTGCACCTGCACATGGCTGACTTGCACTTGCATGAACACTCCAGCAATGCCACACATTTACGGCATAGATGGCTCTCACAGATACTGTCATTTTAGTGCCCAGGCTGCACAACACATAATACGCATCACATCCATGCTGGCTGTGGCGTGCTGCACTATTACTGTGGCATCCCTGCAGACATGCATGGAGCCAACAGGTATTGGATTACTGCACCTTTTTGTCGGACACTGAGGTCCATTGGAGACATGTAGTACGCCATAACTTAATGCTGGCAACCCTGGCATGGCCATTGTGGCTAGCTGGACACATAGCTACTCCCCATTGGAATACAGATTTTAGAATGGGTGGTAGTTTTGCAGTAAGTCTTTATTACACCAGGACATGTATGAGCCTTTCATTACTCAGTCCACACTAAGGATGTGGCTGGTGCGTCCAGATAGGTATATTTCATCCAAATGCCAAACAGCATGAACCTAAAGCAGGACTGAGATGAGCCACACACTAAGGGGGAGGTATTGTCAGTCACAGTGATGTGTGGAATGTTGTGCATATGAGATGAGGTCACACAAGGGCTGCCAGATAGCCAGTGTAAATATGCATCACAGTCCCAATAGTCTCACATAGTGTCAAGATACACTCCACACTCATTAGGCTATTTCCTAGTGCTAAGGCAGAGCCATTTTGGTATGTCCCATTTAAGATAGGGCACTGTGAGACGACCATGTACCACTGCTACTTCTCACCTGCAATCTCCTCAGATGATTCCCCATTTGTCAAACAGAGGTCCTTTCCTGTAAACAAGTATGATCAGACAATGTCATGCTGTATCAAGGTGTAATGTTCAAATGCATGATTGATTGTGACAAACAGTGATGTAATTCATATCCCATGTCACATTGCACCTCCTGAAGAGCAACCTGGACAGGCACTCACTGATGACCCGGATGTCTACGCTACACTCAACATCGAGGACATCGAACTCCTACTCAATGACATTGCCTCCCCAGCCTCCGGTGCAGGGCAACCCAGTAGCCCTCGGCAGAGCCCTCCCCCTGCTCACACCAACGAGCAGCAGGCATCCACCACCCCAGCCACTTCCCTGGGGCCAGATCCAACGGCACGTGCATTCCAACAGCGGATCATAGGGCTCCAGGAACGGTTGGGGGATAGGGTGGACGAGGGCTTCAAGCTCGTGGCAGCCGAGCTCGCAGGCATCCGTGGGTGCCTTACTGACACCCAGGGCCCATTCCATGCTCTCCACCAGTCCATGGCTGACATTGCTGGAGTCATGATACAGGGGCAACATGCTTTGTCTGCTCAGGATGGCTCCAGCAATGTCGTCAAGGGACTTGAGAACATCAGGATGATCCTGGAGAGCATGGAGCGGATGCAGGCACAACATCTGGCTGCCAGGGCTGAACACATGCGCCAGGTTACTTGGATTTTCACCGCCCTGCACCTTCTTGTCACCTCCTTGCTGCCACAGGGTTTGGTGCAGATGGATGCTGCTGCAGCCTCCACATCCTCAGCTCCAACACCAGCAGTGTCAGTGCCTCACATGGCTGCTGCCACAACACCCACTGACACCTGTGAGGCACATGACACCGATGATGATGGAGATGAGGATGACTGCGAAATTGTGCTGAGGAGGAAGCGTTAGTGTTAGAACCGGCTGTCTCTAGTTGGCAGAGGTATGCACTTCTGACAAATAGGGACACTCCTTTTCTAGTCAGGGCAAGGGGATCACACCCTTCGATAACCCCTGCTCACCCCCTTGGTAGCTTGGCAGAGCAGAACAGGCTTATCTCAGAGGCTGTGTGTTAAGCAATTATGACCACATACAGTAACAAAGTGAATACACTACAAATGGACACGACACAGTAGTATTATAAAAATAAGTATTTTTATATAAGACTTAGCTCAAGACCAAATAACGGCAAAACTGTACACAATCGGAATAAATACGTTTAGGAAGGAAAAAGGATAGTTCAAAGGTAGTTTCTTCTTTAGCATAAAAGTCTTTAGTATCAAGCAATTCTTCTTCTTGGAAACACAGTTCTTAGCAACCGGGTAACTCACACGGGAGCTACACAACGCCGGGGCAAAGATAATCCACAGGTTCGGCGTCGACCGCGAGGAGCGCTGCGCCGGGCCTGGAGTCACACGGACCCCCAACAACACAGTACCTTAGGAAAATGAAGCACACGATGATCAGCGGCGTCGAGCAATCCGGCGTCGCGTCTTCGGTGTTGATCAGGCCTCAGCAGGCGTTGTCGATGATGCAGTTGCACAGAGTGAGCAGCGCTCACGGCGTCGAAGGGCACACGGTTGATGCGATCAGCAGCGGGGCAGACACGAGGTCCTCTGGAGTTAGAGCCGTACTCCTACTCACTGGCGTTGCTGCTGGCGTCGGTCGGGCCCAGCGTCCGATCGTCGTGATTGCTGGTTCTTTCGGAGGTGCTGGATTCACACTTCCAGCAAATAGCACTTTCGGCAGGTGAAGTCCTTTAGCCCTGTGACTTCAGCAGGAGACTGGCACTCTTCCAGTCCTTGGAGATTTTCTTAGCAAGCGTGAGAGTACACACACAGTTCCTCTCTCCTGGTTCCTTGGCAAAAATAAAGAAGCACTGCAGGATTCCCCCAACAACAGCACACTGGCAGAAGGGGTAGGCAGTCCTTTTAGATCAGTAGGCTTCTTGTCCTTGGTTACAGGGTTCCTTGTCAGAAGTGATCTGATTTCCTAGTTCAGGGGTCCTTCTCTTATACCCCTTTTCGTCTTTGATCCCTTTGTCTATGCCGGGGGTTTCCCAACACCCTGGGTCTGCGGTGGGTGGAGCTAGGTAGTCGCACCTGGCCTATTCATTGAGCCGGGCCGGGTCCTCAGACGCCCCGCAGGAGGTGGAGCCAGCATTGATACTGGCAGGAGCAGAGCTATCGCCCTCCTGCCAGGAGGTGGGGCTAGGATCGTCCATGGCAGGCACAGAGCCATCAGTCGATTAGCAGGAGGTGGAGCCAGCATTGTATCAGGCAAGGCAGGCTATCAACAACTACTCTCCCCTTACTCTCAACGTAAATGTCCCACTCATCCCACACTGACTCATCCAGACCTGTGGAGCCACCCAGCTCCTGTCACACACATGCAAGACCAGCAGAAACCAGATATGGTTAGGCAAGAAAATAGACACTTTCTAAAAGTACTACTTTCGAACCCAGAGTCCAAAAACCATCCACACCAACGGATGCGTAATTAAACCCCGAGTTCAGGGATACCAAACTCGACATTGCACCATGCTCCCCGAGCCAGCTAGGATTATAGCGTTAATAATCCCGGCGGCCCATTCTATCCAACGGAGAGCAGGCTACCTCGCAATAGTGAAGCACTAAGATGGCGGCACTTCACTATCAGTCCATGCCAACTTGGTCAGGCGTGTCCTACCTTACACTTACAATGCACCCTGCCCATGGGCCTACCATAGGGGTGACTAACATGAAGTTAAGGGAAGGTTGGAGGGGCTGGCAAGTAGGGATACCTGCGCAGCCGGCGTGACAGTACAGGACTGCACGTGGGTCTCGCAATGACCGACCCGTAGACATTCTTTTACAAGGCCGCTCCTGTGGGTGGCACAACACGTGCTGCAAGCCCACGAGCGGCATTTGTATTTACAAGCCCTGGCACTCCTGGTGCACTAGACTAGGGACTGACAGTAAACCAAATAAGCCAAACATGGATACAATAGATACATCATTTTAACATAGGGAGCACTTGCGCTATGGCACTGATCAGCAGTGACACGGCGCCCAAAGCATATACCAGCAAAACATCGTAAAACAGTAGAGGCAAACAGAAAAATGGAGGAGAGACTCAAGCCAATGATGTCAGGTCTAACACGTGTCCCCTCCAGCTGAAATGTGGGGAGAACTACCCTTAACCTAGGGAGTCCTCATCACTAAGGCGGAAAAATCTGGACAGACCATCAGCATTGGCGTGATCTGTACCAGGGCGGTGTTCCACCGTAAAGTCCATCCCCTGTAGCGCAATGGACCACCTCAACAGTTTTGGATTCTCACCCCTCATTTGCATCAACCATCTGAGGGGCCTGTGGTCTGTCTGAACCCGGAAGTGAGTCCCAAACAGGTAGGGTCTTAGCTTCTTCAGTGCCCAGACCACAGCAAATGCTTCTCTCTCTATCGCACTCCACCTCGTTTCCCTGGGAAGTAACCTCCTACTGATGAAGGCTACAGGCAAGTCTCGGCCCTCTTCATTCACCTGAGCTAGAACAGCCCCCACGCCATGCTCTGAAGCGTCCGTCTGAACAATGAATTCTCTCGAAAAGTCGGGTGCCTGGAGTATAGGTGCTGTGCACATTGCAGTTTTCAGGGTGTCAAAGGCCGTTTGACAGGCATCAGTCCAGATCACGTTTCGTGGCTGCTTCCTGGAAGTCAGCGAGGTCAAGGGGTGCACAATGTTGCCGTAATCCTTGACAAACCTCCTGTAATAACCCGTGAGTCCTAAGAAGGCTCTCACCTGCGTTTGGGTTTTGGGCGGGGCCCAAGCCAGGATGGTATCAATCTTGGGTTGCAGGGGGGCCACCTTACCACTCCCTACTTGGTGCCCCAAGTACACCACAGAACCCTGCCCAATCTGGCACTTACTGGCTTTGATTGTGAGGCCTGCTCCGCGCAGGGCCAACAACACTTCCTGGAGGTGGCGCAAGTGTTCCTCCCAGCTGGCGCTGAACACTGCGATGTCGTCCAGGTAGGCGGCGCTGAATTCCTCCAGGCCAGCCAAGACCTGGTTGACCAACCTCTGGAAGGTGGCAGGGGCATTCTTCATCCCAAAGGGCATCACCCGGAACTGGTATAGCCCATCTGGTGTGGAGAACGCCGACCTCTCTTTTGCCCCATCAGTCAAGGCGATCTGCCAGTACCCAGACGTTAAGTCAAACGTACTAAGGTACCGGGCAGCCCCCAACCGATCGATGAGCTCATCAGCTCTGGGGATGGGGTGCGCGTCAGTCTTCGTGACTGAATTGAGCCCTCGGTAGTCCACGCAGAACCGGAGTTCCGGTGAAGCACCAGGCGCTGCAGCCTTCGGGACCAAGACCACTGGGCTGGCCCAAGGACTGCTAGAGGACTCAATCACCCCTAACGCGAACATTTTGGAGACCTCCTCCTTAATGTACGCTCGGACCTTGTCAGTCACCCTGTAAGCCTTGTGCTTCACAGGAGGGCTGTCTCCGGTGTCAACGTCATGGACACACCAATGCGTGACACCCGGAACCAAGGAAAACAGATCCGGGAATTGCCCCAACAGTTGGTGACAATCCTGTCTCTGCTCAAGGGTCAGTGTGTCAGAGAGGACCACACCATCCACTGACCCGTCTTGCTCTTTAGCATACAGGAGGTCAGGAAGAGGCTCACTCTCCTCCTCTGTTCCATCATCTGTAGCTAGGAGCATGCCCACTTCGGACCTTTCTAAGTGGGGCTTCAAACGGTTGACATGCAGGACCCGCAAGGGGTTCCTGGGAGATTTCAAGTCCACCAAGTAGGTGACATCGCTCTTCTTCTCCACAACCTTAAACGGTCCAGTCCACCTGTCCTTAAGCGCACAAGGTTCCACAGGGGACATGACCCACACTTCCTGACCAGGCTGAAGCTCTACCAGAGTGGCATTCCGGTCGTACCATCGCTTCATCTCCTCCTGGCTGGCCTCCAGATTTGCCTGAGCAAGTTCTCTGAAGCGCCGAGTCTGGTTCCGAAAGGCCAGCATGTAGCTGTATACATCCTGGGGAGGTTTCCTGGGAGATTGCTCCCAGCCTTCCTTGACCAGACTCAAAGGTCCTCTTACCGGGTGACCGTATAAGAGCTCAAAGGGGCTGAACCCTAGAGCCTTCTGCGGCCCCTCACGGTAAGCAAACAACAGGCATGGCAAGAGGACGTCCCATTTCCGCCTCATTGGTTCTTCAAGACCCATAATCATGCCTTTCAGGGTCCGGTTGAATCTTTCAACCAGCCCATTTCCTTAAGGGTGGTAAGGAGTGGTGAACTTGTAGGTTACCCCACACTCCTTCCACAGAGACTTCATATAGTTCGAAATGAAGTTGGTGTCTCGGTCGGACACCACCTCTCTGGGGAACCCCATCCGGGAAAAAACACCCATCAGTGCCCGTCCCACCACGGGGGCCGTCACTGTCCTGAGAGGGATGGCTTCCGGGTACCTTGTGGCATGGTCCACCAAGACCAGGATGAACCTGTTGCCCAGGGCTGTCTTGGGGTCCAGGGGCCCAACAATGTCAATACCCACCCGGTCAAAGGGGGTGCTGACCACCGGAAAAGGTTGGAGGGGAGCCTTCTGCTTCCTTCCGCTTTTCCCACTTGCCTGGCAAGTGCGACAAGTCTTGCAATGGATGTCTACATCCCTACGCATCTGAGGCCAATAAAAATGGGTGACAAGCCTGTCATAGGTCTTGTCCTGCCCCAGATGTCCAGCTAACGGTACGTCATGAGCCAAACCCAGTAGGAAGGCTCTGAAGCGCTGGGGTACCACCAGCACACGGGCTGACCCAGGCTCAGCAGCCTTAGGCTCGCTATACAGGAGGTCGTTCTCCCAGTACACAAAATGTGACCCTGACTGATCACCTGAGGATTGGGCTGAGGCCTGCTGCCTCATGCCCACCAGAGAAGGGCACACCCTCTGTTCCGCACAGAATTCCTCCCTGGAGGGACCACCATCCTGCTGCCAGTGGGTCAGCTCGGGCAGATCTCCCAGTTCGGCAATTTGTTCCCCTGTGGGCTCCAGGGCATCCCCCTCAGGGTCTACCTCCTTCTGGACCACGGGAACAACGGGGGCCGGTTTCCCGGGACTCCTGCCTCTTCTCTTCACAGCTGGGTCCTGGGCCGTACTTTCAGGCTCCGGGACCCCATCAACACCCTTACTCGCTGTCACGGATCGAGTGGTTGCACACACCCACTCCGGTACACCCAACATTTTCAAGTGCGCCGCTCGCTCCACCTTAGCCCAAGGGGAGTCTTCCAAATCATTGCCCAGGAGACAGTCGACAGGCATGGCGGGCCTCACAGCAACCTGAAGAGTACCTGAAACTCCCCCCCATTCAAAGGAAACCTGAGCCACCTCACACTCTTCCTGGGAGTTATCGGCAGCTATCACGGGGTAGAATGCGTGGGGAACCACCTGCTCTCTGGACACCAAGTGACACTTGACAGCCGTCACACTCGCTCCGGTGTCTCTGAGAGCTTCCACTCTATGGCCATTAATGGTCACCCACTGCCTATATTTACTAGTGTTACTAGGCAGAGGGGGTGGAGGGACCATTTGCATGTCTCCTAGCGAGACCAGGGACATTTCTGCGGGACCCCTCCCACCATGGACAACCATCTCCTCCCCTCCCAAGGCTACACTTGCCAACTGACGAGGGGGTGCACGCGGCGGTGCATTCGAATCCTTCTTGGGACACTGGGGGTCATAAAACCGGTGTCCCACCTGCCCACAACCGTAGCAGGTTAGGGGGCCCCTATGAACAGGTTTACCCGTCGGGGCCCCTGGCTTCTTCTCAGGGGGAGGCTGGGAACCTTTCCCTTGGTTCCCTTGGGGATTACTTTGGGGCCCTTTCTGAGACTCCTTCTGTTTACCCTTGTCCCCCCCACTCTTCTGCTGGGGACCCTGTCCACCTTTGGCTGAGTCTCCCACTGGACCCTTGTGGACCCTGGTACTGACCCAGCGGTCCGCCTCCTCAGCAAGTTTTCTAGGGTTAGATATCTTGCTATCAATCAGGTGCTGGCGCAGCTCTGGAAAACAGTTATTAGACAAGTGCTCCCTCGCAAACAAATCATAGAGAGCTTCATAACTTTCCACTTTGCTGCCCTTTACCCAACCATCCATGGCTCTGCAAAAATAAGACACATATTCAACCCACGTCGTACCAGGCAACTTCTTACATTCTCTAAAAGCTTGTCTGTACTGCTCGGGGGTTAAACCATATCGCAACATTAAAGCATCTTTCATATGAGCATACGACATCCTATCCGCAACAGGCATGTCTAACAGGGTATCTCTTCCCTCATTCACAAAGCGACCCCACAACCCCGCTCCCCAATTCTTCTCAGGGACCTGGTGGGCCAACAATGCTAACTCATATGCTTTAAACCATTGACCAATATCTTCATTCTTATTGTAATCTTTGATCACATCTTTCGGGAAGTAAAACTTACTTTCTGCAGGCTCGGATGGCATGCTGCCACCAGAGGGATTCAACTCTAACTTTTTAGCTTGGATATCCAGTTCCCTCAACCTGGCTTCACGCTCCAAAGCTAACTTCTCTCGTTCAAACTCCAACTTTTTGATCTCTAAATCAGCTTCCTCTACCTCTTGCATTTTCTAACTCCAACTGCCCATTTATTTTTAGCCTTGCCATCTCCATGTTGTAAGCTCGCTCTTTCGCCCTTTCTTCTCTTTCTTCAGGGGAAAGACCTTTGGAGGAAACACTGCTTCCGGGAGAGGGCACAGGTCCATTCACTGGCACCTCCTCATCCCCTTCCTCTGTGGGTACCACCACCACATCAGAGGGATTTCTGGACTCCCACCAGGCCTGTAATGCTTTATAAAAATCATCTTTTCTCGAGAGGCCGGTGGTAGGAACTTCAAACTGGTTGCAAAAGTGTTTCAGCTCATCTTTCTTGTATCTCTTTAGCTTACTCCTCTCGAACTCTTCAACAACAACAACAGCAGGGGCAGTGACTCCGTTGTCACTCATGGTTAAAACTGGCAGTGTTCAGAAAATCACGTTTCAGGAAAGCGGAGAACAAAAATAGGATCCTTCCGAATCAGATTGTGACTGCGTTATGGTCTGCTTTCACTACGTAGCGCACACTAATCACTGTACATGGGTCATAAATGCAAGGTCCAAATCCTCACCGCTGCATCCAATGTTAGAACCGGCTGTCTCTAGTTGGCAGAGGTATGCACTTCTGACAAATAGGGACACTCCTTTTCTAGTCAGGGCAAGGGGATCACACCCTTCGATAACCCCTGCTCACCCCCTTGGTAGCTTGGCAGAGCAGAACAGGCTTATCTCAGAGGCTGTGTGTTAAGCAATTATGACCACATACAGTAACAAAGTGAATACACTACAAATGGACACGACACAGTAGTATTATAAAAATAAGTATTTTTATATAAGACTTAGCACAAGACCAAATAACGGCAAAACTGTACACAATCGGAATAAATATGTTTAGGAAGGAAAAAGGATAGTTCAAAGGTAGTTTCTGCTTTAGCATAAAAGTCTTTAGTATCAAGCAATTCTTCTTGGAAACACAGTTCTTAGCAACCGGGTAACTCACACGGGAGCTACACAACGCCGGGGCAAAGATAATCCACAGGTTCGGCGTCGACCGCGAGGAGCGCTGCGCCGGGCCTGGAGTCACACGGACCCCCAACAACACAGTACCTTAGGAAAATGAAGCACACGATGATCAGCGGCGTCGAGCAATCCGGCGTCGCGTCTTCGGTGTTGATCAGGCCTCAGCAGGCGTTGTCGATGATGCAGTTGCACAGAGTGAGCAGCGCTCACGGCGTCGAAGGGCACACGGTTGATGCGATCAGCAGCGGGGCAGACACGAGGTCCTCTGGAGTTAGAGCCGTACTCCTACTCACTGGCGTTGCTGCTGGCGTCGGTCGGGCCCAGCGTCCGATCGTCGTGATTGCTGGTTCTTTCGGAGGTGCTGGATTCACACTTCCAGCAAATAGCACTTTCGGCAGGTGAAGTCCTTTAGCCCTGTGACTTCAGCAGGAGACTGGCACTCTTCCAGTCCTTGGAGATTTTCTTAGCAAGCGTGAGAGTACACACACAGTTCCTCTCTCCTGGTTCCTTGGCAAAAATAAAGAAGCACTGCAGGATTCCCCCAACAACAGCACACTGGCAGAAGGGGTAGGCAGTCCTTTTAGATCAGTAGCCTTCTTGTCCTTGGTTACAGGGTTCCTTGTCAGAAGTGATCTGATTTCCTAGTTCAGGGGTCCTTCTCTTATACCCCTTTTCGTCTTTGATCCCTTTGTCTATGCCGGGGGTTTCCCAACACCCTGGGTCTGCGGTGGGTGGAGCTAGGTAGTCGCACCTGGCCTATTCATTGAGCCGGGCCGGGTCCTCAGACGACCCGCAGGAGGTGGAGCCAGCATTGATACTGGCAGGAGCAGAGCTATCGCCCTCCTGGCAGGAGGTGGGGCTAGGATCGTCCATGGCAGGCACAGAGCCATCAGTCGCTTAGCAGGAGGTGGAGCCAGCATTGTATCAGGCAAGGCAGGCTATCAACAACTACTCTCCCCCTACTCTCAACGTAAATGTCCCACTCATCCCACACTGACTCATCCAGACCTGTGGAGCCACCCAGCTCCTGTCACACACACGCAAGACCAGCAGAAACCAGATATGGTTAGGCAAGAAAATAGACACTTTCTAAAAGTACTACTTTCGAACCCAGAGTCCAAAAACCATCCACACCAACGGATGCGTAATTAAACCCCGAGTTCAGGGATACCAAACTCGACATTGCACCATGCTCCCCGAGCCAGCTAGGATTATAGCGTTAATAATCCCGGCGGCCCATTCTATCCAACGGAGAGCAGGCTACCTCGCAATAGTGAAGCACTAAGATGGCGGCACTTCACTATCAGGACATGCCAACTTGGTCAGGCGTGTCCTACCTTACACTTACAATGCACCCTGCCCATGGGCCTACCATAGGGGTGACTAACATGAAGTTAAGGGAAGGTTGGAGGGGCTGGCAAGTAGGGATACCTGCGCAGCCGGCGTGACAGTACAGGACTGCACGTGGGTCTCGCAATGACCGACCCGTAGACATTCTTTTACAAGGCCGCTCCTGTGGGTGGCACAACACGTGCTGCAAGCCCACGAGCGGCATTTGTATTTACAAGCCCTGGCACTCCTGGTGCACTAGACTAGGGACTGACAGTAAACCAAATAAGCCAAACATGGATACAATAGATACATCATTTTAACATAGGGAGCACTTGCGCTATGGCACTGATCAGCAGTGACACGGCGCCCAAAGCATATACCAGCAAAACATCGTAAAACAGTAGAGGCAAACAGAAAAATGGAGGAGAGACTCAAGCCAATGATGTCAGGTCTAACAGTTAGTATCCCTCTGTACCAATGCCCCAGTTTCTTTTGTTTTGCTGGACTCTGAATCGTGCCACCCATGAACTTCTTACACTCACTTTCACTGTCCCCCGGAACATCCTTGGACCCCCCATGGACTGCCATATGAACCCATTCCTTGCCACCTCAACCAGCCTGTGGAGTGAACTATGCCTCTTCCCTTGGACCTGTTAACATCTATTGTCTCTGTCTGGCCATCCAACGGGCACCCTCTGCACTAGCCCTAAATGCTCACCAGTTGTATATAGTGTAAATAAATTATTATTTTCCCTTTGATATGTGTATTGGTCAAATGTTGCAAAGGTAATAACTTACTTTTTAGGGTCCGGAGACTGATACCTTAGGGATGTACGACAATGTGAATACGAGCATTGTACATGTTGATACTGATCCAGAGATGGTGTAGAATAATGTAGATAAGTGCAAACATGTGGTCGCACCATTGCACCAATGCAATGCTATGACATTGTCACAATGTGAATGGTCCATCAGGCAAGGTCTTCAATTGGTACATGCCAGTGAGCATTAATGTGCTAAATGTGATAGGAGAAGGCCCCCTGGTCCATGTTTGGTTGCAGCAGGGCAGGCACTACTGTCCTCATGTCTAGTAGGCCATGCACTGATACATACCACTGGTTGACCTCTATATTGGCATCATACATTCAAAAGGGTACACATAGTCTGAATAAATATTAGTGGCACTACTGCATTCACTGAGTATTCCCTGCACTCACACTGTTATGTGTGTAGTATGTGAATCATGAGTCTCTGGCCCTGAGGTGCAATGAGCATGCCTTTCATCAACATCAGATTTGGGGAAGGGCTGCAGCAGGTGTGTAGTTGGGCCACAACTTACCAACATGGCCAGCAGCTCTGCATCCTACATGTGTAGGTACAAGTTGGAAGGTAGCTCCGGGCAGCCCCAAGCACGTCTGTACTATTTGTACACTTAGCCACCACACATGCCTCGTCATGTTGGCATTTGTCCACAAGTGGTCCATGAGTGATGATAGCCTCCTCTTACATGTGCTACTCCCCCATGGTGGACATGTGACATAGGCCCATCACTTTCTGTAGACTTCACCGTGTGTGCACCTGCATGTGTCATGTCAGATGTAGATGTTACGATGTCACGTCATTGTAGAATAGGTATAAGAGATGTGTCTAGGTGGTATCTATGAATGACCCAGGGGTGAGTGTGTATCCACATTCACTTGTCTGTCCAGCTGTAGGAGGTGTCTTCACCCAGCCATGTAAAATATTTTGGATGTTGGTGTTATGCTTGTCTTGGTGATGGTAATGGTCCATCCGTTCTACAAAGTCTCTGCTCAGCATAGTGATGTTTGGCCTTGTGGATCTGTAGGTGGGAGTAGTTTCCAGGCTGATGTCTTGTGACAGACATACTGATGTTGTACCCACATTAGACGGCACATCAACTTGTTACTCAAATTTGTCCCTTTCCTTTTAAGGTGGTCTAAATTATAGGCCCTTTCCCCGGTCCAAATGGCGCCACTTGTCACCGCCCATAGCAACATTTCGTGCCATTACATGCCCTATTTGCTCCTCTAATACATTCCACACATACATCTTTGAGGCATTGTTCAGGAGCCTCATTGCCAGTATGGCCATCTGTGCAGATATGTACTTGACATTATACGTCAACAATGGGCTTGGAAATATACAGGATATGTATCTCATACGGGCCCTGGTTATTTATACGCCACTTCTTGTGCATGCTTCTATGGAAATGAACATTGTCTGGTAATCAGGAACATTGTACACATCTTAAGGGTCAGTTTACTGCTGCTACGACTGACATGGTCTGGAGATGTGTCTGGATTATTGGCACCAATGTGTATTGGGATGTTGCTATGACTATTGGCATCATGCACACCATTTCACACTCTCCTGATTAGTGTGATTCACACAACATGGCCAATCCATGATACATGGATTGTGGAAATTGAGTCAGTATAGGAATGTCATCCTCATCACAATCAGCACCCTACTCAGCTAGTATTTGCACCATGTGACACAACCATTTGACATGGTGTAGCCTACATAGTACCTTGCCAAGTAGAGTTTCATACATTTGACATGGTGCAGGGCATAACTGTACTGCGTACACATTCCCACCCTCCATTGATAATGGCCTCATCTGACCACTCATTGGGACATGTAACTGTTTGATGGGTACAGTGCCCATGGCAGACAGTAACACATTAAGACGTTATTTTTGTGACAATTTTATTTCAAAGACAACACGTGACTGACTCAAGCAAAATAATTGTTGATGATGCGGTTCCTCCGTGCAAGTCCAGCAGCATTTGGTGTGGGGTGTACAGCACCAGCCTCATCTTCGTCCTCATCTTCATCAGGTGGTTCGGGCACTTGTATCCATGGTGCTTTGGTACGGACACATATGTTGTGCAACACACAACATGCCAAGATAATTTTGTTCACCAATTCGGGACTGTACAGCAGGCTGCCACCTGTGATATCCAAGCACCCGAACCTGGACTTCAAGACACCAAATGTCCGCTCTACAATGGACCTTGTGCGTATCTGTGCCGCATTGTACTGTCTCTGGGCAGTGGTGGTGGGGTGACGTACTGGTGTCATCATCCATGGTCCCAGTGCATATCCTTGGTCCCCTGTGACATACAAGGGAAAGCGGAATTAGTCATTGGTTGTGCTGGATGTGTTGTTGATGAGCATGGATTAGTGTGTTGGGATGGATGTCATGTTGTATTTCAAGGTGACCATGTGTTTAAGCAGAAGGCTGTAGTGCATGTTAGCATGTGAATCAGGCTCACTGCTGTGACTCCATCCAACATCATTTTATTGTGCAGAGGAGTTGCATGTGTGGCTCTTTTCCCATCTTCCACAGACAGTGATCCACCTACTGCACTGTAATGTACCTTTGCTATATAGGTGGCATGAGTACACACTACACACACTTGACCTACTGTACGCCAGCATTCAGCAATCCTGCTGCAGAACACAACGCATGCTTCTCATGGTCATGGTCTGAGACACATCACCAGTGAGCTACCTGTTACATGCATGGACCATTGGGGCCTTGTTAGGTTCAACAAGGACATCAACTCCAGCATGTGGAACACCATCTACTACCTGTACTGTGTGCTCCTACCAGTCCTGGCCTCAAGACTAAATGACATGAGTGCTCAGCGGACATGATGAATGTAGCAATATCACATATCTTAAGTTGGAAATGTTTTTGTAATGAGACTTTTTTAATTTCTTAAATACATACTACACACGACAAAGGGGCCTAAATGAATTCAGCCAATCAACTTTACAAGTTAAGACTGGACAAGTATGCAATCAGTATTAAAAACATATTTACCACCCTCAGTTTGGATGCTATCATGCCCAGCCCATCAATGAACCACAATCAAGCATGTATAATGGTACATGATTCTTACACAACGCCCCATCGTTGGGCATGCACATTGACCATCAACTCCCATCCCCCAAGCCCGGCCGCTGGTGCAGTAGTGTGACATCTATGTGTTGCTAAATCACTACTGATGTGTGTCATGTACCAATGAGTCAGCGTACGCTCTATAGTGTAGTTCTCTATTTCCTCCTATGTTGCGGGTGCCTCTCACTGTGCTAGTCCCTCTCTATCCAAATGGAGCTACTCATGCATGTCCCACCCCCACTGAGGACTCAGACCTGCTATCCTCCTCCCTGTCTATTATCCTGAGTCCCCCCACCAGGGCCTCCCATGCACGTGTAGCTTCAGGCACTTTTTCTTATTGGGAGCTATGTGCCAGCTGCATTCTGTTGCAACTCTCACTCCCCGCCCATTTGAGTTTTGCTGCCTTCCACCTGACAAAGCTGGGGCCAGGGGTACTTTCAACGTGATGCATCTGGGAGATGCGGCACGTTGTAATGGGCTGCACCACATGTAGGCGTTCCTGTGCAGGGGGGGCCTTCCGCCACTGGGACACCTCCTAAAAGTAGCAGAGTTAAATGTTCAACTTTTCACTCAGTCACTTTTAGGCCCATGCTGCATCACACGCCTACACCTGCCTGAAGCAGGCATGAGGATTGACTCAGCATTAACTAGATAGGGCCCCCAGAGCATTGCTGGATCTGCGTTGCACTTGTAACGCTGTTCCAGCTATGCGTCACTTTTTCGACACAGATGCATCACGCATCTGTGCCGTTTTAGGCACCATGGTGCACCGCATTGTAAATGGCACCCATCCATGATGGTGGAGCTGTGGCACACTATGTCTTGCATATCCTTGCTGCTTAGCAGGAATGCACCAGTTATTGCACATGTGCCCCCTTGTATGTGATACAGTGACATTGATGTGGATAGATTTCTGTTTTGCATGTATGTGCTGTAGATGCAAGTGATATGTTGGATTACTACTTACCAACTAGGACTGCATTCCCATATCTTCCATCCTGGAAGCGCTGGTTGATGACTGACTGCTGGAAAATATACGAATCATGCACACTCCCTGGGAACTTTGCTATGACATTTGTGAACATTCCACGGTGGTCCTCTATTGCCTGCACATTCATTGAGTGCGTGTGCTTTCTGTTTCTATATATGTGTGCCCTGTCCGCTGGTGGCACAAATCGGATATGTGTGCAGTCTATTGCACCCAGTACTTGTGGGATTCCAGCTATGGCGTAGAAACCCTGCTTGACCAGGAGCTGTTCACGCACAGTATTGGGGAAGTGTAGTTCCTGGGGTATCAGGCTGATTATGCCATCCAACACATTTGGGAGGAATCTTGAAAAGGCTGCCTGTGAGACACCACCCACTCTGGATGTTGTGGGTTGAAAAGTCCCGGAGGCCAGGAAATGCAGCACAGCCAGTAGCTTTGTTTGTGGGGGGATATTGGTTATCCGCTGGGTTGGTGGTGTGAGCCTGTGGGCTATGTGGTTCAGTATGTAGTCAATGGATGTCCGTTTGAGCCTGTAGTGGGCTATGATTTCCTGTGGTTGTAGGTCTCCAAGGACAAGTCGGTTGCGCATTGTCCGCTGTCGTCTTTGGCGCTGCCTTGCTGTAGGTCCGGGAGGCGGTAGGGGTGGAGGTGGTGGGGGTGGTGGCGGTGGTGGCGGTGGGGGCTGTGGCCACTGTGGGACTCCGAGCTGTATGATTACTACCTCCATGCCGTCTGCAGGTCCTCAGCTTTGTGGTGGGGCTGGGCTGGGCTAGTTCTCCTTTTCTATGGTCTTTTTATCTCCAGTTTTGCATTTTTAGTACTGCTTTTAGCAGTTCTTATTTATCTCCAGCTAAGGGGCTTTAGCGTGATTTTTTTTGTCGCTAAGCATGTCTAGGCGATAGTTGATAATAGTGCGCTAGCGTGTTAGCGACTTTTTTGGTGGAATTTAGCGAGGGTACGCCTACCTCGCATACCATTAGCGATATTTATCGCTTCCGCGTATAGCGATATTTTTTTCCGTTGCTAACGCATGGGAACTGTCGCTAACAGTAGTTAGCGGCAGCTTGGTAATAGTGTGTTATTCTTATCGCCGCTTTAGCGGGGATTTTCCCCGCTAAAACGGCGATAGAGCCCTTGATAATATGCCCCCATGTTCTTAAAGAAACACTGGATATACTGCACGAACACCTGTTTTTGCAGCAGATTCAATTATTTCTTTGCATTCGATTTCTTGTGTAAAAGAAATCAAATTTTTCTGTAGCATTTGATTTAGTGATGACTCTTGAAGTTCATTTGGAAATTGGAATGGTTTAGCACATTTGGCCATTTCTAGGTGTTTGCATTTGAGTGCTGGATGCCAACTGCGGCTAGCCATTGCCATAAATTCCCTATAGCGAGCAATTTCACAATTGTATTGTTGTTTAGAAATAGTTTTTTGAACATGAATTGGTGTACTTTGTCCATTTGTACAACGGGGCATAAAATATATTCAATTTTTGCAAAACACACAGTACACTGGAATTGAAAAAATGCTGTGAATATTTTGTTGATGTCGCCGTAGTGGAAGTGCAAATACTACACTTTATTGATTTTGAAATATCTCAATTTCTCATACCAGCAGAGGGTAATAATTGAAGTGGTTGATCTAATTTCTTTATATACTTCACTGAAATAAACAGAATAATAATGTTATTTGAAAGCCAAACATTTATTGGCATGGCCGTCAACTTTAATATGCTGCTGAACATATGCAATATACATTTAAATACCACTAGACCATTTAGGGCCTGATGTAGGTGGCTAAATACTGGTCGGTAACGCCAAAATTGGTTGAATTTCTGCATTACCGACCGGTATTGAGCCATGTGCAATTTAGGTAACACCGAACGCCATCGCACATAAGGAATCGGTAAAAATGATGGAAACCAGTTACTGATTCCTTAATTTGCGATTAGCAGACACCTAAACCCCTAAATACTAAATCAGTAAATAAGAAGTCCTTAAATATTCGCAAAATCCGATGTACCAAAAATCGGTAATACTGAATTTTTGGTATTTAGGAGTCTCTAATTACCACTGACTCAAAGCAGGTGGTACTCCAGTGCACTGCATTTAAACAGCCCCAAAATGCAACAGTGTGAACACAATGGTGGCCCTCTACGTAATTGCAAGGCGGCTACGTTTGCTAGCAGCAGGACTGAGAATCTGGAGAGGGGAAGAGCGCGTGTACAGACTGCAAGTTACACTGTTCCAAATGACTGAAGCTGAAATCCATGAGAGGTACAGGCTACACCCCCAAACCATCCTAGACCTGATACGGGACCAGCACCCACTCTTGGAGCATCAGACACCAAGGGCTCACGCAATACCTACTCATGTACAGGTACTCTGTTGCCTGCACCTACTGGCATCTGGCAGTTAACAAGGAGTAATAGCTGTGGCAGGTGGAGTCTCACAGAGTTTCGTGTCGTGTTTTCTCCATAAATTCCTGGACGCCATGTTGCAAAGGATGCCACACTACATCCAATTCCCCAGCACACAGGCAGAACTGAAGAGGACCATGATGGACTTTTACTACAAGGCTTGGTTCCCCCACGTCATAGGTTGCATTGACGGGACACATATACCAATCTGCCCCCCTGCTGCAACTGAGTACATCTACCGCAATCGCAAATCCACACATTCTATAAATGTACAGGTCATATGTGATGCGTCTTCCATCATCACCAATATAGTTGCAAAATTCCCAGGGAGCACACATGAGTCATACATATTCAGGAACAGTGGGATTTATACCCGTCTCGTTGCGGGTGAATTTGGAGAAGGCTACCTGCTAGGTAAATACATGTGACACTCCCTGAAGTATACACCTGTTGCTACCATTGTTGACTTTGAATAACTTACTTTCTTCTCACACTCAGGTGACAGCGCCTATGTGGTGCGTTCTTTCAGCCTGACTCTGTTCCTGTACCCATCCACCCCAAGTGAAAGGCGATATAACTTTGCACATAGATCGACGCGCAATGTTGTTGAGCGAACATTTGGACTCCTCAAAAGCTGGTTCCCCAGCCTCCACAAAATTGGAGGCAGTCGGCAGTACCGGCCCCTGGTCTGCTGCAAAATCATCACTGCATGTGCCATGCTGCATAACCTTGCCACTAAGAGGGGGACACCCGTTGAAATCAGTGAATCTGAAGAGGAGGATGAGAATGAGGAAGGAACACAGCCACAGCACAGCGCTGCAGGCGGAGCAGCTGCAGCAGATGGGAGACAGATACGGTCCAAAATCACCCAAAACTATTTCTGACTAAGTAATGAGACAAAGCCAGTGAAGGCATTTGTGTCAGGGTGTTTAATTGACCTTGCAACAGGCAATTGTACAGCACACCGTAACACCAATCATGGCCTCACAGTGCCTGACCAAGCACAACATGGCATAGTCATTCCCCCATGCAAAATCATTAGTCCAATCATTGTGTTCAATGGGTTACGTCACCCACCACACAATGGAATTTGAGGGCAGTGCTTATCTCCTGCGCCCACGCGCACCACTGCGGCATTCAGCAGGCCCACTGTCCTCACCAGTGCTGTGTCCTGTGGTAGTACCATGCCTCACACTGAGCCTCCTGTTCTCTGGCAAGGGGGGGTTATGGTGCTGCGACTGCTTGCCTTCTCTCTCTCATCCCCATCCCCTGTTCCGTTGGCAGCAATTTGGTTTGTCTGAAGCACCTCTGAGGCATTGGTGACTGTCACCAGGCCCTGAGTGACTTCACGGCTTCACTTTACCATTTCCAGTTGCATGGGCACTGATCGGCGACTGGGCACATGGGATGCATTGCACAGCCTGTTGACAGACTTGGTGTACCCTGCAATTTTCTGCCTGTCTTTGCGCCTTGCAGCATGGTTACTATCAATTCTTCCGCATAAAAGCCTCACTGCTTCCGACATTTCCTTCATGCTCTCTGCCACAGTATTGTTGAGGCAGTATATGACCTCCTTCATGTTGTTGACATTTCTGTTGTTTGCCACCATCTGACGTTGAATGGCCCTCATGTTCTTTCCCTGCAGGCCCTGCACTTTGAGCATCTGCCCCTCCAGACCAGAGCAGACACTGGATTCCTCAGCGTCAGGACTCTGTGCCCTTTGTCGCCGTCTACAGGCACCTGTGTTGGTTTCCTCCACGGGGGACTGTGTCACAGATGCCTGTGTGTCATCGCCCGGCGTGCTCTGTTGTACTTCCTGGCTGTCATCCTCTGTGGCATCTATCTCCTGGAGGCTAGCCACTGTATATCTCCTTGATCCTGGTGGTGGTGGAGATGGTGGTGTGGTGTCTGCAGGTGAGATGACTTCCTCCTCATTTGGGACTACCTCCATGGAAGTCTCGCCAGTCTCACTTTCTGCAGCCTGGGGCGATGTTCCGCCTGTGGCTACAGAATGTACCAATACTCACTTGTCTGCCAGCATTTATCTGCAAATAAATTTCATGACTGACAATCTAGTTGTCTGTCCTTGACAATATAAAAACAGAGAGAGAGAACTTGGTTAGAATACACTAACATTTCTCAATGAACCTTTAGTGGAAGAATTATTACTGTTTGAAATCATATATTGGTCTAGGAGAAAACATTAAGGTAGCCAAAAATATACATAAGGGCATAATATTCATGAATGCACAATAGGCATTATTGTATGTGATTCTTAGAAAGCTGAGTGCCTCATAAATGCTGCCAAATTCACAGACTTCAAATAGTAATCTAATCATGACTTTCTATGGAAGAAATATTGCAATTTAGTGAAAAAACATGAAGTGGTAGTTAAGGTGACAGTAATTCAAACACAGTTATTTTAGACTCACCTTTATGAATCTTATACAAGTCGTTTACTGTTGCATTTTTTGTGATTAATTTAGGTTCACCCAGTAATGGTGGTGTGGGGCCAGGGCAGTAAGGACAATGTTTTTCAATTGGAAATAAATTTTGTGGAATTCTTGGGTCTTCCATAGTCAATTTTCAGGAATGTCTTCTGGAATACGTTATTATTAGCATGTATGTACTCCACCATTTTCCTGACATGCTTTTTGTCTGGTGGGTACTCAGTCACTTCCACGAGTGCTGCTGGAGACCTTTCGAACTCTCAGTCACTGGAGATATCAAAACTGCCCTCTTTTAATATGTTCTTTTCTTCCTGTTCTAAAAGTTCATTTTCTAGCAATTCTGGACGTTCTTGAAATAGCCACCACATTGGAAGATATCAGTGAGTGCAAATCCATGATTTGTGGTTGCCCTTACATTGGCAGTGCCATTGTCCTGATTTTGTATCAAAAGTAACACGTGTCCTTAAGAAAAGACACCAGTAGTCCTGTTTGCCAGTATATACAGAAAAATATACAAATCTTCCTGAAAAACCATGGAGGATATTATCAACAATAGGCGAAAAATATCGCTAACGATATTTATCGCGACAAATTTTATCGCGATGCATCGCCTGGAAATATCGCCGCCGTAGCAAGGTATTATCAACACCCAGCATGGCGGCGATATTTCCCCGAAAATGCGATAAACACGTGCGGTAAAACTAGCGTGCCCACGCTAAGCCGCCGCACGCTAACGTGAAAAAAATCGTGTTGGGCCTATCAGCGATGATTATCGCTAAACCAATAGGCCCAAGGCTACCATATAACGCGTTAGCGGGACGAAAAAATGCTCGCTAAAGTGAAAATCGTTGCCAAACATGTAAAATGTACAAAATGATGGTGAGCAGCCAGGGACCAGTGCAGAGGGCACTACCAACACCCAGGAAGGCCAGGCAGAGAGCCAGGGAAGGGGCAAGAGGAAGAGGAACCCTAAGTTCACTCCAGATGAGAACCAGGTACTGGTTGAGGAAGTGACGCGACACCAGCAGGAACTCTTCGTGAGTTCCACAGTCACCATGGTGAGGAAAAGGGACATATGGCAGGAAATAATGACCAAGGTCAATGGCGTGGGGGAGCACAGGAGGACAGTGGATGAGTGTAAGAAGCGGTGGCACGACACAAAAAGCAAAACAAAAAAGAAACTGGGAGCAAACCTAAGGGCAGCAAGTCTGATGGGAGGCGGTGGACCAGCTCCACAGGAGGAGCTGGATGAGGTGGAGGAGATTGTAGCGAACGTCATCAGTGAGGAGAGTGTCATCAGAGCCAGAGGCCAGGATACTGCTGTACTGGAAGACACACAACAACACCAGGGTGAGTGTCAAATAGGAACAGGTGGAAGTGGGTGGATGGGCACAGTCGCATGCATGTACCATGCACGTGTACACAGTGCATACCCCCATGTAACGTACAACAAGTCCTGGAGAGCCAGGGTCATGCAGGCATAGGGACACATCACCAGGAGGATGAGGGCAGATGTCGAGCAGTTGCACATTTGGCACATAATGTCGTCAGTGGTAGACATGATTACTGGCAGTGTGGTGTGGACTCCAATGATGCAGTCCTGGGATGGGTAGTGGATGTTGTTGTCTACCAGGTGGTGGGCCAGTTGCATGTAGAACAATTCCCAGTGATCGGCCCTGGAAACAGGGGCAGGGAGAAAGGCTGGAAGCACCTCAGGTCCATGTGGCCTGGCTCTGGCAAGTTGAGGAGGGTGCAGAATAAGTTGTGTAGCAAGCTCCATGGAAATATTGCTGTAATGTAGTCAGCTCAGATAGCAGCATCTGCCATGTAACATATGTGGGGGCAGATTTATGTCAACTGGCGCATCCCCAGGGATGCGCCAGTTAACGTGCGCCACAGTGCGCCACAGCTCCGCCACCCATGGTGCGCCGCATTTATAATGTGGCGCACCATGGTGCAAAAACAGCACTGATGCGTGACGCATCAGTGCCGGAAATGTGGCGCATTGCTGGAGTTGCGCTGCAAGCGCAACGCAGCTCCAGCAAGGCTCGGGGGTACACCATCTGCACAATGCTGCATCAAGACCCACGCCTGCTTCAAGCAGGCGCAGGGTTCTGACGCAGCATTGCCCTGAAAGTGACTGAGTTAAATCTCATAGATTTCACTCAGCCACTTACAGGACGCGTTCCTGCGCAGGAACGGCCCCCCTGCGCAGGAACGGCTCCTTATGGCGCAGTGCCATACAACGTGACGCATCTCCTAGATGCGTCACGTTGTAAATAGGGTGCATTGTTTGCGTCGCAGTTGCATCAAATAAAGTGACGCAATTTCGGTGCAAAGAGGCGCAACGGCCTCATAAATCTGCCCTGTGGTGTGGGAATAGGTGTGACAGGGAGCGTGAGTGGATGGAGTACATAACCATGTGTATCTTCTAGCCGTTGACATTGGACCGGGAGGTCAGGTGGCATGCGCTGCTGGTGTACACAGGGGAGGTGGGCCCTGGCATAGGTTGGGTGGGTGTCGTGTTGAAGCTGTCATGGACATCAGCGAGCTAGCAGTAGAAGAAGATGGCTAGTGAGTTGCACAGTTCCACTCAGGGAGTCATGTTGTTGGTGTTGGAGCTGGAGCCTGAGAGTTCCCTGATGATGCAGAAGAGACCCTTGCTCCCGTGTGTGTTGTCATTCATTTAGGTTTACAAGGAGCAACCCTTGTCCAATCACAAGCGGTGGAGATGTATGTGTATGGCATCCCTGTGGTGTGCGTGGTTGTGTGGAGTGTATATGGTGACCAATAACCACTCATGTTTCTGCCATCCAACACAGGATACACACCAGCACATTGGTGAACATGGCAGCTGGCCTGCTGGTGTGGGTACAACAGGGTACCTTGAGTGGCAAAAGTGTGTTGTCACAGTTGTACCTACACTGCCTGAGGTGGGGGCTTGCAGCGTTGGAGTTGGTGGTGTTGTTGTGTTGCCTGTGGGTAAGGGTGGTGATTAGCTGGTCTACAGTCACTCTCCTCCAGCAGTGGTGAGTTACCTGTTGTGTGCGGTGGTCTGTGGACTGTACAGTGAATGGGGGAATGGATGCAGCACGGTACAGTCCTGTGGAAACAGGTGTTGTGTACGAAAGTAACGTAGGTGCCTGTGTAGAAGGTGGTGTCCAATGTGTGACCAGCGGCATGGGTGGAAGTGTGGGTGGGTGGGTGGGTGCACAAGCCCCATCCCTGTGAAGCTCCTGTGACAAGGTGCCTGCATTCACCACACCTGCTGCACTGCTTGGTCTCTGACCCCTCATAAACAAGATGCATGTGAAGTCACATAGAACGTCTACCTGTTTGGCAACCTCCACCACACACTAGCAGTATGAAACATCTTCTTGGCGTACACACTATAACGACCAGTACACTCAAGGGACCTTGTTGCGTCATGGTGTGCTGGCAAAGTGACAGGCACATGTGGGCTCAAATTTGGTCATATTGCTACCAAATGCACAAGTACGCCAGCAGCGTAGCAAAACTGTGGACTGTCATGCCAGTCAGTGCAATATAGCAGAACGCCAAATAGCTGGGGGCAGAGTACCAAGCAATAGCGATAATAATCGCTGAGCACCAAGGAGTGATTACCGATGAGATACCGTGATACTATCAAGGTTCATCTCAGAAGCCGTAAAAAGTCCAGCTAAATGCATGAATATGGCTGAGAAACCTGCGACATACATGCATTATTGTGACAATGCTCATAGCCATGTTATCCACCTTCCATTGGATTACATCGGAAAGAACAGCTTTTAGCAGGCGTAAGCTGTTGGAGATATTTGGCCTTAGCGCAAATATTTCCAAACTAAAATAATATGAGTCAGAGATGCTAGCAACTGTTTACAGTCGCTAACATGTTGGCACACCCACTTTGCATGTCATTAGCGAAATTATTGCACACATGCAAAGTGGGCCCCTAAATGCCTGCTATCGCCTACAAGCTGTTGCTAACTGGTGTTAGCGACAGCTTGGTAATAGGGTGACAAAATTATTGCTGCATGAGCGGGAAAAAGTACACCTAATGTGGCGACAATTCCCTTGGTAATATGCCCCCAGATTTTGCACATACACAATAAATCCCATGTTAGCTGTCAACCATGCAAGTCAACAGATACCACACCTAAAGTGTAGTGAACACTATACATGCATCCCAGTAACAGGTTGCATCCAAAGTCACACATACAGGGATCACACCACTGATGACCTCAGAAGCATAGAAGGTGTGAAGACCCACACTCTGCAACCTAACTGACACCAATGCAAGTATTAACCAATGCAAAAGTATTTATTGTATAAAAATAACCTATCTAAAACTACACTAAACACTAAAACTAACACTATATCTAAAATCCCTACACACATAATAAACTAAACTACACATGTTATGCTAACTAAACCCTACTACACAAACTACAAAAGGACATAAACCCCCCACCCAAAGAGAAAATAAACTTACCCCAACACTATCTTAACCTAACAATATCACACTACACCAAACTAACTATACCTAATCTAAAACTATTCTACATCTAAATCCTATTATACAACTATATACAAACACAAAACTGAGAACAAGGAGGGAAGGCAGAAGAGGGGTGTGGGCCAGAAGAAGTCCAGGACTACGGTACCCCAAGTTTTACGGCAATGTCATTCACCCGCCGGTTCAGCGCTACCAGTTCATTGCGCACATCCAGGAGCAAGCTGTTCTTCCTGGCCAGCTCTGTCAGAATTTCTTGTTGCTTGTCAGCCCTTGCCGGCGTTGTGGTGGGTGCCCCCGGATCCTGCCCTGGTGTGTACTGGCCAGCTCCCTGGCTGGGTGCAGCTTGAGTTGGCCCCTGGCTGCTGGTACCTGGAACGGCTGATGTGCTTGGTACCGGAACGGGTGAGACCACTGTGTCAGATTTTTTTCCACCGCCAGCCTTGCCACCAGCCTTGGATTTGGTAGATGATTCACTGTGTCCCACAGCCTCTGGCATCGCATGCCAGGTCCCATCCCGCCGAGCAGCAGCGTATCTCTGTGCCATGGACCTGAACCCCTTCTTGACCCTGCAGATGTGAAGCCACCGTTCCTTGGCCACATTGAATGCATGGGTCTCCTCTGCATTCATGTTGTATGAAAAAAATGGGAAATGTCAATCCCAAACCAATTACACTGGTTCATTTGCCTATCATCATATCATATGGCACAAATCACATACCACATGGGAGGCAACACACATGTCACATCCTGTAACGTGTCAAACTGACCTTTCCACTATACAGGCCCTGGAACGTGACATCACAGTACATGGCAGGTGTGATGTACTGGCAAATCAGATGCCAAATGAGAGAGTGATAACATGTCACCTTTGTGCATCCTGAGAGTGTGCAAGTATTCCAAACAACATTAGTAGTGTATCACTACCCCTCCATGGGCAGCCTAACCCTCATCTGACCCTGTGACACACTGCTGATACTGCTCTACGATGCACATGTGCAGACATGTGTGTCTATCTGTAAATGTGTACAGGTCATGTAGTCACTGACAAGACAGCCACTCTCTCATATGTTTGCCAGTGTGGCTATATGAATATGTCAATGGAAACTCTATGTAAGCTCAGCCTACATGCATGGGAATAAGACCGGGACACACCTACCAACAACAGGTGTCAAGAATATCAAGGAAGTTCACCTCAATATTGCTGCGTACATCGGCAGGAAACAGCATCAAAACACGCCATAAAGGCCTACACAATATGCACCTCAGAAATCCCATAGCTGTCCTGGTCATGGGGCAAGGATGTATCCTAAGTCCAATGCTGTCCAATCTATACTTTAGTCTGCTGGCCAACGTCGGGAAATAGTACGGCTCATCTAAGTGTATTGTATGCCGACAATAACCAGTAACTGAGTACGTGTGGGACGAACTACACTGACACATGTCTCTGTTGTACAAACAGCATGTTTAACATGCGTAACTAGAAGAGCGTCAACAAATTCTAACAAAACTGCAGTAAAACAGACCGCATTCCGTTTGGCAGCCCTGAGGTATCTTGGTCACATGAAAGGTGGCAGCTGGAACTGTGCTCCTCTCCCCCTTGCAAACATGTGATGTTAGACCTACGACAAACAAAATAACATGCCCTGTCCTGGCCAAAGGCCGTCAGCCAGGTAATTTCACCTGCTATGGGTTCATGTGTAAAATATGGAAGAACTCCAAATGCCATCCTATTGAAGCAAGGAACCCTTTGCTGCAGGGCCTGGCCATCGGCCACACCGATGACAGCAATACTCTGATATCATGACTACATGTAAAAATTAGTGGCAAACAGCAGACCCTGCAGAATCTGCCAGCCACACTGACTCACGACCAGTCGCCTAGAACCCCTTCCACGCCTACATAGTAAAAACACCACAGGCTCATCATGCGGCAAAAAACACCACAGGCTCATCATGCGGCAGAAAAGGAACTATGGGGCATATTACCAAGGGCATTATCGCTGCATTAGCGGGACTTTTTCCCGCTAATGCAGCGATAATTGTATTGCCCTAGTACCAAGCTGTCGCTAACACCAGTTACCGACAGCTTGTAGGCGATAGCGGGCATTTAGGGGCCCACTTTGCATGTCAGCGATAATCATCGCTAATGGCATGCAAAGTGGGCCTGCCAACATGTGACCGACTGAAAACAGTTGCTAACATCTCTAACTCCCATTAACAACTCTAGGACATATTTACGCTAAGCGCAAATATCTCCAAAAGCTAACGCCTGCTAAAAGCAGTTCTCAGCCATGTTATCCAATGGAAGGTGGATAACATGGCTAAGAAGAGCATTGTCACGATAATGCATGAATATTGCTGATTTTTCTGCGATATTCATGCATTTCGCAGGAATTTTACCGCTTTTGAGATAAACCTTGATAATATCAAGGTATCTCAGCGGTAAAAATCCTCTATGCTCGGCGATATTTTTTCCCCCCTAACCAAGCAATAGCGATAATTATCGCTATCACTTGGTAATATGCCCCTATAAGATTCTGAGTTGCATGCATGACACCCAGTCTAGCCCAGGACCTAAAGGCCTCATAAAGGAGAAGACCTGGAACGGGCAAAATAGACCACTCAGATCATGCGACAAAACATTCATGACCCAGTCTTGTGTCAGTCCCTCTCAACATGGCTACGCTAGGTCATTTATCTTGCCCCTTGGCGGTGTAATGAACTGCCCCCTCACCCATTATCCATCTATCAACACACACTCTCCTGTGAACGTTGGTAAAATTGCCTGTTCCCAATATGTGGTGCAACATTGCCTTGAACCTCTATGGCACAGTTTCATCTGAATGACACTGCAAAAGGACCTTCAAACCTTGTGTGGATGAGATGTGATCTATTCATACCTTACACATGACATTGACTTAACCGGGCATGATATGGGTGTGTTCCAGGGCATATAAGTAAATCTCAATGTCCGCTTCAGAGGCAGTGTACTGCAGATGAAGCGTGTATACATCTTTGTGCTGGTCTTGATAATATGTAGCCATGTGTGAAACTCCTGTAGCGTAATGCCTGCATGATCCCTGAATCATTGGCTATTTAGCTATAATCTGTGCTGGATGTCATGCACAGGCAATCAGAGCAGTTGCATCGTCCATTCATGGACAATGTCACAATTTAGATAGATATGCGTCTAACCACACTCTCATACATATTGTCTGAATAATGACACAACAATACTCAGAACCTTGTGGCCCAGTGACATGCGGAACACACCAGCATTGCCAAACTACCGTGTGTTGCGTTTCTCAATGACATCCATTACATCACACATGCCAATGTACTTCACAATTACTCACCAGTGGCTCTTGGGTCCTTGAAACGGTCCATGTCACCCTGCGTGATGGGTCGCCGGCCATCTGTGAGTGAACCAAATTAAATATGTGTCATAGTATGGCATCCAGACACGTCACAGAAACATGATGAACATGAGGAACTACTTTTCAGTCACAAGAAATGCTACTTCACTTAGTAGGGGATTCACACATAGTACTAATGACTCTGTGCACAATGATTGGCATGCACACATGGGCTTGCTAATGCAGTGGTGGCCAAACATAACATAACCACTGTCACACATGCACATGACAGTTGGGTCATGCAATTCCTAAGCACCATGTCCACACAGGCATCATGTGTACGTTGTACTCCGTATGATGGTAAGTATGCATTTAGTAAGAGGCTGACACACAATCCTTTGGGATGTCAAACACTCTTGAGCTGTAAAACACAAAAGTGAATGACTGTAACCTGAAACTTGTAACTCTGTCACTTCATAGAGGTGTTCCTGTGTATGAATGCCCTCCACTGCGGCAGAATGCACCCTAAAGGTGCATAGCTGTAGAAAGTGAAGATTCTCCAAGAATAGTGATATTGTACATACCCTGCACCATGGCGCAACTTTTGCGTTGCTACTCAGTCACATAAGTAATGCAACAGCGCTGCCAAATTACCCCAAGAGGCATGTCAATCTGCTAAAATGTGCTGGGAAGTGGGAGTCCAAATCAATCTTAACTGAAGCAAATCATGTGCAAATTACATAGGGACAGGTGTATAAACATTCCCTTTTGCGATTAGTAAATAGCGATTTATTAGGATTCGCTAAATAGAAATTGCAAAATAGTAAGTATGTCGGAAATCGCTTATTGCTTGCGAACCATCAACATTCCCAAATAGCGATTAGCAATTTGCAGATCTCAATCTTCCCATTCATTTCTGTGTGCCAGGAGGCCCATAGGAATAAATGGGGAAGTTTGCAATTACCAAATTGCTAATTGCAAATAGACATTGTTTTAAATGGTGCAGGGGTGTCACAAGAACACCCTGCAGTACCCATGAAAAATGACATGTGTGCACATAAGGCGCACAGACATGCTGCAAGAGCATGTATGAGCGTCACATGGAAGCTATTGATGATTTAAAGACAAACAGAGCACATTAATAAAATAGCGCTACTTACCACCAACTAGACGAAGGTGGTAATTTGCGAATCCTAAATGGCAATTTTGAATGTAAATTGCCCTGATACATAGCATGTAAGGAATTGCTAAAGTAGCTATTCCTCAAATGTAATAGCAAATTAAGCAAAGGCAAATTTTGCCTTTCCTAACTTTGCACAAATAATGTCACATAAATGCCATTTACCAAATAAAGGGTTTGCTGACGCCGCAAATCAGCTAATGTCTGCATTACAAAACTATTTTTGCCATGATACATATGGCCCATAGGGAAATGACATTGTCATCAAGACCTTGTCACAGTATCACAGTAACGAGTCAGCATGTACATCCCATGCACACATGTCACACACGTAACGCACTTATATTACATTTGAACATTAAAGTGAAACTATGGGTGTAGGACTTACCACCCTGTAAGCCTGGCAGCACTCCGGTGTAATCCAGGAGGTCGGCCTCCCGCGCAGTCATGTCCTGCCAGCGGTGCTTCCACTGGTGCACAGAGCGTGCTTTCTTGAAGTAGTGCTCCATTTGGAGCCTCACAAGCTCCCAGCGCACATTGCGTCCCCCGACAGCATACCCCAGCAGGATCCGCCCCCCCGCCTCCAACATATTTGGAAGATAACATTTTATCAACCACAAAAACCCCCCCAATGCCTCCTCACTCATACTCCCCGACCACCCAACAGCGGGCATCTCCCTGACCCCCTTAACCCTATTAAAACTAATAAATAATAACCCACTTAACAAACTCTCTATTAATATATACAAACTAACCCCTGAATTAACTCTTAAAAACTGAGGACACCAGACACACAAACTGTGTACAATACAACTAACACAACAAACAGACACTGCAGACAAACCAGAGGACAGTAGACACACACACTGTATAAAACACAACAAAAACTACAAACACACACTTTAGGCAAGACAGAGCACGCAGCAACACTCTCCAAATCCAACTTTCAACACACCAACCACCATAAACCTCCTACACCCAGCCTATGCACCAGCAATTGCAGAAAAGAGAAAGTGAAAGTAGAAACCACACCCATGTGACAGGAAGCAGTAATACACCACTTCCTGTGTTTGCTGCTAAAAAGTCCGACTTAGCGACAAAATAATAGGTGTTAGCGACGAAAATCGTCTCATTAAACGTCGCTATGGTAGTCATATACAAAATCGATCGAAATGCGACCCGTTTTTTGTATTTGCGACGAAAATTTACTCGCTAACCATTGCTAAGCAACATAATTAATATTAATTATACATAAATGATTTACATTATGGATTTCTATATATAAATTGAAATAAATACCAGAAAAATTAAAAAAAATTATGAGTATATTTTTCATCCCACTAAATCTTCTAATTATTTGGATAGAGAGGTGTGAACACAAATTACAAGTTAATCTTAACATAAAATTAGGTCAACACAAGAGACAGGGGTCAGGGAACGTGATCATGCACAGATTACCTACTGGAATAATATCTACTATCAATGGTACAATGCTGTTTCATCATGGTTCTGTAGCAAAGTATGGAAGGACGTCCAAATGGACAATTCCAAATGCATTTACATAGACGTTACTGGTCAAAGTCTTTGTTGTGCCTCTACATCTCATGCATAGCGTGGAAAGATGACATTACATCATGCAGACGTAGAAGGCAACACACAATAGGAGGGATCCAAACACCACAAACCATACATCATGGTGCAGATTTACAAGTTCCTTGCACCCCTGAATGTCAGCATTAGCGTTACATTATGTGCGGCTGCTGTTGCACAATCCATGTGCAGCATATGTGGTGCAAAGGATGCCCAATGCTGTGGCATATCCCCAAGGTCTTGCCACGTGAAGAGAGGTGTACCGGCAATAAGGGCTGCCACCGGGTGTGGCACAAATGCACAGGAGGTAGTGTACTGGCGTTGCTACGCGTCATACCATTGGCTGATGTAATTCTGAATGATACCAGCCACTCACTCCTGGACCAATGCTCCGTCCTATCCCTGCACTTGCTTTCAGCATGCGTGATACTTCATGCAGGGCGGTAGTGGGGTCACATGAAGCGTTCATTGATATCCGTGTGCGAATGTACATGTCTAGTGCCTCTGGTGGCGCAGGCTGGCACAGGTCTAGTGTGTGATAGCAGCCTATGCCTTATGTATATCCCATGGTTGCTTCGTTTGCCCTGGGCTCTTACTGCCTTTGTACTTCCTGAGGATGTTGATGTACCGGTCACACTGTGTCATGGTCGTGTGTAATGTCACATGTGTGCGATGCCACCAATTGCACACGATTTGTGGATCCTGCTGCAGGTCGGACTGGCTTGGGCCTCCCATGTGGGGAGGCATGGAGTTTGGTCGGGGTGGGTCTGACTCACTACATTGTGTTTGGCAGTGGGGCCTTGCTGCCAGGCCTGGACTGACCATTGCGGGCCCTGGGCAATCCCCCGGTGCGCCGCAAGGGTAGGTGCCCGCTTTTGGGCCCTTGGGGTCCCTTTTACCTACAGGGCTGTTTGTGCAGCATAGCTGCAAGCTCCTCCCTGTAACCAAGTTGGACGGAAACCGGACCTGGCAAGGAGCTCTGTTGCACACCCACCCTCCCCAGGGGGGACAGCCGAGCACTTTGCCGGGGCGGGTTTTGGTTCCCTGTCCGGCCCCGCTTGCTGTAGCTTGCCGGAGATCCCTTGTTGTTTCACATCAGTCTCGGGGTGTCAGCTCTGCTTGTGGGGTGGCTGTGGTGTGTGTGGACCACTTTGCATTGGCCTGTCCTCCTACTATGGGTGACTTTGTACCTGGGTATGGTTGCCCTTGGACCCTCTGGTTCCATGCCAGTCATGTGGACATTTTACCAGGAGTGCTGTCCAACACGGGGTGTGTCCGCATTGGTATCCGGGGTGTGTTTAGGATTACGTGGTGTTTTGCTTCAACTAGGGTCGGGCCCTGTCCACCCTGCAAGCTTTGTGTGTGGCCGGATGGCCCTTTGGCGGTTTGTGGGTTGAGCATGTGAGCCCTTTGTTGGCCAGATGGACCTTGAGTTGAATCTTCCTGGATCAGGTATTTTAATTCCTTTGCACATTGTCACAGTATTTGTTTCTAATATTGTTGTGTTGTGTACCTCTTACTGATGTATGTGTGCAGGTGCTCAGTTTAGCGTTTGTGCACACTCTGGAGGTGTGCCTCCTTCATGCTGTGCCTTTGTTGTTGGGTGGTTATCCCTTTTGGTTCCCTTTGGCCTGGCTGGTCATTATCTGTGGTCTTCTGTGCCTACTCTCCATCAGTGGCAGTGTTGGCTGTAGGGCCTGTGTTTGGCCTTGTGGTGTGTGTCATGGGCCGTTAGGAGGTTGCTTGCGTTGGGTGTGGCAGATCATTGTGCTTGCTTCTGGAGGACATCCCAGGCCATGTTGTGCATGGATGGCGTTGGGTGTTCTCACCACACTCTAATGTCATGTGGACATAGGGTGATGTGTGGGACCGTGTTTTCTGCCTTTGGGTACGCAGTGTTGGTTAATACTTGGGTTACTTGCTGCTTCTGCTGCTTCAGTCTGTTTTGCTACAGTGTGAATCCAAATCTTGTTTAGCAATCTGCACAATAGTTAGAACTGGTCCTTGGAGGGCTATGACTCTGAGTGATGTTCATTTCCATAGAGTCACCCGACAATACTACTCCCCCACCTGCATATGTCAACACCCTGCACATACTAGCACTTGCACCTGCACATGGCTGACTTGCACCTGCATGAACACTCCAGCAATGCCACACATTTACGGCATAGATGGCTCTCACAGATACTGTCATTTTAGTGCCCAGGCTGCACAACACATAATACGCATCACATCCATGCTGGCTGTGGCGTTCTGCACTATTACTGTGGCATCCCTGCAGACATGCATGGAGCCAACAGGTATTGGAATACTGCACCTTTTTGTCGGACACTGAGGTCCATTGGAGACATGTAGTACGCCATAACTTAATGCTGGCAACCCTGGCATGGCCATTGTGGCTAGCTGGACACATAGCTACTCCCCATTGGAATACAGATTTTAGAATGGGTGGTAGTTTTGCAGTAAGTCTTTATTACACCAGGACATGTATGAGCCTTTCATTACTCAGTCCACACTAAGGATGTGGCTGGTGCGTCCAGATAGGTATATTTCATCCAAATGCCAAACAGCATGAACCTAAAGCAGGACTGAGATGAGCCACACACTAAGGGGGAGGTGATGTCAGTCACAGTGATGTGTGGAATGTTGTGCATATGAGATGAGGTCACACAAGGACTGCCAGATAGCCAGTGTAAATATGCATCACAGTCCCAATAGTCTCACATAGTGTCAAGATACACTCCACACTCATTAGGCTATTTCCTAGTGCTAAGGCAGAGCCATTTTGGTATGTCCCATTTAAGATAGGGCACTGTGAGACGACCATGTACCACTGCTACTTCTCACCTGCAATCTCCTCAGATGATTCCCCATTTGTCAAACAGAGGTCCTTTCCTGTAAACAAGTATGATCAGACAATGTCATGCTGTATCAAGGTGTAATGTTCAAATGCATGATTGATTGTGACAAACAGTGATGTAATTCATATCCCATGTCACATTGCAGAGGGCGAGACAGCACCTCCTGAAGAGCAACCTGGACAGGCACTCACTGATGACCCGGATGTCTACGCTACACTCAACATTGAGGACATCGAACTCCTACTCAATGACATTGCCTCCCCAGCCTCCAGTGCAGGGCAACCCAGTAGCCCTCGGCAGAGCCCTCCCCCTGCTCACACCAACGAGCAGCAGGCATCCACCACCCCAGCCACTTCCCTGGGGCCAGATCCAACGGCACGTGCATTCCAACAGCGGATCATAGGGCTCCAGGAACGGTTGGGGGATAGGGTGGACGAGGGCTTCAAGCTCGTGGCAGCCGAGCTCGCAGGCATCCGTGGGTGCCTTACTGACACCCAGGGCCCATTCCATGCTCTCCACCAGTCCATGGCTGACATTGCTGGAGTCATGATACAGCGGCAACATGCTTTGTCTGCTCAGGATGGCTCCAGCAATGTCGTCAAGGGACTTGAGAACATCAGGATGATCCTGGAGAGCATGGTGCGGATGCAGGCCCAACATCTGGCTGCCAGGGCTGAACACATGCGCCAGGTTACTTGGATTTTCACCGCCCTGCACCTTCTTGTCACCTCCTTGCTGCCACAGGGTTTGGTGCAGATGGATGCTGCTGCAGCCTCCACATCCTCAGCTCCAACACCAGCAGTGTCAGTGCCTCACATGGCTGCTGCCACAACACCCACTGACACCTGTGAGGCACATGACACCGATGATGATGGAGATGAGGATGACTGCGAAATTGTGCTGAGGAGGAAGCGTTAGTATCCCTCTGTACCAATGCCCCAGTTTCTTTTGTTTTGCTGGACTCTGAATCGTGCCACCCATGAACTTCTTACACTCACTTTCACTGTCCCCCGGAACATCCTTGGACCCCCATGGACTGCCATATGAACCCATTCCTTGCCACCTCAACCAGCCTATGGAGTGAACTATGCCTCTTCCCTTGGACCTGTTAACATCTATTGTCTCTGTCTGGCCATCCAACGGGCACCCTCTGCACTAGCCCTATATGCTCACCAGTTGTATATAGTGTAAATAAATTATTATTTTCCCTTTGATATGTGTATTGGTCAAATGTTGCAAAGGTAATAACTTACTTTTTAGGGTCCGGAGACTGATACCTTAGGGATGTACGACAATGTGAATACGAGCATTGTACATGTTGATACTGATCCAGAGATGGTGTAGAATAATGTAGATATGTGCAAACATGTGGTCGCACCATTGCACCAATGCAATGCTATGACATTGTCACAATGTGAATGGTCCATCAGGCAAGGTCTTCAATTGGTACATGCCAGTGAGCATTAATGTGCTAAATGTGATAGGAGAAGGCCCCCATGTCCATGTTTGGTTGCAGCAGGGCAGGCACTACTGTCCTCATGTCTAGTAGGCCATGCACTGATACATACCACTGGTTGACCTCTATATTGGCATCATACATTCAAAAGGGTACACATAGTCTGAATAAATATTAGTGGCACTACTGCATTCACTGAGTATTCCCTGCCCTCACACTGTTATGTGTGTAGTATGTGAATCATGAGTCTCTGGCCCTGAGGTGCAATGAGCATGCCTTTCATCAACATCAGATTTGGAGAAGGGCTGCAGCAGGTGTGTAGTTGGGCCACAACTTACCAACATGGCCAGCAGCTCTGCATCCTACATGTGTAGGTACAAGTTGGAAGGTAGCTCCGGGCAGCCCCAAGCACGTCTGTACTATTTGTACACTTAGCCACCACACATGCCTCGTCATGTTGGCAGTTGTCCACAAGTGGTCCATGAGTGATGATAGCCTCCTCTTACATGTGCTACTCCCCCATGGTGGACACGTGACATAGGCCCATCACTTTCTGTAGACTTCACTGTGTGTGCACCTGCATGTGTCATGTCAGATGTAGATGTTACGATGTCACGTCATTGTAGAATAGGTATAAGAGATGTGTCTAGGTGGTATCTATGAATGACCCAGGGGTGAGTGTGTATCCACATTTACTTGTCTGTCCAGCTGTAGGAGGTGTCTTCACCCAGCCATGTAAAATATCTTGGATGTTGGTGTTATGCTTGTCTTGGTGATGGTAATGGTCCATCCGTTCTACAAAGTCTCTGCTCAGCATAGTGATGTTTGGCCTTGTGGATCTGTAGGTGGGAGTAGTTTCCAGGCTGATGTCTTGTGACAGACATACTGATGTTGTACCCACATTAGACGGCACATCAACTTGTTACTCAAATTTGTCCCTTTCCTTTTAAGGTGGTCTAAATTATAGGCCCTTTCCCCGGTCCAAATGGCTCCACTTGTCACCGCCCATAGCAACATTTCGTGCCATTACATGCCCTATTTGCTCCTCTAATACATTCCACACATACATCTTTGAGGCATTGTTCAGGAGCCTCATTGCCAGTATGGCCATCTGTGCAGATATGTACTTGACATTATACGTCAACAATGGGCTTGGAAATATACAGGATATGTATCTCATACGGGCCCTGGTTATTTATACGCCACTTCTTGTGCATGCTTCTATGGAAATGAACATTGTCTGGTAATCAGGAACATTGTACACATCTTAAGGGTCAGTTTACTGCTGCTACGACTGACATGGTCTGGAGATGTGTCTGGATTATTGGCACCAATGTGTATTGGGATGTTGCTATGACTATTGGCATCATGCACACCATTTCACACTCTCCTGATTAGTGTGATTCACACAACATGGCCAATCCATGATACATGGATTGTGGAAATTGAGTCAGTATAGGAATTTCATCCTCATCACAATCAGCACCCTACTCAGCTAGTATTGCACCATATGACACAACCATTTGACATGATGTAGCCTACATAGTACCTTGCCAAGTAGAGTTTCATACATTTGACATGGTGCAGGGCATAACTGTACTGCGTACACATTCCCACCCTCCATTGATAATGGCCTCATCTGACCACTCATTGGGACACGTAACTGTTTGATGGGTACAGTGCCCATGGCAGACAGTAACACATTAAGACGTTATTTTTGTGGCAATTTTATTTCAAAGACAACACGTGACTGACTCAAGCAAAATAATTGTTGATGATGCGGTTCCTCCGTGCAAGTCCAGCAGCATTTGGTGTGGGGTGTACAGCACCAGCCTCATCTTCGTCCTCATCTTCATCGGGTGGTTCGGGCACTTGGATCCATGGTGCTTTGGTACGGACACACATATGTTGTGCAACACACAACATGCCAAGATAATTTTGTTCACCAATTCGGGACTGTACAGCAGGCTGCCACCTGTGATATCCAAGCACCGGAACCTGGACTTCAAGACACCAAATGTCCGCTCTACAATGGACCTTGTGCGTATCTGTGCCGCATTGTACTGTCTCTGGGCAGGGGTGGTGGGGTGACGTACTGGTGTCATCATCCATGGTCCCAGTGCATATCCTTGGTCCCTGTGACATACAAGGGAAAGCGGAATTAGTCATTGGTTGTGCTGGATGTGTTATTGATGAGCATGGATTAGTGTGTTGGGATGGATGTCATGTTGTATTTCAAGGTGACCATGTGTTTAAGCAGAAGGCTGTAGTGCATGTTAGCATGTGAATCAGGCTCACTGCTGTGACTCCATCCAACATCATTTTATTGTGCAGAGGAGATGCATGTGTGGCTCTTTTCCCATCTTCCACAGACAGTGATCAACCTACTGCACTGTAATGTACCTTTGATATATAGGTGGCATGAGTACACACTACACACACTTGACCTACTGTACGCCAGCATTCAGCAATCCTGCTGCAGAACACAACGCATGCTTCTCATGGTCATGGTCTGAGACTCATCACCAGTGAGCTACCTGTTACATGCATGGACCATTGGGGCCTTGTTAGGTTCAACAAGGACATCAACTCCAGCATGTGGAACACCATCCACTACCTGTACTGTGTGCTCCTACCAGTCCTGGCCTCAAGACTAAATGACATGAGTGCTCAGCGGACATGATGAATGTAGCAATATCACATATCTTAAGTTGGAAATGTTTTTGTAATGAGACTTTTTTAATTTCTTAAATACATACTACACACGACAAAGGGGCCTAAATGAATTCAGCCAATCAACTTTACAAGTTAAGACTGGACAAGTATGCAAACAGTATTAAAAGCATATTTACCACCCTCAGTTTGGATGCTATCATGCCCAGCCCATCAATGAACCACAATCAAGCATGTATAATGGTACATGATTCTTACACAACGCCCCATCGTTGGGCATGCACATTGACCATCAACTCCCATCCCCCAAGCCCGGCCGCTGGTGCAGTAGTGTGACATCTATGTGTTGCTAAATCACTACTGATGTGTGTCATGTACCAATGAGTCAGCGTACGCTCTATAGTGTAGTTCTCTATTTCCTCCTATGTTGCGGGTGCCTCTCACTGTGCTAGTCCCTCTCTATCCAAATGGAGCTACTCATGCATGTCCCACCCTCACTGAGGACTCAGACCTGCTATCCTCCTCCCTGTCTATTATCCTGAGTCCCCCCACCAGGGCCTCTCATGCACGTGTAGCTTCAGGCACTTTTTCTTATTGGGAGCTATGTGCCAGCTGCATTCTGTTGCAACTCTCACTCCCCGCCCATTTGAGTTTTGCTGCCTTCCACCTGACAAAGCTGGGGCCAGGGGTACTTTCAACGTGATGCATCTGGGAGATGCGGCACGTTGTAATGGGCTTCACCACATGTAGGCGTTCCTGTGCAGGGGGGGCCTTCCGCCACTGGGACACCTCCTAAAAGTAGCAGAGTTAAATGTTCAACTTTTCACTCAGTCACTTTTAGGCCCATGCTGCATCACACGCCTACACCTGCCTGAAGCAGGCATGAGGATTGACTCAGCATTAACTAGATAGGGCCCCCAGAGCATTGCTGGATCTGCGTTGCACTTGTAACGCTGTTCCAGCTATGCGTCACTTTTCCGACACAGATGCATCACGCATCTGTGCCGTTTTGGCACCATGGTGCACCGCATTGTAAATGGCACCCATCCATGATGGTGGAGCTGTGGCACACTATGTCTTGCATATCCTTGCTGCTTAGCAGGAATGCACCAGTTATTGCACATGTGCCCCCTTGTATGTGATACAGTGACATTGATGTGGATAGATTTCTGTTTTGCATGTATGTGCTGTAGATGCAAGTGATATGTTGGATTACTACTTACCAACTAGGACTGCATTCCCATGTCTTCCATCCTGGAAGCGCTGGTTGATGACTGACTGCTGGAAAATATACGAATCATGCACACTCCCTGGGAACTTTGCTATGACATTTGTGAACATTCCACGGTGGTCCACTATTGCCTGCACATTCATTGAGTGCGTGTGCTTTCTGTTTCTATATATGTGTGCCCTGTCCGATGGTGGCACAAATCGGATATGTGTGCAGTCTATTGCACCCAGTACTTGTGGGATTCCAGCTATGGCGTAGAAACCCTGCTTGACCAGGAGCTGTTCACGCACAGTATTGGGGAAGTGTAGTTCCTGGGGTATCAGGCTGATTATGCCATCCAACACATTTGGGAGGAATCTTGAAAAGGCTGCCTGTGAGACACCACCCACTCTGGATGTTGTGGGTTGAAAAGTCCCGGAGGCCAGGAAATGCAGCACAGCCAGTAGCTTTGTTTGTGGGGGGATATTGGTTATCCGCTGGGTTGGTGGTGTGAGCCTGTGGGCTATGTGGTTCAGTATGTAGTCAATGGATGTCCGTTTGAGCCTGTAGTGGGCTATGATTTCCTGTGGTTGTAGGTCTCCAAGGACAAGTCGGTTGCGCATTGTCCGCCGTCGTCTTTGGCGCTGCCTTGCTGGAGGTCCGGGAGGCGGTGGGGGTGGAGGCGGTGGGGGCGGTGGCGGTGGTGGCGGTGGGGGCTGTGGCCACTGTGGGACTCCGAGCTGTATGATTACTACCTCCATGCCGTCTGCAGGTCCTCAGCTTTGTGGTGGGGCTGGGCTGGGCTAGTTCTCCTTTTCTATGGTCTTTCTATCTCCAGTTTTGCATTTTTAGTACTGCTTTTAGCAGTTCTTATTTATCTCCAGCTAAGGGGCTTTAGCGGGATTTTTTTTGTCGCTAAGCATGTCTAGGCGATAGTTGATAATAGTGCGCTAGCGTGTTAGCGACTTTTTTGGTGGAATTTAGCGAGGGTACGCCTACCTCGCATATCATTAGCGATATTTATCGCTTCCGCGTATAGCGATATTTTTTTTCGTTGCTAACGCATGGGAACTGTCGCTAACAGTAGTTAGCGGCAGCTTGGTAATAGTGCGTTATTCTTATCGCCGCTTTAGCGGGGATTTTCCCCGCTAAAACGGCGATAGAGCCCTTGATAATATGCCCCCATGTTCTTAAAGAAACACTGGATATACTGCACGAACACCTGTTTTTGCAGCAGATTCAATTATTTCTTTGCATTCGATTTCTTGTGTAAAAGAAATCAAATTTTTCTGTAGCATTTGATTTAGTGATGACTCTTGAAGTTCATTTGGAAATTGGAATGGTTTAGCACATTTGGCCGTTTCTAGGTGTTTGCATTTGGGTGCTGGATGCCAACTACAGCTAGCCATTGCCATAAATTCCCTACAGCGAGCAATTTCACAATTGTATTGTTGTTTAGAAATAGTTTTTTGAACATGAATTGGTGTACTTTGTCCATTTTTACAACGGGGCATAAAATATATTCAATTTTTGCAATCCACACAGTACACTGGAATTGAAAAAATGCTGTGAATATTTTGTTGATGTCGCCGTAGTGGAAGTGCAAATTCTACACTTTATTGATTTTGAAAAATCTCAATTTCTCACACCAGCAGAGGGTAATAATTGAAGTGGTTGATCTAATTTCTTTATATACTTCACTGAAATAAACAGAATAATAATGTTATTTGAAAGCCAAACATTTATTGGCATGGCCGTCAACTTTAATATGCTGCTGAACATATGCAATATACATTTAAATACCACTAGACCATTTAGGGCCTGATGTAGGTGGCTAAATACTGGTCGGTAACGCCAAAATTGGTTGAATTTCTGCATTACCGACCGGTATTTAGCCATGTGCAATTTAGGTAACACCGAACGCCATCGCAAATAAGGAATCGGTAAAAATGATGGAAACCAGTTACTAATTCCTTAATTTGCGATTAGCAGACACCTAAACCCCTAAATACTAAATCGGTAAATAAGAAGTTCTTAAATAATCGCAAATCAGATGTACCAAAAATCGGCAATACTGAATTTTTGGTATTTAGGAGTCTCTAATTACCACTGACTCAAAGCAGGTGGTACACAGGTGCACTGCATTTAAACAGCCCCAAAATGCAACAGTGTGAACACAATGGTGGCCCTCTACGTAATTGCAAGGCCGCTACGTTTGCTAGCAGTAGGACTGAGAATCTGGAGAGGGGAAGAGCGCGTGTACAGACTGCGAGTTACACTGTACCAAATGACTGAAGCTGAAATCCATGAGAGGTACAGGCTACACCCCCAAACCATCCTAGACCTGATACAGGACCTGCACCCACTCTTGGAGCATCAGACACCAAGGGCTCACGCAATACCTACTCATGTACAGGTACTCTGTTGCCTGCACCTCCTGGCATCTGGCAGTTAACAAGGAGTAATAGCTGTGGCAGGTGGAGTCTCACAGAGTTGCCTGTCGTGTTTTCTCCAGAAATTCCTGGACGCCATGTTGCAAAGGATGCCACACTACATCCAATTCCCCAGCACACAGGCAGAACTGAAGAGGACCATGATGGACTTTTACTACAAGGCCTGGTTCCCCCACGTCATAGGTTGCATTGACGGGACACATATACCAATCTGCCCCCCTGCTGCAACTGAGTACATCTACCCTAATCGCAAATCCACACATTCTATAAATTTATTTATTTTTTTATTTTTTTATTTTAGAGGCTTTTATAACGCGCTCTGCTACTAAATAGTATAGTATCCTGGCGCGAAGAGAAAAAAGAAGGGGACAGATCACAGTAGATGCAAGGGAGGAGCAGCCTTTAGGCATTGGTGTTGAAGAGGTAGGTTTTTAGGCCTTTCCTGAAAGCCATGATGGAAGGGGCTGTTCTCAATTGCAGAGGCAGGGTATTCCAAGCTCTCGCTGCTCTAACAGAAATGGATTGTCCGCCAAGCCTGCTATATTTGAACTTTGGTACAGTCATTTGATGGAGATTGCTTGATCTAAGAGGGCGATTGGGGGCATAGAGAGAGAATCTTTTTCTCAAATAGGTAGGGCCTGTTAGGTGGAGTGCTCGGTATGCTAGCACAAGAATCTTGAATAGGATCCTTTGCGCCACTGGAAGCCAGTGAAGGTCTCGGAGTGGTTGGCGAACGCTAGATCTTCTGGGAATGTTAAACAGCAGCCGGACCGCAGCATTTTGGATGACTTGGAGGCGATGGATCAGATAGGCTGGGAGTCCGCTGTAGAGAGCATTCGCATAATCCAGTCTGGATAATATCAGAGCGCGAATGACCGTCTCCTTAGCTGATCGCGGAAGCAAAGGAAGGAATCTGCGTAGAGTTTTAAGAGTGGAAAAGCAGATTCCGGTGAGTTTTTTCAGGTGATCTTCAAATCTGAGATTATTGCTGAACCAGATTCCTAGGTTTTTTGCAGGTCCACCTGTGGATTTAGGGCTGGGAAAATCGGTGGGCCAGAGAGAATCATAGAAATTATCTGGGAAGGAGCCGTACAGTAGAATCTCAGATTTGCTCTCATTGCACTTAAGTTGAGCCAAGGCCAGCCAGCGGAAGACCGATGATAGGCAAAATTGGACTCTCGTCGTGTCAAGGTTGTTTTTGGGCCATGTAAACAAGAGCTGGGTATCATCGGCGTAGGCCATAATTTTGGCCCCCAGCTGTTCCGCAAGATAGATAAGGGGGGTCATATAGACATTAAAAAGCAGGGGGCTCAGGGTGGAGCCCTGTGGAACGCCAGTTGAGAGTTTTTTGGGAGAGGAAGAGAAAGGTGGCATCCACACTTGCTGGGACCTGTCATCTAAGAAAGATCTCAGCCAACCGAGGGCAGGGCCAGTTATGCCAATGTCTGCTAGTCTGGTGAGTAGGAGGGAGTGAGGGACCGTATCGAAGGCGGCAGAGAGGTCCAATAAAATCAGCGCCGCTCTGCCACCTCCGTCTAGGCACTCCGGATAGCCTCAGAGACCTCAACCAGGGCCGTCTCTGTGCTGAAAGCAGCTCTAAAACCTGATTGCGCAGGGTGGAGAGCTTGAGAGTCTTCTACGAATCGGTCCAGCTGCGAGAATGCAACTTTTTCGCATATCTTTGTTAGAGCTGGCAGTAAGGAGATGGGTCGGAAATTAGCGGGAGTTTTTGGATCTAGGCCATTTTTCTTAAGGAGTGGTAGCAGTTTTGCCTGTTTCCAGCAAGCTGGAACTGTGGCGCTGGAAAAGGAGAGGTTCACTATATGCGTCACCTCTTGGCCGACTGTGTTAGCCAGGCCCGCAAGGACTCTGGCTGGGCAAGGGTCCGCTGGGGAACCCGATTTTAGGGTGGCCAGAATTTTCGCGACCTCAGTTGGATTCACCGGAGTGAAGAGGGCAAACTGATCCGTAGAAGTGGGCATAGTGGGAGTAGGAGTGGTCATAGAGGCTGGGAAATTGTTGCATACAGTGAGCAGATCATCTTGGATTTTATCGATTTTTTCCACAAAAAACACAGAGAGTTCTTCACACCATTTTGCCGATGAGGCTAGAAGAGGGTGAGCGGCGCAAGGGGAGACAAAGCTTTTAACAACAGCAAAGATTTCCGCGCTGTTGTTGTTGGCCTTGGAAATACGCCCTTCATAGTATGAGCTTTTTGCCACTTTAATTGCAGCATAATATTTCTTTTGAGCTGTTCTAAGTTCTTTCTTGGCCTCAGGGAGGTATGCTTGTCTCCAACGTCTTTCGAGTTTTTTACAGCCTGATTTAAGATCGCGGAGGGTGTTGGAGAACCAGGGTTTAGAGGGGGAGGAGCGAACTCTACAGACGCGACCTGATTTGGTTGAGAGAGCAACACCTTCTTTAATCCATGAGTTGAATACGCTCACTGCTGGTTCAATTTCTGAAGGCAGTGAGGGGCGAGAGGTATGGAGATGGTCACAGAGTGAAGCTAAATTAATTTTCTGTGTATGAGCCACAGATTGGTTGGTCTCAGCAGGGCGGGACAAGGGCCAGGAGAATCTTATTAGCATGTGATCAGACCAGTTTAATTTCTCAGGTTCGGACATATTTATATTAAAATTGGTGCATACTAAATCAAGGGCATGACCCCCTGAGTGAGTGGGAGCCTTGATCCACTGTTTCAGTTGGGCCATCGCAAACGCATCGTTTAGCCGAACTGTGTCGGATAGATCAAGCTGGTCCACATGGATATTAAAGTCCCCCAGAAGGAGATATGTGGGGTATTTCAGGGCGCGTGGGACTATCATGTCCTCTAGTGCCTCTAGAAATTTTCCTGCGTGGCCAGGTGGTCGGTAAACCAGAGATCCACCTAAGGTAAAGTGAGCCCCTAAAGTGAGAGAAAAATGGAGTACCTCAGCATCAATGGATGGGCCCATAGGGTCTAGAGAAAAGGTCCATTTATCCCGAAAAATGGCTGCTACGCCACCTCCTCTGCCTAGGGGGCGGTCTTGTCTGATAATTTTAAAGCCACGTGGGATGGCAAGTTCGATCACTGGGTTACATGTGTCATTGAGCCATGTTTCGGTGACAAAGAGAAGGTCAAACTCGTTGTCACTTAGTAGCTCGAATATTTCATTAGAATGTTTTACCAGAGATCTGGCATTGATCAAGCCGGCCCGGAGACTAGACGGGTCAGTAGCACACTGTGTGGAGGCTGGAAGAGTAGGTTGAGAGCGGAATGAGCATGATTGACAAGTGTACTGAACAGCATCCGCCGGGTCCCATTGACTCGAACAGGAGCAAGATTTAGTGTTCAGTGCAATTAAATACTCACGAGAGTAGGGAACACGCAGCCGGTTACAGGGTAGGGGGGCAGCTGCAGGGGGGCTGGCGCTGGCCGCGTCCGGGACGCGGACGGGCGCAGACGGGCTTGCCTTAAGCGCGCCTTCGGCGCGCAAACGGCGCTCCCGCTGCGCTCGTCCGCTGCGCTTCCGGTGGCAACACATGATGTAGCCAACGTAGGGGGCGTGGCCTGTGATGTGGGCGTGGCCCAGGGACTCGCCTGAATGGCGTGGTATCGGTCGTTGCAGCCGGCGCTATGCAGCGCTTCACGGCTGTTTCAGGAGGGCTTAGGGAGAGTAGCACACACAAGTAAAAGCAATAGATTTCAGGTATTTTTAAAAAGATAACACAGAGAAGCTCCCGGCGTGTGCCTGCGGAGTCCTTCAATTTCTCGAGGCGGCGCTCACCAAGGCGCGTTTTTATAGGCTGCCTGACGTAGGGGGCGTGGCCTGTGATGTGGGCGTGGCCCAGGGACTCGCCTGAATGGCGTGGTATCGGTCGTTGCAGCCGGCGCTATGCAGCGCTTCACGGCTGTTTCAGGAGGGCTCCCTGGGAATTTGTACAGGTCATATGTGATGCGTCTTCCATCATCACCGATATAGTTGCAAAATTCCCAGGGAGCACACATGATTCATACATATTCAGGAACAGTGGGATTTATACCCGTCTCGTTGCAGGTGAATTTGGAGAAGGCTACCTGCTAGGTAAATACATGTGACACCCCCTGAAGTATACACCTGTTGCTACCATTGTTGACTTTGAATAACTTACTTTCTTCTCACACTCAGGTGACAGCGCCTATGCAGTGCGTCCTTTCATCCTGACTCCGTTCCTGTACCCATCCACCCCAAGTGAAAGGCACTATAACTTTGCACGTAGATCGACGCACAATGTTGTTGAGCGAACATTTGGACTCCTCAAAAGCTGGTTCCCCTGCCTCCACAAAATTGGAGGTGCTCGGCAGTACCGGCCCCTGGTCTTCTGCAAAATCATCACTGCATATGCCATGCTGCTTAACCTTGCCACTAAGAGGGGGACACCCGTTGAAATCAGTGAATCTGAAGAGGAGGATGAGGATGAGGAAGGAACACAGCCACAGCACAGCGCCTCAGGCGGAGCAGCTGCAGCAGATAGGAGACAGAGACGGTCCAAAATCACACAAAACTATTTCTGAGTAAGTAATGAGACAAAGCCAGTGAAGGCATTTGTGTCAGGGTGTTTAATTGACCTTACAACAGGCAATTGTACAGCACACCGTAACACCAATCATGGCCTCACAGTGCCTGACCAAGCACAACATGGCATAGTCATTCCCACATGCAAAATCACTAGTCCATTCATTGTGTTCAATGCGTTACGTCACCCACCACACAATGGAATTTGAGGGCAGTGCTTATCTCCTGCGCCCACGCGCACCACTGCTGCGTTCAACAGGCCCACTGTCCTTACCAGTGCTGTGTCCTGTGGCAGTACCATGCCTCACACTGAGCCTCCTGTTCTCTGGCAAGGGGCGGTTATGGTGCTGCGACTGCTTGCCTCCTCTCTCTCATACCCCTCCCCTGTTCCGTTGGCAGCAATTTGGTTTGTCTGAAGCACCTCTGAAGCACTGGTGACAGTCACCAGGCCCTGAGTGACTTCACGGCTGCACTTTGCCATTTCCAGTTGCATGGCCACTGATCGGCGACTGGGCACATGGGTTGCATTGCACAGCCTGTTGACAGACTTGGTGTACCCTGCAAGTTGCTGCCTGTCTCTGCGCCTTGCAGCATGGTCACTATCAATTCTGCTGCATAACAGCCTCACTGCTTCTGACATTTCCTTCATGCCCTCTGCCACAGTACTGTTGAGGCAGTATATGACCTCCTTCACGTTGTTGACAGTTCTGTTGTTTGGCACCATCTGACGTTGAATGGCCCTAATTTTCTTTCCCTGCAGGCGCTGCACATTGAGCATCTGCCCCTCCAGACCAGAGCAGACACTGGATTCCTCAGCGTCAGGACTCTGTGCCCTTTGTCGCCGTCTACAGGCACCTGTGTTGGTTTCCTCCACGGGGGACTGTGTCACAGATGCCTGTGTGTCATCGCCCGGCGTGCTCTGTTGTGCTTCCTGGCTGTCATCCTCTGTGGCATCTATCTCCTGGAGGCTAGCCACTGTATATCTTCTTGATCTTGGTGGTGGTGGAGATGTTGGTGTGGTGTCTGCAGGTGAGATGACTTCCTCCTCATTTGGGACTTCCTCCCTGGAAGCCTCGCCAGTCTCCCCTTCTGCAGCCTGGGGCAATGTTCCGCCTGTGGATACAGCATGTACCAATACTCACTTGTCTGCCAGCATTTTTCTGCAAATAAATTTCATGACTGACAATCTAGTTGTCTGTCCTTGACAATATTAAAACAGAGAGAGAGAACTTGGTTAGAATACACTAACATTTCTCAATGAACCTTTAGTGGAAGAATTATTACTGTTTGAAATCATATACTGGTCTAGGAGAAAACATTAAGGTAGCCAAAAATATACATAAGGGCATAATATTCATGAATGCACAATACGCATTATTGTATGTGATTCTTAGAAAGCTGAGTGCCTCATAAATGCTGCCAAATTCACAGACTTCAAATAGTAATCTAATCATGACTTTCTATGGAAGAAATATTGCAAATTAGTGAAAAAACATGAAGTTGTAGTTAAGGTGACAGTAATTCAAACACAGTTATTTCAGACTCACCTTTATGAATCTTATACATGCCGTACACTGTTGCATTTTTTGTGATTAATTTAGGTTCACCCAGTAATGGTGGTGTGGGGCCAGGGCAGTAAGGACAATGTTTTTCAATTGGAATTAAATGTTGTGGAATTTTTGGGTCTTCCATAGTCAATTTTCAGGAATGTCTTCTGGAATACGCTTATTAGAATGTATGTACTCCACCATTTTCCTGACATGCTTTTTCTCTGGTGGGTACTCAGTCACTCCCACAAGTGCTGCTGGAGACCTTTCGAACTCTCAGTCACTGGAGATATCAAAACTGCCCTCTTTAAATATGTTCTCTTCTTCCTGTTCTAAAAGTTCATTTTCTAATAATTCTGGACATTCTTGAAATACCCACCACATTGAAAGATATCTGTGAGTGCAAATCCATGATTTGTGGTTGCCCTTACATTGGCAGTGCCATTGTCCTGATTTTGTATCAAAATTAACACGTGTCCTTAAGAAAAGACACCAGTAGTCCTGTTTGCCAGTATATACGGAAAAATATACAAATCTTCCTGAAAAACCATGTTCTGAAAGAAACCCTGGATATACTGCACGAACACCTGTTTTTGCAGCAGATTCAATTATTTCTTTTCATTGGATTTCTTGTGTAAAAGAAATCAAATTTTTCTGTAGCATTTGATTTAGTGATGACTCTTGAAGTTCATTTGGAAATGGGAATGGCTTAGCACATTTGGCCATTTCTAGGTGTTTGCATTTGAGTGCTGGATGCCAACTGCAGCTAGCCATTGCCATAAATTCCCTACAGCGAGCAATTTCACAATTGTATTGTTGTTTAGAAATAGTTTTTTGAACATGAATTGGTGCACTTTGTCCATTTTTATAACGGGGCATAAAATATATTCTATTTTTGCAATCCACATAGTACACTGAATTGAAAAAATGCTGTGAATATTTTGTTGATGTCGCCGTAGTGGAAGTGCAAATACTACACTTTATTGATTTTGAAATATCTCAATTTCTCACACCAGCAGTGGGTAATATTTGATCTAATTTCTTTATATACTTCACTAAAATAAATAGAATAATAATGTTATTTGAAAGCCAAACATTTATTGGCATGGCCATCAACTTTAATATGCTGCTGAACATATGCAATATACATTTAAATACCACTAGACCATTTAGGGCCAGATGTAGGTGGCTAAATACTGGTCGGTAACGCCAAAATGTGTTGAATTTCTGCATTACCAACCGGTATTTAGCCATGTGCAATTTAGGGAACACCGAACGCCATCGCAAATAAGGAATCGGTAAAAATAATGGAAACCAGTTACCGATTCCTTAATTTGCGATTAGCAGACACCTAAACCCCTAAATACTAAATCGGTGAATAAGAAGTCCTTAAATAATCGCAAATCCGATGTACCAAAAATCGGTAATACTGAATTTTTGGTATTTAGGAGTCTCTAATTACCACTGACTCAAAGCAGGTGGTACTCCAGTGCACTGCATTTAAACAGCCCCAAAATGCAACAGTGTGAACACAATGGTGGCCCTCTACGTAATTGCAAGGCGGCTACGTTTGCTAGCAGGAGGACTGAGAATCTGGAGAGGGGAAGAGCGCGTGTACAGACTGCAAGTTACACTGTTCCAAATGACTGAAGCTGAAATCCATGAGAGGTACAGGCTACACCCCCAAACCATCCTAGACCTGATACGGGACCAGCACCCACTCTTGGAGCATCAGACACCAAGGGCTCACGCAATACCTACTCATGTACAGGTACTCTGTTGCCTGCACCTACTGGCATCTGGCAGTTAACAAGGAGTAATAGCTGTGGCAGGTGGAGTCTCACAGAGTTTCGTGTCGTGTTTTCTCCATAAATTCCTGGACGCCATGTTGCAAAGGATGCCACACTACATCCAATTCCCCAGCACACAGGCAGAACTGAAGAGGACCATGATGGACTTTTACTACAAGGCTTGGTTCCCCCACATCATAGGTTGCATTGACGGGACACATATACCAATCTGCCCCCCTGCTGCAACTGAGTACATCTACCGCAATCGCAACTCCACACATTCTATAAATGTACAGGTCATATGTGATGCGTCTTCCATCATCACCGATATAGTTGCAAAATTCCCAGGGAGCACACATGATTCATACATATTCAGGAACAGTGGGATTTATACCCGTCTCGTTGCGGGTGAATTTGGAGAAGGCTACCTGCTAGGTAAATACATGTGACACTCCCTGAAGTATACACCTGTTGCTACCATTGTTGACTTTGAATAACTTACTTTCTTCTCACACTCAGGTGACAGCGCCTATGTGGTGCGTTCTTTCAGCCTGACTCCGTTCCTGTACCCATCCACCCCAAGTGAAAGGCGATATAACTTTGCACATAGATCGACGCGCAATGTTGTTGAGCGAACATTTGGACTCCTCAAAAGTTGGTTCCCCAGCCTCCACAAAATTGGAGGTACTCAGCAGTACCGGCCCCTGGTCTGCTGCAAAATCATCACTGCATGTGCCATGCTGCATAACCTTGCCACTAAGAGGGGGACACCCGTTGAAATCAGTGAATCTGAAGAGGAGGATGAGAATGAGGAAGGAACACAGCCACAGCACAGCGCTGCAGGCGGAGCAGCTGCAGCAGATGGGAGACAGATACGGTCCAAAATCACCCAAAACTATTTCTGACTAAGTAATGAGACAAAGCCAGTGAAGGCATTTGTGTCAGGGTGTTTAATTGACCTTGCAACAGGCAATTGTACAGCACACCGTAACACCAATCATGGCCTCACAGTGCCTGACCAAGCACAACATGGCATAGTCATTCCCCCATGCAAAATCATTAGTCCAATCATTGTGTTCAATGGGTTACGTCACCCACCACACAATGGAATTTGAGGGCAGTGCTTATCTCCTGCGCCCACGCGCACCACTGCGGCTTTCAGCAGGCCCACTGTCCTCACCAGTGCTGTGTCCTGTGGTAGTACCATGCCTCACACTGAGCCTCCTGTTCTCTGGCAAGGGGGGGTTATGGTGCTGCGACTGCTTGCCTTCTCTCTCTCATCCCCATCCCCTGTTCCATTGGCAGCAATTTGGTTTGTCTGAAGCACCTCTGAGGCATTGGTGACTGTCACCAGGCCCTGAGTGACTTCACGGCTTCACTTTGCCATTTCCAGTTGCATGGGCACTGATCGGCGACTGGGCACATGGGATGCATTGCACAGCCTGTTGACAGACTTGGTGTACCCTGCAATTTTCTGCCTGTCTCTGCGCCTTGCAGCATGGTTACTATCAATTCTTCCGCATAAAAGCCTCACTGCTTCCGACATTTCCTTCATGCCCTCTGCCACAGTATTGTTGAGGCAGTATATGACCTCTTTCATGTTGTTGACATTTCTGTTGTTTGCCACCATCTGACGTTGAATGGCCCTCATGTTCTTTCCCTGCAGGCCCTGCACTTTGAGCATCTGCCCCTCCAGACCAGAGCAGACACTGGATTCCTCAGCGTCAGGACTCTGTACCCTTTGTCGCCGTCTACAGGCACCTGTGTTGGTTTCCTCCACGGGGGACTGTGTCACAGATGCCTGTGTGTCATCGCCCGGCGTGCTCTGTTGTACTTCCTGGCTGTCATCCTCTGTGGCATCTATCTCCTGGAGGCTAGCCACTGTATATCTCCTTGATCCTGGTGGTGGTGGAGATGGTGGTGTGGTGTCTGCAGGTGAGATGACTTCCTCCTCATTTGGGACTACCTCCATGGAAGTCTCGCCAGTCTCACTTTCTGCAGCCTGGGGCGATGTTCCGCCTGTGGCTACAGAATGTACCAATACTCACTTGTCTGCCAGCATTTTTCTGCAAATAAATTTCATGACTGACAATCTAGTTATCTGTCCTTGACAATATAAAAACAGAGAAAGAGAACTTGGTTAGAATACACTAACATTTCTCAATGAACCTTTAGTGGAAGAATTATTACTGTTTGAAATCATATATTGGTCTAGGAGAAAACATTAAGGTAGCCAAAAATGTACATAAGGGCATAATATTCATGAATGCACAATAGGCATTATTGTATTTGATTCTTAGAAAGCTGAGTGCCTCATAAATGCTGCCAAATTCACAGACTTCAAATAGTAATCTAATCATGACTTTCTATGGAAGAAATATTGCAATTTAGTGAAAAAACAGGAAGTGGTAGTTAAGGTGACAGTAATTCAAACACAGTTATTTTAGACTCACCTTTATGAATCTTATACAAGTCGTACACTGTTGCATGTTTTGTGATTAATTTAGGTTCACCCAGTAATGGTGGTGTGGGGCCAGGGCAGTAAGGACAATGTTTTTCAATTGGAATTACATTTTGTGGAATTCTTGGGTCTTCCATAGTCAATTTTCAGGAATGTCTTCTGGAATACGTTATTATTAGCATGTATGTACTCCACCATTTTCCTGACATGCTTTTTGTCTGGTGGGTACTCAGTCTCTTCCACGAGTGCTGCTGGAGACCTTTCGAACTCTCAGTCACTGGAGATATCAAAACTGCCCTCTTTTAATATGTTCTCTTCTTCCTGTTCTAAAAGTTCATTTTCTAGCAATTCTGGACGTTCTTGAAATAGCCACCACATTGGAAGATATCAGTGAGTGCAAATCCATGATTTGTGGTTGCCCTTACATTGGCAGCGCCATTGTCCTGATTTTGTATCAAAAGTAACACGTGTCCTTAAGAAAAGACACCAGTAGTCCTGTTTGCCAGTATATACAGAAAAATATACAAATCTTCCTGAAAAACCATGGGGGATATTATCAACAATAGGCGAAAAATATCGCTAACGATATTTATCGCGACAAATTTTATCGCGATGCATCGCCTGGAAATATCGCCGCCGTAGCGAGGTATTATCAACACCCAGCATGGCGGCGATATTTCCCCGAAAATGCGATAAACGCGTGCGGTAAAACTAGCGTGCCCACGCTAAGCCGCCGCACGCTAACGTGAAAAAAATCGTGTTGGGCCTATCAGCGATGATTATCGCTAAACCAATAGGCCCAAGGCTACCATATAACGCGTTAGCGGGACGAAAAAATGCTCGCTAAAGTGAAAATCGTTGCCAAACATGGAAAATGTACAAAATGATGGTGAGCAGCCAGGGACCAGTGCAGAGGGCACTACCAACACCCAGGAAGGCCAGGCAGAGAGCCAGGGAAGGGGCAAGAGGAAGAGGAACCCTAAGTTCACTCCAGATGAGAACCAGGTACTGGTTGAGGAAGTGACGCGACACCAGCAGGAACTCTTCGTGAGTTCCACAGTCACCATGGTGAGGAAAAGGGACATATGGCAGGAAATAATGACCAAGGTCAATGGCGTGGGGGATCACAGGAGGACAGTGGACGAGTGTAAGAAGCGGTGGCACGACACAAAAAGCAAAACAAAAAAGAAACTGGGAGCACACCTAAGGGCAGCAAGTCTGACGGGAGGCGGTGGACCAGCTCCACAGGAGGAGCTGGATGAGGTGGAGGAGATTGTAGCGAACGTCATCAGTGAGGAGAGTGTCATCGGAGCCAGAGGCCAGGATACTGCTGTACTGGAAGACACACAACAACACCAGGGTGAGTGTCAAATAGGAACAGGTGGAAGTGGGTGGATGGGCACAGTCGCATGCATGTACCATGCACGTGTACACAGTGCATACCCCCATGTAACGTACAACAAGTCCTGGAGAGCCCGGGTCATGCAGGCATAGGGACACATCACCAGGAGGATGAGGGCAGATGTCGAGCAGTTGCACATTTGGCACATAATGTCGTCAGTGGTAGACATGAGTACTGGCAGGGTGGTGTGGACTCCAATGATGCAGTCCTGGGATGGGTAGTGGATGTTGTTGTCTACCAGGTGGTGGGCCAGTTGCATGTAGAACAATTCCCAGTGATCGGCCCTGGAAACAGGAGCAGGGAGAAAGGCTGGAAGCACCTCAGGTCCATGTGGCCTGGCTCTGGCAAGTTGAGGAGGGTGCAGAATAAGTTGTGTAGCAAGCTCCATGGAAATATTGCTGTAATGTAGTCAGCTCAGATAGCAGCATCTGCCATGTAACATATGTGGGGGCAGATTTATGTCAACTGGCGCATCCCCAGGGATGCGCCAGTTAACGTGCGCCACAGTGCGCCACAGCTCCGCCACCCATGGTGCGCCGCATTTATAATGTGGCGCACCATGGTGCAAAAACAGCACTGATGCGTGACGCATCAGTGCCGGAAATGTGGCGCATTGCTGGAGTTGCGCCGCAAGCGCAACGCAGCTCCAGCAAGGCTCGGGGGTACACCATCTGCACAATGCTGCATCAAGACCCACGCCTGCTTCAAGCAGGCGCAGGGTTCTGACGCAGCATTGCCCTGAAAGTGACTGAATTAAATCTCATAGATTTCACTCAGCCACTTACAGGAGGCGTTCCTGCGCAGGAACGGCCCCCCTGCGCAGGAACGGCTCCTTATGGCGCAGTGCCATACAACGTGAAGCATCTCCTAGATGCGTCACGTTGTAAATAGGGTGCATTGTTTGCGTCGCAGTTGCGTCAAATAAAGTGACGCAATTTCGGTGCAAAGAGGCGCAACGGCCTCATAAATCTGCCCTGTGGTGTGGGAAATGGTGTGACAGGGAGCGTGAGTGGATGGAGTACATAACCATGTGTATCTTCTAGCCGTTGACATTGGACCGGGAGGTCAGGTGGCATGCGCTGCTGGTGTACACAGGGGAGGTGGGCCCTGGCATAGGTTGGGTGGGTGTTGTGTTGAAGCTGTCATGGACATCAGCGAGCTAGCAGTAGAAGAATATGGCTAGTGAGTTGCACAGTTCCACTCAGGGAGTCATGTTGTTGGTGTTGGAGCTGGAGCCTGAGAGTTCCCTGATGATGCAGAAGAGACCCTTGCTCCCGTGTGTGTTGTCATTCATTTAGGTTTACAAGGAGCAACCCTTGTCCAATCAGAAGCGGTGGAGATGTATGTGTATGGCATCCCTGTGGTGTGCGTGGTTGTGTGGAGTGTATATGGTGACCAATAACCACTCATGTTTCTGCCATCCAATGCAGGATACACACCAGCACATTGGTGAACGTGGCAGCTGGCCTGCTGGTGTGGGTACAACAGGGTACCTTGAGTGGCACAAGTGTGTTGTCACAGTTGTACATACACTGCCTGAGGTGGGGGCTTGCAGCGTTGGAGTTGGTGGAGTTGTTGTGTGGCCTGTGGGTAAGGGTGGTGATTAGCTGGTCTACAGTCACTCTCCTCCAGCAGTGGTGAGTTACCTGTTGTGTGCGGTGGTCTGTGGACTGTACAGTGAATGGGGGAATGGATGCAGCACGGTACAGTCCTGTGGAAACAGGTGTTGTGTACGAAAGTAACATAGGTGCCTGTGTAGAAGGTGGTGTCCAATGTGTGACCAGCGGCATGGGTGGAAGTGTGGGTGGGTGCACAAGCCCCATCCCTGTGAAGCTCCTGTGACAAGGTGCCTGCATTCACCACACTTGCTGCACTGCTTGGTCTCTGACCCCTCATAAACAAGATGCATGTGAAGTCACATAGAACGTCTACCTGTTTGGCAACCTCCACCACACACTAGCAGTATGAAACATCTTCTTGGCGTACACACTATAACGACCAGTACACTCAAGGGACCTTGTTGCGTCATGGTGTGCTGGCAAAGTGACAGGCACATGTGGGCTCAAATTTGGTCATATTGCTACCAAATGCACAAGTACGCCAGCAACGTAGCAAAACTGTGGACTGTCATGCCAGTCAGTGCAATATAGCAGAACGCCAAATAGCTGGGGGCAGAGTACCAAGCAATAGCGATAATAATCGCTGAGCACCGAGGAGTGATTACCGATGAGATACCGTGATACTATCAAGGTTCATCTCAGAAGCCGTAAAAAGTCCAGCTAAATGCATGAATATGGCTGAGAAACCTGCGACATACATGCATTATTGTGACAATGCTCATAGCCATGTTATCCACCTTCCATTGGATTACATCGGAAAGAACAGCTTTTAGCAGGCGTAAGCTGTTGGAAATATTTGGCCTTAGCGCAAATATTTCCAAACTAAAATAATATGAGTCAGAGATGCTAGCAACTGTTTACAGTCGCTAACATGTTGGCACACCCACTTTGCATGTCATTAGCGAAATTATCGCACACATGCAAAGTGGGCCCCTAAATGCCTGCTATCGCCTACAAGCTGTTGCTAACTGGTGTTAGCGACAGCTTGGTAATAGGGTGACAAAATTATTGCTGCATGAGCGGGAAAAAGTACACCTAATGTGGCGACAATTCCCTTGGTAATATGCCCCCAGATTTTGCACATACACAATAAATCCCATGTTAGCTGTCAACCATGCAAGTCAACAGATACCACACCTAAAGTGTAGTGAACACTATACATGCCTCCCAGTAACAGGTTGCATCACACATACAGGGATCACACCACTGATGACCTCAGAAGCATAGAATGTGTGAAGACCCACACTCTGCAACCTAACTGACACCAATGCAAGTATTAACCAATGCAAAAGTATTTATTGTATAAAACTACACTAAACACTAAAACTAACACTATATCTAAAATCCCTACACACATAATAAACTAAACTACACATGTTATGCTAACTAAACCCTACTACACAAACTACAAAAGGACATAAACCCCCCACCCAAAGAGAAAATAAGCTTAGCCCCAACACTATCTTAACCTAACAATATCACACTACACCAAACTAACTATACCTAATCTAAAACTATTCTACATCTAAATCCTATTATACAACTATATACAAACACAAAACTGAGAACAAGGAGGGAAGGCAGAAGAGGGGTGTGGGCCAGAAGAAGTCCAGGACTACGGTACCCCAAGTTTTACGGCAATGTCATTCACCCGCCGGTTCAGCTTTACCAGTTCATTGCGCACATCCAGGCGCAAACTGTTGTTCCGGGCCAGCTCTGTCAGAATTTCTTGTTGCTTGTCAGCCCTTGCCGGCGTTGTGGTGGGTGCCCCCGGATCCTGCCCTGGTGTGTACTGGCCAGCTCCCTGGCTGGGTGCAGCTTGAGTTGGCTCCTGGCTGCTGGTACCTGGAATGGCTGATGTGCTTGGTACCGGAACAGGTGAGACCACTGTGTCAGAATTTTTTCCACCGCCAGCCTTGCCGCCAGCCTTGGATTTGGTAGATGATTCACTGTGTCCCACAGCCTCTGGCATCGCATGCCAGGTCCCATCCCGCCGAGCAGCAGCGTATCTCTGTGCCATGTACCTGAACCCCTTCTTGACCCTGCAGATGTGAAGCCACCGTTCCTTGGCCACATTGAATGCATGGGTCTCCTCTGCATTCATGTTGTCTGAAAAAAATGGGAAATGTCAATCCCAAACAAATTACACTGGTTCATTTGCCTATCATCATATCATATGGCACATACCACATGGGAGGCAACACACATGTCACATCCTGTAACGTCTCAAACTGACCTGCCCACATAATTGACAAGCCCTACTTTCCACTATACAGGCCCTGGAACGTGACATCACAGTACATGGCAGGTGTGATGTACTGGCAAATCAGATGCCAAATGAGAGAGTGATAACATGTCACCTTTGTGCATCCTGAGAGTGTGCAAGTATTCCAAACAACATTAGTAGTGTGGCACTACCCCTCCATGGGCAGCCCCACCCTCATCTGACCCTGTGACACACTGCTGATACTGCTCTATGATGCACATGTGCAGACATGTGTGTCTATCTGTAAATGTGTACAGGTCATGTATTCACTGACAAGACAGCCACTCTCTCATATGTTTGCCAGTGTGGCTATATGAATATGTCAATGGAAACTCTATGTAACTCAGCCTACATGCATGGGAATAAGACCGGGACACCCCTACCAACAACAGGTGTCAAGAATATCAAGGAAGTTCTCCTCAATATTGCTGCGTACATCGGCAGGAAACAGCATCAAAACACGCCATAAAGGCCTACACAATATGCACCTCAGAAGTCCCATAGCTGTCCTGGTCATGGGGCAAGGATGTATCCTAAGTCCAATGCTGTCCAATCTATACTTTAGTCTGCTGGCCAACGTCGGGAAATAGTACGGCTCATCTAAGTGTATTGTGTGCCGACAATAACCAGTAACTGAGTACGTGTGGGACGAACTACACTGACACACGTCTCTGTTGTACAAACAGCATGTTTAACATGCGTAACTAGAAGAGCATCAACAAATTCTAACAAAACTGCAGTAAAACAGACCGCATTCCGTTTGGCAGCCCTGAGGTATCTTGGTCACATGAAAGGTGGCAGCTGGAACTGTGCTCCTCTCCCCCTTGCAAACATGTGATGTTAGACCTACGACAAACAAAATAACATGCCCTGTCCTGGCCAAAGGCCGTCAGCCAGGTAATTTCACCTGCTATGGGTTCATGTGTAAAATATGGAAGAACTCCAAATGCCATCCTATTGAAGCAAGGAACCCTTTGCTGCAGGGCCTGGCCATCGGCCACACCGATGACAGCAATCCTCTGATATCATGACTACATGTAAAAATTAGTGGCAAACAGCAGACCCTGCAGAATCTGCCAGCCACACTGACTCACGACCAGTCGCCTAGAACCCCTTCCACGCCTACATAGTAAAAACACCACAGGCTCATCATGCGGCAGAAAAGGAACTATGGGGCATATTACCAAGGGCATTATCGCTGCATTAGCGGGACTTTTTCCCGCTAATGCAGCGATAATTGTATTGCCCTAGTACCAAGCTGTCGCTAACACCAGTTACCGACAGCTTGTAGGCGATAGCGGGCATTTAGGGGCCCACTTTGCATGTCAGCGATAATCATCGCTAATGACATGCAAAGTGGGCCTGCCAACATGTGACCGACTGAAAACAGTTGCTAACATCTCTAACTCCCATTAACAACTCTTGGACATATTTACGCTAAGCGCAAATATCTCCAAAAGCTAACGCCTGCTAAAAGCAGTTCTCAGCCATGTTATCCAATGGAAGGTGGATAACATGGCTAAGAAGAGCATTGTCACAATAATGCATGAATATTGCTGATTTTTCTGCGATATTCATGCATTTCGCAGGAATTTTACCGCTTTTGAGATAAACCTTGATAATATCAAGGTATCTTAGCGGTAAAAATCCTCTATGCTCGGCGATATTTTTTCCCCCCTAACCAAGCAATAGCGATAATTATCGCTATCACTTGGTAATATGCCCCTATAAGATTCTGAGTTGCATGCATGACACCCAGTCTAGCCCAGGACCTAAAGGCCTCATAAAGGAGAAGACCTGGAACGGGCAAAATAGACCACTCAGATCATGCGACAAAACATTCATGACCCAGTCTTGTGTCAGTCCCTCTCAACATGGCTACGCTAGGTCATTTATCTTGCCCCTTGGCGGTGTAATGAACTGCCCCCTCACCCATTATCCATCTATCAACACACACTCTCCTGTGAACGTTGGTAAAATTGCCTGTTCCCAATATGTGGTGCAACATTGCCTTGAACCTCTATGGCACAGTTTCATCTGAATGACACTGCAAAAGGACCTTCAAACCTTATGTGGATGAGATGTGATCTATTCATACCTTACACATGACATTGACTTAACCGGGCATGATATGGGTGTGTTCCAGGGCATATAAGTAAATCTCAATGTCCGCTTCAGAGGCAGTGTACTGCAGATGAAGCGTGTATACATCTTTGTGCTGGTCTTAATAATATGTAGCCATGTGTGAAACTCCTGTAGCGTAATGCCTGCATGATCCCTGAATCATTGGCTATTTAGCTATAATCTGTGCTGGATGTCATGCACAGGCAATCAGAGCAGTTGCATCGTCCATTCATGGACAATGTCACAATTTAGATAGATATGCGTCTAACCACACTCTCATACATATTGTCTGAATAATGACACAACAATACTCAGAACCTTGTGGCCCAGTGACATGCGGAACACACCAGAATTGCCAAACTACCGTGTGTTGCGTTTCTCAATGACATCCATTACATCACACATGCCAATGTACTTCACAATTACTCACCAGTGGCTCTTGGGTCCTTGAAACGGTCCACGTCACCCTGCGTGATGGGTCGCCGGCCATCTGTGAGTGAACCAAATTAAATATGTGTCATTGTATGGCATCCAGACACGTCACAGAAACATGATGAACATGAGGAACAACTTTTCAGTCACAAGAAATGCTACTTCACTTAGTAGGGGATTCACACATAGTACTAATGACTCTGTGCACAATGATTGGCATGCACACATGGGCTTGCTAATGCAGTGGTGGCCAAACATAACATAACCACTGTCACACATGCACATGACAGTTGGGTCATGCAATTCCTAAGCACCATGCCCACACAGGCATCATGTGTACGTTGTACTCCGTATGATGGTAAGTATGCATTTAGTAAGAGGCTGACACACAATCCTTTGGGATGTAAAACACTCGAGCTGTAAAACACAAAAGTGAATGACTGTAACCTGAAACTTGTAACTCTGTCACTTCATAGAGGTGTTCCTGTGTATGAATGCCCTCCACTGCGGCAGAATGCACCCTAAAGGTGCATAACTGTAGAAAGTGAAGATTCTCCAAGAATAGTGATATTGTACATACCCTGCACCATGGTGCAACTTTTGCGTTGCTACTCAGTCACATAAGTAATGCAACAGCGCTGCCAAATTACCCCAAGAGGCATGTCAATCTGCTAAAATGTGCCGGGAAGTGGGAGTCCAAATCAATCTTAACTGAAGCAAATCATGTGCAAATTACATAGGGACAGATGTATAAACATTCCCTTTTGCGATTAGTAAATAGCGATTTATTAGGATTCGCTAAATAGAAAGTGCAAAATAGTAAGTATGTCGGAAATCGCTTATTGCTTGCGAACCATCAACATTCCCAAATAGCGATTAGCAATTTGCAGATCTCAATCTTCCCATTCATTTCTGTGTGCCAGGAGGCCCATAGGAATAAATGGGGAAGTTTGCAATTACCAAATGGCTAATTGCAAATAGACATTGTTTTAAATGGTGCAGGGGTGTCACAAGAACACCCTGCAGTACCCATGAAAAATGACATGTGTGCACATAAGGCGCACAGACATGCTGCAAGAGCATGTATGAGCGTCACATGGCAGCTATTGATGATTTAAAGACAAACAGAGCACATTAATAAAATAGCGCTACTTACCACCAACTAGAAGAAGGTGGTAATTTGTGAATCCTAAATGGCAATTTTGAATGTAAATTGCCCTGATACATAGCATGTAAGGAATTGCTAAAGTAGCTATTCCTCAAATGTAATAGCAAATTAAGCAAAGGCAAATTTTGCCTTTCCTAACTTTGCACAAATAATGTCACATAAATGCCATTTACCAAATAAAGGGTTTGCTGACGCCGCAAATCAGCTAATGTCTGCGTTACAAAACTATTTTTGCCATGATACATATGGCCCATAGGGAAATGACATTGTCATCAAGACCTTGTCACAGTATCACAGTAACGAGTCAGCATGTACATCCCATGCACACATGTCACACACGTAACGCACTTATATTACATTTGAACATTAAAGTGAAACTATGGGTGTAGGACTTACCACCCTGTAAGCCTGGCAGCACTCCGGTGTAATCCAGGAGGTCGGCCTCCCGCGCAGTCATGTCCTGCCAGCGGTGCTTCCACTGGTGCACAGAGCGTGCTATCTTGAAGTAGCGCTCCATTTGGAGCCTCACACGCTCCCAGCGCACATTGCGTCCCCCGACAGCATACCCCAGCAGGATCCGCCCCCCCCCGCCTCCAACATATTTGGAAGATGAAATTTTATCAACCACAAAACCCCCCCCAATGCCTCCTCACTCATCCTCCCCGACCTCCCAACAGCAGGCATCTCCCTGACCCCCTTAACCCTATTAAAACTAATAAATAATAACCCACTTAACAAACTCTCTATTAATATATACAAACTAACCCCTGAATTAACTCTTAAAAACTGAGGACACCAGACACACAAACTGTGTACAATACAACTAACACAACAAACAGACACTGCAGACAAACCAGAGGACAGTAGACACACACACTGTATAAAACACAACAAAAACTACAAACACACACTTTAGACAAGACAGAGCACGCAGCAACACTCTCCAAATCCAACTTTCAACACACCAACCACCATAAACCTCCTACACCCAGCCTATGCACAAGCAATTGCAGAAAAGAGAAAGTGAAAGTAGAAACCACACCCATGTGACAGGAAGCAATAATACACCACTTCCTGCGTTTGCTGCTAAAAAGTCCGACTTAGCGACAAAATAATAGGTGTTAGCGACGAAAATCGTCTCATTAAACGTCGCTATGGTAGTCATATACAAAATCGATCGAAATGCGACCCGTTTTTTGTATTTGCGACGAAAATTTACTCGCTAACCATTGCTAAGCGACATAATTAATATTAATTATACATAAATGATTTACATCATGGATTTCTATATATAAATTGAAATAAATACCAGAAAAATTAAAAAAAAATTATGAGTATATTTTTCATCCCACTAAATCTTCTAATTATTTGGATAGAGAGGTGTGAACACAAATTACAAGTTAATCTTAACATAAAAGTAGGTCAACACAAGAGACAGGGGTCAGGGAACGTGATCATGCACAGATTACCTACTGGAATAATATCTACTATCAATGGTACAATGCTGTTTCATCATGGTTCTGTAGCAAAGTATGGAAGGACGTCCAAATGGACACTTCCAAATGCATTTACATAGACGTTACTGGTCAAAGTCTTTGTTTTGCCTCTACATCTCATGCATAGCGTGGAAAGATGACATTACATCATGCAGACGTAGAAGGCAACACACAATAGGAGGGATCCAAACACCACAAACCATACATCATGGTGCAGATTTACAAGTTCCTTGCACCCCTGAATGTCAGCATTAGCGTTACATTATGTGCGGCTGCTGTTGCACAATCCATGTGCAGCATATGTGGTGCAAAGGATGCCCAATGCTGTGGCATATCCCCAAGGTCTTGCCACGTGAAGAGAGGTGTACCGGCAATAAGGGCTGCCACCGGGTGTGGCACAAATGCACAGGAGGTAGTGTACTGGCGTTGCTACGCGTCATACCATTGGCTGATGTAATTCTGAATGATACCAGCCACTCACTCCTGGACCAATGCTGCGTCCTATCCCTGCACTTGCTTTCAGCATGCGTGATGCTTCATGCAGGGCGGTAGTGGGGTCACATGAAGCGTTCATTGATATCCGTGTGCGAATGTACATGTCTAGTGCCTCTGGTGGCGCAGGCTGGCACAGGTCTAGTGTGTGATAGCAGCCTATGCCTTATGTATATCCCATGGTTGCTTCGTTTGCCCTGGGCTCTTACTGCCTTTGTACCTCCTGAGGATGTTGATGTTCCGGTCACACTGTGTCATGGTCGTGTGTAATGTCACATGTGTGCGTTGCCACCAATTGCACACGATTTGTGGATCCTGCTGCAGGTCGGACTGGCTTGGGCCTCCCATGTGGGGAGGCATGGAGTTTGGTCAGGGTGGGTCTGACTCACTACATTGTGTTTGGCAGTGGGGCCTTGCTGCCAGGCCTGGACTGACCATTGCGGGCCCTGGGCAATCCCCCGGTGCGCCGCAAGGGTAGGTGCCCGCTTTTGGGCCCTTGGGGTCCCTTTTACCTACAGGGCTGTTTGTGCAGCATAGCTGCAAGCTCCTCCCTGTAACCAAGTTGGACGGAAACCGGACCTGGCAAGGAGCTCTGTTGCACACCCACCCTCCCCAGGGGGGACAGCCGAGCACTTTGCCGGGGCGGGTTTTGGTTCCCTGTCCGGCCCTGCTTGCTGTAGCTTGCCGGAGATCCCTTGTTGTTTCACATCAGTCTCGGGGTGTCAGCTCTGCTTGTGGGGTGGCTGTGGTGTGTGTGGACCACCTTGCATTGGCCTGTCCTCCTACTATGGGTGACTTTGTACCTGGGTATGGTTGCCCTTGGACCCTCTGGTTCCATGCCAGTCATGTGGACATTTTACCAGGAGTGCTGTCCAACACAGGGTGTGTCCGCATTGGTATCCGGGGTGTGTTTAGGATTACGTGGTGTTTTGCTTCAACTAGGGTCGGGCCCTGTCCACCCTGCAAGCTTTGTGTGTGGCCGGATGGCCCTTTGGCGGTTTGTGGGTTGAGCATGTGAGCCCCTTGTTGGCCAGATGGACCTTGAGTTGAATCTTCCTGGGTCAGGTATTTTAATTCCTTTGCACATTGTCACAGTATTTGTTTCTAATATTGTTGTGTTGTGTACCTCTTACTGATGTATATGTGCAGGTGCTCAGTTTAGCGTTTGTGCACACTCTGGAGGTGTGCCTCCTTCATGCTGTGCCTTTGTTGTGGGGTGGTTATCCCTTTTGGTTCCCTTTGGCCTGGCTGGTCATTATCTGTGGTCTTCTGTGCCTACTCTCCATCAGTGGCAGTGTTGGCTGTAGGGCCTGTGTTTGGCCTTGTGGTGTGTGTCATGGGCCGTTAGGAGGTTGCTTGCGTTGGGTGTGGCAGATCATTGTGCTTGCTTCTGGAGGACTTCCCAGGCCATGTTGTGCATGGATGGCGTTGGGTGTTCTCACCACACTCTAATGTCATGTGGACATAGGGTGATGTGTGGGACCGTGTTTTCTGCCTTTGGGTACGCAGTGTTGTGTAATACTTGGGTTACTTGCTGCTTCTGCTGCTTCAGTCTGTTTTGCTACAGTGTGAATCCAAATCTTGTTTAGCAATCTGCACAATAGTTAGAATTGGTACTTGGAGGGCTATGACTCTGAGTGATGTTCATTTCCATAGAGTCACCCGACAATACTACTCCCCCACCTGCATATGTCAACACCCTGCACATACTAGCACTTGCACCTGCACATGGCTGACTTGCACTTGCATGAACACTCCAGCAATGCCACACATTTACGGCATAGATGGCTCTCACAGATACTGTCATTTTAGTGCCCAGGCTGCACAACACATAATACGCATCACATCCATGCTGGCTGTGGCGTTCTGCACTATTACTGTGGCATCCCTGCAGACATGCATGGAGCCAACAGGTATTGGAATACTGCACCTTTTTGTCGGACACTGAGGTCCATTGGAGACATGTAGTACGCCATAACTTAATGCTGGCAACCCTGGCATGGCCATTGTGGCTAGCTGGACACATAGCTACTCCCCATTGGAATACAGATTTTAGAATGGGTGGTAGTTTTGCAGTAAGTCTTTATTACACCAGGACATGTATGAGCCTTTCATTACTCAGTCCACACTAAGGATGTGGCTGGTGCGTCCAGATAGGTATATTTCATCCAAATGCCAAACAGCATGAACCTAAAGCAGGACTGAGATGAGCCACACACTAAGGGGGAGGTGATGTCAGTCACAGTGATGTGTGGAATGTTGTGCATATGAGATGAGGTCACACAAGGGCTGCCAGATAGCCAGTGTAAATATGCATCACAGTCCCAATAGTCTCACATAGTGTCAAGATACACTCCACACTCATTAGGCTATTTCCTAGTGCTAAGGCAGAGCCATTTTGGTATGTCCCATTTAAGATAGGGCACTGTGAGACGACCATGTACCACTGCTACTTCTCACCTGTAATCTCCTCAGATGATTCCCCATTTGTCAAACAGAGGTCCTTTCCTGTAAACAAGTATGATCAGACAATGTCATGCTGTATCAAGGTGTAATGTTCAAATGCATGATTGATTGTGACAAACAGTGATGTAATTCATATCCCATGTCACATTGCAGAGGGCGAGACAGCACCTCCTGAAGAGCAACCTGGACAGGCACTCACTGATGACCCGGATGTCTACGCTACACTCAACATCGAGGACATCGAACTCCTACTCAATGACATTGCCTCCCCAGCCTCCGGTGCAGGGCAACCCAGTAGCCCTCGGCAGAGCCCTCCCCCTGCTCACACCAACGAGCAGCAGGCATCCACCACCCCAGCCACTTCCCTGGGGCCAGATCCAACGGCACGTGCATTCCAACAGCGGATCATAGGGCTCCAGGAACGGTTGGGGGATAGGGTGGACGAGGGCTTCAAGCTCGTGGCAGCCGAGCTCGCAGGCATCCGTGGGTGCCTTACTGACACCCAGGGCCCATTCCATGCTCTCCACCAGTCCATGGCTGACATTGCTGGAGTCATGATACAGCGGCAACATGCTTTGTCTGCTCAGGATGGCTCCAGCAATGTCGTCAAGGGACTTGAGAACATCAGGATGATCCTGGAGAGCATGGAGCGGATGCAGGCCCAACATCTGGCTGCCAGGGCTGAACACATGCGCCAGGTTACTTGGATTTTCACCGCCCTGCACCTTCTTGTCACCTCCTTGCTGCCACAGGGTTTGGTGCAGATGGATGCTGCTGCAGCCTCCACATCCTCAGCTCCAACACCAGCAGTGTCAGTGCCTCACATGGCTGCTGCCACAACACCCACTGACACCTGTGAGGCACATGACACCGATGATGATGGAGATGAGGATGACTGCGAAATTGTGCTGAGGAGGAAGCGTTAGTGTTAGAACCGGCTGTCTCTAGTTGGCAGAGGTATGCACTTCTGACAAATAGGGACACTCCTTTTCTAGTCAGGGCAAGGGGATCACACCCTTCGATAACCCCTGCTCACCCCCTTGGTAGCTTGGCAGAGCAGAACAGGCTTATCTCAGAGGCTGTGTGTTAAGCAATTATGACCACATACAGTAACAAAGTGAATACACTACAAATGGACACGACACAGTAGTATTATAAAAATAAGTATTTTTATATAAGACTTAGCTCAAGACCAAATAACGGCAAAACTGTACACAATCGGAATAAATACGTTTAGGAAGGAAAAAGGATAGTTCAAAGGTAGTTTCTTCTTTAGCATAAAAGTCTTTAGTATCAAGCAATTCTTCTTCTTGGAAACACAGTTCTTAGCAACCGGGTAACTCACACGGGAGCTACACAACGCCGGGGCAAAGATAATCCACAGGTTCGGCGTCGACCGCGAGGAGCGCTGCGCCGGGCCTGGAGTCACACGGACCCCCAACAACACAGTACCTTAGGAAAATGAAGCACACGATGATCAGCGGCGTCGAGCAATCCGGGGTCGCGTCTTCGGTGTTGATCAGGCCTCAGCAGGCGTTGTCGATGATGCAGTTGCACAGAGTGAGCAGCGCTCACGGCGTCGAAGGGCACACGGTTGATGCGATCAGCAGCGGGGCAGACACGAGGTCCTCTGGAGTTAGAGCCGTACTCCTACTCACTGGCGTTGCTGCTGGCGTCGGTCGGGCCCAGAGTCCGATCGTCGTGATTGCTGGTTCTTTCGGAGGTGCTGGATTCACACTTCCAGCAAATAGCACTTTCGGCAGGTGAAGTCCTTTAGCCCTGTGACTTCAGCAGGAGACTGGCACTCTTCCAGTCCTTGGAGATTTTCTTAGCAAGCGTGAGAGTACACACACAGTTCCTCTCTCCTGGTTCCTTGGCAAAAATAAAGAAGCACTGCAGGATTCCCCCAACAACAGCACACTGGCAGAAGGGGTAGGCAGTCCTTTTAGATCAGTAGGCTTCTTGTCCTTGGTTACAGGGTTCCTTGTCAGAAGTGATCTGATTTCCTAGTTCAGGGGTCCTTCTCTTATACCCCTTTTCGTCTTTGATCCCTTTGTCTATGCCGGGGGTTTCCCAACACCCTGGGTCTGCGGTGGGTGGAGCTAGGTAGTCGCACCTGGCCTATTCATTGAGCCGGGCCGGGTCCTCAGACGCCCCGCAGGAGGTGGAGCCAGCATTGATACTGGCAGGAGCAGAGCTATCGCCCTCCTGGCAGGAGGTGGGGCTAGGATCGTCCATGGCAGGCACAGAGCCATCAGTCGCTTAGCAGGAGGTGGAGCCAGCATTGTATCAGGCAAGGCAGGCTATCAACAACTACTCTCCCCCTACTCTCAACGTAAATGTCCCACTCATCCCACACTGACTCATCCAGACCTGTGGAGCCACCCAGCTCCTGTCACACACATGCAAGACCAGCAGAAACCAGATATGGTTAGGCAAGAAAATAGACACTTTCTAAAAGTACTACTTTCGAACCCAGAGTCCAAAAACCATCCACACCAACGGATGCGTAATTAAACCCCGAGTTCAGGGATACCAAACTCGACATTGCACCATGCTCCCCGAGCCAGCTAGGATTATAGCGTTAATAATCCCGGCGGCCCATTCTATCCAACGGAGAGCAGGCTACCTCGCAATAGTGAAGCACTAAGATGGCGGCACTTCACTATCAGGACATGCCAACTTGGTCAGGCGTGTCCTACCTTACACTTACAATGCACCCTGCCCATGGGCCTACCATAGGGGTGACTAACATGAAGTTAAGGGAAGGTTGGAGGGGCTGGCAAGTAGGGATACCTGCGCAGCCGGCGTGACAGTACAGGACTGCACGTGGGTCTCGCAATGACCGACCCGTAGACATTCTTTTACAAGGCCGCTCCTGTGGGTGGCACAACACGTGCTGCAAGCCCACGAGCGGCATTTGTATTTACAAGCCCTGGCACTCCTGGGGCACTAGACTAGGGACTGACAGTAAACCAAATAAGCCAAACATGGATACAATAGATACATCATTTTAACATAGGGAGCACTTGCGCTATGGCACTGATCAGCAGTGACACGGCGCCCAAAGCATATACCAGCAAAACATCGTAAAACAGTAGAGGCAAACAGAAAAATGGAGGAGAGACTCAAGCCAATGATGTCAGGTCTAACAGTTAGTATCCCTCTGTACCAATGCCCCAGTTTCTTTTGTTTTGCTGGACTCTGAATCGTGCCACCCATGAACTTCTTACACTCACTTTCACTGTCCCCCGGAACATCCTTGGACCCCCCATGGACTGCCATATGAACCCATTCCTTGCCACCTCAACCAGCCTGTGGAGTGAACTATGCCTCTTCCCTTGGACCTGTTAACATCTATTGTCTCTGTCTGGCCATCCAACGGGCACCCTCTGCACTAGCCCTATATGCTCACCAGTTGTATATAGTGTAAATAAATTATTATTTTCCCTTTGATATGTGTATTGGTCAAATGTTGCAAAGGTAATAACTTACTTTTTAGGGTCCGGAGACTGATACCTTAGGGATGTACGACAATGTGAATACGAGCATTGTACATGTTTATACTGATCCAGAGATGGTGTAGAATAATGTAGATATGTGCAATCATGTGGTCGCACCATTGCACCAATGCAATGCTATGACATTGTTACAATGTGAATGGTCCATCAGGCAAGGTCTTCAATTGGTACATGCCAGTGAGCATTAATGTGCTAAATGTGATAGGAGAAGGCCCCCTGGTCCATGTTTGGTTGCAGCAGGGCAGGCACTACTGTCCTCATGTCTAGTAGGCCATGCACTGATACATACCACTGGTGGACCTCTATATTGGCATCATACATTCAAAAGGGTACACACAGTCTGTATAAATATTAGTGGCACTACTGCATTCACTGAGTATTCCCTGCACTCACACTGTTATGTGTGTAGTATGTGAATCATGAGTCTCTGGCCCTGAGGTGCAATGAGCATGCCTTTCATCAACATCAGATTTGGGGAAGGGCTGCAGCAGGTGTGTAGTTGGGCCACAACTTACCAACATGGCCAGCAGCTCTGCACCCAGCCATGTAAAATATTTTGGATGTTGGTGTTATGCTTGTCTTGGTGATGGTAATGGTCCATCCGTTCTACAAAGTCTCTGCTCAGCATAGTGATGTTTGGCCTTGTGGATCTGTAGGTGGGAGTAGTTTCCAGGCTGATGTCTTGTGACAGACATACTGATGTTGTACCCACATTAGACGGCACATCAACTTGTTACTCAAATTTGTCCCTTTCCTTTTAAGGTGGTCTAAATTATAGGCCCTTTCCCCGGTCCAAATGGCGCCACTTGTCACCGCCCATAGCAACATTTCGTGCCATTACATGCCCTATTTGCTCCTCTAATACATTCCACACATACATCTTTGAGGCATTGTTCAGGAGCCTCATTGCCAGTATGGCCATCTGTGCAGATATGTACTTGACATTATACGTCAACAATGGGCTTGGAAATATACAGGATATGTATCTCATACGGGCCCTGGTTATTTATACGCCACCTCTTGTGCATGCTTCTATGGAAATGAACATTGGCTGGTAATCAGGAACATTGTACACATCTTAAGGGTCAGTTTACTGCTGCTACGACTGACATGGTCTGGAGATGTGTCTGGATTATTGGCACCAATGTGTATTGGGATGTTGCTATGACTATTGGCATCATGCACACCATTTCACACTCTCCTGATTAGTGTGATTCACACAACATGGCCAATCCATGATACATGGATTGTGGAAATTGAGTCAGTATAGGAATGTCATCCTCATCACAATCAGCACCCTACTCAGCTAGTATTTGCACCATGTGACACAACCATTTGACATGGTGTAGCCTACATAGTACCTTGCCAAGTAGAGTTTCATACATTTGACATGGTGCAGGGCATAACTGTACTGCGTACACATTCCCACCCTCCATTGATAATGGCCTCATCTGACCACTCATTGGGACACGTAACTGTTTGATGGGTACAGTGCCCATGGCAGACAGTAACACATTAAGACGTTATTTTTGTGACAATTTTATTTCAAAGACAACACGTGACTGACTCAAGCAAAATAATTGTTGATGATGCGGTTCCTCCGTGCAAGTCCAGCAGCATTTGGTGTGGGGTGTACAGCACCGGCCTCATCTTCGTCCTCATCTTCATCAGGTGGTTCGGGCACTTGTATCCATGGTGCTTTGGTACGGACACATATGTTGTGCAACACACAACATGCCAAGATAATTTTGTTCACCAATTCGGGACTGTACAGCAGGCTGCCACCTGTGATATCCAAGCACCCGAACCTGGACTTCAAGACACCAAATGTCCGCTCTACAATGGACCTTGTGCGTATCTGTGCCGCATTGTACTGTCTCTGGGCAGTGGTGGTGGGGTGACGTACTAGTGTCATCATCCATGGTCCCAGTGCATATCCTTGGTCCCCTGTGACATACAAGGGAAAGCGGAATTAGTCATTGGTTGTGCTGGATGTGTTGTTGATGAGCATGGATTAGTGTGTTGGGATGGATGTCATGTTGTATTTCAAGGTGACCATGTGTTTAAGCAGAAGGCTGTAGTGCATGTTAGCATGTGAATCAGGCTCACTGCTGTGACTCCATCCAACATCATTTTATTGTGCAGAGGAGTTGCATGTGTGGCTCTTTTCCCATCTTCCACAGACAGTGATCCACCTACTGCACTGTAATGTACCTTTGCTATATAGGTGGCATGAGTACACACTACACACACTTGACCTACTGTACGCCAGCATTCAGCAATCCTGCTGCAGAACACAACGCATGCTTCTCATGGTCATGGTCTGAGACACATCACCAGTGAGCTACCTGTTACATGCATGGACCATTGGGGCCTTGTTAGGTTCAACAAGGACATCAACTCCAGCATGTGGAACACCATCCACTACCTATACTGTGTGCTCCTACCAGTCCTGGCCTCAAGACTAAATGACATGAGTGCTCAGCGGACATGATGAATGTAGCAATATCACATATCTTAAGTTGGAAATGTTTTTGTAATGAGACTTTTTTAATTTCTTAAATACATACTACACACGACAAAGGGGCCTAAATGAATTCAGCCAATCAACTTTACAAGTTAAGACTGGACAAGTATGCAATCAGTATTAAAAGCATATTTACCACCCTCAGTTTGGATGCTATCATGCCCAGCCCATCAATGAACCACAATCAAGCATGTATAATGGTACATGATTCTTACACAACGCCCCATCGTTGGGCATGCACATTGACCATCAACTCCCATCCCCCAAGCCCGGCCGCTGGTGCAGTAGTGTGACATCTATGTGTTGCTAAATCACTACTGATGTGTGTCATGTACCAATGAGTCAGCGTACGCTCTATAGTGTAGTTCTCTATTTCCTCCTATGTTGCGGGTGCCTCTCACTGTGCTAGTCCCTCTCTATCCAAATGGAGCTACTCATGCATGTCCCACCCCCACTGAGGACTCAGACCTGCTATCCTCCTCCCTGTCTATTATCCTGAGTCCCCCCACCAGGGCCTCCCATGCACGTGTAGCTTCAGGCACTTTTTCTTATTGGGAGCTATGTGCCAGCTGCATTCTGTTGCAACTCTCACTCCCCGCCCATTTGAGTTTTGCTGCCTTCCACCTGACAAAGCTGGGGCCAGGGGTACTTTCAACGTGATGCATCTGGGAGATGCGGCACGTTGTAATGGGCTGCACCACATGTAGGCGTTCCTGTGCAGGGGGGGCCTTCCGCCACTGGGACACCTCCTAAAAGTAGCAGAGTTAAATGTTCAACTTTTCACTCAGTCACTTTTAGGCCCATGCTGCATCACACGCCTACACCTGCCTGAAGCAGGCATGAGGATTGACTCAGCATTAACTAGATAGGGCCCCCAGAGCATTGCTGGATCTGCGTTGCACTTGTAACGCTGTTCCAGCTATGCGTCACTTTTTCGATACAGATGCATCACGCATCTGTGCCGTTTTAGGCACCATGGTGCACCGCATTGTAAATGGCACCCATCCATGATGGTGGAGCTGTGGCACACTATGTCTTGCATATCCTTGCTGCTTAGCAGGAATGCACCAGTTATTGCACATGTGCCCCCTTGTATGTGATACAGTGACATTGATGTGGATAGATTTCTGTTTTGCATGTATGTGCTGTAGATGCAAGTGATATGTTGGATTACTACTTACCAACTAGGACTGCATTCCCATATCTTCCATCCTGGAAGCGCTGGTTGATGACTGACTGCTGGAAAATATACGAATCATGCACACTCCCTGGGAACTTTGCTATGACATTTGTGAACATTCCACGGTGGTCCACTATTGCCTGCACATTCATTGAGTGCGTGTGCTTTCTGTTTCTATATATGTGTGCCCTGTCCGCTGGTGGCACAAATCGGATATGTGTGCAGTCTATTGCACCCAGTACTTGTGGGATTCCAGCTATGGCGTAGAAACCCTGCTTGACCAGGAGCTGTTTACGCACAGTATTGGGGAAGTGTAGTTCCTGGGGTATCAGGCTGATTATGCCATCCAACACATTTGGGAGGAATCTTGAAAAGGCTGCCTGTGAGACACCACCCACTCTGGATGTTGTGGGTTGAAAAGTCCCGGAGGCCAGGAAATGCAGCACAGCCAGTAGCTTTGTTTGTGGGGGGATATTGGTTATCCGCTGGGTTGGTGGTGTGAGCCTGTGGGCTATGTGGTTCAGTATGTAGTCAATGGATGTCCGTTTGAGCCTGCTATGATTTCCTGTGGTTGTAGGTCTCCAAGGACAAGTCGGTTGCGCATTGTCTGCCGTCGTCTTTGGCGCTGCCTTGCTGGAGGTCCGGGAGGCGGTGGGGGTGGAGGCGGTGGGGGCGGTGGTGGTGGTGGCGGTGGGGGCTGTGGCCACTGTGGGACTCCGAGCTGTATGATTACTACCTCCATGCCGTCTGCAGGTCCTCAGCTTTGTGGTGGGGCTGGGCTGGGCTAGTTCTCCTTTTCTATGGTCTTTTTATCTCCAGTTTTGCATTTTTAGTACTACTTTTAGCAGTTCTTATTTATCTCCAGCTAAGGGGCTTTTGCGGGATTTTTTTTGTCGCTAAGCATGTCTAGGCGATAGTTGATAATAGTGCGCTAGCGTGTTAGCGACTTTTTGGGTGGAATTTAGCGAGGGTACGCCTACCTCGCATATCATTAGCGATATTTATCGCTTCCGCGTATAGCGATATTTTTTTTAGTTGCTAACGCATGGGAACTGTCGCTAACAGTAGTTAGCGGCAGCTTGGTAATAGTGCGTTATTCTTATCGCCGCTTTAGCGGGGATTTTCCCCGCTAAAACGGCGATAGAGCCCTTGATAATATGCCCCCATGTTCTTAAAGAAACACTGGATATACTGCACGAACACCTGTTTTTGCAGCAGATTCAATTATTTCTTTGCATTCGATTTCTTGTGTAAAAGAAATCAAATTTTTCTGTAGCATTTGATTTAGTGATGACTCTTGAAGTTCATTTGGAAATTGGAATGGTTTAGCACATTTGGCCATTTCTAGGTGTTTGCATTTGAGTGCTGGATGCCAACTGCGGCTAGCCATTGCCATAAATTCGCTATAGCGAGCAATTTCACAATTGTATTGTTGTTTAGAAATAGTTTTTTGAACATGAATTGGTGTACTTTGTCCATTTTTACAACGGGGCATAAAATATATTCAATTTTTGCAATCCACACAGTACACTGGAATTGAAAAAATGCTGTGAATATTTTGTTGATGTCGCCGTAGTGGAAGTGCAAATACTACACTTTATTGATTTTGAAATATCTCAATTTCTCACACCAGCAGAGGGTAATAATTGAAGTGGTTGATCTAATTTCTTTATATACTTCACTGAAATAAACAGAATAATAATGTTATTTGAAAGCCAAACATTTATTGGCATGGCTGTCAACTTTAATATGCTGCTGAACATATGCAATATACATTTAAATACCACTAGACCATTTAGGGCCTGATGTAGGTGGCTAAATACTGGTCGGTAACGCCAAAATTTGTTGAATTTCTGCATTACCGACCGGTATTTAGCCATGTGCAATTTAGGGAACACCGACGCCATCGCAAATAAGGAATCGGTAAAAATAATGGAAACCAGTTACCGATTCCTTAATTTGCGATTAGCAGACACCTAACCCCTAAATACTACATCGGTAAATAAGAAGTCCTTAAATAATCGCAAATTCGATGTACCAAAAATCGGTAATACTGAATTTTTGGTATTTAGGAGTCTCTAATTTCCACTGACTCAAAGCAGGTGGTACACAGGTGCACTGCATTTAAACAGCCCCAAAATGCAACAGTGTGAACACAATGGTTTCCCTCTACGTAATTGCAAGGCCGCTACGTTTGCTAGCAGCAGGACTGAGAATCTGGAGAGGGGAAGAGCGCGTGTACAGACTGCGAGTTACACTGTTCCAAATGACTGAAGCTGAAATCCATGAGAGGTACAGGCTACACCCCCAAACCATCCTAGACCTGATACGGGACCTGCACCCACTCTTGGAGCATCAGACACCAAGGGCTCACGCAATACCTACTCATGTACAGGTACTCTGTTGCCTGCACCTCCTGGCATCTGGCAGTTAACAAGGAGTAATAGCTGTGGCAGGTGGAGTCTCACAGAGTTGCCTGTCGTGTTTTCTCCATAAATTCCTGGACGCCATGTTGCAAAGAATGCCACACTACATCCAATTCCCCAGCACACAGGCAGAACTGAAGAGGACCATGATGGGCTTTTTCTACAAGGCCTGGTTCCCCCACGTCATAGGTTGCATTGACGGGACACATATACCAATCTGCCCCCCTGCTGCAACTGAGTACATCAACCGCAATCGCAAATCCACACATTCTATAAATGTACTGGTCATATGTGATGCGTCTTCCATCATCACCGATATAGTTGCAAAATTCTCAGGGAGCACACATGATTCATACATATTCAGGAACAGTGGGATTTATACCCGTCTCGTTGCAGGTGAATTTGGAGAAGGCTACCTGCTAGGTAAATACATGTGACACCCCCTGAAGTATACACCTGTTGCTACCATTGTTGACTTTGAATAACTTACTTTCTTCTCACACTCAGGTGACAGCGCCTATGCGGTGCGTTCTTTCATCCTGACTCCGTTCCTGTACCCATCCACCCCAAGTGAAAGGCGATATAACTTTGCACATAGATCGACGCGCAATGTAGTTGAGCGAACATTTGGACTCCTCAAAAGCTGGTTCCCCTGCCTCCACAAAATTGGAGGTGCTCGGCAGTACCGCCCCCTGGTCTTCTGCAAAATCATCACTGCATGTGCCATGCTGCTTAACCTTGCCACCAAGAGGGGACACCCGTTGAAATCAGTAATTCTGAAGAGGAGAATGAGGATGAGGAAGGAACACAGCCACAGCACAGCGCTGCAGGCGGAGCAGCTGCAGCAGATAGGAGACAGAGACGGTCCAAAATCACACAAAACTATTTCTGAGTAAGTAATGAGACAAAGCCAGTGAAGGCATTTGTGTCAGGGTGTTTAATTGACCTTACAACAGGCAATTGTACAGCACACCGTAACACCAATCATGGCCTCACAGTGCCTGACCAAGCACAACATGGCATAGTCATTCCCACATGCAAAATCATTAGTCCAATCATTGTGTTCAATGGGTTACGTCACCCACCACACAATGGAATTTGAGGGCAGTGCTTATCTCCTGCGCCACGCGCACCATTGCTGCGTTCAACATGCCCACTGTCCTCACCAGTGCTGTGTCCTGTGGCAGTACCATGCCTCACACTGAGCCTCCTGTTCTCTGGCAAGGGGGGTTATGGTGCTGCGACTGCTTGCCTCCTCTCTCTCATCCCCATCCCCTGTTCCGGTGGCAGCAATTTGGTTTGTCTGAAGCACCTCTGAAGCACTGGTGACTGTCACCAGGCCCTGAGTGACTTCACGGCTGCACTTTGCCAATTCCAGTTGCATGGCCACTGATCGGCGACTGGGCACATGGGTTACATTGCACAGCCTGTTGACAGACTTGGTGTACCCTGCAAGTTGCTGCCTGTCTCTGCGCCTTGCAGCATGGTCACTATCAATTCTGCTGCATAGCAGCCTCACTGCTTCTGACATTTCCTTCATGCCCTCTGCCACAGTATTGTTGAGGCAGTATATGACCTCCTTCACGTTGTTGACAGTTCTGTTGTTTGGCACCATCTGACGTTGAATGGCCCTCATTTTCTTTCCCTGCAGGCGCTGCACTTTGAGCATCTGCCCCTCCAGACCAGAGCAGACACTGGATTCCTCAGCGTCAGGACTCTGTGCCCTTTGTCGCCGTCTACAGGCACCTGTGTTGGTTTCCTCCACCGGGGACTGTGTCACAGATGCCTGTGTGTCATCGCCCGGCGTGCTCTGTTGTGCTTCCTGGCTGTCATCCTCTGTGGCATCTATCTCCTGGAGGCTAGCCACTGTATATCTTCTTGATCTTGGGGGTGGTGGAGATGTTGGTGTGGTGTCTGCAGGTGAGATGACTTCCTCCTCATTTGGGACTTCCTCCCTGGAAGCCTCGCCAGTCTCCCCTTCTGCAGCCTGGGGCAATGTTCCGCCTGTGGATACAGCATGTACCAATACTCACTTGTCTGCCAGCATTTTTCTGCAAATAAATTTCATGACTGACAATCTAGTTGTCTGTCCTTGACAATATTAAAACAGAGAGAGAGAGAACTTGGTTAGAATACACTAACATTTCTCAATGAACCTTTAGTGGAAGAATTATTACTGTTTGAAATCATATACTGGTCTAGGAGAAAACATTAAGGTAGCCAAAAATATACATAAGGGCATAATATTCATGAATGCACAATACGCATTATTGTATGTGATTCTTAGAAAGCTGAGTGCCTCATAAATGCTGCCAAATTCACAGACTTCAAATAGTAATCTAATCATGACTTTCTATGGAAGAAATATTGCAAATTAGTGAAAAAACATGAAGTTGTAGTTAAGGTGACAGTAATTCAAACACAGTTATTTCAGACTCACCTTTATGAATCTTATACATGCCGTACACTGTTGCATTTTTTGTGATTAATTTAGGTTCACCCAGTAATGGTGGTGTGGGGCCAGGGCAGTAAGGACAATGTTTTTCAATTGGAATTAAATGTTGTGGAATTTTTGGGTCTTCCATAGTCAATTTTCAGGAATGTCTTCTGGAATACGCTTATTAGAATGTATGTACTCCACCATTTTCCTGACATGCTTTTTCTCTGGTGGGTACTCAGTCACTCCCACAAGTGCTGCTGGAGACCTTTCGAACTCTCAGTCACTGGAGATATCAAAACTGCCCTCTTTAAATATGTTCTCTTCTTCCTGTTCTAAAAGTTCATTTTCTAATAATTCTGGACGTTCTTGAAATACCCACCACATTGAAAGATATCTGTGAGTGCAAATCCATGATTTGTGGTTGCCCTTACATTGGCAGTGCCATTGTCCTGATTTTGTATCAAAAGTAACACGTGTCCTTAAGAAAAGACACCAGTAGTCCTGTTTGCCAGTATACACGGAAAAATATACAAATCTTCCTGAAAAACCATGTTCTGAAAGAAACCCTGGATATACTGCACGAACACCTGTTTTTGCAGCAGATTCAATTATTTCTTTTCATTGGATTTCTTGTGTAAAAGAAATCAAATTTTTCTGTAGCATTTGATTTAGTGATGACTCTTGAAGTTCATTTGGAAATTGGAATGGCTTAGCACATTTGGCAATTTCGAGGTGTTTGCATTTGAGTGCTGGATGCCAACTGCGGCTAGCCATTGCCATAAATTCCCTACAGCGAGCAATTTCATAATTGTAATGTTGTTTAGAAATAGTTTTTTGAACATGAATTGGTGCACTTTGTCCATTTTTACAACGGGGCATAAAATATATTCAATTTTTGCAATCCACTCAGTACACTGGAATTGAAAAAATGCTGTGAATATTTTGTTGATGACGCCATAGTGGAAGTGCAAATACTACACTTTATTAATTTTGAAATATCTCAATTTCTCACACCAGCAGAGGGTAATTTTTGAAGTGGTTGATCTAATTTCTTTATATACTTCACTGAAATAAATAGAGTAATAATGTTATTTGAAAGCCAAACATTTATTGGCATGGCCATCAACTTTAATATGCAGCTGAACATATGCAATATACAATTATATACCACTAGACCATTTAGGGCCAGATGTAGGTGGCTAAATACTGGTCGGTAACGCCAAAATTTGTTGAATATCTGCATTACCGACCGGTATTTAGCCATGTGCAACTTAGGGAACACCAACGCCATCGCAAATAAGGAATCGGTAAAAATAATGGAAACCAGTTACCGATTCCTTAATTTGCGATTAGCAGACACCTAACCCCTAAATACTAAATCGGTAAATAAGAAGTCCTTAAATAATCGCAAATCCGATGTACCAAAAATCGGTAATACTGAATTTTTGGTATTTAGGAGTCTCTAATTACCACTGACTCAAAGCAGGTGGTACTCCAGTGCACTGCATTTAAACAGCCCAAAAATGCAACAGTGTGAACACAATGATGGCCCTCTATGTAATTGCAAGGCCGCTACGTTTGCTAGCAGCAGGACTGAGAATCTGGAGAGGGGAAGAGCGCGTGTACAGACTGCAAGTTACACTGTTCCAAATGACTGAAGCTGAAATCCATGAGAGGTACAGGCTACACCCCCAAAGCATCCTAGACCTGATACGGGACCAGCACCCACTCTTGGAGCATCAGACACCAAGGGCTCACGCAATACCTACTCATGTACAGGTACTCTGTTGCCTGCACCTACTGGCATCTGGCAGTTAACAAGGAGTAATAGCTGTGGCAGGTGGAGTCTCACAGAGTTTCGTGTCGTGTTTTCTCCATAAATTCCAGGACGCCATGTTGCAAAGGATGCCACACTACATCCAATTCCCCAGCACACAGGCAGAACTGAAGAGGACCATGATGGACTTTTACTACAAGGCCTGGTTCCCCCACGTCATAGGTTGCATTGACGGGACACATATACCAATCTGCCCCCCTGCTGCAACTGAGTACATCAACCGCAATCGCAAATCCACACATTCTATAAATGTCCTGGTCATATGTGATGCGTCTTCCATCATCACCGATATAGTTGCAAAATTCCCAGGGAGCACACATGATTCATACATATTCAGGAACAGTGGGATTTATACCCGTCTCGTTGCAGGTGAGTTTGGAGAAGGCTACCTGCTAGGTAAATACATGTGACACCCCCTGAAGTATACACCTGTTGCTACCATTATTGACTTTGAATAACTTACTTTCTTCTCACACTCAGGTGACAGCGCCTATGTGGTGCGTTCTTTCATCCTGACTCCTTTCCTGTACCCATCCACCTCAAGTGAAAGGCGATATAACTTTGCACATAGAACGACGCGCAATGTTGTTGAGCGAACATTTGGACTCCTCAAAAGCTGGTTCCCCTGCCTCCACAAAATTGGAGGTGCTCGGCAGTACCGGCCCCTGGTCTTCTGCAAAATCATCACTGCATGTGCCATGCTGCATAACCTTGCCACTAAGAGGGGGACACCCGTTGAAATCAGTGAATCTGAAGAGGAGGATGAGGATGAGGAAGGAACACAGCCACAGCACAGAGCTGCAGGCGGAGCAGCTGCAGCAGATGGGGGACAGAGACGGTCCAAAATCACACAAAACTATTTCTGAGTAAGTAATGAGACAAAGCCAGTGAAGGCATTTGTGTCAGGGTGTTTAATTGACCTTACAACAGGCAATTGTACAGCACACCGTAACACCAATGATGGCCTCACAGTGTCTGAACAAGCACAACATGGCATAGTGATTCCCACATGCAAAATCACTAGTCCATTCATTGTGTTCAATGGGTTACGTCACCCACCACACAATGGAATCTGAGGGCAGTGCTTATCTCCTGCGCCCACGCGGACCACTGCTGCGTTCAGCAGGCCCACTGTCCTCACCAGTGCTGTGTCCTGTGGCAGTACCATGCCTCACACTGAGCCTCCTGTTCTCTGGCAAGGGGGGTTGTGGTGCTGCGACTGCTTGCCTCCTCTCTCTCATCCCCATCCCCTGTTCCGGTGGCAGCAATTTAGTTTGTCTGAAGCACATCTGAAGCACTGGTGACTGTCACCAGGCCCTGAGTGACTTCACGGCTGCACTTTGCCAATTCCAGTTGCATGGCCACTGATCGGCGACTGGGCACATGGGTTGCATTGCACAGCCTGTTGACAGACTTGGTGTACCCTGCAAGTTGCTGCCTGTCTCTGCGCCTTGCAGCATGGTCACTATCAATTCTGCTGCATAACAGCCTCACTGCTTCTGACATTTCCTTCAGGCCCTCTGCCACAGTATTGTTGAGGCAGTATATGACCTCCTTCACGTTGTTGACATTTCTGTTGTTTGCCACCATCTGACGTTGAATGGCCCTCATTTTCTTTCCCTGCAGGCGCTGCACTTTGAGCATCTGTCCCTCCAGACCAGAGCAGACACTGGATTACTCAGCGTCAGGACTCTGTGCCCTTTGTCGCCGTCTACAGGCATCTGTGTTGGTTTCCTCCACGGGGGACTGTGTCACAGATGCCTGTGTGTCATCGCCCGGCGTGCTCTGTTGTGCTTCCTGGCTGTCATCCTCTGTGGCATCTATCTCCTGGAGGCTAGCCACTGTATATCTCCTTGATCTTGGTGGTGGTGGAGATGTTGGTGTGGTGTCTGCAGGTGAGATGACTTCCTCTTCATTTGGGACTTCCTCCCTGGAAGCCTCGCCAGTCTCCCCTTCTGCAGCCTGGGGCGATGTTCCGCCTGTGGATACAGCATGTACCAATACTCACTTGTCTGCCAGCATTTTTCTGCAAATAAATTTCATGACTGACAATCTAGTTGTCCTTGACAATATTAAAACAGAGAGAGAGAACTTGGTTAGAATACACTAACATTTCTCAATGAATCTTTAGTGGAAGAATTATTACTGTTTGAAATCATATACTGGTCTAGGAGAAAACATTAAGGTAGCCAAAAATATACATAAGGGTAAAATATTCATGAATGCACAATACGCATTATTGTATGTGATTCTTAGAAAGCTGAGTGCCTCATAAATGCTGCCAAATTCACAGACTTCAAATAGTAATCTAATCATGACTTTCTATGGAAGAAATATTGCAAATTAGTAAAAAAACGCTAAGTTGTAGTTAAGGTGACAGTAATTCAAACACAGTTATTTCAGACTCACCTTTATGAATCTCATACATGCCATACACTGTTGCATTTTTTGTGATTAATTTAGGTTCACCCAGTAATGGTGGTGTGGGGCCAGGGCAGTAAGGACAATGTTTTTCAATTGGAATTAAATGTTGTGGAATTTTTGGGTCTTCCATAGTCAATTTTCAGGAATGTCTTCTGGAATACACTTATTAGCATGTATGTACTCCACCATTTTCCTGACATGCTTTTTGTCTGGTGGGTACTCAGTCACTCCCACAAGTGCTGCTGGAGACCTTTCGAACTCTCAGTCACTGGAGATATCAAAACTGCCCTCTTTAAATATGTTCTCTTCTTCCTGTTCTAAAAGTTCATTTTCTAACAATTCTGGACGTTCTTGAAATAGCCACCACATTGAAAGATATCTGTGAGTGCAAATCCATGATTTGTGGTTGCCCTTACATTGGCAGTGCCATTGTCCTGATTTTGTATCAAAAGTAACACGTGTCCTTAAGAAAAGACACCAGTAGTCCTGTTTGCCAGTATATACAGAAAAATATACAAATCTTCCTGAAAAACCATGTTCTGAAAGAAACACTGGATATACTGCACGAACACCTGTTTTTGCAGCAGATTCAAATATTTCTTTGCATTGGATTTCTTGTGTAAAAGAAATCAATTTTTTCTGTAGCATTTGATTTAGTATGACTCTTGAAGTTCATTTGGAAATTGGAATGGCTTAGCACATTTGGCCATTTCTAGGTGTTTGCATTTGAGTGCTGGATGCCAACTGCGGCTAGCCATCGCCATAAATTCCCTACAGCGAGCAATTTCACAATTGTATTGTTGTTTAGAAATAGTTTTTTGAACATGAATTGGTGCACTTTGTCCATTTTTACAACGGGGCATAAAATATATTCAATTTTTGCAATCCACACAGTACACTGGAATTGAAAAAATGCTGTGAATATTTTGTTGATGACGCCATAGTGGAAGTGCAAACACTACACTTTATTAATTTTGAAATATCTCAATTTCTCACACCAGCAGAGGGTAATTTTTGAAGTGGTTGATCTAATTTCTTTATATACTTCACTGAAATAAATAGAGTAATAATGTTATTTGAAAGACAAACATTTATTGGCATGGCCATCAACTTTAATATGCAGCTGAACATATGCAATATGCATTTAAATACCACTAGACCATTTAGGGCCAGATGTAGGTGGCTAAATACTGGACGGTGACGCCAAAATTTGTTGAATTTCTGCATTACCGACCGGTATTTAGCCATGTGCAATTTAGGGAACACCGAACGCCATCGCAAATAAGGAATCAGTAAAAATAATGGAAACCAGTTACCGATTCCTTAATTTGCGATTAGCAGACACCTAAACCCCTAAATACTAAATCGGTAAATAAGAAGTCCTTAAATAATCGCAAATCCGATGTACCAAAAATCGGTAATACTGAATTTTTGGTATTTAGGAGTCTCTAATTACCACTGACTCAAAGCAGGTGGTGCACAGGTGCACTGCATTTAAACAGCCCAAAAATGCAACAGTGTGAACACAATGATGGCCCTCTATGTAATTGCAAGGCCGCTACGTTTGCTAGCAGCAGGACTGAGAATCTGGAGAGGGGAAAAGCGCGTGTACAGACTGCGAGTTACACTGTTCCAAATGACTGAAGCTGAAATCCATGAGAGGTACAGGCTACATCCCCAAACCATCCTAGACCTGATACAGGACCTGCACCCACTCTTGGAGCATCAGACACCAAGGGCTCACGCAAAACCTACTCATGTACAGGTACTCTGTTGCCTGCACCTCCTGGCATCTGGCAGTTAACAAGGAGTAATAGCTGTGGCAGGTGGAGTCTCACAGAGTTGCCTGTCGTGTTTTCTCCAGAAATTCCTGGACGCCATGTTGCAAAGGATGCCACACTACATCCAATTCCCCAGCACACAGGCAGAACTGAAGAGGACCATGATGGACTTTTACTACAATCAATCAATCAATCAAAGACATTTGTAGAGCGCACTACTTACCCGGAGGGTCTCAAGGCGCTTGGGGGGGGGGGGGGTGCTGCTACTGCTCGAACAGCCAGGTCTTGAGCTTCTTCCTGAAGGAGAGGTGGTCTTGGGTCAGGCGTAGGTCGGGAGGGAGGGAGTTCCAGGTCTTGGCGGCCAGGTAGGAGAAGGACCTTCCTCCTGTTGTCGTTCTTCGGATGCGGGGGACGGCGGCGAGGGCGTGACTGGCTGATCGGAGATGGTCTTTGGGAGCATAGAAGTTGATGCGGTTGTTGATGTAGCTCGGGCCTTGATCGTGTAGGGCTTTGTGTGCGTGGGTGAGGAGACGGAAGGTGATTCTTTTGTTGATGGGGAGCCAATGCACGTCTCTCAGATGTCCGGAGATGTGGCTGTGTCGTGGGATGTCGAGGATGAGTCTGGCTGAGGTGTTCTGGATACGCTGGAGTCTCTTCTGGAGCTTGGCGGTGGTTCCGGCGTAGAGGGCGTTGCCGTAGTCCAGTCGGCTGGTGACGAGGGCCTGGGTGACCGTCTTCCTGGTCTCGGTGGGGATCCACTGGAAGATCTTCCGTAGCATGCGCAGGATGTTGAAGCACGACGAGGAGACGGCGTTGACTTGTCTGGTCATGGAGAGGGAGGAGTCCAGGATGACGCCCAGGTTGCGTGCGTGGTCTGTCGGTTTGGGTGCGGTGCCCAGGGGCGGGGGGCCACCAGGAGTCGTCCCAGGCGGAGGGCGAGGAGCCCAGGATGAGGACTTCCGTCTTGTCTACAAGGCCTGGTTCCCCCACCTCATAGGTTGCATTGACGGGACACATATACCAATCTGCCCCCTGCTGCAACTGAGTACATCTACCGCAATCGCAAATCCACACATTTTATAAATGTACAGGTCATATATGATGCGTCTTACATCATCACCGATATAGTTGCAAAATTCCCAGGAAGCACACATGATTCATACATATTCAGGAACAGTGGGATTTATACCCGTCTCGTTGCAGGTGAATTTGGAGAAGGCTACCTGCTTGGTAAATACATGTGACACCCCCTGAAGTATACACCTGTTGCTACCATTGTTGACTTTGAATAACTTACTTTCTTCTCACACTCAGGTGACAGCGCCTATGCGGTGCGTTCTTTCATCCTGACTCCGTTCCTGTACCCATCCACCCCAAGTGAAAGGCGATATAACTTTGCACATAGATCGACGCGCAATGTTGTTGAGCGAACATTTGGACTCCTCAAAAGCTGGTTCCCCTGCCTCCACAAAATTGGAGGTGCTCGGCAGTACCGGCCCCTGGTCTTCTGCAAAATCATCACTGCATGTTCCATGCTGCTTAACCTTGCCACTAAGAGGGGGACACCCGTTGAAATCAGTGAATCTGAAGAGGAGGATGAGGAAGGAACACAGCCACAGCACAGCGCTGCAGGCGGAGCAGCTGCAGCAGATAGGAGACAGAGACGGTCCAAAATCACACAAAACTATTTCTGACTAAGTAATGAGACAAAGCCAGTGAAGGCATTTGTGTCAGGGTGTTTAATTGACCTTACAACAGGCAATTGTACAGCACACCGTAACACCAATGATGGTCTCACAGTGCCTGAACAAGCACAACATGGCATAGTCATTCCCCCATGCAAAATCACTAGTCCATTCATTGTGATCAATGGGTTACGTCACCCACCACACAATGGAATTTGAGGGCAGTGCTTATCTCCTGCGCCCACGCGCACCACTGCTGCATTCAGCAGGCACACTGTCCTCACCAGTGCTGTGTCCTGTGGCAGTACCATGCCTCACACTGAGCCTCCTGTTCTCTGGCAAGGGGCGGTTATGATGCTGCGACTGCTTGCCTCCTCTCTCTCATCCTCATCCCCTGTTCCGGTGGCAGCAATTTGGTTTGTCTGAAGCACCTCTGAAGCACTGGTGACTGTCACCAGGCCCTGAGTGACTTCACGGCTGCACTTTGCCAATTCCAGTTGCATGGCCACTGATCGGCGACTGGGCACATGCGTTGCATTGCACAGCTGTTGTAAATGAAGACAAGGCTGCACACCAGTGTCGCGTTGGTTAGGTACTTTATTCAAGAAGAAGCGTAGAAAACCCAACCAGCAAGACCGGGACCAAACGGGCAACTAACTGCCGTTAGGACCGAACACTGGACACGTAACAGGATCAGGTAGCACGAGCTCAGCACGAGGCACAAGCTGAGGGCAAGGAGAATATAACACATCTCTTTTCCTTAAACAGTGGATAAAGAAAGTGTACTAAAACAAATTAGGCAAGAATTTACACCAATACACAAAAATAAAGATACAGCTTTGAACACACAGTTTTTCCCTTGAGAACACAGGACCATGTAACACAGGACCATGTAACCCCACACCCTTCCTTAGACAAGCAAAATTACACAAAATCTTTTAAATATGCAGGAGCAACCCTTTTGCGAAGAGGTCTGCAAGTCTCTTCAGCAACAACCTTTTTAGTGACCGGCACTTGAGTGGTTGGCTTGACCTTTTTCTGGTAAAGTGCTACCCTGCGGAGATTCCAAGTTTGTCCATTCTGTAACTTTATGTAGTTACCAACCACCGACTTCACTTGGTAAGGCCCTCTAAATTTGTTGAACATACTCTGATTTCCGCCAGGTTTCACTTTTACCAAGTCCCCTTCAGCTATGTTAGTGGAAGCACAATTTTTCGGGATGTTGTGACCAACCTTCTCTACTTTCCCATGTAGCCAAGTAGGAATCAGCTTCGTACCCGCTGACCTCCCCCTCATGAGTTCAAAAGGTGTCACGGACATGTTGCTATCAATCAATCAATCAATCAATGACACTTATAGAGCGCGCTACATACCCGTAGGGTCTCAAGGCGCTTGGGGGAGGGGGGGTGCCGCTACTGCTCGAACAGCCAGGTCTTCAGCTTCTTCCTGAAGGAGAGGTGGTCTTGGGTCAGGCGCAGGTCAGTCGGGAGGGAGTTCCAGGTCTTGGCGGCCAGGTAGGAGAAGGACCTTCCTCCTGTAGTCGCTCTTCGGATGCGGGGGACGGCGGCGAGGGCGTGGTTGGCTGATCGGAGGTGGCGTTTGGGAGCGTAGAAGTTGATCCGGCTGTTGAGGTAGCTCGGGCCTTGGTCGTGTAGGGCTTTGTGTGCGTGGGTGAGGAGGCGGAAGGTGATTCTTTTGTTGACGGGGAGCCAGTGAAGGTCTCTCAGGTGTCCGGAGATGTGGCTGGTTCGTGGGATGTCGAGGATGAGTCTGGCTGAGGCGTTCTGGATCCGCTGGAGTCTCTTCTGGAGCTTGGCGGTGGTACCGGCGTAGAGGGCGTTGCCGTAGTCCAGTCGGCTAGTGACGAGGGCCTGGGTGACGGTCTTCCTGGTCTCGGTGGGGATCCACCAGAAGATCTTCCGTAGCATGCGTAGGATGTTGAAGCACGCCGAGGAGACGTTGTTGACTTGCCTGGTCATGGAGAGGGAGGAGTCCAGGGTGAAGCCCAGGTTGCGTGCATGGTCTGTCGGTTTGGGTGCGGTGCCCAGGGCGGGAGGCCACCAGGAGTCGTCCCAGGCGGAGGGTGAAGAGCCCAGGATGAGGACCTCCGTCTTGTCCGAGTTCAGTTTCAGGCGGCTGGTCGTCATCCACTCGGCTACCTCTTTCATCCCTTCGTGCAGGTTGGCTCTGGCGGTGGCGGGGTCGTTGGTCAGGGAGAGGATCAGCTGGGTGTCGTTGTGCGGTATGCCCACAACATTTCTTTAATTTCCTTCTGCACTGAACGAGCTGAGGCTAAAGCAAGCTGCATAGTGCCCTTAACAAGTCTGTTCACCCTCTCGCATAATCCATTCCCTTGCGGGTTGTAAAGCGAAGTACGCAAGTGCTTTAAGCCCAAAAACACAAAATAGTTCTCCATAATGGCAGAGGTGAGTTGTGTGCCATTATCTGTCAATACTATGGAAGGAATCCCTTCACGTCTAAAAATCTCATCCAGTACTTTGACAGTGGACTCAGCAGTGATGCTCTTCATAAAAGCAACCTCTACCCACCTTGAAGCCGAATCCACTAACACCAAAGCAAACTTCTCTGAATCCAACAGGTCATGAAAGGGACCTATGAAGTCAATACAAACCTTCTGCCACGCACCATCGTCAGAAACAATCTGTCCCATAGTATCCTTACTTGCACGAACCTGTAACCTTTTCTCAGACTCTTTGCACGACTGACACTGTTCAACCCAACTCTGTGCATCTACTCCCGGCCACCAAAAGTCAGCTTTGATGCTTTTGCCAGTAAGGGTTTGTCCTGGGTGGCCCTCATGCGCCAAGGCAATGAAACGGGGTCTAAGGGATATAGGTGGTATGTATTTCTCACCCCGCACAAGAATGAACTCGCTCTGTAAAGAGATTTCATCCTGTAACTGAACATAAGGCCTAAGAGGTGTCAGGGCTCCACGAATTTCCAATTCTTGTCTCTATGTCGACTTGCACAGGAACAGAAGATGCTTGCTTTCCAACTCCCTCTCTCCAATCAGTCGGAGCTAGATTAGAATCATAACTCCAAGCAATCAGAAAAAGGGAAGGGGAAAAGTGGAGAAAATAACCATAAGAAAAGAAAAGCACAGAAGAGACTGGTCCGGGTCCCTCGATACTCCAGTGAATCCTTCTCTGACTTATCAGCCAAACTAGGTTCCTGTGAATACTAAACACATACAAATATTTTTTAGCCCATAAACCTTAACTCTGATCTACCTTCTTCTATTGATATCTAGACCTACATACCCATGGGACTGCATAGACCTGTAGCTCTTCTTTCTACTGTGGGGTTTCTTTATCTGGAGTTGCCTTTGTGTTCAGTCTCACTAAAATGAAATGACTCAGATAATATTCCACTCTAGCTACTCTCTTAGAATATGTGTTGCTGTCTTTAACATAAAAACTATAAACCTACCACGCTATGCAACTTGGTGTCTTTAATTCTTCCCCTTTGTTTTAAGTTGGCTTGTGAATACCTCATCTGTATTGGATTCCACTATCCTATAATGAGTTCAGTTCTTGTCTTTCTTCTTCTTAAGGACTGCTGCTTTTCCTGCTCGAGTTATTCACCTCACTAGATTCAGGTAAGCATTCCTTTCCTTTTAACTTCAAATAATTGTCTATTGCCTTTTAAACGAACTATTTACATTTCCCTGAAGAACGTATTTTATTTCTTGTTACTGAGTCTTGAAAACATCTGCTTCTATAACGCTACTGTTATCCTTTTGAATAGTAATTGTCACAGGCTGTAGCGTTATACAATTTCAGCCAAAAAACAGTCTAGATTTAATTGTCACTTAGCTCTGAGGAAGCCGTTTTTTCTCTCAACGTGAAGACTGCTTGCTCTGCTCCAGAAACGGCGATGCGTTGTCTTGACTGAGTCGCTCTGAAATCTCTTTTCTGCCAAACTGCTAACTTCTATGTGGCAATATCTGCAGGAAACTATTATACTGAGGTGATTCTAGGAATATATCTCCTTACTCTCTGGAATTCTGAAAATAACTTTTCTTTAACAACGTTTCTACTCTGACAGGATTTATCTAACTGACTCGGGCTGAATTCTCGGTGAAGTGCGCAGCTCTGATAGAGCGCGCGCCTCACCTGAACTCCGGTCTGCAATGTTCAGAACACTAGACTGGCAACTTAGGCTGGCAGTGGTCCTGCTCACCCGCCATCTTAGAATTCCATGAATTCCACGCCTTGGACCAGGAAGGAGCCAAACTCCAGTCCTGTTTCCTCATTTTGAGAACTCTTGCTGACCGTTCATTAGGAAGGATCCTGACAAGAGCAGGCAAGACCGTACTTTGCCTTGACACCCCTTCCTTGCACATCTTAATTAAACCTTCCATGACAAGATCTTTTTTCATTTCTTCCATCCACTCCTTAGATATGGAACAGGGTAAATCACTCTCTAGGTCATCTACAAACGTGACCACACTCTCGGTCACCATCTCTTTAGGCTGCACTTTAGTGTCAGGCAATCTCGATAAGCAGTCCGCAACACTGTTGCACCAACCAGGTAAATATTCCACATTGCATGTAAACTCTTGGACACTGACTGCAAGTCTCACTAACCTCCCTGAGCAATTTCTAATACCCCCGGGGGCTAGAACCTTCAACAGTGGCTTGTGGTCAGTTCTGAGTGTGAATGTGATTCCCCATAAATGCACACGGAAATACCGAGTTGCCCATGCAGCCGCCAATGCTTCACGCTCTATGACCGAGTAATTCCTTTCGGTCTCAGTCAGGGAACGCGAAGCAAACGCAACAGTGTTCTGTTTACCACCATTTTTTTGTGTCAGAACTTCTCCAATCCCAACAGAGCTGGCGTCCACAGTGAGAATGGTGTGAAGTGACTGTACAAAACTTGAAAGAATGTTAGCATCCAAGATATTTTGTTTGATCATTAAAAAGGCATTTCTCTGATCTGCACCCCAAGTAAAACCTTTCCCTTTCCCCATGATGATTCGCAAAGGTTCTACTTTCTCTGCAAAATTTTTTACGAATTTTGCATAGTACTCCACCATGCCCATAAAAGACCTTAGTTTGTCTTTATCATCAGGTTCGGACACATTACATATTGCGCTTACAAGGTCTTTCTTGGGTTGTATCCCAAGGCCAGACACGTGATACCCCAAATAATCTACTTCCCCAACAGCAAATACACATTTTTCCTTTCGCAACGTCAAACCAGCCCTTGAAAGAGCGGTAAGAACTTTATCCAGAATTACATTATGATCATCAATGTTCAGACCATGAATCAGGATATCGTCCTGGAAAAATACTACTCTTTCAATGTCTTTGAGGACATCAGTGATAATTCTTTGGAATGCACTTGCAGCTGAGCAAAGGCCAAAAGGAAGTCTTTTGAACTGGTATGTTCCTTCCGGAGTGATGAACGATGTAAATTGCTTTGAGTCCGGGTGAAGCTTTACCTGGTGGTATGCGCTGCGAAGATCCAACTTAGAAAAGACTTTTCCTCCACCCAATCTCAGGACAATTTTGTTTATATTGGGAAGTGGAAAGTTATCCATTATCACAGCTTTATTTAGACTTCGCATGTCCACACAGAAACGCAAAGATTTGTCCGGTTTCTGTGTGATAACTACTGGACTCAACCACTGTGTGGCCTCTACAGGTTCAATTATGTTATCATCCAATAACTGTTTGATAATCTTTCTGACTTCATTCCTGGCGGACAAAGGTATTTTCCTCTCGGTGTGTTTTACAGGTGCAACACTCCTCTTGTTTTTTTATAATATGTTGGTAACCAACAGCCTCCACCAGTTTCTCACTGAAGATGTCCTCATGCCTTTTGAGAATGGTCTCTAAGTCTCCATGAACACTATTGCATTCGTTTTCACCATCTACACACATCACAGGTGGATCTGCTCTCGGGTTCACTCTTATGTTTAACTCATACTGATGTAACCATCCCAAAATTAAAGGGGCCGTGTGGGGATACATAAACCTTCCCTTGAGTGGCTCTCCCCTTAAACTTAATATTGGCCTCAAAGAACCCAGGAACACCAATGCTCACCCCTTGATAACCTCTCAGAGTAATGTCAGATTAGATTAGATTTGATTTTGTGCATGAAGAATCATACAATCTCTTTGGAATAATTGTATATAGTGACCCAGTATCCACCATTAGGTTTACTACACTCCCATTCAATTCAAAATCTGCTTTAGGCCGAGATAGAATAACACCTTCTGTTATCTCTTGGCTCCCAGCAGACGTAATCATGATTACCTCCGCCTCATCATCTGTGGTTTCATTCTCAACCATAGCAATCTTTTTGGAACTATTGGTTCTACACATACCTGCGTAATGCCCTTTTTTCCCACACTTCAAGCAATCTCTAGACAAAGCTGTACAATTCTTTGAATCAGCTAGGTGAAAAGGGCTACCACATCTGTTGCAGGAACGTGTGGTCTGTCTAAATTTGTTTGTTTGCCCACTTTTATTAAACGAGGTTGTGGCTTTCCCTCCTTTATTTGTCTGTCTTCCTTGTATTAAACCAATGCCCTCTGAAACATCTGTTTGCAAAGTTGCAATTTCTTGACTATTGGTGTGCCCATGTTGTATTCTCTTAAGCTCTTTCATACATCTGTCACTCTCTTCAGCAACTTTAGCAATTGTAATTGCCTCTGTGAGAGTGGGGTTTTTGGCTGCCCACAACTTTTCTTGTGTTTTCTTGCTAAGGCATTGCACAATTAATTGATCACGGATCATTTCATCCTGTATATTGCCAAATTGACACTTCACAGAAAGTTCTCTTAGCCTAGAGACGAATTCATCAATTGTTTCATTTTCTCTTTGAGGAGCAGTGTAAAATTTATGTCTGCGCATTACTACATTTTCCTGCTTAGCAAACCTTGTATACAATCTAAACAAAGCATCTTTATAAACATCATCAATGTCTAAGGGCGGACTCGGTAAATACTTAAAAATTCTCTGTCCCTCCTTCCCTAAAGCACCCAGTAGTAAAGCCTTTTTCCTGATAGCAGAAAACTTTGTGCCATCCAAGGCTATGATGTAGTTCTCGAATGCCTCACACCAATCATCCCATTCCATGGATGGTTCACCCGGGGCACTTAGGAAAGGGACAGGGGCTTGGATAGTATTATTGACATTCATTGTGAGCACCTTAGCTTAGTCTTATAGCAATATAAACAGCTTACTCAACAGAATTAGAAGAAAACATAAATCAGGGCGTGAACTTCTTTACAAGTGAGTGTATCACTGTTGTAGGACGATAATGTTCGTAGTACACCAATTTTAAGTGTGTGTGTCACTGTTGTTAGATTGTCTATTGCGTGACACACTGTGTAACGAAATTATTTTAAAGTGAGTGTGTCACTGTAGTCTGCGTTTATTTCGAAAGGTAGCCGTTTTCAAATGACGCTGGTATTAGTTTTAAATACACTTCGCTTCCTCAAGTGCGTTTCTCTTTTAATTTGTCTCACCCAGTGGTGGGGCCCACCGATATTGCCTTTCCGTTATTTCCCCTTTAAATGTAATGACGCCAGGGGCGGTGTTGCCTGCGTTGACGGGCTGAGGGTTTACAGTTATGGCTCCGTCACGCTTCACACAATGTTATTTCGTTTCCCGGTGAGTTATTTTAAAGCATACCTTCTGATGAGCCTTACGGTACTTTTCTTTATAAAGCGATCCTTCTTCACGAGATCGCAGGTGCTTTCCTTTGGTCGGGTTTTCTCCTTTTCTCCCTTTTTGACGCGTCGTTCCTTCGTCAATTAACGTTTTCGCTTTCTTTCGTTACCCTCCGCTTTCGTCTGTGACACGATGTCGCCAAAATGTTGTAAATGAAGACGAGGCTGCACACCAGTGTCGCGTTGGTTAGGTACTTTATTCAAGAAGAAGCGTAGAAAACCCAACCAGCAAGACCGGGACCAAACGGGCAACTAACTGCCGTTAGGACCGAACACTGGACACGTAACAGGATCAGGTAGCACGAGCTCAGCACGAGGCACAAGCTGAGGACAGGGAGAATATAACAACAGCCTGTTGACAGACTTGGTGTACCCTGCAAGTTGCTGTCTGTCTCTGCGCCTTGCAGCATGGTCACTATCAGTTCTGCTGCATAACAGCCTCACTGCTTCTGACATTTCCTTCATGCCCTCTGCCACAGTATTGTTGAGGCAGTATATGACCTCCTTCACGTTGTTGACATTTCTGTTGTTTGCCACCATCTGACGTTGAATGGCCCTCATTTTCTTTCCCTGCAGGCGCTGCACTTTGAGCATCTGCCCCTCCAGACCAGAGCAGACACTGGATTCCTCAGCATCAGGACTCTGTGCCCTTTGTCGCCGTCTACAGGCACCTGTGTTGGTTTCCTCCACGGGGGACTGTGTCACAGATGCCTGTGTGTCATCGCCCGGCGTGCTCTGTTGTGCTTCCTGGCTGTCATCCTCTGTGGCATCTAACTCCTGGAGGCTAGCCACTGTATATCTCCTTGATCTTGGTGGTAGTGGAGATGTTGGTGTGGTGTCTGCAGGTGAGATGACTTCCTCCTCATTTGGGACCTCCTTCCTGGAAGCCTCGCCAGTCTCCCCATCTGCAGCTTTGGGCGATGTTCCGCCTGTGGATACAGCATGTACCAATACTCACTTGTCTGCCAGCATTTTTCTGCAAATAAATTTCATGACTGACAATCTAGTTGTCCTTGACAATATTAAAACAGAGAGAGAGAACTTGGTTAGAATACACTAACATTTCTCAATGAACCTTTAGTGGAAGAATTATTACTGTTTGAAATCATATACTGGCCTAGGAGAAAACATTAAGGTAGCCAAAAATATGCATAAGGGCATAATATTCATGAATGCACAATACGCATTATTGTATGTGATTCTTAGAAAGCTGAGTGCCTCATAAATGCTGCCAAATTCACAGACTTCAAATAGTAACCTAATCATGACTTTCTATGGAAGAAATATTGCAAATTAGTGAAAAAACATGAAGTTGTAGTTAAGGTGACAGTAATTCAAACACAGTTATTTCAGACTCACCTTTATGACTCTTATACATGCCGTACACTGTTGCATTTTTTGTGATTAATTTAGGTTCACCCAGTAATGGTGGTGTGGGGCCAGGGCAGTAAGGACAATGTTTTGCAATTGGAATTAAATTTTGTGGAATTCTTGGGTCTTCCATAGTCAATTTTCAGGAATGTCTTCTGGAATACGTTATTATTAGCATGTATGTACTCCACCATTTTCCTGACATGCTTTTTGTCTGGTGGGTACTCAGTCACTTCCACGAGTGCTGCTGGAGACCTTTCGAACTCTCAGTCACTGGAGATATCAAAACTGACCTCTTTTAATATGTTCTCTTCTTCCTGTTCTAAAAGTTCATTTTCTAGCAATTCTGGACGTTATTGAAATAGCCACCACATTGGAAGATATCAGTGAGTGCAAATCCATGATTTGTGGTTGCCCTTACATTGGCAGTGCCATTGTCCTGATTTTGTATCAAAAGTAACACATGTCCTTAAGAAAAGACACCAGTAGTCCTGTTTGCCAGTATATACAGAAAAATATACAAATCTTCCTGAAAAACTATGTTCTTAAAGAAACACTGGACACACTGCACAAACACCTGTTTTTGCAGCAGATTCAATTATTTCTTTGCATTTGATTTCTTGTGCAAAAGAAATCAAATTTTTCTGTAGCATTTGATTAGTGATGACTCTTGAAGTTCATTTGGAAATTGGAATGGTTTAGCACATTTGGCCATTTCTAGGTGTTTGCATTTGAGTGCTGGATGCCAACTGCGGCTAGCCATTGCCATAAATTCCCTATAGCGAGCAATTTCACAATTGTATTGTTGTTTAGAAATAGTTTTTTGAACATGAATTGGTGCACTTTGTCCATTTTTACAACGGGGCATAAAATATATTCAATTTTTGCAATCCACACAGTACACTGGAATTGAAAAAATGCTGTGAATATTTTGTTGATGACGCCGTAGTGGAAGTGCAAATACTACACTTTATTGATTTTGAAATATCTCAATTTCTCACACCAGCAGAGGGTAATAATTGAAGTGGTTGATCTAATTTCTTTATATACTTCACTGAAATAAACAGAATAATAATGTTATTTGAAAGCCAAACATTTATTGGCATGGCCATCAACTTTAATATGCTGCTGAACATATGCAATATACATTTAAATACCACTAAACCATTTAGGGCCTGATGTAGGTGGCTAAATACTGGTCGGTAACGCCAAAATGTGTTGAATTTCTGCATTACCGACCGGTATTTAGCCATGTGCAATTTAGGTAACACCGAACGCCATCGCAAATAAGGAATCGGTAAAAATGATGGAAACTAGTTACCGATTCCTTAATATGCGATTAGCAGACACCTAAACCCCTAAATACTAAATCGGTAAATAAGAAGTCCTTAAATAATTGCAAATCCGATGTACCAAATATCGGTAATACTGAATTTTCGGTATTTAGGAGTCTCTAATTACCACTGACTCAAAGCAGGTGGTACTCCAGTGCACTGCATTTAAACAGCCCCAAAATGCAACAGTGTGAACACAATGGTGGCCCTCTACGTAATTGCAAGGCGGCTACGTTTGCTAGCAGCAGGACTGAGAATCTGGAGAGGGGAAGAGCGCGTGTACAGACTGCAAGTTACACTGTTCCAAATGACTGAAGCTGAAATCCATGAGAGGTACAGGCTACACCCCCAAATCATCCTAGACCTGATTCGGGACCAGCACCCACTTGGAGCATCAGACACCAAGGGCTCGCGCAATACCTACTCATGTACAGGTACTCTGTTGCCTGCACCTACTGGCATCTGGCAGTTAACAAGGAGTAATAGCTGTGGCAGGTGGAGTCTCACAGAGTTGCCTGTCGTGTTTTCTCCATACATTCCTGGACGCCATGTTGCTAAGGATGCCACGCTACATCCAATTCCCCAGCACACAGGCAGAACTGAAGAGGACCATGATGGACTTTTACTACAAGGCCTGGTTCCCCCAACTCATAGGTTGCATTGACGGGACACATATACCAATCTACCCCCCTGCTGCAACTGAGTACATCTACCGCAATCGCAAATCCACACATTCTATAAATGTACAGGTCATATGTGATGCGTCTTCCATCATCACCCATATAGTTGCAAAATTCCCAGGGAGCACACATGATTCATACATATTCAGGAACAGTGGGATTTATACCCATCTCGTTGCGGGTGAATTTTGAGAAGGCTACCTGCTAGGTAAATACATGTGACATCCCCTGAAGTATACACCTGTTGCTACCATTGTTGACTTTGAATAACTTACTTTCTTCTCTCACTCAGGTGACAGCGCCTATGCGGTGCGTTCTTTCATCCTGACTCCGTTCCTGTACCCATCCACCCCAAGTGAAAGGCGATATAACTTTGCACATAGATCGACACGCAATGTTGTTGTGCGAACATTTGGACTCCTCAAAAGCTGGTTCCCCTGCCTCCACAAAATTGGAGGTTCTCGGCAGTACCAGCCCCTGGTCTGCTGCAAAATCATCACTGCATGTGCCATGCTGCATAACCTTGCCACTAAGAGGGGGACACCCGTTGAAATCAGTGAATCTGAAGAGGAGGATGAGGATGAGGAAGGAACACAGCCACAGCACAGCGGTGCAGGCGGAGCAGCTGCAGCAGATGGGATACAGAGACGGTCCAAACTCACACAAAACTATTTCTGAGTAAGTAATGAGACAAAGCCAGTGAAGGCATTTGTGTCAGGGTCTTTAATTGACCTTGCAACAGGCAATTGTACAGCACACCGTAACACCAATAATGGCCTCACAGTGCCTGACCAAGCACAACATGGCATAGTCATTCCCCCATGCAAAATCACTAGTCCAATCATTGTGTTCAATGGGTTACGTCACCCACCACACAATGGAATTTGAGGGCAGTGCTTATCTCCTGCGCCCATGCGCACCACTGCTGCGTTCAGCAGGCCCACTGTCCTCACCAGTGCTGTGTCCTGTGGCAGTACCATGCCTCACACTGAGCCTCCTGTTCTCTGGCAAGGGGGGTTGTGGTGTTGCGACTGCTTGCCTCCTCTCTCTCATCCCCCTCCCCAGTTCCGTTGGCAGCAATTTGGTTTGTCTGAAGCACCTCTGAAGCACTGGTGACTGTCACCAGGCCCTGAGTGACTTCACGGCTGCACTTTGCCATTTCCAGTTGCATGGCCATGGGTTGCATTGAACAGCCTGTTGACAGACTTGGTGTACCCTGCAAGTTGCTGCCTGTTTCTGCGCCTTGCAGCATGGTCACTATCAATTCTGCCGCATAACAGCCTCACTGCTTTCGACATTTCCTTCATGCCCTCTGCCACAGTATTGTTGAGGCAGAATATGACCTCCTTCATGTTGTTGACATTTCTGTTGTTTGCCACCATCTGACGTTGAATGGCCCTCATTTTCTTTCCCTGCAGGCGCTGCACTTTGAGCATGTTCCCCTCCAGACTAGAGCAGACACTGGATTCCTCAGCGTCAGAACTCTGTGCCCTTTCTCGCCGTCTACAGGCACCTGTGTTAGTTTCCTCCACGGGGGACTGTGTCACAGATGCCTGTGTGTCATCGCCTGGCGTGCTCTGTTGTGCTTCCTGGCTGTCATCCTCTGTGGCATCTATCTCCTGGAGGCTAGCCACTGTATACCTCCTTGATCCTAGTGGTGGTGGAGATGTTGGTGTGGTGTCTGCAGGTGAGATGACTTCCTCCTCATTTGGGACTTCCTCCCTGGAAGCCTCGCCAGTCTCCCCTTCTGCAGCCTGGGGCGATGTTCCGCCTGTGGATACAGAATGTACCAATACTCACTTGTCTGCCAGCATTTGTCTGCAAATACATTTCATGACTGACAATCTAGCTGTCTGTCCTCCGCTAGCTCATCTATTGATGTGTGACATGCCTATGCTTTTTGGGGACTGACTGATTTGCTAATAGTTGATGGAGACTACATTTCCCATGATGCATTGCTGATTTTAGACAAAACATGTTCTGGAGTGGGATTCTTGCAGGTGGATTGGATTAGGGAGGGGAGACAGCGTGCTGTGCATGCATCTTACCTTGTCTATTGGATGCTGTTGCTTAGCTGTCCACGTCCCCGATGCCACTGATGCTCTCTGGCTGGAGGGTGGACTCAACCATTTGCTCTAGGGCAGTTGGAGCAGGCGCTGTTGAGGTTCCCCCGCCGGTCTTCCCCGCTTGTTTCTACCGTCAGCCACCCTTTCCTTAGCACGTTTCCTCAGAACATACCATCGCTTCTTTAGGTCCTCAGTTGAGCGATGTGTAATGCCAATCGCATTGATATTCTGCTGGATCACCTGCCAAATCCTTCTTTTTTGTGCCTCAGGGACGAGCAGAGATCTCTTGCCAAAGAGCTGGTTGTGGTCTTTGACAACTTCCTCTATGAGTACCTCCAACTCCCTCTCACTAAACTTGTGCTTGTGCTTTCTTTCACCAGCATCCTTCCCCTTCTCCTGTGAGGCCATGGTGCAGTTCCTCTGTGTTAGCTGGGTGGTAGCTGTGCAGCTCCTGTGCTCTTGCTCCTGCTCCCTGTCTCTCCAACAGCTACAGGATCAGTGCAGCTGCATGGGTGTGGCCACTTCCTGGTTGTGAGGTCATGAGGAAGCACAGGATTGGCTGGTTCAACAGTTACTGTTTTTTTTAAATACTGATTTGCTAAATACCGAATCGGTATTACCGATTTGGTAATGGGGAAGCAGTAAATATTTTTAGCGATTCATTCCGATTCACTAACTATTACCAATTATAACCGAATCGGTAATTTTTTACAATCATTTTACCTACATTGGAAATACCGAGTTCTTAATAGCGAATCAGTAAAGTTCGCTATTAAGGAATCGGTATTTCAGAATTACCTACATCTGGTCTTTTGTGGCTAACCCTTTTTGAATAAGAATAAAATAATGTTGGAAAGCAAATAAACTAAATGAATATATTGTCTTGTCATTCCATACTATATCAAATAACCCTTTCTTAATATTAGTTAAAAAAAAGTAATTGAAAGAAATCTTGCCTTTGGTATTCAGATTTTATTTGACCATATAACCAAAAAAATAAGAAGTTCCGAAAATCAGTAACATTATACAGGATAAATATTTTGTTAATCATATTTCATTTCACTTTTTCAGCACAGCAGTGAGAATTTTTATAAACATGTACTGGTATAGTCCTTTTGTTAATAAAGTCTAGATATTTTGGAACCACATACTAACACCATGCCTTTGATCTTTGATTTGTAACATATTGGGTATTTCAAAAATCTGAACAAAAGAAGTTAACAATTCATTTGGTGTTTTTTACTTTTAAAATCCATATCATTAAAATATTAACATACCATGTTGTTTATCCATTTTATCTTTGAAGTTTAATGAACAGGTTATAAGTATCGGACAAACAGGACAGTGCCAATGATTTCTAGATTAGCTGGATTGTAATTGTAGACAATGACATGGAATTATATATTTATCTGCAGAGAAAAATTGAAAAACATGTAGTCAAAAAGACATTAAACTATCAAAATGTAGGTCTGTGCTATATCAGGGGGAAACAGGTTGGTGTTCTACAGCTGGTTCCTACACACAGGAACCATGTGCAGGAAAGGGAGCAATTGCCTCTTGTAGTGACGACCTTACCATTGGGGGCCCACAGTGCGACAATCTAGGTTAGCCCATTCCCATGACCTTCTGCATGGATTCCCCTGACTACCATCCACTAGTGATGCCCCTCTTTTTTCTTTTGGCCCTTTCTGACGTTTCTTTTTTATAGCACTACTTATCCCGAATTTATATTTTCAAACTGCTTTTCATTCAAAACATATTATAAAACGATAATGAGCCATACAAGTGTGTAAATCAATTTATAGGAAAATGTACTTATGCCAATGAGAATACAAGGGTTAGGAATTACATAGAACATACTGTGTGGGGAAACAAAGAGAGAGATTAATAATTTTTTTAAATGCATAAAAAGCAAAGTTGATGTGCAACATTGCTTGAAAAAGAGCACAGCTGCACCACATCTTTCGTTTTGGTGATGTTGCTAATCTACATAAAATACAAGTCTTTGATCTGCATATTCCATGCTGTGCTTTATAGTTCACTGGTAAAGTCAAAGTAGTAACAACAATTCTGGGAAAGGTACTTTAGTACAGCTTCCCTGCCAAAAATCCTCTAGAAGCGTATTTGCATGTGCTTCAATCCAGGAGCTGAATAGCCCCTTGATGAAGTGTGAACTTCCTCCCAAAGCGGAAGCAAATGCCTTGTACATGGGAAAGTGTTCTGTGTCTTTAACAGGATGACCACCTGGGTTGTGCCTATGATCGTGATAATCTTCAAGAAGCTTTACCATGTCACAGGCAGAGGTAGATAACACTTGGTCTCCCCCCTCTTTTGTACATTTTATAAGCCAGGCACTAATCCCAGTGGGAGAAAAGTAACCTCTACAACCACTTTTGAGTTAATTGCTACAAAGGTGGGTATGGATACACCTGAGTCCTTTAGCCCTATTGGCTAGATAGAGGCCAGGAATCCCTTGATTGTCATATTTAATTTACTTTTAATTTGCTAGTAGGTTTGTATACCATACACAGATCGCCTGTAAATGAAATGCTACTAGAATGATGTTAATAAAGAAAAATATGATGCCAGTGCACCCCATGATATATTTATTTATAACAGCAAACTCACATTGCTGTTGTCAAATCTACCCAATATGACCTCCCCATCAACACTGAGTCAGAAATATATGGTAAGGAAGGGCCTGCGACCAAGGTCTGGAGCAACTGAATGACAGATCACAGGTGGTGTGACACATAGCCCAAATTATTGAACAGGGACAACTGAGATACTGTTTGAAATCATATATTGGTCTAGGAGAAAACATTAAGGTAGCCAAAAATATACATAAGGGCATAATTTTCATGAATGCAAAATACGCATTATTGTATGTGATTCCTAGAAAGCTGAGTGCCTCATAAATGCTGCCAAATTCACAGACTTCAAATAGTAATCTAATCATGACTTTCTATGGAAGAAATATTGCACATTAGTGAAAAAACATGAAGTGGTAGTTAAGGTGACAGTAATTCAAACACAGTTATTTCAGACTCACCTTTATGAATCTTACACTGTTGCATTTTTTGTGATTAATTTAGGTTCACCCACTAATGGTGGTGTGGGGCCAGGGCAGTAAGGACAATGTTTTTCAATTGGAATGAAATGTTGTGGAATTCTTGGGTCTTCCATAGTCAATTTTCAGGAATGTGTTCCGGAAGACGCTTATTAGCATGTATGTACTCCACCATTTTCCTGACATGCTTTTTCTCTGGTGGGTACTCAGTCACTTCCACGAGTGCTGCTGGAGACCTTTCGAACTCTCAGTCATTGGAGATATCAAAACTGCCCTCTTTAAATATGTTCTCTTCTTCCTGTTCTAAAAGTTCATTTTCTAACAATTCTGGACGTTCTTGAAATAGCCACCACATTGAAAGATATCTGTGAGTGCAAATCCATGATTTGTGGTTGCCCTTACATTGGCAGTGCCATTGTCCTGATTTTGTATCAAAAGTAACACGTGTCCTTAAGAAAAGACACCAGTAGTCCTGTTTGCCAGTGTATACAGAAAAATATACAAATCTTCCTGAAAAACCATGTTCTGAAAGAAACACTGGATATACTGCACAAACACCTGTTTTTGCAGCAGATTCAATTATTTCTTTGCATTCCATTTCATGTGTAAAAGAAATCACATTTTTCCGTAGCATTTGATTTAGTGATGACTCTTAAAGTTCATTTGGAAATTGGAATGGCTTAGCACATTTGGCCATTTCTAGGTGTTTGTATTTGAGTTCTGGATGCCCACTGCGGCTAGCCATTGCCATAAATTCCCTACAGCGAGCAATTTCATAATTGTATTGTTGTTTAGAAATAGTTTTTTGAACATGAATTGGTGCACTTTGTCCATTTTTACAACGGGGCATAAAATATATTCCATTTTTGCAATCCACACAGTACACTGGAATTGAAAAAATGCTGTGAATATTTGGTTGATGACGCTGTAGTGGAAGTGCAAATACTACACTTTATTGATTTTGAAATATCTCAATTTCTCACACCAGCAGTGGGTAATAATTGAAGTGGTTGATCTAATTTCTTCATATACTTCACTAAAATAAATAGAATAATAATGTTATTTGAAAGCCAAACATTTATTGGCATGGCCATCAACTTTAATATTCTGCTGAACATGTGCAATATACATTAAACCTAAGCAGTGCCCTTGGCCGATCTAATCGGCCCTGTGTTAAAAGTGAAAGTGCTCAGGCCGATGAGATCGGCCCAGGAGCTGATACTCATTTGGGAGCAGTTTATCTCCTGCTGTGTCATTTGAAAATGAAAACTGGCCTCAAATGCCAATCTAGAACACCTCCCTCGTTCGTTCCAAGGCAGTATTAGGCAATATTTTGACACACTCACTGAGATTTACTCACTTAAAAGTAGTGGAGAAATCTTGTTCTCGTAATGTAGAGCAGCGTCAACTGAAAGCTGCAGTGGCCCTTGTTTACCAGTAGAGGGCGCAGGCAGCTCCGAGACATTGCTGAAATCTGCTGTGTGCCCCAGAGACAATGAAGCAAGCATGCGTGCTCGACGTGTTCACCGCTTCTGGCCTTGATCGGAAAACACCAAGAAACCAGTGCAGGTATGGCTACCTAAATAGCACTATTAAATTTGGTACTTTGACAGGTTTAATTCAAATGTCTCAATATTTCGAATGTAAAATTGGAAGTGCCGCGATCCGATTTATTCAGCTCCATGCAGACACTCGGCTCTGAGCTCCTCCCTCCATTATAGTCATGTTGTCCCAAGCCACAAAAGTATTCCTAGGTACAGTACACAATTGAAGAGTTTTAGTAAAAAAGAAATGCGTTTTAACTGGACATAATCTGTGTCATGCTCCAGGCCGATGAGGTATGCACCGGAGAAAGTTAGAGAGACGATACACGACCGGCTCAAAGGAGGCAAGGTTACAACATAATAAATGAAAAATACCTTCCTTTTGCATAACTGGAATAGCTGCAAGCTGATATCCATTGTTATGTTAGAATCCTTTGAAAAAGCTTTGACGGTTATAACTGGGCCTGTAACAGGCATCTGCACACTCGAGGGAGCAATGAAGGAGGCTGGTTGGCTTTGAGCACGTGTTTTTAATTATCTGAAGATCTTGGCTTTCAAAAGCTATCCTGTTAAAAATTGCACATGGCAGCATGCACTTTGTAAAATAACTACACACAACTAACTTTACAGGCAAACAACCCCAAGGGGGGCTTTGGGGAGGGAGCTGACCGAAGGGAGGTCTCCTCCCCCGGGCAGTTTGGGAGGGCTGCGAGGGGTTTTTTCTCTAAGTTGCCAGAACTTTCTGGAATTGGGCTGGCCTAGTAGGTTTTGCCAGCCCAATTATAAATTCTGGTTGTCCCGCCTCCTAGCCACCATTTTAGGCTTGGTGGCTAGGAGGACAGTTAGCGTTTTTTGTCAGTTAGCTTTTGTGGTGTTTAATTCAGGGTTGTTAGGTAGCTCTTTAGTGTTACTTTTTCCCCCTTTTACACGTCTGAATGGAGGATTATTGAGTTTTGGAGGCCATGAGGCTGCTGTCGGAAGCAGGTCGCATGGACTTGTTGGTGGGAGGGGGGCCGGCGCGCCCCCAGCGCCAGGCCTCCGCTGGTGTGTCTGCTGCGGTGTTGGCGTGTTCATCGCCGAAGAAGAGGCGCTCTGGGCAGGTGAGTGAGAGGGGCCGGTCTCGTACGAAGAAACCGGCCCCTCCGGTTCAGGCGCGTGTGGTGGTGGGGGAGGGGGGAGCTCCAGCGTTATCTGGCGCTCCTTCTACGTGTGCGCATTTGGCGCGTCTGGCCCCTTCTGCTTCAGCGCGAGGGGCGCTTGAGGTGGGGGAAGCTCCGGCGGTGTCTGGTGCTTCCGCCGGGTTTACGAGGGAGGCGGGAGGCGCTTTGACTAGCGCGTCGATTCTGCAGGCGGGCGGGGCTCCTATCTTGCAGGGCTTCAGATCGGCAGCACCAGCTGCTGGGAAGGCGGCCGGCAGGAGGGGGGGGCGGAGAGCGAGGGGGAAGCGCTCCGCCTCTGACCCGGTTGCTGAGAAACGATCGGAGCCTGTGAAGGGGCAGACAGTGCGTGGAGCGAGAAGAGGCTCACTTCAGCTTGTGGAAGTTCAGGGGTCATGTCAGCCTATGAGAGAATCAGTGGGGTTTAGTTGGCTGTGAGGAAGGGACATTATTAACCCCTTCACAGATGCCTGTTGTTGAAAGGAATACTACATGCAGATTTTCTTCAGGTGGGTTAGAGGGTTTTGGGGGTTTGGAACTTCAGGTGGGCCAGGTTTTATCTGAGGCTCATACAGGTATGGTTGTTCAGGGAATGGAGGGTAATGTGGGGAGTCCTTTGCTGTTTTCTACGCCTGGTTCTTCTGTGGGTGCTGCATTGTCGGTGGGGGGGGAGGGTTCCATGGGAGAAGGGGAATGGGCTCAAATGGGGGTGGGGGGTTCAGTTTCTGGTGCTGCTTTGGATTTGGATGTTTCATGGCCTGCGGATACAGGGTCTTTTGATCTTTTGGATGTGGATGACCGTTTTCAGAGGGAGGGTAGGGGTCGGTCACAGGTGGGCCAGAGAGCTTTTTCTTATGATACTAATGTTGGAGGGGCAGTGGTGGGTCATTCTGCAGGGGTATGGCAACCTGTTGTAAGGAGTGTGGGGGGTTTTGGATTCCCTGACACGGCACCAGTACATGACAGGACTTTCACACAAGTAAGTGGTGGGCCTGTGCAGGGCTTTAGGGAGGATGTTCCATATTGGTCTGGGGGTGCGGGAGGCCCCTCTTTGATGTTTGGTTCTCCTGGGTGGGAGCATTTTGGTGCTGCAGGTTTGGCGCAGCGTGGATTACAGAAGGATGGTGAGGGTCAAGTTTGGGGTGCAGGGGCCCCTCTTTGGGTTTCTTCTTCAGCGGTGGCGGTTGATAATTTGGATGGAAGTGATGATGAAGAGGTGATAGGCGACTCTCCGGTCAGGGGGGTGCCTTTGAGGGGCTGTATTAGAGGGCGTTCTTTGGATAGGTTTCAAGGGATGGTTGTTGGTTCTAATTTGCAGGGGACAGGGTCTGTATCAGGTGTTGTATTCAGGGATCCTAGCACACCAGTCCAAACTTTTTCTTTTCAGGATAGGGATAGGTGCGGCGGTCCAGACTTGGAAGGGCGTGGTCCAGTCCAATTTCGCTGAGGTGAAGTGAGGAGAATGCCTAGCGCGGCCCTCTCTGTTCCACCGAGGGAACCCGCCGCGGTCAGCACACGAGGGTCCGACGTGACCCCGCTGGCCCCAACGAGTAGCAGGTATAGGTGGCCTACCTTACCGGCGGCTATGGAGCCACAGAGTCAGCGCAAGGGGAGTTACAGGCGGGTACAGTCTGCTCCCCCCCCCCTGGAGGTTCTTCACAAACATTAAAATGTAATATTGTTGATACCGGGTTAGGTAAGACTCGTAGTGATGTGTTGCCTACTGGTTTTGATTCGGTGGTCCTGGATTATGATGAAGATAGTCCAGAGGAAGGAGAATTACGGGACGTGGAGGGGGGGGGGACCCTCTCATGTGTCTGGTAGTGTTTTTCAGGCTCAAGCGGTGCAAAGTCAAGTGCAAGTGAGACGAGAGCACGGCCCGTCGGTCAGGGCGCCTCGCAGACAGGATACATTGGTTTCTGCACCACGGGCGGAGCCTTCGAGAGTGGTCTCTTTGTTACCGGGTGAGCAATTAGCTGCACAGGCCAAACCTACTATGGTGTCGGTGGGCACAGGAGGGGAAGGGACTGTTGTCTTTGGTGAAGGGAGGTTGCTGAAAGGGCGTTACGTTAAAGACACTGCTGTGGGCACTGACAATGTTTTGAATGTCACAGGTAAAGTGGAGAGTGGTACTAGCACTGATGCTCCTAGTGCGGTAAAGGAGCCATTGGCCAGCAAGGAATTGAAAATTAAAAAGTTGCCTTATATGGGTGTTACGAAGCCTTTGGGTGCCCATTTGATGCTGGCTACAAAAGAACGTATTTGGAAGGGAGAGTATGTTGAAATTCTTAAGCTACTACACCGGGAAGTTCGGTCCAAAGAAAGGTCGAAAGAAGAAGAGTTTGAGTTGGCAAAACGTCCTAGAGTTCCGTTAACCATTGAAAATTGGACGGCTGCATTCCTTATTTATGCGTGTGTATATTGTGAAAAGTTTCCAGAGCGCAGCGTGTCTCTTTTTAAATACATGGATGTTATACGCAAGGCACAGCTTACTGGCGGGGGGTTTGCTTGGTCCCAATATGATGAGGAGTTCAGGGCCAGGATGGCTTGGGATCCGGAGGCCAAGTGGGGGGAGCTGGACACTGACTCATGGCAGCATACCATGGGATCTGCATCGGGGGGTAAGACTATTTTTACAGCCAGTGGTCTCCCCTTAATTTACCGGCCCTTTCAGGCCAAACCCACCCGGGGAAGGGTGGGGAGTACTTCAAACACACAGTCGGGAATGGGCACATGCTGGGAATTCAACAAGGGGTCCTGTAGTAGGGAGTATTGTAAGTTTAGACACGAATGCTCTGGCTGTGGTAGGCGGCACCCATTGTCCAGATGCTGGGATAACCAGCCAGCAGGAGGTCAACAGGGGAAACAGTCAGGTGCAGGTGGCTCGGGGACGTCCAAACAGTTCTCAGGGGGTAGGGGATCCAGAGGTACTCAGGGTGTTGGGCCCAAGGGCTCATACGCCAGTTAAGTTGGAGAAGCTGCGCCTTGCACTTCAAGATTATGAGGATGAAGCTGTGAAGAAAAAATTGTTGAATGGTTTTGAATTTGGATTTTAGTTGAGTTACATGGGTTTCAGACAAAGGAGATGGTCTGCTAATCTGAAATCAGCGTCTGAGTATGGCGCAGCAGTGCAAGACAAGTTAAATAAAGAAGTGCATGAAGGAAGGATGGCTGGCCCTTTTCACGATTGGCCGATCCTTAATTTGATAATATCACCTATTGGAGTGGCCCCGAAGAAAGATCCGGGACAATTCAGGCTTATTCAACACTTGCCATGGCCGGAAGGGTCGTCTGTCAATGATTTTATAGATCCAGATGCTGTTTCAGTCTCTTATTCCTCAGTTGACGTGGCCATGTCACTTGTTGTGACCGCGGGCGCAGCTGCTGAGATGGCCAAGTGTGATATAAAGTCTGCTTTCCGGCTGCTGCCTGTCCATCCGAATTACTGGTGTCTACTGGGTATACAATTTTCAGGAAAATGGTATGTGGACAAGGCTTAGCCGATGGGTTGCTCCATTTCATGTGCTCTTTTTGAGTGTTTCAGTACTTTTTTACAATGGTACTTTACTCATCAGTCTGGTCACTCACTGGTAACGCACTATCTAGATGACTTTTTCTTTGTCGGGTCCCAGGGCTCCACGGAGTGCCTGTCTGCTTTGGACACTTTCCAAGGGCTCATGGAGGATCTGGGAGTTCCTTTGGCTCCCGAGAAAACTATGGGTCCTGCCACTGTTTTGTCCTTTTTGGGAATTGAACTTGATTCTGTGGCAATGCGGGCTCGCTTGTCTGAGGATAAAAAAGTGAAGATGCTGGAGTTGCTGGAAACCATGTTGTCAAAACGGAAAGTGTTGGTGAGAGATATTTAGGTGTTACTAGGCCATCTCAATTTTGCCTGTGGGGTCGTGAGAGCAGGAAGGACTTTTTGTCGCAGATTGGGCAGGGCTCTTGCAGGTCAACATTTGCCTCACCATCGTGTTCGCTTGTCTGCTGGTGTCAAGGAAGATTTGAGAATGTGGATATTTTTTCTCTCTTCTTTTAATGGTGTTCCTTTGGTTCGGGACGTTGACATCCAGTGGGATGTGCAAATGTTTTCGGATGCTGCTGGCAGTGATGGATTTGGTTTGTATTGGAATGGCAGATGGTGTGTGGAACGTTGGCCGGATGAGTGGTTGAATGGTGGTTGCAGCATTACCTTTTTGGAGCTTTTCCCTTTGCTGGTGGCTTTGACCCTGTGGGGTGAGGTCTTGGCACACAAGAAAGTGCTTTTTCGTGTGGACAACATGGCTGTGGTGGAGATTGTTAATCGACAGTCTGCCATAGATGAACAGGTCTTGAAGCTCATGAGAGTCTTCGTGCTGGGCTGTTTGAAACACGACATTCACTTTCGTGCTTTGCACATTCCTGGTGTGGACAATGACATTGCGGATGCTCTGTCTCGTTCACAGTGGGGGAGATTCTGTGGACTGGCGAGGGAGGCAGACAGAGCACCGACCCCGATGCCGATTCATCTGTGGCACGTAGGCAACGTCGGGTCTTACAACTGGTGGTAGGTTCTTTGTCTGTGTCTACGCGTTCTGCTTATTCTCTGGCCTGGAGGGAGTTTCTGGAGTCCGGCGCTTGCAGGCGTGAGGAGGTTTGGCGTCGTTCTGAGGATGTGGTAAATTTCATTTTAGATCTCATGGATAAAGGTCTGACCAGGGTAACCATTGCGGGTAAATTAGCAGGGATAGCTTTCATGGGTAAGTTGGTATGGGGTTATTCTCCTTCAGCGGGGGAGATTGGCAGGAGAATGCTTGAGGGCTGGGCTAGAGAACAAGGGCACACCAGTAGATTCAGGGCTCCTTTATCTTGGCAGATTCTGGCTCGGCTGATAACTATTCTACCTTCGGTTTGCTCAGATGACTTTGAGTCATGCTTATTCTCCATGTTAATGGCATTTATGTTTTTTGGAGCTTTTAGGGTTTCGGAGTTGTTGGGCTCAAAATGTAAGTGTGGCCTCTTTTGGCGTGATGTTTTTTGTTCTGATGAGGGGGTACATATTTGGTTAGCCAGCTCCAAAACTGATCAGAAAAAGAAGGGGAAAGGAGTGTGGTTGCAAGCGCGTTCTCCGAGGATTACTTGCCCTTTACTGCTGGCTCGGCGCTGGCGTTCTTTATCCGGGGGTGGTGATGATGCTCTTGTTTTCCAGCATATTGATGGCACCCCTGTTAGAGCATACCAATTTCGCATAGTTTTGCGCAAGGCGTTACAACACTTGGGTCTAGACGGGAACTTATATGGTACACATTCTTTCCGGATTGGTGCTGCAACTGAAGCTTTTAATAGAGGTTGGACACAAAGGGATATCATGAGGTTGGGGCGTTGGTCTTCAAACTGCTTTCAGCGCTACGTGAGAAGTCAAGCGGAGGAGGCGCATGCGTCATCTTCCTTCTCATGAGCTTTAACTCTGTTTTCTTTTATAGGATCTGTTGCTGGGCCCCGTTCTCCTATGGTGACAGTCTGGATAGTTGGGCATTCCTTCGTGAAATGGGCCCGAGTCCAGGCGGCACAGAGTTACTTCGGAGAGCTCCTGGGTTTTAATGCTCGCATGTTCAATGTGGTTTGGAAGGGGAAAGGTGGTATGCTCTGGAGAGAGTTAATTCCATGTCTCAACAACAATATGGTGGGCGGGCTATGTCCTGATATTCTGGTGATTCATCTGGGGGAGAACGATCTCTGCACCACTAAGGGGGTTGTATTGTTGCGAGCTATCAAGAAAGATTTGAGCCTTATCAAGGAGTTTTGGGCTGGGTGCCATGTTTTTTGGACTGAGCTAGTTCCTCGTAGGATTTGGAGAGGAGCGGTCAATCAAAGAGCTGTTGACAGAGCCAGGAAAAAGTAAACTCTGAGGTTTCTAGATGTTGCCGTTGTCTTGGGTTCAGCAGGATTTCTCATAGAGAGATTAGATTTGAGACAGTGGAATTTTTCAGGGACGATGGTGTTCACCTGTCCAGAGTGGGGATGGACCTATATTTGTTAGAGTTGCGTGAAGTTTTGGCACGTTCACTGGTAATGCAACGTTGATCTTTGTACGTTTCCCGCTTTTATTTTCCTGGTTGGAGGGGCAGAAAGGGAGGTGGTGTAGTTGCCTCTCCCCCCTACCTTTCTGGGTGGCGGGGTTTTTGTTGTCTCGGTGCGGTTTATTGTAAAGTTTTGGTGAGTATTGGTCGGATTCATTGATTGACAGGTACAGGGGAAGTTGGTCATTGTTTGACCGTTCAGGTTTTGGGGGGTATTGAAAGGGGTGAAGGGTCAGGCAGGGTTTCTGGTTATCGAGGGCCTGGCTTTCAATATGTGAATGGGTTAAGTGATGATGTAATGATTTGATTATGACGTAATGCTTTATTAATGATGTTATGTTTATAATGTTATTGTAATGTTTTAATGCTGTATTGTTGGGTGGGGAAGGGGCAAACAATTTTAGGGGAGGGGGTGGGGGGCGGGGTTTGTAGTTAATTATTTATTTAGTGAGGTATAGTTTTTTAAGGCGTTGCCAGGGTTTTATATATTGTAATGTGCACCTGTTTCCTAATAAAGCGGCCTTTTTCACACTCAAAACATTTTGGTCTACTTATCTCCCACCCCTCGCCCTCCCTCCCAAACCCTTTCTCCTTTGTTTTTTCCACTGGCCTCGTTATAACAGTTCAGTAATACATAATGAGCCTCATAAATTGTGTTTGGCAAACGGTGAAGATGAGTTGTTCAGGAAGTAAGCAAAATATCTGTTTTCGTTCATGCTCTCCATCGCTTTTTTGGCTGGGTATTATTGCAAAGTCCGTGTTTACCTAATGCGCAATGTAATTGAAATCCCTCCGGTCTGCAGCGCAGCCCCAAACTCAGCATTTTTTCTTATGTCCCTCAATCTGAGATGCTCCGCGTGTACAAGCCAGTGGAATATTGTCCCCGACCCCTAGAAACATGTTTGAAAGTAGGATGCTGGTCTCTACCGACAGATCCTGGTTTCACATATTCTAAACAACACACACAAGGAGACAGCACTCTTTCATGTTTTGTAGGTCCATACATGATATACTGCTAAAGTCCTGGTGTTTCCTTTGAATTTTGGGGCTTGTAGTGTAATTTACCCCATTATAAAACAGGATTATAAGCCCCAGAATGATGAAGCAAGTGTGTACTGGAGTTGCACATTACACATGGTCCTAGGAAACATGGCAGGTAGGATGAGAGCAAATGAGAAGCGTCGTTCCATGGCTAAATGCCTGGCCTGCACCTCCAAGTAATAGTCACAGATGCCTGGAATCCATCTATATTTCTTGCGCTGTTTGTGTGAATTTGTAGTTCTAGCCTATGTTAGTTGGGCCTGTGTCAATTTGCACTGATTTATGAGTTTACTGGAGTAGGGTGGGCGGTGAGAAAATGAAAACCTTGTGCACTTGTACAAAGTCCGAACTGTGAGTACAATGCTTTGAACCAGGATAAAGTCTCAAATGGTAAGTCTGGCCATGAAAACTCAACAGATTTCAGTTTTGCAAAAAAGAATTATACAAACTTTGCACTTTGCGCATTTACACATTTTGAGCATGTGTGGCAAGAGTAGAGTAAAATCACTACTGCATGGTTGCGCATATTTTTTCATAATGCCTTCTAATTCTGAACTAATTTTTGAAGGTACACCTTGCATTGTTTTGTCTTTTGTAGGCAAATGTTTCCAATCTGCCATGGACTAGAACTCTGCATGCCTCTGCATCTCCCGGAGTTTGAATAATGAATAATTTTGGAAGGGGGTGGTACAATGCTAGAAATGTGTTTAGCTGAGAGCCCCATCTCGTATTTTGAGATGGTGAAAGGATATCATCAACGAATTCCAAAATGTAAACTTGCTCCCTAGTGTAGTAAAAAGCTAAGTGTGGCTGGAGTGTGGCAATCCATACATAGTAGTGATGGAGGCTAGAAACAGATCTATTCTTAACATTTCAATTGTAAGTGTAATTATAATTGCATTTATTTAGCGCTTACTATCCCTGAGAAGGCCTCAAATTGCTTTTTCGGTGAGTAGCATGCTAATCCGGAACCCAAAAAGGATTAGTGGTGAATTAGTATAGTGAAATGTGAAAGTAATTTGAGTGGTGGACTTGTTAGTCAGTTATTTGGATGCAGAAGGATAGCCAATGGATAGAAGAGGGAAAAAGGTTTTCATTTATATAACACTTGCTACCCCATATGGGGTGTTGAAGTGCTTTTTTTGGCGAATAGCACGCTACTCCAGAAACCATAAAGGATTAGTGGATAATTAGTATAGTAAAATATGAAAGTAATTTAAGTGGTGGATATTAGTCAGTTATTTTGATTGAGGAGAATAGCGGAGAGATAGAAGAGGGAAAAAGGTTTGCATTGATATAGTCCTTGCTACCCCTGATAGAGTTTTGAAGCATTTTTTTCGACGAATATAGGTTGGAATTGTGTGGAGGGAGCCTAGAGGCATTTTAGAGTTCTTGGAGTGCTGGTACAGTGTTGCTCTTGGGACACCTGTGAAAGGAGTTGGCGTTGTTAGGGTATCTGATGGCATATTGGCAGGTAAATTTTTATGAAAGCTGACCTGTACACCGGGTTATGTGTGTATTTCTTATACTCTATCACACATTGGTATTAAATAGATTGGAGCAACAAGATATATGTATTTATAAAACTTCTTTTTAATTATTATTTTTTTCTGCTCACAATTGTTATGTGGCTTTTTTTCTTTTCACACTTTTTTTATATATACATAAATAATCGTTGGTATACTTTTTCACAATTCATACAAAATTCTAAATATAGATATATATCTGATTACAATAATTTATCATACATATATTGATACATAAGTCAACAACTGATTATCCGTAACCAATACAAAACGAGATCCAACGCGTTTCGGCGAATCGCCTTCATCAGGAGTTTTGTATTCTTTATAGTTGATACTTAAGTCTCATAATGAGGATTCTGTACGTAGGTAAGGTAAAGACAGTCTCAAGGTAAGTCATGCACCACACTTATTAACCAGCTAGTTTCGCCAACTGTCCTCTACCTATAGTGGCCTAAACAGCCTTACTGCTCTCTCTGTGTCTTTTACTCACTATTATCTTTTTCAGTTTACCACACTTAGGGCCCGATGTAGGTACCAAATACCGGTCGGAAACGGCCGATTTCGGCCGTTTCCGACCAGTATTTGGCCTACTGAGATGTAGGGGACCTTTTTTTGTCCGATTCGGTATTTTACCGATTCGGTAAAATTACCGAATCGCAAAAATACCAAATCGGTAATTTTACCGATTTTTAAATTTGGGATGTAGGTGGGACTACTTTCTGTCCCACAGGCACTTCAGATTCGGTATTTTAACACCCAATCCGATTGGGTGTTAAAATACCGAATCCAGGTGTGCATGCACATGTGTGCATGCACACTTATGCCATGTGACAGACAGACATGCCCTTAGGGCATGTCTGTGTGCCACATGGCTCACATGCCTGTTTTGGGGGTGCTAGAGGGTGTCAAAGTGACACCCCCTGCACCCTTGCACAAATCGGTAATTACCGAATCGGTAATTACCGATTCGGTAGTGCCCATTGATTCCTATGGGCTTCAAGGCTTCAAATCTTACAGATTCGGTATTTACCGAATCTGAAATACCTACATCTCCCCCCCTCTAATTCACCACTTCATAAATACCGATTCGGTATGATTCGGTATTTATGAAGTGGTAAATGTAGATTTACCTACATCGGGCCCTTAGTCTCTTATTAGAAATTCTGTTTTTGGCCCGACTCCTTATTATGTGTTTATGAACCTTGGTATTTGACTCACACACACCCCTACATATACAGAGGCAGATCTGGCAGTCATGCTCTCTCCTCCCTCCTAAAGCCAGGAATGATCTGCCCCTGTGCATCAGAGCTACAGTCTCAGTTCATGAATTCCACTAGAAAGTGAAGCCCTGACTCTCGATCTAACACCTATTCCGGCTGAAATATTTCCTGCTTCAGCACCAGGATACCCTTCTTGGATAACATGACATACATGGATATCTGTTATCGTGCATAGGCCTCTTGCTACATGGCTTGTTTGGTGAACCTGAAGCATTGGTCTCTTGGTATCTTGTTGTCTGGGAGATGGTCAGTCGGTTAGTCTAGAAGGCAGGGTCCTGTTCTGTGACTATCTTTTGATCTCAGCTTGGATAAATAATGAGCTTAGCCATGCATGCCTTGCGGACACTGCAGAGTAAATAGAACTGCTCTACTCTGCATAATAAATAGCAGTCTAACTTATCAGAAAAGGATACAGAGAAGCATACTGTGTTGACTGAGAAGTTGGTGGATATAAACCAGTGGAAAGTCAGTCACGTTTGATGTGGGGGTGAGAGAGGGTGATCAATTTCTTTTTAGAAGTTATTTGATTGCCCTTGGTCTTGCACTGCATGGTTTCACTAATACCAACCGTGTTCTACATGAGAGTTTCTGATGGGATGCTCTGTTCTGAAAATGCTTCTTACAATCCAACTCTGCATAGTAAGAGGGCGAGTATAAAAAAAATGGATTTGTGCTATTTGGGGATGTGTGACAAGTAGTACTTAATCATTAAATTATGTTTTTTCCTCACATGCTGAAAACCGTACTCATGAGAACACTTGGATGGTGTCTGTGATGAAGGTGAAGATGATGAATAATCACGTCACGCTGGAAAGACTGTTGGAGGTTGCCAAAGAAGCATCATTCAGGTATGTCGGTGGCTAGAAGGTATACCAAATCTGTGGACCTCCTGGGAAGCATCTTGGTATACGCTCTAGGAATCCGGATCTAGTTTTTACTCTTTCAACAAGAGGAGGACAGGGTCAGGCTATAGACATACTCTTTTTTCCCTCCTAAGTGGACCAGGAACTTCAACAATAGTCAACTACACGTTTAGCTTAGGGACAGCTTGTTGGTTCAAGGCAACCTGCCTCTCGTTTTGTATCTCCTCTCATTGCCATGAATGTGTAATACAGGGACAGGTTGTAGGCACACTCTCGCTTTTTCCCCTTCTAGGTGGACCAGAACTTCCACAACCATCAACAACACATGTTTAGACTAGGGAAAGTTTCTAGGTACATGCTTTGCAGCTTGCCTTGAGCTAATGCCCTCACTGAGGTGCGTTTGCTGCTATCAGACCAACAGCACCACTTTGTACAGTTGGTTCAAGGCAACTTGCCTCTCGTTTTGTATCTCCTCTCACTGCCATGAATGTGTAATACAGGGACAGGTTGTAGGCACACTCTCTCTCTTTTTCCCCTTCTAGGTGGACCAGAACTTCGACAACCATCAACAACACATGTTTTGACTAGGGATAGTTTGTAGGTACATGCTTTGCAGCTTGCCTTGAGCTAATGCCCTCAATGAGGTGCGTTTGCTGCCAGCAGACCAACAGCACCACTTTGTACAGTTGGTTCAAGGCAGCCTGCCTCTCGTTTTGTATCTCCTCTCACTGCCATGAATGTGTAATACAGGGACAGGTTGTAGGCACACTCTCTCTCTTTTTTCCCTCTAGGTGGACCGTGTCTTCAACAACCGTCAAGTACACATGTTTAGCCTAGGGACAGCTTTTAGGTTTATGGCAGCTTGCCTTATGCTAATGCCCTCACTGAGGTGCTTTTGGTGGCAGGAGACCCACAGCACTGCTTTGTACAGTTGGTTCAAGGCAACCTCCATCTCCTTTGGTTTCTCCTGGCTGTACCAACAATGTTTAGTAAAGGGTCATATTATAGGCACACTCTCTCTCTTTTTTCCCTCTAGGTGGACCGTGTCTTAAACAACCGTCAAGTACACATGTTTAGCCTAGGGACAGCTTGTAGGTTTATGGTATATGGTTTATTCTTGACTGTATCAAACATTACATTTTACATTCAGTCATTGTACTTTCAATCAGTCTTTTCGCTTTTTATAAACTTTAACTGTCGGCGTTTTGACACACATACATTTCTTTTCTTCATCTTGTCTTATATCTTCCAGATTATCATTCTGCTATTACAGTTATCCTTTACATTCAATTTACAGTATCGCCTGTGTATTGAACTTTCCCAATCCCTCTTCCCTCCCTCTTCCCGGTCTCCTGGCTACTCCCCTGTGTACACTCTGCATTCTTGGTATATTGACTTTAATCTGTTCAGAGAATATTTCCGTGTGTGGCGTGGTGTACCTGTACATCTTGCATTTGCATCTGCATTCGCTATCATTCTACATTCCGTGCGTTCAATCATGTTTTATCCCCTTGTGGAATCTCTACGTCTATATCCTCCATTGCTATCAACATTCGTTCCCATTCTTGCGTTATAGGATATTTACGGAGTCCTTTCTCCTCTTCCCAACGCAGGGCCGCAGTTTCCGCTTGGCCCCATTTTAGCAAGTCAGAGCGCCATACCTCTACATTCGGGGGTCTGGCCCATTTCCACCTCATAGTTATAACCCTGAGTGCCAACAAGAGGGCCAAGTCTAATAGTTTCAGTTGTGCTTTGTGGGACTTAGGTCTCTTCCTGTGTCCTATCAGGCAGGGTAGTGCCCCCTCGGGGATCTGCATGGCTGTGACAGTGTATAGTGTGTGTCTGATCATCACCCAGTAGTTGCGTATTCTCGGGCATGTCCACATCATATGGAGGATGCCAGCGTCGTCCGCCTGACATCTGGGGGCAGTTGTGGGGGGAGGCAGGGAACATCCTATGGAGCCTTTGGGGGGTGAGATACGCCCTGTGGAAGATCATGGCTTGTATAAATTTGAATTTAACGTTTCTGGACACTCTCCTGTGGTGTCCTAGGATAATCTTCTATTCTCCGTCCATTATGGCCTCCCCTGTGTCCATAGCCCAGGCCTCCCTGAGTGAGGTGAGGGACAGGAATGGATATTACCAAAGCCTGCATAGTCGTGGCTGGTAGATGCCCGACTTCATAAGCCGTTTTCTATATTTTCTCTAAGACGGGTGCTAACATTTCAGAGTAAGTTTGATAAAATTCCCCACGCAGTCCATCCATGCCAGGAGTTTTGCCCCGATTAAGTGAGTGGATAGCTACATTTATTTCCTGCTGCGTTATGGGTCTGGCTAGGGCAGTCTGGACCTCCTGGGTCAGGGTTGGGATCGTCAATCCTTGTAGGAATTCCATCATATCATCTCCAGCACCCTCGGGGGGGGGGGGCATATAGCCGCTCCAGGTGAACCTTAAACACAGTGTTAATTTCCCGTTGTGTATTTACCTCCCTGCCTGTTTCATCTCGGATGCTCGTAATTACGGGGATATCCGGAGTGTCCCGGATCATTCGAGCTAGTAGGGCTCCGGATCTATCCGCTTCTGCCTGCTGGCGTCTCAGATAGTCCCCATAATCCATAACCCTCAAGGTTTCCTGGAGTTCTGCGTGTTCTATATTACATGATTGTAATTCTCCTTTGCGCCTAGGGTCTATTCCCGCCTCCGTCTCTAGCGCCCTCAGGCGGTTCACCACCTCGCAGAGTTTTCCATGGATTTCTTGTCGGGCCCCCACCAATCGGCCGATTGCATCTCCCCTTATCACATCCTTCATAGCATCCCACACCACCAGGTTCGAGGACGTAGAGTCCCAGTTTTCCCTGAAATAGTTATTTAGTGTGCCAGAAAGGTGTGTGCGGAACGGGGCATCCTCTAGTAGTGAGGGGTTGAACTTCCAGGTGGGTACTGGTGATGGTATCTTTCCCCAATGTAGGTCAAGTGTTAGACGTCTGTGATCCGAAAATGTTTTAGCAAGATAATCTGAGGACGTACACCTGGCCGTTAAGGAGCTAGTACATATAAATCTGTCTAGGCGGGTGTGTAAGTTATGCATTGGGGAGTAGTATGAATACTCTTTGTATGTTGAATGTAGTGCACGCCATACATCTGTCATTCCCCAGCCCTGAAGCCACGTTCCAAACGAGTCGGACATTTTGTGCACCCCTGTCGCCTGGAGGGGAGGGTGAGATCTGTCTAGGTCTACATCCAGTATCATGTTCCAGTCTCCCCCCAATATCCAAGGGACGTCTATCCAGTCTGTCAGGGCCCGTCCTATTGTTGCTAGTAACCTATCTTGATCAAAGTTCGGGGCATAGATGCTACCCAAAACTATCATTGTACCATCTAGTGTGCCCCTCACCAAGCCATATCGTCCCTGTTCGTCCACCCTCCTCTCCAGTTCCACGAAAGGGGTGCCGTGTCGCACCCATATTGTGGCCCCTCTGGAGAAGGCGGAGTACGTTGTGGAGAATACAGTTCCTCTCCATTTTTTCCGCAGTGTGTGTGCTTCGGACTGTGTTCGATGAGATTCCTGTAGGAATACTATGTGCGCTTGTTGGCGAATCAAGAAGGCGTGTATTCTGTGTCGTTTTTGTACGGCCCCTAGCAAATGTTGGTGTCGGAGGAAACAAGCGACTATCTAAACGTTGTCCTATCATACTTGTCACATCCTCAATTTCATCAAGCATCACAAAGAGGAGATGGACTCTGTTTTGTAAAGTCTGGAGGCCATATGGTCAAAAAGAAGGTTCAACTAAATCCAGCTCTATTGGCACCATTTATCTCCAGGACATCCATGCTGCAGCATGGGCTTCCCAGGCTCTATATGGAGCTGCAGTCTCCAATTTTTCAATTTTGCTAGGCAAAGGTACAATTGGGACTGAAGCGGGGTCAAACTTAATTGTCGGCTGCCTACGCACTCAAAGTGGTGGACCCATCTACACATTTTCTACCGTGCAAAACCCTGTTTCTCTAGCCATGCTGTGAAAAAGAGGACTCATTCCAGTGCCCTACTTTATGCAGCTGAAAGTGCATTGCTTACTAAGAACCAAGTTCTGACGTCTTTTGCGTTCGCCTTTTCAGTATTGTAAAGGGGTTCAAAAGTGCAGGCCTTCTGTAGTTGCGTTCAGGCTATGCCATGAGGCTTCACCAGACTCCATCTGGAGATGCCTCTCACTCTATGTACACATTTACAACCAAATTAAACTCTTACCAGCTTGCCATTTCACAATTTTACTAGGCAAAAAGACAGGTGAGATTGGAGCAGGGTTAAGACTTCAGTGTTGTACACCTGTGCAACCATTTATACAATTATTTTTCCTTTCAATAAATGTGTTTTTTTTGGAAGAGCTGGAATTAGAATCATAATCACAGATATCATGCCCCAAAAAAGATTATTTACCCATGTGCTTTGTTTCTTTCTATTGAAAATATATCTCATTTGGCGGAGTTTGACTTTTATTTGTAACTTGGGACCCATTCAAGTAAAAGGTAATCAGAAAATATTTATATATACTGCACTACAGGTTTGAACTATAAAAAATAAACAAAAAAAGAATAAATTGTTTTTGATTTTTTACATTTTTATATATTTTTTATTTTTTATTTTTTATAACTGTTACTTACTCAACCTACAACTACTTCAAATAAACTGCAAACACTGAAATATTTAAAATAGTAATATAGTAATGATAATGTAAAATATTATGATAGTTATGAAGAAAAATGTAAGGCAACAAAAAGCTAGTTCTTTTCCCCCTGAACACTAGGAGAGCGATGACAGTGACTTAACTGGGGATAACATTGCTCATGAACACCAAGTTTACAGGCAGGGCACCAGTGGCGGGACCTTTTTCTCCCTCCAGGCTGACTCCTATCAGAGCACACAGCACAGTCTCTCTCTTTTCGCCCAGGCAACAGCGTAAAGCCGTGATCCTCACTACAAAGAGAAAGTAGTGGTGTTGTAGATATTTGTTCTTGAGAGACACCATCCTGCCGTAGACAAAGTGCCTCTACAAGACTCACTTTAAAACTGTGGCGACTCTGAACATAACATGGATCAGTATTCAATTTATACAATTCGTAAGCATTCATGATCGACACATCAATCAGATTACGCCAAACCTTGGACCAGTATCTGTGTGTTGATCTCTCTGCTGCGAATTCGTATATTTTGCGGTCGGTTACATCAACCCCACCCATTCCTTTATTGTAGTCTAGAATGACTTGAGAATTGATGATTGACTTCCCAGACCTTGTCTGTACAGTCACATCATCTGCTAGGCTAGAGGAGGACAGCAGTAGAACAGGCTTGCGTTGGTTTTTCTTTTCTCTAAAGGCGCATGCCAATACCCCTTTCTTTCTCATATACGTAGACATTTCTGCCTGCAATTTGGCCCTTGCAGTCTCTGGAGGCAGCCCTTTAGAGTTTGCCCTCACTGTGCCTGTTAATAGAGTTTTGTTCTCTAGTAGCTCCTCCGCTAGACTGACACTTGTGTAATAGTTGTCAGTCATTAGATGATACCCTTTAACAAGTAAATCACATGAGCGGAGAAGACTCATCACCTTGTTGAACACAAACCCCTTTTCTGTTCCTATTGTTTTATCCTTCCCAGAATATAAATCTACATGAAGGACATAACTGTTACTGCTGTCACATACCTCAAATTTCTTAATGCCAAACCTAGCATGCCTTTTATTAGGCATGTATTGAATATAAGCCACCCTATTTTTCATGCCAATCATTGATTCGTCAATACAAATCACCTGATGTGGCACATAGTACCGCTTGAAAGCATGGTTCAATGAATCAAGTACTGGCCTAATCTTATGCCATGGGTCATAACCTTCAACTCCCCTCACCTTTGCAGTGGCATTGTCATTTATGTGAAGCATTCTTGTGACAATAAGGTATTGCCACAATGGCATGACTTGCCCAAAGAAAGGTGTGGCCTGAGAAGGGTGTGACAAATCCCAGTAATGTTTCACGTTACGTTTGTTTATGAGGCCCATGTTAATAGATAAACCAATCCATTTTTTCAAGAGGCCTACAGTCAAGCCCCCATTCATCCATCGACGTAGCCGTGAATCGGGATGCTCACTGATCCAGTTTGCCATTTTGTCCAGCAAATCTCTTGCATACTTGTTTGTTTCATGAACTATGTGTACAAGCAGTTCCATAGTTAAAAACAATTGCAAATATTCAACTGGGGGGGAATTTCTTGGTGGAACTTTCCGAACTCCTGGATTCCTCACAATAAACTCAATACCATAATTGTTATTATCATTGCCTGGTGCAATTTCATCCCAGACAGTCTCATACAGATCTTCTTGAGATAAATCTTCTTCTTCTTCTCCTCCACACTCACCAAAGTCCTCATCACCTTCACTCTCTTCCCCACTGCTGGACTCCAGACCCTCCCCAGAATCCACCTCAATGTCACTGTCACCCTCTGAATAAATATCTGGAGCTTCATCCAAACATTTGAACAAAGATTCCTCTGTGTCAATCTTAAATCGTTTGGTGTTCATGTTCTTAATTAGAAAAAATGCACAGGTGAAAAAATTAGCACCCTCCCTCACAAGCCTTACTTGTGTAACTTCTGTGAGGTAAAAATGATTAACCAACACGTCCTACTCCCCAAATATTGGTGAGGACTATGGTTAATGTAAAAAAAAAAAAAAAAACCTGAAAAACAATCCAAACCCTCCTTCACACTGCCCAAGTTTAACTTAAAATAATTGAAAAATGAATTCTAACACACCCTATATATTCACAAAAAAAGAATCTGTAGCATTGAAGAAAAAAAAAACAATTATATATTAGTAATTCTCTCACAAGCTCCTAAAAACCCAACCACTCTCCAGCACACCAAATCCCTGTCAGAGAAATTTCTTTCAGTGAGGGGGCTAATGTATCTTTTTGGCTGCTCATTGCAGGAGTACGCTGACAGAGAAGAAGGACAAGCAGACACAGTGCACCTTTCAGTGGAAAGAGTCGGCCATTTTGTATAAACTTTTTGAGGTAATTTTTCAAAAGCATCGCAGCCATATATATTTTTCTCAAACTGAAAAAGATAGCCTAAAACAAATTTGATATTACCAACATGACTTATTTTTCTTCTGCTAATTCTGCTTATAGCGAAATAGGTATTTACATATATTTTCACTGTTAGTTTTGAATAGCTGATAATACTTTTAATACTGGTGACTGAATTTGTTTGTAATGTTAACCTCTACTGTAATGATGGTCTAATTTTCCATTTCCTGATAGTTAATCGCTTTGAATCTCTCCATTGTATCCAGCTTTACTTTTCTTTCTCTGACTGCACAGTGAGAGGAGTTTTTAAAGTGGCTGCATTCCTGTGGCTGGACTGGTGCAACCCATACATAGTAGTGATGGAGGCTAAAGACCGGTCTATTCTTAACATTTCAATTGTAAGTGTAATTATAATTGCACTAATTTAGCATTTACTATCCCTGACCAGACGTCAAATCACTTTTATTTTCCTCCGGAACCCAAAAAGGATTAGTGGTGAATTAGTATGGTGAAATGTGAAAGTAATTTGAGTGGTGGACATGTTAGTCAGTTATTACAGCACCCCTTTGTACAGTTGGTTCAAGGTGCCCTGCCTCTCCTTTTTGTCTCCTCGCTCTGCCATGAATGTTTTGAACAGGGACAGGTTGAGGGCACACTCCCTCTCTTTTTCCGCTTCTCGGTGGACTAGAACTTCAACAGCCATCAACTACATATGTTCAGCCTAGGGACAGCTTGTAGGTACATGCTTTGCAGCTTTCCTTGAGCTAATGCCCTCACTGAGTTGCGTTTACTGCCAGCAGAGCCACAGTCCCACTTTTACAGTTGGTTCAAGGCAACCTCGCTCTTGTTTTGTCTCTCCTAAGAATGTTATTTTTTTAACATATCTTTATTTTACAACATACATTCGAATCATATATTCATAGCACTTCACAAGGATTTAATCAATCATCTTACAGTTATCCCCAGTATGAAATATGACCGCACATGCAACCCCGACTGGAGGTACCACAGGGTTTCAACATGTGTCCATGGGATACTGAGTCTGCCTGTCTAACGTATTCATCCAGATACCTTAATGTTAGTCATTTATTCTCCCTGTGTGCAAAATACCTCTAAGGGAGTTTCCAGGATACCAGGAAACTGTATAAGATGTTTTGCTCCACATGTGTCTAAGATAGGAACTATTGCAGTGGCCGTTCAACAAAACAAAGGGTAAACTTATAACAACAAACTATCCTAGCAGTGTTCATTCTGGGCTGTATAGTGGGTTCCCAGCTGTTTGTCGTATAAATTGCTTACAACACTCCAGGACCACAAACAACTGAATCCTGTGCTGTGGAACGTCAGCCTTTCAAGCCAGAAGCTTCTCTAGTAATGCTTCTTGAGGAGTAAATCTACCCGTCAGGCCTGTTTCCTCCTGGCTGGAACCATCTGGCCACTGTGCCACCCACTGTAGATTGTCAGATAAATAATAACATGCGAAGTCAGGGGCTCCCAAGTCTCCGTCAATAGGAGAGCATCGAAGAGTCTCCATTGGCAACCTGTGTTGACCACCATCCCACACCGGCTCTCAAGAAATGTTCCAGGCCATACTGGTCTAACAAGTCTGGTCGTCCATATAAGGATTCATAGTATATTTGGAAAGGTCAGCCAGGGCAAAGGGTTAGGAGAGTACCAAAACTGCACCACCAGTGGCACCGGGGCGGCTTGGTGCAGAGGTCAAAGTCGGAGGTTGGCCCAATGCTTTCAAATGGAGACTGGGAATGCCTAAAGCTACACTGCTTGCAGAGAAGTAGATTGGTTGCAGGTACCAAGCTTTGGGGTTGAGCACAGGGGGGGGAGGGGGGGGGCTTCAGAGCAGAACCAAACATACACCACCAGGGGCACAGGGGTGGCCAAGTGCAGGATGCCAATTAAGTTCCCGGCGCCCAATGCTTCTCAATAGAGTTTCTTCTTTTGCCAAAATGTCTGCAGGCGTGGCCCCGGAGGTTGCAGGCGAGAGACCAATGATAGCAGAGGTAAGTAGAGGTGTATAGGGTAATATGGGCAGGAAGGATCCAGCCGTAATGCATTAATGACATTGAAAGACTTAGAAAAGTGTAATTAAAGGTCAAAGGTCAACAGACATGATCCCCGACACCAATGAAAGCACAAGTATTTATCAAGACAATTACAATAATGCAACACTAGTAACACATTATCCAAGGGTAGAGTGCAATAGCGACCTTGATACACCTAAACAAGTATAATTAGAGGTCAAAGGTCATAAAGCATAACCTCCTCCAACACAGTAACTAAGGAGGATGCAGGTACTCATCATTACAATTCCAATAATGCCTCAATTGTAACAAATGATCTAACAGTAATGGATTAAAGACCATGAAACACTTAGAACAGTGTAAATAGAGGTCAAAGGTCAAACCACATGACCCCCCTCCCACCAATTTAATGAACACAAATGTAAGTAATTATCATTACAATTCAAACACTGCAACACTTGTAAACAATGGTCTCACCGTAATGGAATAAACTCTGTAAGCATCTGCAATAAGGGCAAATAGAGGTCAAAGGTCACATTTTATGACCTCTACAATAATTTGAACAAGGGAAAAAATAGTACTTTGCATGCCGAGTCCAATAATGCCACACTTGTTAAAATTGATCGAAGGGTAACAGAATAAACAGAAAAAAAGGTTTAAAAAAATGTGTATTTAGGGGTCAAAGGTCACGTTTTTTTCACCTCCTATAAAATTTGACTAGTTGACCTGTGAGATCAGACAACGACCTTTACAAAGATACCTCACTTTGCAAAAACAATTTCACTGTTACAAAGATATATCCTTTGCACACTTCCAGTAGCTACCATTTAGGGTCAAAGGTCAAGGACTGTGACCTTCAGGAGATATATGCATGAAATCATATGCCAACCATTCACAAAATATGCATCACTACTGTGCATAAAAGTCAGAAAATATATTTTGAGATGTTGAACATATGTCCAATAAAAAGACTGAGATCATTATATGAAAACCCCCAACAGACGAAACAGCATGTCGGCCATTTTGTAGCATGTAAAGTGCTGTCAAAAGCAGCAAAAATATGTATTTTCATAAATTTACTAATGGTAGTCTCTGAACCATCCATTTTACTTCTGTGAACCAATTCTGCTAGGCTTATAAGTTTAGATTCTGCACAACAATAGAAAATCATGACAAATGTTTGTGCCTTATATCTATGTCATAGTTTGACAAAGAGCCATAAAAAACACAAAAAACTAAATCAAAATCAAAATCTGCCCTATCACCATTGAGCAAACGGACTAATAAATATTTCTGAGTATCTGCTTTTGGAAAACACTATTTTTTTTATTACCCTACCAACGCGGTCATTTACACTTATCATTTTCACAGTCACCTGGCAGCCATCTTGAATTGTATCATGTGACTTCAGGGTGTTTTATAAATGTAAGTTTTATATGCAAATTAATAGTTCAAGAAGTACTGAAACCAAAAATGTATAGTTTCCCAATATTATAATCATAATTACACAAACTACAGCATGTTAAAGCAAAGCACTCCAAAAAGTCATTAAATGGCTTAGCACTGAAGGATTTTCAATGGGCACTAATAGGGTTAAATACCACTAGACCAGTTAGGGCCAGATGTAGGTGGCTAAATACTGGTCGGTAACGCCAAAATGTGTTGAATTTCTGCATTACCGACTGGTATTTGGCCATGTGCAATTTAGGTAACACCTAACGCCATCGCAAATAAGGAATCAGTAAAAATAATGGAAACCAGTTACCTATTCCTTAATTTGCGATTAGCAGACACCGAAACCCCTAAATACTAAATCGGTAAATAAGAAGTCCTTAAATAATCGAAAATCCGGTGTACCAAATCGGTAATACAGAATTTTTGGTATTTAGGAATCTCTAATTACCACGGACTCAAAGCAGGTGGTACTCAGGTGCACTGCAACAGCCCCAAAATGCAACAGTGTGAACACAATGGTGGCCCACTACGTAATTGCAAGGCGACTACGTTTGCTAGCAGCAGGACTGAGAATCTGGAGAGGAGAAGAGCGCATGTACAGACTGCGAGTTACAGTGTTCCAAATGACTGAAGCTGAAATCCATGAGAGGTACAGGCTACGCCCCCAAACCATCCTAGACCTGATACGGGACCTGCACCCACTCCTGGAGCATCAGACACCAAGGGCTCACGCAATACCTACTCATGTACAGGCACTCTGTTGCCTGCACCTCCTGGCATCTGGCAGTTACCAAGGAGTAATAGCTGTGGCAGGTGGAGTCTCGCAGAGTTGCCTGTCGCGTTTTCTCCATAAATTCCTGGATGCCATGTTGCAAAGGATGCCACACTACATCCAATTCCGCAGCACACAGGCAGAACTGAAGAGGACCATGATGGACTTTTACTACAAGGCCTGGTTCCCCCACGTCATAGGTTGCATTGACGGGATACATATACCAATCTGCCCCCCTGCTGCAACTGAGTACATCTACCGCAATCGCAAATCCACACATTCTATAAATGTACAGGTCATATGTGATGCGTCTTCCATCATCACCGATATAGTTGTAAAATTCCTAGGGAGCACACATGATTCATACATATTCAGGAACAGTGGGATTTATACCCGCCTCGTTGCGGGTGAATTTGGAGAAGGCTACCTGCTAGGTAAATACATGTGACACCCCCTGAAGTATAAACCTGTTGCTACCATTGTTGACTGTGAATAACTTACTTTCTTCTCACACTCAGGTGACAGCGCCTATGCGGTGCATTCTTTCATCCTGACTCCCTTCCTGTACGCATCCACCCCAAGGGAAAGGCGATATAACTTTGCACATAGATCGACGCGCAATGTTTTTGTTTTTTTAAATATATCCTTTATTGGGTTCACAGGATAAAGAAAGCATGAATTGTACAGTATTCCGTATCACGAAACTCAAAAAAATTGTATACATGGATCACGGAGCAAAGCATATGCTACATTGTTGCATCACAATGAAATACTATGGTGGAATCATGGCCCAATCATGCCATCCTCGTTATCATGTTGTAAAGGAGAGGTGAAGATAGTAAGAACGGGGAGGTGTAGGGTTACCAAACTTGGAAGTGTATGGCGTGTGGAGTGTTGGACACCTGATCATGCAGTGGGGGTGGTGTCACGGTCGGTTCGTGCTCGCCCCATTAGTACAGGGAGGGCGATGCGTTTTCAGCGGTGGGTGTATTTCGCGAGTGGGGCGGGGGGGTGTGGGGCAGTGTTCATCCCGACTATGTGATGGGGGTGCCGGCAATGGGGCCACTATCAGCGGTGCCTGGTGTTGTGCACCTGTCACGTGTTCTCCGCTTGGGGAGGTGTGTCCTGTGAGTTCTTCTAATGTCTGGTATTCTCTGTGGAAGGAGTGTAGTGTTTCATCCCAAAGCGCCGCAATGGGGAATTTGCGCAGCCCTGCCGTCTCCTCATTGTGAAGGGAGATGCTTTCCGCCTTTGCCCAGTTGTCCAGGGAGGTGCGCCAGTGCTCTGTCCTGGGCGGTTCTGCGCGTTTCCAGTGTTTAGTGATTAGTCTCTTGGCCGTAATTAGACCAAGATCCCAGAAGTGGGAGGGCACTCTATTGTGCTTGGTTCTGTGGTAGAGGCCCAACAGACATGCCTCCCATGTGTGAGGGATCGGCATCGCCGTGCTCCACTCCAATATCGGTAACACTGACCGCCAGTATGTTTGGATCTGCGGACACTGCCACAGCACGTGTAAGAGATCCGCTCCTTCCGTCTCGCATCTCGGGTACCATGCCGCTGCTCCTGGAAAGTATAGATTTATCCTGTCTGGGGAGAGGTATGCTCTGTGCAATATGTAGAACTGGATCTGTTTAAAGCGTGCGTTGCGGGGGATGTTCTTGGGGCTTGCCAGTATCACCGCCCACTCCTTGTCTGTCCAGGCCTTCCCTCTGTCCACCGCCCACTTATCCCGCAGTGGTTGTAAGGTGCATTGTGTGTGTGAGAGCAGCGCTTGGGTTAGCAAGTGCACCACGTGTGTGCCATTCCCCATGACGTGCATGCACTGTATCAGTTGGTGTATGGGAGGTTCTTCAGTAATGTTTCCCCATTTCTGTGTGAACGCTCTGATTATGGAAGCGTGTTGTAAGAACTGCCCTGCCGGTAACCCCGTGTCGGCGGCAAGTGTCTCGAAGGGGAGCAGGGCGCCGTCAGTGTATAAGTCTGCCAAGGTTTCTATACCCGAGCGTGTCCACTGCTCCAGGGCCGTTTCTGTAACCACGGTCGCTGCCTTGGGGGTGCCTAGAATTGAGAGCGCCGGGGCGTATGGTGTGGTGGTTCTGGTAAGCCGTAGGCATCGAGAGTAGCATTTTGCAGCCACTGCTACATGTAGTTGGGTGTGTTTCCTAGCGCTTGTCAGCGGGTGGAATAATGAGTGTATCTGTAGCGAGGATAGTGTGCCCACAGCTGTGGCTGTGTCCTCATGATTTCTACCTGAAAGCCAAGCCACTACCCATTGCAGTTGCGCCGCCAGATAATAGAGTTCCAGGTTTGGTACTGCTAGGCCTCCATCGCTAACTGGAATGTACAATTTCGTCAGTGCTACTCCAGGCCTTCCCGTGTTCCAAATCAAGTCTCTAAGCATGGTTTCTAATTCTCTGAAGATGCAGGCCGGGACGTATAGTGGAATGTTCGCAAAGTAGTATTAGAGTCTGGGCAGGACGATCATTTTCGTTAAAGTCACACTGCTCGGCACATTGATGGGGAGAGTCTTCCAAAAGGTGATCTGTGACCTGATAGATGTTATGGCTCGTGTCAAATTTCCATCTAAGATGTCTGGGGGAGTTCTAAAATTGTGAATTCCCAGATATTTGAACGTGGTTTGGTGCCATGGCAACCTCTCGCCATTGATCCTGAGATCAGGGTCTTGGGTGTCGGGGGCAAATGGGTACGCCCCCGATTTGGCCCAGTTGACTTTTAGGCCCGACATGATCTCGAACGCTCAGAAGATGTCCGATAGTTCCGGTTGCAGGTGTTCGAGGTCTCTGACGTACAGAAGTAAGTCGTCAGCGTACAGCGATATTATGTGTGTACCATTTGCCAGTGGAATGCCCCATTGTGTGCCACTGCTACGCAGTCGCTCGGCGAGAGGCTCCATTGCCAGTGAGAAGAGTAGTGGGGACAGCGGGCAGCCTTGCCTGGTGCCCCTCCTGACTCGAATGGCCTCGGATAGCAGTCTGCCCGTGCGTACTCTCACCTCGGGCCTCCTGTACAGTAATCCTACCAGCTCAATGTAGTCGTCGCCCAGGTCGAATTTGTGCAGCACCGCCAGTAGATAGGGCCATTCCACGGAGTCGAACGCTTTTTCAAGGTCTAAAATTAAGCAGCCCGATCTCGGCCAGTTCTGGATCGCATACTCCTGCACTCGGAACAGCCTCCTTATGTTTTGGGAGGTGCACCTCGTTGGAACAAAGCTGTTCTGGTCTTTGTGCACTAAGGCAGGCACCAGGGCCGCCAGTCTTCGGGCTAGGGTCGACGCCAGGATCTTGTAATCTGTATTCAACAGTGCCAGAGGCCTGTATGAGCCGAGGAGCGTGCCGTCCCTGCCTGGTTTGAGCAGAGACACCAATGTTGCTTCATTCATGGACTTGGATAAGGACGAGTCCTCTAATGCCGCTGAGTATGTTCTGAGTAGTTCGGGGATTAGGATGTCCGAGAAGGCCTTGTAGTATTCAGCTGGCAGCCCGTCCGGGCCTGGGGCTTTGCCATTGGAGAGGGCGAAGATGGCATCACGTAGCTCATCTGCTGTTAACGGCGACCCAAGATCGTCTCGTTGATCATCAGTCGGAGTGGGGAGCGTCACCTCGTCTAGGTACGCCATGATATCTGGCTGTGGATTCTGCAGTTGCAACCGATATAGCGCGTCATAATGTGTTACAAAAGCGGCATGGATGTCCGCCTGTGTATACACCACTGTGTCGTTGGTTGGGCGTATCGCCGTTACTGGGGAGGTTCGGTCTTCGCACTGTATCAACCAGGCTAACAGTTTGCCTGGTTTGTCGCTATAGCGGTGTGTGCGGGCCGAGTGAGAAGCATAGTTGACATGTTTTAGTCTACCCACTAATCTGTCATGATCCGCCCTCGCTTCTAATAGTCTAGTGTTGGCGCCCTCGGTTGCCTCCTGTTCTGCTTGTAGCAGGTCTGTTTCCAGACGTTTTAGGTCTGCCTCTATCTGTCGTCTGGAATGAGCCTGTGTGCCTAGACACTGCCCCCTGAGGACCACTTTGAATGCGTCCCATTCTAACTGAGGCGTGGAAGCTGTTCCATGATTGTCCTGAAAGTATTGCGCTGTTTATGCACCTATTGAGGTCCTAAATGGGCTATCTAGCAATAGATCAGGTTGCAGCCTCCAGGTGGGTACCGGCGGTCTTGGTTGTTCCCAGGCTAGTTCCATGAGGTGTGGGTTGTGATCTGAGTGTGTGCGGCCCATGTAATGTGTGTCTCTGACAATTGGCAGCATATCCCCGGTGACCATGTACCTGTCGAGGCGTATATGTAGGTCATGTGCCCCCGAGTAGTATGAGTAGACTTTAGTGTTGGGGTTACGGCTGCGCCAGGCATCCTGCAAGTCCCATTGTGCAGACCAATCCTGGAGGGCGCGTGCGGCATGTTGTGCTGGTGAGTTAAGCGGTGGGGGGCGGGAACGGTCCAGGGCGGGGTCTAAGGTGCAGTTGTGAAGGGATGGTGCAGTGAGAGGCTGAGGAGAGTGCATCAGTGAAGGAACTGTACCATAGGAGGCTGAGGAGAAAGTGCAGCAGTGAGTGATGGTGCAGTGGAGGAGTGAGGGCTGCAGCCTGGATGGGGGGCGGGGCTGAGCAGAGAGTGCAGCAATGAAGGGACGATGCAATGGGGGGCTGAGCAGAGAGTGCGTCAGTGAATGGATGGTGCAGGGAGAAGCTGAGGAGAGTGCAGCAGTGAAGGGACGATGCAATGGGGGCTGAGCAGAGAGTGCATCAGTGAAGGGACGGTGCAAGGAGAGGCTGAGGAGAGTGCAGCAGTGAAGGGACAGTGCAGGGACAGTGCAGGGAGAGGCTGAGGAGAGAGTGCATCAGTGAAGGGACAGTGCAGGGAGAGGCTGAGCAGAGAGTGCAGCAGTGAAGGGACGGTGCAGGGAGAAGCTGAGGAGAGTGCAGCAGTAAAAGGACGGTTCAGTGGGGGCTGAGCAGAGAGTGCAGCAGTAAAAGGACGGTGCAGTGGGGGGTTGAGCATAGAGTGCAGCAGTGAAGGGACGGTGTAGTGGGACTGAGGAGAGAGTGTAGCAGTGAAGGGATAATGCAGTGAGAGGCAGAGGAGAGTGCAGCAGTGAAGGGACGGTGCAGTGGGGAGGAGGAGTGAGTGCAGCAGTGAAGTGACGGTGCAGTGAGAGGCTGAGGAGAGTGCCGCAGTGAAGGGACGGTGCAAGGAGAGGCTAAGGAGAGAGTGCAGCAATAAAGGGATTGTGCAGGGAGAGGCTGAGGAGAGCGTGCATCAGTGAAGGGCTGGTGCAGGGAGAGGCTGAGGAGAGAGTGCATCAGTAAAGGGATGGTGCAGGGAGAGGCTGAGGAGAGAGTGCAGCAGTGAAGGGATGGTGCAGTGAGAGACTGAGGAAAGTGCACCAGTGAAGGGACGGTGCAGGGAGAGGCTAAAGAGAGTGCAGCAGTGAAGGGACGATGCAATGGGAGGCTGAGCAGAGAGTGCATCAGTGAATGGACGGTGCAGGGAGAGGCTGAGCAGAGAGTGCAGCAGTGAAGGGACGGTGCAGGGAGGGGCTGTGGAGAGAGTGCATCAGTGAAGGGACGGTGCAGGGAGAGGCTGAGGAGAGAGTGCAGCAGTGAAGGGATGGTGCAGTGAGAGACTGGAGAGAGTGCAGCAGTGAAGGGATGGTGCAGTGAGAGGCTGAGGAGAGTACAGCAGTGAAGGGACAGTACTGTGAGAGGCTGAGAGAGAGTGCAGCAGTGAGTGATGGTGCAGTGGAGGAGTGAGGGCTGCAGCCTGGATGGGGGGCTGAGCAGAGAGTGAAGCGATGGCGCAGGGAGAGGCTAAGGAGAGAGTGCTGCAGTGAAGCGATGGTGCAGTGAGAGGCTGAGGAAAGTTCAGCAGTGAAGGGACGATGCAATGGGGGGCTGAACAGAGAGTGCATCAGTGAAGGGGCGGTGCAGGGAGAGGCTGAGGAGAGTGCAGCAGTGAAGGGACAGTGCAGGGAGAGGCTGAGGAGAGTGCATCAGTGAAGGGACAGTGCAGGGAGAGGCTGAGGAGAGTGCAGCAGTGAAGGGACAGTGCAGGGAGAGGCTGAGGAGAGTGCATCAGTGAAGGGACAGTGCAGGGAGAGGCTGAGGGGAGAGTGCATTAGTGAAAGGATGGTGCAGGGAGAGGCTGAGGAGAGAGTGCAGCAGTGAAAGGATGGTGCAGTGAGAGACTGAGGAGAGTGCAGCAGGGAAGAGACAGTTAGTGGAGCTGAGGAGAGAGTGAAGGGATGGTGCAGTAAGAGGCTGAGGAGAGTGCATCAGTGAAGCGATGGTACCGTGAGAGGCTGAGGAGAGAGTGCAGCAGTGAGTGATGGTGCAGTGGAGGAGTGAAGGCTGCAGCCTGGATGGGGGGGGCTGAGCAGAGAGTGAAGCGATGGCGCAGGGAGAGGCTGAGGAGAGAGTGCTGCAGTGAAGGGATGGTGCAGTGAGAGGCTGAGGAAAGTGCAGCAGTGAAGAGACGATGCAATGGGGGGCTGAACAGAGAGTGCATCAGTGAAGGGACGGTGCAGGGAGAGGCTGAGGAGAGTGCAGCAGTGAAGGGACGATGCAATGGGGAGCTGAGCAGAGAGTGCATCAGTGAAGGGACGGGGCAGGGAGAGGCTGAGGAGAGTGCATCAGTGAAGGGACAGTGCAGGGAGAGGCTGAGGAGAGAGTGCATCAGTGAAAGGATGGTGCAGGGAGAGGCTGAGGAGAGAGTGCAGCAGTGAAAGGATGGTGCAGTGAGAGACTGAGGAGAGTGCAACAGGGAAGAGACGGTATAGTGGAGCTGAGGAGAGAGTGAAGGGATGGTGCAGTAAAAGGCTGAGGAGAGTGCATCAGTGAAGCGATGGTACTGTGAGAGGCTGAGGAGAGAGTGCAGCAGTGAGTGATGGTGCAGTGGAGGAGTGAGGGCTGCAGCCTGGATGGGGGGGGCTGAGCAGAGAGTGCAGCAGTGAAGCGATGGCGCAGGGAGAGGCCGAGGAGAGAGTGCAGCAGTAAAAGGACAGTGCAGTGAAAAAATAAAAATATGCCTTACCTCTAACATAAACTAAAATCAACATACATACCTGTCTGAACAACTCCGTGCACATCGCAGAAGGGAATCGCCACGGGCCATGTTGAACCTAGAAAAGAGAGAATAAACATAAGATTAGCAAAAAAAACCAAAATGGCTTACCTCTGAAAGAAAACAGAGAGTGAGGTAGTGAAAGAGAGTGAAAGTGACTTAGTGAGATAGAAATAGAGAGAGTGAGGTAGTGAGAGAGAGATTGAGGTAGATAGAGGGAGACAGAGAGTGAGGTAGTGAAAGAGTGAGTTAGTGATGGAGAGTGATTTTTGGTGGTAGTGAGATAGAAACAATGAGTGATGTTGTGACATAGTGAGATAGAGAAGGATTGAGGTAGTATAAGAGAGAGTGAAAATGACTTAGTGAGATAGAAAGAGAGAGAGTGAGTTAGTGAGATAGAGAGTGACGTAGTGAATTGGAGAGAGAGAGAGTGAACTTGTGAGCTAGTGAGATAGAGAGTGAGTCAGCGAGAGAGTGTTGTAGTTATTTTTTGAGTGAGTGACTTGTGTTATAGTTAGGTAGTGAGAGTGATATGGAAATAGATAGAGTGATGTTATGGAGAGAGTTAGTGAGAGAGAGAGTGAGATAGTGTTATAGATATAATTTGAGTAGTGATGTAGTTATTTTTGTTTTGTGGGAGAGTGAAGTAGATATAGAGTGAGGTAGTGAGAGAGAGTGAGGTAGTGAAAGAATGAGGTAGTGAAAGAATGAGGTAGTGAGGGTGAGAGTTGTTGTACTGTATTGAGATAGAAACAGAGAGATCTTGTGAAGTAGTGAGCTAGAGAGAGAGTGAGGTAGTGTATGAGAGAGTGAAAGTGAGTTAGTGTATTTGAGAGAGAGAGAGAGAGAATGCGGTAGTGAGATAGAGAGAGAGTGAAGTAGTGAGTTAGAGAGAGAGTGAAGTTGTGTGGTAGTGAGAGAGTGATGTAGTGAACTTTAGAGAGAGTGTCGTGATATAGTGAGAGAGAGATAGTGAGATAGAAATAGAGTGAGGTAGTATATAGAGAGAGTGTGAGGTAGTGTAGTAGTGTGAGAGATAGTGAGGTAGTGTGAGAGATAGTGAGGTAGTGAGAGAGATAGTGAGTTAGTGAAAGAGAGAGTGGGGTAGTGAGAGTGAGGTAGTGAGAGAGAGAGTTTGAAGGGACGGTATAGTGGAGCTGAGGAGAGAGTGAAGGGACGGTACCGTAAGAGGCTGAGGAGAGAGTGCAGCAGTGAGTGATGGTGCAGTGGAGGAGTGAGGGCTGCAGCCTGGATGGGGGGGCGGGGCTGAGCAGAGAGTGCAGCAATGAAGGGACAATGCAATGGGGGGCTGAGCAGAGAGTGCATCAGTGAAGGGACGGTGCAAGGAGAGGCTGAGGAGAGTGCAGCAGTGAAGGGACGGTGCAAGGAGAGGCTAAGGAGAGAGTGCAGCAATAAAGGGACAGTGCAGGGAGAGGCTGAGGAGAGAGTGCATCAGTGAAGGGCCGGTGCAGGGAGAGGCTGAGGAGAGAGTGCATCAGTGAAGGGATGGTGTAGGGAGAGGCTGAGGAGAGAGTGTAGCAGTGAAAGGATGGTGCAGTGAGAGACTGAGGAGAGTGCAACAGTGAAGAGACGGTATAGTGGAGCTGAGGAGAGAGTGAAGGGATAATGCAGTGAGAGGCTGAGGAGAGTGCACCAGTGAAGGGACGGTGCAGGGCGAGGCTGAGGAGAGTGCAGCAGTGAAGGGACGATGCAATGGGGGGGCTGAGCAGAGAGTGCATGAGTGAAGGGACGGTGCAGGGAGAGGCTGAGGAGAGTGCAGCAGTGAAGGGACGATGCAATGGGGGGCTGAGCATAGAGTGCATCAGTGAATGGACGGTGCAGGGAGAGGCTAAGGAGAGAGTGCAGCAATAAAGGGACGGTGCAGGGAGAGGCTGAGGAGAGAGTGCATCAGTGAAGGGCCGGTGCAGGGAGAGGCTGAGGAGAGAGTGCATCAGTGAAGGGATGGTGCAGGGAGAGGCTGAGGAGAGAGTGTAGCAGTGAAAGGATGGTGCAGTGAGAGACTGAGGAGAGCGCAACAGTGAAGAGATGGTATAGTGGAGCTGAGGAGAGAGTGAAGGGATAATGCAGTGAGAGGCTGAGGAGAGTGCACCAGTGAAGTGACGGTGCAGGGAGAGGCTGAGGAGAGTGCAGCAGTGAAGGGACGATGCAATGGGGGGCTGAGCAGAGAGTGCATGAGTGAAGGGACGGTGCAGGGAGAGGCTGAGGAGAGTGCAGCAGTGAAGGGACGATGCAATGGGGGGCTGAGCAGAGAGTGCATCAGTGAATGGACGGTGCAGGGAGAGGCTGTGGAGAGAGTGCATCAGTGAAGGGACGGGGCAGGGAGAGGCTGAGGAGAGAGTGCAGCAGTGAAGGGATGGTGCAGGGAGAGGCTGTGGAGAGAGTGCAGCAGTGAAGCGATGGCGCAGGAAGAGGCTGAGGAGAGAGTGCTGCAGTGAAGGGACGGTGCAGGGAGAGGCTGAGCAGAGAGTGCAGCAGTGAAGGGACGATGCAATGGGGGGCTGAACAGAGTGCATCAGTGAAGGGACGGTGCAGGGAGAGGCTGAGGAGAGTGCATCAGTGAAGGGACAGTGGAGGGAGAGGCTGAGGAGAGAGTGCATCAGTGAAAAGATGGTGCAGTGAGAGGCTGAGGAGAGTGCAACAGTGAAGAGACGATATAGTGGAGCTGAGGAGAGAGTGAAGGGATGGTGCAGTAAGAGGCTGAGGAGAGAGTGCAGCAGTGAGTGATAGAAATAAACATAAGATTAGCAAAATAAACAAAATGCCTTACCTCTAACAGCAAAACAGCAGCATACATACCTGTCTGAACCACTTCGTGCACAGCAGTGCACACAGCTGCACTGAGACAACACGGGCCATATTGGACCTGAAAAACAAAGAAATAAACATAAGATTAGAAAAATAAACGAAATGCCTTACCTTAACTGAAAAACAGCAGCATACATACCTGTCTGAACCACTTCGTGCACAGCAGTGCACACAGCTGCACGGAGACGCCACGGGCCATATTGGACCTGAAAAACAAAGAAATAAACATAAGATTAGCAAAATAAACAAAATGGCTTACCTCCAACAGCAAAACAGCAGCATACATACCTGTCTAAACCACTTCGTGCACAGCAGTGCACACAGCTGCACGGAGACGCCACGGGCCATATTGGACCTGAAAAACAAAGAAATAAACATAAGATTAGCAAAATAAACCAAATGCCTTACCTTAACTGAAAAACAGCAGCATACATACCTGTCTGAACCACTTCGTGCACAGCAGTGCACACAGCTGCACGGAGACGCCACGGGCCATATTGGACCTGAAAGACAAAGAAATAAACATAAGATTAGCAAAATAAACAAAATTCCTTACCATTAACTGAAAAACAGCAGCATACATACCTGTCTGAACCACTTCGTGCACAGCAGTGCACACAGCTGCACGGAGACGCCCACGGGCCATATTGGACCTGAAAAACAAAGAAATAAACATAAGATTAGCAAAATAAACAAAATGGCTTACCTCCAACAGCAAAACAGCAGCATACATACCTGTCTAAACCACTTCGTGCACAGCACAGCTGCACGGAGACGCCACGGGCCATATTGGACCTGAAAAACAAAGAAATAAACATAAGATTAGCAAAATAAACAAAATGGCTTACCTTAACTGAAAAACAGCAGCATACATACCTGTCTGAACCACTTTGTGCACAGCAGTGCACACAGCTGCACGGAGACGCCACGGGGCATATTGGACCTGAAAAACAAAGAAATAAACATAAGATTAGCAAAATAAACAAAATGGCTTACCTCTAACAGCAAAACAGCAGCATACATACCTGTCTGAACCACTTCGTGCACAGCAGTGCACACAGCTGCACGAAGACCCCACGGGCAATATTGGACCTGAAAAACAAAGAAATAAACATAAGATTAGCAAAATAAACAAAACGCCTTACCTTAACTGAAAAACAGCAGCATACATACCTGTCTGAACCACTTCGTGCACAGCAGTGCACACAGCTGCACGGAGACGCCACGGGCCATATTGGACCTGAAAAACAAAGAAATAAACATAAGATTAGCAAAATAAACCAAATGCCTTACCTTAACTGAAAAACAGCAGCATACATACCTGTCTGAACCACTTCGTGCACAGCAGTGCACACAGCTGCACAGAGACGCCACGGGCCATATTGGACCTGAAAAACAAAGAAATAAACATAAGATTAGCAAAATAAACAAAATGCCTTACCTTAACTGAAAAACAGCAGCATATATACCTGTCTGAACCACTTCGTGCACAGCAGTGCACACAGCTGCACGGAGACCCCCACGGGCCATATTGGACCTGAAAAACAAAGAAATAAACATAAGATTAGCAAAATAAACAAAATGGCTTACCTCCAACAGCAAAACAGCAGCATACATACCTGTCTAAACCACTTCGTGCACAGCAGTGCACACAGCTGCACGGAGACGCCACGGGCCATATTGGACATGAAAAACAAAGAAATAAACATAAGATTAGCAAAATAAACAAAATGGCTTACCTTAACTGAAAAACAGCAGCATACATACCTGTCTGAACCACTTTGTGCACAGCAGTGCACACAGCTGCACGGGGACGCCACGGGGCATATTGGACCTGAAAAACAAAGAAATAAACATAAGATTAGCAAAATAAACAAAATGGCTTACCTCTAACAGCAAAACAGCAGCATACATACCTGTCTGAACCACTTCGTGCACAGCAGTGCACACAGCTGCACGGAGACGCCACGGGCCATATTGGACCTGAAAAACAAAGAAATAAACATAAGATTAGCAAAATAAACCAAATGCCTTACCTTAACTGAAAAACAGCAGCATACATACCTGTCTGAACCACTTCGTGCACAGCAGTGCACACAGCTGCACGGAGACGCCACGGGCCATATTGGACCTGAAAAACAAAGAAATAAACATAAGATTAGCAAAATAAACAAAATGGCTTACCTCCAACAGCAAAACAGCAGCATACATACCTGTCTAAACCACTTTGTGCACAGCAGTGCACACAGCTGCACGGAGACGCCACGGGCATATTGGACCTGAAAAACAAAGAAATAAACATAAGATTAGCAAAATAAACAAAATGGCTTACCTTAACTGAAAAACAGCAGCATACATACCTGTCTGAACCACTTTGTGCACAGCAGTGCACACAGCTGCACGGAGACGCCACGGGCATATTGGACCTGAAAAACAAAGAAATAAACATAAGATTAGCAAAATAAACAAAATGGCTTACCTCTAACAGCAAAACAGCAGCATACATACCTGTCTGAACCACTTCGTGCACAGCAGTGCACACAGCTGCACGGAGACGCCACGGGCCATATTGGACCTGAAAAACAAAGAAATAAACATAAGATTAGCAAAATAAACAAAACGCCTTACCTTAACTGAAAAACAGCAGCATACATACCTGTCTGAACCACTTCGTGCACAGCAGTGCACACAGCTGCACGGAGACGCCACGGGCCATATTGGACCTGAAAAACAAAGAAATAAACATAAGATTAGCAAAATAAACAAAATGGCTTACCTCTAACAGCAAAACAGCAGCATACATACCCGTCGGAACCACTTTGTGCACAGTGGAGCACACAGCTGAACGGAGACGCCACGGGCCATGTTGGACCTGAAAAACAAAGAAATAAACATAAGATTAGCAAAATAAACAAAATGTCTTACCTTAACTGAAAAACAGCAGCATACATACCTGTCTGAACCACTTCGTGCACAGCAGTGCACACAGCTGCACGGAGACGCCACGGGCCATATTGGACCTGAAAAACAAAGAAATAAACATAAGATTAGCAAAATAAACAAAATGGCTTACCTTAACTGAAAAACAGCAGCATACATACCTGTCTGAACCACTCCGTGCACAGCAGTGCACACAGCTGCACGGAGACGCCACGTGCCATATTGGACCTGAAAAACAAAGAAATAAACATAAGATTAGCAAAATAAACAAAATGCCTTACCTTAACTGAAAAACAGCAGCATATATACCTGTCTGAACCACTTCGTGCACAGCAGTGCACACAGCTGCACGGAGACGCCACGGGCCATATTGGACCTGAAAAACAAAGAAATAAACATAAGATTAGCAAAATAATCAAAATGGCTTACCTCCAACAGCAAAACAGCAGCATACATACCTGTCTAAACCACTTCGTGCACACAGCTGCACGGAGACGCCACGGGCCATATTGGACCTGAAAAACAAAGAAATAAACATAAGATTAGCAAAGTAAACAAAATGGCTTACCTCCAACAGCAAAACAGCAGCATACATACCTGTCTAAACCACTTCGTGCACAGCAGTGCACACAGCTGCACGGAGACGCCACGGGCCATATTGGACCTGAAAAACAAAGAAATAAACATAAGATTAGCAAAATAAACAAAATGGCTTACCTTAGCTGAAAAACAGCAGCATACATACCTGTCTGAACCTCTTTGTGCACAGCAGTGCACACAGCTGCACGGAGACGCCACGGGGCATATTGGACCTGATAAACAAAGAAATAAACATAAGATTAGCAAAATAAACAAAATGGCTTACCTCTGACAGCAAAACAGCGGCATACATACCTGTCTGAACCACTTCGTGCACAGCAGTGCACACAGCTGCATGGAGATGCCACGGGCCATATTGGACCTGAAAAACAAAGAAATAAACATAAGATTAGCAAAATAAACAAAATGCCTTACCTTAACTGAAAAACAGCAGCATACATACCTGTCTGAACCACTTCGTGCACAGCAGTGCACACAGCTGTACGGAGAAGCAACGGGCCATATTGGACCTGAAAAACAAAGAAATAAACATAAGATTAGCAAAATAAACAAAATGGCTTGGACCTCTAAAAGACAAAAAAAACATAAGATTATTGCAAAAGAAAAGATAGCTTACCTGAAACTAAAAAAAAGCCGTGGATCGGAACCATTCCGTGCACAGCGGTGCACATCGCTGCAGGGAGACGCCACAGGCCATGTTGGACCTAGAAAAAAGAAAAGAAACATAAGATTAGCCTAAAAAAACAAACATGGCTCACTTTTAGACGAAAACAGCAACAACATACATACCCGTCTGAACAGCTTCGTGCACAGCGGTGCACACGGCTGCAGGGAGACGCCACGGGCCATGTTGGACCTACAAAAGAGAAAAAAAAACATAAGATTATTGCAAAAGAAAAGATAGCTTACCTAAAACTGCAAAAGAGCCGCGGATCGGAACCACTCCGTGCACAGCAGTGCACATCGCTGCAGGGAGACGCCACGGGCCATGTTGGACCTAGAAAAAAGAAAAGAAACATAAGATTAGCCTAAAAAAACAAACATGGCTTACTTTTAGACGAAAACAGCAACAACATACATACCCGTCTGAACAGCTTCGTGCACAGCGGTGCACACGGCTGCAGGGAGACGCCACGGGCCATGTTGGACCTACAAAAGACAAAAAAAACATAAGATTATTGCAAAAGAAAAGATAGCTTACCTCAAACTGCAAAAGAGCCGCGGATCGGAACCACTCCGTGCACAGCGGTGCACATCGCTGCAGGGAGACGCCACGGGCCATGTTGGACCTAGAAAAAAGAAAAGAAACATAAGATTAGCCTCAAAAAACAAACATGGCTTACTTTTAGACGAAAACAACAACAACATACATACCCGTCTGAACAGCTTCGTGCACAGCGGTGCACACGGCTGCAGGGAGACGCCACGGGCCATGTTGGACCTAGAAAAAAGAAAAGAAACATAAGATTAGCCTAAAAAAACAACCATGGCTTACTTCTAAATGAAAACAGCAACAACGCAAAAGAGCCGCGGATCGGAACAACTCCATGCACAGCGGTGCACATCGCTGCAGGGAGACGCCACGGGTCATGTTGGACCTAGAAAAAAGAAAAGAAACATAAGATTAGCCTAAAAAACCAAACATGGCTTACATCTAAACGAAAACAACAACAACATACTTACCCGTTTCAAGAGCTTCGTAACAGCGACTTCTAGCAGAGACGATCAGGGGAAAATGGCATTTAGAATCCTACGGCCATTTTCGGACTTGGGGGCGTGGTTTTGAAGTTCTGAGTGACAGACAACGTCACTGTCTAAAGAACATCAAAAATTACGCCCCCAAATCCGAAAAGGACGGGGCTTGTTTGGAGTGGCACATCTCTCCTCCAATGGCTGGCCTCCGTTTAGGAAGCCAGCCAATGAAGGAGAGACGGGGCAGGGAGGCGGGACCTTCTGCGCCACTGAGAGTCATTAAATCTCCGGCCTAAGACTGCGCAAGCGCAGCCTTTTAGGCCTCCGACCTAAAAAGGGGGGGTGAATAACAAGGCTAGTGAAACATTCAGACTGCGCTGTAAAGGGGGGGCAGGATGCACACCACTTGTACCAACTTTTCCCAAACTTGTCTCATTTAATCAAAAGAATGCGTGCTGATTGAGACTAGTGCCATGCCCTAATGGCACTGAATTTTATACATCGCTGTAGTGGGGTTACATCGCACCCCAAACAATCGCACTGCTCAAAGTGCCAATTGCCTGATTATTTACTTGTTTATTCACTTTGTATCCAATTTAATCCATAATTTTTCAAACTTCTCAAACTTATTCACCAATTTTAATACGGGTCCGCACGCTGCGTGTATGTGCCGTTTCCGAGTTTTTACTGTTCGAACCGTGTCAATTCAAAATTTATGAATGAACAGGACTGAAGCATCAATTCATATCAGGCAGCGTTTATTTAAAATACCCAATGCATTTCGGGCTCAACGCCCTTCTTCGGGGGTTACTGTAAATAAACGCGTGGAGATCTCTTGCCAAAGACCTGGTCGTGATCTTTGACAACTTCCTCTATGAGGACCTCCAACTCCCTCTCACTAAACTTGTGCTTGCGCTTTCTTTCGCCAGCATCCTTCCCCTTCTCCTGTGAGGCCATGGTGCAGTTCCTCTGTGTTAGCTGGGTGGTAGCTGTGTAGCTCCTGTGCTCTTGCTCCTGCTCCCTGTCTCTCCAACAGCTACAGGATCAGTGCAGCTGCATGGGTGTGGCCACTTCCTGGTTGTGAGGTCATGAGGAAGCACATGATTGGCTGATTCAACTGTTACCGTTTTTTTGAAAGGCTGATTTGCTAAATACCGAATCGGTATTACCGATTTGGTAATGGGGAAGCGGTAAATATTTTTACCGATTCATTCCGATTCACTAAATATTACCAATTATAACCGAATCGGTAATTTTTTGCAATTTTTTTACCTACATTGGAAATACTGAGTTCTTAATAGCGAATCGGTAAAATTCGCTATTAAGGACTCGGTATTTCAGAATTACCTACATCTGGCCCTTTGTGGCTAACCCTTTTTGAATAAGAATAAAATAATGTTGGAAAGCAATTAAACTAAATGAATATATTGTCTTGTCATTCCATACTATATCAAATAACCCTTTCTTAATATTAGTTAAAAAAAAGTAATTGAAAAAAATCTTGCCTTTGGTATTCTGATGTTCTTTGACTATATAACCAAAAAAATAAGAAGTTCCGAAAATCAGTAACATTATACAGGATAAACATTTTTTTTTTGTAAATATCTTTTTATTGCAGCAAAATCAGAGAGGCATACAGTATATTCAATCCATTCCCCTTGGCACTCAATTGAAGCTTCGCTCCCTCATCCCTGTATCACACAGCCATTCAGCTCACACCCCGGAGGTTGAGCGGCAATATCACGGGGGAAAAAGAAACTGTGCTGGAGCATTCTGTACATGTCTATAGCCACCATGTGGGTGGGGAATGGCAGAGCTGCTTTTTGGTCCTAGAGCTCCCTCTTCCATGCCCCAAGTCCAGTTGAACCAAGAGTCACTTTTCACCCTCCTTGAACAAACCCCCCCCCTCCCCCGCAACACCCTCATCCCCACCTACCCCTCCACCCTCGTCCAGAACCACCCCTAACCGCCCTCCCGCCCCCGCCCAGTCCCCCCTCCCCCCCAGGCGTGCCAGAGTATCACCTAGCCGAGTTCTCAACCCTTCCAACAAGACCAGATCCGAAGCATAGCACCAGGATTTATCAGCAACCATCCGTAAGTCTTCACATTGGAACGCAAAGGTGGGGGTGCAGCAACGTGGGCCTAAGCCGTCCCCCCGTCAGGCGGGCGCCCCGCCGGAGCCGGGCTATGCACCGGGGAGTCCTCCTCTTCCATGTCCAGGAGCGTGAGATCTAGGACCAGCCCCTCCCACGCCCTGGCTCTCTCCAGTGCCATGTCATTGTCCAACCTGAGCGCGGCCTACAGGCGAAGCTCCCCCTCACATCTAGCCCATTTATGCAGCTCAGCCTTCCAGCGCTCTACCACGGGGCCCCTGGACGCCTTCCATTGGGACGTAATGGCCCGCTTCGCCAGGAGGAGCCCCAAGTCCAAAAACTTGCTAGTGACTTTGTTTTTTGATGTGTGTGGGAACCAGTGTAGTATGCAATGCGCCATGGTGAGTTGCAGATCCCGCTCCGTCACCTCCCTCAGCACCTCCACTACTTCCTTCCAAAAGGGCCCCAGCTCAGGACAGGACCAGAACATGTGCTGGAAATCGGCTGGATCTGCCGGGCAACGCTGGCAGGACGCCGGGTGGGCCGGGAAGTACTTATGCAATTTGTCAGGGGTCAGGTAGGCCCTATGTAGGACATAAAAGTGCACCAGCTGGAACCTCGCGTTGCGCGTGCCATTCCGGGCCACCTCCAGTATGCCATTCCATGCCTCCTCGGGGATCTCAGTCGCCAAATCAGCTTCCCATTTTGCCTTCAAGGCCAGCACGTGACACGTGGCACGTGACAGCCTTGACCGTCCCCGCCATCATCACGACGTACTGGCAGCCCAGGGACAACGGCGGCTCCGACATGCCCGCCCCCCAGTGTTTGCGGATCGCCGCCGTTAAAGCCGCGTGAAGGAGGAAGTCTCCACCCGCCAGCTCAAAGCGGTCCTGCAGGATGTCGAATGGCAACATCGCCCCGTTTTCGTACAGATCACCCATGGATGACAGCCCCTGCTGATCCCAACCGTCCAGTCCGCGCCACGAGCCCCCGTGCGGAAGTGCCCCGCAAAGTTTAAGCGGGATCTCAGGTGCGTACGGAATCGTAATACCGCATCTCCGGCGATACCTGTTCCAGCATTTTCGGGCCGTCGCAAACTCCTGAGTGCGGTGAAAATCTCCCATCGGAAGTCCCAGGACAATCCGGGACAACACCTGGACCGGACCCGCCGGCTCACCCGATCCGTCCGCCCCTCTCCTGGCCCGCGCTACCCACTGTGTCAGCCATTGCAGCTGCGCCGCCAGGTAGTAGAGCTCGTAGTCCGGCACTGCTAGTCCTCCATCCGCCCGAGGGCGGAGAAGTGTGGCATGGGCCACCCTGCGCCTGCCCGCCCCCCACAGAAAGCCGATGACCATCGATCGCAGCCGTCGAAAGTAGCTCGCCGGGATCCAGATCGGGAGGGTCCCGAAGAAGTAAAGCAGCCGCGGTAGGGTCACCATCTTGAGTAGCGCCACCCTCCCCATGAGTGATAATGGGAGCGTGCCCCAAAAGTCGAAATTCCCTTTAGTGTGCCTGATTGCCGACCCGATATTCCCCTCAAGGATATCGGCCCTGTCATGGAAGATCGAGGTGCCAAGGTATCGTAGGCTCATCCCAAGTCACTCCCTCCGTAGTTTGCGGGCATGCTCTCCGTGGGCGGGCCGGGAATAGGTGGGACTTCGCCCAGTTCACTCGGAGGCCCGAGATTCTACTCAGCGATTGCATGAGAGTCTTAGCTCCACGCAGGGAGTCCGCCGGGAACATCAGCAGATCATCTGCGTATAACGCGATGTGGTGTACTTGGCCATAGACGTCCAGGCCCTGATACGCCTGGCCCATCCGGGCTCGCGCTGCAAGGGGTTCGACGGCCAAGGCAAACAGCAAGGGGGAAAGAGGGCATCCCTGACGGGTGCCCCTGCCCACCCTGCACATCTCAGAGATAACCCTCCCTGTTCTGACTCTCGCCGTCGCGTTCTGGTAGAGCAGCCTCGTCCAATCTAAGAAGCCCTCGCCAAGGCCCAGCGTTCGTAGAACATGAAAGAGATAAGGCCATTCCAGGCTGTCAAAGGCCTTCTCCATATCGACAGCAAACACCACTGCCTCGTCGCTGTCATAGGTGTCAGCCTCTAGAATATGCAGGAGTCGCCGTACATTAAGCGCCGTATTGCGGGCCGGGATGAAACCCGACTGGTCCGCATGTACCAGCATGGGCATGTGAGGGAGCAATCGCGTCGCCAAGATCTTGCTCAGAATCTTGTAGTCCAGGTTAAGCATGGACAGTGGGCGGTACGCCGTTCTGTCCCATGGTTGCTTACCCGGCTTTAGTAGGGGGACAATCAGCGCCTCCCTCGTAGTGGAGACAGCCCAGCCGCTTCGACTCGTTGTACAGCCACGTCAGCCGGGGCGCAAGGAGATCCGCGTAGGTAAGATAGAATTCCGTGGGGAATCCGTCGGTGCCCGGCGTCTTATTCCTCGCCATGCTCTTGATGGCAACCCGCACCTCTCTCTCCTCGATCTTGTCCCCGAGTCGTTTCGCGTCCTCCTCTCCCAGTTCCGGCAGATCAAGACCCTCCATAAAGGTCTGGAACTCCTCCAAGGAAGGGAGGACCCTGCTGCGGTAGAGTTCAGTGTAGTAGTTGTAGAACAACGCGTTGATCCCCTGCTGATCAAATCTCGCCACCCCCGCGTGGTCTCTGAGCTCAAGGATGACCGAGCTCTGACGGGCCGGGTTGGCCAGCCAGGCCAGGAGAGCCCCCGATTTGTCGCGTTCCGAGTGCGCTCGCGTGAGGTAGGCCTTGTAGTCAAAGCACCGGAGGCGCTCCACCGTCGCCGCCACCGTCTCTCGCGCCCCCAGCAGGGCCTCGTGAGTGTCCGGCCGTTCAGGCCTCGCCCTCTCCAGCCTCCGCAGGGTCTCGTCCACTTTCTCTATTTCCTCCAGTAACGTTCTCCGCACCCCCGATGACGCCGCAATGCACTGGCCCCGTAGCACAGATTTGAAGGCGTCCCATTCCGTTGCGGCCGAGCCCGCCGTGCCCGCGTTCACCTGGAAATACGCTTCGATGCCCGAGGCAATTGTGGTACGGAAGAGCTGATCGTCTAGCGTCTCAGGGCAGAGTTTCCAAGCCGGAATCCTCGGGCGGATTTGCCACCAGCGCAGCCGCACGAGAAGCGGGTTGTGGTCAAAGATCGAGCGCGTGAGATACTCACTGTGGCACACTTCCGCATGCACGTCCTGGGAGAACAGGAAGGCATCAATGCGGACGTGTAGTTCGTGGAGAGCGGAGAAGAATGAGTAGTCCCTGTCCGATGGGTGGTTAGCCCTCCAGGAGCAGACCAGCCCCCACTGGCGTTGCCAGGCGGAGTGCCCGAGTGCAAGTCTACCAGCTGGTGCATTCGGTAGGGGGGGATGGGATCTGTCCAGGGCAACGTCGGCCACACTGTTAAAGTCGCCGCCCAGGAGCAAGGGCTCCACTAAGAACTGGGCCAGTTTATTGGACAGTAGTGAGAGGAATGCAGGTTGGTCCACATTCGGGGCGTACAAGCAACCCAGGTTAAGGTCCCTCCCATCCAGCTTGCCTCGCACCATTATGTATCTCCCCTCTGGGTCAATTACCTGTTGTGTACACTGGAAGGGTACCCCCGCCCGCATCCAGATGGCCACCACCCTAGCATAAGCAGAGTAGCCAGTGTGAAAGACCTGCCCCCTCCAGCGCCGCTGCAGTGCCTTCCCTTCCTTATCCAACAGATGTGTTTCCTGTAGGAAGGCGATGTGTATGCCCCGCCTGACCAGATAGGACTGGATCTTATGACGCCTATGCATCGAGTGCATCCCCCTTACGTTCCATGTGAGACATTTGTAGCCTAAGTCGGATCCCATGGTAGAGTCCACCATGTCCTATCCACCCTCTCAGCAACCCCCCCAGCACGCCCAGGCCCCCCCCCTCGTTCCCCCAACTTGCATAATCAAACTGCCCCAACTCCAACACCCCCGGACAGACAACCAACATGGAAACCACATCCAAACTCAAGTATCAAAAAGCGTATCACTACAAAATAGGGCTGGAGTGGCAGCGATGCCGGCCCCAGACAGGCCCAAAGCCCTCCGCCCCCGCCCCACCTCCCCCAGCAACAAACAGGAGAGGTCCCCCGACTCTCCCCATCCCCAAGATCTCAGTAATAAGTCCGCACCTCACTGCATAGCGTCCGGAAGCGGCCCCCCTCCGCCCGCGTACCCCAGTACCTTACTTATGTGGCCAGTGTCCCGCGAACCATCTCAGCCAAGGATACCATCCGCTGTCTGGGGAGTCACCACCGGCAGGTCTGTCTCTGATAGCTCGTTCCCACTGCTGGAGCTAGGGCTGGGAGCACTGGCCTTCGACTGCTCCGACGCGCTACTGGAGGGGCTGGCGTCTCCCTGGCTGATGGCCGCCACTGCCTGCAACGCCTTGGCTCGTTCCTGCTGCCAGCCCGATGGGGAGCCAGATCGTCGTGTGGGCGTCGTTTCCGTGGAGTGTCTCCTGGGAGGGGTCTGTGGCGTGTGGTCTGTGCCCGGCTCCCCCCTTGCATCCAACCAGCTCCAAGCCTCTTGTGGTGTTAGGAAAAAGTGGGTGCGCTCCCCAGCGAGTCCTTCCGGGGCCACCTCAGATCGCAGCCAGCCCTCCAGGTAGGTGACCGCGTCCCGCCCCTCCGTGTTTTCAGGGACCCCCACGAGGCGGAGGTTATTGCGCCGAGAACGCCCTTCACTGTCCTCAGCTCGGATCTCTAGCACCCGTACCTTCTGCGCCATTTCCGCCAGTGTCATCTTTAGCTCCGCCACGTCCCCTGGCAGACTTTTCAGGGTAACCTCGGAGGTCGCCACCCGCTCCTTCAGCTTCCTGTGGTCATCCTTCAGCAGGGTCAGGTCCGTCCCAATGGTGTCTATGCGCTTCTCAAGAGCCTCCCGCGACGCTACAATCGCCTGCATTATGTCCCCCAGGGAGGGGTCCCGCGGGTGGGTCGAGCTCCCGTCCCCCGCCCCCGGCGGGACGTCGTCGACAAGGTGCCCCGGGTCGTCCAGCCTCAGGGCCTCGAAGCCCTTCTTCCTGCTGCCACGTACCATTGTGGCGGGCAGCTAGCGTCGCGTGCCCCTGCGGCGGTCGCCGATGTTCCCGCTCTCTGCCTCTGGTCCGCCTCAGGCTCGTCGTCCACTCTTGCCTCTGGGCCCGCGCCTCGTGGGGTCCAGTTCACAAAGCTGTCCAAGGGCCAGGGCTCGCTCCACCAGGGTCGTGGGGCACCAGTGCCCCGGGTCTGGGCACCTAGCGAGGCTCCCGCGTCTAGAAGGCTCAGGCAGGGTGCGCGCCTATGAGCACCAGTCCCAATGTGGCACGCTGTTCTCGGGCATCCCCGGCCAGGTAGGCGCCTCTTCCCGCCTGCAGATTCAGTGCCTCGTGGGGGTGGGTAGCCAGCACCTCATCCCCTGCTCTCCTTGTGGTCGTCGCTCGTGCACCACCAACCCACCTGTGGCGCAGGCTCCCTGGCAATTCCACCACCAGGGGGGCGGGTCGGGTGCCTCACGCAGACCCAGTGCTCCCCGCAGTCCCAACGGCTCCGCAAACGGCCGCCAAGGTGGTCACCGGGTCTCAGACGGCGCCATTTTAGAGTCAGGCAGGCCGGCCGTCCCCCGTCCTCCGGGTCCGCTTGCGAGGGCGCCAGCCAGTGCCCCTCACCTTTGCCTGCTCTCCGGGGGTCTTCGCCGGCAAGCGGTCAGGCACCACAGCGTCAGGGGGCTCCTCTGCACCTCCCGAGCTCCGTCGCCAGGCGCGTCAAAGCAGGACGGCGGCCGCCATTTTGGGCGCTCTCTGCCCCGGGTGCCGCGCTCGCCGCTCAACGTGCAGCGGGGGCAGTTACAGGGGCCCCCAGTCCTCCAAAGTCTCCCTGCGTGTCCCCGATGCCCTCCTGGGCACTTTTATGGGGTCGGAGAGTGAGTCGGGGCGCAGGATATGTGGTGGTGCGAGGCGGGCACGGAGGAGCTCCGGAGTCCCGCTTCCACCTACATCGGCGCCTTAGCCACGCCCTTCATACAGGATAAATATTTTGTTAATCATATTTCATTTCACTTTTTCAGCACAGCAGTGAGAAATTTTATAAACATGTACAGAGAATTACTGGTATAGTCCTTTTGTTAATAAAGTCTAGATATTTTGGAACCACATACTAACACCATGCCTTTGATCTTAGAAAAATGAGATTTCTAACATATTTGGGTATTTAAAAAATCTGAACAAAAGAAGTTAACAATTAATTTGGTGTTTTTTACTTTTAAAATCTATGAGGTGTGGCGCCGCAGCTAGGGCGACTGACTCCGGAATCTGGGGATCACGGTTCAATCCCCGGCCCTGGCGGCAGATTATCCCAACACCATGTGACTCTGGGCAATAGCTTGCTTAATCTTCCCTGACCGCCCCAAGCGCCTAGAGACCCTTACGGGTGATTGTGCGCTTTACAAATGTGGATTATTATTATTATATTATTAATATTATTATCATTAAAATAATAACATACCATGTTGTTTATCCATATGGTCTTTGAAGTTTAATGAACAGGTTATAAGTATCGGACAAACAGAACAGTGCCAATGGTTTCTAGATTAGCTGGATTGTAATTGTAGATAATTACATGGGGTTATATATTTATCTGCAGAGAAAAATTGAAAAACATGTAGTCAATCAGACATCAAACTATCAAAATGTAGCTCTGTGCCTCTATCAGGGGGAAACAGGTTGGTGTTGTACAGCTGGTTCCTACACACAGGAACCATGTGCAGGAAAGGGAGCAATTGGCTCTTGTAGGGACGACCTTACCATTGGGGGCCCACAGTGCGACAATCTAGGTTAGCCCATTCCCATGACCTTCTGCATGGATTCCCCTGACTACCATCCACTAGTGATGCCCCTCTTTTTTCTTTTGGCCCTTTCTGACGTTTCTTTTTTATAGCACTACTTATCCCTAATTTATATTTTCAAACTGCTTTTCATTCAAAACATATTATAAAATGATAATGAGCCATACAAGTGTGTAAATCAATTTATAGGAAAATGTACTTATGCCAATGAGAATGCAAGGGTTAGGAATTACATGGAAAATACTATTTGGGGAAACAAAGGGAGAGATTAATATTTTTTTAAATGCATAAAAAGCAAACATGGTGTGCAACATTGCTTGAAAAAGAGCACAGCTGCACCCCATCTTTTGTTTCGGTGATGTTGCTTAGCTACATAAAATACAAGTCTTTGATCTGCATGTTCCATGCTGTGCTTTATAGTTCACTGGTAAAGTCAAAGTAGTGACATCAATTCTGGGAAAGGTACTTTAGTACAGCTTCCCTGCCAAAAACCCTCTAGAAGCTCATTTGCATGTGCTTCAATCCAGGAGCTGAATAGCTCCTTGATGAAGTGTGAACTTCCTCCCAAAGCGGAAGCAAATGCCTTGTACATGGGAAAGTGCTCCATGCCTTTAACAGGATGACCACCTGGGTTGTGCCTATGATCGTGATAATCTTCAAGAAGATTTACCATGTCACAGGCAGAGGTAGATAACACTTGGTCTGCCCCCTCTTTTGTACATCTTATAAGCCAGACACTAATCCCAGTGGGAGAGAAGTAGCCTCTACAACCACTATTGAGTTAACTGCTACAAAGGTGGGTATGGATATACCTGAGACCTTTAGCCCTATTGGCTAGTTAGAGGTCAGGAATCCCTTGATTGTCAAATTTAAATTACTTTTAATTCGCTAGTAGGTTTGTATACCATACACAGAAAGCCTGTAAATGAAATGCTACTAGGATGATGTTAATAAAGAAAAATATGATGCCAGTGTACGCCATGATATATTTACTTATAACGGCAAACTTGCATTGCTGTTGTCAAATCTACCCAATATGACCTCCCCATCAACACTGAGTCAGAAATACATGGTCAGGAAGGCCCTGCGACCAAGGTCTGGAGCAACTGAGTGACAGATCACAGGTGGTGTGACACATAGCCCAAATGATTGAACAGGGACAACTGAGATCAGTCTGCCAGAAGGTAGCAACACCACAAAGGATCGAGAAGATTGGCCCCAATAACATTTGTTTGGCCGGAGGGATACGCATTCCCAAAAAACCATAAAGTTAAATGACACAAGTAGTTAGGAACTCTCAGCCAATCAGACCACCGCATTTACACTGCACACAGTGAACATGCTCCCACAGTGACAAACATCTGGTCATGTTACCCACTGGCCCGCATTGTATCCACGCAAGGTTGAGACCCAGCTGGACTCCTTATCAGGTGATCAAATATACAGTCCTGTGACTAGTCCTGCAATTCCTGTTAAAAAATAATGTACAAATTGCTTCTTGACAAGTTGTATCATGTATAAAATAACAGCTAACACCAATGTACTTTCAGACTGCTCCAGACCCCAACTCTGCTGCTGCTCTCTAGTTGCTGCGTTTAATTAAAACAACTGTTCCTGTTTTGCCAAATGCCTCTTGTGTTTTATTTTTTATGGTAAATCCACATTCTAGTTACAAGGACCTGCAGCTCTTAGTGTGCCACTCAGTTAAGTAGCCTCTTAAAGCATGTCCCGGGCCTTCCATTTCAGCCTGATTGCAGTTTTATAAGCCCCTTCTACCCTTAAACTCCCCTTTCATTGCATATAAGTAATCCATAAAGAAGGCCCTAGGTAGCCCAGAGGGCAGGTTTCATTATAATTGCTAGGTTGGACATGTACTTTTTTTTCATTTTACATGTCCTGGTAGTGAAAAACTCCTAAAATCAACTTTCATTACTGTGAGGCATACCTCTTTTAAAGGATAACACAGGGTTGCCTTATTACATGTAATAAATGCTAACTTTTGATTGGGAAGAGTAAGACTTTTCATGTTTTGTGTTTGAGAAATGTGTTAGACCTACTTACCTTAGGATGGTCTCCCACTAACTTTTGCCCTATCACCTCCAACTTCAAACTACACGGTTTTGTTGGACTTAGGACTCTGCGCACCTTACCACTGCTAAGGTTCGGGAGCTCTCCCCTAAAATATGGTGCTATTGGCAAAGGTGCATCCTACATCAGGCCTCTGCCGTTGCAGTGGGGCTGACATTTCCATAGTCCAGCATTAGAAATGCCCTTATATTCCTTTAAGTGATAACTCCTGCATAGTAAGGTGTGGATATATCATGTTTGGTATGGTTAGAATCATTATGAGAAATGTGGAGAAGTGTGGCTCAACGGTAAGAGTTGCAGACCTTGATGCAGAGGTCTAGCCCGGGACCAGGGTTCAATTCCCGCCTCAGCAGGTCTTGGGCTCAATTTCCACGGACCTGATAATTCTCGCCTCGGTGCCTATTCTAATCATGGGTCCCACTCTGCAACTCTGGGCAATAGCTTGCTTAATCTCCACAACGGCCCCAACAACGCTAGGATGCCTGGCTTCACCTTGGGGGTGCCCAGGAGTGGGCACTTCACAGGGAAAATCCAGGAAGGGTTCCACAGCGGTATGCGCACAAGCGCCTGAGATACCCCTTCGGGGGTCGATTCGGTGCGCTATACAAATACTTCTACATTTACATTTACAAATCCTGGGAGGCAAGATGGCATCCGAGTTGGGCGCGTAAGTTTGTTGCTCCTGCCGGACCCCGCAGAGTAGAAGTGAATGCGGTGAGAATACGGAAAGAAGTGAGGACCATCGATTTCAATTTGTAAGAAAAAGGTGCTTACAGTTGATTAGGACCTTTATGACCCCGCAAGGAGCAGCTTTGACCTGGATGTGGCGACGGTTTTTGCAGCGGGCACGCTATACATGGCTACAGCAGTTCCTGATTACACGGCTAACGCAGCACACCTTGTGGAAGACGGCGCTCCGCCCGAAGCGAGTCAGAGCTGCATTTGATAGCGCGGAGTACGGCATAGAGAACGGCGTGTGGAGGCAGAGCGCTGTTTCTAGTGTCTTGCCAGGAGAAATGCGGCTGAAGGGCAGGAGAGCGCGAGGACAGGGAACTGTGGCAGAGATGACTAACGGAGTGGAGGCGGCGTTGTGCAAAACGCCAGAAATACCTGCTGAGACTATGGCCGAGACGGTTACCGCTGCATCGACTCCCCCTCCTCCTGCAGTGAGTACAAACAGTATAGTGCTGGAGAAGTCGGCAGGGAGAGAGGGGGAGCCAAGTGTCCGCAGAAAAATCCCCGGAATGTTCACTGCTTTGAAAACTAAAGCGGTGGACACATTAGTTTTAACGCTACGGCAACCGGCTGTTGAAGTAGCAGAGACCCCGGGGGCCGTCTTAGAAATTGCTGCTGAAAATGTGTTTGATTCCAGTTCTGTTCCAATGTCGGCAGCTGAAGTAATTGGTAATGAGAAAGTGACAGTGCCAAATACACCCACTAATGGAGGCAATGATGGTGCTCCAATAGATACGACTACACAAATGGACAAAGGATGTTCTAGTGGGAGTTCTTTACTTGCAATTCCTGAGGTGCATCACGAAAAAGCGATTAGCGTTGATTTAGCTATATCAACTGTAGGAGATACTGACTCAGCAGATTTCTTTTCCTTGTCAGAACACTCTATGTCTTCATCAGAAAGTTTGGTTGAGTTGTATGCTACACGTATGAGCATGGGGGACGGCGGAACAGACGGTGTGTTAGAGGAGGAAACTGGCCCTAGCACCGTTCGTAGGCTCAGATTGGATAGAAGATAAAGAGTTAATACAAGATGGTGCAGTCAATGGAAATAAGGGCGTGGAATGTTCGGAGGATATCTCATTAGATCTGATATATCAAACTATGATGCAACATAGGGAAGAGAATCGTGAGGACAGTATTAAAGTACAAAATTCTTGCAAGAAATTACAGAACTCTGTAAGAAGGCTGGTTAAGTCCCATACTGAATTTGTCGCCAGAGCAGCTGAAGCTGAAGCACGTATATCTACATTAGAAGACGAGATGGGTCAACAGCGAAAGACTATTGAATTACACTTGGCGACTAAAGAGGATATTAATTGGAAGCTTACAGACATTGAAAACAGAGCTCGCAGGAACAATTTGAGGTTCCTGCAAATTGAAGAAGGGAAAGAAGGGTCTGATGTACGAGGATTTATTGTTTCACTTTTAAAATCTGTTATGCCAGAGACTGGGAGATGGGATTGGGATAGGGAGGTCGAAAGGGCCCATCGATTCCCGTTTAGGGCCAATGACAGAGACAAAAAACCCCGTGCAATTCTAGTGGCCTTTAATAGCTTCCAAGCAAGGGAGGAGATTTTTTTAAAGGCTCGCCCAGATAAAAAATGTAAAGGTTGTGATTGTGAATTCTTTGTCAGGCCGGATTTATGTAAGCAGTCTGTTGAGCTACGATGGCAGTTTAGACAACTCATTGCGAAGTTTCAAGGTAAAGGTGCGCAGGCTTATTTAATGTTTCCTGCAAAGCTCAAAATTATATACAAGGAGCGCACCAGGTTTTTTACCACTGAAGCCGCTGCCAAAGAATTTTTGTTATCAATATGAAACCGGTCTATGGGCCAAATGACAAAAGTTTAAATAGTCAGGATTATTGATTATTTCTCACCTGCAGTGAGTGATTTTTTTATGTTTGTTTATGATGATGTCTGGAAACTCTGTCGGGGGTGGTGGGGGGGGGGACAAACTTTCATCACAGGACCATCAGTCCTAAAGCCTCAGTGAAGGGTTGGGGACAAGTGGGTGGGGGGGTTGAGAGGGGGGGCTGTGCTTTGGGGAGGGTTAGGGGCACGGGGTGAAAATAAAAGGGGGAAAAAAACGGAACACGACTAATGCATGCAGGAATTATCGGGTAGACATGATGAGAAGAAAATTGAGCGTTATACAGTGCAAAATAATTTTCTTTTTGAAAAAAGGATGGTTAAACTATTTGGGTTGAAATGTTATGACCGAATATGGCGGGAAATACTTTAAGGATTTGCTCCCTGAATGTATCAGGTTTAAATAATTTAATAAAAAGACACAAAGTGGCAGCAGAGTTAAAATATATACAACCCGATGTTGTCTGTTTACAAGAAACGCATATCCCATGGGTCAAGAGGGAACTCCTAAAGGATTTAGGTTTCAGATTGGCATCAGTTTCTAAAAAATCCAGTATGATACGAGGGGTGGCCATTTTAATCAGAGACAGCTTAATAACAGTTGGTCGTAAGCTGGAAGATAAAAAGGGACGGTGGGTCATTGTTGAATTGAAGTTTGGAAATAGACAATTTACTTTAGTATCGGTGTATGGGGCTAATTTGGATGACCCTGAACCACTGATAGAGATTAATTCGGAGCTAGCCAATTTTCAGCAGCCGATAGTGATCTGTGGCGATATTAATATTAATCTAGATACCAGTGCTTTAGGAGATACACAAGGAATTTATAAAGGACGTAAACCTAAGGTGTACATAGCACTTAAGAACTTGTTAGAAGATCACGGGTTGGTTGACACTTGGGGTATGTTGAGAAAGAGAGATAGTGGATTCACAGTTTATTCTTATCCACATAAAAAGTTAGTAAGATTAGATTATTTTTTTTTACCGCAAAATTTACTTGAAGGTACTAATATCAGAATATATCCCCGGATATCCTCTGATCATTCTCCGGTAGTGGTAGATTTTCATCACTTACCTAAAAGGAAGATACAATCCAGATTTTCATTTGATCGTAAGCTGGGTTTAAATGCAGAATTTATTACGCATATGCAGGGCTGGATTCAATTCTTTTTTGATGAAAATCGTGGTACTGCCAATATCCCGGTAGTGTGGGACACATTTAAAGCAGGGTTTAGGGGAGAATGCATTAATTTCACAATGGGTCAACGTAAGAAGCTAAAGATAGAATTGGGCAAGCTATATGAAGTTTTGATTAAAGCTGAGATTTGTTTAACTAGGAAAATTGCACTGGGCAATGCGGGTTTGGCTGAAGAGGAAAATGTGGTTACTAAAGCTAGGTCCAATATTCTGGGTTTTTGGGATAAAGAAATTGCCAGAAAATTTTTATCCTCAAAAATGACGAGTTATGAATTTGGTGAAAGAATAGGTAGGACCTTGGCGACAAGACTCAGAATGAAACAAACTGCAAAGATTATAAGTGCAATGAAAGACTCCCATGGTAATCTACATTTTGATCAGGAAGGCATTTTGGGAATATTTCAAACCTATTATGCAAAGCTTTATGCTAGGGAAGACAGTATGGCTTCTGATGATCAATGGTACGATAGAATGCTGATTGATTTGAAGGTTTTAGATCCTGGATTAGTTGACGAATTGGAATTGTCCATAACTTTGATTGAAGTGGAGACCGCAGTGAATAGTCTCGCATTGGGTAAAGCTGCGGGGCCAGATAGATTACCTGTTGAAGTTTATAAACGTTTTTTTCATATTATAAAAGATGAGTTTCATCAGGTAATTTTGACAGCTCAAGAGGGCAATCCCCCAGATACATGGGCCGAAGCAACAATTGTTGTGTTTTGTAAAAAAAGATAAACCCACTGATAATGTGGGATCCTATAGACCTATATCTTTGTTGAATGTGGACAACAAGATATACTCAAAGATTTTAGCTAATCGATTATCTGGGGTAGTGTCATCGTTAGTATCCAGACAACAACATGGGTTTCTTCCTAAAAGAAGTACCATTGATCATATTAATAAAGTCATCACACTGTTTGATTTGGCCGCTGTGAACAAACGTAAATTAGCGCTTTTTTTATTAGACGCGGAAAAAGCGTTCGATCGAGTGGCGTGGGAGTACCTTTGGATTTTAATGGGTAAAATGGGCTTTGGCCAGAGATATATCAAAGCTATAAAAACACTTTATCTCAAACCCACCGCAAAGATATCTACCATGGGAGGACTCTCTGAATTGGTGTACATTACCAGAGGGACTCGTCAAGGTTGCCCCTGTTCCCCTTTATTATTTTCATTATACATTAACCCTTTAATTGAATTATTATGTCGGAATATGTTGATTCCTCCCTTTACGGTCACTGATTTTTCTTTTTCAGTCTTCGCTTATGCGGACGATATAGCGGTAGTCACGGATACCCCGGAAACTGCTAGTTTGGAAATTGAGAGGTTGGCCAAGGAATTTGGTATGATAACGGGGTATAAACGTAATGCGTCTAAAACACAGATTCTTTGTTCAGAAGCTATAACTTGGGAGGATGAGAGGGTGGTTGGAGAAGTTACTTATTTAGGGATATGTATTAAAACTAATATGGATCAATTGGTTAATGCAAATTGGAGTAATGTTTACCATAAAATTAAGATTTCGTTGGAGAAATGGGAGCGGTTATATTTGACTATTATAGGCAGGACTAATATCATCAAAATGAATGTCCTTCCGAAAATTCTTTACCTATTTCGGTCGATACGGCTGGAATTTCCGAAACCTAAATTGCAGGCTCTGCAATCTCTGTGTGGTAAATTCATTTGGAGCCCTGGCAAACCTAGGCGGGCGATGAAATATCTCACTTTACCCATTGAAAGGGGAGGGTTAGGGGTACCTGATTTCTTTTTATATTATGTTGTTTGTTTTTTGTTAAAAATGAGATTTCTGTTAATAAGAGAAGCTATGGAGCACACACATAATTATCCCTCCATATTTGAGATCTTGATGGGTACACACACAAAACAAATGTTTTTCAATGAAATTGATGGCAATTATTCTAAAAGGACTCGATTTAAGGTTCTTGTTAGTGCCCATAAAACTTGGAAGTGGGTGGCCCGTCTTATTGATATAATGAAACTGTCATATTACACTCCATATTTTTCTGTTAGATTTTTACCCATGATATTTTCGGATGGAGCGGCTCGGAATCTGCAAAAAAAAGGGGTGACTTGCTTGGGAGATTTTTTTTCCAGTGTAGGTGAATGTAAGTCGTTTGCTGAAATGTGTGGAGAATTTGGTTTATCTAGAAGTTATTTTTTCAAGTTTTTACAAATACGGGACTATCTCACAAGACATAAATTATCCATTAAAAAACATAAAGTTGTAGAGGGTATCGCACAACAAGTTAAGATTGGTGTTCTCTATCGTATGCTTTTGGAAGAGAAGCCTGATGATTTGGTCAAAATACAAGCAAAGTGGAGGGAGCTATTGGGAGACAATGATATTGAAGTTGAAAATTTGTTTTTGCTGTCTAAAGATGTTCTGATGTCTGCTAATTTGAAAGCTCAATTTTTTAAAAGCTTGTTTGATTTATATTATACACCTGCTCGAATGTTAAAGTGGGGAAGAGGACATGATGGCAAATGTTTTCGCTGCAAAGTTGATAATGCAGATAGTGTACATATTTTTTTCTGCTGCCCTACACTTGGAAAATTTATTCAAGACATCGAAAATGTTGTGTCTATAATCTTAAAGGTCAACTTATAAATTACCCCATCTATGTTGATTTTAGGGAAGATCCCTGGTGATAGTCAAAATAATGAACTTTATCGTTTTCGATATTTTATTTTTCTCATAATGATAGTAGCTCGATTATGTATTGCAGTAGAGTGGCTTCAAGAAAAACCTCCACTATTTCAACAATGGCAAGCTCGGTTATACAAATTATATAAGTTAGAGTGGAGTCTTTTTTCGTTATCTGAATCAAGACGGAGAAAAAGATTAGGATAGAAAATATGGGGGACTTTTTCAGATTTTTATGAGGCTTAAAGATCCTATCTTGAGTGTATTTCTGTGTATACTTTCTATTGTATAGTTTTTAGCTTTATCCGTTTTGTATAACGCTCTTATTCATCCTTTATCAAATGTAGTGCGGGATTGAAATTTTGTTATGAATCATGAATTATGTATAATGTGAATATTATCCTTTGTACTTTGATTTCTGTCGTGTTCCAATAAAAAAAAAAATACAAATCCTCCCTGTTGGTGTATTGGCAGAAATGACACTTTCAGAAAGTGATCAACAATCAAAGAGGAGGAAGGTACCCCTATATGGTTTACAGTGAGGGGGTATACAAGAAACAAAAGAACATAAACCCTGTTGCAAAGTATTACACATAAGATCCTAGGGCCATATGTATCAAGTAAATTGGCATTCGGAAATGCCGAAATTCGCAGATTTTCGCGTTTCCGAATGCAAATTTGCCAAATGGTATGTATTAAGGAAAATCTGGTGCAAAACAAGGAATCGCAAAATTTGCGATTCCTTATTTTGCAATTGCATTTAGGGAATCGCAAATTTAGCGATTCCTTTAATGCAATGTATGAAGCAAAAAAATTGCAAATTGTCCTAAAGGAATCGCAAATTACCACCAACTTCAAGTTGGTGGTAATTTGCGAATTCCTTGAAAAATGCACATACATGCCCTGAGGCTGTGTATCCAGTGTTCGACACATCACCTCCCCTGACAGTAAGGAACAGACACATCACCTTCCCTGACAGTGAGGAACCAATGCATTATCTCCCCTGCACTGCAGTTAGAAACTGACACATCACATCCCCTGGCAGTAAGGAACTGAGGCATCACCTTCCCTGGTAGTAAGGAAGCAATGCAATCCTTTGCTTTTACTGCGCTTCGCCTCAGCTGAGCCTGTTTTCTGCTTTGATTGTAGCCCATCACAGGTACTTTGTGCTTAAAGTGACTCATACATACAGCCTGATTCATGAAGTGAAATTGCGCCCGCAATCGCTGCGAAAACGCAAATGCGGGCGCAATTTCCGTAATCGGCATTCAACAACAAAATAGCGAATTCGCAAACACATATTTGCGAATTCGCTAATATAATCGCAGAATCCCTGCCGCTGAGCATTAGCAAATCGGAAATAGCGACACACCACGGAATCTGCGAAAATAATAGCGAATTCGCAAAAGAAAATCGCTATCGGCATTCAAGAAAAATCGCAATTAGCGAAAAACCCAAAAATCGCTATTTGCACGGCGCAAAATAAGGACAACTCAAAGCAGGTGGTAACCATGAAAGGCATTGAAAAATATTTTCAAAAAACCGTTGTCCTATCACCAACAGGGCCAGGCCTGACCAATCACACATAAGGACATTCAGCAGCAGCATTAGGCGTTCCACAATGCCTGGGATGTACATGGTGGTGAGGCGGCGAAGGCTACAGCGAGCAGCACGGAGGAGACGCATGAGGCAGGCAAGGATTTACCGGCTGCGGGTCACCTTGCTGGGCCAAACCAGAGAACAGATTTATGCTAAATACAGGCTGAATGGGGAAATGATCACCTGGCTGATACAAGAACTCGACCCCATCATGCAGCACCCAACAAGGCGAAACAATTCTGTGCCCACACATGTGCAGGTATTGTGCAGCCTGCACCTCCTGGCCTCCGGCAGTTTCCAGGGCATAGTAGCCGCTGCTGGGGGGATATCCCAGCCCACCATGTCACGCTGCCTCCACACTTTTGTTGACGCCATGCTCAGCCAGCTCCACCGGCACATCACATTTCCCACGAGCCAACAGGAATTGGACCTCACTAAACTACAATTTTATAATGTTGCCCATTTTCCCCATGTCCTCGGCTGCATAGACTGTACCCACGTCGCCATCTGCCCACCAGCTGGCACAGAGTATATGTACCGCAACAGAAAGTCCTACCACTCCCTCAACATACAGATGGTCTGCAATGCCAAGAGCATCATCACTGACATTGTGGCCCAGTACCCAGGGAGTACCCATGACTCCTTCATCTTCAGGCACAGCGGACTCCACACACGACTGATCAGGGGAGAGTTTGGGGAAGGACACCTACTTGGTAAGTACACTTTGTCGACAATGTCACATTGCTATGAAGTAACTGCGCTGCACAGGCATTCAACATCTGCTCCTCTCATTCAGGTGACAGTGGCTACGCCCTACGGGAATACCTCCTGACCCCTTACCTCAACCCTGCCACACCTCAGCAACGGCGCTACAATGTTGCGCACATCCGGACAAGAAACTGTATTGAAAGGACATTTGGCCTGCTCAAGAGCAGGTTCCGTATACTGCACAAGACAGGTGGGGCCATGTATTACAGTCCTGCAGCGTGCTGCCGCATTGTGGCTGTCTGTGCAATGCTTCATAACATTGCAACCAAGCGCCGGATACCAGTTGACATCTCAGGCAGTGAATCTGAGGGGGACGACCGGCCACCAGCAAATGCGCACCATGCACGCGGGGAGAACCCAGCTGAAGGCCACAGACGTCGCAACCACATCACAGCTAACAATTTCTAGCCCACCCCCTTCCCCCACCCCACATATCACAATTGCATGCTAAATGTAATGATAACACAAGGCGAATGTATGCTTCAAAATAAATGTATTTGTTTGATTCACAACAGAAAAGGTTCATGGTAAGAACTATTTACAAAAAAATACAGTATTCCAGCATACTGCATGTAAATGTGCATGGCAGGCTTATCTTCAGCCTGCGCCTGTGTCCCTGACACAATGTCATTGGTGCTTCCTGCGCACATTTCCCAGGCGCCTTTGAGGCTCCTCATCCTCATCCTGGGCAGATGGACCAGGCGTAGCCCTGGTGCTGCGCCTAGGTGGGGGGGCCTGCGTGGCAGAGTTGCTGCTCACGCTGGAGGCAGCCTCACTCCCATCATCTCCCCCTACGACGGCCGGTAGCACAGGTTGGAGCAGTGGGACCACGGCGGTGGTCAAGTGCTCCAGCACTCGGGTAATCTCCTCGCAGCACTGGACCAGCTGGTGCTGCTGGGTCATAGAGCGCCGCGACAGCTGGGTGGTGGCATTTGCTGCCACATAATTGGAGCGACTATAGGTCGCCATCTGGCTCAGCAGCTGGTGGTGGCGCCTGCGTGCAACACTGCGCTGCTTCCCCAGCGCAGCATTATTGGCCTCCATTGCCGCCGTCATGCGCTCAATGGCTGCCGTCATGCGGTCCACCCGCTGGCCGACTCCCGCCACATTGCGACCGATCTTCTGCAGCTGGAGCTGGATGGCTCCTTGCTGCTGCGACTGCCTCTGGTGTAGACGGAGCATTCGCCGCTCCACGCTCATGCAGGCATGGAGATGCCCTTTGCCCCTCCTGCTGTTCTGCCGCTGTGTAGCGGATGTGGCTGGCCCAGATCGTGGAGGACGAGCTGCAGGTGTTGTAGCAGCTGGCGTCGCAGGTGCGGCAGGCACTGGAGGCACATTGGTGGGGGGCCTGGCCTTGGCAGGCGGTGGTCCTGCAGATTTTGCAGCAGGTAAGGTGGGGGGCCTGGCCTTGGCAGGCGGTGGTCCTGCAGATTTTGCAGCAGGTAAGGTGGGGGGCCTGGCTGCTGCTGTTGGCGCTGCGGCAGGGGCTGGTGGCTGGGAAGCGGGTAGGGATTCCTCCTCCTGGGCCTCCTCGTTGATCACCAGCCTCTCACTGTCACTGCTATCATCTGCACCTGTGAGGGTAAGTGGATACTCATTAGGTGCATGTGACTGTCAGATGTGCAGATGTTACATGCATGCTGGGTGACATTCCCTGGATGGCTGTGGATTTGTGCGCTTAGGAACCTTTCAGGCCGCATTGTGGTACTACTACATTGTGGACATACTACGTCTCCCACAATGCCTCAGGGCATTTCCTGATGCACAACATAGGCATGATTAAGGGCCAATGAGTGAGCCTATTCGGGCAGGGACGGTCATAGGGGACAGGGTCGCAGTCGCATGCCACTTACCTTGGGTGTTGTGGGTTGGGCGGGAGGAGTCCAGAGTGGTCACACCAACACACGCCTCCCTCTCCAAGGTCTCCTCTACCTGGTCCTCCAGGGGGGTGTTGGGTGGGACAGTCGGTCCACCACCTCCGGTGCCTGATGACTCACCGAGACGCGCCGCCACCTTCTCCTTGGCACGCCCTCGGAGGTCGTACCAGCGCTTCTTGATCTCTTCCACCGACCTGTCCGCAACGCCAACAGAGTTCACGCTGGAGGCAATCCCCACCCAGATCCTCCGCTTCTCCTGTTCGGGGACCCTCCTTGAGTTGGCACCAAACAGCTGGTCGTGTTGGGCCACCACCCCTTCTATGAGGTTCTCCAGCTCCGACTCGGAGAATTTCAGTTTGCGCTTGCGGCTAGCGCTGTTGCTGGGGCCGGGCAGTGGTTCTTCAGACATGGCGGGCGCTATTTCTGCCGGGTCGGGAGTCGCTATCGGCGGTTTGGCGGCAGCTTTCCGTCGTGTAGAGTCGGATGATTGCGTCGGATGATTGCGTCACTGTGGTGTTTGGGGGTGGGATTTGGCTGCTTCCTGGTTGTGATGTCATCACGGTGCTCGGAATGCGTCTTCCCGTATTTCCGGATCCCGCAATAATGCGACTCGCAATCCCGATCGCACGGGATTGCGTGTCGCAATCCCGATCGCTGGTGGCCGGAAATTGCGATTTTTCTGCGTTTTTTGTAGGTCGCTAACGGCTTTTGCGCCCGCGTGCGAGTCGCTATTTTTTCACCGAAAAATACATGAATGCCGTTTTGCGTTTTCTCAATAGCGAGTCGCTATTATTCGCTATTAAGGACACGCAAAACGGCATGTACATGAATCAGGCTGATAGTTTCCTATGGACTGAACAATTGGGAACCTTTTAGAAAGTGATATCTTTACTTTATATGCAGGATTTTGTGTGTTTTATTCAGTTAAATATTGGTTATTTTTGCCAACTGGTGTGGTGTCCTTTCGTAGTGTTTTCACCGTGTTGCTGTGTTTATATGTACAAATGCTTTACACATTGTCTCTGACTTCTCGCACCAAACTACCAAGGAGGTCAGCAGGGATTATGTTAGCAGTGTAATCACCCTACCCTGACTAGAGTGATGGTCTCTATTTGGACAGGTGCAAACCACTGCACACTAGAGTCCCCATTTCCAACACTGTCTTTCTTAATACCCCTATCCTCTGTGAATTTGACTGACTGACTGACTGACTGAAATATTTATAGAGCGCACGATTGCCGCAGCGTCTTGGCGCTAACAGATACAGATGATAGGGAGGCAGAGGAGCAGATCAACCTAGACAAAGAGCCAGGTTTTTAGGTCTTTTCTAAAGTTCGTTTTAGATTTTTGGGCACGAAGTGCTGGGGGTAGCGAGTTCCAGATTTTTGCCGCCTGGTAGGAGAAGGACCTTCCCCCCAGCGTACTCTGTTTATTCTGGGTTGGCAGACGAGGTCGAGGGTGGATGACCTCAATGCGCTCGGGGGAATGTATCGGGTCAGTAGGTTATTGAAGTCGCCGGGTCCCTTGCCGTGAATAGATCTGTGGACAAGGCAAAGAGCTTTAAATTGAATGCGACGTCTATCCGGGAGCCAATGTAGCTCCCGAATAGCTTTGGATGTGGGGTGGCGTTTGGGGATGTTCAGTAAGGCGCTAGCTGCCGCATTTTGGATCACCTGAAGTTTAGACAGCTGTTTTTCTCCTGCTCCCAGGTAGAGGGAATTGCAGTAGTCAATGCGGGATAACACAAGGGCTCCCATTACTGTTTTCCTGAGTGTGTCTGGGATGTAGGGAAGAACTTTCCTAATCAGTTTGATATTGTGAAAACAGGCTGAAGTCACCTGGTTCACCTGGGCTTTACAGGAGAGTTCCTTGTCTAATAGGAAGCCGAGGTTTCTAACCTTGTCTATGGGAAGAGGGCAAGTTCCTGCTTCAAGGGGACACCATAGGTCATTCCAGATGGAGGCTTTGTTGCCAAACTCGATAACTTCGGTTTTATCCGTATTAAGTCTTAGGAAGTTGTTGCTCATCCAATTCTTAACCTGAGAGAGGCAATTCCTGAATCGTTCTGTTGTGGCGTCGATGGAATGAGAGATGGACACAACAATTTGTGTGTCGGTGGCGTAGGACACCAATTGTAGTCCGTGGGATCAAATCAGGGCAGCTAGGGGGGTGACGTAAAGGTTAAAAAGAGTTGGGCACAGTGCCGAGCCTTGTGAAACTCCGCCCGGAAGAGAGAATTCAGCGGATTGCAATCCATTCCAGATCACTTGATTGGTGCGAGTGGTTAGGAAGGAGGCAATGAGGGCCAGGGCAGAGCCGGTGAAGCCTAGGGACGTAAGTCTTTTTAATAGGACGGCGTGATTAACGGTGTCGAAGGCCGCTGTGAGGTCTAAAAGTATCAGAGCCGACCGTCCACCTTCGTCCATGGTTTTGCGAATTTTTTCAGTAGCCATGATGAGGGCAGATTCCGTGGAGTGTAGTGGTCTGAAGCCATGTTGTGAGTGATGGATCAAGTAGCTTCTTTTCCTCCACATGCAGCATTATTTCCTGGTTTATAGCTTTTTCTAGGATTTTGATGGTAATGGCAGACAGGAAATGGGCCGATAGTGTTTGTGTTCGGAAGGATCAAGGGATTCTTTTTTAAGGATAGGCCTAATGCAGGCCATTTTCCAATTTTTTGGAAATTCTCCTAGAGAGATGATTTTTTTGAGCAAAGGAGTTAAGGTATTTGCAATGATCTCAGGGATTTGATGTAGCACATAGGGGGGCATGGGTCCAACGGACAGCCAGATTTCATCTGAGTTAGTAGGTCATGCACTTGCTGTTTTTCAAGTACAGAGAAACTGGAAAGGCAGGGGGAAGTCACGTTGGTAGGTCCAACTTTGCTATGGGGTATGATGGATACCGTGGAGCTAAGCTCATCATATACTGATTGTACCTTCTTTTGAAAGAAGGTGGCCATTCCATCGACGAAGCTCTGATCAGGGTTGAATACTGTGTCTCGTGGGGTTTTTGTTAGGTGGGCCACAGTTTTAAAAAGTTGCCTGAACTATTATGGATTTGTACTCTTGTAAGGTTTTTGAATATTCTAGTTTTTTCTCGAGGCTGTAATCAGAGCGCCAGCTTGGTTCTGCGCGTCGGCACTTAATCTTAACAGTTTTTACCTCGGCCGTGTACCATTGAGCAGTGACAAGTCGTTTGCTGGATTTCTGTGGTTCAAGTGGGACCAGCTCGTTCATCGCGTCAGTAATCCATTTGTTGAAGTTGGAAGCCCAATCTTCACTACTGCCGTGATCAAAGTTTGGAAGAGTCTTTCCCAGTGCCTCAGCAAGTTGGTTGGTTTCAAGTTTTTTCCAGGGACGGGAAGTTTCAGGAGGTGGGTAGCTTCTGCGCTGAGTTGCAAAGTTTTTTTAATTGTAGATTAAAATAGACGACATTATGATCCGACCAAGGTATGGGGGTGATGGATAAAATTTTGATGGAATGACAGTTCAAGAAAATCCCATCGAGAGTGTGTCCTGCTCGGTAGGTGGGTTTATCGATCAACTGTTTCATGTCAAAGCTGAGAAAGTTATCGATAAGAGTGGCTGAGTCAGGATCGTTTTTTAGCTCTAGATGATAGTTGAAGTCGCCTAGGATGGTATAAGAGGCTGTATCAAAGGTGGTTTCTAGAAAGGTGTGTATAGCTTTGGTGAAGGGAGTCCTGGGGCCGGGAGGGCGGTAAACTAGCAGTCCTTCAAAGATCAGATGATTGTTTTCCTTGATCTTAAAGGTCATTGCTTCGGCTTCTAATTTTAGTTGGGCGCAGATGGTTATTTTGAGGTGCGATCGGTGGATTATGGCAATACCTCCCCGGTAGACCCTATTCGATTCAAGCATTCAACAGAGTAGGCTATGGGCGTGGCGGTGTTCCAGTCGGGTCCGGAGGTCTGAGAAGCCCAAGTTTGAGTTAGAAACATGAGGTCAGTGCTGTGATCGTTGAGTAAGGCTTCGATCTCGTGTTTATGTTTAGGCATAGATCTTACATTGAGTAGTATGCATTTGAGGGATCTATTTCTGTGAGACGCAGTATGGGCCCGGTTATCCGTGGTAGGAGAGGTGGCCTGTAGCAGGTTACTCCCAGCAGTCAGCGATTTTTTGGGAAAAGGTGGTTTGGGTGGGTTCTGTGTGATAATCAGTGAAGAGACTGGTATTTGGATGTCGCAGGAGGGACATGTAGAGGGAGTATCAATGATCCCAAGAACCGTTTTAGTCGGTTGATCGCAGTAGCGTTGATCCAGTTTACATAAGTCGTGTTTAGAGTATTGAAGGCTGGGAAGATGGGCAGAATGTCCGGCACTAGGCGCTCAAGCTCAAGCTCAATGTCTTTTTTACCTTGATAGTATTTCAACTCTAAACAAAGAAAACAACAAGATGTGAAACGTATTTATGTTTCATTTATTGCGAAAGAGTTGATTTTCAGAAATTGTATCCAAACAAGACAGGATTTGTGTGAATCTTTATGTGCTGCTTTAATATTACTATTTACAACAAGGGGTGGTGAGGGACAGAGTCTCTGAATTGAGCAGAAAGCTCTCACCCAGTCAAGAGATCAGGGCTAGATCCAACACCGTTTTTTAGCTCACTGCACCATCCCAGTTTCAGAACCTGGCTGTATGCAAATTAGTCTGTTCCTGTCCCAGTGCATGATGGGAACAGGGCAAACCAAACTACAGAAGCCAATTCTTACACTGGGAAGGAAACAAGCTCCCGGGGACCGGTTTCTGGCATTACAGCCGTCTTCGGCCCGGTTTGCTTGAATCCTGATGGTGCAATGAGCAAGGGTCTCACATCTGAGAATACCCTTCCACGCTTAGGGTGGACAAAAATATTTACAACAAGGGGTGGTGAGGGACAGAGTCTCTGAATTAAGCAGAAAGCTCTCACCCAGTCAAGAGATCAGGGCTAGATCCAACACCGTTTTTTAGCTCACTGCACCATCCCAGTTTCAGAACCTGGCTGTATGCAAATTAGTCTGTTCCTGTCCCAGTGCATGATGGGAACAGGGCAAACCAAACTACAGAAGCCAATTCTTACACTGGGAAGGAAACAAGCTCCCGGGGACCGGTTTCTGGCATTACAGCCGTCTTCGGCCCGGTTTGCTTGAATCCTGATGGTGCAATGAGCAAGGGTCTCACATCTGAGAATACCCTTCCACGCTTAGGGTGGACAAAAATATTTACAACAAGGGGTGGTGAGGGACAGAGTCTCTGAATTAAGCAGAAAGCTGTCACCCAGTCAAGAGATCAGGGCTAGATCCAACACCGTTTTTTAGCTCACTGCACCATCCCAGTTTCAGAACCTGGCTGTATGCAAATTAGTCTGTTCCTGTCCCAGTGCATGATGGGAACAGGGCAAACCAAACTACAGAAGCCAATTCTTACACTGGGAAGGAAACAAGCTCCCGGGGACCGGTCTCTGGCATTACAGCCGTCTTCGGCCTGGTTTGCTTGAATCCTGATGGTGCAATGAGCAAGGGTCTCACATCTGAGAATACCCTTCCACGCTTAGGGTGGACAAAAATATTTACAACAAGGGGTGGTGAGGGACAGAGTCTCTGAATTAAGCAGAAAGCTCTCACCAAGTCAAGAGATCAGGGCTAGATCCAACACCGTTTTTTAGCTCACTGCACCATCCCAGTTTCAGAACCTGGCTGTATGCAAATTAGTCTGTTCCTGTCCCAGTGCATGATGGGAACAGGGCAAACCAAACTACAGAAGCCAATTCTTACACTGGGAAGGAAACAAGCTCCCGGGGACCGGTTTCTGGCATTACAGCCGTCTTCGGCCCCGTTTGCTTGAATCCTGATGGTGCAATGAGCAAGGGTCTCACATCTGAGAATACCCTTCCACGCTTAGGGTGGACAAAAATATTTACAACAAGGGGTGGTGAGGGACAGAGTCTCTGAATTAAGCAGAAAGCTCTCACCCAGTCAAGAGATCAGGGCTAGATCCAACACCGTTTTTTAGCTCACTGCACCATCCCAGTTTCAGAACCTGGCTGTATGCAAATTAGTCTGTTCCTGTCCCAGTGCATGATGGGAACAGGGCAAACCAAACTACAGAAGCCAATTCTTACACTGGGAAGGAAACAAGCTCCCGGGGACCGGTTTCTGGCATTACAGCCGTCTTCGGCCCGGTTTGCTTGAATCCTGATGGTGCAATGAGCAAGGGTCTCACATCTGAGAATACCCTTCCACGCTTAGGGTGGACAAAAATATTTACAACAAGGGGTGGTGAGGGACAGAGTCTCTGAATTAAGCAGAAAGCTCTCACCCAGTCAAGAGATCAGGGCTAGATCCAACACCGTTTTTTAGCTCACTGCACCATCCCAGTTTCAGAACCTGGCTGTATGCAAATTAGTCTGTTCCTGTCCCAGTGGCAGGGTATACTCAGACATGAGTCCCTTTCTCACTGCTCCATCAGGATTCAAGCAAGCCGGGCCGAAGAAGGCTGAAATGCCAGAAACCGGTCCCCGGTAGCTTGTCTCCTTTCTGGTGAAGAATTGGCTTGGCAGTTTAGTCTGCCCTGTTCCCATGATGCACTGGGCCAGGGACAGACTGATTTGCATATAGCCAGGTTCTGAGCTGGGATGGGGCAGTGAGATAAATAACGGTGATGGATCAAGCCCTGATCTTTGGACTGGGTAAGAGTGGTCTGTTTAACTCAGACACTCTGTTCATCACCACCCCCTTTTCTAAATCGCTTTAATATTACAAGTTCCAATATGAAAGTAGCTTGTAAACAAATTACATAAATATGTTGACAAGAATCGTAACTCATGGTATAAATAATCAGCCAAGCTAGATTTAATGAGTCAAATAGGAAGTAGAATACAAATGCTAGCAAAATACCAATTTGTGCAATCATTCCTATACTGTGTGTTATTCGCACACTTTATCATGAATGTGAATGATTAGCAAATCCGTGTCCATGCACTACAGAGTGTGTCATCATAAGATACTAAACCTGCCTAACTACTGTTGAGTGTCATCCTTAAAATGTAAGATACCATAAACTTCTATGTATGGGCAATATATTACAGAGCTTTTGCTTTTTGAGAGCTGCTTTTCCTCAATCTTTCATTGCCCCATGATAGTTGTACGATACCTAAAGGAAGACTATCCTCCTACCAGACAGTGCTTCAGTTGAGACGGTGGTTGCCGGTGTGAGGCACTAGCACTTGTTTTTGTGGACCAGCACTTATTGTTCCACATCTATCATTTCAAGCGGGAACATAGGGAAAAAAAGGTGAAAGATGGAAAAAGAAAAAGATGAGAACATCATAAAGGGGAAACGCAGGAGAGGCAAGAGTAAAATAAATGAGCAGATATATGTCTGTCAGTGAAATAAAGATGTATCATGTGTGTTAAGACTACCAGCTTTAGTATTCGACGCACCAACTTTTAATTGCACGTCCCACGGGCTTCTCATAAAAGTTGCGGTTACCAGCACTCAGTGTTTTACAAATTATGCACTGCTACTAGTTCTCTCCTTATGATTTTCTGTACATCACTATGTATTATCATAACACAGCTGATGTAAACGACAATTGTGTTCAGTAGTCATACTTAATTACGCTGACTGAGCACCCATGTCTTCTCATCTGTGTATTTTTATGTAAGTATATTTGCTAAGCAACTAGCATGGCAAAGCTTTTCTTCATACTATAGTGATTTTGCCAACTATAAGTCATATCTGTTTCATCTACCAACATACACTTCATGCTTCTTTATCTCACTTTTACAGGTACAATTTAATTTTTGCTTTCTCTCTTTCCCACTATTTCCTGTCTTTCTCTTCCTTCCTTTCTCGGTTTTCACATTTCTATCTTGGTCAAAGCCCAATTACAAATATTGTCGTGGGGCTGAGTCTTGCATTCACACATTGTTAAGTTGACATGAGCTTATTAGAAGTTTAAACAACATTTTTCCTTTCTGCTGCCTTTTGCACAAGGGATTGAACCTTTAAATAAAGTGTCTACGATTGTGTAGAATCACTTTTAATAATCAAATTATTTTTCTTTGGTCTTTTTCCTTTTCATATATCCATTTAGAAACCACTGTGCCTTGAGAGAACTTATGTTTTGTGTATTGTTAGTTTGGTTTTATTGATAGACGCAACAAGGAATTGAACCTTTAAATAAAGTGTCTACGATTGTGTAGAATCACTTTTAATAATCAAATTATTTTTCTTTGGTCTTTTTCCTTTTCATATATCCATTTAGAAACCACTGTGCCTTGAGAGAACTTATGTTTTGTGTATTGTTAGTTTGGTTTTATTGATACACTTGGGACACACTGCACTTTTATGTACTGTTTATGTTTTTGTTTATGTATGCAATGTACTGTATGACATATTTCAACAAAATTTATACTATGAAGTAAAAAAACGAGAGAAATATACACAATTGTACGTACATTTCTTTTTGCCATCCTTGTCAATCCTCAGTATTAATGTTTATCGCCATTGAGCTATATATTTAATTCATATCATTTTGATTACACCACTGGAACCATTGTTTTTGATATAATTGTTGGCCCTGGTTCCTTTGTGAGAAGGGTTTCCCTTATTTTCGTTGAAGCCTTTTGCACACGGCACACACTTTATTAAATGTTTAGAGTTTTGCAGAGTGTTTTGCTTCACACGAGAATAACATGTTTTTCTATATTAGCAGCCTTGCTTGGTAAGCTTAGTCTGAACAGTGAATGCCGAGGACTTCAAGGTTATTTCAACACAGTGGTTGTTGTTTGGACTGATCAGCGCACGTTCTAGACATAACACATATGCAGCTGTGGCCACCTCTGAGATTGGCGTGTTTAATAATGCACTGCTTTGGGATGATCACACACACTTGGAGAACATTCATATGCTGAGAGCTGGTGCAGAATCTGATGTGATCCATTTCTGCTAAGTACCAGAGGTTTGGGGCCACCTATGTAATCCAAGAGACCTTCTGTAGATATAAAATAACCTACTAGCAAGAGAGGGTGAAATATAGGTATATTTTAAACCTGTTTCCATTTAGCATTATAACATGCTTCCTCCCTTTGTATTTTATGGAATAGTAACTATGCTGACAATCTTGTTCCTGATAATATGTCTGCTTGTATTAGCTAAGATACTGCGCATGAGAACACGGCGTTAGAAATAAATATTTCAAACTTGCACATTTCTTCTTTTACTCCCTGTTTTGGACTGGTATGGGAGTATAACGAAAGAGTGTTCATGTGTTCCACATTGCCTGAGGTAATCTAAGTTCCAAGTTCTGGGTTGTCTAATCATTGTTATTTTGGAAGAGCCAATTAGACACTGATGCTAGTCTGGTAGGGGATGTTGGGTAGTAAGGTGAGTTTTGGCACACACTAATTCACTGACTTTCACAGTTCTGTGTAGGAGCAGAATCCCTGCTACAATATTTTCCCTTTAACAAAACCAAAACGAAAGTGGCTTTATGCCCCACCTCATGCCATAAACTTAAATTAAGCATTAACCAGTACATTTCAGTTTTGTTTACAACTGTCTTTGATAGGATCACATTTAGGACATTACATATTACACAGAAAATACTTGGTGATCTGGAAGGTTTTGGACAGTAATCTTTAAGACCCAAACAGTTCCTGATCCAGGCCCATGCATCTTCTTACCTTATCTTAATGGAAAAATGTGGAGTTGCTTTGTCAGAATCCAGTTTCAGTCAGCAATTATCCCAGGATGAGTGGCACAAACTGCAAAGCTGGTAGAAGTGGATAGTGGATTCCACTCTATGGCAATATATTGGAAAACAACCTTACAAAAGAACTGGAGCTAAACAGGGGTATTACGTGGCTTAGAGGATACCTATCAATGAATTACCCTACTACTTGAAATAGAAAAGGGACTACAGTCATGTTATTGCATTTAAAATCCTTTCTACTAAATACATGAACTAACAAGCATTGGCATAGCTAATAGGTCTCACCTTTGGGACCTTATAAGTGTTTAGCCATGCAACAGTTGATGTTGTTGCACCAAGGATACTGTGCTGCATAAGTAAATACTCATAAGGTCCTAAAAGAGAGACTTCGTGGCTATGCCAATGCTTGTTTAGATTGTTTAGATTGAGCGTATGTTCACGAATCTGATATCCTTTAGTATGCATGGTATCACATTTGTTGAAAACTAGGCCACAAGACGCGGGGGCTTTGCTTGTGAAATTTTCAAAAACAAAACTGTGCTAGCTGCTGCCAATGAAAATACATACATTACTGCTATCGCACCCTTGATCTCATTTGCTTGCTGTGTCTTGGCATCCAAAATATGAATTGATTAGCATTGTTGGGAAATGTGTATGCTGGAGCAGATGGCGCTGGTGTGAGCATTTTCCTTCCCGGCCGCCACGTCGCCAGCCACACAAAGGTGCTCTGTCCGATCACTCTCTGCAATCGGCTAGCAGACCTAGCTTGACAGCAAAGTGCATTTTCCTGGCAATGCTCGCAGCGGCCTCGCTGTCAGCTGTACCCGGGCTCCGGACGCCCAGAAACCCTGCTTATGGTCGTGGCAGAACAAGAGGGGTAAAATCGTTTTTCTGGGTCCTTGTGGAGCTGTATTTTCACGGCAACGTGGGCACTGCTACTGGCAAGGGTTGCTTGGCTGCCGCTGCCCTGTCAGAGGAGGCCGGAGTGTGTTTGGACCTGCTCAGCAGTGGAAGCAGTGGAAGGGCTGCGAAAAGCCTGACGAGGAGGAACAGCAAAGAAATGACAACTCGCGGTTAGAAGACCCTAAAGTTAAAGGCCATCCCTACCCACGAGGAGGTGGGGGATAAAGAAAAAGACAAAGCGGAAAAAAATGACAGACCAGACCCCTACCTAAAGGTAAAAGGGATGAAGGGATGAACAAAAAAATAAGGGGATGCTTGGAGGCAAAATGAGTTCAAAAGAGAATACAGTGGGGAATACTGGGAGCTCTTCACCTATTGCCAGACATTTTACTACCCTTAAAAATACACCCACTGCTGCTGTAATTGAGCTAAGTACCCCAGCCGAGGTCCTCTCAGAACAAGGGGCCATATAGCCTCTCCTGCAAACTGCGATGAATGAACTTGATGGAGGGGCTGCCTAGAGTGAGATAGGTCGGACACCAGAGCTCAATACTTGTGGGTAAGACACTGTCACTACTATTACTGCTGTCACTGCGATTGATATCATCACTCCCTCTCCCGCCACCACTACTTTTTCCACTACCACTGACGGCGAAGCCGGAAATGCAACTCTCGATGAATAAAGCAGCTGCAGAGAATGGCCCCGAAAACCTGAATCCCAGGTCTATAGATCCACAGACCCCGGACCTGGCAAATGAAAATTTCTTTTCTGTCTCAGATAGATCCCCATCTGGGACTGACAAGGAGCTAATGAGCTCAACCAGTAAATCAGAAGAGGAGACGGTTGACTCTGCCCCCAGAACTATCAAACCAAAAAAGCTCTGAAGCAAAAAGCATAGACAACTGAAGTGGGATCACTCAGACCTACATGGGTCTCTGCTGGAAGGGAGCTCCAACCCCAACAAACTGCAAGCCCACAGTTAACCAACCAAAATCTCCCTGAATCCTCTTTAGCATCAATCCTTGCATCCATCAAGCAGTTCCAGAAGGAAGTCAGAACAGATAGCCTCGCTGCAAAGGTAGCTTCCAAAAAAGTTCACTGAGAAATGAGGAAATAAAACATAATTTGCACCGATATTGGCGATCGGGTCGCAATGGTTGAACGGCGAACAGAGACCCTCGAAACTGAAGACTCTCAAGTCAAAGAACAAGGTGCATCCCTCGAGGCCTGTCTCACAGACATGATGACCAAGCAGGAGAAGCAGGAAAATAGGCTACGGAGGAACAAATTGAGACTTCTGGGGATACTAGAAGGCGTGGAGGGAGACGACCTCAGAGGGTACATCATAAAACTACTTTGGACTGCCTTCCCACCGCAGACAACCTGGTATTAGGATTAGGAGATCCAAAGAGCGCACCCCTTTCCCTTCAACCTGAAGCAAAAACGAGACGGTAGCAACTTTGGAAATGAGAAACCTAGAGCTATTTGGGGTTTTTTGGGGAATTTTCTTTTGAGATAATTAATATATGATCAGGACAGGCCTAACTCCCAGAAAGAGGCAGATGGAATCAAATACTTCGCCAAACCGGACTTTAGTTATGCAACAGTCGAGCGACAATGGCGATTGCACCAAATGATTACTCCTCTACAACAACAAGGTGCCCAAGTTTTCCTGATGAACCCAGCAAGGCTGAAAGTGATTTTTAAAGGATCAACCCTGTTTTTTTTTATCCGAGATTAAAGCAGGAGAGTACCTAAAAGAAATTGTGGGGCGAAAGAGAAAATGAAGCAGGAAGCCCATGACTGCGGGATGAACTTCCCAAAAATGTAAGCTTTATCACGTTATGGGGTCTTGATTGCCGTTCTTTCCTATTTGAAGGGGAAAAATCCAATTTGCATGTTCACCTTTCACTTTGCCACATACAAAATTATTATTACAGTAGTTGTCCATCATTCAGGGTTTCCCTGACTGTTTATTTTTGGGAGGGTTGGGGGAGGGGGCTGGGGCGGCATGGGGAATGGGGCTGGGGAGGCTAGTGGGGGGAGGCGCTCGTGGGATGTGGGGGGGACCTGGCTATTGAGGTTCATATACAGGTTACTATATAGGGTAGTACTAAAAATAAAAAACAATGAACTTCCAAAACAAGCTTAGAATTGCCTTGCTAAATATTTGTGGACTGAACGATTCATTGAAGAAACAGAAGACCGCGCAGACACTTCGATTGATGGGGGCGGATATAGTATGTCTCCAAGAGACTCACATTGAAGGGGACCAGAGATCGTTGCTGAATTCGTTAGTATTTAAACTTATTGGGGCAACTTCGCAGGGCGTTCGGGTAAAGGGTGTCGGGATTCTGGTGCGTAAAACATTACCATTAGTAGTGAACCAGGTTAAATCTGATGCATTAGGGAGATGGGTTATGGCGAGGTGCTCTTTATCTTCTAATCTTGTATTTACGGTCTGTTCGGTCTATGCTAGTAATTTAGACGATCCAGGGGTGATGAATCATGTGAATGAAGAGTTAGCTCATTGACCTCTTCCAGTAATTCTATGTGGTGACCTAAACCTAAACCTGCCTAGTACCTGGGACTTAGGTAATTCTTGGAGCTGTGAAGGAAGAAAGCTTAAAGTTTTTCGGGCCCTCCTTAATCTAATAAACACTCATAGCTAAAAAGATTTTTGGGCTTATTCCAAACCTGATCAGAACGGCTTTACTTTCTTCTCAGCTCCTCACTTGTCGCTAGTTAGACTGGACTACTTTTTTGTTTCATCTGCTTTAATACACGACTGCTCTATTGATGTCGCCCCACGACTTTTATCTGATCACAACCCTCTTATTTTAAATTTAGAGGGCTGGGCCAACCAGGGGCAAAGTTTGAATTGGACATTTGGAAAGGCTTTGCTATATGATAGTAACTATCGAGAGTATATGGCTGGCTGGATACAGGATTTTTTTAATAGAAATATTGGGACTGCATCTGTAATGGTAGTTTGGGACACTCTTAACGCAATATTAACAACACGGTGGGTGGGGGCCCTAGGGAAATATTAAAGACCAGGCAAAGACACACTCCCTGTGAACCTTGTCACAAACACATGAGTGTCTATGGGTCTAAGTGAAACCAAACCTAGTACCTAATATGATGCAATTTGAGCAACTCAACAAAATAAAGGCCATAAAAAGTTACATCAACTAGTCCTGAGATAACCCTAGAGAATAAGGATACCCATCAGTCACCACTTGATACCGCCCTTGATCATTTGGGACTCCTTGAGGGCCTTCCTCTCTGTGAGCTCTGAGTGATATATGAGGACTGAATGGGATGTCCTTCATCAACATATAGCTCAATGTGCGGTCCATGTGATGTTAACTAATTATCTCTATTGATAGGTGACAGAATTGCAGTGCATGTGAATGTGAAAAAAAGTGTATTAAAATTGGGTGAAGGAGCAACAAATGTTTTATTATTTTTGCTCGATCCTCCAATATTAAAAACAAAGTAGCAAGGAGCAGTTTTAAACAAATAACCGCTCAGTTGGTATGTAGGTCAGCAATAAAAGGGACCAAATAGTCCTTGCCTTCTTCAGGACCAATATGTTAATGTTACTGCAATTTGCAAAGTGATAAAAGTATAATAATAAAAAATAATAATAAGGAACATGATCACCTGAGATCCTAGGTGTCAGTTTCTTTCCTGCACATGGACCAATTATATCACTAGCGGAAAACAGAAATATAGATTGAGAATAATACTCTGCATCATAAACTGTAAAGGTAGATACATGAAGTATTGTGAAGATATCAATATCCTGATGCACACAAACACATTATACATCACAAATAATATTGTCCTTTAGATGTAATAGATCACCTGCTTACCTATTATGCAGGAGAAATGAGCCTCACCTCACCTGGCTGTGAGTCAGAAAAGGAAGCAACGCTCTAAAAACAAAGAAAGAAGGGACAAACACCAGAGGTAAATGTTCCTTAGCCTTATTGGTGATTGTATATACTCGTGGAGGTAGCAATTCGTATTGGTTATCTGACATCCCCCTTATATGTGCAAGATGATAGATGATGGAAAATATTGTAGTCTATGATAATCGCCTCTTTAAGTAATGCTCAAAAATCAGTACGGCGATAGCACAATGGTAATCACGCTTTGACAAAATCATGATGAAAGAGGTGTCATGGCCGCAGAGGAATAACACATTGAATGTAGGAAATGGTATCCTCTAACATTCTCGACCCCGGACAGAGATCGAGATAGTGCGCGCCATGTGGTGTATTTGAGTTAAGCGCCCTCTTCTAAAATTACATTGCGCTCACCCAACTCTTTCGTGAAGTCAACTGACAATATGTCTCGGGGGACCGTGGGGAGTAAAAAATAAAAAGTAAAACAGTCCGTAGAGTCCGCTTACCTATCCGTCGGTACTTCTTGCCGGCGTCCGAGCCGACTGGGGAGGTACCAATCGGGTGGTATCTACCATTATTATTTACGTGGTCTCCAATAGGTCCATATGTTGTCACGTGATACCAACACGTGACCCTATGGGTGGAGACACGTTTCCATCATGATAGATATTGTGGAAAACTGACCCACATATGTTGTTTTGTCAAAATATCATGACGACCCATATTGTACAAACAGTGTTCGCGACAATGTAGAAGTCTATATTCGCAAAACCAATACTTGTGGCGAGATGAGCGCGCCCAGTCCAGTAGGGTGCATGTAAGGTCCCGCGAGATCTCTATACCCAAAAGATCATGGGAATTGTAGTCGCAGACTATTTGTATGCGTATGGTGTTAATCATATCAATTGTGGTCAGCTAGTAGTCTATTGATACTGCCTATCGGTGCTGTCTTTTATAGTTATCCATCAAATCCAATAGTTATAATGGAACAGTGGAAGTGTCTATGTTGAGCCATGAAGATCGGAAAAAGTCGAAAAAAGTCGATGGACCCTCCATGTGAATAAATAAGCTAAACCAGTGTTTGGAGCTCGAATAAACACTCCATGATTATAGTATCTTGGTCGCCCGACAGGACTAACAGAAAAAGAAAATAGGTACATGTCTTAGATGATACTAGAAACATGTCACAAAGACGGGCTAGATAGATACAGTCATATATGTATCACAAGTTCAAGGGGGCAAACAAGGAGTGTCAATACACAGGATCGATTTAGCGAGAACATTCAAAACAGTCAAATGATTATAATGATATTTCTAACATGGAAATTGAAAGGCTCTTATTGAAAGGAATCCACTACAATAAGATATCAACAGAATGATGGACAGAGTTCATAGGGTGGACCAAGGGATTTCATTGTTCAGTCTTATCTTATCACTGATTTTGCTCTCTTAACAGTAGGTACTTTGTAAGGTCAGTGACATGATCAGGAATAAAAGGCTGTTCCAAAACTGTCCATTGAAATGCTGTTGGATCGTGTTGGGCCTCCAAGAAATGGCTAGTAAGTTTGGTGGCCTGTTTTCTGCATCTTATTGTACTTTTATGTTCGAAAATTCTGATCTTAATTTTCCAAGTAGTCATGCCCACATATTTTAGCTGACACGGACAAACAATCAAGTATATCAGCTTGTCACTATTGCAGTCTTCTTTGCGACCAGGGTCTGGTTGTTCCAATATCAATCTCAAGAGATTTTTTGGTCTGTGGGCAGGCTGCACAGGAGCCACAGGGGTGGTGGCCTTGAACCGGAGGAAGATTCCACATAGCACCCACACTGCGTGGTATCTTACTTTTAGGTCTACTGTGCACTAAGCGATCTCGCAAATTCGAGCCGCGTTTGAAAGCAAAAAGAGGAAACTGTATGAATTCTTGGCCAGTGTTAAGTATCGGCCAGTGTTTCCTGACTGCCCTATGGATGTTATTCGACAGGGTCCCAAAGGTATTAACAAATGTCAATCGCTGTGAGCTCTGTTTAGGTGATGGAGGTTCCAAAAGTGCTTCACGATTGTTATTCTTGGCACGTTTCAATGAACGGCGTATCAATTTGGGTGGATATTTCCTGGGACGTAGTTGTTCTTGTAATGCGGTTGAATGTTCCTTAATCCTATGTCAGTTGAACAGTTTCTCTGTACTCTTAAAAATGTACCGTAGGGAAAGTTGCCCCTAAGGGATTTAGGATGATAACTGTCATAACATAGTAAAGAGTTGCGGGCCATAGGTTTCCTATACAACTCTGATTGTAAACCACTAGGAGTAGCAAAGATCAGCAAATCCAGGAAGGCTAGTCGTTTCTTGTTAAACTCAATGGTAAATCGTAGAAACTCATTCCTGTTGTTGAGCCACACGAGAAATTGTTGTAAGTTGTCAACACCACCTCTCCACACAACCAAGATGTCATCTATATATCTTATCCACAACCGAACCAAGTTGAAAAAAGGGTTGGTTGTGGTAAGTATATGTTCTTTCTCGAAATGATGGACGTATAGGTTGGCTAAAGTTGGGGCAAAAATTCTACCCATACTAGTGCCCGAGGTCTGTAGGTACACCTTATCTTCAAATTTGAAAAAGTTGATTTCATGGCCAGAGTGGCACAAGCAATGATAAAATGTACAGGAGTTATGTTGTCAAGATCCCGAGATGCCACCAAAGTGGAGATGACTTCCAGAGTTTTATCCTGAGGAATTGATGTGTACAATGATTCTACATCGAAGGATACTAAATAATCAGTTGTGGTCTCAAATTCAAGCTCCTGTAAGAGTCGTGATACATTTTTTGTATCCTGAAGAAATGTAGGCATTTCGTTTACCAATGGTCGCAAAAAATAGTCCACAAATCCTATGCCCGAGATGATAGGCCGCTCTGGAGGTGGTCTTTGTTTTTTATGTACTTTAGGGAGAACATAAAAATATGGCATAACCGGATGCTCTGTGCAAATGTAGCCCACCTCTTGTGAAGTTATCCATCCCTCCTCTAGGGCCTCTTCTACCATGTTGTCAATAGTAGCTTTTGTACTCGCAGTGGGATCTGTGGCAAGTGGACAGTATGCTTTTCGGTCACTCAGTTGTCTGAGACATTCATTGCGATACATACTAGTATCCAGGAGAACAATGGCCCCACCCTTATCAGCTGGTTTGATAACAAGGTCTTCATTTGATGTCAAGGATCGCAGAGCCTGTTGTTCAGCTTTAGGAAAACTGCAATAGACATCTTGATTCTGTAGAAAGAGGGTATTGAGATCCTTCTCTATGGCTTGTTCAAGTGCTAGCACTTGCGCTGGCATAGTGTGAGAGGGTGGATTGAAAGTAGACTGTTTTTTTAGTCCTGTGTTAGTATCTCTCAACTGATTTTCTTCTTCAGATTTTTTAGCAAAGAAGAAATGAAGTCTCATTTTACGAAATAATTTTGCCACTTCAATCTGTGTGTTGAACGGGTCATTTGTATGAGTTGGAACAAAGCCCAAGCCTCTGTTTAGAGCTTTCTCTTCTATTGGAGTAAGTATATGTGAGCTCAAATTGATCACAAGCCTGTCTCCGTGCTGGTTCTTGCTTGTTCCTGTGTCTTATTCTTGCTCGTGGTGCTCCTCAGGTTCCTCGTGGATGATGATGGAGGGCTTCAGTGTACCTGGGGCTGTTGATTTCTTCTTCGTCCCCTAGAACGTCCGCGGCCAAACCCTAAAAAAGGCTGGCCGGGGAAAGGACGCAACTGTTGCGGAAAATTAGGTCCGCCAAACTGCCATGGATTAGGAGGCCACCACTGTTGAAATTGATTTTGATGATTACCTCTCAATTTCTGTTGGTAATTCCTTCTCCCACATCCTCTTTGTGGAAGACCGCTCCTGGTTGAGGAGTCTGAATCGCTTGAGTTTCCCTCTGAGCTAGATGTACCATATGTAGATCCTATCTTACGCCCTTTTTTATTATATTCCGGTGGTACAAAAGATTCACTAGTATAGGGATATCGCATTCAAATGAGAATTTATCAAGGTCTTTTCTGAATTTCTCCATCTTGGTGAATAGAATGGAGTCTTTGAACTCTTTGTTGTTCTTCTTGGTCTCATCCTGATTCTCATTAAAGGTTGTACTCGAGATGGTAGTCTTGATTTGGGATTCTAAGACCTGAATCTGTATAAGGATTGTGTCTGCTACTCTTTTAGCTGTTTTTATTATTAGAATTAACCAAACTCTCATGCACCGCCATGCAATGAGAGACCAATCTTTAAGGAACTCTTTATCTTTCAAGAATAATCTTGGGGTGTTCGTAACAATGAGTCCTGTGGGAGCGCAATTGCCCCGTAAATACTCGGCCATAAAGGCACCATGTATTGCTGTTCGAGATTGAGACTTCTTGAGACCAAGAATTTTGTCAAATTCTCATCTTCATTGGTACTGATAACAGAGGGTACAGTGTTTAATATATTAGGATGGTAAGCTAGGATGAGTTGAAGGTCATCGTCGTCAAAAGCTAGACCACGATTTTCTACCATGATAAAGAGACGATTGAGTGTAGAGGTAAGACTACCAATCCAATGGTTGATACAATGGAAAGCTATAAGTATAAGCAAAAGTAGAGCTTGACCTGCCTTATTTATAGGGTCAAAAGAAAGATCTAAGTGAATTAATTCTTAAAAACAGGTGCCGCAGCTTAACACTACTCAGGAACTATATAAACAACACAGTGGGTGGGGGCCCTAGGGAAATTTTAAAGACCGGGCGTAGACACACTCCCTATGAACCTTGTAACAAACACATGAGTGTCTATAAGTCTAAGTGAAACCAAACCTAGTACCTAATATGATGCAATTTGAGAAACTCAACAAAATAAAGGACAGAAAAAGTTAAATCCACTAGTTCTGACATATCCCTAGAGAATACGGATACCCATCAGTTACCACTTGATACCACCCTTCATCATTTGGGACTCCTTGAGGACCTTCCTCTCTGTGAGCTATGAGTGATATATGAGGACTGAATGGAATGTCCTTCATCAACAGATAGCCCACTGTGCGGTCCGTGTGATGTTATCTAATTATCTCTATTGATGGGTGACAGAATTGCAGTGAATGTGAAAAAGGTGTATTAAAATTGGGTGAAGGAGCAACACATGTTTTATTATTTTTGCTCAATCCTCCAATATTAAAAACAAAGTAGCAAGAGCAGTTTTAAACAAATAATCGCTCAGTTGGTATGTAGGTCAACATGTTTCAGCAATAAAAGGGACCAAATAGTCCTTGCCTTCTTTAGTACCAATATGTTAATGCTACTGCAATGTGCAAAGTGATAAAAGTATCAAAATAAAAAATAAGAAGAAGAACATGATCACCTGAGATCCTAGGTGTCTGTTTCTTTCCTGCACATGGACCAATTATATCACTAGTGGAAAAAAGAAACATAGATTGAGAAAAATACTCTGCATCATAAACTGTAAAGGTAGATAAATCAAGTATTGTGAAGATATCAATATCCTGACGCACACAAACAAATTATGTTTTGAGTAATGTGGCATAGAGCTCAGTTTTAATGTATTGTTATTACATCACGAATAATATTGTCATTTAGATCTAGTAGATCACCTGCTTACCTATTATGCAGGAGAAATGAGCCTCACCTCACCTGGCTGTGGCTCAGGAAAAGGAAGCACCGCTCTAAAAACAAAGGAAAAAGGGACAAACACCAGAGGTAAATGTTCCTTAGCCTTATTGGTCATTGTATATACCCGTGGAGGTAGCAATTTGTTATGGTTATCTGACATCGCTCCTTATATGTGCAAGATGATAGATGCTGGAAAATAACGTAGTCTATGATAATCGCCTCTTTAAGTAATGCTCAAAAATCAGTACGGCGATTGCACAATGGTAATCACGCTTTGACAAAATCATGATCATATATCACTCATAGCTCACAGAGGGGAAGGTCTTCAAGGAGTCCCAAATGATGAAGGGCGGTATCCTTATTCTCTAGGGATATATCAGGACGAGTTGATTTAACTTTTTCTGTCCTTTATTTTGTTGAGTTGCTCAAACTGCATCATATTAGGTACTAGGTTAGGTTTTACTTAGACCCATAGACACTCATGTTTTTGTTACAATACTCTTAAAGCAGGCATAAGGGGGGAGACATTACGTTTCTCAATCAGAAAGAACAAGAATGACAAAGCACAAATTTATATACTACAAAGACAGATGATAGAAGCGGAAAAAAAATTAGTACAAGCGATTCAGGCAGGTACAGGAATAGAAGATTCACAGAAAATGGTGGCTGTTTCCAAAAAGATGGGAACTGTTCTGGCAGAGAAAATAGCTGCTAAATGGGCAGCATCGAGAGAGAAATGTTATGAGTGGAGCGAACTTATTGGCCATCAGCTTGCCACTTCTACCAGACAACAGATAACTGCAAATACCATCACCTCAATTAATACAGACACGGAAGGGATAACCACTGATCCCCAAAAAATAGAGGAAGCTGTTAGGAAATTTTACGAGAAGCTTTATCTAGAAGAGATCAGAGGATCACCCGAAGAAATAGGCATTAAGATTGGAGAATACCTAGAGGGGATGCCGACAGCCAAACTGAACAGTGATGCACATGACGTATTGGAAAACTCCCTAGTTTGGGAGGAGATCACAGCTGCATTGGCTAGCCTCCCGGATGGTAAAGCCTCTGGACAGTATACCAGTCACAAATGTAGTAAGATCCATCTTTGAAGGGACCTCTCCACCGAACTTCTGGTCATCAGCTAAAATTGGGATTTTTCCCAAGAAGGACAAATCACCCCTAGAGATGTCATCATATAGACCCATAACATTAATTAATACTAATTCTAAAGTTATTGCCATGAGAATATCTTCACACATAGAGCCATTAGTATGCAGGTGGCAGCATGGATTTATTCCAAAAAAGGCACCACCGAACATGTCCGTCGGACCATCACACTATTTGATACCGTAGAGGTGTTTTTGTGGACCTGCGGTCCGCCTTCGACCTTGTGCCCAGAGAGATACTATGGAGGGTATTGGAAGAACTAGGCCTCCCATCCTATTTATTAGATGTCTTGATCCGACTGCATTCGGGGAATTACGCCCAGGTGAGGTGCGGAAGGAATGGAGAACTTTCGGCCCGCTTTCCCGTAACCAGGGGTGTATGCCAGGGTTGCGCCCTGGCCCCTACACTATTTAGCCTTTATGTTAACGGCTTGGTGGACAAATTAGATGGAGTCAGAGATAATGATGCCCCGAGGTTGGCTACTGGACGGGTGCCCGCTCTGATGTTCGCGGATGACACCTTGTTGTTATCCCGAACATCGACGGGCATCCAGCGGGTTCTGGATGGGTTTGCAACCTTCTGTGCCTCGAGGGGATTAGAGGTAAACTTGGATAAAACCAAGTTGGACATAAGAACGCACTGAGTCTTCTAAAGATTGAGCAGACCTTTATGAGAAATTTGGTAGGTCTACCCCAAAGCACCCCTCTCATACCGTTGCGGCTAGATATGGGCTTTGAGTCCATTAAAGATCTATTAGCCGCACGACCCCTGCTCTATTGGAGAAGGCTCTGGACTGTATCGGAGCTTGCTGATTACAGGGCGGAATTCTCCGCAGTCTGGGGGCAGGTCAAGAACAAAAATATACCTTAGCTATCCCACATCAAGGCTCTCTTCTACCAAATTGGCTTGCCTGAACTCAGAGAGTCCCCGGGGGAGAGCTACCCAAGGATGCAGAGGTCAGAGCTGTTGGCCATTTTGAGAAACCATAGCCTTAACATGTTACACTGCTCGACAACTTTGGGTAGGCTATCAACTGAATTTTTGTAGGTGAAAATCCCACCCAAGAGGGAGGAATTTTTACATCTAGTGCAGCCCCCTCTTGCGAGAAAACTATATACACAACTGAGACATGGTTGCTTGCCCATTAGGGTGCTGACTTCTAAATGAACTACTTCAAATGAGGGAACCTGTCCAGCCTGCAATAATAGCACGGAAGATATTGTGCATGTCCTGTTTTTCTGCCCGGCGTATAGCAAAATACGGAAATGCTGGCTGTCTCCACTGTGCAGAAACTTGGGACTCAGACAATGTGCACAGGCTTGTAGAGTTTTAACATATGATACCTCCCCTACTATTGTTTTCTTGGTTTCCCGCTTCCTATATGGTATGTGGCGCAGAAGGACCACCTTTCTGATAAGGATCTAACTGGGGTAATTCCCATTTGCTTTTCTTTTGATAACTTCCTGTTTAATAACTTTTTAACTGCTCGTATTTACGGATGTTATTATTGTGCTTGTATGTATTATATCTGCACTTTTATGGTCAAGGACCAAAATAAAGTTATCAAATGAATGAAAAAAAATTCTAAAATTATTGCCATGAGAATATCTTCAAACATTGAGCCATTAGTATCCAGGGGGCAGCATGGATTTATTCCAAAAAAGGCACCACCGAACATGTGCGTCGGACCATCACTCTATTTGATACCGTAGAGGTGACAGGAGACCCGATCTCATCAATTCTTTTAGATGCTGAAAAAGCGTTTGATCGGGCCTCCTGGCAATTTCTCTGGGTTGTCATGCGGCAGTCCGGTTTCGGACCAAGAATAATTCAGGTCCTACAAGCACTGTATCAGAACTCAACAGCCAAAGTAGGTATTAATGGTCAGCTCGAGGAACAAATAAAGATAACAAGAGGTACGATGCCACTACTCTTCACCCTCTATATCGACCCGCTGATAAGAAGAATTGAAGCTAACCCCTCAATTCTGCCAGTGAGTAGGTTTGACATAGATACAAAGATCATGACCTATGCCGATGACGTAGCCATAATAACCCCGTAACGCGTGTCAGCTATCAGTGCCCTGGAGCAAGAAACTCAAGAATTCGGACTGACCTCTAGCTACGCTCTGAATCGAACGAAAATGTAGATTGTTGTCAACAAAGAAGTAACCTAGGTAGATAATAAAATAACTAAGAAAGCAAAATATTTAGGAGTCAATATTGTTTCAGACTTAGATACTTTGGTTTCCGAAAATGTGGCAATGACATGAAGAAATCACTCAGGAAAATTGACAACTTGTATTTAACTATTGTAGGAAGATGCAATGTTTTAAAAATGACATACTTCCCCAAACTACTTTATTTTTTCCATACAATTCCGCTCGTTTTTAACAGTTGCATACTTTTAGTGTTTGAACAAATTTTTTCTCAGTTCATTTGGGCATATGCACAGCCGAGAAGGGCCTTCAATTTTCTTTCTTTACCTAGGGAAAGGGGAGGATGGGCTCTTCCCAACCTAAAATTATAATTTTGGGCTGCGGCCCTACAGCATTGCTACAAACTAATGTATGAGGCGCCATTTGGAATCCAGTTATTACAAGCGAGTTAGATATCAGACGATGATTAGTGCCTATAAGGTCTTTTGTAATATTCGCAAAGTATTTGGTTATTTGAAGATCTGAAAACTTGTTATAATCTGAATAACAACCATACATTTCAGTACAATGCTATTACGAGTTTCTTAGTAAAGAAAACTGAGAGGTCTGCTGGGTTTGCAGTGGTAAGTCTTATAGATAAATTGCTTGGCTCTAACCTACCGAGGATAGGAGACATCTACTCCATACTGAATGAACAACCGCCAGATGACCTAAGCAAAATAGACGCTAAATGGCAGTTGAAATTAAATACTCCACCTAATGACTTTTGTTCTTCCCTGGGCCTAGCACAAATATATCTGTTATCCCCTAAACTGCAAGAGCAATTCTATAAGACGGGATATTTTATGTACATAACCCCTAGTAGGATCGCCAAATGGGCAACCGGTTCTGGTACTACCTGTCAACGTTGCACAGAATATAGTGCGGATTCTGTGCATATGTTCGCTACTTGCCCTAAACTCTAGCCACTATTGAAACAGGTGCAATTGTTTTTAAGCAGAATCCTCTCTTCAGATATACAAATTATGCCATCTACTAATATTCTAGGGCTATATGACTGGCTGGATCCTAAGGAAGGGGGCGCACTGATGTTTGTTGCTATAACCATATTGTGAATATGCAGCACTATGCAATGGAAAGTTCAGAATCCTCCATCTTTTGGTCTATGGTAAGCTAGATTACTCGCAACTTATAGGTTGGAGAGAGCTATTTATGCCAAAAAGGGAAGAAGGGCAAGAAAAAAGGACCCGGTGGTTTGGGATGCTTTGACTAGATGGCTCCACATCTTGAACACTTAAGATGTATAATGAACTGTTTTCGTATTTTTTACTCCCTTTGCCTTCCCCCGCCCCGTCTTCCCCCGCTCCCCCTTCTGTGATTCCCCCCTTTTTTTTCTTTGCCCGTTGCTTATGCCCGCCCTCCTCTTATCTGTTTTTTCTTCTGACGCTGCTATTGTCTCCGCATTCTCTTTGTTAGATAAGATAACTACTTTCCTATTTAGTTAATTATTGTATAAATAATGCTGAAATTTGCATCCACATTGAAGAATTGTGCCTTAACGCTTGTAAATATAATATGCTCTTTCCACTTTTTGGACCTGGGGTGGGGGGAGAAGGAATGCTGTCTAAAGATGAATTAATTGATTTTGTAATGTGATGGTATACAAAAAAATAAGAAAATAAATAAATAAATAAATAAAGGGAAATGTATATGCCAGCTAAGCAACTTGCAGTTTCCTGCTCGAGAACGTTCAATGCCGATGGCAGAACCTCCGCAACAGTTCTGCTCGGGCCCTTCCTATCTTATGATTTGTCTGTTTTTTCCCCCCCTTCAGAAGTCCTGAGAAAAGCTAACAAAATTCAGTTTGACGCGTCTGCTACCATATAGAGAACGTATTAAGAACCGGACAGTGACGCAAGAAACTACTCCGGTTAATGAAGAGAACCTGAAGCTGGGTTGCACCTGAATTAAAATGTGCTGTGACGTCATCTTGTCCGCGCAGCCTTATGTATGCACCGCTGCAAAGAACTGTGAGCTCGACATTGATTTGCAGTTTTCAGTTACAACCTTGGCTCATTACGATCCTGTGACAGGGAGCCAATCACTCATACATATGACAAATATTATTACGAACATTGTAAGCAGTAAATAATTACATTTAGGACCCAGATCTTGAAACCAGGGTTAAATTGTATCATTTACACCTAGGTGAAGCCAATGTAGGATGTTTACAAGTGCTTCAATTAATATGAAGCATTAGTATTTACTTTGAGACCCGTCAGTGAGGTGCAGCTCACACTCTTATGGCGCAGCACGTTTCGACCTATATCTGGGCATGTCTACTTCACGCAGGGTGCCTCACCCAACACAAATTCAAAGGATGGTATTTCTTAAATCAGTCTATAGCACTTCAAATCATTTTGTGTGCATTCTTCTATTTTGTTTTGCTCATCTGCAAATCCATATTATAGCCCCTTACAAATTAGCCTTTAACCCATTTCTAAAGAAACAAGCACCTCGCGCAAGTAGGGGGTGGGGGAGTGCAGCCGAGAGCAGGCAGTGTTTCCTTTGCAGGAGCGAATGGTGACAGGAGAGATAATTAATAACACATGGCAAAAGAGCTTGCTCCCGCAAGGGAATCGCCAGAGCTGCACGCGTTGCCATTGGAAACAATGCAACGCGTGCATGTTTTTGCCCGCAAAGCTGTGCCGATGGTTAAAGGTCTTTTTACTATGCAGCGCATGTGCGCTACGTAGGCGAGACTTAAAAAGCTGATTGATTGTCATACATGGTTCTAGACTGACCAGTGGAATATTGCAAATGAGATTTTCTTACATCATTTAAAATGTTTAGAAATCATCTTGTATAGAATGCATAGAGAAAAATGTATAACTATTTTGCGGCTAAACAGACTTGAAAAGTAAAAGCAAAAACATATTAAAACTGAAAATGTGGGGGCTGGTGGCACCGGAAAGAGAAGAAAGGTAAATGTCCTTGAGGCATTTAAAATAGATGTAAAATTGTGGCATTTATGGGCTGGTATAAGAGTGAAACAGAGGGAGGATTATCTATACTACTATAATAAAGGAAGAACTTTCAGCCTTTGAGGCGGGTAAACTCGGGAACCACAGCGCCAATCCACACACCCGATACACCGTTGGAATCGTCAGGGTGTGTAGATGGTTATAGGCTATAAAAATGTAAAAAAAAAACTTTATTTAAAAAATGTACAGTAAAAAAAAAAGTAGTCCCTCCGAAGTAGCGCTGGCCGCGACGTGGGTGCTCACGTCAGGAGCACGGGGAGGAGCGGCGACCAGGAGCGCGACCAGGGCGCGGGGAGGAGCCGTGATGTGAGGAGCAGCGGACAGGCCAGCGGCGGTGCGAGCAGCGGACAGGCTGGAGGAACGGCGGCTGGGGTAAGGGAGCAGCGGACATGGCGCGGGGGAGAAGCGGTGACGTGAGGATCAGCGGACAGGCCAGCGGCGGTGCGAGCAGCGGACAGGAGGAAGGAGCGGCGGTTGAGGTAAGGGGACCTATGTCGGGGCAGGCGGGGGACGGGCTGGGCGGGGGCCCGGGCTGCAGGAGAAAAGAGAATGATCCCGTGTTTTTATGGTGAAACAGCAATCATTAACACACCTCTAGGCCAAAAAGATTAGCTATGATGTAAGCTTTCCCAGCCAATGTACACTCTGTAGAACGGATTGGTCAGCTGTACACCTCTGCAAAGAAGAACAGACATATTTAATGCAGTATATCAGCAGCAGACAGGCAGGAGGAGCGGCGGCTGAGGTATGGGGACCCATGTCGGGGCAGGCGGGGGTCGGGGCAGGCGGAGGTCGGGGCAGGCGGAGGTCGGGGCAGGCGTGGGACGGGTCGGGCAGGGGCCCGGGCTGCTGGACAATGTCGGGGCGGGCGGGGGCGGGGAAGCCTGTTGCTCCCGGACAAGGTCGGGACGGGCCGCTAGTTTGTTTATATAACATGAAAAGCAAGTGTGAATTTGTGGTATGTAAAACCAAACAACATGAAAATAGAGACAGGACCAGCACAATCTTTTTCTGATCAAAATGCCTCGGGCAGAAGACCCTTCCAGAAAAACAGATGGTACATTGGCAGTTCACAGGGGCTTTGAGTTCTTTTTGACCAGGGTTCAACCCGTAGCTGGGGGAAATCGATGTTTTTATTCTTTTCCATTTTTTTCTAATTTACACAAATGAAAGCTGTGCCTTTGTAAATCACCACCTAGCAGTGTCTGGGAGAATTGTGGCCTCCTTAGTCATAGTGCATATCAGACATTGATGGCATGCTGTGGCATGTGGAAGGGGGGACAGGCTTGCTATGAAAGAAATCCCTTATTTAGGGGAATGAGAATTTGAGGATGATTGTGTAAGAATAAGAAATGCATGGAGCAAGTGGCAGACTGAAATAAAGGAAGGGCTATTTTTACATAAAGCAAGGAAATCAAGAGTGGATGTGTTTCATGTAAAAGCAAAACAGCGTGGAAATAAAAGTAGGACGGCACCCTTTTTGTATGACAAAAACACTTTTCGGGAAGTAGTTTAATAGCAGAGTACATGGTATAGTGGTAGCTAACAGGGGCTAGGTGTACCTTTTGACAAGGGTTCAATTCAAACCCCACCTGGGGAATATTTTTTTATATATTTTTTTATAATTTGTTTATTTATTTTAGTAGAGTGAATGATAGCCCTTTGGAAATCATTAACTGACATTATCTCCAGTTAATCATGAAAGAGAAAGTAAAAAATCTGTGGCACATATCACATGAGCTGTGGCATATGCCACATGCCAGAGTGACATGTGTCAAGTGCCAGGAATGGGCTCCAACCCTTACAGCCATTCCTGTGACCCTCACCACTGCTTATCTTGTTCTCTGCATTCAAGGCTATCCATTTTGTATACCCTATTCCCTCCTTCCTTTACTTATTCTATGTTCGACATGGACCCTCCTTCTCTCTCTAATTCGGTCAATCATTTTAACCCACTATCTTGTAAATCAGTTCCTTAGCTCTCTTCTTTCTTCAAGATATCATCTTTGTCTCTCTTACGCTCCCTCTGATGCCCCTGCCATTTGTTTTTATACTCTCCTTACTTTTAACTCCTTTTTCTCCCCATCCCTACTGTCCTGTCGCTGTCCTCAGACTCCCTGACGTACTCTCTTCCTTCACACCGTGTCTCTTTGTCCCTCCCTTGCACGCTATCTTTTTCTCTCATTCACAATTTTTTTATAGTGCTCCTGGCTCAGTCCCTCTAACTCTCCACCTATATTCCTCCCTCCCTATCTCTTTCTCCTCTCTCCGCTTCACCTCTTGCTCACTCCTTGCCCCCCCTTTCTCCTTGATGCACATGAAATATAATTAATATAATTAATAAAGTTGAATTGTTCAGTTCTCTTCCAGTCCTCAACATATGTGCATTTGGCGATTGCTGGGCTACATCAGGCACATAGCCAGCAGTGTATATTATGGGGACACTGGTCCTCACTATTGACCACAACTTAAAAGCAGCAATGCATTTTGTTGTTTTTGCTCCTGCTAGCGTCTCACACTGCCTGTGATTGTGGGTTTCATATTGGTTCTAGAAGGTAAACAGAGGAGAGCAGGATAAGACGTTACATATGCCACAATACAATGCAATGCAACATTGCTCTAATGTTCACTGTCTGATAGGAGCCTTTTAGCTGTTAGTGTTAGGGATTTTTCAAATAATTTTAGGTTGTTGATGGCTCAGCTGAATGCATTACACATTATTTTCAATTCTTTACAATATATATTGAATGGGTTTATAACCCTTTCACCTCCTTTTGGCTATTTTGTGTATCATTCCGCCTTCCCGGAAACAAGCATCCTAGGACAGGTTTCGGGGTTTCACCCCTCTTCAACCAGGATAGCTTGATTCCAATGCTGGTTTTGCTTTGTTCGCATTAAGTTGGCAGGGTATGCCCAGACGTGGGTCTCTTGCTCACTTTGCCACTGGATTCAAGCTAGCCTGGCTTATGACGGCTGATTAGCCAGAAACCGGTCCCAGGATGCTTGTTTCCGGTCCAGGGAAGACATGGCTTGGCAGTTCAGGCTGGACTGTTCCCATGAGGCACAGGGTCAGACTGATTTGCATATGGCCATGTCTGAACTGGAGCGGTGGAGTGAGCTAAAGAATGATGATGGATTAAACCCAGATCAGTTGACAAAGTGAGCAAGGGACCCACGTCTGGGCATACCCTCCATACCCTGCTAACTTAGGGTGAAGAAAGCAAAACCAAAGGAGATGATGGAGGGAGTGTTGAACATTGCAAGCACTCACCCCCAGTCAACTAATCTGGGTTTAATCTAACATCATTCTTTAGCTCACTGCGCCACTCCAGTTCAGACATTCAGACATGGCCATCAACCTGTCGGAGCTGCTGCTGTGGTACTGCAAGTTCACTGGCACACCCCATCACCTACCCAGCTATTGCTCCTTGTCACTGTAACCAGTCCCAGAAATCACATTGCTACATAACTCCCAACAGCACCCAAGAAATTGCCCATCAACTGATGTTGACGCCTTTGGTCAACTGATAGGCACACCCTTCTGGTACTTCAATAAATACAATTTATTGAAATCCAGAAGTGCATGTTTCCAACTCCACAGCTCATTAGCCCAGTTAGGAGTTCAAGCACTGAAGTTGAGGCTACAGGTAGCCTGGAAAATGGACTAGTGGGGGGCATTCTGAACTAGGAGCTCAATGGATGCTGGGAAGTGCAGAGAGAGGCAAGATTGCGGCCGAACTTGTGGTTGAGTAAGCTGGCTTCCACCACCTGAGCAATTCTCACCTCCTACCTTCTGGCTTGGACAGGACTTGGACAGGACAGTCCCACTGCTGATCTTTCTCGTCTGGCATGATCTGGAAGCTTTGTTTGAAGTGCTACGATTTGCTGGCGGCTTTGCGACTTGACAATGCAGGTTCTTTGCCTTGTTGGATTTGTTGACTCGTGCAGCACTCCCGATGCCTCCAAAGACTAGAGAGGCAAAAAGAATTGCGGACTGCCCACAATGAAGAACACCGCGAGGCAACAGGTGTAGAGGCCGGAACAGGAGCAGAGCTCAGAGGGCGGCCGGAGGCGTGGCTTTTGACCCTGGAGAGACAATTTTGAAAACAGGCTCACAGCAGTAAAATGGTGCCGGTACTCTTCGAGGCCCAGACACCAAAAACTAGGAAGCTGCAGGCTTGGGAGATGGAGGCTGATGACGGGGCTACTGCTAAGGCCAGCATGATGGGGAGTCCCTCACTGAACCCGGAAGTAACTCACCAGGTCACCTCTCCAATCTCTCTCTGTGGCAAAGAGGTGAGTGATGGAAGTGTGGTGACTGGGGATGAGCACATGGGGTGCTCAGAGCATGGGCAAAACCCTGACATTGATGTGGGACCTCTTGTTGAAGGGGGGAGTGAAACCTGCAAATATCCTGATCAGAAATGGGGGCTCTTGATAGATCCCCTGGTGGCAGACCCAGGGGCAAAACCAAATCAGGGAGCTCTAAATCCTCGATTTGGGATGGATCGAGCTGGTGGTTGGTTGGGACAATAGGGGACCTATAAAAGAGGTGGACTCTGAGGACAAGTGTTTCTCAATGTCAGACCCCTCTAACTCCTCAGGTGATGAGAGCCTGGGAAAGGGCTGGAAAGGAGAGGAACACAGTGATGGGAGTGACACAAGCAGTCTACATATGGAAGAGCGGGATACAGGTGGCGATTCCGCAAGCAGCCCTTCAACTGTCCGAAAACAGAAAGAGCACGGAGAGCCGCCCACGATTAAGTTGATGAAATCCAGATGAAAGTTTGCTCTCCATCATCTATCAGAGCAATATGGCTCACAGGGAGGAGGCTCAGATGAAGAGCCTAAGGTCCCAAGGCACGTGCCACAAGTTGCAGAACTCTATCTGAGAGTTGCGAAGTCCTGTTAGAGTTTGCAGTAAGGATTGGGGAGGCAGAAGCCCGGTTATCAACATTGGAGGATGAGCCTGTGACCCGAAGATCCCTCACAGATTCTCTAAGAGCACAAAAGGATGATACCATCTGGAAGTTAACCGACCTAAAAAATCGTAAGAGAAGGAACAACTTAAGAATCCTGGATATCCCTGAAGGCATGGAGGGAACGGATATCCGGAACTTTATTGTAGAACTTTTTATTGAGCCATTTCCAGAACTCATGCAGTGGGACTGGAAGTTGGAGGTTCAGAGGGCCCAAGATTCCCTTTCAATCAGCATAAGATTTTGGGACAATCTACAACCAAACCTAGAGCTATTCTAATATGTTTGAATAATGTTTTGGCCTGGGAAGCAATTCATGATCTAGGTAGACCAGATAGGAAAAGGGCAGGAAAGGGATCTGAATATTTTGAAAGACCCAATAGAGATGGAGAAAGGTGGCAATTGTGGCAATTGATGCCAATGCTTCAGGTAAAGGGAGCACAGGTTTTTTTGCTTAACCCAGCGAAACTAAAAGTTATCTGCAAGGGCCAAACATAGGGCTAGATGTAGGTAAATCATTTTTACAGATTCTAAAATACCGAATTTTACCGATTCGGTATTTTAGAATCGGTAATTCTGATGTAGGTAAATTTTCGGTATTTTTTACCAAACCAGTAAGACTCGGTAATTACCGAATCGCCATTCATTCCTATGGGCCTTGAGACCCATAGGAATGAATGTCAACTACCAAATCTGTAATTACCGGTTCGGTAAATACCGAATAATTTAGGGGTGGCAGGGTGTCACTTTGACACCCTGTTACACCCCTGATTATGGCTTGTGTGCCATGTGGCACACATACATGCACTAAGGTGTACATGCACAGATTTGCATATACACAGGTATTCGTTATTTACCCCCAACTAATAATTGGTGGTAAATAACAAATAATTAAAGCCCCGTGGCACTGTTTACAGTGCCACCTACATCTCAAAATACAGATTCTGTCATTTTACTGAATCGGTAAATTTACCGTTTCGGTATTTTAAGATGCCCTACATCTCGGTATCCAAATACCGGTCGGTAACGGCCGAAAGTCGGTATTTTGGGCCGTTACCGACCGGTATTTGGATACCTACATCTTGCCCATAGTTCTTTACCTCCGAAGTCCAAGCAAAAGAATATCTGCAGTCAATCTAGAATAGATAGCATAATGCATATATAACTGTGGTTTGCATACTGATCAGGCTTGGTAGATATCTCATCACTGAGGACCTTCGGTCCTTTGGCCTCACTAAGTGGGGGGGAGGAGCCTGGGAGGGTGTCACGGAGGGTTGGTGGATGATGGTATGGGGCATGGGAGGGGGAATAAAAAATGAGAGGATATTATGATAGAATGTAAATCATCACACATTGATTTGCCACGGAAAAAGGGTGGAAAATCGGAGAGAGTGTATAATATGGTGGATACATCAAGGTTGCCTTCTCGTCTCAGGAAAGTGGAGGAAAAGAGGAACCTTAGCCTCATTAGCGAACATTCGTTTTTGAACTTTTTCAAAGACTTTGAACTGGCTAGGTCTCTTGATGTTAATCTAGTAGCTGCTGAGTTCTCACAACACTTGTTAGCAGCAATGGACTCCCTTGCTCCTGTTAGCAGTCATTATTCAGCAAGAAAAACCCTCTGCTCCCTGGTTTACGGAAAGACTCAGAAAAATGAGACAGGGCTGCCGTAGACATGCTAATCTTGAGCCATCAGGCAGGAAGCTGCATAAACAGTGCCTTAAGGAATATAAGGCAGCCATCGCAGAGGAAAAAGCAAAATACTATTCAAAGATCACAAGGTCCTTGAAATCTTCTAGGGATCTGCTTCAAATAATTAACTCCCTTATCTCTCCTCATGTGGCAGATCCCTCTGCATTCTTCCAAGAGTTCTGCAATAAATGATCTGATTTCTTCCTATTCAAGATCACAAACATTTATTCGCTGTTGGAAGCCTCCAACACTACAGTTGGACCTTCTGTTCAGATCGCCCTCCATTCTAGCAATGTCTGTCGCAGGAGGATTCTCCTAGGCTCCTCACTTTTCCTAGACTTCTGCCGGAGGAGACCGATCGCCTCCTAGACTTAGTCAAATCAGGCTCTCCATTGGACCCTTGTCCCCTTAAGGTGTTAAAAATCACCCGCAGAGTCATTGCTCCACACCTTATGGCTGTTCTTAATATGGCCATCTCCAAAGGGCTGTACCCCACCTTATGGAAGATGGCATTAGTAAAGCCTGCTCGTTCTTCTTGACCTCACCGCAGCCTTTGATACCTTGTCTCCCCAGTGGATTGTTTAAGGCCTCAGGGAGATTAGGATCGGAGGCTCAGCTTTGAGGTTGCTTTCCTCCTTTCTCAGTGACAGGGCCCAAACCCTGAAATTTGGCCCTTTCTACTCTGCTTCTAAATCCTTGTCTTGTGGTGTGCCTCAGGGCTCTTCCCTGAGCCCAACCCTTTTTAACATTTATGTGGCACCCCTAGCAAAGGTCGTAAGATCATTTGTACTTGAGCTGTTGTCCTATGCGGACGACACCCAAATTATGGTCTCCATATCCCATAACATCAGGGACTCTGCCCTTAACTTCAAACTCTGCATGCAGGCCGTTTCCTCCTGGATGGTGGAAAATGACATGAAACTAAACGAAGACAAGACAGAAGTACTTGTCTTCGGTAGTAATCAGGACATCTGGTCTATGGACTGGTGGCCTGTTAGCCTAGTTGCCTGCCGTAGTCCGGTTTCTCATGGAAAAAACCTAGGTGTCATTGTTGACAATTCTCTTTCTATGGAGCGCCAGGTTACTAAGACCATCTCCACCTGCTTTGGCATTAATAGGATCCTTCGGAAAATTGTTCACTCTCTCTCCTTCGAAGCACGCAAGCAGGCTGTGGTAGCACTGGTAACGTCCTGATTGGACTATTGTAATGCCCGATATTTGGGCATTAACAAGGGTCTTGTGCAACGTCTGCATTTGGTGCAGAGGGCTGCAGCTAGACTGGTGATGAATCTTCCAAAATTGTATCCAGTCACTGCCGCAATCAGGTCACTGCACTGGTTGCCTCTTGATCAAAGGATCTTTTTCAAGTCCCTCTGTTTGACTCATAAGGCCTATTATGGCCTAGGTCCTGATGGCATCAAGTTGATGTTTCAGCGATATGTCCCTAGTAGACCTCTCCCGTCCTCCAATAAAAATCTGTTAGCGCTCCCTAAGTTTAGAAAATCCAGTTGGGGAGGTAGAGCCTTCTCGCTGACTGCTGAAAGGCTGTGGAACTCCCTCCCGGAAAAGCTCTCTGGTCAACCCTCTCACTCCATCTTCCGCAGGAGCTTAAAACAAAGCTTTTCTAACATACTTCAGTATGAGCGTGTTGTCTACTCTGCTGCCTCCTTTTAGTTGCATTAGCGCCTTGACGCCCTTGGGCTTAGTTTGGGCTGTATAAGTCCAATACTTACTGTAAGAAGATCCAGACGGAGAAGGGTCTTGAGAGTATCTGGTGGGACAATCTCTGCTTTGGAAATGGGTAAGGTAAATATATGTACCATAAATGTGGGGGGCCTAAATGATGGGGTCAAATAAGCAAGGGTTGCTGAGGTTCTTAGAATGCAAGGGTGTGATATAATTTGTCAGCAGGAAACGCATTCCATGGGGGAAGTGGGATATCTTGACGATTAAAGGCTATACCTTGGCAGCATGCTCCACTCATACTTCTAATATAAGGTGGGTCGCTATTCATGTTGGAAATGGCATGGGGTCTGGCACATTGGTATTGGAGGATAAATGGGACAGATTGTGTTACTACCTATGGGATTAACAATTTGTATATTTATGGATCGAACCAGGATGACCCAAAAGTCTTTAACGACTTAGAAGTCTAGCTGGCATCCTGGCCAGAACCTTTAATCGTATGTGGGGATTTGAGTATAAATCTGGATGTGCGCTGGGGTTTTATGCGAAATACAATGGGAGGAAGCCATTAGTATATAAAGCTTTGGGTGCCCTAAAACAAGTTATGATTTAGTGATGTGTGGGCTGAGAAGCACCCCACAGATCCGGGGAATACATATTTTTCATATCCCCATAGTAATTATGTTAGGTTAGACTATTTTTTAGTATCAAAAAACACAACGTGAGAGGGGTCTAAGGGGAGTTTTTAGAGACCAACTTGCATCCTATCCCCCAATCTAGCTATCAACAGACACAACAGGAATGCTAAGGGTCTAAAGAGAAAACTACAATGAACCATTACACTCATAAGTTGTAAGTAAAGACGTTTGTATAAGGAGAGAGAAAAGAGGATGTGAAATAATACCCATCAGCCCACCCATTGGCGGAATCTCATCATCTGGGTTTTGTTGAGAACTGGTATCTGCTAAGTACCTCCTTGATTGTATGTAGAGGAATACTAGCGACAGATCCACCAGTGATGGAGAGCCAACAAGTGTAGGTGGGTGGAAAATGGAGCATTGTTGCAGTGCTCAAAATAAATTTTGTGAAGTGGTGAAAAGGTGAGTGTGTATTAAGATTGCTTAGTGTGATGCCAAGAAAATAACGTTATTAGGGGGAGGTCATCATACTGGCAAGATTAAAAGCAGAGTGAGGATAGTGTGTTAAACAAATATCACTATCAGTTGTGAAGATAGAATGGTCAACATGTTTCAGCCTTAAAAGGCTTTCGTCAGGACCTATTGGAATTACACTACTGCAACTATAAAAAGTGAAAAAGAATAAATGACCTACCAGAGATAAATTATTTGTATGGTGGTCTCACATCATGAAGAAAGAACTCTCCTATAACAAAAACAATTATAAATACATAGTTGTAGTGAACAGAAACCATAAGATAAGTATCTATGTATGTCCACATTTCAGGTCCAACAATGACTAAATAAACTCACCCATATATTTATGTGGAGATGGCCTCACCTCGCCTGGCACTCGCTCAGGTCAAAAAGAGGCCCGCTCTAAAAGGATAAGAGGGAAAGTACATACATTTTGTTATGTAGGTTGAATTAATAGGCTTCAGAGAAAAAACTTCGAGTAGAAAGAGTGAACGCAAAGAGGAACTTCTAAAGCCCAGCTGGGAATGACGTAAAATGAGTTTATAAAAAGGTGAAAAAGTCGCCATATAATAATTGTAAAACGAGGGGACTTGTTTTTTCACTCTTAGACCAGTGGTTAACAGATGCATCTCTTCATCATCTAGAGAAATGCTATTTTGGTCCAATAACGCATTAAGTAGTACTGAAAAGGGTAGCCCAAGGAAAAATGCCCAAAGGAATTTCCCAAAAGCGCGGTATCACAGCTTATTACAGAACCGCTACAGAGCTAATACCCTTCAAGCAGCGTTTCCAAATGTCAAAGACCCACCTGTCCGTTGGTGCCTCCTGCTATCTTCTGAGCCGAGGGGAAGGTAGCAGGCATACCGATGTGCTGGATTTTAATTCCGCAATGCGGACCAGAAAGGAAGCGTTTGCTTGTGTCTTGTGAGTGGTTTATAATCACAAAACAAAATGGTCCAATCAGGAAAGCAAAGCGGAGAAAGTTCATTGCTTTCTCATTGGTCGTGAGAGAGGAGACACCTCGAGACTCCTCCTCCTGTCACGCAGTTGTTTTCACTGAAACCGGAATCACGGGTTATGCATAGATAGGGCGAAAAAATTAGAAAGTGTTATTCGCCGCTTATCCATAGCTCAAAAACTGTCATGCATTTTGAAGAACTATAATGACATTTAGTTAGCGGGCTTCGGTGAACGTATCTCAAAGCTCCTTCGTTCTGTCCTTTATTAGGTCTCTGAAACCGGAAACGGAAACAAAACGTGTCGGAGACAAAGTGCAGAATAAAGGCTCTGGAGCCCCGTATCTTGTCCATTTATGTAAAAATTGCTGAGAGAAAGCAGAAGCACCGTATGTAGTCCGTTTATGTAAGATTGCTGGGAGAGAGTGTGGGATCATAAACAAAGGCGCCACCAAGGGCCAAATTTAGCCGCACTCATTACCATGACACTTAACCACCGTAGCCTGTATTCATAAACCCAGCGCTATGGAATATTAGTTGTACAAACGCTGTAGTGAAACAGGAAATATGTTGCAGTTCAAACCACACCTTTAAAGCCATGTGTGATGGCAAATAGATAAATGGAATTGAGTGTATGTGTGTAAGAACCATAAGGATCTGTGTATATAATATTAACAGACCATCGGATAACCATATGTGTTGCAAAAACTACAAAAATATATATATATAATATGTATATATTTTATACAGATGGTCAGAATCTGGATTGAAGAAGGAATTTACAGACAGCAAAATGCAGAGGGCATGTGAGTATTGCCAGGTGACAGTGGCACTTACACACTATTGGTAAGGGGTCAGAGTTGAATCCAAGGGATATCGTCGTTCAACCCTGTGGTGTCACATTTAAGTTTAAAAATCCATTTCTGTTCTTTGATAAACAGATATCGAGAGATGTCACTGATATGCTGAGGAATGAACGGCTGTTCCAAGACCAACCATTCCATGTCTTCAGCAGAGTGTTTCATTGTCATGAAATGGTTAGTGAGACTTGTGGCCTGTTTGTTACGCCTAATCGTGCTCTTATGTTCTTGAATTCTCAGTTTTACTTTCCTTGACGTCATGCCGACATAGCATAGTGAACAGGGGCATCTAATCAAATATATCACCCTTTCACTATTGCAATTGGTGTGTTTTCTAAGCACCCACGGACGTGTGGTGCCAATGTCAACTGTGAGAGTTTTCTTGGTTTGGGGACACACTGAGCAATTGCCATAAGGGTGGTGGCCTTGGACTGGCAAAAGGTTCCAGAGTGTTGTAATAGAATCTTGACGTGCGGACCAAGGTCTGGTATGCATCAAGTCATCTTTTAAGTTAGAGCTTCTCTTAAAAGAGAACAGCGGAGGTGGAATATCTTTGCCAGCAGTGTTAAGAATACGCCAGTTGGGGGGCGTGGCCAAGATGGCAGCGGAGTGAGACGTCTTTTCCGAGTCCCTCCGGCGCCAGGCCCAGCTTAGCATTGTATAGCACCTGAAGCGGCGTGCTGATCGATCCCCTGCGGTCTGCTGTGACCCCTGGAGCGTAGGGGTCGGGTCCGGTGCCGCGATCTTGGCTTGTGGGACTCTGGGGGTCGACTTGGGCGTGGTGGCGGACTGCGGCCCTCTGAGCCTCGGCCTCGAGTGAGAGATGGGGCCGGACCTCTTGCTCCGCGGCGGAGCGGAAAAGACTTTGGCAGAGGGCCGCGAAGGGCCCGGAGCTCTCGGCTCTCACCTCGCTACCTGCCGGGACAGCTGAGCATGGACCCGGGGAAGAGCGGCATAGACGAGTGTCTCCGCTGCAACCGGCGAGAGGATATCGGCAGTGTGGGCCGACGGGGACCGGCGAGCTCGGAGGTTGCAGTACTGCCCCCTCCTCCGACCCTGATCTGACCTGATCGGCAAGGCTGCCGTGCCGATGACCTCCGAGATGGAGTGGTTGGGCCCGGCGATGCATTTTTCACCGGCGGAGACCTATGGGGGAGCTTCCGTGCTGTAGCGGACTGCGGCCTTGCGATCCCCGGCCCTGAGTGATTGAGAGGCCCGGGCTCCCTGCACTGCGGAGAGGAGGGGGATTTGTTGGAGGGGAGCCACAACGGAGAGTGCTCTTGGCGCTCTAGGCTCTCGGCTCGCCACCTGCCAGGGGTGCTACGCTGGGCTTGAGGAGTGCTTCTTGGACGAGAGGCCCCCGCCGGGACCGGAAGGTGGGTGCCAAAGGTATCGGTCAGTGGGAAACGTCGAGGGAGGTAGCTGCTTTGCCTCTTCCCCCCACCCCGGATCCGGACTGACAGCTGGGGCGGTCTGGCTGTGATGCACCTTCCCAGGACACGGATCACAAGAGGGGAATTCCACGGGGGTGTTCCCACGCTTCCCTGCCTGTGCCGCGCCTGAGAGACTAAGTTGCTGCACTGCTACAGCGGTAGGCCTTCACTGAGGGGCCTGGACAGTGGGCGCCGGCGGCGCTGAAAGAGTGGGGGGAGACTGACCGCTGGCCGCTGGCCGCAGACATAGCAATGTTGCCTCCTAGGGCGAGGGTCCTGGCGATGGTCATTTGAAGTGCGGGCTGTGTCTTGATCCCTGGATGATCTAGTTGGCGGGGGGTCCTGTACGGAACTCCACATCAGCGGCACCTCTGCGGGGGGGGTGATTGTTTTGACAGCCCTGTGGATACTGGAGGGGGCACAGCCGTCCTGACTTCCCGTCGGTGCTGGGGTGCCACGATGTCTTCTACGCTGCGCAAAGGGAATCCTGGCAAAGATGGTGCTTCGAAAAACTCTCAACAGCCGGCGTCCCCCGGTCCTAGCGTGTTGCCCAAGCAATCGGACGATGAGGCCCCTGCCACTAAGGCCTTCATGGCGGAATTTTTTGCCTCCATCAAGGAGGACATCTCTTAACTCCGCGCCCAACTGCCGTCAGACCTTCGTGAAGTGCGGAGAGATGTAGATGGCATTGGAGAGCGAGTGGCTACCTTGGAATATCACAACTTAAGCATGGCGAACGATGTCCACCAGCTACAGCAGGATATCATTCGGCTCACAGAGCAGATCTTGGACCTCCAGGCTCACTCAGAGGACCTGGATAACCGTTCCCGCCGGAACAACATCCGCATCCGTGCGGTGCCATGGGACGGTGAGGCAGGTGACCTACGAGGCTATGTCCAGACTCTTTTCCTGCAGATACTGGACGAGGAAGATGTCCAAGACATCAGAATGGACAGAGTCCATAGAGTCGGACTGCCTAGGCGGGGGGAGGGCCGCCCCCGGACATTCTAGTCTGTGTGCACGATTTCCGGTTAAAGGAACGTATCCTGCGGAAGGCACGGGCTATCCCGTCTTTGTAGTTCAGAGAGCACCGTCCGCAGCTATACCAGGACCTAGCGGTGTCAACACTCCAGAAGAGATGGGAGTTCCGTCCAGTTACCGCCTTTCTTTGGGAACGCAACATTTCCTACTCATGGGGTCATCCCTTCCGCATCATCTTTAGGTGGCAAAATAGGCTAGCGCAGATTCAATCTTTTCAGGTGGCGAAGGAGCTTTTGGGCCTGGACGACGTGACTCCTTCGCAGGAGGCTGGCGGATCACCATCACGGAGGCGTCGGTGGTCCTCCTCCTGGCAGAGAGTGGGTCCGCACATGAACAGTGGAAGGCCTGACCGTACCGCTAGTCTACAGGAGAGGGGGGATGCAGTAGCATCAGTGGCTTCAGCGACATTGGCATCTTCCCAGCAGAGCTCCGGAGCGGCCTGATCTTTCTGCCGCTGGCTGTTTGGTGTCAGAGGGGCTCGTGACTTCAGGTACCGTGGGTTTGGTTGTACTTTTTCAGAAGACACCCCGTACCGTGGCCTTGGGGGTCCCGACAATGGTGCCCCGTCCCCAGCCCAGGTGGCACTCTACCATCTACTGTCCACTGGGACTACTGAGTGCACTGTTCTGGTTTAATACACTGTTTTATCTTTTTTCTCCCCTTTTCCTTGCTGCTTCATACTGTTCCACGGGTTTGGGGGCAGTTCTGGAAGTTCTCTGGGGGGGGGGTGGTTCCTACGGGGGTTGAGGGGGGGGCGAGCGGGGGGGTAGTGGTGGTGACGGGTCTGTTTTCATGGCTGCGACTTTAGTCTTGTGGTGTGCATGCATTCTATCCCAACTAGGTCTAGGCTTGAGCTCTGGACATACGACAAAGACATACGAGGCCTTCCCTTTACTGGGGAGCAGCACAAAATCTCCCTATTTGCGGACTATGTCCTGCTCTCTATTATGGATCCGGCACACTGTCTGCCGTATGTTCGGGAGGTTTTATCGCGTTTTGAAGAGGTGGCCGGCTTCAAGGTCAACTATGACAAATCTTATGTCCTGAACCTCACACTATCAACTGCGGGGGTGGAAGAAGTGCGGCTGCTCACCCCGTTGGCCTGGGCCTCCAGCTCCATTGTGTACCTGGGAGTCCATTTGACACCCACGATTGGGAAATTATATTCTGCAAACTTCCCACCGTTGCTGGCTAAAGCACGGGCGGACTTGGATAGGTGGAAGCCCAAATACATATCATGGCTAGGCAGGATCCACGCCATCAAGATGGTTCTCCTTCCCAAATACCTGTATCTCTTTCAGGCGCTCCCCATCCCACTGGAGATAGATTTCTTTCGGTGCCTTAAAACTCAGATGCTTCGGTTCATCTGGCAGGGAGGACGGGCGAGGTTCTCCTTTACAACGCTAAGACGGCCACGGGGGGAGGGGGGAGTGGGGCTTCCCGATCTGCATTTGTATTACGAGGCGGCGCAGTTGAGAGTATTAGTGGAATGGTCCCAGCAGACCTCGGAGAAACATTGGCTACACATGGACAGAAGCGTCGCGGGTAGATCTATATGGGACCTGGCCTGGAAGCCCAGGAAAGACAGGCCCTTGAACGCCTACATTAGTACTCCCACCAGTACCACCCTGAAGGTCTGGGACACGCTGGCCACTGACGAGCGCTGGACCACCTTTCCGTCTCCGTTCACACCTATACACTTTAATCCGGATTTCCCACCGGCATTGCAGGAGGGTCCTTTCAAGGTTTGGAGGGAGGGGGGGTGTAGGGCTTTGACTCACCTGTTCCACGGATATACGCCACTCACCTTTGACAACTGTATGAGAGACTATGAAGTGCCCCCATCCGAACGATTTCACCATCTCCAGCTGCTCCACTCGGCTACCACTCCCAGTGTCCTAGATGCGGCCACAAGGCCTCCGTCGCCCTTTGAGGCCTTCATCCTTAGAACCTCAGCCATGAAAGGGGTCATATCCTTTCTCTATCAGCTACTCCTTACCTCGGCGGTCTCACCTCCCCCTCGATATATGGAACAATGGGAAGAAATTCTGGGACGGGACATTTCAGATAAGGAGTGGTCAGCATTGTGGCGAGACATTGTCGCGCACAACCACTCGATAGACCTGAGAGAGGCCCACATTAAGACTCTTATGGACTGGTACCTCTACCCGTCAAAACTTCACCGTATATTTCCGACTACTTCTGATAGATGCTGGAGAGGTTGTGGCCTGCTGGGGGACTTCCGCCATATTTGGTGGGATTGCCCGATCATTCGACCATACTGGGAGGAGATCCTTTCCCACATTAAGGAGATCCTAGGATACCCGTTAGGGGACTCTATACCTTGTGTGCTTCTGGGCCTTCGGGATCCAATGCTTGAACATCAGACACGCGCAGATAAACAAATCCTGTGGCTCTGCCTTGGGGCAGCCAAACTTACCTTAGCATCAGCCTGGAAAAAGGCAGTGGCTCCGGCGATCTCCCTGTGGCACGCTAAATTGTGGAAACTGCTTAGCATGGAACGGGTAGCAGACATCTTCCTGGGTAATTAAAAAAACTTCCAATTTTACTGGGGTCCCTTGGTCCGATTTCTCTCGAAGGGGTTGCCTTCTGCAGTTTGGCCGTCCTCCATCCGAGAGCTCCATCTATTCCAAATCTAATGGAGGTTCCACACTGACTAAATGATTGCTGAATGTTGTTGTCGCCACCACTATGGGGGGGGTGGGAGGGGTGGGGGGATCCCTTCCTTTTGTTGAAACCTGTTTGAGGCGCCCACATAGAAGACATGACCGTTCAGATTCAGGCATGATGAGCTGTGTGACGGGCGGCTTCCCCATGGGTAAAAGCATGCTTAACTCACTGTTTTTTTAACGCTGTGATCAGCCTACACCAGCTTCTTTGCTGTATGACATTGCCCTTCTGCTCTGACTGATGATAGCCTGCTGTTACCTGAGACTGTTGCCATATATCTATGCTTATGCCCCCTGCGTGGGACGATGAGCGGGACTGCCGCTGTTCTTTTTCCTTTTTTTTCTGTGTTCTTTCTACAGATACTTAAAATAAAGATTTTACACAAAAAAAAGAATACTCCAGTTTCTCCGTATGATCTTTTGAACCTGAGAAGACACTGTGCTGAAAGTGGTGACAAAGGTTAATTTATCCAAAGGAGGTTTTGCCACAGGTGGGACCAGTAGAACTTCTCTGACTAGAGTACTCGGGTATAGTCATTGTTTCAGTTTGGAGCATAGATCTTCAGACTGATCCTTGAAGTCTGATTTTTCGGAACAATTTCTTTGAACTCTCAAAAATTGTCCGAAAGGCAAATTCTCTCTTAGAGAGCGTGGATGATAGCTATCAAATCTTAGGAGAGAGTTCCTAGACATGGGCTTGCGATACAATTTGCTTGCTAGGTGACTATCTTTGGGGAAGATGAGTAGATCTAAAAAAGGGAGTTCCTTCTCACTATATTCCACTGTGAACCTAAGGAATTGGGTCTGAGAATTCAGCCAACCTTGAAATGCAAGTATAGAAGCCGTGTCTCCACGCCATACAACTAGTATGTCGTCGATATATCTCTTCCACAACACCGTTTGTTGGTAATACGGGTTGTTGTGGTCGAGGACGTATTGTGTTTCAATAAGATGGACGTACAAATTTGCCAAACTGGTGGCAAAAATGCTCCCCATAGAAGTACCTGATGTCTGGAGGTACAAAAAATCTTCGAATTGAAAAAGGTTATTGGTCATAGCAAGTCTTGCTAGCTCCATAATGAAATGGATCGGTGTAATACTTTCATGGGTATTTGCTTCCAAGAGACCCCTCACAGCCTGCAGAGTTTCCTCCTGCGGAATGCAGGTATATAGAGATTCAACGTCGAAACTAACAAGAATGTCAGTCTCGACATTGAACTCCACATCAGGCAGAAGACGCAGGACGTCTTTAGTATCCTGGAGGTAGGTGGGCATGGTCCGCACGAACGGTCTTAGGAAGAAATCAACAGAAGATGAGAGGGGTTCAAGAAGAGACCCGATCCCTGAGATGATAGGTTGGCCAGGAGGTGGCCTTGCTGGTTTATGTATTTTAGGCAGGACGTAAAAATATGGAGTTACTGGATGTAAAGTGGCCAAAAATTGGGCTTCCTGCAGTGTAATCCAGCCCTCCGTGCTTGCCTCTTCCACGAGATTCTTGATCTCAGTAGTCAGTCTGCTGGTGGGATCAATGCTGAGCTGGGTGTAGGCATAGGTATCACCCAGTTGTCGCAGACATTCCGCACGATACGTGGTGGTGTCAAGAATGACTATCGCACCACCCTTGTCAGCGGGTTTGATCGTAATATCCTTATCCTTTGAAAGAGTGTCTATCGCCATTTTTTCGGCTCTTGACAAATTTTGAAATGAGTTTTTTTCTAACAGATTCAGAGAACTGATCTCATGAATAACCGCTTTCTCAAAGGTGCCTACTTTAGGTGGTACCTGTTGGAGAAGGGGCATAAAAGTAGATTTATTTTTGAGACCAGTGTTGGTTATAGTTTCAGTCTGATCTTGATCTTTCTCGGAAAAGAAGAAGTGGAGCCGAACCTTACGAAATAATTTTTCAACCTCTCCACGTAGCTGGAAAGCGTCCCCACTATAAGTGGGTACAAATCCTAGCCCTTTATTAAGGACTTGATGTTTAATGGAGGTAAGTGTGCGTGTGCTCAGGTTGACTACCAGATCTTCATTGCTGCCTGGAATGATTCTTACTGGCCTCGTTTGTTGCTGCGAGTATTTGGGGGATCCTGTTCGTCTTGCCACTGTACCTGGACTGGGGGTTGGCCTCTCCGTCTGCCCCTGCTCCGGCCAATGCCCTGTCCTAAAAAAACCTGGCCGTCATAGAATTGGGGCTGCGGATGATACTGGGGCATAGGATGTGGAAATTGTGGGTATCCCCAAGGCGGTTGTGTCCACCAAGGACCTGGTTGGTAAAAATTCCCTTGTCCAGCTCGCCTACGATTTGGTCGATTATATTGGCCTCTCCCTCTCCATTGTGGCCTTCAACTGGTGCCAGTGTCCGAGTCACTCGAATCTGGGTCTGAAGAGGATGTAGAGTAACTCGACCCGTAGTTCTTCCCTTTCTTACTAAATTCTGGAGAAGTATAGTTGTCGCTTGTGTAAGGATAGATCCTTTCATGTGAGAACTTTGCCAAATCTTTCTTGAACTTCTCAATTTTTGCAAAGAAGATAGGGTCTCTGTACTCTTTGTTAGTTTTATTTGCCTCATCCAGTTGTTTCTGAAACTGTTTAGTAGTTAATGTTGTTTTAATCTGACCTTTTAACAGTTGTATTTCGATGAGGATTGCATCTGCCACCCTTTTCGCAGTAGTAATTATAAGAATAAGCCAGTCGCGGGTACATCGCCACGCGATCAGTGACCAATCTTTTAGGAAAACTTTATCTTTCAAGAAACGTCTTGGGGTATTGGTTACCACTAGGCCGGTGGGGGCACATTTGCCATGTAAGTATTCGGCCATGATTTGTCCATGGATAATAGTTCGGGTATGGCTCTTCTTAAGATTGAGAATGGTGTTCCAATCCCCTGGAGTACTTGGTCCTGCAGTGGGTATTGAATCCAACATACTCGGATTGTCATTTAAAATAGTAGCTAGAGTTTCATCGTCAAAAGCTAGGACTGTGAAGTCCGCCAGCTCAGTGTCCACCTATTAATCCCAGAGAAGAAGAAGCTGGAGGCAAAGCTAATTTTACTAGCCTATACAAAAGACCCCGCAGCCGTGGCTGCACAGGGAAATCAAAAAACACAACGTGAGAGGGGTCTATGGGGAGTTTTTAGAGACCAACTTGCATCCTATCCCCCCAATCTAGCTATCAACAGACACAACAGGGATGCTAAGGGTCTAAAGAGAAAACTACAATGAATATTACACTCATAAGTAGTAAGTAAAAGACGTTTGTATAAGGAGAGAGAAAAGAGGATGTGAAATAATACCCATCAGCCCACCCATTGGCGGAATCTCATCATCTTGGTTTTGTTGAGAACTGGTATCTGCTAAGTACCTCCTTGATTGCATGTAGAGGAATACTAGCGACAGATCCACCAGTGATGGAGAGCCAACAAGTGTAGGTGGGTGGAAAATCGAGTATTTGTAGAAATAAAGAAGTCCAATAGACAGCTCTTGTACTTGTAGTTTATTCCTTAAGTTACAGCTTAGTAAGTTCCAATGTAAGTCCAATGCAAGTCTTAAAGTAGGTTCCTAATATAAGCCCCACCAGGAGGCCGCTGTAGAAATCAATAAAGTCTGGTAGACCGCTCTTGTAGTTGTAGTTTATTCTTTAAGTTACAGCTTAGTAAATTCCAATGTAAGTCTTAATATAAGCCCCACCAGGAGCAGCCTCCTTGCTGCTCAGCCCATCTTCTCCAACAGCTCCACCTTCAAGTACAAACATCCATAACATTCCAAATGACATCATATAGCTAGAGCACCAGGCAGAGAACCAGGGCCAGGTAGATGCATTACATAAGAAGCAGATTACTACAGTATTGTTGCAGTGCTCAAAAGAAATAGCAGGAGAAAAATTTGCCCCATCCAAAACTACAATATAATTTTCCAATATACATAGCCAATCTTCCCAAATAATCTTAGGAGGACCAGGAGTAGGTAGAAATAAAGGAGGCATAATAACATTTGAATTGGACTCAGCCATTGTAAAATGAAAAAAAAGAAATAAAACAAAAGAAAAGACAGGTGTGCAAATCACCATGAGAGTGTTGCACAGAAGGTAATATTCACACCACACTGCAAAGCGTCACTGTGTTAAGAAAAATTTCACTGTGTTGAAGAAATCAAAAGTGGAAAGGATATTCACAGCATACTGCGAAGCGTCACTGTGTTAAGGAAAACGTCACTGTGTTGAAGAGATCAAATCTCAAAAAGGTAAACAAGTTCAAACTAAAAGGTGTGCAGATCACCATGTAAGTACTGCACAGGAGAGCAAAAATGACAAAAACAGGAGAAATACCTTGTAGTTTTAAGGAAGAAAACAGTTGAGATCGAACTGTTTCAATCGCAGGTCCATCAGGAAACAGCTCCTAAACCCGAGTGAAATAGACAAGCCAAATCCAAGATGGCCGCACGTAGCGTGTCGTGTGATGACACACGCACGAATACGCAAACAAAGCACGCAAACAATGCGCTATGCGTTTCATGCTAGAAGAAAGCGTTCCACTACGTAGTGATTGATGACGTAGCACAGTAAGTGTTGGCTTGAGCTCGAGCGAATAAGCTCACTCAGCAAATCCTACAGCAAGGATTCCTAGGAATAAACTTGAAATGGGAAAAGTACCTTCAGAGAAAAGAACGGACATCAGAGCCAAACCAGGCTGGAGTTGAAACTCTAAACCTCAAACAAAATCATCAACGGAGGCTGGAAACCAGGCGTGCAGCGCAGGGACACCAAGACTCTCTCCAGAATGCGTCAAGGAAAACCAAGCGACGCCAAAAATGTTAAGATGAGACGAGGTAGACAGGAGATGGTTTTATAAAATTTATTGCAAAGAGATGAATCTGGCATCCAAGACCCTCGACGATCCGACAGAAACTGCCAAAGGTCGAGTCTTGTCAACCTCAAATTCTAGATCACAGAACACATGGCATTCTACATTCTACAATGAGGTAAGGTAGAAGGGCAAGAGGACATTGAGGTGAGTATAGATAACAACTACATAACAGATACCTCTTGAATGCAGGGAAAACTCAGATTGTCTGCAATTCCAATACACCGTTTATGGATCCTCGCAGGTTAGACGCAGCAGTTTATGTTATGTCAGGGTTAGGATCAGCAATAGGGTTAGCGGCGTGTGGTCAATACATCGACATCCCATGGTTAACAAGATCAGTACAGATTTTAAATGCCTGGATAGGCTACATCTCACGATAATTCTCAAAATGATGATCTTCCTTAAGATTTTGTACCTGCTTCGCTCCATCCCTTTGGAGATTGAAGGGCATTTGTTAAATAAATTAGACCCCCTCTTTATTAACTTTATTTGGCAGTATAAGAAAACCCAGTGATCTTTAAAGTTATTACTTCTACCGCAAGATCATGGAAGATGGGTGGTCCCCAATATGCTTTGTTACTAAACAGTCGGCCATACTTGTCCTACTTGACCTGTCCGCAGCCTTCGACACCATCTTGCATCACATTCTTTTAGAACGTCTTGCTGAGGCTGGTGTCGAGGGCTCTGCGCTATTATGGATAAAAAGTTACTTACCAACAGACGGTCAAAGGTCCAAGTTGGCTCCCACTCCTCTTGCTATCATGCTAATGACAAGGGTGTCCCACAGGGGTCAATTTTGAGCCCCACCCTTTTTAACGTTTATGTCTCCCCCTTGGCAAAGGTTATTCGAGCACACGGCTTTGGAACCGTGTCCTACGCAGATGACACCCAAATACTGATTACAATGATCCAGATGAGACCAAACTGAGATTTAAAAAGTGCATGGTTGACGTTCAAAACTGGATGACAAAGAACTTCCTGATGCTGAGCGCCAGCAAAACGGAGATTGTGCTATTTGGAAAGGCCGATAATATCTGGTCCGATGACTGGTGGCCAAATTCCCTAGGCCCCTGCCCTGCTCCCAAATCTTCAGTCAGAAATCATGGGGTGATCATTGATAGTAAGCTATCAATGACTGAACACGTCAGCAAAGTAGTTCTGACCAGCTTTGGCCTTATGCGCAGCTTGAGGAAGATTTTCAAATTATAAGTCGGATAGACTATGGGAACTCGCTACTGTCCTCAGTCAATTCAACCCTCTTGGCCCGCTTACAGGTTCTCCAAATTACTGCGGCTAGACTGGTGTTAAATCTCCCCCCGCTCACTCCATCTCTGCCCTGCCTTAAAACCCTATACTGGCTCCCAATAAAAAAGCTCATAAAATTTAAGCTATGCTGTCTAGTCCACAAAACCATCAATGGACATGGACCAATGTATATTGAACAAAAGCTTAAACCCCATAAACCGTTAAGAACCCTCAGATCTACTGGCAAGTCACTGCTGACAATCCCCAGGGTCCGTGATATCAAAGAAGAGGGTTTTAAGTGTACGGGTTCTATAGGCGCTCTAGCAGAGTAAACGTAATTCGTACTTTTCAATAGTAATGGTGCAGGCAGGGAGGGGAGACCCTTAAAAAACCCCTCAATTAGAGCGCAACAAATACACTCTTACAACATAAATACAAAATCCTGCGCACTCAAAAAAAATCACAACATCAATGTGTCAATAAATTTGAATTAGCGCAAAAAGAAAATCTTGTCCAGCGTTGTTTTTCATGGGAGGTTCGTGTGTCTCTCCTTTTATTAGGTCATCAGATAGGACAATTTATATACAGCCAGCCGACACGTGTTTTGTTGTAGGACTGTGAATAAACAGAAACTACAACTCTTCAGGGCTGGAAAATACAAAAGGAATGACCTAAGTCCCACTCCTGTGATTACAAATCAGAGAGTACTACGTTATAGACTCTATACCAAAAGTGACATTTTAGTCGAAGTACACCTCCTTATGTGGAACCCCTCAGAAGTTGATAGTACAAAAATATTCAAGTTCTCAAAATTAACTCATAATGTATTGTCTCAGTATAAGGTTATTGTAAATGAGTATAGTGGACAAGAACTAATACAAGGCTCCCCCTTCTGGGGAGAGAGCACCTCTGAGCACAACAACGGGGGACCAACAGGTCTTATTCCATAACACGAAGAATGATCAAAAGTTCATGCGACAGCGACAATATTATTCATCCATCTTTCAAGATTTATTAGGTTGGTATTCAGTGCATACTTTCATTTAAATCATTGAATTAACTGAGTTCATAGAATGTCTTGCTCATTGACATGTTGTAACAAATAAATCACACATCCCGATGCATTTCGGGCTCCGCCCTTCGTCAGGGGATTACTCTACAAGAAAATCAGAAAAAATCACTCACTAACTGGTCCTGTTACAAACAGCTAATAACATGCTAAATCTGTAAGCATTTTTAAATTAACATGATAAAAAGGACAAAAATCAACATAAGATCATAAGGAATGAGCAGAAGAGAGAAGTGCGGGTAGAGTCAATGAAATCAGCTGTATCCCGAGTTAGCCCGGAATCACCCAGTGTATGCAGCCATCGTGAGACAGAAACAAAGTTCCGTGATATACAAGCGGTAGCAGAAAAATGAAAAATGAGTAGGAGCGTTTACACATTAAAATGACGGTGACGTGACAGAAGTGGTCAAGTAAGTGAGGGCAAAGACGAGGTAAAACATGCACAGGTAACGGATTCAAAAAGCGTCCCCAGGTAGGGTACTTACATCAGCGTGACTACGCTCAAACTCCGCTGAGTTCCGAGCGGGAAAAGATCAACCAAGTGAACCGCTGGTCGACAGGGTTAAAAGTGTCCAGCGAGAGTAGACATGGAAAGAGGAATAAAAGGTAAATGCTCATAGAAAGAGTGGAGAGTGAGTAAGCCGAGTATTGGTTCGCCATATTGGAGTGGGTCAAAAGGAGGCAAAGTTCATGCAGAAGGAAACAGAGAGACAAATGTTTTCAAAACATGGTAATGAAAAAAGTAGTGAAGGCAAGATACAGGAAAGAATGAGAAAGGAAAATCATGATAATGGTTACAGGTTGCAAAGAAATTCCATGCGGTCATTGAGCCCATGGGGCACCATCGTGGACATGAAACGGATCCAAAAGTTCTCTCTTTTTAATAGGGTGTTCTTGTTGTTGGAAGTAACTTTGACTTGCTCCAATATTTGGTATTTTAACTGTGCCACAGTGTGTCTGTTCTCAAGGAAATGAGTAGCTACAGTGGATTTGAGGTTTTGGGTACGAATGTTACTCTTATGTTCTAAGATCCTGACACGGATCTTTCTTTCAGTGTTGCCGATGTAACATTTGCCGCAGGGACATTTCAATAAATAGATGACATTGCTACTGTTGCAGGTTGCATTCACCCGAAGTTTGATCGGATGTCCTTTCATCGGGTGATTAGTGGTGTTACCAAGAATACAATTGTTGCAGTTACTGCAGTTGAAACAAGGTTTTAAACCCGTGTATGTGATATGTGTGTCAAGTTTACTGGGTTGGCTTAAGATTTCTTTCAAATTCCTGCCTCTGGTGAAAGCAAACATGGGAGGTTGGTTAAACAGTCCCTTGAAGTCAGGTTCCATGGTCAACATGGGCCAGTGTTTGCGAATGATATGTTGAAAGCGATTAGATGTCTTGGAGTATTTGGAGACCACAACCATGCGGTCAGAATGTTTCTTGGATTTGGGTTGCAGTAAAGCAGTCCTAATACTCTTCTCACATCTCTCAACTGCCAGGTCAAGTATGGGGGTAGGGTATCCCCGTGCCTTTAATCGATCCAATGTGATCATGATCTCTGTCTTACTTTCTTCTTCATTGGAGACAATGCGTTTGACTCGGAGGAGTTGGGCATAAGGTAAGTTGTTCTTTAAGCCAACGCGGTGGAAGCTTTTGTAATGTAAGGTGGAGTTTCTATCCGTGGGTTTACGGAAGATTGCGGTAGACCAATCTTCCAATCCTCTGTGTATTTCAACGTCCAGATAATGGATACATTTGTCACTGTATTCCCAGGTGAATTGGATTCTCTGGTTGATGTTATTCCAAGTACCAAGGAAGGTGATGAGGGTATCTATGGTTCCATCCCATAGTAGAAAAATATTGTCTATGTAACGAAGGTATAGTTTTCCATGTTCCCGCCAGCTGTTTTGGCATAAAATGTGTGACTCCTCAAATTGTTTCATGTAAATGTTGGCGTAGCAAGGAGCTGCCGAATTTCCCATGGCCGTGCCATTCAATTGCAATATCCATTGGTCCAGCATCGTGAAATAGCTGTGATAGAGGTTGAAAATAGTGAGTTGCATCAAAAACACTTTTAAATCCGGATCCAAATCGGATGAAGCTAGTGCTTGTTCGATGGCTTCAATTCCTCCATCATGAGGGATGGAGGTGTAGAGTGAACACACGTCCACTGTGCACATGATTAGTTGAACGTTTCTCATTTCGTTCATGATAGGTTCCAGCTTCAAAAGGAAGTTGGTAGTGTCTCGTACGTGCGACTCAGTTTCAAGGACAAATGGTTGGAGATATTTGTCTAGAAATTTACCCACGTTCTCATGAATGCTACCTCTGGTGGACACAATGGGTCGAAAGGGAGGTTTGGTAGGATGTTTATGCATTTTAGGTAGCAAATAAAAAAAAAAAGCACAGGATGTTTCGGATTGATGGGTATCAGATATCTTCTGGTTTTATCATTGATGGTACCATTTTCAAATGCCATATTGATGATTTGGATCAAGTTTTTGGAGAACTCCTGAGTGGGGTCCCCCGGAAGGACGTCATATGTGTTAGAATCACTGATGTGCGCCTCAATTTGTTGTTCATAAAAAGTAGTGTCCATGATCACCAGGGTGCCGCCTTTATCAGCATTTTGACAAGTGATGGTGGGATTGTCAACTAGCTTTTGTAAAATGTTTCTCTCCTTCTTAGTCAGATTCCCATATTTCATGGGTTGTTTAAAAGGTAAGTTCAGTATTTCCTGTTTGATTAGGTTCTCGAAAGCGTCGATGATTTTGTGGCTTTGGGGTGCCAGAAAAGAACTGTGAGGACGCAGTCCCCGGAGCATATCTTCTTCTTGTGTGAGGGTCGGACAGATGTTTTGAAAATAATGTCTGAGTCGAATGTTCCGTACCAGTTTGAAGGCACTGACTTCTAGTTCCAAGGTGTTGGTTCTGGTGGTGGGGACAAATGATTGACCCTTCTGCAAGGTGTTGATTTCTTCAGTAGATAAAACAGTTGAAGATATGTTAATAACGAGGTTGTCATCCAGGTTCATCGTCTTCCTTTGGTCTTTTTGCTCTTGGTTGTTGGTGGAGTTTTTTCTGTTTCCTCGGCGGGTTTTTTCCCCCCGGGATCTTTTTGTTGATCTGGGCCTGATTCTAAAAAATGAACCGTGGAGTTGGTCGAGGTGCTTGGTCTCTGTGATTCAGCATTAGGTGTAGCGCGGGTCGGTCTTTGCCTGTTATCTTCTTCGGAAGATGATGTTTCGTTGGCGGAAAAAGGATTATAAGGTTTGTTTGGGCGTCGGCGGGCGTACACCTCTGCCCAAGTGTACACCTCGCCGAGCTTATAATCAATGGTATCTCTCTTGAATTTCCGAAATTTTCTTTCTTGTGTTTCACGTGTGTGCTTATCCAGTTGGGTGTTCACGTCCTCCAACATTTTATTGAGTTCTTCAATGGACATGACTTCGTCCAGCCCTTTTTTTACGCCAGTGATCTCATGGGACAGTTCTTCCAAAGTTTTAGATAATTCTTCCACGATCAGGAGGATCAGGTCGAGGGAGCACTTGTTGAGGATGGAATACCATCGTTCAACAAATTTAGCGTTGTTTTTGCAGAGTAGAGGTTTCAAAGGGACCCGTAGGCCCCGTGGGATCCGTTGGGCACTATGGTACCGTATCAGGGTGCTAGCGTGCAGTTTCTGATTCGATTCTTTCTTGAGCAAGTAGAGTAATTGTCTGATGTTACTCTCCACGCTGCGAGTGTTACCAGTGGAGGTGATTTCATCTTGTATCAAACCATATATTTTATCTGCGTCCTCAGTGGTGTAGGCAAATGTACTCGCCTTTTGATCAGTCATGCCAGAGACCGAATCGAAATTCATTATTACGGCGTGCTGAGATCCAAGGACAGACGAAAAAGTGATAACTGAAGTGGGAGGGAACTCGCACAGCTGATTGTCCAAAGGTAAAGGGTTGTAAAGGAGTGTGGTGTGCTGCCAAGAGGAAATCACTGTCTGGCCTGGCAGTGAAACATCCAAAGGAACTAATACAAAGCTCCCCCTTCTTGGGAGAGAGCACCTCTGAGCACAACAAGGGGGGACCAACAGGTCTTATTCCATAACACGAAGATTGATCAAAAGTTCATGCGACAGCGACAAAATTATTCATCCATCTTTCAAGATTTATTAGGTTGGTATTCAGTGCATACTTTCATTTAAATCATTTAATTAACTGAGTTCATAGAATGTCTTGGTCATTGACATGTTGTAACAAATAAATCACTCATCCCGATGCATTTCGGGCTCCGCCCTTCGTCAGGGGGTACTCTACAAGAAAATCAGAAAAAATCACTCACTAACTGTTCCTGTTACAAACGGCTAATAACATGCTAAATCTGTAAGCATTTTTAAATTAACATTATAAAAAGGACAAAAATCAACATAAGATCATAAGGAATGAGCAGAAGAGAGAAGTGCGGGTAGAGTCAATGAAATCAGCTGTATCCCGAGTTAGCCCGGAATCACCCAGTGTATGCAGCCATCGTGAGAGAGAAACAAAGTTCCGTGATATACAAGCGGTAGCAGAAAAATGAAAAATGATTAGGAGCGTTTACACATTAAAATGACGGTGACGTGACGGAAGTGGTCAAGTAAGTGAGGGCAAAGACGAGGTAAAACATGCACAGGTAACGGATTCAAAAAGCGCCCCCAGGTAGGGTACTTACATCAGCGTGACTACGCTCAAACTCCGCGGAGTTCCGAGCGGGAAAAGATCAACCAAGTGAACCGCTGGTCGACAGGGTTAAAAGTGTCCAGCGAGAGTAGACATGGAAAGAGGAATAAAAGGTAAATGCTCATAGAAAGAGTGGAGGGTGAGTAAGCCGAGTAATGGTTCGCCATATTGGAGTGGGTCAAAAGGAGGCAAAGTTCATGCAGAAGGAAACAGAGAGACAAACGTTTTCAAAACATGGTAATGAAAAAAGTAGTGAAGGCAAGATACATGAAAGAATGAGAAAGGAAAATCATGATAATAGTTACAGGTTGCAAAGAAATTCCATTTGGTCATTGAGCCCATGGGGCACCATCGTGGACATGAAACGGATCCAAAAGTTCTCTCTTTTTAATAGGGTGTTCTTGTTGTTGGAAGTAACTTTGACTTGCTCCAATATTTGGTATTTTAACTGTGCCACAGTGTGTCTGTTCTCAAGGAAATGAGTAGCTACAGTGGATTTGAGGTTTTGGGTACAAATGTTACTCTTATGTTCTAAGATCCTGACACGGATCTTTCTTTCAGTGTGGCCGATGTAACATTTGCAGCAGGGACATTTCAATAAATAGATGACATTGCTACTGTTGCAGGTTGCATTCACCCGAAGTTTGATCGGATGTCCTTTCATCGGGTGATTAGTGGTGTTACCAAGAATACAATTGTTGCAGTTACTGCAGTTGAAACAAGGTTTTAAACCTGTGTAGGTGATATGTGTGTCAAGTTTACTGGGTTGGCTTAAGATTTCTTTCAAATTCCTGCCTCTGGTGAAAGCAAACATGGGAGGTTGGTTAAACAGTCCCTTGAAGTCAGGTTCCATGGTCAACATGGGCCAGTGTTTGCGAATGATATGTTGAAAGCGATTAGATGTCTTGGAGTATTTGGAGACCACAACCATGCGGTCAGAATGTTTCTCGGGTTTGGGTTGCAGTAAAGCAGTCCTAATACTCTTCTCACATCTCTCAACTGCCAGGTCAAGTATGGGGGTAGGGTATCCCCGTGCCTTTAATCGATCCAATGTGATCATGATCTCTTTCTTACTTTCTTCTTCATTGGAGACAATGCGTTTGACTCGGAGGAGTTGGGCATAAGGTAAGTTGTTCTTTAAGCCAACGCGGTGGAAGCTTTTGTAATGTAAGGTGGAGTTTCTATCCGTGGGTTTACGGAAGATTGAGGTAGACCAATCTTCCAATCCTCTGTGTATTTCAACCTCCAGATAATGGACACATTTGTCACTGTATTCCCAGGTGAATTGGATTCTCTGGTTGATGTTATTCCAAGTACCAAGGAAGGTGATGAGGGTATCTATGGTTCCATCCCATAGTAGAAAAATATCGTCTATGTAACGAAGGTATAGTTTACCATGTTCCCGCCAGCTGTTTTGGCATAAAATGTGTGACTCCTCAAATTGTTTCATGTAAATGTTGGCGTAGCAAGGAGCTGCCGAATTTCCCATGGCCGTGCCATTCAATTGCAATATCCATTTGTCCAGCACTGTGAAATAGCTGTGATTCGTGTTATGGAATAAGACCTGTTGGTCCCCCCTTGTTGTGCTCAGAGGTGCTCTCTCCCCAGAAGGGGGAGCTTTGTATTAGTTCCTTTGGGTGTTTCACTGTCAGGCCAGACAGTGATTTCCTCTTGGTAGCACACTACACTCCTTTACAACCCTTTACCTTTGGACAATCAGCTGTGCGAGTTCCGTCCCACTTCAGTTATAGTGGACAAGAGTCATGCATCACCCGTGTCGTAATTCTAACGAGAATACAATTGTGGATGTCCAACAAAACAACATTAATTTCAAAAATTAAAACAATGCTAGCCACCACAGAAAGAAACACGTTGTACACAAATGAATCAAATTATATGGTACCTTGATTGCTGCTATGTCAATACCTAGGCTAGTCCCATTTTAAGTAAGGAAGGTAAGAAAAAAGAGAAAAGGGAAGCAAAATCAAGAGAAGGACATTAATCTCTTAAAATCTTCACAACTACACTTCCCTAATTTCCAGATATAGAAACATCCAAGGTAAAACTTACCCCATTTCCGGTGATAATTCCAACCCGGAAGGGTAACCTATGTTGTATAATCACGAAATAAGTCGCCACTGTAAAATATAGTAGTCAAGATTTCAGTAAATCTTAAACCTGAGGTGTGTAAGTCAACACACCTTCTAAAACACCATATAACATGCTAAATAAAATCAACCATCAATAAAAGCCAATTCCATTGCAGCCACCCAGTACTATCATATTGCTTTCGGAATTGCAATTGTGGCTTAACGATGTAAACCTCAGGAGTCATAATGTGGACAGGATATTCCACAAATCCTTATTTTCGACTCCAATCAAAGTATAAATGCCATCACCCGACATAAACATTATTCCCACGACAATGTAACATCAATGTCCCCTCAATGTAGGAAGCACAGGTCTAGCTTACCCGGTTTTCTCCAATCCTCAATCTGAACTGCCAATATCCAATCTTGTGGCACAAACGTTTAACTCTAGTTCGTATATATCAAATGGATAATAATTTCCGAATTACAAAACGTAACCACAGGTGCGTGTGTTACGAAATCCTACAAAGAAACCGAGTAATTGCCCACCGTTAGTATTTCTTATAAATGAATTGTAACAATAACCATTTCACACAAACAGAGTTATTTTCAAACACTCCCAGACCGGTATTCCTACCTGCGGCAGAATCGCCCTTGCGCTACTGGCGTCCAAAACCCGAAAGTGAATCGGGTTTCGCACGGGAAGTAGTGACTAAGTAAAAACAACGTGTAAAAGACTGAAACACTAACGGGTATGCTTCGATAATGTGTCCGGTGTATGCTAGACTTGTGTTAACAGAGTAATTAAAACACAGATTATGTATCATGGCTATATTACGGGTGAATATTCTAAATATCCAAAATATGTAATTTATCATGTGAAAATGCTGGGACAGCAAACTAATCAATTGTACATCGTGATCGCATAAGGTTACAAGAAAAGCCAATATCGGGTGTAAATTGCAATTGGAGGCACTAAATTCAAGAGTATGAATATGAAAGCAACAGGTAACTTTCCAATATCTCTCATCCTGCTCAAAACTAGACCATAATATGAAGTGATAGGGGTCCAAATACTATACAGGACCCGAACATAATGGACACCAAGTGAACATTTCAGGACAGAAAAACGATAGTAAACCTCAAAAGGCCTGGATAATCTGTAAGAATAGGGTTGCTGGAGGACAGAAAAGTTTCACATAAGTTTCAAACACGCATGGAATAAGTGCAATTACATATCTACAACAGTGAGTGGATATCATATATATAAAAAAACAAAATATATACTGTAACGGAATTCCCAAAACTGAGGTACACATGAGAGTTCACAACATCTACTGTCAGAGTTGCATCCAATTGGTGCAATGTCTATGTGCACCCCAGGGTCCACTAAGTTGACAAGCTCATCCAAGTATTTACAGACAAGAAATGTATCCACTAGACCCTGAATCTGAATGAAATAGTTTGTGGTCTCAAGAAAACAAGACGGGTTATAGTTCATGATCCTAATCGCCTAAAAAGAACGGCATCTCTGAATCACAGTTGAGTCCCCGCCCAACTGTATGTAACCTCATAATCCAGAGCGCCTAGGCGCGTTTCAACTGGAATTCCCTATTACCTCCTCTGATGTTTAAAGGGATATGATCTATACCAAAGAAAACAAACTCTTTCTTAGGGCCTTGAGCCTGGCATATGCTCGCATGAGTCGCTACAGGATATCTGGCATCCTGTTGTAATAGGGCTCTCGACATGTTGCCCAATTCTGTCTTTCAGACTCCTTATCGTACTGCCTACGTACTGAAGTCCACATTTACATTCAATAATGTAGACTACGAATTTGGTTAGACAGTTAATATTCGTTCAAATATCATAATTTTTGTGATCACATCCCTTAAAATTCTTTATCCTATGTTTCGCCCACCGGCACACTCCACAAAATCCACATTTGAAAAAACCTTTATGTGGGGAACTCAACCAAGATTCTGTTCTCTTAGTTCTGGGTACCGTGGGGCTCAATCTATTTCGCAAGGTCTTGCCTCTCCTAAAAGTGATTTGAGGTTGACTAGTAATGTGTGGGGTGAGTGTTTTTTCCGCTGTGAGGATCCCCCAATGTTTCTTAAGACTCCTACGGAGAACATTGCTAAGTTCATTGAAGTCAGTTACTACACGAATTGCCTCTCTTTTCTCATTCAATGTAGATTTGGCCTTAAGTGTGTCAGTCCTTTTGACTTTTTTAATTCTATTCTCGGCCTTTTGAAGAATAGTAGGTGAATAACATCTCTTTTCAAATCAACTTTGTATATCCTCAATACAATTTTCAAACTCTCCCTCCTCACTACAATTTCGTCTTGCTCTGACAAATTCCCAAAAGGTATAGCATTGATCTGGTGTGTTGGATGCGAACTGTTAGCATGTAATAATGAATTACATGCAGTCCCTTTCCTAAACAATCTGCTTCGCAGGACACCACCCTCTATGTACAGTTCCATATCTAAAAATGAGATATGCGTGTTACTGAATTCCATCATGAATTTCATCCCATATTCATTGTTGTTCATGTACTCTGTAAATTGTAGTAGTTCATCATGTGTACCTGCCCACAATAGGAGACAATCGTTGATGAATCTGCCCCAATAAATTATCTTGTCAATCCATATGCAGCCCTTGTTGCCCCAAATCCAATCTTTTTCCAAGCACCCCATAAAAAGGGAAGCAAATGAAGGTGAAAATTTAGACCCCATTGCTACCCCTTTTGTTTGTTTGTACCACTTTCCCTCAAAGAGGAAGAAGTTGTTGTGTAGGATTATTTGTATCATTATAATTAGCATCTCATTATGTTGCCATTCAGAGGCTGGACGTGTACTCAACATCTGTGTTACTGCTATTAAACCCACATCTGGGTCTATGTTTGTATAAAGAGAAACCACGTCAAAAGTGACCAAAATCATGCCAATCAGCCAGTCTACATCAGCTAAAATACTCAAGATGTGCTTGGAATCCTGTATATAACTGGGTAGTTTCTGTACCAAGGGGCCCAAAAAAACATCACATATTCTGACAATTTTTCAGTAGGGCCTCCGATGCCTGAAATAATCGGTCTACCAGGAGGGAAGTCTTGCTTTTTATGCACCTTGGGCAATGTATATAGGTATGGATAGGTTGGCCTAAATACCTTCAAGTAGGCCAATTCATCATCATCAAGCAAACCCTGGGAGTGCCACTCTACCAGGTGTTTATTGATCATAATTCCTAACTGTCCTGTGGGGTTATAAGACATAAGCTCATAACAGTTAGTGTCAGTGAGTTGGGATAAAATTTCATTAATGTAGTCCGTCTTATTCATTACCACCACATTTCCCCCTTTGTCCGCCTCTCTTATTAAAATCATTGGATCGTTGCTTAAATTATTCAAAGCCAGTCTCTCTCCTTGGGTCAAGTTATCATTAAAGAGACCACCATGATGTTTCCTGGTGGTTTTGAAATCCCAGTCATCAAGGTCTTGTAAGACCCTTTTGTAAAAAGTGTCTACTGAGTTACCTCCTGGGAGAGTCGGGGTCCATCTAGATTTATTTTTTAAACCACTAGATATGGAATAATCCATATCTACGTCAAATACCTCAAGGAGACGTGTCATAGTATAGGGTGACTCTTCAACTTCAGTGATGGATAATAACAGTCTTGTCGCTTGTATTTCTTGGATACTGGGTATATCAGACACATTACTCAAATTTGCTGGTAGAACAGATTTATTCATTTTCGGATTACATGCAAAAAACATTTTTAGTTTCAATACCCTGATGAATTTGTATAGATCAATCTTCATTTTACACATGTCACCAATCTCTTTGGGATTTAAACTTAGTCCCTTACTCAATAAAGAGACCATGTCATCATCTAAATGTTTATCCGATAAATTAATAACCTGTAGATCAGTATTAGTGAGTTCTATTTCTTCTCGTTGCCTGAGCGTAGTTTACCCCTGTATCCTTCTTTGTCTCCTTTGTCCCCCCCTTTGGCCTCTACGGGTTTTGGTTCTTGCACTACTCTCCCTCCTGTGTTCCTGTTCCCCTTGCGTATTGTACGGACTTCCAATAAAAAAGCCGAAATTGGAGTGGCGGGATTGCTCTCATTCTCACTGTCACTAGTTACTAGCATACTTGTCGAGGTGGAATTAGATGCTATGGAGATGTTATCTGCATCACATGCCGTGCCTGGTTTGATATTATTTTTCACCAAAGAATCATATTTACGTGCGTACGTGAAGACTCTCCCAGTATTGTAGTCTATCTCGTCACGCCTGAGTTGTCTTGCCTTTCTGTCCTTAATGTCTTTTTGGTGTCTAGCCAAAATGTCTTTTAGAATTACGTAATTCTTTTCTGTGGCTGGCTGTATATAAATTGTCCTATCTGATGACCTAATAAAAGGAGAGACACACGAAACTCCCATGAAAAACGACGCTGGACAAGAATTTCTTTTTGCGCTAATTCGAATTTATTGACACATTGATGTTGTGATTCTTTTTGAATGTGCAGGATTTTGTATTAAATCCCCAGGGTACGCACAGTCAGAAATTGCGATAGGGCCTTCAGTGAAACTGCCCCTGTAGCCTGGAATTCCCTTCCGCTCCAGATCAGGACTGAACCTAACCATCTAAGGTTCCGTAAACACTTGAAAACCTGGCTCTTTTTGGCTGCAAACCCATAGACCTACTCTGTCTATCTGCTCTGAGGTTTTTCTGCCAGCGCTTTGGGACCTTCGGGTGATTTATGCACTTTACAAATTTATTTTACATTTACATTTACTATTATGCTAGTTTTGTACTGCAAATGGCGTTGCTTTTCTATCGGAAAATGCTGGTGTTAATATCAGGGGCCAGGAGTATGGTACAGCTATTCCTTCTATGTATGAGTTGGCCATGGGCTGATCGGCCCGCAGTATGCTTCTTAGACAACTTGAGGCTAGGTATTACAAGAAAACCTGATTTAAGTGTGTGATCGCACTTTAGAAAGTGTGGTCTAAAGTGGTGAAATTTATGAAGATACTCATCTACAATAGATATTTACTGCTGTGGCGGTCCTCTCTGTTTCCTGCAATGTCTTATGACATGGTGGGTAAACAGTGGGAACAAAAAGGCATAACCAGAATTTGGGATTTATATCGGGCTAATCACACCCGTTCATTTTCTGACCGCCAGGAGGGGAATGGTGTAACGACAGGATCATATTTTAAATATATACAGATTATCAGTTATCTTTCCCAGGCCCGGATTAAACAGCTCTCTTTAACAAAAATCCCACTCCTGGAAGCGGTTATGTGCCCCCCGTTCTAGGATTAAACACATTTATAAAATCTTACTGGATAAAGTCCCTGATAATTTAGAGAAGCTTGAAGTTAACTGGCCTCGGAAGCTGGGCTATGGTGATGTACATCTATATAGGTCAATTGCATTGGGCTCTGAAACTTTTCTTGCTGCTAACCTAAAAGCACAACACTATCAAACTATTTTCAACCTTTACTTCATGCCGGCTAAACTTTTCAGTTGGGGCAAGAGGGAGGACAATAATTGCCCTAGATATGCTTAGGGGCCAGCCAACTCAATGCATATGTTCTTTTTGTGTGGCAAACTGACACTTTTAATAGGAGGGATTGAGGCGTTTCTGTATGAAGCATTCAGCAGGAGAGTTGCCATGACTCCATTACTGATGCTTTTGGGTAATGATAGCAGTGTGCAACTAGGTAATCCTCAGGTGAACTTTACATTTATTGTGGTTGCTGTTGCTCGGCTGCTTATCGCCATTCAGTGGAAAGATGTTGAGCCCCCTACCTACCAGGCTTGGTTAGGTCAGTTACTTGCTATCTATGATCTTGAATGAGCACTAAATAACGTTAAGGGTAGCCATACCAGTAAGAAAGGCCGTAAGATCTGGGCCCCAATGAGCAAATAGCTTTGAAGGTGCAGTGGTGGCAGGGATTGGTTAGATTCTGTCTTTTAGAGAGGGCTTACTGATCCAGAAGGTCTGGGAGGAGCTCTGGTTATAAGATCTTGTGTGTAGTTATATTTACTATCTGTTGTACGGTACCTTAACTATCTATCTTGTTGTGTTGCCTTCTCCTTGTGTAAATGAAAAGTCTAAGAAATGTATATTTTATGTATGAGGAAACTCCTGCATATATTAATTTGGGATGTCCCAATGTTTGGTTTATAACAAATAAAAAATAACAAAAAGAATGCTGGGAAGTGAAAGGAAGGGTACCATTTATCATCTGCTCTTCTCAGTCTGTAAGCATTTGCAAAGTTGAAGCTTGACACATTTTACTGTTGTCTATTGTCGACATGGGGAACAGACAGAAGTCCCATGAACAACTGAATGCTCCCCCTATATGTCCCTTTAACAACGTGCCACTTTTGTTAGGTATTGTGGTCCCATTTCTTCTAGGCGACAACGTTCGCAAAAGGGGCATTTTGTAAAGGCACTCATGCTCTGATGTCCCTGACGTGTCCCAATCTTTACAATGGCAGTTGTTTACAGTGCTGCCATAATTTGTGCAAATGTTTGTGAATGGAGTCTGCATTGTGCCGCATTGATACATCCAGCACATATAAGGATTTGGCCAGGTGGCATTGCATACATGACCCAACAAAAACAGGTTTGGACTCTCATTTGTATCCCTGCGCCGACATGTCTCAAAACGCTATTTACGAACCCTCAGGTTAATACAAATCTGAAATGCTCTATTCACTTCAGTACAAATATTTCTGAGAGGTAGACAGACATACAGCAGCTCCTCATAGGCATGCTTCAGGCAGCATCACTCCCTCTTCAACAGCTCTTGGCTTCAAATAGCACTGTTTTCTACGTTCCAAGACCTAGATTTACCTACATGGTACTCTTAGTTTCTAGGACAATTTTTAAGGTGAACATTTTTTGAACAATGTAGGCCCATCACCTTCCCACTTTATAAGTTATTTGATATTGATAATGGCTGATTTCAACTTGACTAGTGTATTCTCCATTGTTGTACACTATTTAATATATTCTTAATTATTGCGACATTATCTTAAATGTCCATCTGAAGATACTACCTGAAACAATGTATGCAGCTGCATTTCCAATAGGTTTTGAAGTATTTCTGCCTATAGGGTATTTGTTTTGTATCTGTAGAGATTTTCCAACATTTGTGTGTGATCTAAGTAACCAAATCTTAGATGAATCAATTTCTGTGATAGCACCAAGTCAAAGGTCATTCAATTTCACTTATTTTTATTTCATGGGGGTCCAAAGGGTAGGAGATGCCCCTTCCTGTGATGTCACCAGGTCAAAGTTTATTTGATGTCCCTTCTTGTAACATCTGTTGGGGGTCACATGGCATGTGATTTCACTTCCGCTACCCCAGGCATTTTGATTAATCAACGTCCAGGGCTTTAAGTTGGGGGTTGGGGGGGGGGGGGGGGGGGGGGGGGGGGGGTCTGAGCCCCCCCAGTTTTTTGGGGGGCCTCGAAAGGGGGCTCTATTTTCAGGCCTCAAAGGTCAAAGATAGGGTGAGCAGATGCCCCGTTTTTGTTTTTTTGGTGTTACTAATGTGGGTAACATGTCTTGATAGTGAAAATCTGCCAATTTCGTTTTTCACTATTGAGAGGCTATCTTGCCCATAGGATAACATGGGGAGTGCTATGTGACATGTTTACCTGCATATCTACCCATAACTGCAAGATAGGCGGAGCTACGTTGCGTCAGGAGAGGTGCGAAGCGTCCCCTAGCAACCGGGGTTCCCTCGCGCTCGTCATCGAGGAAGGGAGCTGCCTGAACCTGAGGCCAAGGCGCGTCCCACCGGCGAAAGAGGTTTTACCGGAGATCAGCGCGTGCCGCAGAGCCCCCTTCACATCCTAAGGTAACCGGAGTTTGCACAGGGGGGGAGATTATGATCACACGTGCTACTGGCAGGACTGCCTTCTCTTTACAGGTCACCCTGTTGCTACTTACGTGTCAATGGTGTAACAAAACTTGAGGAGCCCCACCCGCAAAGGACCTGAAGGGTGCCCCCATGACCACACTCAGGAGCTTGGGGATCCCCGCATCGTGGGGGCTGCGGGGGCCTTTATTACATCACTGGCGGGAGATCCATATTCAAGACTTTTTCTGGACTTTAGCCCAATAGCTGCCCTTGCTTTCCAGTTTATAATTCAGTTCACATCTGGTTCGCAGCCCTCACAGTTGTTCATTGTCGCTCTCTCTATTTCTTGGGCCACCGTTAGCACCTCTCATGCCATGCCCCTTTGTAGTGCTGCTTCTTGCCTACTTTGTTTGGTGGGTCTTACAAGTGTGCTTGCAGCAGTGCGCCGAGTCCTTCGGTCAGATTCCTGGCATGCCCCCGGATCACTGTTGTACCACTCACTGCTGAAACCAGTACGGCTTGTTTCATAAGGAATCTATTCCTTGTTTTATGCCCAGTATTATCTGTACAGCACATGCCCTCAGTCCTCCAGCCAGTCAGCTTTCCTCCCTTAGTAACACCACGACAGGGGATGCTGTCTCTTGAAACAGAGCTGTGCAAAGGAGGTGGGCTCTAGTTCACCATTGCTCTTCTGCTCCCATTCCTTGGTTCTCTAAAGACAGAGGGATTTTCTTTCTCCCCTGATTTCTGGGCCTGTTGGCACTTTCAATCCTGTGCACCTGTTGGCACTTTCCATCCTGTGCATTAGTGCAGAGATTGACTAACAGAGGAGGGATATTACAATTGTTAATGCCCACAGACTTTTGGTTAGTCAAGTACGTATATTTAGAGCAATGGAGGACTCACCAGGGAAGTTTGCTTCAGAGAGCAGTTGACGAGGGCAAATTCAAGAATGTTCCTCTTTTCCATGGAAGAAGTAACTCTGTTGCCCTTAATCCAAATCAGTTTTACCAAAGTCTGACTGTAAATATCAATAAACGATGTGCCCCGGGTTCTGAGAAAGAACGTATAGCCAGCTTCAGTGTGCCTTGATGCAGGCAACTTGCCTTCTGGTGAGGAATGCATTCTTTATGGTGAAACAGAGATCCAGAAACTGTGTTCAGAGTTTCTGCTGGCAGCAAGAGACACTATCCAAGCTTTTAGACTGAAGCATTAAAAAAGTTAGCAGCTTGCATGGAAACACTGCCAGCAAGTAATGCGGATTGTGAGAGAGGTTTCAGTGCAATGAACTTAATTGCTAGTCCAACAAGGGCCTCTCTTCTTGTAGAGACCATTTCTTCATGCTTATGGGTAAAACTCAATGGTCCTCCATTTGAAATATTTGACGCAAAGTTGTATGTAAAGAGTTGGCTAGCAAAAGGTAGAAGGTCTGCTGAAGAAAATTGTTGTGAGAAACCCCAGCAAACTAGACACTGTGAATATCTTCAAGGGTTTTGGGAAATCCTGCAATAGATTTCTAAGTAATGTAAATAATTTTGACATGCTTTTTAAAAAATGTTTGGTATTTTATGGCTTATACTCAATAAATATACTTTTTTGCTTATTTTATTATCCTTTGCTGGATGCGACTTCATGATTTTCTTAAGCTCACAATGCTATCATCTTGATTTAGACCATGCCCCTACTCTGATAGGCCACACCCCTTTAAGAAATGTGTCATGCCCCTTTTAGAGCACCCCCAGTTTTTTTTCCCACTTAAAGCCCTGTCAACGTCCATGTTTAGCTGATTGATAGCAACATGAGATTGAGATAAAGGGGCCCCATTTCTGACATTAATAGACTGTCCACATCAGCAAGGCTCCTCCAATTGCCCAGCACTGCATATTGCAGCTGGTGGGGAGGCACAAGACTCTGGATTTGTTGTGGCAGGACTTCTTTCTTCAGTGCACTGATTCTGATTGCAATCCTCCAAGTGACATGGTGTCATATGGTGTGCACTCCTAATATCCCTTTCCTTGCCTTCTGGGTGTGGATAACACGTTATTTCTCAGCTTAAAAATATACATGCCCCGATGAAGGATGAAGCACCTTCATAGATGAAGAGAAGGACCAGGCGAAAGGAATGTACAGAGGAAGAGTAGAGCAAGGGGTAATAAAGATTCCACCTCATACTTAAGAACTGTGAGGAAGAAAAGTAAGAGCATTTGAGGCATTACTGACAGAGTCCTTATGCCAAACTGCAGCAAGAGGAGACCAGTAGTTACTGCCAGATGTTGAAATAACGTCGACCCCCTCCCCTCACACTCAAGACATTGTCTGTTTATGTTGTTAGTAACTTGTTAAGCGTATCTTAAACATTACCGAAGGTAACAACTATGTGCAAGTCAGCCTTGATAATTATTATTTAATTTTTTTGCGGGTTATATATATTATAGCTCAAATTCGACAGGAAGGTATTGAAGCGCTTTACATGAGCCCCAGATACATTCCATATGCATTTTTATTTGGGAGGGGGGCGCAGGGGGAGATTAAGTGATTTACCCAGAATCTTAGGATGTTAAGCTGACTCCGTGACTTGAACCTGGATATCCAGTTCGAAAGTAGGCAGCTCTGGCTGTTAGGCCACATGGCTCAACAGGAGCAGCCTTCTTCGACCTGCTAGGTCACATCCTATCTGACTGTGAACATAAATAATCACAGTTAAAATATCAATCAGCCTGTTTGGAAACGTCATTTCCTCAGCAGAATGGAATGCTGAACACAACCCCAAAATATATGCTATAAAGTGCATAGCCTGAAGCTGAAACTATCTAAGGTCGTCATGCTGCAGCTAACAGGCTCCAACTCGCACAGTATGTTTCCCAAACAAATAAACACTTTTTTCATGTTTGCTTTTCTGTAATCTTTCGCTTCAATCAATTTTTACTACTGGCAATTATTATGGGACTTGTTATATATCTTAACAAGTGTGTCTGTCCCAAAGGAACGCCTTTTCATTTCATTTATTGTATATATGAGCTGCTTATTTTGGTACATAGATTTACAACATGGTGTCGTGCAATACCATTAACTTCAGTTGTTGCCATAGCAATCTATATTCAGAAGCAACGCCAACATTTAGGTCTCGGAAGCTAGTGCGAATATTTATGCACAGTTCCGTAATATGGTTTTTATAGCAGCTAATCGATTGGTTGAGCCGACTGACAATTCCCTGCTAGGTATTTTTCGTCTCAGACCAATGTCCTACTAATTATCAGTGAAAAGATTTTATAAGAACAGTTCTGGAAGGTTTTTTAAAGAAAGAAATGCTGCTTTAAATTGACTTTAAAGAGGGCTTCTTACATTTTTCTACTGTCCTTAACTCATACAAATGTAAAGTATGAGCGCCATCTTGTGGCAATATAGAAAACAGAGAGAAAATAAGCTCAGTATAGTACACGAAGGGGGAAAAAAGCAATTAGACAGGGACTTTAAAAGGGGCATGTAGGCGACAAACATTAGGTTTTGCAGAAAGGAGAATCTTAACGTACCAAAATAGAACAGAGGAGATTTTTTTATATTAACTCGATGTGCACGTTACACCATTCGTATTGTGCATCGTTTAGCACTTGCTAATCGTTTTTATTTTCCTAACAAATCACTCGTGCAATAACCACGCCATGCATCAGTTTGCGTAAAAGGCCATTTATTAGGACAGGCATGACATTTACAATAAACATAACATCATTAACTTAACAATCCCCCCCAACATCCTGCCTTTCAACCGTCATCCACTCACGTGCTCCACCAGCCACTCCCAAATCACACCGTGACCTCTTTGCATCTCATTCACTTCCCCTTTTCACTTTCCAACACCTCGGTCATTTCCATCCATCGCACTCCCGTCTACCACTCTCTCCCATCCTGCACCTGTAACCCCCTCCCTGGAAGGGTGATTCTGCCCGTCATGGACTCCCCACCCCTCCCAGTTCCCGGAAACACCCCCTATCGTGCCATCCTGTCCTAAACTGGCATGTTGCCCAACATGGCAACTTCAACAACAACACCCAGCTTCCCCTTCCAGCCATGTAGGGTGGGTTGGTGGCAAAACTGACTTCTCCCTGAGGCACCGGGGACAGGAAAAGGAAGTTGTTCCCCTCCTGTCCCCCTAAATAGCCTCCTACCTAACCCCTCCCACCCCTGACCTAACCCTAACTACTTCCTGCCTGTCCTTATCTCCTGCGAACTCCCCGGGGAAAAGACTGGTCTGCCGACATGCTTTCCCCCGGGGGCCGCATCGCGCAATAACCACTCCACACATCAGTTTGCTTAAAAAGGCCATTTATTAGGACAGGCATGATATTTACAATAAACATAACATCATTAACTTAACAATCCCCCCAACATCCTGCCTTTCAACCGTCATCCACTCACGTGCTCCACCAGCCACTCCCAAATCACACCACAACCTCTTTGCATCTTATTCACTTCCCCTTTTCACTTTCCAACTCCTCTGTCATTTCCATCCATCGCACTCCTGTCTATCACTCTCTCCTATCCTGCACCTGTAACCCCCTCCCTGGAAGGGTGATTCTGCCCGTCATGGACTCCCCACCCCTCCCAGTTCCCGCCACCCAGGGAACCCCCGGAGGACGGTTACCTGCCCCACCAAGCGTGCACCTTTCGAACTCAGTCCCTCTTACACCAGATCGATTCATTCCACAAAAAGCTAATCAAATCCCGCAGCTCCCATCAGGTAAAATGTGTTTCCCATGTGAGAAAGGTGCACGCCGTCGTCCCTGAAAAGAAGTGGCTGTTCCAGCTGAAGCCCGACATGAGCCAGCACTTTGATACCCCGATCCGCACAAAAGAGTCTCATCGCCCTGTTCAATTTCCTGCGGGCCCTTTCCACGGCCACAGGCTTGAGTGCACCCCTCCAGATCCTCCGTGGAACAAATTCAGTCCACACAATACAGGCGCCAGCCAGATTGCGTTTCATTCACCTCCAAGTCCCTCTGCATCAAATGCAACAGTGACACCCTCGATTGCTTCACCAAGTCATTTTCCCCCAGGTGGACGATAAGCATGTCCAGGCAGCCCAGCTGCGACACTTTCCTTGTTAGCCACGGCAACAGTTCACCCCATCGCATTCCACTCTTACCCCACCATAGTACTTCGTGATGGCTGCTCCTCAGGCCCAGGCTACGGCCGTACACCTGCCTGTCAGCGTATTTCGAAGCCCAGTGTACAAAAGAATGCCCAATGACCCAAGTGACCGTCTTGGCCCCCGGTTCACGAACACAACCTACGAAGAGAAAGAGATTAGTACCAAAGCATAACAAGAAAAACGCCAAGCAGCGCAGCCAACCAAGCAGTGCGCCCCGCGCCCTCACTTGCGCACATAGCGCTCACAGCACTGCGACCGCCAGCGACCAATCCTCCTGATCTCCTCCCACGACCAACCCAAGCCCGCCGCCGCCGTGGCTGCCCCAATCCGAAACAAATGCGTGCCAAAACGAGCCGGATCCCTGCCCAGCCTCTTCAAAGCCATCCACAAGACCGCCAACAACTGGAATGACATCAAACGCTTCCACGACGCGTGCACAAACATTTCCCCTTCTGACCTCCGCACTCGACCACCAAAACTCAGCCACTCTCGCACCTGGCACACGCTCGCACACCCACTCTCCGACAACCAAACCCACTTGCCCCGCCCCAGCTGGTCCGTCTTGGAACTTCCCAACCAAATGCCCAATCGCGCCCCATCCACACGCACATCAGCAAACATCCGACCCGGCGCACCACGGGTCCCCAGCAACTCTGACACACAAAATGCTCCGAAAAACATCCAGATCATGCACAGGCGAAACAGCGCCACCTCCTCCCCGTCGTAACAACAGACATGCAATTCCTGTAAAATCTTCTCCAACAAGTCAAACGTGACAGCCTCCCATGGCAACTCCCCCCCCACCCAACTCCGCCCGCACCCGCCCCCAACCCTTCAACATTCGGCTCAGCAGATCCGATCTAGCCGGATCAAAACCCATATACACCATGATGTAGAAAGAAACTCCTGCCAACTTGCCAGCTATCGTCATCTGCGACAACCCCCTATCCATTCAGTCCAACACAAAGCGCACCACCCTTTGCTCACACTCCTCTTTCGGCAAAGTCCCCACCTCCTTCCCCAAACCCGCAAAGTCCCCAAACTCAGCCCAAGCCAATCTGTATGCCCGCCTAGTAGACTCCGCCAAAGACCTCTCAACCAAACCAACCACTCTCACTCCCCCATGCCCAGATACCCTCCGGCACCTTGGTCTTGCAAGCCTCCGCTCCCGGCGCCAGCTCCCTGAAGCGCTGCCACTGCGAACGAGATAACGCATCCGCAATTTCGTTACTTGCGCCAGGCACATGTTGCGCGGGAAACAGCACATTGAAACGCAGACACAGCGGCATGAAACTTTGCAGCAAGCGCAGCAATCGCAGGTCCCTTGCTTTCTGGTTGTTCACCAAGTCCACCACCGTCATGTTGTCCACATGAAACAACACCGACCTGTTCTTGAATTCTGGGCCCCACACCAGCAGTGCAACCAACAAGGGAAAAAACTCCAAGAACGCAATGCTCCTGCCCTGGTGCAGCCAGTGAGCCGGCCACCGCTCCGCACACCAGCGACCGTCCCAGAAGATCCCGAAACCTGCCGCTCCCGCCGCGTCCGAGTAGAGTTGAACCTGCCACACCATCCTGTCCCGCGCAAAATACAAGAACACACCGTTGAAGTCTTCCAGGAACACCAGCCACACTCGCAAGTCCGACCGGACTCCCAGCGTGATCCTGACCCTGTGATGTGGGAGGGCCACGCCCGACATGGCCATGCCGAGTCGCCTACAAAACGTCCTCCCAGCCCTCACCACTCTGCAGGCAAAGTTCAACAATCCCAACAAATGCTGCACCGACCTCAAATCCAGTTACCGAACCTCCAGCGCACCTTTCAAAGCATCCTGCATCTCAGCCACCTTTGTCACTGGTAAACGCGCCTGCCAAGTTACCGAATCCAATTCAATACCAAGGAATGTCATGCAACAACTGGGCCCTTCCGTCTTCTCCGGTGCCAATGGCACCCCAAACTCCTGTGCCAACAACTGAAACTGCCGCAGAGCCGTTCCACATTCGCCAGAGCGCCCCGTTCCCACAAACAGAAAATCCTCCAAATAGTGAGACACCAGCCGGTGCCCACTGCGGTCCACGAAGGCCCACTGCAAAAAGGAGCTGAAAGTCTCGAAGAGCGCGCAGGAAATCGCACAACCCATCGGCAACACCATGTCCACAAAAATGGCCCCGTCAAACTGCATGCCCAATAAAGAAAAATCCGCCGGATGAATGGGGAGAAGGCGAAAGGCCGACTTGATGTCACACTTGGCCAACTCTGCCCCCTTCTCGCAGTACCGTACCATGCCAATGGCATCATCCACTGACGCGTACAACACTCTGGAGTCCTCCTCCGCAATGAAATCATTCACCGACCCACCTTCCGGCCAAGACAAGTGATGAATCAATCTGAATTCCCCTTGCTCTTTCTTGGGCACCACCCCCAACGGTGAGACAATGAGATCCGACATTGGCCAATCAGAAAAAGGACCCGCAATCCTGCCCTCCGAAACCTCCTTCTCCAATTTACGCGCCACAACCTCCGGCAATTCCTTGGCGGACCGCAAATTCTCAGCCCAACGCCTCTCCCTGGGCCCCTGATATCCAATCCAAAAACCTTCAACAAAACCCCAGTACAAACCCAACGCCGCCTCCTTATCAGGGTACCGGGAGAGCCAAGGACCCATGGCCTCCACCTTAACCGGAGTATGGGCCCTTCGGCCCAGGCTGCCCCCTACCCTTGGCAAATTTCCACTGCTCTGAAGGCGTAGCCAAGGTGAGGCACTGTGTGACTGGGTGACGCCCCCCACACTTCAAACACTCATGTTTAAATTTACAGGAGGGGCGGTAGCAGAAACCTTTATTGAACCCCCAGCAGGCCCGGGAATTGACTGGCTTGTACTGCTGCCCCGCCGATCCAGACCACACAGCCTTGTTCCCTTGTCCACCTGCAGTTCCCTGGTTACCCGCCCCAGACTGAGCGGGCGCGGCTGAAAAGACCGATAAGTGACCGGAAGACCACTGGCCGTATGCGTAAACGCCGCCGCCTGTGTCGAAGACATCCACTGAATCCAAAGTTCCTGGTCTACGTCCCCCCACGGTTTGTCGGGATTAACACTGACCCTTGCCCGAAACTCCTCGTCGTAGCTCAACCATGCAAAGCCCCCGAAATGAAGCTGCACCTTCCTTATCACATCCATATACTTGAACAATGCAATAGCGCGATCCCCATACTTCTCACAATAAATACTCACATAAATCAAGAAGGCCGACGTCCAATTCTCCATCGTGACCGGCACCCTCGGCCGCCTGGTCAATTCCCACTCCTCCTCTTTAGACCCCTCCTTCTCCTGAATTTCCCTATGCAAGAGCTTAAACACATCAACATACTCATGTCTCCAGATCCTCGCCTTCGTTTTGTCCGACAAATGTGACCCCAGAGGCATCGCCAGCCCCATGTATGGCAATTTCTTCCGAAGCTTTTCTACCCCCTCATCCTTCCCTTCCAAGTCCTCCGCCTTGTCAGTCTGCGCGCTGGCCGTTGTTACCTGCTTACCCCCATCAGCCTTCACAGGCACCACCCCACCTGGGGTCCCAGACCGCACAGACCCATCCCCCACCCCCACCGACCGGCAGGGCTTTTTCCTTTCCCCCACTCCCCCCTTCCATCCAGGCGTCCTCACCTGACAAAGTTGCAGGAGCGTCCCGCTCCGGTCGCTGTGCGTCCGCCGGCTTCGACATCCCTCTGCTGGCCCGACTGGCGCCGTCCCGTGCCTCGTGGAAAGCACCAACCCTGGCCGCTGCCACCCTAGCCTTGCACACACTTTCAGGTTCACGCAACTCACCCTCTTCCAAATCATCCTCCTCATCCTCATAGTCCAACCACTCATCCTGCACATCCAGCGGCACCACTTCAGTCACAACTCTCTTTGCACCTTTCCCTTTCACTCCAGGCGTAAATTCACACTCCAACATCGACGGTGCTCGCTCCCTCGTTGGAGGGCTGGCTGCCGCGGCCCCCCCTGCTTCTTCGTCCCGGCGTTTGGAGGCCATTTTGCGCCCCACCGGCCCACCCCAGCCTCTGCCAGCTGCCCCTGCTGGCCTGGTCACATCGCCCCCCCCCCCCCCCCCGAGCCGTATGCGCTCGGGGAGGCCCCGGTGCCACCAGGTCAATGATCTGTCAAGGCAGTCCCTGAACTTTCCACCCAGACCCACTGCCCTTGGGCCCCTGGGACCCCCAGCCGACCCCCGGCCACGCCCGGGTGCCTGGGCCCCATCACCCCAGGGCACCCCACCCGCTTCCGCCTCCCTGGCGACACATAAGCGCTGCCACTCCATCTCATATTCTGCAATGATACGGCGCTGGTCGTGGGCCTTCTCCTCCTCGGTCATGTGGGCCCACCTGTCGAACATGGAAGACTGCCCTGGCTCCCCCAGGCCTCCCTTCCCGGGCACGGGTGCCGCAGCACTCCCCGCCGCCTGCCCTGCCCCCCCCTGCTGCTGCGCCTTCAGAGGGCCCTTGCTCTTGGAACCCTGGGACCTCACAACCCCTTTCTGGCCCCCCGAAAGGTCGACCGGCTGCTCAAGGATGGCGAACCCCTCCTCTCCCCCGGACTCCTCCCCGGACAACGTGAGGGCAAACTCCTCTCCAGCCGCCACCTCCCAATCATCCGAGTCCTCCCCCCCACTGCCTTCACTGCTCTCGTCATACCATACCAACTGACCCAAGCTCCTACACAACCTGGCCTGTGACGCCAGCGGAGCCTGGCCCTGCCCGGGCTCCCCAACTGCAAGGTGGGGCCCGCGGACCCCTCCCCCCCGGCCCCCTCCTCCTCCTCCGGGAGCACATCCCCTGCCCACACCTTGGCAGGGAGGCTCAGCCGCCTCCCCCCTTTCTTGGGAGCCTCCTGCGGCTTCTTCCCCCTCCCTTTCTTGAGCCCCCCCTCATAAGCCCCAGAGGGCTCATCCATACAGGCTGCAACAACTGCAGCCACCCCCGCAGATGCTGACCTGGTCGGGCGGGTCATGACGACCCATGCCTGGTCCAGGACACCGTGTCAGGTATAGCTTCGCAGGATTCAGCTGCAGTAGAATAAAGGACCATCTCCTGACATCACCAAGTACCCTGACATGGGGTTACCCCCCAGGGTCTTCGAGTTGTCAAGCGAGGGACACCAGGTAGGGGAGGGGTCAGCAGAGACAAAGGCTCTGAAAAGACATAAACACAATAATAAGATAATGTCAACACTCTATACTCATCACTTCTCGCTAATTCACCTGAGACTAAAATACCTGGTTGTCCTCTGCATATGTATTTAACTGCACACCATATGACACCCTGTAACACCGTCTGATGAGGAAAGCAAAATCAAGCATTAGCGAATATTCATTGAGAAACAGATTATCACTCATGAGTTTTCTCAGTACCCCTACCCTGCTGGGAACTCCTATGAGCTTCACAGGACTGAGACACCTCCAAAGAAATATCGTAAATCGGAAGCAGAACTGACAAGGTTAGAAGTCACCCAGCCAGCGAATGATGAAAAACCTTTCTTGGAAGTAGACACTTGAATCCCCTTCCTAGGACAAATAGTTGTTCAAATAACAAAGTAAATCATAAACTCTGTTAATCAAACAGCCATGGCAAGAAGAATCAATCAAATGGAAAATCCTCCTATACGGTAACTTGCGGTTGCGACCACCGCCAAGCTCCGCACATAACGCCTGCTTGCTCTATTCCCAATCAACAGACGGTGTTACGCTGCGGCTGCACTCTGTAACCCGCTGTAATGTCCACGAACTGAAATTCAAAAACACAGTGAACAGACGGCGTTACGCTGTTTCCACAACACGCAGTAACCCGCTGTAATGTCCAAACCAAAACAAAATTAAAACTCATGCACACGGAGTTACGCGGCCGCAGCCCGCAGTAACCCGCTGTAAGGAACAATGATCTGTCAAGCGGCGTCCGCCCGCTAACAGAAAACGGCAATAGACCAGGGAACGGTGAATTGAGCTACCACCGCTCCGTAATTACTCACGGACTCCGCAGGCTCAACAGTCACCGCAATGCGAAGGCTCCGTACTCGTACAGCAATACCAGGAAATCCCTTCGTAACTCCAACGAAGGCGGAAAACAGGAAGAATTACGCGCAACCAATCGCGCACCAAGACAGGTTATATCATTTCCTGTCTATGCATAGGCATCTTGGGAAATGTAGTTCCGTGCCGCATGTGAGGTACGGGGCTGAAGCCTGACAGTACATCCCCCTTCCTAACGCCTCCTCGGCCCCGGCTTGGCAGGGAACCGGCGATGGAACGATCGAACAGCAGCAGGGGCATGCACATCCCGGCATGTTTCCCAGGAATCATCTTCAGCCGTATACCCCTTCCAAGACACCAAGTACCACAGCACTCCCCTGCGCATTTTGGAGTCCTTGATGCTCCTGACCTCATATTCCAATCCCCCATCACACACCACCGGAGGAGGAGCTCGGCGTCTAGCACCCACAGCTGGTTTCAATAGACTACAGTGAAAGACAGGATGTATTCTCAAGGAACCGGGCAAGCGCAGCTTGTATGCCACAGGATTGATACGCTTTACCACCGCATATGTCCCAATGACCCTGGGATGGAAGATGCTGCGCAGCTTGAACTTGATGTTCTTAGTTGACAGCCATACCTTGTCTCCCACCTGATATTGCGGTCCCTCACGTCGATGTCTGTCCTCCCATCTCTTGTACACCTCCTTTGCCTGAATCAAATGCTGTCTCACCTTTTTCTGTAGGTTGTGCAACTTCCTAACTTCCGTCAGTACCTTAGGTTGATTACGGACTTCTACAGGGATGTTGATAGGCAGTTCCTTTGCATCAAACCCATATGTGCCATGAAAGGGAGACAGACCAATCGAACTGTGCCATGAATTGTTGTAGACCAGTTCTGCCATCCACAGCATGTCTACCCATGATTCCTGAGCATCTTTGGCATAACACCTCAAATACTTTTTCAGTGTCTGGTTCAACCTCTCCGTCTGCCCGTCCGTTTGCGGATGGAAAGAGGTTGATAGTGATGAATCTATGTGCAAGGCCTTACACCACATCTTCCAGAACCTGGCTATGAATTGAGGTCCCCTATCAGACACGATACTCTCGGGTACTCCATGCAATTTGATCACGTTAGACATGAGAATTTGAGCAGTCTGGCTAGCTGTGGGAAGATTGGTACAGGGTATAAAGTGTCCAAGTTTAGTAAGGCTGTCTATGACCACTAAGACCGCTGAGAACCCCTTTTCTAGTGGTAGACCTGTGATGAAGTCCAAACTAATGTGTGTCCAAGGACTAATAGGTGTAGGCATGAGCATCAATTTACCTTTCTGGCCCCTTATTTCTCCTTTCGCCCTTGCACATTCTTCACATTCAGCCACCCAACTCGCCACCTCTTTATTGAGCTCTGGCCACCAAAAGTGCCTCTGCAACAGCTCTTGTGTCTTTTTAATACCCTGATGACCTGCTAAGGGGGGCTCATGACACCACCAAAAGGCCTCTTTTCGTAGGGCTGCAATGGGTAGGTACAGTTTTGAGCGATGAAACGGCAACCCTTGTCGCATAGACCGCTCACAGTGTTGAGTCACCCAAGCTTTCCATTTATCCACTGAGCAAAGTCCTTTTACCTTGTCCAAGAACCTATCTGCTGTAACAGCCCCCACCACCTTGGAGGGTTCTATGACAGAAACGGGTACAGCCACCTTTGAACAGTCCTCTCCAGTATCTAATCGAGACAATGAATCTGCTTTATGATTTTCCGCCCCTGGGCGGAAAGTAACCAAAAAATCGTACTCTGCAAAAAACAGCATCCACCTCATTTGTCTTTGGGAGAGATGTGTTGCTGTCCTCATGTATTGCAGATTCCTGTGTTCGGTATACACTGTGATAGGATGTCTGGCACCCCACAAATAGTGTCGCCATTCCTCAAAAGCCCTTTTAATAGCCAGTAGTTCCTTTTCGGCTATTGTATAGTGTTTTTCGGCTGAATTCAACTTCCTCGACAAGTAAGCTACTGGATGTAACTGTCCCGTGCTCTGATCTCTTTGGGACAATATCGCTCCCACCGCTTCATCTGATGCATCCGCCTCAACTATGAAAGGATCCTCTCTACGAGGATGACACAAAACAGGGGCTTCAGTAAACGCCTTTTTTAGGTAGTTAAATGCGTCATCGGCCTCTGGAGTCCACTGGAACTCAACCCCTTTCTTTAGTAGTCTATTAATGGGAACAGCTACCTTGGAGAACTGCAGGATAAACCGTCTGTAGTAGTTCGCAAAGCCCAAAAAGCATTGCACCTCTCTGACTGATTTTGGAGTTGGCCATTCCTGCACAGCTTGTACTTTCCTGTCGGTCATCTGCAACCCCTCTGGACACATTACTCCCAGGAATTCAACCTGCCGCACTCCAAACTCACATTTGCTAAGTTTGCAATACAGTTTATGCACCCTTAGCTGAGCCAACACCTTGCAAACATGACCTACATGTACTTGAGGATTTACTGAGTAGATCAAAATGTCGTCTATATAGACAACGACAAACAAATCCACGAAATCCTTCAGTACATCGTTTAAAAAGAACTGGAATGCTGCAGGGGCATTGCAAAGGCCGAACGGCATGACCTTATATTCATACAGCCCGTACCTGGTTTTGAAAGCTGTTTTCCATTCCATTCGGCTGAATTCAACTTCCTCGACAAGTAAGCTACTGGATGTAACTGTCCCGTGCTCTGATCTCTTTGGGACAATATCGCTCCCACCGCTTCATCTGATGCATCCGCCTCAACTATGAAAGGATCCTCTCTACGAGGATGACACAAAACAGGGGCTTCAGTAAACGCCTTTTTTAGGTAGTTAAATGCGTCATCGGCCTCTGGAGTCCACTGGAACTCAACCCCTTTCTTTAGTAGTCTATTAATGGGAACAGCTACCTTGGAGAACTGCAGGATAAACCGTCTGTAGTAGTTCGCAAAGCCCAAAAAGCATTGCACCTCTCTGACTGATTTTGGAGTTGGCCATTCCTGCACAGCTTGTACTTTCCTGTCGGTCATCTGCAACCCCTCTGGACACATTACTCCCAGGAATTCAACCTGCCGCACTCCAAACTCACATTTGCTAAGTTTGCAATACAGTTTATGCACCCTTAGCTGAGCCAACACCTTGCAAACATGACCTACATGTACTTGAGGATTTACTGAGTAGATCAAAATGTCGTCTATATAGACAACGACAAACAAATCCACGAAATCCTTCAGTACATCGTTTAAAAAGAACTGGAATGCTGCAGGGGCATTGCAAAGGCCGAACGGCATGACCTTATATTCATACAGCCCGTACCTGGTTTTGAAAGCTGTTTTCCATTCGTCCCCGCTCCTTACTCGTACCAAATGGTACGCCCCTCTCAAGTCTAGTCGTGTGTATATCTGGGCCTCCTTCACCTGGTCTAGCAGCACAGGAATCAGGGGTAACAGATATCTGTTTCTCACTGTGTTCTTGTTGAGAACTCTATAATCTACACAGGCCCTCAGGTCGCCATTCGCTTTCGAGATAAAGAAAAGAGGCGACGCAGCAGGAGACCTGGAAGGCTGTATAAAACCTATATCAAGGTAGTGGTCCAGATACCCCCTAAATGCTTGGTTTCAGGTTCAGAAAGCGCATACACCCTGCAAGATGGTATAGTGGCCCCCTCAATCAAATCGATGCGGCAGTCGTACTCCCTATGAGGGAGCAGAAGCTCTGCCATCTTTTGACTAAACACATCCTCATACTGAACATACTCCATGGGTAACAACACTTCCTTCTCTTCTGCGGTAACAACTACATATGATCGTACTGAGAACAAATGGTCTATGCATTCCTCAGCTGAGAACGTGATGGTTTTCGTCTTCCATTCTATGTTGGGATTATGGAAGCACAACCATGGCATGCCCAGAATCACCTCGTATTGCGGGGCCTCTATTATGTTCAGGGCTAGACTCTCAGTATGCCTCTCCGTAACCATTGTGTATGTCAATACTACTGTTTCTGTTCGTTCCACAATCAACCCTGATTTCAGAGGTTTTCCATCAACAGTAAACACTTCCTCCGCCTTTCCCAATCTCACCCTGTGTATGCCCAACCGAGTTACCAAGCCGCTGTCAATGGAATTGCTGGTGGCACCCGAATCCAACATCACTTGTACCTGATGTGTCTCATGTTTGTATGTAAGATCCATGAATATATTCATGGGTGTCTCGCTGTCCACTAACGCCAAAGCCGTCAAGGAAGGAAGCTGCAATCCTTGATCAGCCCTCCCCCTCTCCGATGGTTCGCTGCTCAATGATGGACCACCAGTTGACGACACAGCTACTTTCTTCCCACTGGACCCATAATCAGAGGTTCTGGGTTTGGTAGGACACTCCCTTACAAAATGCCCTTTCTTTCCACAATACATACATAACCCCTGCATGCGTCTAGTGTGTCTTTCTTCTTTGGACAGGGCAGTTCTCACCGCACCTATTTCCATGGGTTCTACACCCACCTCAGGAGAGGAGAGGCGTTTACGAGAGAACCTGTCATACCTGTATGACCCCCTGTCCCATCTCCTTCTGTCCCCACCTCTATCAACCATCCTACCATCTAATCTCAGGGTGAAGCTAATCATAGCGGCACAAGTGGTACTTTGGGGATCTATCTGGGCTATAACATCCTTAAGCTCGTCTCGTAGGCCCTGGTAAAACAATGACATCCGTTTCTCCTCGGGCCACTCAGTCTCTGCTATCAACCTGTTAAAGGCGGTTAAGTAAGTGATCAGATCTTTTTTACCTTGTCTTAACTCGAGCAATTCCCTATCTGCACTAAATGTGGTAGCCCTTCGATCGAACACACGCTCAAATTCTGCTTTAAAAGCTGCCCAATCGGATAAAATATGATCATTATTTCTTACCAAAGGAACCGCCCAATTAGCTGCATCCCCAACTAAATATGAAATGGCAAAGGCAACACGTGAGTGATTATTCGGGAAAGATGCGGGTTTGCAGGAGAAGTGTAGCATGATCTGTGTTAGGAACACCTGCACCTTAGAGGGATCCCCTGAGTATCTCTCTGGACTAGCCAGAGGGATGGGAGGAGGGACAGTCACCTGAATCTGAGAGGCCCCAGCGCCTGCATCAAATGGATTCCGTGACAACCTCTCAACCTTTTCTTTCAAGGTGGTGGCTTCTGCCTTGGAAGAAGCCAGCTCTTGCTGTACCAACAGGAGAGCCTGCAGAACATAATCCATGGTCGCCATTATTCCACTACAACAGAACCGGGCGAAGCAAATATCTTGGGCGCGTAATTCTGTCAGGTAAAGCTTCGCAGGATTCAGCTGCAGTAGAATAAAGGACCATCTCCTGACATCACCAAGTACCCTGACATGGGGTTACCCCCCAGGGTCTTCGAGTTGTCAAGCAAGGGACACCAGGTAGGGGAGAGGTCAGCAGGGACAAAGGCTCTGAAAAGACATAAACACAATAATAAGATAATGTCAACACTCTACACTCATCAATTCTCGCTAATTCACCTGAGACTAAAATACCTGGTTGTCCTCTGCATATGTATTTAACTGCACACCATTTGAACCCTGTAACACCGTCTGATGAGGAAAGCAAAATCAAGCATTAGCGAATATTCATTGAGAAACAGATTATCACTCATGTGTTTTCTCAGTACCCCTACCCTGCTGGGAACTCCTTTGAGCTTCACAGGACTGAGACACCTCCAAGGAAATATCGTAAATCGGAAGCAGAACTGACAAGGTTAGAAGTCACCCAGCCAGCGAATGATGAACAACCTTTCTTGGAAGTAGACACTTGAATCCCCTACCTAGGACAAATAGTTGTTCAAATAACAAAGTAAATCATAAACGCTGTTAATCACACAGCCATGGCAAGAAAGAATCAATCAAATGGAAAATCCTCCTATACAGTAATTTGCGGTTGCGACCACCGCCAAGCTCCGCACATAACGCCTGCTTGCTCTATTCCCAATCTATAGATGGTGTTACGCTGCGGCTGCACGCTGTAACCCGCTGTACTGTCCACGACCTGAAATTCAAAAACACAGTGAACAGACGGCGTTACGCTGTTTCCACAACACGCAGTAACCCGCTGTAATGTCCAAACCAAAAAAAATGAAAACACTTACACACGGAGTTACGCGGCCGCAGCCCGCAGTAACCTGCTGTAAGGAACAATGATCTGTCAAGCTGCGTCCGCCCGATAACAGAAAACGGCAATAGACCAGGGAACGGTGAATTGAGCTGCCACCGCTCCGTAATTACTCACAGACTCCGCAGGCTCAACAGTCACCGCAATGCGAAGGCTCCGTACTCGTACAGCAATACCAGGAAATCCCTTCGTAACTCCAACGAAGGCGTAAAACAGGAAGAATTACGCGCAACCAATCGCGCACCAAGACAGGTTATATCATTTCCTGTCTATGCATAGGCATCTTGGGAAATGTAGTTCCGTGCCGCATGTGAGGTACGGGGCTGAAACCTGACACACCGAGCTGGAGGAGATCTGCCCTCCCAGCCCGGCCAAGCACTAGCAGGGCAGCCCGTACAGCCTCTGCGTCCGGTGTAGCCATGCCTAAAAGCAACCGTTCGCCCCCTCCGCAAGATATTTGAGGTTCGGCACCCGCTCAGCCCGTCCGGGAGATGCGTGAGGTTTGGCACCTACGCCAACCGCACCGGAGCACCTGCAACGATAAATCGGAAAATAAGTCTAAATAGCACCCCACCTAACTGTAAATGCTGTAAACTGGCCTAATTGTTGCACTGGGGCACCAGTCACGACGTCCAAATAAACTAATCAGTACTCCTCCTACCTAAGTCACACTCCGCCTACGCTCAAAACGGACTTCTCCCTGAGGCACCGGGGACAGGAAAAGGAAGTAGTTCCCCTCCTGTCCCCCTAAATAGCCTCCTACCTAACCCCTCCCACCCCTGACCTAACCCTAACTACTTCCTGCCTGGCCTTATCTCGCGCGAACTCCCCGGGGAAAAGACTGGTCTGCCGACCTGCTTTCCCCGGGCGGCCTCAATCTCCAGTAAAATCGTAGCTCCGGCATTTCTAAATCATGGAGTCTGATGTACTGTTGCATTGGTAAACCAGGAATGTACACTTTGCACCACACGGACTAATTTGCGAATAGAAGTTTGATTTACAAATCGACTAATATGTTGCATCACAATTGTTATTGGCAGGGTGTCCCAAAACAAGCGGTCATATAAATATTAATTTGGAAGGTTATAATTTGCAATCCTCTCTGATTGGCTGCAAATGCAGGGATAGCGGCATGCAAGAGTCAGAAGACCTCCGGCGCTTCATTTTTATTTGTATTTCAAAGTGGCACGCATCCATTCAAACGGCTAAATATGCTTTGAAAAACATGTTTCCCATCCAGGAAGACATTAGAAGGAACAGACAGTGGTCCTTCGCCTCAAGCCCAACCAATGTACTACTGAGAAGTCTGTAGTGTAGTTCCTAGTTTCCCACTAGGCCCTGCGCATTGGAATAACATAAACAGTAGTATCGACGTGGAACTGCGGATATTCCAGGCCTCCACTGACTATGCTAAACTTAATTGGGTTGTGTTACCAACTAGCTCAGAGGTCACTGGAAACTTTCTTCTCTGCATAGGAAGTGATCAGCTTCCTTGGCACAGACAAGAAGGGATTCAGCTTTCCAACAACCGTGCAACATGACAACTTTGCTCCTCAGATCAAGAGTCAATCTCTAGGGTCGTGTGAAACAATAGACAGGTATTTCACTCAGTCAGTCTAGTGCAGTTTACTTTCACGAGATGTAGAGAATAGAGAGACGGGCGTTTGTCAATAAAAGGTTAACATTTATTGAACAGTCTTTCTTCTCGTACAAGAGAAATGTATTGCCACAATTGCAAGACTTGTTATGATAAAAAGTACGTACAGTAAGATAAGTATTGCGAAATAGAACTGTAAAAGCATTGATATGGTTTCTTAGCCATATAATGGTTTAAAAGTAATAAAACATATATACAGTCATATATACATTAGGCTAACATACTCAACTGGTGCTTCTAACTAAGCCTACCCCAGTGTGCCTGACCTAAGCCTAACACGTGGAAGGGGAGTAAGTAAGTAGCTTTAAGTTAAGTTGGTTTTGCCAAGGTTTGTTTCAAGAATTCTCGTCTAAGGGTTTAGTCAACACCATACCTCTGAATAGAATGATGGAGGATTGGCATCTCCTTCAGGGGTCACTCTCGATATCCCAGTCACCCGCGAGGGTAGACCGGAAACGCCGGAGCTGGATTTCTCTGCAGGAGAAAGGCAGCGGGTCTCTTCAGCGCGTCGAGGAAGGAGGGGGGACAGCGTCCGCGGGCAGCTGGAATCTGCTGGATGTTTTTCGCAGAGGGACGGCTGTTCAGCTCCTAAGCGTACTGCACCATAGTTCGCGCTTTAGCAGCGATAATGGTATCAGCAGCTTCACCACCAAGGGGACAGCAGGCTGCAGCGACAGAGTGCTAGATTTACCAACACGGGGTCTTGCAGGCAGCTGGCATCAGCAACAGTAGCTCTCATTGCTTAAGGCAACGTTGGTAATATTTATACCTGACAGGTGCCGGGTTTGACGCAAGTTTGCTGGACATAAGACTTCAATTAAAGATGTCACTCGGAAGTGATAGTTATCAGTTGCTCATTAGAGTTCCATTACTAATCAAAACACAGCAAGCGGGGATTTCCAGGTTTGCTGAGTTTTTATATTGTTGAAGAACTCGGAGTGTTAATCTAGGAATATCAGATAGTGACTTTTGCTCTGTCATTGCACTAATTGGTCGCAAAGGAAGTGGCAGAGAGCTATGCTGGAATGTGACTCTGTTCGTGTGAGGCCAGAGATGACTTTTCAGAAAATCGCACTTGAACGGTTATGCCAATATAGGGAATAAATGGATTTATAGTCGAATAGGGGCATAAGGTCACAGTATCGATCAGGAACCTAGATAAACACGCAACACCCACTCCACGTTTTCATGTCCATCAAATTACTAAAACTAAAGCAATTAGATGCATGTGTAACATTGCCCACCCCAAAATACATAAATGCATTCGAAATAGGCGTACTTGAAATACATGAAATTTAGGTACTGTACGTTTTTTGAAGCATAGAAATCATTCAAAAAATTATTGCATATGAAATCATTGAACGATTATGCATAAAGAATTACACATGAAGTATCTCTGACAGAAGAAAGGTGAGATAATTCATCACATAAAAATGCATTGTATTAACATGTGCTAGAGGCTGGTGTAATGTTGTTATGTCTCTAGATGTGTTTAGAAATAGAAGTGTGAAGCTTCTGTTCTCTAAGAATAGTTTTTACGTTAAGCAAAGAATTGTTTGTGCCAAAAAAGGGTCAATATTAGAAAAATTGTCCAAATAAAAAAAAAAAAATGTTTAATGCTTGATCGGGGAAACATAGAGTTCCAAAGCTGCTTGCAGTTTTTGTTGATCAAAACTGAAGGCCGAATTCAGAGTTTATGGGAACGCTGTGTGTCGGAAAGGCTTCTAAAAGTTATTGTTTCTGTACGGGTGAGAACATCGTATCAGACAGGCTCTCAAAGAATTGGTCTACAAATTCAGGTGATAGTTCAACCAAATTAGATAGCGCTGTAACTTGGCAGGTGTGAGAATGATTGCTGTCATCGAAGGCAGGATCAGCAATGCTCACTGAACGTTGTACCCGGATGATGTTGCTTTTGTCACTCGCTCCACTGTTACCACTTGGCTGTAGTACAGGAGTCTCCACGAATTCCGTTATCAGGATTGGTAGCCGCTGGGGACAACACAATGCGTGAGCCGTTATTGGACTGAGCAAAGTATCGACGTCCATTGGTACTGCTGATGGAAGTGAAAGACAGATGTCCAACACGCATTCATCGCCGCAAAGCATACACCGTAGCACAGGTAAAATGCAATTTTGCCATATCGGTCTGAATGAAAGGAACCAGGTCATGTTTAGATCTCTCAGCCTGGCCAATCCAACGACGTTAGTTATCCTGTCCCGGTAGCGCATTGCTAGGATTGTGTCTTCCCTTCCCATGGGAGCTGTGTCTGAGCCGAGGCTTGCCATAACGAAGCAGGAGGGTCAAAAATAAAATCCCTGCGACGAGTCCCAAAAATAATGGTATGCCGCCAAAAATGGAGTGCACAAAATTAGGAAAGATTCCCAAAATTGCCTGGAAGGGTGTTAGCACTCCCGTAAAGACTGTCTTAAATATGCCTGGGATGCTTGTTGCACTAGACATGTTAAGGAGTTGGCTGAACATTTCTACGAAATGCACGGGGCAATTTGTTGATAAAAGGTCATGAACTTCAGTAGCTGTCCTTGCAACTAGAAGATCATACGTCTCTTTAGATGACGTTATAGGCACTGTTGTCTGTAAAAGTACAGATTTCATTTTGCTTAATGTATCAATTCGTATAGAATAGAGATTCAGACGAGGCCAGATGGGAGTCACTGTGTCTGCAGGCCCACTCGGAAACAATGCTTGCATACAGCATTTGACCATGGATGTTACTTCTACTAGATAACTTTTCCCTGGCACGAGGCCACAACATCTGTGATCCGTTCTAAGAATGTAACTCCCGTTCGCGAGTTGCATAAAGAAGGGCTCTATCTGAGTTGCAGGTGTGACTAGCTGGTGGCATGAAAGGTTGTTTGAAGGGGGCGTGGCTTGGGCGCCGATGGCGATGGTCGCCTGAGAGCTCGGCTCCGGGACTAAGCCCGAAATTATCCTGAACATCGGAGGCTGAGGGGCGCCCCAGACCCCGCATTCGGTTGAGCGAGGTGACGACACCCTGCCGGGGGCCTTGGTGGAGTTTGGACGGGGGTGGCTTCGAAGAAATGCCGAAGTTTGCGGAGTTGCGGAGTGCGACCCAACATGGCGCCCGGACCCCTTTGTCCCCTTGATCGAAACTGCGGAGGTGAAGAGGTCTCGCGGGTGTCGCCTGGCACCCGGCTTCACCATCCTCAGTTGTTTTAGACATTGGACATTGGCAGGTTCGGACCTTCTACAACGGGTTCATACTCGATTAGACGACCGGGCGGGTGCCCACGCACTAGAGGGCACCGGGCGCGGGTGCCCTCTGTTCCAGGCGGTGGTCTGCACCGCGACTCCGCAACTAGCTACGATTTCCTGGCCAGCCCAACTACATGGATGGCGCGACACTCTGGCGCCACAGGTCAACCGAGGGAGTTGGTGGCCCTCGCCCCGGAGCTATAGTGGGTGAACGGGCCTGCCCGACTCGGCGACGGTTGTCTCCGCCCCCTTATCGGTGCCCTCGGACGCCGTGGCGGTGGCGTGAGCCGAAGCGGCGGAGTCTCCACAGGCTCTGGAGAAGGAGATCGCCCATACCAGACTTGAGAACGAAATCCCGGGAAGGTCGTGCTGGACACTGGTACACGGAGACGCCTACTCCGGGACCCTCGCGGAGAGCCCCTGGCAGCATGGGGAAACCTAAAGGAGCCAAGGGATCCAGCCAGACCACCTCAGACTCTGAAGCCCAGGACAAGGAAGAGCATGGAGACCCTAAACGACCTGGTGGCGCACCACTCCAGCAACAATTCGACCGTGTACTGGAAGCGATAGAGGCAACTCGGTCGGCCCTCCAACAGGACATTGCCCAGGTGGCGACCGGCCTGGGCCTCCTTAGGGCAGACCATGGTAAACTCTCAGACCGGGTCAAGGAGGTGGAGGGCACGGTGAAGACTTTAGAACCGGCGCAGAGAACCCTGGCTGCGACGATAAAGGATGCCATGTCCCGAATCGAGACCCTCGAACGGAGGGCGGAGGATGCGGAAGGCCGCAACAGGAGGAATAACATTCGGGTGGTGGGCCTGCCGGAAAAAATCGAGGATGGCGATATGGTGCGATACTTGGAGACCTGGCTCCGAGACACGGTGGTCCCGGAGGGCCTGTCCTCCTTTTACACTCTAGAACGGGCCCACAGAGTCCCAGCACGGCCCCCACAGCAGGGACGAGCCCCAAGGCCAGTGGTGGCGCGGTTGCTACATTTCCGGGACAGAGACCTGATCCTAAATGCCGCCAGGCACAATGGCCCGTTCCAGGTTGCAAACAGTCAGGTGAATATCTTCCCTGACTACACCTACGAGACGCAGCGCAAGCGGTTCTCCTTCCTGGCGGTTAAGCGTGAACTCAGGAGTGAGGGCATCCAATATTCACTCCTATTTCCCGCAAGGCTCCGAGTCATTGTCGACGACAAAACCCAGTTCTTCGACACCCCAGAGGAGGTCTGTGACTGGCTCGAACTGTACCGGACAGGGAAAGATGGTTATAGCGCCTCGACCCATCAGGCGGAGGAGCCGGAACAAAGGAGGCGATCTAAGAGGGTCAGGAACCGCCGCGGCCGCACGGGAGGGCCCTCGACTGCGGAGACATCATCGGAGCGGAGGGGAGTGTTGGAAGTTCTGTCGGAACTGTCGGGAGCAAGAGGCGAAGTCATCGAGGAGGAGGAAGAAAACCCGGGTGCTCAGGGGGCACCATCGGACTCGGAAGACTCAGTGGCAGACAGTACCCATACACCGGTGATCACACCGAAATCGGTGGAGGACCTTTTGGACGGACAAGGGTAACGGGATATACTGCCTTGTTTTGGGTGGGGGCCCGGCAGGGGGGAGGTGGTTGCCGTTCTTTATTGCTGACAACGAAGGAAGGAGGGTTGGGGGGCTTCTGCTCTTGCCCCGGAAGGTTTTGACACAGGGGGGGGCTTACTATAGTCCTGGTAGCCTGGGCGACGAGGGCCCACTGCCTCCGCTCAGCCCGCACCTGGCCCATAAGGCCTTCCTACGGTGGCGACCGTAGGACTAGTGGGGATTTTGGGGTTGATCTCCGTAGAGGTTTGGATGGGATCTAGATGGTGCAGTTTGGGTCCTGTTCTGGGGTGGTTGGGGGGGGGCTTTGTTGGTTTTTGGGTGGTTTGGTTCTGGTTGGGGAAAATGGCCGCCGTCAGCGCTGGGAGGATTGATGCTTTTTCTTTGTGGGGACCCGAACGGGGAGACTGTGCAAGAACACTCTGGGACAATGGCTGATGTTGCTAACTTGAAATGTATTACTTGGAACGTGAGGGGGCTTCACACTATGTCCAGGCGTCACAAGGTCCATGCTTATTTAGTGCGTAGGGGAGTGCAAATGGCGCTGCTGCAGGAAACGCATCTGAACAAGGCGGAAGGGGCGGCGCTTCAGCGTAGGTGGCGAGGGCAGGTCTTTTCCACGGCGTACTCTGCTTATGCCAGGGGGGCGCTAATATGGATTAGGGCAGGAGTCCCCTTCCAGGTCACGAGGACAGTGTTGGACCCAGAGGGGCGTTTCGTGGCCATATCAGGCACGCTAGGAGGGAGGGACCTGAACGTTTGCTGTGTGTATGCTCCTAATGTGGACCAGACTGCCTTCCTTTCCAGGTTATCGGGCTCGCTGGCCCACTTTTTCGCCGGGCCCCTCCTGCTGGGGGGAGACTTTAACTCCGTAGTGGATGTAGACATAGACCGCTCGCATCCCCCGCTCCCCGATTCCCCGGTCCGGCGGACAGCTAAGGGCCGTCAAGATTGGCAGACCCGTTGGGGTTTGACGGACATTTGGAGGGCGCATCACCCCGCGTCTAGAGATTATTCATACTTTTCGAGCCTTCATGAGCTGCATGTCAGACTGGATGGCTTTCTTGGTTCGTCCGAATTAGTTTCGGCAGCGGTCCGATCGGAGTACTTATCGCGGACCATCTCGGACCATAACCCCCTCCTACTGGACATTCGCTGGTTCCCTGGGACGCCGGCAGTACCCACCTGGAAGATGCGCCCCGAGATCCTCGAGGACAGTGTCTTCAAGGCGGACCTAGGGGAGAGAATCACGGATTATTTTGCCTCCAACGGCGGCTCCGCGAGTACTAGGGCGTTCGAATGGGACGCTTTCAAGGTGGTGGTGAGGGGCTACTGTATCTCTAAGAAGGTGGGCATGCGGCGTGTTATCCTGGCTGACTTAGACACAGCGGACCGAGCGCTCCGCGAGCTCGAAATTAGCCGCCCCGGACACCCGGAATTACAAACACAAACGGTAGAGGCGAGGGAGAAGGTAGCGGTGGAGGTCGAACGGCTCCGCTGTTTCGATTATAAGGCCTATACGGTCCGGTCTATTGCGGAGGGCGACAGGTCGAGCGCGTTACTGGCGTGGTTGGCCAACCCTACGCGCCAGTCCCAAACGACGACAAATATGCGTAGGGCGGATGGGACCGAGGTGTGCACCCAACCGGAGATTCTTAGTTGCTTCCGGCATTACTACGAAAGTTTATACCGCAGTCGCTCCGCACGTGACCCAGACCGGCTTGATAACTATCTTAGCCCACTGGAACTCCGCACAGTAGGACAGGAAGTGGCGGAAACCCTGGGTTCTGACATCGACTTGGGGGAGATCCGCGGGGCCATCAAACGGATGGCGAGGAACAAGACCCCGGGCCTAGATGGCCTTCCGGTGGAGTTCTATGCAGCTTACGCTGACCTCTTGGCCCCTCGATTACTGGTGGTCTACAGGGAGGCGAAGAGGTTGGGTCGTCTCCCTGGCTCGATGTGTGAGGCGTTGGTGGTTCCTCTCCTCAAACCAGGCCGAGACTCGTCTGACCCGGGGTCCTACCGTCCCCTTTCAATGCTGACGGTGGACTACAAAATATTGAGCAGCATCTTGGCCTCGAGGCTGCTGGGACATATGAGTTCCCTAGTGCATGAAGATCAAGCCGGTTTCATCCCACGGCGAAATACGACTATGAACATCCGAAGGTTGTTCCGCTTGCTTGGGGAACCATTCGTGGATGCCCCGTCCCCGGTAGTCTTATCGGTGGACCTGGAGAAGGCTTTTGATAGCCTGGAATGGGACTACCTATGCACGGTATTACGGAAATTCGGCCTCGGGGAGGGATTTGTCAAATGGACAGCAGTCCTCTACGCTTCCGCTTCGGCCAGGGTTAGATCGGGCCCTTTGATTTCATCGCGATATCCGGTGGAGCGTGGCACGCGGCAAGGGTGCTCCTTATCCCCGCTTCTTTTTGCTCTAGCGGTGGAGCCACTAGCGATGCATCTTCGCTCGGGAGCCCACTATACGGGCTTATGGACAGCGGCGGGCCCACATTACGTCTCGCTCTATGCGGACGACCTGTTGCTCTTCCTGGAGGATCCGGTCGACGCATTACGGGGAGCGGAATTAGCGCTAACGGAGTTCGGAGCGGTCTCAGGCCTCCAAGTGAATTGGTCTAAGACCTGCCTCTTCCCGATGCGTAGGGGTACCCCCACTCCTGCGCTAAGTAAGGAGATCAGATGGGAGCCCGACTGCTTTAAATACCTTGGGGTATTTGTGTACCACGACCAACCCGACCTCCTAGATGGAAACATTGCCCGTTGCATACGAGCACTCCGAGGTAGCATGGACTTTTGGGCCACGCTGCCGCTCTCCGTGGCGGGACGCATCGCCCTGCTCAAAATGGTGGCGCTCCCCCGACTATTGTATTACTTTCGGACTTTGCCGATCTGGGTCCCACCGGCTACGTTTCGTCGCTTGCGTTCTATGGTGGTCGGGTTCCTTTGGGGAACGGGCCGGCGGCGGGTGGCCGTCAATACCCTGATGAGGCCGAAGGACGAGGGGGGGCTCGCTGTGCCGGACTTCAAGAAGTATTACCTAGCGGCGCAGCTCCAGACCTACACCCAGGAAATAGCCAGGGAATTCAGAGGCCCGGAGGACGGTAGAGGGACGGGTATGGCCAGGCACGTCCTCTCCTTTATCGCGCTGCGACAGCGCTTAGTCCTACGGGACCTGTCGATGGAGGAGCGGACTATCCGACTCTGTTGGAATCGGGCTCATAACAGAGGTCGCCTACGGACGCCATATGCGCCTGAAATACCATTGGGGATGCTGACGGCCCTCCCCCACGGAGGAGATTGGTCACGACTGGCGGACTGGGAGGATTCCGGTTTACAGCTCGTCGGGGACCTGTACGAGGACGGAGCGCTCCTGTCCTTTCAGGATCTCATTGACCGCTTTGGGATCCCCCGGGGCGACTTTCTGCTGCACTCGGCCATTGTGCGAGCGATCCAGGCGCACTGGCAAAACGGGCTAGAGGAACCTCAATTGTCTCAGGTGTGCCAGTACGTAATGATGTCGGCGGGCACGGTGAAGGCGGTCACTTGCCTCTACGGCAGGTTGATTGCCGAGGGGTTGGTTCCTCTCGCCACACTGAAGTCCCGCTGGGAGGAGGACATCGGTAGGGAGATCCCGGAGACGACCTGGTCCCAGCTGGTGAGGCGTGCCTGGAAAGGTACACGTAGCGCCCGTTTCCAACTGGTCCACTATTATGTTCTCCATAGGGCGTACCTGACACCGGTAAAGATCAGGCGTTATTTTGCCACGGCTTCGGCGGAATGCCCTAGGTGCCCGGCTCAGGAGGCGGACCTCCTACACATGCTATGGGCCTGTCCAGGGCTGACGTCCTACTGGCAGGAGGTGGCGGCGACTTTGGAAGAGGTGACGGGGAGGCACTTATCATTCGATGTGGCGGTAGGGCTATTGCACTGGTTCCCCCATACCCCCCGGAACAAAATCACCAGTAAATTTATCGACCTGGGGCTCCTACTTGCTAAGCGAGAGGTGACCAGGAACTGGAAGGCACGAGCTGGTCCTACAGGCGGCAGATGGCACAGTGAGCTTTTGAAATGGGCGGCGGGTGAGAGCGCGCTGCGATATCAGTCGGCTTGGAGGCAGGGCAATGAGAAGGCGCAGGAGGCCGCGTTAGAATGGGAAATGCTGGTGCAGGCCCTCAGAGATTATTGTACCCCCAGCGACTCCGAAAGTGAAGAAGCAACTCGACCCGAGTCCCGTTAAACATTAGCATTGACAGCACTATTACCTTCCCCGTGGGTCGAGCAGTGGATCCTATGTTGATGAGCTCCCTGGCGCTGATGGTGGGGGGGGGGGGGGGAGGGGGGGGGGTTCAAAGTAACTGGGAATTTTGAGGGGGGGGTTTCTTTTTGGGGTTTGGGGTTTGTTTAGAAAAGCAGATGACGGACAGTGTGTTATCCGGACCAGCTCCAGCATCCTACTGACCCCAGCTGCATTTGCCGCCCAGCCCCAGGGATATGGGCTGATTGGCTGTATAGCAACGTTATGGAAGGGGGTCGGTGGGCTATATCTTGTATAAGTTGTTTATAATACGATGCTGGTCGTTACTGTATTGTTTTACTGATTCCTGCAATAAAAATATATTTAAAAAAAAAAAAAAAATGAAAGGTTGTTTGAATTTCCATCACATGCTCCGTGTAAATTAATACCCTGACACAAAAGTATACCGCTTAGTGAATGTTTACAGTTCTCACCACTAAGATATACATTTTTGTCGCTGTCACTATAGCAAGACTGAGTGTATGGTAATTTCCATTGTGATTTTACATATCCATTACCCAATTGTTCATATTGGCCAGCAGGTATGTACTCAAGGCACTTTTTAAATCGGAAAGTTGTTATCGGAATTGTGATAATTCCGTGTATTATCCATTCAATGACAGGACACTCTGACATTGTCAATGGTAATCTCTCGAGTTTTTCGATGCTCAGGATTGTATAGTCTGCTCCTTTCTGTGCCAAACTGATCTGTTTATCAGTAAGGTAAAACTGGAAAATAATGACGTTGTGTTGATTAAACGCCAAGGCACATAGCCTGAACGAAGATTTTGCAGCGTCCAGCCTAGTTCTATAATAGAGCGTAATTGAGACTGGCCATGTTGTAACATTAGCAAGTCTCTGTCTATCACATCAAAGGCAGAGGATACAATATTGTCCAACGAATATATCTGGAAGACAGAGTCATTAACCCATTGTCTACCACAGAAAGTGATTTCTCCAAATTAATACGATCAATTTCTCGTATTTTTTCAGCAGTTTCAATTTGCTTTACTTTCCATGCCTCGTTGTAAGCAGCATAGATACTGGTCGCTATGAAACGCTTTTGACGCTGTTCGCGTGGTCCAAGAATGAAATCGCGCAAATCAGCACCATCTTTTAGTAAAGACAAGTGTTGCTTAATTTCAGCCAGTGTGGATGATGTTAGCCATTCAAGGCAGAGTTTCCCTACACTGTATGTTGTTATAATCCCTGGATGTTGTCTCTGGGAGTATCTCGAGTCTAATCTGGTCATTTTTAACCCCTGTGTTTTATTCAGGAATCTATCTTGACAGCTATTTGTGTCTGTAGGCCAGATTAACCACTTTTTCCAATCAGGATGTGTTCTGTTGAAATGTAAAATTTGTGATACGTCTAACTCAATAACTGTGGTTGTATTTTCAGGTATTGGCTTTGGAATAGACGGTGTTTTAAGGTCTTTGATCTTAGCTAGGCCAAGACAAGATGTTTGGTGTATTGTGTCATTTAAAAACAACATTTGTTCTGGTATCATGCAGGTTCTAAATAGTGCTTCAATGCCTTGCACCTGCCAATCTTTTGTACCCCAAATTGTTTTCGTTTCAATATTATTTTTCCAATAATCAAAACCAAATGTCATCATTTTGTCATAAAATGCTTCTGAATATATCAATTTAGAATTTGTCAGCATTGTTTTCATTCCTGTTTTATCTAACAGTTTGTAATAAAACGTTTCTGCATCACTGGTGTTAAAGCCTGAGAAGTATTTGAATTTCTCAAAAAATGCTTTAGAACTGCTTTTAGGTGGTGTAGAACAATGTTCCCATTGATTATACATAAAAACATTTCTAGGCTGTGCAGATTTATGCAAGTAATGATCCCCATAGTGGGTGTAACAGAATAACTGCTCATAACTAGATGAACCTTGTAAATAATCATGATCTGTGAATCTAGCTGACATTACTAAATCAGACATCATGTCATTAATACTGTTAAAGTCCCAATCATCAGAGAATGTACTAGGTGTCAAAAAGTCACTTAAGGAAACCTTTAGTTGATGAGGATACTTCAGGATTTCGACCGGACCATAGATCTCATAGTCTGTTTTCTCCCATACTACCCCACCAGGTATTGGAATTGCTGTGACATTTACTGTTGACAGTTCTCTTTTCTTCACGTGGGATGATCTGTGTGGTTTCAGGACTAGGTTGATGTTCTGACTTGCTGTGTCCATTCAATTGTAATAAACTTTCCTAAAATTAAAACTAAAATTAGGCATAGTAGGAGTATGAATACCCCTGAGATAATCCAATGCTCAATCAACGGTGAATCCAGATATAGTTCTTTGATTTGTTGGAGGAGTCCTGTTGTATTTTCTTTAGAGTACTTTTTTGTTTCTGGCATCACTTCGGGGTCGTTTAAATCTTCAGAGAAGTTGTCGAAGTTGATGAAATAACCAGAGGCAGTTCTGTCAATTGATGGGATTGTTATTCCAATCTGTCTCTCAGTAGCACTTTCTGATGCCACATTAGTGTAGACTGGTGTTGTTTCTTGACGAACTGTTTCAATCTGTGTCTCAAGAGGCACGAGTTCCATGGCATTATTGCATAGTCCTTCATTGTGCACTGCAGGCTGATCGAATGTGATTAGTCTTTCAGTTTGAACCTCTTGGATTGTTGCAAGTTTGGGTATTCTGTTGTTTCTTGGGAGTCCACTGGGCCTACTGTTGATTATAGGCCACATGCTTGTGGTTTTACCAGATCGATAGACACAACTCTGTTCTCCTTTTTACCAGCAAGGGGCGGTAGCACAACTGATCTTGTTCCGGTGACTGCCAAGACAGGTACTGCTTTTCTGTAAGAAGGCCCAAATTCCTTCTTAACCGCGATCTTTTCTCTGACTAGATCCCCAATCTTTGGAATCCAGACAGGCCTTGCTGGGGCTGTTGCTGGTGGTGCCTCGTCAGTGGTACTTGGCTGTTGCTTTAAATTTATGTTGCTTAATGATTTTCTTGTTTCATTCAGTTCCTGTAAAACAGCCAAACGATCTTTGATGTCAAAGTCTGTTGTTTTTTCTTGTACCACTGACATCTGACTATCGAGGTCCTGAACTCGCATTCTAATTCCGAACAATAGTTCGTATGGGCTGAAACCTTTTAGAGAATTTCTTGGCATGTTGTTAAGACTAGTTTGGACATTTATTAAATGTTTGACCCACCCAGCGCCTGAACCTAGTACCTTCGCTGTTATAGATTGCTTTATGTCACGGTTTTTTCTTTCTACCACACTGTTCCCTTCGGGGTGCGACGGACAAGAATACCGCAACCCAATTCCCATGCTAGCCATGGCCTCCTTATAGGCTCGAGAGCTGAAAGCAGGACCCTGGTCAGAATGGAACGTGGTAATTGCGTATGTGCCGATAAAGACTCGCAAATCTTTTATAACCGTTCTAGCGTCAGCCGAGCGCTGGGGGCCTCATTTTTTAAATGCTTTTTGTCTTAATGGTGTACACTGGGACGCGCTTCTCTTCTTTGATTGCGCAGATAGACCGCCTTATGCTGTCTAGAAGGGATCCTGAAACTACACTGGCCTGTTCATTACTGCGATCTCTGTTGCAGTTTTCACAATTTTGAGCAAAACATTGAATATCTATGCTCATTCCTGGCCACCAGTACTCTGATTGTAATTCTTTCAGAGAGGCTTTGATTGTTTGGTGTCTCAGACCCAACCCCATGTGTGCTTCCAGTAAGAGGAAGCCCCTCCTGCTCCTGTTTGGAATTACTCTGTCCCCCACTCCAGGGATTCGAGCAAAAGGAACGGAGTTTGCATCGATTATGTATGCATAATTGAGTGGATAGTTTACGGGTAGTGCTGCACAGTCGCCTTTTACGCTCGTTTTTAATGCCAGCATGGTTTCCCCGTCTATGTATTTATCTGTACGCTTTTTTGTGGCTACGGAAGTCGGTTTAGTTGCTTCCGCTTTGGCTGTATTAGCCAATGAATTCCCTGCAACGTAAACGCCATCACGTTGAAGACTCTGTGCGTGAATCACGTGAGTCTTTTGTAGTTCTTTGTGTAAAAGAGCTACCTCGTTCCAGAGCAATTTATGCTTTATTGTGGCACCTGTGTCATCTTTGTAGTCGTTTTCGATCCAACTCTGCAGTTTATTGTTGTAAGAGTTGACGCAAAAATGGGAATCGCACACTATAAGTGTCGGGAATTCACGTTCTGCATTTTCGAGCGCCATCTTTAAAGATCTGATTTCAGTTCTCTGAACCGAACAGTTTCTTACAGATTCAGTTTTTGTTACTTTCGGTCTGAATTTACCGCACAGCCAACGACCTTTAATGATCGCACATGCTGCATCGTAGGATTTTTTCTCTACGTTGAAATGCTGTACAAAGCTATCTGTATAGATTATACAGGCGTATTGTGGGAGAGGCAGAATTTCGATTGGCAGAGGATATTCTTCTTCATATTCTAAATCATTCAGTTCTTCGAATTGCGGTGCGAAATAGTATTTCACGTCTTCCGCTCCTAGAGAATCTACACACTGTATCCATTTCGGATCCAGTGACACTGTAGGCAGGTTTACTGGGCTGAATAGCGCCTCGAAGGCGGATTCCGCTGTAAGGATATTAATCCGTTTGCCGTGTGCTAGTTCTCATTCATTTGCTAATGCGATTTGCACTGCTTTCACAGTTCTTTCTGTGGGACTGAATGCTTTTTCTGCTTGTGTGTACAAGTGAGATTTAATTGAAATTGGTACCTTTTCTCCCTCATTAGAGGTTAGGTACGTGAATCCGCATCTTCCTGGGATGACTCGGATTACAAGATCGATCGTGTTGTCACGTGTATCTAATTTTGTTTTTGCTAACATGTCTGTTTGCAGTGATCTCAAAATTTCTGTGTGTTTTTGAGTCCAATTGATTTGTTTAAAATCAGGTTTAATTAGTTCGTAGAGAGGTTTAACCCTCCTAGCGTAATTTAGAATGTAAGTTCTTCCGAAATTCAGAAAACCTAGAATGGATTGTAAATTCTTCAGCGTTTTTGGAGCTTGGAGTACAGCGCACTTCTCTAAGAAGTTGTCCGCTAGGCTTTTCCCTTCACTTGATAATTCGTACCCTAAAAATAGTACTGTCAGATGGGCAATTCGAGACTTTTTAAAGTTGAATTTGTAACCCTCTGCTGCGAACCCAAGTATAATGGTGTTCACTCTTTTCAAGTGAGTATCCAAGTCGTCGTCTGTGAGATAAATATCATCTACGTGAGATAATGCTTCATCATCATAGATTTGTAGTAACTCTGTTACCCTAGCTGAGAATAGTCCTGGGCTGTTCTTGAACCCCTGTGGGAGTCGACAGAATTTTTTCTGTGACCCACATGCGGAGAAAGCGGTCAAATATCTGCTTTCTGGTGCAATGTTTTGACAAAAGAAACCATTAGAAATGTCTAATGTCGTTTTATATTTTCTCCTAACTATATTATTCATTAGGGCTGCACTATGCGAGTTTTGTACTGCAAAAGTTTTGCAACATGTATTAAGGTGTCTGTAGTCCAAAACTAGACGATATGAATTGTCTGGCTTGGAGACAGGAAACAAAGGATTGTTCATTTGAGAGGTGCATGTTTCAATCACCCCCTGGTATTCAAGTTGATCTAAGATCTCCCTGACTTGTTTTTTAGCTTATTGCTTTATGGGATACTGCCGTTGGGCAGTTGGTTCACTTTTTAATTGGATTTTGTGAGGAGGTGAATCCTCATCCCATCCTACATGATTTTTATATAATGCAGGTGCCTGGGCCACTGCCCATTTCCTTGCATATGTATATTTTTTGTGAATCGGAATGTGATTCGAGAAGGCAGGCATAATCACTTCTTCGCCACGAGGGCACTCCCTGACAAACTCTGGGGGCCAATCTTTTTCAGCTAACAGAATATCATAGCCTTTTGAAAGCTTATCCCAAAATAGACCCTTAATTTTCCTAGTCTTATCACCCTCTATACGCAATGTTATTTCGTATATTTTATGGGGGTCGCTAAGTCTGGCGTCGGCAGTTTCAACTTGAATGTATTCATTCGTGTCCACTGTCTCCAGATGACTCATCAAGATCTTGCGCGCTATACTGATTTCTGCTGCACTGTCCAACATTGTCAATGCCCACTCCCCGTTTTTCAACTGTGTCCTCAGTATTCTCGGCATGTTCGATTACTCTAATACTGGCTACCTTCTTTTTCTGAAATTGAGATTTCTTATTTTGAGCAGGTTCCTTGTCTTTGGACTTGGTGAGCTCTCCTGGATCTGACCGTCCTCTTCTTTCCGAATTCTGTGGAAAAGATCGAGAGGGACGTGTATCAATACTTTGATATCTATCAGGTTTTTTCAGATTATCCCTATTTCTAAGGTTATATCTTTTCTCAGAGGGCTCCCTCTGGGGAGACTGGCGTTCTCGAGTCGGAGTTCTTTCCCTCCGTCGAGGAGACCTTCCTCTGGACTGGAAAACTTTTTCCTTGGGAGTGGATTGTTTATTTCCATCCCAGCTCTTTTTAGGAGTATTTAAATTATTTTTAATAAATAATTTTTCAGGATTTTCGAGCAGTTGGGGCTTAACTGGTTTTCCACCCAAGCTGTCTCTACCTAATTCTTCATAGCATTTTTCTATGATTTTTGCAAGCTCAACAGGATCTTTTATATCTGTTTCCTTCAACTTCTGGCGGATTGCCACAGATGCTGCTTCTCCTCTTATATTGGCTAATAATATAGCTGAGACCTGCTTGAAGTCTTTCAGTAATTTCACACCTAGATTTAAAGCGGGCTCTGGACCGAATTCATTCTGAATCTGTTTTAGCACTTCTGGTATTACCGCCATAGACGGAACACCGTGTGTTTTTGTGTAAATGGAAGCAAAGACTGTACCCCAAGTGTCACAGTCCTCCACGTGTGGTGTGATTCCCATAGGAAGGCAGATGGTCAAGATTCTGTGTTTCTCAATAGGGGTAGTATCAGGAAATACTGTCTCTATTTGAGTGATTTTCTGTGCTAACCAGAAAGGAATTTGTTCCCGTTTTACGGGTGTTTTACCAAGACATGACTGTATGTTCTGTGGTGTAATTTTATTAGTGTTCCCCTGATGAGGGGTCAGCTGTGGTACATTAACAGCTGGTTGGACTGTTGCAGTCCGCATTACATATTGGACTAATTGCCTATGTATTTTTATTAATGTTTTTAGCTGTACTAACAGCTCTTCCTTAGACATTTTTACAATGTCAGGATGTGGTGTGTAGCTGGCTAGAACCGGCCACGTGGCTCCTGGTCTACCTAGTGGACCGAGCCTGGTAATGTGATCATTGTGTTTTAGGGCGCCATTAAACCAGAGCAGGTGCTCTTGAAATTTAAGTGGAATTTCAATCTCCTCGAAAGGAGCGTACTCTTCCGGAGGTTTCTCTATTTTGTAATAGTGAAACTCTTTTGTTCTAGCATTTACCGCTGGAAAGTTTATCCATGAATAGAATACCTCTGTCTGCTGATACTCGTGAGCCTCTATCACGAAAATTACTGTACCACCTTGTGGTGTCAGTCCGTTTTCTATAAGTTTTAAAGTTATAGATCTTCTTAAGTGGACCGGGATGTCGATGGCATCCGGGTCAATCTGTAGGAGACTCGAGTCTTCCTCTATTAGTTGGGCTGCCAGTCTAACTGCTTCCCTTTCTTCTTCACTGTCTGTCATTTTTTAGAAATGCAGGCTTTGCAGAGTAGGTCTCCAAGGAGACAAAGATTAGGTGCACAATATTTTGGAACACTGTATCCTTCAACGTTGAATAAACCAGAGCTTTACATAGGAATCTCTTCCTACTAAGGTCGGGCGGATTTTAACCTTTCACCCACTCCAGACGTCTATTGGAGTATTTACGGGAGAAAGGGGTCTGTGTGAAATATGCACGACTGAGTTACTCTAAAAGTCTTGCGTTAGTTTATCGCCTTACCAAACGTTGGGCGCCATGTAGTGTAGTTCCTAGTTTCCCACTAGGCCCTGCGCATTGGAATAACATAAGTAGTATCGACGTGGAACTGCCGATATTCCAGGCCTCCACTGACTATGCTAAACTTAATTGGGTTGTGTTACCAACTAGCTCAGAGGTCACTGGAAACTTTCTTCTCTGCATAGGAAGTGATCAGCTTCCTTGGCACAGACAAGAAGGGATTCAGCTTTCCAACAACCGTGCAACATGACAACTTTGCTCCTCAGATCAAGAGTCAATCTCTAGGGTCGTGTGAAACAATAGACAGGTATTTCACTCAGTCAGTCTAGTGCAGTTTACTTTCACGAGATGTAGAGAATAGAGAGACGGGCGTTTGTCAATAAAAGGTTAACATTTATTGAACAGTCTTTCTTCTCGTACAAGAGAAATGTATTGCCACAATTGCAAGACTTGTTATGATAAAAAGTACGTACAGTAAGATAAGTATTGCGAAATAGAACTGTAAAAGCATTGATATGGTTTCTTAGCCATATAATGGTTTAAAAGTAATAAAACATATATACAGTCATATATACATTAGGCTAACATACTCAACTGGTGCTTCTAACTAAGCCTACCCCAGTGTGCCTGACCTAAGCCTAACACGTGGAAGGGGAGTAAGTAAGTAGCTTTAAGTTAAGTTGGTTTTGCCAAGGTTTGTTTCAAGAATTCTCGTCTAAGGGTTTAGTCAACACCATACCTCTGAATAGAATGATGGAGGATTGGTATCTCCTTCAGGGGTCACTCTCGATATCCCAGTCACCCGCGAGGGTAGACCGGAAACGCCGGAGCTGGATTTCTCTGCAGGAGAAAGGCAGCGGGTCTCTTCAGCGCGTCGAGGAAGGAGGGGGGACAGCGTCCGCGGGCAGCTGGAATCTGCTGGATGTCTTTCGCAGAGGGACGGCTGTTCAGCTCCTAAGCGTACTGCACCATAGTTCGCGCTTTAGCAGCGATAATGGTATCAGCAGCTTCACCACCAAGGGGACAGCAGGCTGCAGCGACAGAGTGCTAGATTTACCAACACGGGGTCTTGCAGGCAGCTGGCATCAGCAACAGTAGCTCTCATTGCTTAAGGCAACGTTGGTAATATTTATACCTGACAGGTGCCGGGTTTGACGCAAGTTTGCTGGACATAAGACGTCAATTAAAGATGTCACTCGGAAGTGATAGTTATCAGTTGCTCATTAGAGTTCCATTACTAATCAAAACACAGCAAGCGGGGATTTCCAGGTTTGCTGAGTTTTTATCTTGTTGAAGAACTCGGAGTGTTAATCTAGGAATATCAGATAGTGACTTTTGCTCTGTCATTGCACTAATTGGTCGCAAAGGAAGTGGCAGAGAGCTATGCTGGAATGTGACTCTGTTCGTGTGAGGCCAGAGATGACTTTTCAGAAAATCGCACTTGAACGGTTATGCCAATATAGGGAATAAATGGATTTATAGCCGAATAGGGGCATAAGGTCACAGTATCGATCAGGAACCTAGATAAACATGCAACAAGTCCAAGGAGTAAATGCTTCATCCTGGGCTTCTTTCTTAATTCCAGGCCCGGTTCGCAGGGACATCTAAAGGATTTTGGGAGTCCTGTTCAGAACAACGTTGATTTTAACATCTGAATTCAGATTTTTCATGTACTCTCTGGTCAGGTTACTGACAGCGCACAGGCCCACTCGTCCAAATTTTAAATGTGTACAGCTAATATTTAGGGATAGGAACTTGTGTTTTTAATATTTAACACAGTAGCAGCTCACTAATATTACTTAAAATAATCTCTGTGATGCCCTGTCATTTCTAATATGCGAGGTCCTGTTTTGAGCTAAAATGAATTTTCTTATGGATGTTGCCTAAAAGTTAAACACATAATTTCTCTTCTAAATGTCCTAATATGCTCTCTCACATCACCTACATTAAAAATAAATGAAAGTATAACTATTTAAAACAATGTGTTCAAGAATTAACACATCATCAGGGTAAGACTCAGCAGAACAGAGCTGGCTCTATAAGGGGACCACCGGAAAGCCTGGGGCCCTGAGCCAGAGCCCACTTTGCCCATGCTTTAAATCGTCTCTGCCGGTTCTAGAGGGTGGGCTAGGTGGGCCAGGCCCACCCAAGCATGAGCCTGGCCTACCCAAACATGAGCCTTGGCCCTGGAAGTGCCGGCACGAAGGCCAGTAGAAAATGGCCACTTTCATTGAAACCGTTCCTGTGAACGTTGTTTTCCTTCCTGTTCTGAGAGTTGAGTGATTGGGCCTGGGCTCTCTCTCACAGACACACCCAATCGTGCGTCTCCTTTTAGAAAGGTGGGCTGTGTCCCCACCCACTCGTGCAGGTTAAATAGAGGCATGGGAAGGGGACAAATCCTTTCTTTGGCACCGTTTAACCTTAACCTTCCTGCTGCGTAGATATTTCCTTTTCTATTCCATGCTGGAAAGAAAAAGTTTGAATATCCTAATTGACCTTTCCTGATCCCTGCAGCTGCTTATCAGACTGGGCTGTGATGAGGAACTGAGCAGGTAAGAGAATGTGTGGCTATTTGTTCTTCTTTTAAAAATCAGGGAAGGCCCAGCAAGACACATACTTCATGTATGCTTCATTTACAATAAAGACTCTGGTGATTTATGATCCTGCTGGAGAGCAATCATGTGTCTGATCGCAGTTTGGAAATGCAGATAAACTGTATTTAACTCAGTGCGTAACTGCCTTTGTCACAGAGATTCTCGTTTTAATTGCAGTTGAGAAGTTACAATCCTATCATAGGACAGTGACCTATGAACTGTCATCAAAGAGCTGCATGCAACCCTGAATAGTATTGTTAGATCATAGCTTTTTATTTTGTGTTGTAATATAGTTAGAACTTCCCCAGTCTTTCATTATTCTAATGTTTCTAAAAAGAGTTTGTTTGGGCAGATACACATTTTTATCAGTAAAGCCAACCCCTAACCATTGGGGTATGCTTTAAATCCTAAGTTTGCGCTTCTCCAGACGAAACCCTCTTAAAATACACTGCCCACCAGTATGGATGACATGTGATTCCTACACCTTGTAATCCTCATTGGCTTATGTGACATTCCCTGTAGACTGATTTACATACTTTATTGATTGATGGTCTCTGTAAAAATGTGAGCGTGATGTAAAGTACTGTGACACCCAACACTGATATGAGTAGCGCTATACAACAAATTCAATGCATATAAGAGAGTGGCTATGGAGAGATGAGGGGCGCTAGTGGAGGGTGGTACTGAGGGTGTCTGAGAAGGAGGTCAATAGGGGGAGGGGCTACGGAGAAATGAGGAGCACTGGTGGAGGGTTGTAGTGAGGGTGTCTGAGAGGGAGGTCAATAGGGGGAGGGGCTACGGAGGAGGAGGTCAATGGTGGGGGGCCACTGCAAGATGAGGGGCGCTGGTGGAGGATGGCAGTGACGGAATCCGAGGAGGAGGACAATGGGGGGGGCACAGCAAGATGAGGGGTGCTTGTGGAGGGTGGCAGTGAGGGAATCTGAGGAGGAGGTCATGAGGGAGAGCCTGAGAAGTGTCACTTGCCTGATACTCCCGCCTCAGAAAACCTCCTCTACCCTTCAAAGGGACATTACACGGACAAAAACACTTTTATGAGAGTGATAACTTTTAGGAAGAGATTTGGAAAGAAAATAATGCTGGGCTCTTGTAAGAGTAAGGAGAGATAAAGGAGGGCCCTGAAGCAGGCCTGGCTAGACATATAAGTGGCAAATCGGGTCTGCAATGGCCCAGTCACATGCATCCTTGGCCCACCCACATAAAAATCCCAGGAACCAGGCCTGCATAGTTCCTGTTTATGATTCCGATGAAGCTTTATTAGACGTCCAACAGGGCTGATTGTACATGTTGACTAATATCACTAGATTCTTTTGATTAGTCTCTGAAATAAATTGGGCTGAGCAAGTGCACTTTTTTCACTTGAACAATGTTTAAAAAACTAAATAATGATTTAACTAGCTAGGATAGCGTGCTTGCCAACCATTATCTTTTGAGAAAAGGAAAAGACAAATAGCCTCAGGTGTGCATGTGTTGAGGCCAAAAAGGACACATTGTTCATGCCTGCCCTTGATGTCCAAGAGAGAGCAGGGAATGACACAACCCACCTCTGAGAAGGAAGTAGAGAGTTGGTGTTTCAAATTCAGATCTCCCTTATACCGAGAATGAGGCAATGCCCATGCTTCCCTCTACAATGCTCTTGATCATTTCTGGTCAACTATCAGGCTCTTTAGGTGTTATTCTAAAGACGAAGGCCATGATCGTTTCCTGGGTGACTGGGTCGTTTATGGATAAATCCTAGGCAGAAGAGAACAAGCTCTTGATGGTACCAAAGGATGGCTCAGACTTATAGTCTGCTCGCATAAGTGAAAGAACATAGCCATTGCTGTTATTCATAGAGGGGCAGATTTATGAAGAGTGACGCAACTCTGCCGCAACGCAGAGATGCGTCAAAAGGCTTGCGACGCCGCTGCGATGACGCAAGTCAATGCTGAAGCGCCAAATCAATGAGGTGACGGAGCGTGGCGCAAGATGGCAATCTGCGTCTGACAAACTGACGTAGGTGCCGCAAAACTGCCGCAAGTCTGCCTGATGCAACGTGCGGAAAAGTCACGTAAGGTGGTTTGCGACACGTAACGCCATTGCGGCGCCGGCGCAACACTGTAAACTGCGGGAAGCGTGAAAAGGTTGCAGGATAAGTGATGCAAATATCGATTGCGATAGCTGTGGACCACAGAAGACAAACACAAATGGACGAAGCACATACCAGCAGGCAGGACCCCCAGGCAAATCCTGCTAGCAGAAGCCCAGATGTACAGGCTGAGGCTAAACGGAAAATGAAGTCAAATTTCAGCCATGAGGAAAATGAAATCCTGGTGGCAGAGGTCACCAAGTACCAGCATCAGCTGTTTGTAAATTCAAAGCTGCCCCACGGCAAAAAAGAGGCAATATGGAGGCAAATTGTAATGAAAATAAATAGTGTAGCCCAGGCCAAGAGGACTGTCCTTGACTGCAAAAAAAGGTGGCATGATTGCAAGCGCCGCACAAAAGAAAAACTTGCGGCAAATCGCAAGGCAGCCCTTGGAACTGGAGGAGGCAGCCCAGCAGACCAGGAGGACCTGGATGAACTAGAGGAGCAGGTGGCACAAGTCATACCAGAAGAAATAGTAATAGGAATCTCCGGTCAGGACAGTGCCACCAGAGAAACTGCAGAGCACACAACAGGTAAGTACAAATAAGTGCGCATATCCCTGTGATGGGTTATGGTGGTCATTGCAGCTAAACATTTTCTCTGTGCCACAATATTCCTTGTATTTGTCCACAATCACAATGACTATAATAGTAAGTCACACACATATTTATATCTAGATTTCTAAATGACACAAAATCAATCTGATGTCCATATCTGCTGGATCACACAAAATGGCCTTCATGTATGTAGGCCCTTGCACCACCACAATTATACTGTTGTGGAAGTACAAACTGAAGAGCTGATGGTGCAACGAACACTTAAAACATGTGCACAGGACCATCCATATGCCTACATGCATAACCTACAGACCAAAACTCAAAACTGGATGTCTGGATGTCATGCGTGACGTTGCCAAGAAGGTGCAAGTGGTGCCACATACTGTCTGCCTGTCCTTGTGGCGTGCCAGTGTGCATGGTTAGGTAGGGAACAATGGGTGGAGGACATGTGCAGCGGGCTCTTCTATGTAAGTGTAGGCGAAGTGATGTGGACAAGGCACTCCATGACAACTCATTAGCTGTCCAGTATACATTTGTGAAGTGGATACATGATGGTGGTGGTGTTTTGTGGGCATGGTGAATCTGTGACAGTCACCATGAAGGCTGGATCACGTAAATAGGGGTGGGGGTGTGCTGTTGGATGTGGCTACTGTGTAGGATAAGTGCCTGTCCATGTCTCCTGTGATGAGGATTTGTGTTCACAAGAGCACTCTCATTTGAATGTGACAAATATCACCAAGGAGGTAATGGTGTCCTCTACATGGTGGTGTCTCATGTGGAATTTGAGGCCCAAGGTCATGATGTAGTCATTGAGTTGGGGGTGTGTAAGCCTGGTGTGCAATGGTGGCTACAATTGTATGAGAATATGTGTCCTGCTTGCCCATGGGGGCCTGAAAAGAAATGCAGCAAAGTGGATGTTGGCCTGCCTGGCCTGTCTATGTAAGTTGTGCAGTACCATGGTCACTGATGGGTCATTCAATTGCATGTTTAGACAGAGTGTCCTCCTAACCTGTCGGATATGGCAATTACTCACCCTTAATGTGGGCTGTGTGGGAAATTAAGTAGCTGTCACTGAGGGTGATGGTGAACATAGATCCGCAACAAATGTATGTGTCTGTGAAGTAGGTGACAAATGAAGAGTGAACAGCAATGTAGTGTCACGTCTCTGTGGTGTGCATGTGTAGTGCTTGCACATTATGGAGGATGGACTTTAGCAGGTTGTGTGCAATGTACTTTTGCTGGGTGGCACAAGGCACTATTGCCCTGATGTGGAAGCATTTCTTCCCTGACATTAGACTTGTGCGGCGTGCAAGATAAGTATACAGTCTTGCAAGATGGCTACTTAGTGTTTGTGTACACGGTGGATGTCCTGTAAGTATGTGTTGCAGCGGAGGGGTGTGGAAGAGTCATGGTCTTGACTGATAAGTGTGTTCCTGTGGCAAATGGCTCTATATGCTTCCAATCATGGTTCTGGACGTCATGCCACATGTACACAACAACACAGGTATCACATTTAAATGTCAATTACAAGTAACCACAGGCAGTTATTTGCTATCACATTGTATGTGATATGAATGCATTGTGATGCAACGAGTGCAGTTACAGGAGTTCATGCTTAGGTAATGTGTTCACCTGTGACATAGCAAAGTAAGTGATTTCCATTGTCAACAAAAATTAGATTGGCTGTCCTGTTCATAAATAATGTACATTAGTCTTATTATTTTTTTAAGTGTCAAAAAACAAAACAGGATTCCCTTAGGGGAGTATATTTGAAACTACAGTGTCCTATGGTCTCAAATGTAATAATTTTCTGTAATTTTAATTTTTAAAAATCCCAAAAGTGTGTGTCAATGTAGATAAATAAGCCATTTTCATATTTTCTCGCCTGCAAAATATTAAAATAGGGTGTCTTCTGAGGCAAAATGTCTAAATAGGGTCTCGTCTGGGCCAAATTATGATATTAGTTTTTTTTGGTGGGATACATATAAAATCAGAGTCCCTTTTGTTGTGATATCTGTGGTCATATTTACATGCCCGTACGCCACATTTGCGCTGCTGTTGTGTCACTTTTGTGCCCCAAGCTTTGCTGGAGCTGCGTTGCGCTTGCAATGTGAGTCTAACAATGTGTCTCCTTTACGCCAGCAGATACGTCACATAGCTGGCTAGTCTTGCACCATGGTGTGCTGCAATGTTGGGGAAAGAGGTGTTGGCGTGACGCACAATAACTGCTGCATCCCTGCTGATATGCAGGGATGCGCCAGTTAATGTCAATTGACCCGCTAGTCTCTTTTTTGAGGAGTCATAGGAATCTCATGTAACTGTGGTTGTAATGTGTCATAAATGTTCCTTTTAGTGTTGGACATTTGATGATGGGAAACGTAATGCACAATGCTATCCTACCCAGCTCTCACCTCACTCTTGTAATAAGAGACCTAGTGGTAAGCATCATATGTAAAAGCAGTGGCAATGCAATGGTATGTCGGACAACAAACTGTAACATAATATTAGGCATAACTGGTCTTCCTGCTGCGCTTGCATGCACACCTTCTGCAAGTGAGAAATGATGTAGGTGCACTGGACAGATGGCTGGAGGATAAATCCTGGAAATATACTGTAAGGGGCAGGGTTGTTTGGAGTATGTGTCACAGATCGTTTGACATCACATTACAGATTTTAAACATGAAACAAGGTCTGGAAAAGCGACATGTGTACACCTTTGACTATGAGTTTGGTTCAAGGGATAGTAAGCAGCCAGGCTGCCTCATACAAGTGACTCAAGGCCTGCAATGTGGTGTTGCAATTGTCATGCACGCAGGGGCAGTGTGTTCTGGCAGTGGCCTGATGGGTGGCCATGTACTCCATACATGCTACAGTGTTGGCTGCATTGTGAACATGAAACTGCACCTGACTGTTTTGGCCAGACTGAGAGCACAAAGGAATAGACATTGTACGCTTAAGTAGGCTTATTACTGATTCCTGGCCCACATCTAAAGTACAGCAGGTCCAATGACCATCCTACAAAAATACATAACATTGTACAACCACATAGAACAATCACCATCATGGAATTTGTTTCAACGTCTACCAAATTTCATAATTTATGGTCCAAATGTTGCTGCAAAATCAAATATTAACACCTGTGCAACACATTTCCATGGGCATCATCCACTACACATCACCCCTTCCACTTAAATGGACATCCACACAGTGGTGCAATGTGATGCATACTCACAAAGTTGGCTAATCTGCCAGCATGACATACAGCTATGTGTAACAAAAGATTCCTGGGTACAGCATTCCCTGCCAAGACAGCTTGGAAATTACATGAAGGAGATGCAACATGCATCCCTAATGTGTGTTGTTTGAGTGGCAGTGCAACTTGAGTGCTAACCATCTCAGGGACAACACCCTCCACAGCGTATGCCAGTGTCCCACCCTGTTGGACAGGATGCAGATATGCGTAGGCCACCATTGCAAACTTGTTTGGTGTAGCACAATGATGTACTGTTGCAGCATGGTATGCAATGTGTTTATCCCTAGGTATGCACTCCATACAACACGTAACATCCACAAAAACAACACCATGTTTGGGTGTACATCAATGCCTCACAGCACATCCCAGCAACAACACTGCACCACAGCATCCCATGTTGAATTAAAAATGGCAGACCAGCTTTGCCACCCCGAGTTGTGAAATAGTCAGTGCCTACAATGTTTGGTATGCCATTGTGTAGTAAGAGTGTACAATGATATGACATGCACACTGGTATTGCTCATCAAAGAGCATGTACTCAGTAGTGTAGACCAGATATCTTCCTTTTCTTTTGTGTCTGTATGGGCATGGCATTTGGGGGATCAGTGGTAACTGTTGTTCGGTGAGGTGTTGGGGCCTGGAAAGTCCATTCAGCACAATAACCAATGTCAGTTACCTTGTCATCATTGTAGGTTGACTCCTACGATCATTCACAAAATGGGTTTGACTTAAGAGATTGTGTTGAATAATGTCATACAATTTGTTGCAAATCTGTATTGTATTCAGTCATTGCTTGACTACAATGAAATGACCAATGTGTACAAAGCAGTGTGTCTGTCAGTCTCAATTGCAGACAACTGTAAATCCTGTCTTGGCAGAAAATAATCTGACAACGTCACAAACAGTGTGTCCTTTGCCGGTGATAGGCTGGCACACAACAGACTTCAGATAAATAGGGTTTGTGATACTTTGAGTGAGTACCTGTACCCATGGGCCGTAATGTTCACAAATTTTAAAATGATACATCTCAATTGTTTGTTTTCAAAGGAGCCGAACACCCTGTAATCACACACCAAATAACAATTGCAGTGTTGGACAATGAGTGCACACGTCATGGCTCGGATTAAACATTTCTACAATTAAACCTGCCAACACTACTAACAGATTTGCACATTTTTTCACAGTGGATGCTGCATCAACTGCACAACAACTGGATGACAACACTATATTGGATGATATGGATGACAATCCTCCCACCATTGACACTGACACACTCGAGGTGGAAAGAACCACCATACGGTCACTCACATCCCTTCCACAGTGTGACAACGATGTGGTTGATGCTGAAGTCGAAACTCTACCACCACCACCACCACCTGTACCTTCCCCAACAAACATGATTAATGAGTGGCAGAACACACAACATGAGTTCCAAAGAACTGCTGTAAGTGTACAGCGGGAACTCCTCAGTGAGGTACATGTGGCATTGCCAAGTATCGCTGCCATCCTGCGATCCATACTACAAAGCATCAATCCAGATTTGGCAAACATTGCCACTGATGAAGCCACCTCCACACAAACACCAGGATTAGCTCAATCTTTGTCAAACATTTCCAATATCATGAGTGAGAGGCATGTCCAAATGCCACCACAAAATGCCAACAGGGATATAGCCCAGCACCTCCAAGATATTGTGAACCAAATGAGAGACATGCAGCAACGGCAAGACCTCTTCCTGTCAGCCATGACAGCCTTTCATCCAGACTTGCTGACGGTCATCAAAAACCAGCAAATGATGCTGAATGAACAAAGGGATAACTTCAACTCGACGGAACATGTGTACCCTCAAACATCCCCTGCCACTGCTGGTGGTAGCAGTAGCACAACATGCCCTGCACCTACTCAACAAAGTGAAGACTCTGAGGATGATTTTGCTATAAAAATACAAAGGAAGAGTGGTCAGTAAATTACAATTTCACACAGGTGTCATTGGACAACACACTAAACATTTCACAGAGGAGACCAATGTCTGACATTCAACACCTGTCTCAAAAAAGTGTCACACAACAAATTTGTTTGCATGAAACACTAAACCAATACACATTGTGAAAATAACAATTTATAATTCATAATGATATTCCTGAAATAAAATATCATTGTACTAACACAGTCAAACTTGTGAACAAGTTCTTCATCACCACCTGTGTGTCTATAGCAATGTACAATTGTGTCATGTGTGTAACATTCAACGATAGCACTGTGTACACTGTCTGTTGCGAAATGTAGACACACGTGGAAGAGCGGTGAAAACTTGCTAAAGGTTGGTCAGTATGAAAAGAATCTGCTAATGTTAAACTTTATGGTGACATATGTACATAACTAGCAGTTTCTTAGGAATCTACAGCAGGGCATCGCAAAAACTCCTTTGCAAACACATAAATGGGCACATATACAAGTACATGTTGCATTCCTGTGCTCTACCCTGTGCTTGTGCTACAACATTGGTCATGCGCCTGAATAGGCACCATTGTGGCATTCCTCAGGGAAGCCTGAGTCATACATGGAATAAGAGTTGTACATGAATGTTCCCCATCAACACACAAGAAGTGTAACAACTGGCTGTTCTCCAAAAGAAAACATGCTGTACACTGTAGCACAACCTCTTACACACTGAAATGTGTAGTAGGCAAACGTTATCAATGTGCCACTCTCTGTAACCCCTAGTGTGCTGTACCATGCAGATGGATTAGTAGGATGAAGATTTTTTTGTAAAGCTTGCTATCTGTCTACTGCCTGGGTTCAGAGGAGTCAACACACACAGTAACTCACATGGAATGATACATTCACAAATACAATGTTGCAAAGAAAATGCTGGACTGACAAGGGCAGCATTGGTTGAGGGATGTATGTTGGCAGTGGTCCCAGTCGATATCTGTGCTGTGTTCGACACATCCATTAAACACATTACACTGCCAAAGTTTGACTAGGCAGGCATAGCGGACATAGCACTGGACTGGTCCAACTGTTTCTTTCCTGCCACAACCTTTCATTTAATGCACACACTCTTCCACCTCCATGTTTCCCTATAATAAACTGGTTGTGTAACAGGGTGCAATTCTCACAACAACACCATTTAATTCATATTGAAAAACATTAGCTAAAATGTCTAGGATGTGATGGCAGAAAGTACTATCACACGCAGTTGTTAGCTGCACTCTGAAATCCCTGGGTGCAGGATGCACATAAGCTCAGGATTGAATTTTGCAGCTGGTGCTGGGTGGGGATAATGAGTAACTACTCGCACCAACTGTGGTGAACTACTTTTTACTCGTCCATCTACATGCACTACATGTACCAGAGTGCTAAGGGGCGACCCGAAGGAGAGGCTAGTGGTGTGTGATCCATCTTGGTGGTGCTGGGTGGGTGACTGCCAACTGCACCAGGTCAATGCTAGTAAGTCTAAGGTGTTTTTGGTGTTTAAACTTTTTGAGCAGTGGATTGAATGCTGGTTACCTCCATCTCTTGGTAATGACCCCTCACATAAATGTGTTGTTAAAGACCTTTGGACGCTCTAGGGCAGCCATGCGCTTTACAAATTAAATTTTATTTCATTTCATTTTATTTCTATCAAAACTCGCCTCTCCTTTTCCATGCACAACTGAAGAACATGCTAGGAATATGTCTTGGGATACTACATGGCCTCACACAGCTGTTTGTTGTTCTTAGTCAAGCTATGCATCAGTCAGGTTTTATTTAAGTTCTCTCTTTTATTCAGACTGTATTATGGCACCTTATTGCAGCTGGGGGCAAAGAAGTCTGTGATTGTGAGCACCCAGAGGGTCTCTTATGCAGCTAACACAAGTCCTCTTGCTCTCCCCATAACCCCCTCAAATACCAGTACCAGGTGTCTGCTTTAGTGGTTACTGGTGGCCAGGTGTGCAAAGTGCCAATTTCTATGTCTAATGTTAAGGTGTACAATTCCTCCTCTACTGCTATCATGACCAACATGCTTTCACAATACACGACCACATGCCAACTTTGCTCAATAGGTCATCAGCTGAACATTTTCAAACGGGTAAGGATGTGGTCAGCTGGTGTCTGTTCCTTCAGCACACTACCAGCCAAACTATCAAACACATTTGAGACACACAAATGTATCATTGATACACTTTGTAGAAAATTTTGGTAAGGCATTCAAGATCCACCTTTTTATCACAATGAATAGACTCATTCTGTGACATGCCTCCTGGTCTGTGCCCAATCAGTGCTGGTACATGCCATTGCTGGTGCTACTGTGCTCAGTAAGAGTATACACATAACCTGACGTGACAAAGTCCACGCTTGGGGGTGTGTTATCGGAACCGATGGAGGAGGAGGTGTGAGCCTGCAGCTCTGCACCAACCACATAATTTTCCGGTTTTGTGGACTCCTCGGGTCGCCCATGCATGATCCTGTGTGAGCTGAGGGGTGTTGAAAGCTGCCCCGGCCAAACTCGAGCTGAGCAGCGCCTCCACAGTGATTGGGAGCCCCGGGGAAGGTCCTGTGTATGGGACAGGCTGCTGGACAAAATGGTCGCAATGGTATAGTTGGCACAGGAACGCCCTGGGAATTGTGCCTGAAGCTGAGTGGACTGTAGGGAACATTGGAAGACTGCTGACCCCAACTGCGGAGTACACCCAACATTGGATTAATGGCCAATTTTGTGACTATTATGCAGAGTTGTATTGTAGTAGACTGCAGGCTGATGAGACCGACATGCGGGAGTTTCCTGGGGACCTAGAGTTGCCGAGCATAGATGCGAAACAAGATGACACCCTTGGGCAGGATACCACGCCATATGACATTAGGTGTCCTATCAAGCAAATGGCGCATACCAAGACGCCGTGTATGGACGGTTTGCCCATCGAGTAGATTTGACCTTGATTGATGTCCTAGCCCCTAGACTGCTGTTGATCTATTGTGAGGCCAGGGATTTTTGAGTATTGCAAGCCTCTGCTAGAGAGGCGGTGATCGTCCCCCTACTTAAGCTAGGGATGGCCCCTGAGGACCCCTCACCATATTGCACATTGTCCATGCTCATGACGGATTTCTAATTATTGAGCCGTATACTGGCCACTTGACTCCTCTCGCATATTGGGCGTTAGATTCATCCAGATCAGGCCAGATTTATTTCCACCCGTAATACTGCTGGCAATGTATGCCGCTTGTTACGAAATCTGGGACAGACGTACGATGAGGAGAGGATGGCGGTGATCCTCTCAGTGGATGTTGCAGAAGCCTTGAGTGGCCTTATCTGTTCTTAATTATGAGGGCCTTTGGAATTGGGGAGGGTCATCTGAGATGGAAAGAGATGTTGTATTCATAGGCAAGCACTAGGGTGGGGGTCGGGCGGTGGTCTCTTTGTCATATCCAGTGGAGCGGGGTACTCGGCAGGGTTGTCCCTTGTCCCCGCTGTAATTTGCTCTTCCCATAGAACCGTTGTCACCATGCATATGATATCACTGTATGCTGATGATCTCTTGATGTATTTGAGGGATGCAGAGTATGCCTTGGAAGGGGCGCGTTAGTTGCAATGTAGCTGAGCTCCACCCCACTGCACAATACTGAATGACTAGAGGCTAACTGCTGGACATTCCTCTCTCCCCTTGGCGGAGCAGTGTGACGAGGTGGCATACATGAGCTCACAAAATCCCCTCAAAATTTGAAGTGCAGAGCTAAGTGACTCCCCCATATACCCTGGCCCAATGAACTTGCTGCCCAGGTGATTGATAGCGGTGAGAACATTCCTGGGAAATCCGCTCTGAGGCACCAGATGTGTTCCGGGGGAGATTGTCAACACTGGCAACGCAGTAGAGTCTGTTTCCGGTAAGGAGGGGAGAGACCCCAAAAAACATGGTTTGAGGCCACCTGCTTGAAGTTCAAATGTATGCACAAACCTGCCTGCCATCTTGGACAGGATTTGACATCAGAGGGATTGCCATCACATGTTGTCACAGATGGAGCATCAACATACTGAAATGTAATAATTACATGCACTCCAACATGAAACTGTCTCCATTCAATGTGTCCACTTACAACATAGTAAATGCTCTACATAAAAGAAGATATTCCAAAGTATGTAAGTATAAATTTTTATAAAATGTACTTTCAACACACACTTTGTTAAATATGTACATAAAAAATTATATTCAAAAATTATAAAACTATCTAGACTAACTAATCTTATCTAACCTAACTAAGCTTAACCTAACTAACTTAACTTACTTATCCCTAACTTACTTATCCTAAACTAAACTATGTTCACGCAGGACAACTAAACATCAGCCCCCACCCCCCTTAACACATAAATGTACAATAGACATACACATACTTATCCTAAACATAAACTACATACTAATCCAATGAAAAAACAAATATATATATATATATATTTTTTGTAAATTTTTTCTAAACAACTAAACACATATGACACATATAAGAAAACCCACCCACCCGAAATGTAAAGTTAAAAGCCAATAATAAACAAAGCAGTATAAAGATATAGAAAAAGAAAACCTAACTAACTGACTAAACTAACTATGTATAACAATATATAATACAAAACGGAACAATGAAATAATACTTAAGTCACAAAATAATATAATGTCCAGACACTGTCCTTAAACCCCTCATATCATGGAAATAATGTGATCCAAGGTTTGCTGAACCTTGTCCAGTTTCTGGTCCAAAGTATTTATTTTTGGCCTCCAAAATGTCTATCTTCTTTTCCATCCCTACAATTAAACTGTGATCAACACTTGCTGCATTGCTTTGACTTGATGTGGAGGGTTGTGGTCCAGCAGCTCCACCTGCATGACTTGTGGCAATATTACCATGTTGTCCATCAGCTGTACTTGGCTTAGTAGGTGATTTAATTATCCACATTTTGGCCAACTTCTGCTTTTGATATTGTCGAGAGGTCCACCGAAACCCCTTGGCACTGCCAGGATATGTCCATATCTGGCTTTTCTTACGCGGAAACCTCGCTCATCCTCTGCATTCATGTTAACTGTATGAAAAGAGGGAAACATGTGTAAGGCAAGCAGTACATGATGGACATGAGCATGACATAAGTCGTACATTCAAAAGAGTGAATAGAATGTTTCATGAAAAGATGGCCAACACTTGTGTGATGACACACTTCAAAATTGTCATCTACCATATGCAACAAAGCTCACATGACCAGGGGCCGCTAGGTTGTGCACAAGTGGAATGACTGCCATTAAGTGACACCCCAGCAGCTGGCCACAAACATACAGTCAAGAATGACAGCTGTGCTTGTCTGCTCATGCGGGGGCTTGGTATCCCACGCTGGTTTCTTTTGTACTATCTTGTCTTAGGTTTTTAGAGTGCCAAACATACCCGTGAGGGTATCAGAGCGCCATGCATCCTTGAGGGGGAGGAATGCAAGTAGTGAGGATGGGAGAGATCACATTGGGTGAGGCAAGGATACATCGTAATGGAGGAGCACGCAGTCTTAAGTCCAACGTACATGTGGGACAAATTAAAGCAGAATACACAGGAGGTGCACGTTGTTAAGGGTCCCATCTACATGTGGGATAGAAATGTAAGCATATGAAAGGCAAAGCAGGTAGGTATGTTTACACACTGTCTCATCTCATTGGGATTTATATAGTGGCCGCTGATTTATATAGTGGCCAGTTACAGGTTGGGGAAGCGGAGGCACAGGCTTTCTTGGAAGACCGTGGACGAGGAGCAGGCGTACTCTCTTGGCTGGGATATAATGCTTGCGGAAGTCCGGTGCGCTGTAAAAGAACTGGCCCGGAACAAAACCCCGGGGGCTGATGGTCTCCCCATCAATTTTTACTTGGCTAATGTCAACATCCTTGCACCTAGGCTGCTATTGATGTTTAGGGAGGCAGGCCAACTGGGGATGCTGCCGTCTGCGACTAGGGAAGCTATTATTATCCCTTTGCTCAAACTGGGGAAAGCCCGAACTGACTCTTCTGGGTCCCGTCCCCTATCCCTGCTTACCATGGATGAACAAATTACAATTCTTATCCTGTCCGCCCGAGTACTCCCGCACACGTTACACTTGGTACACCCTGATCAGGCTGGTTTCATCCCTACCAGCAACATGGCCGGTAGTATACGGAAGTTGATACAAATTTTGAGCAGAGACCATGTGGTGGACTATCGTGCGAAGGTCCTTTAGTGGATATAGCGAAATCATTTTATTGCTTGGAGTGGCCCTACTTGTTCGCTGTTAGGAGGGCATTTGGGCTGGGAGAGGGAAGTGTCCACTGGACTGTAATTTTGTATTTGTCAGTCATCCCTACAGTAAAGGTGTGAATAATCATGTCCTGATCATACCCAGTAGGGCGAGAGGGTTGCCTGCTCTCCCCTCTGTTATTTGCTCTGGCTGTAGCACCATGAGCAACTTGCGCTCAATTGGGTAGGGTGTTTTGTGGCCTGAGGCTCCGTGATCAGACGCACTTCGTATCACTATATGCGGATGACCTATTGTTGTTTCCAGAGGACGATGGGGAGGCATTGGAGGGGGTGCGTGCTCTCCTCCACAGGTTTGGAGACATCTCTCTTACTTGGGGACACATGTTTACCATACCCAGGAAGACCTAATTGATGTAAATATTGTAAGAGTTATGAGAGGGTTTTGGAGTAGCATGCAATTCTGGTGAACGTTGCCACTGTCGATGGTGGGCCGAGCGGCGTCGCTGAAGATGGCGGCACTTTCCTGTCTGTTTTACTTGTTCCGTACATTGCTGGTGTGCATACCTGTGGGCCACTTTCGTAAACTCCGTTCTATGTTGATCGTTTTTCTCAGGGAAACTGGACGTAGAAGGGTGGCGTTGGAGACCCGGATGCGGCACAGGGCAGAGGGGGGACTTGCTGTCCCAGATTTAGAATTGTACTAATTGGCAGCGCCGTTCCAGGGGCTCACCCAGGCAGTAGCGCAGGAGTTAATGGAACCTGAACGTCAATTTGAACCAGAGGTGGCACGGCACGTCTTGTCCTTTGTGATCTTGCAACACAAGATAAGGATGGTAAGAATTCTGCAAATTGGTTTTTAGAGTGTTCAGAAGAATGGCGCACAACTTGTTACGGTATGGTCATAGTCAATGAGATCTGCGAAAGGGGATATTTTGGTTGGTGCCTCTTGGCCAGAGGAAAACCTTAACCTCTGTAATAAAGGAAGGGCAGAGACCTCCTTTTCTGGGAATTAGGCAAAAGTCCAGAGCACACAACAGTATAAATAGACTGGTTTGTCTAAAAGTAATGATCGTAGGGATAGACCGGACAAAGCGTATAGTTTTCAAAGGTTTTATTCACCACAGTGTTCCCGACCTGGGAATCACTGTGCACACAAATCAAGCCGACACGTGTTTCGTCACAACATATGGCTGTGATTCTTCAGGGCTGGAAGAAAGTAATCAAATAATAATTAAGAGGTCAAAAAAACCGCAATGGAAAGTTACGTTTTATGTGGTAAGAAAGAACACCCGTGAGGTGGAAACCAACACAGAAGGGGTAGGGACACGGAAACAAAATTTGTGTTTATCCGTATTTGCTGTAGTCTGTTTAACAATAAAATGCTATAAATACCTATAGTCAAGGATAGAACCAATGTGTGGTGACTTTCGGCGTAATCCGTAAAAAAGTAGATCAAACAGTCTAGATATACATAACAAAGTGCACATGTGGGGTGAGATAAAATATTTGTATAGGAACATAGAATCGGACTCAGTGGTACATATAATCAGTTAACAGAAGACATGCGTAAGTAAGTCACATTGTACCTAATAAGCCATGAATTAATCAAAACAAAGAAACTCTCAAATTGAGAAAAAGCAAATGATAATGCAATATATGCGACGTGGTTTTGGGCTGGAGAGCTGCATCAAAAGTTACTTAACTGTGCATAATTAATACCTGTGGGAAAATGCAGGAGACAAAGTAGTGCATGATTCATATACATTTGAGAACTGTGTTATCAAATCAACTAAAGCTTGATAATGCAAACCAACGAATAAGGTTTGTCTATGGCAATAGTCTACTTGAATTATTCCAAATATAGTATTTCATACTTATAGTGTAATGACATCTCTGGTAAGTGGTTCTGATTTTATCGGTCAATATAGGTATCTAAACCCATTGATGAGATCTACTTGCAAATATCGCCAGTAAACGTACTGATTGGCTGTAGTCAAATGTGAATGGTACATACTGTACTGTTTCCTAAATGTTACATGCAGTTTTGATTTAAAGCACAGTTATAATTTCTCGGGTCGAAAAGTTCGGCTCACCATGAATCCAGTCTACGTATTTAGTAAAGAACCCCACAAGGAGGAGATTTACGGCTTCAACATTCTTCACCGAACTGAGCCCAAAGCGCTCCCATAAAACACACCACTACCGTGTTACACACGCTTAACACAAACAACGAAGCTGTGTTACCCGATAGAACCATTAATTTCATTGCTTATCAAAATTAAGGCAGAATTTTACGGTACAGAAGCCAAGTTAAGCCATAAATAAAATGAATGAAGCAGCTGTGAAAGAGGATCGAAGATTTACAAGGAAAAATAAAAACGAATTATTATTATTATTATTATTATTATTATTATTATTATTATTATTATTATTTTAGCACAAAATGCATTACCTGATATCAATGATCAGGGGCGTGGTCTGCCAAAGGCAAAAGGGTAGAGAAGAAAAGGGGAAATTAAAATTTCCTTTCTGTGGTTAGTAGAAGGACATTTTTAAAACAAAACCACTAAGAAATAGGCAGTCGAACTCACCGGTGAACCGGTGATAATTCCAACCCGGTCCTAATCGGGTGGTATTAGAGTTTGAAACGGGCGGCACCACTGGGAAAGCCGGTGCCGATCTCTAAGTAACCGTACTTGTTGTATCCGCAAGTTAAGGGGCACAGTGGCTGAAAGGGAAGTGAAGTATTTAAAAAAAGGAAAGTCTGTGGGAATTGAGCAGTTAGTTTAGCCTGAAAACGAAAGGAGATTTAAACTCTTACCCGTAGTTAAGCCTGAGTTGTCACGTCGACCTCAATCGGTTTCCGAATGCCGGAACACCGACTGTGGCCGGACCCGCCCCTTTAAAAAAAATAGTACGAAAAAAAGGGCTAGACTGCTCACCTTAAGAGAAATGATTAAAGGGAAAAGTTACTTAAGAAAAGGAAAGGAGACTCACTCCGTGCTTAATAAAAAGGATGAAGTGAAGTATCCAACTTTCACAGCTGCTCATTGCAAGTAAATAAGCCTCGAATAAAGATCGTCAAGGAGGCGTCTCTGTAAGGAGAAAAGGAAAGATCAATGTGTCTTTCATTGACAATCTTTAAAGAAAAAGGACCACTATATGGCCAAAAGGGCTTATTAAAGTGAAAATAATAGTAGGCGGAAGTTGTGCGCAAAAGCGCCATTACAGTGGGGCAAAAAAAGGGGCGGGATAGGTTCTATGATATCAGAATACCCCATACCCCAGGTCCTTACAAAAGAAAAGAAAATAAGCAGAAAAATCATATGATCACCATAATATTAGAATTATACAGGCAACGTTATCTGCAATATATCTGCGACATGTATCTACATCACCAATGTTATTGTTATTCATTTCATCATTTTTTTAGTGACAACAGCCGAAGATACCTATCCGGGGAAAGGAATCATGTCTCCATCATCGGGCTGGTATTATACGGCACGGTAAAGAAAACAATGAGATTATAAGGTGGCCATTATCTCTCAGGTATCCGGGCCCAGAAAGAAGTGTAATTCATCATCAGTGTTCTGGCCTGTCTTGGTAGTGTCTAGACGCATTATCCAAAGAGCTTCTTCCCGTCTTGGGCGTAGTTCTCTGTTTCCACCTCTCACTGTTGCTTCTACAACGTCAATACCATAGAAGGAAAAGGTTTTGATATTTCCTTGTGAAGGACATAATGCCATATGTATTGCCATGGGATATCTGGCATCTCTCGTAGCATATGCCCTTGCGTGTTCTCTTATGCGTTCCTTGAGAGGCCTGATGGAGCTGCCTACATATCTACTTTTACATGCACATTCAATGATGTACACTGCAAATTTCGTGTCACAATTGATATTTTTGTTGATGTTATGCTGTTTGGATCGATGATCAGAAAAAGACTTGATTCCATGGTTTGCCCACCTGCACATCGAGCACATCCCACATTTAAAGAAACCTTTAGATTTTTGGGTCAGCCAATCACATGTTCTTGTGCCTTTAGGCACTGTCGGGCTCAGTCTATTCTTCAAGTTTCGACCCCTGCGGAAGGTAATTTGCGGATGGGCTCCTATCATGGTAGTTAGTGATTTGTCAGCACTTAGGATCTCCCAGTGCTTGTTGAAACTTTTGCGGATCACAGGACTGAGTTCGTTGAAGTCTGTTATAAGTCTTACAGATTGCAGTTGATCCAACCTAGGAGCCTTTGGCATTAGAGTTGACTCTCTGCTTAAGTTCTTGATTCTTTTGTCTGCTTTTAAGATGATCTGAGGTTTGTAACCTCTTTTGGAAAACCTGGACTGCATTTCCATGATGCATTTTTCAAATTCCTGTTGTTCACTACAGTTCCTCCTGGCTCTGGTGAATTCCCCATATGGAATTCCGTTTATCTGGTGGATAGGATGTGAGCTGTTGCTGTGTAGAACCGCATTACAAGCCGTTGATTTGCGGAAAAGTTTACTGTGGAGAGTATCATTTTTTACATACAGTTCTATGTCAAGGAAATTTACATTTGTAGTGCTTATATGTGACGTGAATTGCATGTTCATGTCATTCTCATTCAGATATGCACAGAAATCCACAAGTGTTGCTTCTGATCCTGACCATATTAGAAGACAATCGTCAATATAACGACCCCAGTACACTATATTGTCAATCCATTTGGTGCCTTTGATGCTCCAGATCATTTCTGCCTCAAGAGCCCCCATGTAGAGGTTCGCAAAAGAAGGAGAGAACCTTGAGCCCATGGCTACGCCCCTTATCTGTTTGTATCATCTCTTTTCAAACAGAAAGAAATTCTGGTTTAGTATGATATCCATCATTGTCACTAGCATCTTGGTGTGTTCCAACAGTGTGATAGGTCTTGTGTTTAATGCTCTGGTGAATGCTGTTAATCCCAGATCCGGCTCAATGGAGGTATATAATGATACCACATCCAGGGTCGCCATTACCAGTCCAGGTTGACATGTGATATCAGCTAGGATACTCAAAATATGTTTGGTGTCTTGTATGTATGATGGCATGTTTTTTACCATTGGGTTGAGGAATTTGTCCACATATTGTGAGAGTCTCTCGGTGGGACCCCCTATCCCGGACACAATCGGTCTGCCAGGAGGGAAGAGAGCAGGTTTATGGATCTTCGGAAGAGTATATAGCCAGGGGTATGTAGGGCGTGTCACCTTCAAGTACAGATATTCTCCATCATTTATAAGGCCCGCATCCTTCCAGTCTCTAAGGTGGTTGTTGATCAAAATTGTCAGAGGACCCATAGGATTACTTGTTATTGCTTCGTAGCACGAGTTATCAGAGAGTTGAGAGAGTAGTTCTGAATTGTTATGTTATGTTATGTTATGTTATCGGATTCTTCTATAGCGCAACGGCTACTCCAGAAGGAGTGTCCCGGCGCTTTGGCGAAGAAGTCCTTAGGGAGTGGCGACATAACTGCAAAACATAAGGAACGGCAGGGTTATCTGGTAAAGAGCCAGGTTTTTAGAGCCTTTCTAAAAGACATCAGACTAGGGGACTGTCTGAGAGAAAGGGGAAGCTCATTCCAGGCACAGGGGGCCAGGTAATGAAAAGAGCGCCCACCTTGTCTGGTGCGCTTAATGGACGGAACAACCATTTTGGACAAGGAGGCAGATTGCAAGGCCCTGTTCGGTTTGTAAAAAGCAAGACGTTTCCTGATGTAACTAGGGCCTAAGTCATGAAGGGCCTTGTAGGTCAGTAATAAGAAACAAGGGTACCCCTTTTGTCAAAGACCTGGGGTCAACATATGGTTAAGGAAAACAATGGTCATAAGTGGCCTAATAAGGTCCTGGTTGAAAGGTTATTTCCAGGTTGGCTAACAAAGTCCAAGAAGGGGAAATTATTTCTGGTAGATAAGTTAGATTTGGGAGACAGTTTGGTAAGGTTACAAACAAAGGGCTTTATTAAGGCTTACACAGTTACGTTTTCTTTGTATCAGGTGCTCACACATGTGACAAAAAGTGCTTATAGTGACTGAGTGAAATATTAAACAAACTATATACAAGGTGTCACAAGCAAGGGTAGATCCCCAAAAAATATGTACAATAGGGAAGGGGAGTTTTTCTTGCAAGGGTCGACGGCGTTTCGATCTAACATGACTTTAGATCATCATCAGGACGTGAGCTTTCCTGAAACAATTAAATTAGAATTTTTACTGCTGTATCCTTACGAAAACAAAACTTCATGACTAAGAAGTGAAGGGTGCTCCCAGTGGCATATATTCCATGCACATTTCTTATTCATAATGGAATAGGGCAACCGTGAATAAGGCGCGCTTTTATTTTTAATAAAGGAGAAACTTTTTGGTTGGAGTTTATTTTACGCGCTGCTTTGGTATTAAGTAATATGTCTTACTTTGCGCGTTGTGATGGCTATATTTATCTGGCACAAGTTTAGGAACTTGATACTCCGAGTTAGTTGGAGATATGCGGTCCAACTACATAAAGCAGGGAAATCAGAAAGAATTTAATTAATTTTAGCATATATATCGAACTTATTAGCTATAGTGGTTTTTGGACTAAAAAACTTACTTATGGTTAAGGTGCCAAGAATTAATTGCTTATTCATATTTCTAGCTCAAAAAGGGGGGTTTTCTTAGAGTCTGAAAGTAAAGTCTGAAAATGAAACCAAATTACAGTTTGCTTACACGCTTTGGGGGAAGGGAAAATTAAAACAGTTAAAGGAAAGAACATTACCAATAACGGTCCACTTATTTGTCTTGCAGAGGTAGTGAGTTCAATTAGGGGCGGGAGTGTATCTGTAGACAAATGTGGGGGGTAAAAGATTAAAACTACCGAAAACGTTTGTCCATGCTCATCCTATCTAAAATTGGAAGGAAGTTTTACAATACCCGGTAATATTCGGTGTCCTACGTTCCGGCGGGAACTGTGAGGAACAAAGAAAACGGGAAGCATTTAAGACTTATGGTCCTAGAGAGACCAACGTGGTGCATAGGCACGAGGTGTGGGTGGCATATTCACTTACTAGATCGCCGCGGTCCGTGGCGCAGCTACCTCTGCTTCAGTGCTCCGGCGAATGCGAGCGCTACTGCAGTTACTTCCTGGTTACGTTTTTAAACAGGCGCACAATCTCGTTGATGCTAGTGTCACCCTGATTGGAGCAGCCAGTGCGCATGCCTATGGGTCTAGTGTCTGTGTTTTTACCGCGCATGCTCATTGGGGATTACACATTAGAAAATGCGGTAGCCCTGTCTTTTACGCGCATGCTCATTAGGGGATACACATTAGGAATTGCGGTTGCCCTTAACATAAACAAATTGCACATGTAAAATTACAGGAGCTTCATGTTAAAGACATTTTGTGTTTCATACTCATATAAGTAAGCGTCTGTGGTTAGGTATAGCTGTTCCATTCGTCCAGAGTGTTAAGTCCTTTCTCAATGCTTTTGCAGAGAAAAATCCATTTGCACTCAAGGCGATTCAGGATTGTCTGTTGGTTTCCTCCTCTCGGATTGGGCAAAAGTTGGTCCACCACTTGCCATTGTAGATCATTTTCTGAGTGTCCTTTTTCAACATAGTGTTCCACCAAGGGTGCAGATAAAACTTTACATCTTATTCTGCTCCTGTGTTGCGAGATCCTGTTTTTTATCTGTTGGGTGGTTTGGCCAATGTACACTTGTTGGCAGGGGCATTTTACACAATATATGACATTCTTAGAATTACAATTAGTGAATGTTCTTAATGTATGTGTACAATTCTCATATTCAAACACCTTAGTATTTATCGTGAATTCACATGCAGTGCAGTTGTTGCATTTATGGTGCCCTACAATAGGAGGTAGATTAAAACAAGTCTCTATTGTTGTGTTTTTTTTGGAGACGGTGGCTGCTCGTACTAAATGATCCTTTAAATTACGCCCTCTTTTAAATGAAAAAAGGGGTAATCCTGTGTTAAGTTCTAGAGGAGACAGTACAGGCCAATGTTTCTTAATCGCTTTACATAGTTTGTTGCTGATTGTGCCAAAGGTTGTCACACAGGTTATTCTTTTTAGTGCTTCTCTCTTTTTTGGTTGTAGAAGGTGTTCTCTATGGGCGTACCAGGCTCGTTTCATAGATCTTCTCACCAGCTTTCTAGGGTAACCTCTGGTCATGAGTTTTGAACAAAGAGTTTCTGCCTCTAGAAAAAAGTCTTGTTTGAACTTACAGTTACGCCTGATTCTAAGGAATTGGCCGTATGGAAGCCCGTCCCTGAGAGCTCTAGGGTGTGAACTGTGGTATTCTAGGAGCGTATTGCGCTCTGTCGGCTTTCTGAAAAGGGTGGTGTATAATTCTTCCTCATGGCATTTGATGGTAACATCTAAATAATCAATCTGATTTTTATCAAAGTTGAAAGTGAATCTTAAGTCCGGTTGGCTGTTGTTCAGCCATTCACAGTATTTTTTAAGGGTATCTTCATCCCCTTTCCAGATCATAAGCACATCGTCTATGTACCTTCGCCAGCTGAGTATATTATCTCTGTACGGGTTGTTCCTATTTAGAATGATGTTGGACTCTAGATCATCCACAAACAGTATGGCAAAATTGGGGGCAAAAATAGCCCCCATAGATGTCCCCTTGCATTGTCTGTAGTATGAATCTTTGAAGAGAAAATAATTTTTAGTAAGGGCAATCTCAAGTAGATTCATAATGAAGTCTGTGGGCACTTGATGTGGTGCTGGGCGCTTATTCAGGTGTTTACGAATCACATCCATTCCCTTTTGTTGCGGAATATTTGTATATAGTGACTCGATGTCAAGGGTTACAAGTAGTTCTGACTCAGGATGGTAAGGGTGAGATTCAATGAGGTTTATTAGATGGGTGGTATCTTTAATGTATGTGGTTGTGTCTTTAACCAAGTCTTTTATGAAGAAGTCTATGTACTTCCCTAGCGGTTCTAGAATAGAACCACAGCCAGAAAGGATTGGTCTCCCTGGTGGTTTACTCAGGTCCTTGTGTAGTTTAGGAAGGGTATATAGTACTGGGATGCGCGGTTCTTTATTGTTTAAGAAAAGGTATTCATTCTTACTAATGTATCCCTCTTCAAAAGCATTCTTGGTGATCTGTTCGATCTTTTCACTTATCTCTTTTGTGGGGTTTTGTCTCAGTTTTTCGTAGTGCAATGGGTTATTTATCTGACGCTCAATTTCCGCCTCATAGTTAATGCGGTCCTGAATTGCAATCCCACCGCCCTTATCACAGGGTTTGATCACAATAGTGTCATTCATTTTTAATTCAATGAGACTATTTCTTTCTTCTTTGCTGATATTATATGGGGTATATCTGTAGTCTTTCTTCAAAGTGTCTAGTTCACGTAGGATTAGATGTTCAAAAGTGATCACTTCAGGGGGCATGATACTGGTCGCTGGATTAAAGGTGGAATTTGGGCGTAGACCTGTTGTGTCATGTTTTTGAGCTGCCTCTCTGTCTTTAAAAAAGGTTTGTAGTCTAATTTTTCTGAAAAATTGGAGCATCTCTGACTGAATGTTAAACCAGTTAGGCTTTTCTGATGGGACAAAGGATAGTCCTCTGCTCAGTAGGGAGATGTCAGTAGGGTTTAGCTGGTGACTGGAGAGGTTAAATATGGGAATAATTTCCATATTAGGATTGGGTTGTTGGGGAATTTCAATATTTAATATTGGTTGCCCCATTGGTAGAAGCGGTTCCTGGTTTGTCGCTCTCCCGGGGGGAAGTTGTATCTCGGTCTGGGTCTGTTTCCCCCTCTCCCTCTCCCCCTCCCTCTGGGGTTGTCTGTGTTCCTCTGTTGGCCCCTGTCTAAAAAACGGGGAGGTAGTGGTGGGTTACCGTGGGATGAAGTGCTTGGGCCCTCTGCTATCTCAGCGCCGTCTGATTCGGCTGAGGAAACTGAGAAAGTAACGGGGGCTCTGTTTCGGAAGCGACCCCAAGTACCAGCAGGAAATTGGTGTTGTTCCTGGTGATTTCCAGAAAAGAAATCTTCCTGGAGGTAGGGGTAAGTTTTCTCTTTGTTATAGTTCTTAATGTCTTTTGTCACTTTGGTCGTTTTTTTATGAACCTCAAAGGCTTCAAAATCCTGGATCGTTCGTTCAATTTTTTCAAGACAGGTTTTTTGCGTCTGCTAGAGTGTCTAGACTTTTTATAGCTTCTTCTAGAGCCTTGTAGGTCAGCGTCAGACTTTTGAAAAGGACCCTCTTGGCTATAGGCAGCCAGTGCAGTTCTTTTAACAGGTCTGAGGCACTAGCACGTCTAGGGAGCCCATAAATAGCCCGGGCAGCTGAATTTTGGACTACTTGAAGTCTCCTCACGAGGTATTTGGGGAGTCCTAGATAGAGGGCATTAGCGTAGTCTAAACGCGACCCAACAAGTGCTTGAACAATGACCCTTCGATGGTTAATAGAGATCAAGGGGAGAAATTTCCTGAGCATCCGAAGGATCCCGAAACATTTCCCCGAAAGACAGGATATTTGAGGCCCAAAGGTTAAATCATTGTCGACAATGATACCTAGATTTTTGGCCTTGACACTTGTGTTTGCAGGTGGAAACAAGTCTTGTGGCCACCAGCTTTTCCAGTTTGGTTCAGAGGCACATCCAAAAAAAAGCAGCTCCGACTTGTCGGAGTTGCATTTTAAGCCGTGTCGTCTGAACCAATCAAATACTGCTTCTAGGCAGCCTCTGATGCGAATCCCATCGAACACCTCATTCTTGTCATATGTAAACAAGAGCTGGGTGTCGTCAGCGTAAGACACGATCTGAGCGCCAAACGACTCCGCAACCTCTGCAAGGGGGGCCAAAAAGATGTTAAAGAGCAGGGGGCTAAGAATAGACCCCTGAGGGGCCCCTACTTCCAGAGGTGCTATAGCTGCGGAGTGAGGTGGCGCCCAGATCGTTTGCCGACGGCTGGCTAGAAATGATTTGAGCCAGTTCCACACCGTCCCCCGAAGGCCACAATCCCAGAGTCGTATTAGGAGGGTATCATGGGGAACGGTGTCGAACGCCGCCGACAGGTCCAACATGACCAACATGGCCTTTCCTCCAGCATCCAAAACCTCTCTGATGGCGGTAGTGACTTCAAGAAGCGCGGTCTCTGTGCTGTAATTCGCACGAAACCCAGATTGAGTGTTGTGCAGCAGATTGTTCTTCTCGATGAAGTCAGAGATTGATCTGTGCACATGTCTTTCCGCCACCTTCGCCAGAGCGGGGAGGAGAGAGATTGGCCTGTAGTTGGCATGAACGATGGGATCCAGGGCTGTTTTTTTTATAAGTGGAAGAATAAGAGCACTCTTCCAAGCCTCGGGGACTACGCCAGAAGACAGTGAAGAATTAAGAATGGAATTGATGAGGCCGTTTAGCGCAGGGGCTATTTTGTTGAGACAAGAAACAGGGCAGGGATCTAGAGGAGAGCCCGACTTCAGTCCTGTCAAATGATCTAATGAGGAAGCAAGGCTCAGCTGAGGGAATTCCCAGAGAGTGGGTTGTGAAGAAGAGAGGGCACCAAGAGAAACAGCCTTAGGTTGTTTTGTTTAGAGTAAACAGCAAGAGAGGCTTGGATGGATGTTATCTTGTCTACAAAATAGTGCACCAGTTCAATCAGCCAGGGTTCTGAGTGAGACTGAGTGGGGGTGCCTAAGGACGGGGAAGTAAAGTCCTTGACAATTTTAAAGATTTCCTTACAGGAGTTTTCTGATTCATCGATACGACGTTCAAGATAAGATTTTTTCCCACTCCATATCAATTTGTGGTAGGATCTGGTCAAGTTTTTGAATTTTACTTTCTCGAGAGGATTGTAGTCGTTCCTCCAGGCTCTTTCCGCTCTCTTGCAGCCCTGGCGAGCTTCTCTAAGCTGAGAGGTAAACCAAGGGGCGGAGGGCCGTTTATTTCCAGATTTAGCGACTTTCTCGGGCACGAGAACCGCCAGTCTTGCTGTAAGCCACTCAGTAAATAAGCTAGATCAATTTCCACATTACCTGACAGGGTGCAGGGAGAACATGACATGGCCTGCAGTAGCATCTCATTAGAGAGCAGATGAAAAGGCCTGGAGAGTCGTTTGGAAGAGGTAGTGGGATTTGATCTAGAAGGAGGGGCACATGATAGGAAGAAGGTGATTAGATAAGGATCCGACCATAATACTGGCTGTGGAGCAAGTGCGTTAATAGAGATGGTAGAGAAGACTTGGTCCAGGGTATGGCCCTTATCATGCGTAGGATCATGAATGAATGGTATTAGTCCTAATGCTGTGGTGACATCCATAAGTTTCATTGTGTCAGGGTTAGTGGCCTCATCCATGTGTATGTTTAAATCGCCTAGGAGTATGCAGTGTTCCGATTTAAGACATGGGACTGAAAGTGCTACCTGTAGTTCATCCAGGAAAGAGCCTAAGGGACCGGGTGTTCTGTATAAGAGGATGCCGGTGCATGCCTGGGAGGGTGACAAATGAAGTGTGAAGCCGAGGGCCTCGGTATCCTGAATATTGTCAATCGGGAAAGTAGTGCAGTGCAGCTGGTTGTTGACTATGATAGCCACACCGCCGCCACGCCCAGATGTTCTATCCCTCCTAATGATGGAATAGTTAGGTGGGATGGCGTTGACTAAGTCAGGGGCCGAGGTGTCACTAAGCCATGTTTCTGTAAGAAAAAGGCAGGATATATTAGAATTATCAAGCAAGTTCCATATGTCTAGCGCATGACAGCCCAGGGAACGTGTGTTAAGAAGTAGGCAAGCAGTAGAAATAGGATGATGAGTCAATATGGGCTTATCAAATGTGGCCACATTCCCTCCTTTATCGGCTTCACGGATAATTAAATCCTGGTCTTCACTCAATTTCTTTAAAGCCATTCTTTCATCTCTGGTCAAATTGTCTTTTTTGTATACCTCCTGCTTGCTGATTTGGTCTCATATTTCTCAATGTCTTCTAGAACTAACTTGTAGAATATATCAATAGTATTCCCGCTAGGCAATGTAGGTGCCCATTTTGATTTGTTCTTTAAACCACTGTCAAGGGTACTATTTGTTTTTAATTCAAGGTCAGTAAGTAGATCATTGAAGGAATTTGGGGGATCATCAAAATCCGTGATGGATAAAAGTAGGTGAGAAGCCAGAACCTCTTGGATGCTGATAGGGTTGGTTGCTAAGTCTACTTGATTGTCAGTATTGGGAGTTCTCTCTATGGGAGTGTCCCAGAAGTGTTTTTTCAGCTTAAGGTTCCTAATGTATTTGAAAAGATCCACCTTCACTCTACAGGGATCCCCTTGTTCTGCAGGATTAAAGCTTAGCCCTTTGCTCAATAAGGAAATCATGTGTTTGTCCAGGTTTGTGGAAGAAAGATTAATGACCTGTACATCATGCTCAATTGCAGTGCTCACTTCTTGTTGCCGGACCTCAGTTTCTCTCTGTAGTCGTCTTTGTCCTCCCCTCTGGCCTCTGCGGGTTTTGCGTATGTTTTGTTTGTTCTTGTTTGGTTTGTTTTTCTCATTGTCCTGATTTCCCGAGAAAAAGTATTGGTAGTTCCTGATGTCGATGGCATGGATCTGGGGTCTTGATTGGTGTTCACAACTTCTTCCGGTTCACTCTCGGTTTCAGGAAGGCTGCTCAGGGAGGTGTTGCTTGAAGGAAGGATGGATTCATTGACTGAGGAGGAATGAACTCTGAGACTGTGTTGTAAAAGGTACCATAGCAAGATAGGAGTGCAATGCCCTTATGCCCCAGAGGTACCACTGGGCATGTGTACGGCACTTCCACATGGGGGAGATTGGTCGGCCCTTGCAACATGGGAGGAGGTTGGGCTGCAGGTAGTGGTGGACCTAAATAGCAAGGGTGTTCTCTTGTCTGAGGACAAACTGCAGGAGACATTCGGACTGTCACGTGGTCATTACCTAATCCATCCGCCCTTGGTTACCGCCATTCAGAGTTACGGTGGGACGGGCCTGTTAGAACCACCAGTGATTGCTGCATGGCAATATGTAACAATTGCGGTGGGTACAATCAAGGCTTTAACGTGTTCATAAAGGCAAATGATTGAGGAGGGGCTGACACCAATGCAGAGACTAATATCACACTGGGAAGCAGATATGGAACAGGAAATACCGTACTTGGCCTGAATGCAAATAGTTAGGAGGTCATGGAAACCCAATAGGAATGCTAGAATGAAATTGGTTCATTTTTTATTTGTACTGCATAGGGCTTACCTTACTCCAGAAAAGATTTGTCAATACTTTTGGGTACATACTGCGCACTGTCCCCGCTGCAGGTTGAGGGATGTGTGCCTTCTGCACATGCTGTGGGATTGTATGCAGTTGTTCACTTATTGGGAGGCCATTTTCACAGTAGTAAAGCATATTACGGAACGACAGATTAATCCGGATAAAGGAACCTGTCTCTTACATTTGTTTCCCCACAGTAGCAGAACAAAAGTGACAAGCAAGTTCCTGGACTTGGGGTTGGTGTTGGCCAACAGAGAAATTACGTTCCATCGGCAGATCCCGGTGGGGCCCAGTGTCATTAGACGGAGGGCTGCTCTGCTTACATGGGCGAGGAGTGAGCGTGTGATTCGGATGCAGCAGGCCCAAATATCACACAATGATAAGGCACTAGATGCAGCGTGGGCATGTTAAGTTTGGGTTGCAGAACTAAGAATGGATGGGATGGACACTGATTTTGAGATGAGTGCACCTGTGGGGAATGACGGATTGTAGTGTAACGGTCTTGCAACAGTAATGTTGAAAGATGTAAAAACTTTCCACCCACTTCTGATATAGTCTCAAGATTACGTATGGCTGCAGGACTGGTACCATGACAATGTTCAGTTATTTCATGGTAACGAATTGTTGCACTGAGTACACTTGATTGACACGCCATTGAGATGGGATGGGGGATGGGGGGTAGTGCAGGTTTACACAATTATGCTGAGGGCTTATGGTGCGATGTACAGGATACACATGAATTTCCTTTTGTTAATGTGGAACGATTTGTGCAATGGAAAAGCTCTTAACAATTGTTTGAATGTCCTGCTTTGATTACACTGTAGCGAGTCAAGTTATAGCAGCCTGTGCCCTGACGAGATCATGTACTTGTGTAATTGTGATTGGTCTTCTTGTACGCTAGTTGTGGTTCATAATACGAGAAATATCTTTAAAGAATTACAAACATTATTTACGTCGAACACCATATGAAAGGAGGAGGAGAGATCAAGAATGATTATGAGACAGGTTTTGCCTAGGTCTAGCGCTTGGAGGGCATCATACACAATGTGGAGGAGCGTTCCATAACAGAATCACCGTGAAGATATGTGATTGCCTGTGGACCACAAGGCTCAAAATGTATCACTTTGACATGCTGTAATGGATTGAAGACAGATACTCCAGATTTATGTAACTATTTCTTGTTTAAATTGTTAAATTTAGGGGCATATCTACTAGCTCCTTGTGCCTCATTTACGCCGGCGTTGCGTCACTTTTGTGATGCAGCTGGGGCGCAAAAGATGTGTCATAGTGCGGGGTAGTTACAAAGTGACACATCTGGGAGATACGTTACGTTGTAAAGCCCTGCACCATAAGGATGCGTTTGTCCGTAGGGGTTGGGGGCATTCCTGCGCAGGAATGCCTCCTAAGAGTGGCTGACTGAAATGTTCAAGATTTCACTCACTCACTTACTTTTAGTCCAATGCTACTTCAAAACCCTGTGACTGCTTGAAGCATGCGTAAGTCTTGACGCCGCTTTGGACAGATGAGGCACCCCCGAGCCTTGCTGGAGCTGCGTTGCGCTTGCAACGCAACTCCAGGTATGTGTCACCTTTACGGCACAGATGTGTCATGCATCTGTGACGTTTTTGCACCATGGTGCCCTGCTTTGCACATCCGGAGCTTGAAGGGTGGCGGAGCAGTGGCGCACAATCAATGGCGCATCCCTGGGGATGCCCCAGTTGTTGTAAATCTGCCCCATAGTCTCTATTCCAAATATGTGTAGCATTGAGGTCAATCTACCTCTAAACCCTGCCCAAAACATGGATAATGCAGTGCAACACCACTATCACCACACACAGGAGGACCCTCAGGGGATGTTGACTGAAGGAGGGCAGATAAGTAGCTGGCAACACACTCACCCTGAAGCCAGGGAAGGGACACATTGCACTACTTATGCAGCAACTTGGGCCAGAATACACTACTACCAAGCCACAAGGGTACTGGGCCCGACCGTACAAGGTCACACTGACCCACCACAACACCTTCCGAACACTGCATGGTAACTCTGGGCTCCTCCCACCTTGCCAAAACAAACTCCAGCCTAGTTGGAGGGTAGAACCCACGTCATTACTAGAAACAGGAGACAATGTAAAATTGTTTGGGGACATTCATCATTTTTCCCAGAGAAAGCAGGGGTCAGTGGACAGTGTTCAAATGACATGTGAGGCCTTTGAGGTCAATAAATGAGAGTTGGGTGTATGTTACATTTCTGAGGTCCGCATGGACATACAGAGAATAGTAAATTATCCAGAAATATACCTAAATGCGTTGTACGCTTAGATGTAAGCGGGGGAAGAGTGCCAAGTGCATGAGTATTTAATCTTAAATAAATACTAGAGAACACAGCAAAAACAGATCTTGGAATCCGGGGAGCTAATTGTGAGGCTGGTAGGTGGGGTGAAGGGGAAAGGCCAGGACAGGCATCGTCAGAGTTGGTCAGGCACACACAATACAGAAATTATTTTGTATCAAATTCATGCACCTGTTTAAAGTACAGCATTGTGTAATCAAAGGTATACTAACCACTTTTACCTCCCCTCATACTACACTCTACAGCATAGGGGGGTATTATATGTACACAACTACATGAACAATTCACAACATCCCCTGGCTCAGACGAAACACATTGGAGTATGTAACTCTGGAGAGACACAGGTGATGAACAATGTGAAGAATGTTGTCTTGATACCTTGCTAATTTCTGTTAGTAGACAATTATGTGTGACACACTATAAATGAGTACAAGGGCTTCATGACACGTGCATGAACATGGTATCTAACGGTCATTTATATATATATTTCACATTTGGATGTTTTTATAGACACAGCTCACGGATTTACACAAGCTAATGTATTAGGCACAATGCATTTCCTATAGCTCAGTTGCATGACGCTGACTCTGTGCTAGGCATGTGTTTGGACAATGCATTACTGATCATGTATTACAAGCAAAGTGGTATTTTAATTTGATGAGCATAAGGCAGACATAGTAACATAACCATAAATGTTCACTATTGATGAGTGTAATTATGTGGATACATACATGCCATTCATGGACACTGAGTATGGCCACTTAGTGATTTGTTGTTCTACATGTCTCATAATACAGTGATTGTTAACAAACCTAGAAAGCCATGTGCTTCCAGAGTACAGCTGATTGTGAGCTTACACACACACTGCAACCCTGGGACAACAGCCTGTAAAAGGTTTGGCCACAACACATTCACTAACCACATGTAGTGAGCACTGTGTGCAGCATGGCTTACTCTTCAGATGTCAGCTTCATGATTTTGTCATATCCAGTTTGATTCTGCTTCCTCAGTGTAAAATGAAATGGGCATTTACTGTTACTTTGTTCATAGGGGAATGGCCTGTCTGACACTTATGTGGCTTTTTGTTCGCCATGCCTGATTCAACAACATTCACAAACACTCACAATATTTTATTTTTACTTTGAGGGTGTCCGCAAAGATTGAATACAACTGGATGTAGTGAGCATGCCATAGTTGGGCACATACAGAGTTTAGCTGGCCTCCTCACACATTACTTAAATCACAAGGAATTAATCCATATACTCACTGGTTGCATTGGGGTCTTCAAAACTGTCTATCTCCCCCTGTGTGTATGGTGCTGGACCTCCTACAAAACATGGACAAATATGTACATTAATGCATGACATCAGAAATTTTTAACATTGTAGCCTGCAGATTATAGTGTAACACATGTATGTGATTTCTAGTCCATGACTACCCTTTCACTTTGGCAACAACATTTTGTATGGAAATATACATGGACACTACAAATGCATGACGAACTCCAAATGAGTGTACATTGTTTGACCATGTTTTACAACTCACCCCCGTTACAACCTGCTCCCCTCCTGCTGCAAATACCCCTGTGGTCCAGCCCACTTGCCCCCATTCACCATCCCCTGCCTCCCGCCTCCTGCCTCCCAGCTGCTCCTCCCTCCCAGCTCCCATTCTAATGGCGTTAGGTGGTCGGCCGAAGGCGCACCTAAGGCAAGCCCGTCTGCGCATGTCTGGACGGTGCCCAGCACCAGAAACCATGGACCACGCAAACGCCACAACAGCAGCAGACTCCACTACGACGCCAGCAGCCTCCACGTACTCATGGCAGGCCAAAAGCACAACTGCTTCAAGGACACCCTGAAACGGACCCACGGACCTCGCTCAGGCCACACATGCAGCTTCACCTGTGACTGGACCACCAAATGTCCAAGGACTGAACACACACACCTCCGCAGCATCCTCCACAACACCTGCTCTGCTACCTTACACGCCGTTCAGCTCTGGGATCTGCCCAACACCTTTGCCCCAGATGTGGCCTTCAAGACTAACACCTGGGGGAACAACTCCTTGGCCAACAACATTCCTATAGCCATCCCGGACGTATACAAGATCACCCGCACAGATTGTGCCAATGGAAACAGAGGGGGAATAGCCATCGTAAACAAGTACACCCTCAAGTTCGCTAGCCATGTAGACAACACCCTCCACACTGGCAAACACATGCACTTCCAGATCCACACCAACAACAACCTCACCCTCAGAGGAACACTCATCTACACACCCCCTGGAACCCAAGCTTAATGTAGTGACTCCATCGCCAACCTTGCCAGCACACATGCACTTGCCTCCACGGACTACATCATCCTCGTGGACTTGAACTTCCACCTAAAGAACAATAACGACACCAACCCTGCCACCCTGATACACAACCTACCGAACCTTGGCCTCAGACAACTCCTCACAACATTAAATTTAGCTCTGTCTCCTAGGGCATCAGGATGTGCTGATTAACCAGCTAGAGTTGCATACAAATTATATTTGAAACATAAGTCTTGTCACTTGTGTGAATTAATTTATTATTCAATAATTCCACTTTGTGTTTAGATGTTGTAGTCACATCTCGTTATACATCCATTATTTAATCGTTTTTCAAAATCATTGTTTTGACAATCTGTATCATTATTTTCCCTTTGTTCCCTAATGCATTTCGGCGCGATGCGCCTTTGTCAAGGGATTAATCTGTTGAAAAATAACAATAATGCATTCCATTACTCAAAAGTTCTTTTGCCACCGATTTTCACATGTGAAATACATAAATGCCAAATGTTTAACTCGTAACAACCTATTTCCACAACGTACATCAATTTCGTGTTAGGATTGCTTAAACGTGCTACAGTGTTTCGCCGATATAAATGTTTACTCGATTGTCACATAGAGCTCTAAGTGTAGCTAGCTAACTCACGGTTAGTGATTGCAGCTTACCCCATGTTCTACGGCATTTCAGTTACTAACTCCATGTTCTAATCTCTTAGCGCGTGGATAAACCTCACAGCGTACAAGTGAACCCTCCGTGGAGGATCGCGCTTACCGTCTTGGCGTTCTCGGGCCGTTTCTACGCTCTATGCATGCTGGGACTGCTGCTTGTGGCGCGAGCGCGCTGTTCATGCTATTTAAAAAGGAAGCCTCCCTATATGTTTTAACTATTCTTAAAGGCACAGACTGCTGTTTGTAAACCCCAATGTTACACGTTAGGCTAGTGTGTCCTCCACCTCGCAACAAAGTCAGAAGTCATCTTATTTACAGATAACAAGCAAATTCGATCCTATCATTTAAACCTTTCGGTTTCATAGTTTGTAGAAAATAAATCCAGTGGTTTTCTCTTTTTATCAATGTTTTTCTATTGTCTCTTCCAGGTGCCTTATCCACTTGTTCCAAAATACAAGCTCTTAAGTCGTCTACTCGATGTTGGGCTTCCATAAAGTGGGTAGCTATCACTGATTTGGTCATTTTTGTTCTGATGTTGCTTTTGTGCTCGTTGAGCCTTACTTTTAATTTCCTTTCTGTTTGTCCCACATATTGCATGTTGCAAGGGCAACTTAAAAGATAAATGATATTTGTAGAATCAAATGTTCCATTAACTTTAAGTTTCACGATATTTCCATTTTGGGCGTGGCGTATTTGTTCGCCTTTCATGATGTTTTCACAATTATGACAGTTTAAACAGGGGATTGTCCTCTTGTATTTGGCATTTCCTCTGTTAATGTTGTGTTTCAGCAGTTCACCTATGTTTTTGGATCTTGTGTGTGCAAACAGCGGTTCTTGACTAAATCGTCCTTTAAAATCTGGTTCAGTGGCTAATAATAGCCAATGTTTTCTGATGATTTTTTTGAAGTGGTAGCTCATAGTAGAAAACTTGCTGACACACGTGATTCGTTGATCTTCTCTGGTGTCTCGAGGAGTGAATAATTCTTCTCTGTTTTTTTGCGCAATTCTCTCCTTTGCTTGCTCTAATATTGAGTCTGGATATCCTCTGTTTTTAAATCTTTCCATCATGAATTTTGATTGAATTTCTAGCTGCTCTGGTTCCGAGACTATCCTTTTAACCCTCATTAGTTGAGAGAATGGTAAATGTCTCTTAAGTGACGGAGGATGAAAACTGTTATACTCTAGAGTGTTATTTCTGTCTGTGTTTTTTCGGTATAGATTGGTTTTGAAACCCGTGGGGGTATTACTTATTTCTACATCCAGAAAGTTTATCTTGTCTCTGTTGATTTCCCAAGTGAACTGGATTCTTTCACCAATGTCATTCAGAGCTCTAACTTGTTCAACCAATGTTTCTGTTGATCCCTCCCATGCTATGAAGATATCGTCTATAAACCTAGTGTATAGACGAAGGTGGCTTTTCCATGTAGTTTTTTGCAAAATATGCATTTCCTCGAAGTTTTTCATGAAGATATTAGCATATGTTGGGGCTGCTGGGTTTCCCAGGGAAGTACCACTCTTTTGGAGCAACCATTTTCCTTGGTAGTTGAAGTAGCTATGCATTAGAATGAATTGTACCAGTTCCAACAAAAATACTGGCATTTCTGTTTCATATTCACTTTCTAGTAGTGCTTTTTTAACGGCTTCTAGCCCCAAGTTGTGGGGTATTGAAGTGTACAAAGACTTCACGTCTATGGTAGCAAGTGTTATTTGTTGATCATCATTAATGTTGATTTCTGTTAGCTTTTTAAGAAAATCCGTAGTATCCTTAATGTACGATTGTGCTGCCATTGCGCTGGGTTGTAGGTATTTGTCCAGAAATTTGCCTATCGGTTCTTGTATGCTGTTTTTGGTGGATACTATAGGTCGACATGGTGGTTTTTGTTGGTGCTTGTGAATTTTTGGTACCATGTAAAAAGTCGGGCTTTTGGGGTACTCTTGTATCAGGTATTTTTTAGTGCGTTCCTGTATGATGCCTTTATCAACTGCTTTCTGTATGATTTGTTGCAGGGTTTTCTTGATTTCTTGTGTTGGGTCATTGTCTAGTTGCATATAAAGGTTTTCATCATTTAAATGCTTCATCACTTGTGTCTCATAGTATAAAGTGTCCATTATTACCAATGCGCCGCCTTTATCGGCCTTTTGACAAATTATATCTTCATTGTGACTGATGGCTTTGATGATACCTTGTTGTTTCTTCGTCAAGTTTCGGTGTTGCTTGATTCTCTGGGTATTCAAGCTTTGTATGTCTTGTTTACAAAGTTGCTCAAAAAGATCTATTGTTTTGTGGCTCACTGGGGCCATATAGGTGCTTGTTGTTTTCAATCCTTTTAGTTGATCTTGGTCTTGTTGTTTGTTTTCGGTGACCACATTATCAAAAAAATTCCTCAGTCTTAATTTTCGTGTTAGTTTAAATAAACTCGTGTCTAATTCCAAAGTGTGGGTGTCTGTTGTGGGAATAAATGATGTCCCCTTTTGCATCGTATCAAGTTGTATGGAGGTGAGCGGGTATTTTGAGATATTAATGACTAAGTTGTCTGCTGTTTCTTTTTGTCTTTTTTGGATGTCACATTCCTTGTTTGTGGTAAGTTTTTTTCTTTTTCCTTTTCCCCTACGGGGTCTCCCCTTTCTTCCTGTCCTTTCTCTAAAAAAGGCTGATCAGTTGATGTGGTTGCTACGATTTCTTGAGTGGGTTCTTGCCGTTTTTTAGCTACAGTCGATTCACTTCCAGTTGATGATGTGTCTGTTTGTGACCCATATCGTGTTTGTTGCCTTCTCTTAGCATATACTTCCGCCCATGAGTATACCTCTTCCAACTTATAATCTAAAGTGTCTCTCCTGTATTTCCTTAATTTTCTGTCATTCACCTCCTGTGTGTGTTTTGCTAATTGGCTTTTGATGTCTGCAAGGATGTTTGTTAATTCCTCAGGTGTGATTAGTTTATTTAGTTTAGTTTAGTTTAGTTTATTTAGTTCGTCTTTGACATTGTTGATTTCCATATCGAGTTCTTCCAAAATTTTTGATAACTCTTCTATGATTAAGAGTCACTCGAGAGTAGTGGGTGATACCTAGGAGCACGGAAAATAGGAAGCAACTTATAATTCAAGTGGCAGTGCACTGTCCAACACTACAATTGAACTCCTCACAACATCCATCCACACCCCCAGCCACACGCTGGACCACGTCTTCTCCACAGGCACCCCCTATACTCTCGGGCACATCTGCTACCTGCGTGAATGTTTACACAATACAATGCAGTCCATGATAGACAGAATACGTATTGCATACTTGACTGTTGAAATGTACGTGCATTAATGTTTCTGATGTATATTTATGTGCATTATACTTTATCAAAAATTAAAAAGCCAATAGACAGATTAGAAAAAGAACATTTAAACAAAATAAGTACACATCAGAGCATTTGTTCATCCATGGTGCGCTGCATTGTAAATGCTGCGCACCAATGGTGGGTGAGCAGCCACGCTAGATACGTGGGGCCTCATTTATGAAGGCCTTGCGCCACCGGTGCGTCACTTTTTCCCATTTTAATAGTGACGCAAAAGTGGCGCAAGCCCTTCATGAATGAGGCCCGTGGTACATCCCTGCTGATATGCAGGGATGCGCCAATAATTGTAAGTCTGCCCCTTCACGTCCGTGATACGTCACAACCCTGTGTGTACTTACAGCAGGCGTGAGGGGTGGTACAACATGTTAGACATAGCGTGGCCTTCAGCATTGCGTCATCCAAGTAGCATTTGAAACACAACTCCACAAATGCTCCACCATTACATCACAGTATTTCACACACATTGCACAATAATTTTGCCCCGGGGTGCAGTTTAGAAAGTAAAACACAATTGTGGTGGACCAGGGAGGTAAATGTGTGTCGCATGTGTGATGGTGCATCCCTGCATATTTACAAAAATGCACCAGGACACATTTATCAAGACAAAATGGCATTGGTTGTGATTTACAAGCCCCCTGCACCACAACTACGTCACTTTTCGTGACGTACTGGTGGCGCAGGGTGGTCCTACGTATTTACAAGGAGAGGAAAACCCACCCTGCGTGACTTGCCCTTTCCTTGTAAATACGGCCCCTTCACACGCAGCACTGTGCGTGGAAGGGGTGTTCCATGGGTGTTGCTGTGGATGTTCCCAGGCAACACCTATGGAGTGAGACACATCTACAGAATTTCTGGAAAGTGTTAAAGCTGGAGATGCGTATAAATGCTACGCCACCCTAGAGGTGGCGTAGCGAGGCACATTGATAAATGTTTCTATTTCTCCATGTTTGCTCCACTTTCAATGCATGCTGCATTTTACAGCACACATTGAAAGTGGAAAAAGTGTCTTGCAATAGTTTATGTGCTGGATTTTGGCCCTTCCTGCACAAAAACAATCTCACCATGGTGCAAGGGTGACTGCGCCAGTGCATGGCTGGAGTTAGTGCGTCAGCGCAGGGGGATGCACAGACACACAACATATTCTTGTAAATATGTTGCATCTCTGTGCTTTCAAAAGTAACGCAGCACGGCGCAGAAAAAATACATGCGTTAGTTTGTTGTAAATCTGAGACATCTTTTGTATTATTTTAAACATTGCAACCTTTTACATATCTGTACATTAGTGAGAATGACAACATGAGTAAGATTACAAATGTACTCACCGGTTGGCCCACCAACATCCATGCCCAGATGATCAAGCACATCACCCTCCCGGCTGATGGTGTCCTGCCAGCGGTGCTTGATTTGGTGCACTGTCCGCTCCACCTTGAATAATTGTGCCAGATGTTGCTGCACCAGTATCTATCGTCCTCTACGTTCAACTGTGGGGTATCCTTGGCTGACACACCCACCCATGCTCACCATTCTAGGTAGGTAGTGGAATATTAACCACAGGAGCCCACCAAACTTACCTGCCTGACATTGTGATCAATGTAAACTTTATGAAAATTAAACTGAAGTCAGATAAAAAAGGAAACTTAACATAAAAATGAGTGTAATGAAATAAAAACCCAACCCCTATAATAACACTAACACTAACTACCCCTATAGACACACACCCCTAAATAGAAAATACAAATAGCACACACAAGACTAACAATAGACAGACCAAAGAACTGCAAAAACACAAAAAACTGACAAAAAGACACAGGAAAACACTACTCTCAGTCAGAACTCTTTCAAACACCTCCTCCACCAAGCACACACCCAAAGAGAGTAACAGAAAGTGAAAGAAACATGTACTTGCTGGTTTGGAAGAATCTAGAATGATGACATCACTTCCTGCCGGAGTTGCTCCACGTTTTTATGATTTGCAACACGCTTTTTACGATGCGTTATTATTTCAATTGCTAGCTAATCAATTCCTGTACATGCGTGACGGTTTATTATTTTAAGTGTCGCATCGTACGTTAACATGCATTTGCAATTAGGAAGCGGGACATTTGTTATAGTGCGATGCTTTTTGTGTAGATGCGACACGTTTTTGTTGATTTGCAACATTTTATTGGTAGATGCAACACTTTCAATGTACCTTGATATTATTTACATTTGGTGATGCAACACATTTGTTTAATTGAGACATTTTATGGAAAGATGCAACACTTATCTTAAATTTGAGTGACTCTTCTAAAATTTGAGTGAATGTTCAATTTTAGTGACTCTTTCCAAATTGGAGTGACTGATTTCAAAAATTCAGTCCATCTCTGCATATTTTGTGTATTTACCTTCCTTTGATTTTCTTCTGATTTTTGAGTTGAAATCCTTGTATTTATTTTTGCGCAGTTTGGACTTAATGTTTAGATATGTTTAAGGATGATACTACCAATACCTTGAATATCTAAATAATATCTATGTATGTACCCTGCCTGATTTGAATAATAATACTCCAATAACACAAAATCCTGGTCTTTCCGTTTTTTACTTAAAATTGTACTTAAAATTTACTTAAAATTTTCTATTTAATGTATATATGGTGTTAGTGTGGTAACACTGTGTTGTTCTGATTTTACTGGACTCTTTTCAAGAAATTAACAAATCCAAAAACAGCCATTGATTTATTCCATACCCGGGTACCATGATATAATACAGGTCCCTATGGTGCTGTAAATTAGTTAATCAACAAAATCCCTTGCTGGCCAACTCTCTTTGTATTGATTTCAAAATTGTCACTATACATCAGTGCTTCTGTGTGAAGATTTACCAGGAAGTACTGCATCATCTTTTTGCAGCCTACTCAATGGGTCTAATCCCCGGCCTCAAGTAAGCAGTTTTTTATTTCTTAAAAATCTTTTTATTAGCAGGATAACTGGTTGTGATCATGACAGGTTAAACAGTATTGTAATCTGTACAGTTCTGACATGCATATGTTCACTGTTTCCGGCCAGCGTGTGTGTATTTTCATTTTATATTATCGAACATTACATCCCCGTTATAACGCCCCCCACCCTTGCCCCTTATATAAGTCACACTTTAATACACAAGGTGTCTGCTTCTCTTTGCATATTTACATTATTCTCTACATATCTTCTGTAACCCTACAGAGGACCTTACAATGTGGCATCGTAGTTTGCGTTTGTCCTGTGCACCCAGAGGTATGCATTGTTCCCGGTAAAGTGTCCAGTCTTGGTCATGGGTGAGGGGTACTACATCCCTTATATGCAACAATACACCATTTAACCCACTTCAATAGAATGTTCAGACGTATCGTCTTCACTTGCCTCAAATGACCCCAGCAATTCATTCCAGTTCAATGATATGGGGGTCTTCCTGAGTCCCCTACGCTCTTCGTGTTGCAGTGTCATGCCCTCAGCCTTCCCCCAGCGTGACACCTCCGCCCTCCACAGCTCAGGGTCAGGTGACCTAGGCGATTTCCACTTCATTGTTATGGTGCGTTTCGCGAGAAGCAAAGCTAGATCTGTGAAGCGTGTGCCTACGCTCTTCTTTCGTTCTACAGGGCCCAACCCCAATATGGTGTATTCCAGTGTGGTGTAGGGCTTAGCGGGGACTATTTTGGACAAGTCATTCTGTACTGTCATCCAGAAGTATCCCAACTTCGGGCACATCCACAACATATGTATCAGACGCGCGTCTTCTGCTCCACACCTAGGACATGCATCAGTCGTGTTGGGAAACATCGCATGTAGGCGGTGGGGAGTTAGGTACACCCTAGGCAGAATCATAAGTTGTATGAATTTAAATTTCGGGTTTCTTGAAACCTTCTTAGGATATTTGAGAATGCGCTCCCACTCCTTGTCCCTGACTGTTCTACCTATATCGTGTTCCCATTTGTCCCGTAGAGGTTGCAGTGTGGTTGCCCTTCCCTCCCTTATACCATGTGTTATCCATCTCGTTAGGTGGCTACCCGACCCCATTAGGTACTGCATTGTAAGTAGTGGGTTAGTTGGTGGCTCCTTGCCGACCGGTGCCCACACCTGCGTGACATAGCGACGCAGCCCCGCGTGCAATAGGAATAGTCTTCCCGATGTGTGGTGTGCCGTCCGGAGATCCTCGAATGGCATGACCCTGCCGTCTGCAAATAGGTCCCCAATTTGCGATACTCCCGCCTCATGCCACTCCGTGAGCTGCGGATTTGAGAGTGGTCTCAGTCCCACTGGTAGACCCAATAATGGTATTGTGGGGGCATAGGAGGTCGAGGACCTCACCGCTCTTCTCCAGTAGTCAATCGTGTGTCGGAGCAGGGGGGGCGCCGATCTCGAGACCTCCGCCTTCGGTAGCAACAGGGTGTGGACACTCCCTCTGTCCCCACTCCGTCTCTGACATGTAAATTTCGTGCAAGTTACGTCCCGCTAGCCAATAAGCCAACCATTGCAGTTGGCATGCAAAGTTATATGCTTGTAGAGCCGGGACCCCCATACCGCCTGCCTCAGTAGGGAGCTGTAGTTTGGTTAGGCTGATACGACATCTCCCAGTTCCCCATATCAGTTCCGTCAGTAGGGTGTTGAGCGCCTTGAACATGGATGCAGGGACCATCAACGGCAAGCTTGTGAAATAATATAGTAGGCGAGGCAGTACCACCATCTTAGAGATGGTCACCCGGCCCGCCACCGACAGCGGCAGCGCAGTCCAGAATTGCACTTGTGATTTCAGCGCAGTGATTGCCCTCCCTAGGTTTCCATCCAGCATATCCCCTGTCTCTCTGCACACCTGGATCCCAAGATAACGGAAGGTGGTCTCCGCCACCTGGAGTGCATGTGGTGCAAAGGGCAGTTGGGTTACTGCCCCGTTGGGAGAGAAAAAGTACCCGTACGACTTGGAGTCACTAATAGCAAGCCCTGATATTGAGTGGAATGCCTCAAATATGTCAGGGACGGGGTCCAACCCCTCACCTATGTGTCTGAAGTACAGTTTAATATCATCAGCGTACGCTGACACCACGTGGGTTGTTCCACCTCTCTGTATGCCCCTTTGCTGCGCTGCATTACGAAGTTTGCATAGTAAGGGCTCCAATGCCAATATGAATAAAAGCGGGGATAGTGGGCACCCTTGCCTTGTACCCTTTGCTAACTCTAAGGGCGCCGAGATACATCTGTTCGTGCGGACCCTGGCAGTTGGGCGGGAATAAAGTAATCGGACCCATGCAATATACTCAGGGGGTATTCCAAAGCCTGCCAGCGACGCGAACATGTAGTCCCATCTGAGCGAATCAAAGGCCTGCCTCAGGTCCAGGGAGACACATCCCTCCGCGTCCAACTGCCCTGGTCCGCCCAGCATAATTTGACTAAGCTGTCTGAGATTCATGGCAGTGCTTCTACCTGGCACGAACCCGCACTGGTCAGGGTGTATCAGTCCTGGAATATATTGGGCTAGCCTCGTCGCCAGAATTGAACTCAGTATCTTATAATCTGTATTTAGTAAAGACAGAGGTCTATAGTTGGCCAGTTGTAAGCCGTCCCTGCCTGGTTTTAGTAGAGACACTATTAGAGCCTGGAGTAATTACTGTGGAAGGCCTCGTGTTCGCAGCGCCTCCCGGTATACCTCAAGGAGTCGCGGCGCCAGGAGGTCGATAAAGGTCCCGTAAAATTCCGCGGGGAGGCCATCTGTACCTGGGGCCTTCTTCCGCGGGAGCGCTCGTATAGCCTGACGTATCTCTGCAACTGTAATTGGGCGTGCCAAATCCTCGCTCTTTCGGCCCTCAAGTCTCGGCAAGACCAATCCCTCCATGAACTCCTCATATGCCGTGTCAGATAGCGGCCTGTGAGGGCCATATAGTGATTCATAATAATCTCTAAAGGCGGTGTTAACGCCCAGCTGTGTCTTTGCCAGCGACCCCCCCCTGATCGGTGACCTCCGTTATAGGCAGGTGTGCTGGCTCTTCTCGTATCAGCCGGGCCAGCAAGGTGCCCGCCTTGTTTGCTTGTGCATGTTGTCTGCCTGTATATTCCCTATAGTCCAGTATGCGTAATTCCTCCAGCAGCTCTGCGTGCTGAATATGTGCCTCCTGTAATGGTGTAAACGGTACGTTCGTGCCGGCGGCCTCACTTTCTAGCATGATCAGGCGCCCTTCTGCCTCCTGGAGTTTTCCCATGACGTTATGTCTCATACCCACTTGTGTACTCATTGCCTCTCCCCTGATGGACACTTTAAACGCATCCCATTCTATCTGTCGGGAGCTCGCAGTGCCCTCATTCATGTCAAAGTAATTAGTTATTGCGTCAGCGAGTGTTGTGCGGAAGACCAAGTCTTCCAGCAGGTCCGGTGTAAGACGCCAGGTTGGTATGGGTGTTTTGGAAACCTGCCCCATTGGAAAGTGACTTCTACCGGGTTGTGGTCTGAAAAAGTCTTGCCCATATGTTCTGCCGTGGTGACCGCCCCTAGAAGTGGTGTAGTACAAAAAACATGGTCAATCCTGGTGTGTAACCTATGGGGCGATGAGTAGAAGGTGTACTCCCTATTCAGTAAGTGTTTACCTCGCCATGCATCAACTATATTCCATCCCACTCCCCATTGCGCTAGCGCTTCAGCCTGCCTTCTATTCTCGGTAGCATGCAGGGGCGGGTGCGACCTGTCCAGCGAGATGTCCAATACTGCGTTAAAGTCCCCGCCTATAAGCCAGGGAAATTCTGCCCAATCCCCTAGCACTTTGTTGATGTTAGTCAAAAGACCGACAGGCCAAAGTTCGGCGCATAAATACTGCCTATCACTACAGGGGAGCCGTCTAGCAATCCACGGAGGAGGACATATCTACCCTCCGTGTCTAACCTCATCTCCACTAGCTTAAAGGGGACAGAGTTCCTCTTCCATACGGCCGCCCCCCTTGAGAATACAGAATAAAAGGTAGCAAACAATTGTCCTTTCCATAAATATATTAAAAATTAGACATGGTTACCGACCTTGCCTGTTGAATTCCACTTGCAGGTGTGAAGCCCGCCTAATTTTCCTTCAAAGAAACAAGCAATTCAATTATACTTGTATGAAGGTTCCTGAATATCGCGAGGCGACCTAAACTAATTGCAGGCGCTCGGAGAAGTCTCCATCTAGCACTACGTGACTATCAAGTAAGCACAAGTGCTCTTATAAAAAAACATCATACGTACCACATAGAGAACCATGTGTTAAATCAAATATTATTGTTACCTTTAAGATTCTTCAGATGGTCAAGCTGAGGTGAACATACAAAGCACGAAATAGTCTACTCCAGGATCAAGACTGGCATAGCAAATTGAAAATGCTTTAAAGAGTAAGACAATTTGACCACTAGTAGTTTTTGACCCTGTATGAATTTAGACAAAAAAGTTTCTGTTTAAAAAAATCCTCCTGTACCTTGTACTAATATTATGCTACATATATTTCTTTTAGATTTATGAAGTTTTTAAATCATAGTCCTGAAGAAGGTGTTCTACCCAACTAAGCACCGAAACGCGTCGACAACACTGGCTTTTTAACTTGTTTTTATATTGCAACATTTGGAAGAAATAGTATATGCATGTATCTTGATGTAATAATGCTTATGTGAAATTGTTTGAATTTTCTAATATAAATGCTTTTTCTTCTTTTTTAATAAATGTAACATTTTTGATACAATCTCTAGTCTGAAGGTACTTGAGTTACTGAGGATATTTGAAACTAAGATCTGTCTTATAACAGGTGTCTTGCTCTATTGGTCTGATTTACTATATAATGATAATGAAATAACCACAGAAAGGAAACCCCCCTTTTTTTCAGTCGCCATATTGTCCATATATTGCTCCAGCGCTTCCCTGGACGCCTTTATTTCGGCCAAAATAAGGTCCAGCTTGGCGTCTTGTGTATTTTTGCCTGTAGGCGGTATATACTCCATGCTGGAGGAGGCCAAGCGGATCTTCCGACCCTGTGGATTGTACGTCGGCATTGGCGCCATGTTCTTGGACCTTAGTCTTGTTCCTGCCCATAGCCCTTGTGTGCAGGGCGGCGGTTGTGGTGTCGCAGTGCCCCTCACTCTTCTCCGGCGTCAGGGTATGCGTATGACTCATCGTGGAGATTATGGGCGCGGCCGCCTCACTGGCGCTTGTGAATATGCCCAAGCAGGAGTTCGCGGCGCGTGAGGGTCGCATTCGCTCCTAGCGATATACTGCCCGGTGCCCCTTATGAATATGCTGCTGTGGTGTCGCTGTTAGCCTGGTAGTGAGGTGGTGCCCTCTAAGCGCTCCGATGTCCGTAATTTGCCTCACCCAAGGCGCCCGGCGTATGCGTAAGGTGTTCTGAGAGCAAGTGCAAAGCCTGTTGTGTCTCAGTCCTGAATCATGGTCTCAGGTCTTGTGTAGTGTGCAGGACCCACCTCGTAGATGGCAGCAGCACTGTGCCACGTTTCGTTTCCTTGGATGCACTGCAAGCTACTGCTTCCTATCTTCTCCTACTTCGACGTCGCCCACACAGAGAAATGTTAGAGGGCAGCAGCAATATGGCGCCCGCCACATCGGTCCGCTCAATTACATGTGTGTCCGTAGCCTATCAAACACTGGATTCTTGGGCAGGATTCAGGAGCAAAACCCACCGCAGGGCTCCCGATCAGGGATTGTGTGCAGAGCCCGCTGCAGGCCGGTCTCCAATTCTGCATTCAGCGGGTCAGGCATGCATTCTCCGTGCCCCGATATTGCAGGCTCCTTCCCCGGGGGACCTCGGAAGATCGGCTCCGACGGCCCTGGGGGTTGTGTCCCTCTGGTCCGCTCTAGCTGTCAGCGCTCCTCCAGCGATATCACCGCCCCAGGTTCCTCCCGGCCGCGCGGCTGCCAATCAGAGCCGCACTGCGCGGCTGCGTCTCAAGTGCCTCCAATCGGCCGGCCTCACCGTCTCCGGCTTACCCCACCACTCGAGGCCACGGCTTATGCTCGTGTTCTAGGCCACGCAGGCGCCAGTCGCCGTGTCCATTCGCCAGTGGCTTACAAGGTCCGCAGATGGTGGTCGGGAGGTTTCCCGGTCTTCCGTAGCACGCAGAGATCGTCGGAGCGATCGGGGAACACGGGATAGTCAGGATATTTAGCTTATTTGTCGGGCATTGGATGGAGCTGTTCTAAAGCGCGTCCGCCATGCTCGGCTCGTGGCCACGCCCCCCCTCAATTAAGCAGTTAGGTGGGCCAGAGTGCCGGTGATCCGGACCCAGCTTGCGGCGTGAGCCGGTGCACAGTTGGAAACATAGAGCAAAGACACCGGAGGTGAGATGGACCTTGAAGTAGCTGGAGATCTCATTGGTGCCCTGTTGTGGCCTTGTTGGGCTGAAGATGCGCAGCATTCTTGTGACGCTGGGAACTCGAGGTGAGGTTGACAGTGCGGTCTGCTGGTCCCCGGCAGTTGCGAATACCTCCAGGGGCGCATCGGCCTGTGTGTGTGGAGCAAGCGGTGTGGTGGAGAAGACCGGCTGTATTGCAGAGGACCCCCACGGATACCTTTGTGGGGCAGCACAGCGCAATTCCACGTGCTACACCATTCAGCCTCGGCCCTGGCCGGGAACACGCAAGGGACCAACTGGCGGAATTGCTTGGCTGCCCCGACTGGACGCAGTCCTACATGCTGACCCAGGGTGCCAGAGGAACCACATGCGGGAGACACACGTTCCGCACCATTACCCCAGTACTGATCCCTGGGGCTGCAGTTGAGGAGTAGGGCAATCTATTGGAAGACCTTAACAGGTCGCAAACCAGCAGCGAGGGACCCAAGGGTGATGACAGAGCTCCACCTCTTTTGGCCGGGCCCAATATTGAGGGGGTTCTGTTTCTAGGCCCTGCGACCAGGCGGACATTGGAGTTGCAAGTGCTGGTGCCCCGATAGAATCACGGAGGCCCACCTGCGCAGATGGTGGGTGGACTGTAGCTAACCATCACTTCCGAACTGTGGCCTAGCTGATGGACTAAGATTGGCACAATTAACGGCACATCTGGGTCGCTCACCAGATGTAAATGGTTTTGCACCCCATAGTGAGTAGCTTGCGAGATTGATCTCTGACCATTATCCCTGTTTGGTGTTGGTCCAATGGACTGGGCAGCGGCAGGCAATTCCCACCTGGCATTTGAACGCGCTGGCGTTGTAGGACTAATTTTTTTAAGCGGTAGTGCAGGAAGGTATGGTGCGTTACTTTGACCATGATGAGGTGACGGCATCGTGCAGGGGCCCTTGAATGGGATGCTTTTGAGGCGGTGATTAGTGGAGTTTGTATCTCCTCCACAGCAGGGTCTCTGAAGACTCTGCAGCAGGATCTTGGGAAGAGCGAGGATCGGTTACGTCATGTAGAGCGGGCCAGCCATACAGATTTAATGTATCACGAGGCAGCTTTGGCTGCACGTGAAGACGTCGCAATACAAATGGAGAGACTCCGCTGTTTTGATCATAAGGAATACCTCATTCGGGCTCACGCTGAGCATGATGAGGTGGGCTCCCTGTTGGCCTGGTTGGCTAATCCAGCCGCCCGCTATTCTGTCCCTGTGTACTGTGGAGGCCCGTTTGGTATATTCCCATAAAGAAAATCATGGAAATTCTTCACTTACTATGACCCCCTCTATAGGAGCGCAATGCCAGACACACCTGTGGACCTTGTTGATTTGCGAGCCGCTGTTTAACTGCCACGCATAGATCAGGAACTGGCAGATTGCTTAGGAGGAGAGATGACAGAGTGTGATATTCGTACAGCAATCAAACATATGTATCAACATTAAACCCCTGGTGCAGACTGTAATGAAGCCAAAGAAAACCTTCCTGAATAATAATACAGGGAAATCCAGTAAAGGTAAGTAAGCAGGTCTTTAATGATCCAGCCAGGTCAGCAGCGTACAGTTAAGATGATCGTCAACTGTCCAGCAATGCTATTTATATATCTACCTAAACATTCAAAGAACAACCACAGACACGCGAGACAGATCCGCATGCACACCGCAACATTCAAAGAACAACATACAGACATGCGACACAGATCAGCATACACACCGCACGCGAACACAACACGCGACATAGACACATTCAAACCATTACAATACACATATTGTTTGTGAATGATGCGCGTGCGTTCACGCACGTCATTTTCAAACAATAACATTATACCACACACCTCCCTCCTTTTTTTTTAAGTAAGGACAAAATCACTAAACCGTGACGGAATTCTGCGATACCTCGAACTTCGCAATAACTCTTGCGTGTTGGAATCACAATTGGTAGAAACAGTAGATGATTCAGATGGTTTTGAATTATCTGCATTAACATCCAAAAACACATTAAATGAATCATCTTCATCCAAAACCACATCAGAAAAATCTCTGCTGATGTTAAATTTTGAAACTCTGCTAAAATGCCAAACACTTCCATCGAATACCCTTACAGCATTCTTAAATACTTCAACAACCTCAACAGGATCAGACCACTTGGCTAACCCTTTATGTACATAACTACCTTTTTTTAATCTCACAAGATCTCCCACACGAATGGGCACACAACTTCTTGTTCCCACTTTTGACAAATCCTTCTTCATTTTCTCCTTATAAACATCAGCTTTCCTGCGAATTTCTCCAAAATCAATTTCTGAAAAATCAATACGACTACTATCCTTGTTCTTTAACCACCAAGGAACCAAATTAGTACTAGGTTTACGCCCTCTCAACATCTCAAAAGGAGATAGAAATGTAATAGCATTGGGTGCAGTCCTGTATGACAACAACATGGATTGTAATGCTTTATTACAGCATAAACCACCTTTGACAGCCAATTGAATGGCCTCCTTGACTACTCTATTGAATCTCTCTATCTGACCATTTGCATCAGGATGGAATACCGCTATTCTTCTGTGAAAAATACCACATCTATTAAAGTACCTTTCCATTTGCTTACTAACAAACTGTGGACCATTATCCGTTACTACCTCTTGAGGAATGCCCTCTCTGCAGAAAACCTCATCCATAAACTGTATAATGACATCACTAGTAACTTCTCTAACCATCTTTATTTCTGGCCATTTTGAGAAATAGTCTATGAGAACTATACCAAAGGAATGCTGTTGTGGCAATACACCAAATAGTCCAATAATATCAATACCAAGTTTATCCCAGGGTGATGCAGGTAATTCAACAGGTTGTGGTACACTGGGTAGGGCTTTAGCTGTTTTATCACTTTTAGCACACAATTCACACAGTTTTACCTGTTGTTCCACAAAATAATCAATACCTGGCCACCAGAAATTGTTCTTTAAACGTCTTCTAGTAACTGATATTCCAAAATGCCCCACATGAGCTAAATCCAGAAATCTTTTCCTGAGACCAAAAGGTGGAATAAATTTGTCATTCCTTAATAGAATGCCATTTTCTATCGCCAATTCATCCTTAATTTTATGATAACTCATTAAACCTCCTGTAAAATTCCTTCCTTCGGGCCAACCCTTCAGCACATATTCCTTAACTTCTTTGAGTTCTAAATCTTTGTCCATTTCTTCATTCCATATCTCCTCTTCTACTATTGAATTTTCTCCAAACACCAAATTAACATCATTATAAACATGTGCTACCTCACATTCATCTTTATCAACCACATCAGAATCTCTGCATGCTAATGGAAGTCTTGACATGCAATCAGCATGAACATTTGATTTCCCAGGAATGTATTCTAAAGAATACTGAAAATTTTGTAACCTAGATGAAAGTCTAGCTAATCCAGATGAAAGTGTACGTCCTCCACCTGGTGATAATATATGCACCAAGGGCTTGTGATCTGTTTTAATGGTAAATTTTGTTCCCCACAAAAAAGGTCGAAAATGTTCCACCCCCCAAACACATGCCAAAAGTTCTCTTTCAATTACGGAACAATGTTGTTCTGACTCCCTCAACGTTCTTGAAGCATATGCTACAATCCATTCTTTACCCCATTCCTCTTGGATCAGTACAGCACCCAAACCACAATTACTTGCATCAACCGTCACAATACACTTTTTCCCAATTACAAATGGTTTGAGACAAGGCGCCTTAATAATCATTGACTTTACAGCATTAAAAGTTGCTCTCATAGTATCTGTCCATTCAAATTTTGCATTCTTCTTCAGGAGCATCCTGAAAGGTTCAATCACACTTGCATAGTTCTGGATAAATTTCGCATAAAATTCCACAAGACCTAAAAAAGCAATTAACTGTTCTTTGTTCTGAGGAATAGGAGCTTTGCTAATGTTTTCCAAATGTGAAGTTTTAGGTCTAATGCCATTTGCACTAATACAATGTCCAAGATATTCCACTTCTTCTTTCCTGAATTTACACTTGGAAGCACGCAGAGTTAAACCTTTCTCTGATAGAGCATTCAGTACTTTAAATAAATGTTTATCATGTTCAATTATATCCTTCCCAAATACCAAAATGTCATCTTGGAATGCAATTGCCCCAGTTAATCCAGTTAGGGTCTCTTTCATCAACCTTTGAAATACAGCAGCTGCGCTTGCTAGCCCAAAAGGCATCCTGCAAAATCTGTATAAACCTTCAGGTGTTATAAAGACAGTTAAGTCTTTTGAATCTTCATGTAGGACCACTTGATGATACGCACTTGCTAAGTCTAGACAAGAGAATATCTTGGCATTATCTAAAGTGGAAACCATTTCATGCAGATTGGGTAAAGGATTGGAGTCCACACAAATTGCATTGTTCAAACTGCGTAAATCTATGCTCACGCGAAGATCACACCCAGATTTGATCGAAAGTACAATGGGTGAAACCCATGGAGATGATTCAATGGGTTCTATTATCTTCTTTTGACACATATCATTTAGAATTTCTTTTAATTTTTCTCTATAAGAAAGAGGCACATTCCTAACTTTATGACGGACAGGTAAAGCATTGGCATGTACTTTTATCCGATGTTCAAATCCTTTATATTTTCCTAAATCATTGCAGAATAATTTGGGAAATTTCTCTTTAATTTCAGAAATCAAATCCTCTCCACTTTTACTTTGCACAGATTTGCTTGGTTCAGAATCGATAGAATAAACCGGAGGATCAGCATTAGGATCAAGTTTCATTCCCAATTGTTCCTGGTGTGGCCAACCTAACAATGAATCACCAGATTTTATAATATACACCTTCCCTTGTGTAGAATGAGTTTTGAATTTGAGTTCAGCTATGAAGTAACCAATAAGTTGCAGTCTATGACCAGTATATCCACTTGGTGTGATGTCTGGTTGTATTAAGTTAGTATCAGGCCAGTTAGACTTAAATAAAGTGTCTGGTAGAATAGTGTACCATGAGCAAGAGTCAACAAATACTTTGGTTGAAACTCCATTGATGGTGATATTACATGAAGGAAATTTTTTTACTTTAGATTCCTTAGTTATGCACATTATAGTGTTTACATCAAATTCACAATCACTTGAACCTTCATGTTCCTGATCTTGGACTAAACTGACTCTTCTTGGTGCAGATCTGCAAACTTTTGAAAAATGCCCTTTTTTCACATCTTGAACATATTTTGTCTAGTGCTGGACATAATTTCGAATTCCCTAGATGGTAACCACTACCACATCTAAAACAGTACATATTGTATGTTCTTGGATCTGCTCTTTGCCACATATTCATCCTTTGATCTGATCTTTGCCACGTATTTGGTCTTTGATCAGGCTTTTGCCATCTATTTCTGTTCTCATTTTTATATTGGTTATCATTCCTTGTATTAACAATTTTCCCATATTTTCCTGAATCCTTAAATTTTTCATTTTCTTTATTGAGAATCAAAACATCAGGTTTATTGTTGTTTTGCGAACGAATTTCATCTACAAATTTTTCAGAGTGTTCTATTGACTTGGCAATTTCAATTGCAGCATTTAAGGTCATATCAGAAGTTGTCCATAACCTTTGTTGTATCTTTTTGTTATTAGTACACATAAGAATTTGATCTCTTAAAACTTGATCATAATTAATATGTTCAAAATCACATGTAACTGCTAATGCTCTCAATGTAGATACATAGTTATCAATGGACTCATCTATTTGTTGTTTTCTTGAATAAAATTTAAACCTTTCCATGACCATATTAATTTTTTTTCCATATCTAATAGCTAGTTGTTTAGTAGCAATCTGATATACATTCATATTAGACGTATCACTTAAAGGAGGTAAACTTTTAAATTCTTTAAGTGCTATCCCTCCAAGGCAATGCTTTAATAAAGCTAATTTCCTTTCTGCTCCACAATCTTTTTCCTCTAAGACTTCTACATATGCTAAAAACATTGGTTCCCAAATATCCCATTCAATAGGAGGGTCACCTTTAGTGGCTAAGAATGATGGAGGAGGTTGAATCCCTGTCATAGTTAATGAACAACTGATATAAACAGTAATAAAGATAATTTATTTTACAGTCTGAAATATTTGTGACTCACAACAGTGTGTGCGAATCACAGAAGTCACTTACTGTTTATTTTTCTCTTGTAAATATTCCTCAAAGCAGATTTATCCAAGTTGTTCACAATCCCCAACTCAACTGAAGAAATAAAGTTTTTTTTTTTTTTTTAGAAAAATGATGATATCAAGTAACATCCAGTAAAGGAAGCTCTTATAAATCCTTCCTTCTGTTATCCAATGAGAAGAGTTATGTAGCATCCAATAGAAAATGCCAAAGGAAAAATCCTCGAGTGAAACGGTCAATGAAAACGGGTTATGCCAAAATGTAGAAAATCCTTCGAAAATGCACACGTTGCACGCATGGAAACGTGTTCCTGATCGTCGCCAGTGTAATGAAGCCAAAGAAAACCTTCCTGAATAATAATACAGGGAAATCCAGTAAAGGTAAGTAAGCAGGTCTTTAATGATCCAGCCAGGTCAGCAGCGTACAGTTAAGATGATCGTCAACTGTCCAGCAATGCTATTTATATATCTACCTAAACATTCAAAGAACAACCACAGACACGCGAGACAGATCCGCATGCACACCGCAACATTCAAAGAACAACATACAGACACGCGACACAGATCAGCATACACACCGCACGCGAACACAACACGCGACATAGACACATTCAAACCATTACAATACACATATTGTTTGTGAATGACGCGCGTGCGTTCACGCGCGTCATTTTCAAACAATAACATTATACCACACAGACGGTTTAGCAATCAAGTTTTACGCAGCATATGCAGAAATATTGGCCCCACGTTTGGAAGCTATTTACAGGGAATCTTGGGACAACGGTGTATTGCCTGCGGCTGCCCAAGAGGCACTAATGATCCCGTTATTTAGATTTCAAAGACCAAGTACTGACTTTCAAAGAAATCCTGGTAGACATCAACCTCCACAGAGGGCAATTATGTCTATATAGGGAGTTTTGTGGAGAGTGTTGCTAAACTGACTTGAACAATAGATAATGAACCTTCCATGCACCCGGTCATTCACATGTGACTACGGATGTTCCCCGTGCAGCATTTCCTTTATTGTGTATTTTAACCATGCCAGTCCTTGATGAATACACCCTTGCACCCGTCCAGGAGATGGAAACACGAACTTCCACACACATATTTGCAAATCATATGGGCTGTACAGTTATTGGAATAAAAAACTGATGGACCTACTTTAATTTTCAGATTTAAATTTATTTAACATTATTACATACTTAAGTATGAACATTCATGCAAAAAAATGTGTCACAATGTGTGTGCGGCGTCTTATCCCTGCTGCAGTGTTGCAGATGTTTTGTCCTCCTGCTTGACCTCCATCACCATCATCCATTTGCTCAGGGTGTTGGTCCTCTTCGTCCCAGGGGACATTTGTTTTTTCACATATGTTGTGTAGTATTGCACATACTAGTATCATTTTACACACAATTTCTGGAGTTTACAGTAGCCTTCCACTAGTTACATCAAGGCAACGGAACCGGGATTTCAGCATTCCAAAGCTTCTCTCTACGATGTTACGTGTCTTACAATGGGCATGGTTGTATGCCTTTTGAGGTTCCGTCTGTGGGTTTCCAAATGGAGTCATCACCCACGTCTGTAGACCATAACCTTGATCAGCTGGAAGTAAATATAAATGTCTTACTTTAGTGTTAATTCTGTATACATAGCATGTGTTGTACAAATAGTTTGTGAAGTTTTTAATGGTGAATTAATTTGTGGTCAATTGCATATTTTGTTTGATGTTGCTGATCAGCTTTGCATGCCCCTGACACTACTTGTTTTTTTGGGACGCACTGTCAGTGCAGTGCACTGCACCATATTACTATGTACTGACAGACACCCCCTGGGTGGATTTTTGACTCATTGTTACTTAGAATCATTTACACACAGCACTTTCCTTTGTTGATGCTTACTTTGGTGTTGTGGTGGGTGGTTGCTTTGTTGTTGCTGTGGGTGGTGGCTGCTGTGAGTGTTGTGGCTTTTACATTTCCCTGTGCACCTTGAGTTCTCGCCCTAAGAGGCACAGTTCTCAAGAGAGAGTTGCATTGGGTGGAATGGCATGCAGAGGGACTTGGTGCCTGTGGAGTGGCTGTGGCCCATTAGTCCTTGGTAACAGTGTTGGACCTTGGAAACAAGAGCTGCAATGTCACATTGGGGTCACCTCAACCTAAGTCATAGTAGCAGAGCATTCCCCGTATTGACCCTAAGATCAGTCTCACAACGGAGCAGACTGTAATACAGCGGATCAATTTTTTATTTATGGTTGTGGGTTAGGGAGGGGGCCAGTATTTTGTGTGAGGTACTGGGGGAGGCTGTTGGTCCCGGAATTGATGGTAACTGGAGTAGGCATTAAGACTGAGTAATGCAGGTTGGAATGTAGTCATCATGTTATCACTGGCTATGTTCTTATGTAGTACATGGGGGGGGGCCTGACCTGCAGCCTAAGATGGAGTTTGCATAGGCGCTTTGCTCCATGCTGGCCCTGCTGCAATGCGACCATACATCCTGTCCCCCTGGCATAAATAAGGCTGGATCAGCGTGAACTCGTACCCAAGTATGGCGTGGCTGTCCGGCTGACTTTTGCTGGAGTGTGGTTGTGCAGGAGGGCTTGATTGCTCCCACGTGTCGGTGTTAGGACACGCCTACACTCAGGGCCTGGAAGTGGCCTGGTGCTTTCTGCTGCACCGGAGTGTCCTGCCGTGGTGCGTTTGCTGTTGTCCTCACAAGCGGCAGACCCTAATGCGCAAGGGCCAGGCTTGGTCCTCCACTCCTTGTCCCGGTGGGGACACCCAGGAGCCTGTGTGCTGACCAGATTGGGTGCGTGACTCCTACCTCCTTGCTGCTTCCCGACTACACACTCGCTGGCAGCAGACTTGGGAACACGCTAGGCATATGTTCTGGGTTCTGACGGGGAAGAAGGAGGTGGTCCAAAACAGAGCCTTGTCTTGGATTCCTGCAGCATGGATGCATGCACATATTGTGCAGTGACAAACGGTGTCGAAGGAGACAGAGATGTGTAGGAGGATGAGTGCTGCACTCTTGACCTTACCTAGCAGGGTCCTGATAATGTTGGTGGCAGCAATGAGGCAGTCTTGATGCTGTGGTTGCTATGGAACCCTGACAGAGAATCTTCCAGGATTCTGTTCTCTTTGAGGTACCGGGTTAGCTGTGTGATAACGATTTCCCCTATGACCTTGGCCACGAAGGGGAGCAGAGTGATGGTATGGAATTTGTTGTTGTCTCTCGTGTCTACCTTGAGTTTTTTGAGTCAGGCCTTCATGTTTGCATGCTTCCTGTTTTCTGGAAAAGTCATGGTCTCAAGGGAGAGATTAATGACATCGCAAAGGTGGTGTGCAATGGAGCTGCTTACTTGGATGCAGAGGAGTAGTCCATGACCTTGGACCACTCACACCCTTCATTTTAAGAACACCAATGCTATACATCATGCCGCTGACTTAACGAGGTGGGCACAGGCATGAAACCTTACACATCTTGAGATCCCAACACAGACATATACAGGAATATTCTTTCTACTCCCACCCACCCAACTTACATACCCGGTTAGATCATTTCCATTGTACCACACATCTATCCCCTGCCATACACCACAGTACGTTCCTGGGCAAAATTATATCCACCCATTATACAATATGAGTGTCGCTGAAGTGGGTGGGGGTACCAACGCATATCCATACATGGCGTCTGCAGCCAGCAACACTAGTGGATCATGTGTTTGGGGCTACATTAGCCAACACTGTTAATACTTACTGTAATGTGAACGAGTGCACCGCTACTACCAGGTGCATTTTAAATTCTTTCCACCCCAGCGTATTTTCCTTGCAGTAAGCTGCATGAGCTGCTATGTCCTGGAGCTCACATACTGCGTGACCCTCACTTACTGTTGTCCACCGCAACCCACTACTGGAATCAGGCACTTTTATCGTCTAAAATTGGACACACCTATGCTCCAAATATCCCTCTGTGTTCTTCCCCTACCCGGCGCAGTGTCTTGTCAGCTGGCCAGGTCCGAGACTTGATATAAGCGGACACAACCACAGTTGATGTTTTTCGCTACAATGGTGCACTGAATTCTCATGGCAAATGTGCCCATAACACAGCAGTACAAGAGACTCTTTTTATCACACATGCATCGTTTGTAGAATATGTCCGGCAATATTGGTTGGCAACGCAGACGGAACACCCAACATTTCAGTTGATGCTGTCCATGCACATCATGGCCCATGGTCACCACCTGGTGCACTGGCGATACCATGTTTTGAGTTCACACCAGAAGTTACCACTGCTGACACTGTCTTAAGTGTGAGTTGGCACTGACACAGGAACTGGAGTACAGGGAGTGGGATGCCGCCCTGGAGCATACCTGTCGGGTGTTGCATAATTTCCACATACAGTCCATTCATCTACTGATACTACAAAGGAGGTATGTTACTAAGCAGGCTATACAATTCATGTACCCCTTGGCTGCTGCCCAAGATGTCCACAGGATTCTTCAGATGTCACACATATGTTATTCGCATGGACCTGTCCTGGGGGGGGGGGGGTTTGGTCTGAAGTTGTCGGTGGATTCTCCACATTGACTGAGCACAATGTTTGCGAAGCCATGGAAGTGTGTTTCTTGGGTCTTCTCCCCCTCTCAAAGTTAGCAAAACTGGTGTGCCACTTTGCTGGCTGTGATGCTTGGAAACAGAAAATGATGACACAGCGACTACATTCATGCAGGGCGCCACAACAGGGCATCTGGAGGGAGTAGGTCATTAGATGGGTGGTGACAGAGGAGGAGGCACTGGCCCAAGTAGAATATAGGGGTTTGCAGAAGAAACCAATTGCATTGTTTTGGACTCAGGTGTAGGAACAATTTAAGGAACTGGTAGGAGAAGATGTAGATGCAGCCCTATATCTACCGGTTGAGTTAGCCGCATTGGCATGGGGCTATGTTATGGACAGCAACTCAAAGTAGATAGGGAATTACATTTCTGGACCAAAGAGGTGATGGGTTGTTTACATTACCAAACCTGAACCAATCCTTCACCCCCCCCCCCACCTTCTCACCCCTGACTGTCTTGCCACCTCACTGGTCCTTCCTCCTCAGCCCCCCCCCCCCCCCCCCAAGCCTAGGGAAACATATGCAGTATTGTTTCACTGACTCCTTGCCTCATTCATAGTAATGTAGCAAACAAGTTGATTGTTCATCCTTTATAGGGAGGTATAGTTGTGGGTGGTATATTAAAGGAGGGTATGCATGGATGGCACAGATGTGCGTTACTATTGGCAGACTGGAGTACATTTATTACTTTTGGATACTTTTTGTCCCCTAAATGGTTGCGTTACATATATGTTTAAATACAAATCTTGACATGTTATGATGTGTGTATATATATATGATTGAGCGCTCTTATCTCAGAATATGTCCAACATCCTGTATTGTATTACATAGTTGAAAATGCAAAATAAACTGTGTTTGTCAATATAAATGTATTACATAGTGGTCATCTGAACTGCAACAATATGTACACCTGTGATGTGATCTGCAATAAAATGTACGTGTATGCATGTAATAAAATTCAAGCAACATTTGGTGTGAGATTTGCAAGCCCCTTGCGCCTCATTTACGGCACGGTTGCATCACTTTCAGGACGCAGCACCACCGCTAATCCAAGTCCATGGTGTGGGGTATTAACAACATGACGCATCTGGGAGATGCGTCACGTTGTAGATCCCTGCCCCATTAGGAGGCGTTCCTGCGCAGGGGGCCGTTCCTGCGCAGGAATGCATCCTAAAAGTGGCTGAGGGAAATCTACCAAATTTCACTCATTCACTTTTAAGCCCCTGCTGCAACAAAACCCTGTGCCAGCTTGAAGCAGGCGTATGGCTTTGGGAAGCATTGAAACAATGGGCCCACCACAGAGCATTGCTGGAGCTGCGTCACGCTTGCAACGCAACTCCAGCAACGCCCCACTTTTACAGCCCACATGCATGACACATCTGTGCAGTTTTGGGACCATGGTGCATCGCATTGTAATGGCAGGGCACCATGGGTGGTGGAGCTGCTGTGCACATTTACTGGCGCATCCCTGCTGATTAGCAGGGATGAGCCACTAATTGTAAATCTGACCCATGAAGTGCAAGAATATGTATCCTGCAAACCAAATAATATGTGTAACCAAAATAAATAATACATGCATTTATTACAAAGCACTGCACCGTTCTATAGTTAATTTGTGTTAGTTGCCATGGGACATTTTGACATTGACTTGCGCATCCCTGCATACCAACAAGGATGAACCAGTTATTCAGCACCACACTTCCACTACCATGAATGCACAGCATTTACAATGCAGCACACCATGATGGAATAACTTGACTGATGTCTGACGAATCTGTGCCATGAAGGTGGTACATTGCTAGAATTTGATTGCAAGCGCAACACACCACAAAAAATATGCTCGGGGGGGGGCACGATTTTTACAATGTTGCATCAATCCTTACACCTGCTTCAAGCAGGCAAAGGATTTGACCCAACATGCGCTGTAAAGTTAGTACATGAAATCCTGTGGAATTCACTCAGCCACTTTTAGGGGACATCCCTGCGCAATCCCCCCCCCCCACATTGACTTATTCCATCATGTTGAAATGCCAACATGTGGTGTGGCAGAGTGCGAAGTATTACTGCATAGTATACTTGTATGTGCAATTATTTGTGCTTACCTACAAGGAGCCCATTGCCATATTGTCCATTTTGAAAACGGTCATTGATAATGCAGTTTCTGAATATGTACGCATCATGGACACTCCCTGGATATTTTGCCAGTACATTGATATATAGTCCACGATGGTCCACAATGGCTTGCACATTAATGGAGTGTGTATGCTTCCGGTTTCTATATAGGTGTTCTGTTGCTGCAGGTGGTACAAACTGTACATGTGTGCAGTCTATTGCTCCAAGCACATGTGGAAATCCAGCTATGGCATAGAAGCCCTGTTTGATGTCCATCTGCTGCTGGTGGGTGCTTGGGAAATGGATGTAGTGTGGTGTTAGTTCAATAATTGCATCCAAGACTGATGGCAGGAAGGCGGAGTAAGAAGCCTGTGAAACTCCTGCCAATGTAGCTGCTGTTGTTTGGAATGATCCTGATGCCAACATGTGCAAAACTGCCAGTAGCTTTGTCATTGGTGGGATGTTGTTACCCCTTTCATTTTCTGACTGCAACTGTGGTCTGATCTGCCGCAAGAGGGTCAAAATGAGACTTTTTTGAGGCGGTACAGTTTTATGATTTGTTCATTCCGTAATCCAGTCAGTGTGGTCCTTACACGGAAAATGTGCTCCTTTCTCCTGCGCTGCCTTGGGACTAATGCTGGAAGATGAGGTTGTGGAACTACTTGTAGAGGTGGTTGTGCAACTCCCAACTGCAAAAGTAATAGATCCATATTTCTTCCAAGTCGTCAAAATTACTCTGCAACACTTGTGGAGTCGTTCAGTCGGACTTGCGTTATTTCCTGCGCGTTAGTTTCTGAGGCGTAGGCTTGCGAGCGTTTTTTCAGATTTGCGTGACGCATTTTGTAGATGCGTCAACGTGACGGAATGTCGTAAATATGGATGCGACGGAAATGCGTGACTTTTTACGTGGGAACGCCTACCTTGCATATATTTATTCTTACGCGACGCAGCCAAATCTTGCGCAGTTTGATGTCGTCGCATCTCAGGTTACGTGACGCATAGTCATGGATGCGTCACCTTGTTAATCTTGCGCAAGAAAAAAATCTACGATGCGTCATGATAAGTGACGCATCGGTGGTGCAATGCCTTCATAAATCTGCCCCTTAATCTTTTTCAACCTCATCATCTTTTGCAGCCATCCAATTATCTTAGACATTCCATGATTGTCTCGGCACAATCCCTATGTTAATTAGTCAGGGAATACTATGGTATTATCCACAGATTTGTGTTTTAATAATTGTCTTGATTCATCTCTTTATTTCGTTTTTGCTCGCCGTTTCAGAGGACGGTCCCTGTAATACCTCGCAGAGTACGTCAATGGAGCACAGATGATACTCAGAACTGCCAATAGCTGGTGCAGAGGCAGCTGGTGCTGTAGTCGATACCTGAGTGCTAGTGGAAGACCTGATGCTCAACCCAGTTGTCACAAAAGGCACCTGCGGGTTCTCGAGGAATGCTGCCATCAGTATAGGAATACGCTGGGGACTTTGCCGAGCATGGGACCTCAAGGGTTCCAGCCTGGTATTCAAGTCCATAGGCGTGTCCGATGCAAGTGTCAGACAGAGATCCAACACGCATTCTTCTCCGCAAAACAGGCATCAAAGAACTGGTAAGATGCAGTCCATCCAGACTGGTTTAAAGGATAGGAACCAAGAGGCGCTCAGTTTCCTTAGGGGAGGTGTGCCCAGAGCAGGATCAGAGGTAGACCTCCAAAAATGCTTCCCAAAACAGAGGTATTTGGAATAACTCCAAGGATTGTCTGAAAGGTGCTTAGAAAACCTGACCCTATGGTCTTTAATAGGTGTACAATACCACTCGTTTCAGACATGTTAAAGGTACGACCCACCATTTCTGCTAAATGAAAGGGGCATTTGTATTTATAAGTGACTGCATCTCAGTCGAAGTCCTTACAATTTGAAGATCAACGGTCTCTCAGACGGAGTATAAGGGTACAGTTTGCTGTAGGAGCTTGGCTTTCAGTCTGCTCAAAGTATCAAACTGTATAAAGGAAATATTCAATGAAGGCCATTACGGCGCCTCCCTGACTGTATTCATTGGGGGAAACAATACTTGCATCAAGCCAGTAATCCTGGAGTTCACAGTGACCAGATAGGCAATGCCCGGAAGCATCCCAGAGCAACCTAGATCGTCCAGCAGCAAGTAACTCCCATTCAAGAGCAGATTGAATACCGGAGTAATCATGGCTGCTGGTGTCCCTTTCATGTGGCAGGACAAGTTTGCTACGGAACCATTACAAGCTCCGTGCAGTAAAATATCCTGGCACATGAGAGAACCGTTTAAAGCATTCTTGCAGTTTGTACCGCTTAGAATTACTTCTCGATCCCCACTCTGGCATCGAAATCTGTATGGTAATTCCCAAGATTCCTCAATGTATTCCTTACCCATGTTTTCATATTTGTTTGTCTGCTTTTGCTGAAGGCATATTGAAACTGAAAATTAGTGACCGGTAAAGTTATGTGTGTCAGGAACCACATTCGGTTAGCGCCTACCTAACCGTTAGAACTACGTTACCCAGAAGCCAGGAGGAGGAGGAGTAGCGTCTACAAGAAGACGCAACGCACGCTCGTCAGCGTGCATGATTCTGAATTGTTTGTTTTGGGCTCAGGCAGGATACGAACCCAAGAGGGGAGGGCTCCGTGCACGGCCTTGGGGATTCTGTGTAGAGGAGAGCCTCCGCTCCGCTGAGCAAGACATTGTTCTGCTGTGGGTTTCAGGTAATTGGCGTTCCGGCGTGGGCTTGGTAATTTCCAGTGGAGACACCAAAAAATATTTGGAAGGTGCTGATTGCACACTCTGCTGGCTGGGGAGAGTTCACCGGATCAGCTGTCTAGGGCGGCGGTGAGTATTAACTGCTCCGCCCCATTATGAACTACTTGCTTGAGGTAGGAGCCGAAAGGCCTCCACACATTTTGGTTTTTCTTTATTCCTGGAGGGAGCAGCCTTTACTTATTATTACATACTGAATGCTTTCGTTCACAAGAGATGTGCTGTATATACACTCCTGTGATACCTTGGAAATTTACTTTGAACGTAGTCGTTTATGGATCGAGACTTTGGCTCTGAGCTACCTTAAAGTCACAGATTTTAGAGAACCGGTATGTACTGGGGTTCCTATGTATGGAGGATGTTAGCGGTATGGAATGACATAAGAGTGGTTTAACCTACTGTGTTTGTGTTTGATTGGCTTATCTACATATGGAACAGGTTGTTTCCTGTGGCTAGGATATCACTCAAGTAGATAAGGTATCTAGAGCACACAAGTGAGATCATATGAGAGTAGCATTGCATGTGTATGTATTCATGTTACTTGTTCTTTGTTCTATAGTTTTGAAATGGAATGTGCTCTTTCCTCCCTGTTCCTCTCGTCTTCATGAAAGCCCTTTCTAATAATTTATGCCTCCTATTTCAGTCTCTTCATGAAAAGACCTGAGCTTGTAGCATACTTTTATCTCCATACAGTTTGTTTAGACAATGCTTTATTCACTTGATAACATGGGGTGAAAAACTGCAATGCACACATTTTTCTTATAATAAGTAATCTCTGTTTCTGCATAATTAATACTTTTTGTTGCAGAAAATGTAATTGTTTTTAGGATGTTGGGAGATTAAATCATTTAGCACACGACTCAAATGTGTTACAAGAGCTCACCTGATTGATGACGTGTCCAGTCAGCCCATGGGGTGTCCATGTGTTCTGAAGCTCCCATTGGACAGGCTACGAAGACAAAGTCATGTGTTTTTTTGTTAAAATATTGGTTGCTAGCTGAGAGGTGTGTTTTTTCCTTATTCTTACGCTTGCAGAAAAACACTCTTTTTCAGAGTACTGCGGAGAGAGAGAGAAAGGGGGACCAATGGGCAGCTTCTGGGTTAGACACAGGGAGGCAGAGATGAATATCGTGAAGCCAGAGAGAATCAGCTGAAAGAGCAGTACAGGTTTAATGCTAAAACTCTAAGTTTTATGCTTGGCCTAACTGGCTTTGCAATGACTTATTTATCTTATGCACTTAAATTCACTTCCTGGGAGATTTTTGCTATTATTGTCTTAGTTGACTCACTCTTGGAATTATATTTTTCCTGAAACTCTTTATGAGTCCTGAATAACATTCTATGCCTCATTATCCATCTGAAATAGGGTTTGTAGTCCTATATGGGGTACTTTGTATGCAATCTATAGTATGTTCAGTATTAATTCAAGTTTTTTCTATTTTTCAATTTTGTAACCTGATTGATATTTGACTAATGAATAAAGAGTCAAAGAACATTGACATTTGATTAGATAATAAATCCTTTTAAAATTACTTACAACTCTCATTATTGCCTTAAATATTTATTTGCATCTGATTTTTCTTGTTTATGCAAAGTCTCTTAATGGTGATCACACAGTGGCAAAGTTCCATCACCTTGAGCGGAAAACAAGAGGTAATGATGTTTTGCATTGAGAAATTACCATGAAATTTTCGCTCCATCACCCCATACTCTCCCTAAATGGTAACTTTCTCTATTTCATTTGTGATCAGGTACGCCAGTTCATGTTTTATACTTTGCATAAAGTGGCTAATAGTACTGATTTTAAATATGATTAACAATACAAGTCCAAGAATTCTAAATTAACAACTGGTAACGGCCTAGCTAGCAATGTATGAAGCTTAATAATGTGCCAGCTATGGATCAGGGAATGGAGAAAGAAAAAACCCCAACACAGGTAGACTCATCTGATTCAGTTTAAAAGAAAGAACGAACTGCTAGAAAATCCGGCCGTAGGAGTGAAGGTCACAAAATTACAAGTGAGTATGCTCAATAATGTGACAGCGATTTTACTAGACTCCCCAGCCTCGCTCCACGGGATAGGAGGTGATTTCATTGATGGTATGCATACACCTGTGGATCATGTAGGGGTCCAAAATAAGTCGTCCACGACCACTTCACTGGCACGCTTCACAAACACACTAGGCCCAGTAGATATATGGAGACAAACTAACCCACAGTCCAAGCAGTATTCGTATTACCCGGTGGCCCATAAAGTCTATTCCAGATTAGACTACGTCTTCCTTCTGAAGGGAGAGGTGGGGGAGATTTGTGAAGCAGAATATCTCGCTTGGGGACTGTCCGATCATTCTCCACTACATGTACAAATAGGAGGTAGAAACTGGGATACACACCCACAGTGGAGAATCAATGCATGGGACCTACAAAAGGAGACCATATTAGGAGGCATAAGGCAGACACAGAAGTCTTCTTTGCAGAAAATATAGGTACAGTAGACTCTGGAGTCACAATATGGGAAGCGTACAAAACAATTCTAAGAGACAGAGCCCAAAAGCGCATAGCAAGGTAAACAAGCATTTACAATGCAATGGTTTTGCCTTTGTTAAAGTTTGAGCTGTTGGCAAAGCTCTTGACCTTTTTTTTTTTAACATAAATAAATGCCATTGTTATTTGCAATGCCACTAGCTTTATCTTTTGCAAATGACACCCACAAACACCTACAGAGAGCCCCCAACACACACCCACACTGCGCCCCTCCCACACACACTGCGAGCACCACCACACTGCGAGCCCCACCACACACACTGCGAGCTCCCTCCACAGACTGTGAGCCTCCTCTATACACTGCGAGTCACCTCCTACAAAGCCCCCTCCACACACAGAGCCACCCCGCTCACACACAGAAAGCCCTCCCCTTGTTTGGCAATGTATAGTAAGCCCTTAGAGTTCTATAAAGCTTTGGAGAGTTATTTGCAACTGTTTATTATGAAGAATATATTCCTTTGTAACTATACAATGGTGTACAATATATCTTATTGAAGCCACTCTCAGATGGACGCAGGGAGCTGCTTAGAAAGTTTTTGAAACACCATATACAACGAGGTCAAGGTCTTAGAATGTGAGTGCATGTATTGTTGTAAAACATTAATAAGGTACATGTGGATGACACAGAACCATGCAGAGGCACAATATTGCACAGTGACTTTATTAGTTTAATTAACCCTATAACTTCTGAAGAATATGAAGATTGATGTATTAAAAGTTGCATGGATGAATGGATGTGTGAAAATGTGGGTGGATTATTGATTGTTGGATGGATTGAAATGTGGATGTTGAAAGGATGGATGTATGGATGGAAGGATGAAAGGGTGGAGGGATGCAGGATGGATTGTTGAAAGTGTGGATGAATAGATGCATGGAAGGATGAAAGTGTGGATGGAAGAAGGATGGATGGAAGAAAACGTGGATGTATGGATGGATAAAATGTTGCATAGATAAATGATGTATGGATGTGTAAAAATGTGGTAGGATGAATAATGTATCTTATTCACAATTTTTATCTTGTTGTGAGTATTATTACTGGAGTAGCACTTCTAATGAACGTAGGATATTTTCTTACCATTGTTTCTGAAGGTATAAGACAGATGAATTTGCTACAGAACATAGAATGAGTGCATGTGGTATAGCTTCTTTAAAAAAAAAAGTATTGCACAGTAACATATTTTAGGCATTTTGCTCAATTTGCTATAGAACATAGAATGAGTGCATTTGTTGTATTTTTTTAAACTAAATTTGCACAGTAACATATTTTATGTAGTTTGTAAATAATAATGCAAAGACAAGATAAGAAGGTTTAAATTTTTTATTTAAGTAAATATATTTATTATTATTGTATGAAAGCAAATTAAACTTTACTGAAAATACTTTTGCATTTTTTATGAAACGTAATTTGATTTTTTTTTTACTTCCATTTACAGTAAAGTATTGTGTCCTTTTTTTCAACTTATGAAAATATATCTTGTACAAGCCACTTTTAGATGGATGCAGGCAGCTGCTTCGAAACTTCTTTAAACAACATATACAATGATGTGAAGGTCTTAGAATGCGATTGCATGTATTGTTGTAAAACATCAATAAGGCACTTGAGGATGACACACAGAACCATGCATAGGCACAATATTGCACAGTGACTTTACTAGTTTGAAAAACCCCATAAGTTCTGAAGAATCTGAAGATTGATGTATAAAATGTTGCATGGATGAATGATGGATGTGTGAAAAGGTGTGTGGATGTGTAAAGGATGGATGTATGGATGGAAGGATGAAAGTGTGGATGGATGCAGGATGGATTGTTGAAAGTGTGAATGGATGAAAGGATGCGTGGAAGGATGAAAGGGTGGACGGAAGGACGGATGAAAGAAAAGGTGGATGTATGGATGTATAAAATGTTGCATGGATGAATGATGTATGGATGTGTGAAAAGGTGGTGTGATGAATGATGGGTGGATGGATGAAAGTGTGAGTGAATTGATGTATAGATGAAACGTTGGATGGATGAAGGATGTATGAAGGATGGATGGAAGAATGAAAGGATGGATAGTTAAAAAGTTGCATGGATGTATGATGCATGTGTGAAAAGCTAGGTGGATAAATAATGTGTGGCTGGATGGATGTGTTAATGTGTGTATAGATTGTGGAATGAAATTTTAAGATAGATGTAGAAAATGTTGCATGGATGAATGATTGATGGATCGTTGAAAAAGTTGTTGGACGAATGATGAGTGAATGGATAGAAGGGTGGATGTGTAAATGATGGATGTATGGATGGAAAGCTGAAAGTGTGGATGGATGTATTGTTAGTAGAATGAAATGGTAGATGAATGTATTAATAAAAATGTTGCATGAATGATGGATGGATGTGTGGAAATTTAGGTGGCTGTATGATGGGTGTATGGATCGAAGGGTGGATGAGTAAAGGATGGATGTATGGAAAGGTTGAAGTGTGGATGGATGAAGGATGGATGAATAAAAGTGTGGATGAAAGGATGCATGGAAGGATAAAAGGGTCGACGGAAGGACGGATGTAAGAAAAGGTGGATGTATGGATGGATAAAATGTTGCATGGATGAATGATGTATGGATGTGTGAAAATGTGTTGTGATGAATGATGGGTGGGTGGATGAAAGTGTGGGTGGATGGATGTATAGATGAGACGTTGGATGGATGAAGGATGGATGGTAGAATGAAAGTATGGCTAGTTAAAATGTTGCATGGATGTATGATGTATGTGTGAAAATGTAGGTGGATAAATGATGTGTTGCTGGATGGGTGCGTTGATGTGTGTATACATTGGAGACTGAAATTTTAAGATGGATGTAGAAAATGTTGCATGGATGAATGATTGATGTATTGTTGAAAAGGTGGGTGGACGAATGATGAGTGGATGGATAGAAGGGTGGATGTGTAAAGGATGGATGTATGGATGTAAAGCTGAAAGTGGGTGAATGTATTGTTAGTAGAATGAAATGTTAGATGGATGTATTAATAAAAATGTTGCATGAATGATGAATGGATGTGTGAAAATGTAGGTGGCTGTATGATGGGTGGATGGATCGAAGTGTGGGTGAGTAAAGTATGGATGGAAAGATGCAAGTGTGGATGGATGAAGGATGGATGAATGAAAGTGTGGATGAAAGGATGCATGGTAGGATAAAAGGGTGGACGGATGGAATAAAACGTGGCTGGATGTATGGATGGATAAAATATTGCATGGATGAATGATGTATGAAAAGGTGGTGGGATGAATGATGGGTGGATGGATGAAAGTGTGGGCGTATGAGCATTATCACGGGAGTAGCAGTTCTAATGAATGTGGGATATGTTTTTATTTTACCATTCTTTCACAAGGTATAAGACAGATGAATTTGCTACAATTCCTACAGAACATAGAATGAGTGCATGTGGTCTAGCTTCTTTAAAAAAAAGAATATTGTGCACAGTAACATTTTCGGCATTTTGCTCAATTTGCTATAGAACATAGAATGAGTGCATTTGTTGTAGTTTCTTTCAACTAAATTTGCACAGTAACATATTTTATGGAGTTGGTAAATAATAATGCAAAGACAAGATAATAATGTTTCAAAATGTTATTTAAGTAAATATATTTACTATTATTGTATGAAAGCAAATTACAATTTAATGAAAATACTGTTTTTTGCATTTTTTATGAAACCTAATTTGAATATTTTCTCTTTTTACTTCCATTTACAGTAAAGTATTGTGTCCTTTTTTTCAACTTATGAAAATATATCTTGGACAAGCCACTGTTAGATGGATGCAGGCAGCTGCTTAGAAACTTCTTTAAACAACATATACAATGAGGTCAAGGTCTTAGAAAGCGATTGCATGTTTTGTTGTAAAACATCAATAAGGCACTTGAGGATGACACAGAACCATGCATAGGAACAATATTGCACAGTGACTTTACTAGTTTGAAAAATCCCATAACTTCTGAAGAATCTGAAGATTGATGTATAAAATGTTGCATGGATGAATGATGGATGTGTGAAAAGGTGTGTGGATGTGTAAAGGATGGATGTATGGATGGAAGGATGAAAGGGTGGATGGATGCAGGATGGATTGTTGAAAGTGTGAATGGATGAAAGGATGCGTGGAAGGATGAAAGGGTGGACGGAAGAAGGACGGATGGAAGAAAAGGTGGATGTATGGATGTATAAAATGTTGAATGGATGAATGATGTATGGATGTGTGAAAAGGTGGTGTGATGAATGATGGGTGGATGGATGAAAGTGGGTGTGTATTGATGTATAGATGAAACGTTGGATGGATGAAGCATGTAGGATGGATGGATGGAAGAATGAAAGGATGGATAGTTAAAATGTTGCATGGATGTATGATGTATGTGTGAAAAGGTAGGTGGATAAATAATGTGTGGCTGGATGGATGCGTTGATGTGTGTATAGATTGGGGAATTAAATTTTAAGATGGATGTAGAAAATGTTGCATGCATGAATAATTGATGGATCGTTGAAAAGGTGGTTGGACAAATGATGAGTGAATGGATAGAAGGGTGGATGTGTAAAGATGGATGTATGGATGGAAAGCTGAAAGTGTGGATGGATGTATTGTTAGTAGAATGAAATGGTAGATGGATGTATTAATAAAAATGTTGCATGAATGATGGATGGATGCGTTAAAATGTAGGTGGCTGTATGATGGGTGTATGGATTGAAGGGTGGATGAGAAAAGGATGGATGTATGGATGGAAAGATGCAAGTGTGGATGGATGAAGGATGGATGAATAAAAGTGTGGATGAAAGGATGCATGGAAGGATAAAAGGGTGGACGGATGAAGGACGGATGGAAGAAAACATGGCTGGATGTATGGATGGATAAAAATTGCATGGATGAATGATGTATGTATGTGTGAAAAGGTGGTGGGGTGAATGATGGGTGGATGCGATGAATGATGGGTGGATGGATGAAAGGGTGGGCGTATGGATGTATAGATGATAGCGTGGATGGATGAAGGATGTATGGATGGGAGGATGAAAGGCTAAATAAAAAGTTGCATGGATGGATGTGTGAAAAGGTAAGTGGATGAATGATGGTTGATGAAAGGGTGTGTGGATGGATGTATAGTTGGGAGAATGAAATGTTAGATGGATGTATGGATGGAGAAAATGTTGCATGTATGAATGATGTATGAAAAGGTGGTGGGATGAATGATGGGTGGATCGATGAAAGTGTGGGCGTATGAGCATTATCACGGGAGTAGCATTTCCAATGAACGTGGGATATGTTTTTATGTTACCATTCTTTCACAAGGTATAAGACAGATGAATTTGCTACAGAACAAAGAATGAGTGCATGTGGTGTAGCTTCTGTAAAAAAAAAATTGTGCACAGTAACATTTTAGGCATTTTGCTCAATTTGCTATAGAACATAGAATGATTGCATTTGTTGTAGTCTTTTTAAAGTAAAATTGCCCAGTAACATATCTTATGTACTTTGTAAATAATAATGCAAAGACAAGATAAAAAGCTTTAAAATTTTTATTTAAGTAAATATATTTAGTATTATTGTATGGAAGCAAATTAAACTTTAATTAAAATACTGTATTTTTAGCCTTTTTACTGAAACATAATTTGAATATCTTCTTTTTGTACTTCTATTTACAGTAAAGTATTGTGTCCTTTTTTACAACTCATGTATTTTTAGTATGTATCCGTTTTGAAAAATGACATTAACATTTTTTGGCAAGTTAGGCATTAGAGCTTCTTGAATGTCGTCAATGTCGGCTGGTATATTGAAGAAGTCCAGTAGAATATTGTTATTTATTTCCACAGATTGTAAATTTTCGGCGTTATCAATATGTACATTTAGTGTACAGTGTTCCTGATTAGCAGTTTCTAGCCCATATATAGTCATATTTATTTCTTCTTCTGGTGGTTGTATTTTCTGTGAAGGAAAAAGAAGTTAGTTAATTTCATTTTTTTGAAGTCCTTTTGTTTTTTTTCTTGTGTTGACCTACGGAAAAATTTCTTGTTATATGCAGGCTTAAATAATGTTAATAAGTAGTGAAGATCAATCAATCAATCAATCAGTGACACTTATAAAGCGCGCTACATACCCGTGGGGTCTCAAGGCGCTGGGGGGGGGGGGAGCCGCTACTGCTCGAACAGCCAGGTCTTCAGCTTCTTCCTGAAGGAGAGGTGGTCTTGGGTCAGGCGCAGGTCGGTCGGGAGGGAGTTCCAGGTCTTGGCGGCCAGGTGGGAGAAGGACCTTCCTCCTGTAGTCGCTCTTCGGATGCGGGGGACGGCGGCGAGGGCGTGGTTGGCTGATCGGAGGTGGCGGTTGGGAGCGTAGAAGTTGACTCGGCTGTTGAGGTAGCTCGGGCCTTGGTCGTGTAGGGCTTTGTGTGCGTGGGTGAGGAGGCGGAAGGTGATTCTTTTGTTGACGGGGAGCCAGTGAAGGTCTCGCAGATGTCCGGAGATGTGGCTGGTTCGTGGGATGTCGAGGATGAGTCTGGCTGAGGCGTTCTGGATCCGCTGGAGTCTCTTCTGGAGCTTGGCGGTGGTCCCGGCGTAGAGGGCGTTGCCGTAGTCCAGTCGGCTGGTGACGAGGGCCTGGGTGACGGTCTTCCTGGTCTCGGTGGGGATCCACCAGAAGATCTTCCGTAGCATGCGTAGGATGTTGAAGCATGCCGAGGAGACGTTGTTGACTTGCCTGGTCATGGAGAGGGAGGAGTCCAGGATGAAGCCCAGGTTGCGTGCATGGTCTGTCGGTTTGGGTGCGGTGCCCAGGGCGGGAGGCCACCAGGAGTCGTCCCAGGCGGAGGGAGAGGAGCCCAGGATGAGGACCTCCGTCTTGTCCGAGTTCAGTTTCAGGCGGCTGGTCGTCATCCACTCGGCTACCTCTTTCATCCCTTCGTGCAGGTTGGCTCTGGCGGCGGCGGGGTTGTTGGTCAGGGAGAGGATCAGCTGGGTGTCGTCGGCGTAGGAGATTATGCTGAGGTTGTGTTTGCGTACGATGGCCGCGAGGGGGCTCATGTAGACGTTGAAGAGGGTGGGGCTCAGAGATGATCCTTGGGGGACGCCGCAGATGACTTCGGTGGCCTCTGACTTGTACGGTGGTAGGCGGACTCTCTGTGTTCTCCCGTCGAGGAAGGAGGTGATCCACTCCAGTGCCTTGTCCTGGATTCCGACGTTGCTGAGGCGCCGTACTAGGGTGCGGTGGCAGACCGTGTCGAATGCCGCGGAGAGGTCTAGGAGGATGAGGGCCGCTGTTTCTCCATTGTCCATCAGGGCTCGGATGTCGTCGGTGGCGGCGATGAGGGCGGTCTCGGTGCTGTGGTTGGCTCGGAAGCCGGACTGTGAGGGGTCGAGGGATCCGTTCGTCTCGAGGAAAGCGGCCATCTGCTTGTTGACGGTCTTCTCGATGACTTTGGCTGGAAACGGGAGGAGCGAGATGGGGCGGTAATTCTTGAGGTCGGTGGGGTCCGCTGTTGGTTTCTTGAGTAGGGCGCTGAGTTCGGCGTGTTTCCAGCTCTCGGGGAAGATGGTGGTGTCGAGGGATGTGTTGATGATGTCTCGCAGGTGGGGTGCGATGACAGCGTCGGCTTTGTTGAAGACGTGGTGAGGGCAGGGGTCGGTCGGTGATCCGGAGTGGATGGAGTTCATCGTGCGGATGGTGTCTTCGGTGCTGATCGGGGTCCAGGCGTGGAGGGTGGTGGTGGGGGGTGGTTGTTCGGTCATGGTGTGCGTTGGTTGGTTGTTGAAGCTGTTGTGTATGTCCGCGATCTTGTTGTGGAAGTATGAAGCCAGGGAGTTGCAGAGGTCTTGCGATGGGGTGATGTCGTTGTTTCCTGCGCTGGGGTTGGAAAGCTCTTTGACGATGTTGAAGAGTTCCTTGCAGTTGTGTGCGTTGTTGTCCAACCGGTCCTTGAATGCTGTTTTCTTGGCGGCGCGGATCAGCTGGTGGTGTTTCCGGGTGGCAAGTTTGAAGGAGGTCCTGTTGTCCGGTGTCGGTTCCCTTCTCCAGACTTTCTCGAGGGCTCGGCAGTTCTTCTTGGAGCTCTTGAGTTCGTCGGTGAACCATGGGGCTTTCTTGCTGCCGGGTCTGCTGGGCGGGGTCCTCAGTGGGGCGAGTTCGTCCGCGCAGTTGCTGATCCACTTCGTGAGGTTGTCGGCGGCCTGGCTGGGGTTCGCTGAGCTGGCAGGAGGGTGCTGGCTCAGGGAGGTGGCGAGCTGGTCTGCTGTGATCTTGTTCCAGCTTCTGCGGGCGGTCTGTTGCTGGTGGTGGTGGGTCGTTGTTTTCTTGAAGGTGAAGTGGACGCAGCTGTGGTCCGTCCATTGAAGCTCTGTGGTGTGGCTGAAGTTGATGTCCTTGCTGGATGAGAAGACAGCGTCGAGTGTGTGTCCGGCGAGGTGGGTGGGGGTGGATACCAGTTGCTTGAGTCCCAGGTTGGTGAGGTTGTCGAGCAGGGTGCTGGTGTTGCGGTCGTTGTTGTTCTCCAGATGGAAGTTGAGGTCTCCCAGGAGGATGTAGTCAGCGGAGGGGAGGGCATGTGGGCTGACGAAGTCGGCGATGTCCTCGCTGAATTGTGTGCGTGGTCCAGGGGGTCGGTAGATCAGGGTGCCTCTGAGGGTGGTGTTCGGGTTGGTGTGGATCTGGAAATGCAGGTGTTCGGCGGTGGTCAGGGAGTTGTCGGTGCTGGTCGTGAGACGGATGGTGCTCCTGTGGATGATGGCGATGCCTCCTCCCATCTGGTTGGCGTTGCGGTCCCTCCGGACGATCTTGTAGCCCTCTGGGATGGCGATGGCGATGTCGGGAGCTGAAGAGGCGTTCATCCAGGTCTCCGTGAGGAAGGCAACGTCTGGAGCTGTGGTGTCGAGGAGGTTCCAGAGTTCGATGGCATGTCTGTGGATGGAGCGGGTGTTGAGCAGGATGCACTTGAGGTGGGTACTGCTGGTGTTCGGCTTGGTGGGTGCTGGTGCGAGGCAGGTCCGGATGCAGGTGAACTTGCAGGCGTGGCAGCTGAAGGGTCCGTGGGTACGTCGTGGAGAGGCTTGATGGCATTCTGGGAGTCGGCCGGTGTTGAGAGCGGTGAGGGTGGCGGCGGAGTACGTCAGGCGGGTCGGTCGGGGTCTTCGTGGGCCAGGGGTCCTGGCGCTGGTCGCGATCCGGTCGCGGACGGGCGTAGACGGGCTTACCTTTGGCGCGCCTTCGGCGCACAATCGGCGCGCCCGCTGCGCGTGACCGCTGCGCGTCCGCACGGTCGCCATTTAAGGCGAAGTGCGCGGGTGGGCGGAGCAGCTGGGAGGCGGGAGCGGGGAGGGAACAGAAGAGAAAAAGGGGCGGGGCCAATGTCGGTGGCGGGAAGCGAGAGCGGAGGGCGGCGAGGTAGGCGGCCAATCAGGAAGGAAACAGGACACGGCACAGGGGATACAAAGAAATTAACAGGCACAAATTTAGGGCAAAACAAATAAAAACGGCAAAATACGCGAGCAGACGGCAGAAACAGACAAGCACAAATTACGGGCAAAACAAGGAAAAACAGCAAAATACGCGAGCAGACGGCAGAAACAGACAAGCACAAATTTAGGGCAAAACAACTGGGAAACCAGAGGGGAGCGACCACGGCGTCAGCGAGGCCGGCGGCGAGGCAGAAGGCAGGCAGAGGGGAACACACGCAGCAGCTGGTGGCCGTGCGGCGCGGGGGTGTCCCACAAGTGGGTCACACTCACCTGCGCTGCACGGTCGCCATTTAAGGCCAAGTGCGCGGGTGGGCGGAGCAGCTGGGAGGCGGGAGCGGGGAGGGAACAGAAGAGAAAAAGGGGCGGGGCCAATGTCGGTGGCGGGAAGCGAGAGCGGAGGGCGGCGAGGTAGGCGGCCAATCAGGAAGGAAACAGGACACGGCACAGGGGATACAAAGAAATTAACAGGCACAAATTTAGGGCAAAACAAATAAAAACGGCAAAATACGCGAGCAGACGGCAGAAACAGACAAGCACAAATTACGGGCAAAACAAGGAAAAACAGCAAAAAGATAGTTTAAGAAAGGATAGATGTGAGTAAAGATAGTGAAAAGGTATAATATAGTGTGTATAATAGAGGATTAGAGACTGTTTTGTAATGTTATAGCTACTTTAGTAAAAATACGTATTAATAAATAGTGAGTAGTAGGTACTAGTTTTGTGTTTTAGAATAGTATTGTAAATAGTGATTATAGTTAATAGTGCAGTGTGAGTTGAGTTTGAGTTATTAGTAGAGTGTGTATGAGTTTTTTAGTGCATTGTCAATTATTTTTGGGAGTATTGAAGGTATTGGCGTAGTAGTATAAAGAGAATTTGAAAACGACAAAAAATTGGGTACTTAAGTGTTAGTATTAAAGTCATATTTGTAAGTGATAGTTGGGCATTATTAGTAAGTTATTTTGAAATAGTGAATGTTATTTTTCTGTAATAGTGTTTTTTTATGGTGTGAGTAATAAAGAGAGAGTAGTTAAGATTGAGTAGTAGATTTATTAGTGGAGAGTATTAGTGAGTTTTATAGTAGTGATTAGTAGAATATGTAGTATAGCTTAATCGATTTAGATAGAGAGTATTAGAAGAGAGAGTTTGAGGGAATTGTAATTAGTGAATATAGAGTTTGATAGTGTTTTAAAAAGTAAATAGTATAGATTGAGTAGTAGAGCAAGTTATTAATAGTTTAATAATTTGTACTTACTTGAAATTGTGTATTTCTTGTTGTGTTTAACATTTTATTGCTGTTAAATTCATGCACTGTCAGGTGCGTCATCTTTATGTAGGATCCAATTTCTATCGGGAAGTCTGTGGCATCTCTCCAAAGAGTTATTTTCACTGAGTCCGTTGTATCTTTCACAGTTATTGATTTAAGTTTTGTATCTTGGCCAGCAATAATAATTGTTTTTGTTTCTTCTTCCTGTAAGACAAAAAATTGGTAATAGAAATTTGTTTATTATGTTACAGTGTTGGTGTGTAAGAGTGTGGGTTTGAAAGAGTGGGTGTGAGCGTGTTGTAGCAGAATGTGTGTGTTAAAGAGTGTGTGTGAAAGTGTGTGAGTGTGCGAAAGAGTGTGCTCAAGAATGTGTACGAAAGTGTTTTTTTATGAGAGTCTGTCAAAGAGAGAGAGTCTGTCAAAGAGAGAGAGAGTCTGTCAAAGAGAGAGAGTCTGTCAAAGAGAGAGAGAGTCTGTCAAAGAGAGAGAGAGTCTGTCAAAGAGAGAGAGAGTCTGTCAAAGAGAGAGAGAGTCTGTCAAAGAGAGAGAGAGTCTGTCAAAGAGAGAGGAGTCTGTCAAAGAGAGAGAGTGTCAAAGAGAGAGAGTCTGTCAAAGAGAGAGAGTCTGTTAAAGAGAGAGAGAGTCTGTCAAAGAGAGAGAGAGTCTGTCAAAGAGAGAGAGAGTCTGTCAAAGAGAGAGAGTCTGTCAAAGAGAGAGAGTCTAGTCTGTCAAAGAAAGAGAGTCTGTCAAAGAGAGAGAGTCTGTCAAAGAGAGAGAGTCTGTCAAAGAGAGAGAGTATTGTGTGCAAGAGTGTTTGGTATATAGTGTGTGTGTAAAAGTGTGTTAAAGGGTGTGTGTGATAATTTTCTTTCTTTTTATAAGCTTACCTCTGCAATTGTCCCAGAAATGCTCATTAATGAGCGTAGTGAAGCTGCTTTAACTGTTTTTATAGGTGATATTGGTGGAGCAGGGGGTTGTAGGATATATTCTGCCTCCTGTATTATTTCTTGAGGTATAGTTAAGGGGATCATGCGTGATAGTTTCGTTTGTTTCGTGATGATAATCACATTGTTTTTGGCTAAGAAATTGCGAATCATAATAGCTTGTCCTTCTTTAGTTTGCTGGTAAAATGGCTCATTGTAGCACGTTGCTTTAATGCAACTACTTTCATCAGCTAGAGCTAGATGATACATGACTTTGTTCTCTTGTTTAGCATTTGTATAGTTTGTTTTTGTCGAACATTTTATAACGTTGGCTCGGATTGTTTTTTGGTACGGTTTGTTGTCTTCATGTTTCAATTTTTTGAGGTCTTGTATGGAAATCATCTGAAACGAGAGAAAATGTTAGTACACATTCTGAACATACATTTTTCCCCTTTTGCTATTACCTGTAATAAAATAGCATGTTAATGAAGTGGTTGCATTTTAAACTGCCACCCATAATGCTTTGTGATCACTATAATATGATTCTAATGTACCGTAGTGCATGATGTTGTCATTAGTATAGATGTGATCTAGTGTTGAATTGTAGTCTGTTGTGTATTGTTGTATTTTTTGCTGGCATTGAAATTGCTGCAGCATATATTCTAATAGCAAAGTTCTGTTTGGTGACATTTGTGTTAAATCTATATTGAAGTCTCCCATGATGACATATTTCGAATTTGGATACAAGTTAATTATGCTACTTAAAACTTGTAATAATGTCTGCAAAAGTACATGTGGTGGTTTGTACAGTATAATAAATAAGTATTCAGAATCATTAAGATGCTGAGTGAAAAATAAAAAGTCAATTTTGTGTTGTGTTTCATATATTGGCGATAAAAGCATGTTTTTTTGTAATAAATGGCAATACCATGCTTTGTGTGCTGGTTGTGAAATTTATCAAATAATACTAGGTGATATTGTTCTATTAAGAACGTATTCTTACCTGCTTTTCTAGTTGTGTTTATTTCAGTGAGGCATATAATATCACTGTTCATGATATTTTTGTCTGATTTAATAGCAGTGTAATTTCTTTGCAAGGACCGTATGTTATGGACAATTATATTACACTGTTGTCTATAGCTATCTAATTGTGGTACTGATATTTGTAATTGCATGTGTGTTCTTAAATGTGTCATTTCTTCATGTACTTTTGGATGTACAGCTATTTTGTCTTGCTGAAAGTTTCTAATGTATATGTTGTCTAAAGATTTAGCTCTGCCTAAAGCTACATAATGCAGATGAAGTACTTTACTGTTGTTAAAGTGAATGTAAATGGGCTCAATTGTTTCTCCTTGTGTTCTATGTATAGTTCTTGCAGATGATTGTCGCAATGGGAATTGTTTGCGTATAATAGTTATAAATTTCTGTGTATATTGGAAATGCAGTGTAATAGCATGAATGGGTGTCCAATGAGGCAAAATATTACTGTGATATATGTGTTTGTTTTCTTGTCTTGTTAATTTGCCTACTGTTTCTTTATCAAAATTAATCCAAATTACATTTGGGCTGTTATTGATAGTTTCTACAAATTCTACTATACCTGTTGCACCATTTGTTAAACCATCATTGACATTTATATTGTTAGTTAAATCATATCTTAATTGTAATGCAATATGTAATATTGATGGCAGGCTCATTGTTTTAGTAGGATCTGTGGGAAACTGTTGGAGTATTTTTTTTTTACTGCTTCACTTAAGTCTGCTGCAACTGTATCTATTGCTGTAGCTGGGTAAACTGGGTAATGGTTATATGTTCTAATAAAACTGCATTATTTATGCTATTGACTTCATTGTTAGTGCCCATAATGTAAGGGATCGTTTTGCTAATGTTTTCAGGTGGCTCTATTTCTCGTGTTTTTATCTGTATAATATCTTCATTTGTTTGTTTCCCTTCTCTTAATCTGTTTAGTAGTTCAGCAAATGGCAAGTCATTTTGTTGTCTCATTATTTTAGTCAACTCAAATAACTTGAAATGTGTCTGCCATAAATTAGTACTTACTGGCCTATATGAATGTTTTGGGTTGTCAAATATGTATGGGTCAAAAACTGGCTTCAATTGGTAAAAGTCTCCAATTGCTAAAATAGATATTCCACCAAAAGGGAGATCAGACAATTTTATCTCTTGCAATCTATTATGTATAAAGTTGAATACATTAGCCCCTACCATTGATATTTCATCAATTATTAGCAATTTAAGATGCATTAGCTGACCTTGTAGTGTGCTTCTATTCTCATGAGTTATCTGTCTATGAGTTAGTGTTTGTGAAATAGGTATTTTAAAAGTACTATGTAGTGTTTTGCCTTGAATGTTATGTGCTGCTTTGCCAGTTGGAGCTGTAAGCAATACATATATGTTATCTGGGTTTTCTCCTGCTTTTGTATTGTAATAACGTACTAATGTTTGGTAAAGTGCTGTTATAAGGAAACTTTTGCCTACTCCTGCACCACCTGTACAAAATGTGTAGCATGGCGTTTCTTTTGTTTTAACCCAATGCAAATGATGATATATAAAGTTAAGTTGTTCTGCTGTTAGATTTTGCATTATACTATCATATTGTTCTTTTGGCATTATGTTATTGCTTGTGCTTCTTCTCTACTTGTACTTCTAATCCCTAAATCAAATGATAGGTCATACAATGGGTTTTCATTATTTTGCACTTCATGAAATATGGTGTTATCTTCTTCGGTATCTATTGGTGGTAGCAATGTATCTAATATACTAGTTTCATTGCTATTAGTTGTTAGTTGTTTATTATGTTTATTATATTTATTATGGTTAGAATCAACTGCATCTTTAAGTTCTAGATAGCGTTCATAATACGTTTCCTTGTTATTAATTATATTATGTTCATTTCGCCATGGGTAAAAAAGCATGAGCAATATGGCTGAGATACCCGCCACCCCCTCTCAACACAATCCCCAAAGGAGGGAAACCGGAAACAGTTCTTGAAGTTTTTGGAAGTGGGAGGGAGTGACCCTCCCGGCCGTATTTATTAAAACAAAAATTATAAACATTTAAACATTAATGTACAATTTCATACCACATTGCGATGTTTGGCTAACCTTAACAGATTCTCTAATACAGAGGTTCTCCTAGCCGAACTATCATCCTACAAAACATTTACTTGAAATATTGAAATTGTACATCCTAACGTTTAAGGGCCAACGGCAAGGTCGTAACCGGTGTCAAGATCCCTAACCAGACATACCCCCCCCACTTGGAGGGGCGACAGCACTGAGGCGTACTCAAGTGCAACTACTACCAATTTCCCTTGACTTGACGGGGGCACTTATCAACTCGACGCCAGTTAAAGGTCGTTCGAAGACTCGTGTGAGGTATCTAGAAGGTATCGTAGACCTCCCCCCAACCCCACACAACTTACCGCATCTGCCGTCGCAGATGTCACTGGCCCCGGGAAATTCCCCAGGAGGGGGCTGTAACCCCTCCTACACAGGAAGGGGCCTTGACCGCCTTTCCTCTTCTTTCGGCGACCCATCCTTAGAAGGGACCGCCTCCCCGTTGAGGGGCCAAAGGCCACCTCCCCCGAGCGCTCCCATCCGTGTTGGGTGACGCCCACTCATAGGGATCTTCCAATTAGTGCTCACCGATCATGACCTTACCGCCCGACCAAAATAAATACGACAAATGCTAACTAAACGAAACTACATTGGCCACTATGACCGAAAAAACCTGTTTATAAATGGACCTTACATCCGAAGTTCTTTAATCGCAAACTTGTAAAATTAGACCAATCTTTATTACGCATTTCAACATCAACACAACACTACAATAACCTGTAAATGAAATAGAATAATTGATCAAATTTATTAAAACCACTGGCTGTCCTCAGGGGCTGGTGGGTGGGTCAAAATTGGCTCTTCGTTCCGTCTCGAGCTCACGTGCAGCGAGGAGGTGCAGCTTCAGAGCACAGGAACAAGAGGATGTCTTCTGGTCTTGCGTCCCTTTTTATCCATCTTCAGGGCGGGCGTAAACCCGCCCCTGCCTGCCCCGAGGGCGTGGCCAGCCGCGTCAGTGTCTAGGCCAGCCCACTCTAGGGCGGGAAAAAAGCGCGCCCCGGCTACGCCGCTTCGGGCATACCAGCCGAGACGCGCCTCCCGCCCAAAATGGCTTCCCGGGGGGATCGAGGCACTCTGCCATACGTTCGGGGGGACCGAGTGGTCGCCCCTTTCCATATGGCTGAGATACCCGCCACCCCCTCTCAACACAATCCCCAAAGGAGGGAAACCGGAAACAGTTCTTGAAGTTTTTGGAAGTGGGAGGGAGTGACCCTCCCGGCCGTATTTATTAAAACAAAAATCATAAACATTTAAACATTAATGTACAATTTCATACCACATTGCGATGTTTGGCTAACCTTAACAGATTCTCTAATACAGAGGTTCTCCTAGCCGAACTATCATCCTACAAAACATTTACTTGAAATATTGAAATTGTACATCCTAACGTTTAAGGGCCAACGGCAAGGTCGTAACCGGTGTCAAGATCCCTAACCAGACATACCCCCCCCACTTGGAGGGGCGACAGCACTGAGGCGTACTCAAGTGCAACTACTACCAATTTCCCTTGACTTGACGGGGGCACTTATCAACTCGACGCCAGTTAAAGGTCGTTCGAAGACTCGTGTGAGGTATCTAGAAGGTATCGTAGACCTCCCCCCAACCCCACACAACTTACCGCATCTGCCGTCGCAGATGTCACTGGCCCCGGGAAATTCCCCAGGAGGGGGCTGTAACCCCTCCTACACAGGAAGGGGCCTTGACCGCCTTTCCTCTTCTTTCGGCGACCCATCCTTAGAAGGGACCGCCTCCCCGTTGAGGGGCCAAAGGCCACCTCCCCCGAGCGCTCCCATCCGTGTTGGGTGACGCCCACTCATAGGGATCTTCCAATTAGTGCTCACCGATCATGACCTTACCGCCACAGGCCGGATAGTTGACCGGCTATCCGGACCCCCCACACAACTCCTACCTAAAGGTCATGTTTCAACGATTTTAACCATGCTAAGAAGTCTCCCAAGAGTAACTCATTCCCCACCCAAGACAAATGCACACCATCCCCCGAATACATACTGTCATCATTAATACAGCTATGAGAAATAGAATGCAATGCCCTGGAACGGAACAACCTACTCACTTTATTGTTAAGCTTTCTAACAGAATGGTTCAAAGCAGGAATAGAGATAGCCCCCCACCACACCTTTCGTGGAATCAAATGGGACCATGCAATCGTGCACCCCGGAACTCTCCTCGCCAACCAACTTACGGTGGAAAGCATTGCCTCCAGGAGTAGTCGTCTACCGATGGTGACCAAATCATTACCCCCAACATGCACTATAACTATAGACGGCGGTGACCTTGTCCGCCCTAACAAACCCTCGAAAAATGTTTTAAACTGGTCAATACAGAGACCGCCCCTTCCGTAGAAGGACATCCTGTACCCGTATTCCCCAGCTACGTGAATCATGTCACCTGCTTTGAATACGTCTGCGGCACGCCTCACGTATGAGTGGCCCACGACCCACACCTCCTTTTTCACAGCCGGTGATGTCTGACCGCTGGCCCGGTGTAGGGTCGACTGCATAGTCCGCCCCGCCTCGTAGGCTTGCGTAACTGAAAACCAAACAAAAACAAGAAGCGTGAGTACATTATTACAGCTTCACAACATGTGCAACCGCACGTATCTTTTGTAACAATTGGAGGACCAACGCCCCACTCGTTTCACTTGCTCAACATTAAGACCCCTGGCTGTAGCTTCCGTAGCAGCCCCTATCCGAAAGGAATGGGTCCCAAATTCGCCCGGGTTCAAGCCCGCAGCGGCAATCGACATCGCAAGCACCCGCTGAAACTGAAATTTCGTCAGTGGGGTGGCGTCAGCGTGTCTTAACAAAGTCCCCCCCCATGATGCCACCCTTCGTGCTAGGTAATCCTCTAAACACTGTACCGGACACATGGAGGACCCAGGAATCCTGCGTATGATGACGCAGTCACCCATCCTATCTTGATCAGTCTTGGATTTTACAAAGGAGACAGTCATTGTTTCTTCCCTGATCTGAACGTGTTCCTGGCACAAACCCCCTGCCACATCCAGTTTGTTCCTTGCAACAAGTTCGCTTACCCGCATTGCTCCGTGAAATGCTAGCGTAAAAGCGGCTCGGAACAGCAACGCCTCAAACTGAGATGAACATGTGGCCGGGAGTGTGGCCAACAACTGGGACAATCTATCCAAACCTATCGGGCGCCTTTCATCTACTCTGCGACCCTCAAGGCGTTGCCACCCACGTAGCGCTTTCTGTACAACGAAAGACGCTGTTGGGTCCTGGATAGCGTGTGCTCTGGCAACAAAGGAAATGGCAGCACGATGCCTCTGGGCCGTAGCCACCGATTTCCCAGCCCTACGTAAGGACATCAGGAAATTCACTACCCATTCCTCGTGACCCCAAAGTCGCTCTCTATCACTCCCCAAAAAGGCTAAATAGGCCCAAAACGCCCCTTCGTATGCCTTCCTCGTCCTTGGTGCTAGACTCTCTCCCACGAGGTGACGAAGTTCGGGGCACCGAGAGACCAGAGAGCTTCGGGAAAGGGTGCCGGCTCTGGGTCCGCTGAGGGGAGGAAACCCGAAAAAGCCTGCATTTGAAAACGAGACAGTGCGTCAGCCGCCTGATTCATCACCCCCGGAACATGTTTTGCTCTGAATAGCACGTTCAATTGCATACATAGTAAAACAATTTCCTTAAGCAGTCTCAAAATTAGTTTACAACGTGCTGCCTGACTATTGATGCACTCGACCACGGTCATATTGTCAGACCAAAATATGACAGAGTGATCTTTGAACCCATCGGGCCATGTTCTCAAGGCCACCAAGATGGGAAACAGTTCCAGGAAAGCAATATTACTCGTCAGACCATTCTCATGCCACCATGTCGGCCATCTTTGTGCCGACCATTTCGTGCCGAAAATGGCGCCAAAACCTATGCTTCCTGCTGAATCTGTCCACAGCCCCAGCTCTTCAGAAGACACGGCTGGTTCCTTCCAGACGATTCTACCATTGAAGTCCGCCAGAAATGCTAACCAAATACGCATGTCCTGGCGGATCTCGGCCGATAGTCTCGTGCGATGGTGGCACTCTTTAAGGCCGACCATCGCTTGGGCAATTGAACGGGAAAAGGGGCGGGCCATTGGTATTACCCTCAGGGCAAAATTCAACTGTCCCACCAACTGCTGTAATTGTTGCAGCGTAACTTTTGATGCATTCATACACACTTGCAGCGCAGCCCTGAACTTCAACACCTTCTCAGCTGGCAAACGGAAACACCCTTCAATGGAGTCCAACTCGATCCCCAGAAACTCGAGGCAAGTCGTAGGACCCACTGTTTTACCCGGCGCCAATGGCACACCAAACTGTTTCATTAACACACAAAATTCGGCCAAGGCCCGGGCACATTCAAGATCCCCGGCTGCCCCAAGAAACAGAAAATCATCAAGGTAGTGCATTACATCTTGGAAACCTGTTTTCTTTGTGAAGACCCATTGTAGAAAACTACTGAATTTCTCGAAATAAGCACAGGATATAGAGCACCCCATTGGCATACACCTATCCATGTAATAACAACCCTGAAACATGAATCCTAGGAGACGCTGGTCGTCTGGGTGTACCGGGAGCAATCGGAACGCTGACTCAATATCTGACTTCGCCATCAGCGCCCCGGGCCCCAGGCGATTTAAAATGGCTACGGCCTCATCGAAGGATGCGTACCGCACCGAACACACTTCTGGATCGATTGCATCATTTACGGAAAGACCTTGTGGAGCTGATAAATTATGAATCAGTCGGAACTCACCGGGGTCTTTCTTGGGGACTACCCCTAAGGGAGAACAAACAAAATTCTGGACCGGGGGTAAACTAAACGGGCCGGCGACCCGACCTCGAGTCACCTCTTTCCGGATCTTATCCTGTACTACGGTCGTATGCTGCAGGACGGAAAGTTGATTTTTACACTTTTCCACACCCTGAAAGTCCCCTACCGGGATGCGGAAACCATACGAAAAACCGTTCCGCAGCACCCCAGCAGAAGTACGATCCGGGTATTCACTGAGCCAGGGAATCATCGCCAGGGTATCAATTGGGGTAGGTAAAGGCGCCCCTCGGACTATATTAGACCTGTTTGGCACCTCCTCTCCCCCCGTTATCACCCGTTTTGGCTCTGCACGAGGACTCAGGATGGGACGACCCACAATCACTACATTCATGTTTGAATTTACACGATCCCTGGGGTCTAGTACATTTACCTCTGTTGTAATTAAAGCAGAAACCCCTTTTTCCGGTATTGCCGGCAGGTTTCGAGTAATCGTCGGCACCCGTACCTGATCGAAAGGGCGTCCCCGCATATTGCCGGGAGGATTCGCCAACATTACTTCCCACCAACGGCATTTTCAACATTCCTGACTCCTTCATTTTATCCCAAGTCAAGGAATCATAACAATCCCAGGTTAAACTTTTATTATGCTCCTTTTCCTTTCTGAACAGATTATCGTAACAGAACCAATGGTTACCCTGGTGCGATGTCGAGTACCCCATGATTCGTGATTGATAGATTGGGAACTCGGAAAGCAACTCAGGTCTACGTTCCCCCAAGATTGATGTAAAGATTCCCCAAGCATTGCCCCAATTGCCGATATTCTCATTCACTTTAAAGGCGGCCATTTTTGCGCGCCAAACACTCGGATGCATGAGATCCTTCTGACTCTTCACATGCTCTACCTCATAATGATCAACAAGCAGTGAGAAAATGTTCACATACTCCCCCGCCCAAATCTTTTCCTTAATTGCCAAAGGAACATGTTGCCCCAACTTTTCTCTCCGAGAGGGTGTTGACTCATCCCTCGCGATCGGCAATGGCCGCTTACCTGCACCTGACGCTGCCTCTGTGGTCGCAATCGTCCCTGGTGTCTTGTCCCCTACTGCAGCCGGCACGGGCACCTTGGCTGCTTCCCGTTTCTCACGCAATTGCTTTATCAGCGCCTGCGCATCGACAGCCGTGGCGTCCTCGTTACCTTTACCCAACCACGCTGCCAATTGTGCCGCCAGCTCGGGCGGCATATCATCCTCGGACACGGGGGTGACCACAACGGGAATTGGATTCCCCTCCTTCGGCACGGGAGTTGGAGCCTCGAGCGGGGCACTGGGACCCGGGATGTCTTCACCCGCTGCCCCCCTCCTGGGCCTCTTGTTTTTCCCTCCCGGGGCTGCTCCCGCCAAAGGACGTTTTGGACCCCCTTCCTCATTCTTGTCCACCCGCTTCTTTAGCTCGGACATCTCCTTCATGAGAACGCGCAGCATCTGGTCAGTAGTCATGCGCTTTCCCACCTTCTTCGGCATTCTCCGACAAAGTAACTGTAAAACAAACAAGAACGATTAAAACGCTCAAAATTGGCTCTTCGTTCCGTCTCGAGCTCACGTGCAGCGAGGAGGTGCAGCTTCAGAGCACAGGAACAAGAGGATGTCTTCTGGTCTTGCGTCCCTTTTTATCCATCTTCAGGGCGGGCGTAAACCCGCCCCTGCCTGCCCCGAGGGCGTGGCCAGCCGCGTCAGTGTCTAGGCCAGCCCACTCTAGGGCGGGAAAAAAGCGCGCCCCGGCTACGCCGCTTCGGGCATACCAGCCGAGACGCGCCTCCTGCCCAAAATGGCTTCCCGGGGGGATCGAGGCACTCTGCCATACGTTCGGGGGGACCGAGTGGTCGCCCCTTTCCATTCTCTATAGTAATTTTCGGAGTCATTTTTGATGTTAAATCTGCAATAGCGAATTACTCTTGCTTTTTTTCTTTTTATGTAGTTTGTTTCGTGTACTAAATTTATCTCAAGTTCTTCGTCATCTGAGCTATGAAAGTTATTTTCAATAAGGAAATTGTCATGGCCTGTTTCTTCTTTTCCTTTACATTTTTTCTTTTCATTATACATAGATGCATAGTCAGCTAATGTACATGTTTCTAATTTTACAGGGGGTTTGCTGTACCTCACTATAATATTATCATATTGTATTTTACAAGACTCATCTGGTAAAGAATTGATAGTTTCGATGTCTTTTAATAAGTATGTATGCTTTTCATTAGGACTTGTATTGATAAATACAAAAGATCTTGAACTTTTCCATAAAGGAATTTGTAGTATTAGATATGCTGCTTCTTGGGCACTTATTTCTGTACAGTTTAAGAATTTGTTACCTATATGCTTAAGTTGTTCTTTAATACTTGGATTGGCATGTACTGCTTTAGCAGCTTGGGCAATTAATTTGCTCATTCCTCGCTGTGATTTATTAATGTATGAAACAATATACACAGCACATGCATATGCATCTAAGATGTATTGTATATCTATGTTTGCTTGCCATGCTTTCAAAATAGTTGGATTGTAGTTATTTATAAAGCATTCAGCTGGTGTCCTTTTCAAGAAAATAGTATTTTTTTCTATAATAGATTGTATACATAAAGTATATTGTTTTAGATCTATGTTCATTGAATGTAAAAACTGTTCAAAAGTATAATTTGAAAATTCTTGGCTGTTTATAGTTAGATGTATTAGTTCAATTTGCTGTAAGAGCTCGTTATTTGTTTTGTCTAGCTCTATTGGTTCTAGTATAAAAGTTTCAGGCATTGGATATCTGGGATAATGATATTTGCATGTTCTTTTATGTTTGATACGGCAGTTTTTGGTATGGCCGTGTCTTTGTAGAGGTAGTAAAGACTCTATATCTGGTTCTTGTGTTTTTGCACATGTAACATACTTATTTATGAAAGTAGTGACTTCATTTCTATCAGAAGTTTCATATAGTGGAGCATTTTCTATCCATATTATAGCATCTATATGTGGTGATCCCCGTTGTTGGAATTCCACTCTATAAAAGTAATCAATAATTTTGCCAGTCGGATTACTTTCATGCAATAAAATAGAATTAAATAATTTCCTAACTTGGAAGTCAAAATGTCTTGCACATGTAATGGGATTTTGCTGTATTAATTGGCATTTTGTTTCCCATGACATATTTTTAAATTCTTCTTTTGTGCATTCTGGTCTTTTTTCTGTACGTAATAATATGTTAATTAAGTGATACCATTTCGTTTCTGCAGCAGATAAAGTTAAAAAAAAATGTTGGTAATCCTAATTGTCTAATCATAGCAAAGAGGTCTTTCTTGCATTGCTCCCAATATGGTGGTGAACTACGGATAGTTTTAAGTATTTTGTATCCTTCATTATACTGTAAAATTGTATCTAATTTATCTTTTATGTCTTTGGCAGTTATAATGTTTCCATTATTAAAGTATTTCCTAAGCGATATAAATATTTTGCTCTGTAATTGTTTAATGTGTAATGTTTTTAATTTAAAGAAAAGATTAGTAACACACTTTGCTACTCTTAGATCATTACTTCTTACTTCTGATTGACAGATTGTGCTGTAATGTATTGGGACATGCCTTTCTTTATTAGTTGGCCTTCGTTTTCCGCAAAATATAGTTGGGAATGCCAAATATTCGGAATCTTTGTCTTCATACAAGCCTCTTGGTGTGTTATATTCTGCAGGTGCTAAACTTAAAATATTATTTGTTTCTGTAGTAATAGTTTCATTATCTAACATAGTATCTAAATTTCCTGCTGGAATGTTGTCTGAGGAATCTGACATATAACTTGTATCTGAAGTCTCATCACAAGAATGTATATCTTGTGTTGTATAATCCCAATCTTTATTAATAGTGATTCCATATTCTTGAAACAAAGTGCTAGTAGTGGCTAAATATAAAGCTGCACGTTTTACTTTGTTTGGTCTAACATTTTCATAATGGGTATAAGATTTATAACTTAATTTTCTTTTTAATTTTATTGGAATTGTCATGTTATCATTAATTTGCCTTGGTAAAACAGTTACTGTTGTCATAACGTCTGCAGGTACATTTACTACTGCACCTGATAGAGATTTTTGGAATCCACGTGGTAATGTTCTAATTTGTAAAAAAGGTATTCTTGGTGATACTAATCTTTCTTCTAAGTTATGCAAGTGTAAGACTGCTGGGATATCAGGAAATGTCATCCCATTATATACTGAACATGGAGGTATTTTGTCTTTACATATATATGTGTAACATGTTCTGCATATCTCATCTGTTCTGTATTTGCTAATGTTACATTCTATGAATTTAGCTCTCTTACTAATACTGTTTGTTTTTTGAAGACTTTGCTTATGCCATAGTTGATTGCAAATAGTGCAAGTGTACTCAGGTCCATATCGTATTTCTTCCTGAAATATCCTAATTATATCATTTGTTGTTTGACCTGCTATATCTCTATGATTAGGTTCATTTTCTCTGTTTTGTGTCCGTTTTCTTTTTCTATTACTGTTTATTTCTAGAATTTCTATATTGGTTGTTTGAATTAGTGATTCAACATCAGCTGTTAATGTGTTTATTATCTCAGTATTGTTAAGAGCTATATGTGAAGCTAAATAACTGTGTTCTGTTACATGCAGTCTATTGTCTTGACTATTGCTGTTTTGTGTGTTTATTATTGTATTTTCTACTTGTAAGTTATTTGAAGGAATTTCCCCTAATGCATTTATAGATATATGTGTCGTATGAACATATATGCTTTTTCTAGACTTTACATTTCCTTGTTTATGATTCCGTTGTGTTTGCTGTAATCCTTTTTTTCTAATTGTTTTTATGTTCACCGTAGTTAAATCTAAAATAATACTCTCAGAATTAGTAATTTGTTCTCTATTGCCTAACTTTAGGATGTATTCTATAATAAGATTAATAGAGTCAATTTGGATAGCAATACATGTTCCATTAGGATGTTGTATTGCATTTTCATTTTGGCTATGTGAATCAAATAGAGAGTATGTATGTATAGTTTTGAAGACTGAAATTATATATCTACCTATAGAGATCAATACACCAGTTTGTGAATTAATTGCAGAAGTTAATGCAGATATAAATTTACTATGTAAAGTTTGTGCTGATTTTGTTAGTTCTTCGCTAAAGCATTTTTTGAGCTTTATAGAATAGATTATGTCATTGCTAACTATGTAATTTGGTAACTTTAGAGGTTGCATACAATCTTGTTCATCAACAGAGTGCATTTCAGTGTACAAAACATCTCCAAGATTCATAATACAGTGCAAGTCTACACTATCCCAAATATATGCTGGTTTACAGTAGTTCTTTAGAATAGCAAATATACTATTTTGAAGAGAATGTGTATAGTGAATACTTTTATCACTATGTGTATTTTTTTCCTGTGGATGTGTGTTATGTAAAAAGGGAATTTCTTGTGGTGTTTGTGTTAAAATATTTGAATCTATATTGGTATTATTTGTGCTACTTTGCTTGTTGTGCAATGTGCTATTGTGTATATTATCATGAAGTAAACTGTCCTTACTTCCAGTAATAAGTTTATATGTATTATAGTAATCACTTGAATATGTGTTTGTATGTAAATTACTTGTGTATATTGTTTGTTGTACATTTATGTGTGTGCTATTAATTACATTACTAGAATATGGCTGAGATACCCGCCACCCCCTCTCGACGCAGTCCCCAAGGATGGGAAACAGAAACGGTTCTGAACTTTTGGAAGGCGGGAGGGAGTGACCCTCCCGGCCGTATTTATTAAAATATGAAACAAAATCAAAACATTAAAATAACTGTTTCATATTATGTACAATTTCATTTCCACATTACGATGTTTGGCTAACCTTAACATATTTCTAATACAAAGGTTCTCCTAGCCGAACTAACATCCTACAAAACATTTAACTTGAAATTGTACATCCTAACGTTAAGGGCCAACGGCAAGGTCGTAACCGGTGTCAGATCCCTAAACCAGAATTACCCCCCCCACTTGGGAGGGGCGACCGCACAGAGGCTGTACCTCAAATGCATCTACCAATTTCCCTTGACTTGACGGGGGCCCCAATGAACTCGACGCCATTTAAAGGTCGTCCGAGGACTCGTGTGAGGTGTCTAGAAGGTAGCGTAAACCCCCTCCCCACCCCACAAAACTTACCACATCTGCCGTCACAGGTGTCCTGGCCCCGGGAAATTCCCCAGGAGGGGCCCGTAGCCCCTCCTATCAAGGAAGGGGCCTTGACCGCCTTTCCTTTTCTTTCGGCGGCCCATCCTTAGAAGGGACCGCCTCCCCGTTGAGGGGCCAATGGCCACCTCCCCCGGGCGCTCCCATCCGTAATGGGTGACGCCCCCCCATAGGGATCTTCCAATTACTGCTCACCGATCATGACCTTACCGCCACAGGCCGGATAGTTGACCGGCTATCCGGACCCCCCACAACAACTCCTGCCTAAAGGTCATGTTTTAAACTCTTTAGCCAAGCTATGAGGTCTCCTATGAGTAACTCATTCCCCACCCGGGACAAATGGACCCCATCTTTTAAATACATACTGTCCCCCTTGATACAACCATGCGGAATAGAATGCAGTGCCCTTGAACGAAACAATCTACCCAACTTGTTATTTACTTTCTTCACTGAGTGATTCAGAGCAGAAACCGAAATCGCCCCCCGCCACACTTTTCGTGGAATCATATGGGACCATGCAATTGTGCACCCTGGAACTCTTCTCGCCAACCAACTTACCGTGGAAAGCATTGCCTCGAGAAGCAGTCGTCTACCAGTGGTCACCAAATCATTACCCCCAAGATGGACTATGATTATAGACGGCGGTGACCTTGTCCGCCCTAACAAACCCTCGAAAAAGGATTGAAACTGGTCAATACAGAGCCCGCCCCTTCCGTAGAAGGTCACCCTGTACCCGTATTCCCCAGCCTTGTGAATCATGTCACCTGCTTTGAATACGTCCGCGGCACGCCTCACGTATGAGTGGCCCACGACCCACACCACTTTTTCCGCAGCCGGTGATGTTTGACCGCTGGTTCCCAGGTGTCGGGTCGACTGCACAGTCCGCCCCGCCTCGTAAGCTTGCGAAACTGTAAACCAAACAAAAACAAGAAGCGTGAGTACATGATAGCCGCTTCACAACATGTGCAACCGCACATACCTTTTGTAACAATTCGAGGACCAACGCCCCAAACGTTTCACTTTTTCGACACTCAGACCCCTGGCTGTAGCCTCAGTAGCAGCCCCTATCCGAAAGGAATGGGTCCCAAACTCGCCGGGGTTCAAGCCCGCGGCCGAAAGCGCCATTGCAAGCACCCGCTGGAACTGAAACCTCGTCAGTGGGGTGGCATCAGCGTGCCTCAACAAGGTCCCCCCCCATGATGACGCCCTCTGCGCTAAATATTCCTCTAAGCAAACAACAGGGCACATGGGAGATCCGGGAATCCGATGTATGACTACACAATCCCCTATCGCACCCTGATCGGCCTTGGACCTGACAAACGAGACAGTCATTGTCTCCCTTTTTACCTGAATGTGCTCTCGGCACAGTCCCCCCACCGTATCCTGCTTGTTCTTCGCCACCAGTTCGCTGACCCGCATTGCCCCATGGAATGCTAACGCAAAGGCGGCCCGGAATAACACGGTTTCATACTGGGATGAACATGTCGCAGGGAGTACGGATAATAACAGGGCCAACCTATCCAGACCTATCGGGTGCCTCTCATCTACTCTGCGACCCTCAAGGCGTTGCCACCCACGTAGCGCTTTCTGCACCACAAAAGACGCTGTCGGGTCCTGCATCCCATGAGCCCTTGCCATAAAGGAAATGGCGGCCCGATGCCTCTGGGCCGTAGCTACTGATTTGCCTGCCCGATGTAAAGACAGCAAGAATTTTACGACAAGCTCTTCCTGGCCCCAAAGCTCCCCCCTAGCGGAACCCAAAAAGGACCAATAGGAACGGAACGCCCCTTCATATGCCTTCCTTGTCCTGGGTGCTAAACTCTCTCCCACGAGGTTTTGTAGTTCGGGGCACCGAGAGACCAGAGAGCTTCGGGAAAGGCTGCCGCCACCGGGTCCGCTGTGGGCAGAAAACCCCAGAAGGCCTGCATACGGAAACGAGAAAGCGCATCAGCCGCTTGGTTCAGCACCCCTGGGACATGTCGCGCCCTAAAGAGCACATTCAACTGCATACACAACAATACAATTTCTTTAAGCAATCTCAGAATCCATTTACAACGTGCTGCCTGACTATTGATACACTCAACCACGGTCATGTTATCAGACCAGAACACCACAGAGTGATCTCGGAACCCCTCAGGCCATGTTTTCAGGGCCACCAAAATAGGGAAGAGTTCGAGGAAAGCAATGTTACTTGTCAGCCCGCACTCGTGCCACCATGACGGCCATTTCTGAGCCGACCATTGCGTACCGAATATGGCGCCAAAACCTATACTCCCCGCCGAATCTGTCCACAGCCCCAGCTCCTCGGAGGACACCGCCGGCTTGTTCCAGACAATTCGACCATTGAAATCCGCCAGGAATGCCAACCAAATGCGCATGTCCTGGCGAATCTCTGCCGAGAGCCTCGTGCGGTGATGTCCCTCCTTAAGGCCGACCATGGCTTGTGCAATCGAGCGGGAAAAAGGGCGGGCCATTGGGATTACTCTAAGGGCAAAATTCAACTGGCCCACCATTTGTTGCAATTGATGCAGGTTTACCTTAGTCTCTCGAATACATGTTTCAAGAGATGCCCTGAATTTCAACACCTTCTCTTTGGGCAACCGAAAACAACCTTCCTCTGAGTCGAGCTCGATCCCCAGAAACTCGAGTGAAGTCGAGGGACCCACAGTCTTACCTGGTGCCAATGGCACGCCAAAGTGATTCATTAAGGCACAAAACTCTCTTAAAGCCTGTCCACATTCTGGATCCCCGGCTGCCCCCAGGAACAGAAAGTCATCGAGATAATGCATCCATGCTGAAAACCCGTCTTTCTTGTGAATACCCATTGCAAAAAACAACTGAACTTTTCAAAATAAGCACAAGATATGGAGCAACCCATTGGCATACATTTATCCATGTAATAGCGACCCTGAAACATGAAACCAAGGAGACGCTGATCGTCTGGGTGTACCGGGAGCAACCGGAACGCTGACTGGATGTCTGATTTGGCCATCAGCGCTCCGGGCCCCAGGCGATTCAACATGGCGACGGCCTCATCGAAAGATGCGTACCGCACCGAACACACTTCCGGGTCTATCGCATCATTCACGGAAAGACCTCGTGGGGCTGACAAATTATGTATTAGCCTAAACTCACCCGGGTCCTTCTTGGGGACCACCCCTAAGGGGGAACAAACAAAGTTAGCAACCGGTGGTAAATCGAATGGACCGGCAACCCGCCCTCGAGTCACCTCTTTCCCAATCTTTACCTGTACCACCGCCGTATGCTGCAGGACCGACAGTTGGTTCTTACAACTAGTTTTACCCTGAGAATCCCCCACTGGAATGCGGAAACCATACGAAAACCCGTCTCGCAACACCCCAGCGGAGACATGATCCGGGTATTCATTGAGCCAAGGAATCATTGCCATGGTATCAACCGGGGTAGGTAAAGGCGCCCCTCAGACTATTTCAGACCTGTTTGGCGCTTCCCCTACCACTGTTATCACCCGTTTTGGCTCTGCACATGGTCTCGGGATGAGAGGACCGTCCACACCCCCCACATTCGTGTCTAAACTTGCATGACCCCTGAGGCCGTGTACATTTTCCCCTGTTAAAATTCCAACAAATCCCCTTTTTACCTGCGTTGCCACTCGACTTCGAGTGATGCTCGTTACCTGCACCCGTCTGAAAGGGTGTCCCAGCGGTTTGGCGGGAAGACTCACCCCCGACACCCCCCGACAATGGTACCTTTAACATGCCTGAATTCTCAATTTTTTGCCAAGAAATGGAGTCATAACAATCCCAAGTTAGAGCTGGGTCGTGCTCCTTAGCCTTCCTAAAAATATTGTCATAACAAAACCACTGATTGCCCTCGTACGCTAGAGAATACTCCATAATACGTGTCTGATAAATAGGCAATTCCGTCAACAACTCAGGCCTTCGCTCACCCATAATGGAGGTGAAAATGCCAAACTCTCTGCCCCAAGTACCTATGTTCTCGTCGACCTTAAAGGCGGCCATTTTTGCGCGCCAAACACTCGGATGCATAAGCTCTTTTTGGGCCTTCACATGCTCGATCTCGTAATGGTCAGTAAGCAAAGAAAACATGTTCACATACTTATCAGCCCAAATCTTTTCCTTAATTTCGAGTGGAACATGCTGGGCCACTTTCTCCCTTCGTGAGGGTACAGACCCCTCCCCCGCAATCGGCAGTAGCCGCTTACCTGAACTAGGTGCTGTACTTGCTGCCGAACTCGCGCCTGCTGCAATCTCAGCCACCGGAACCTGTGGGGGAACAGAAGATGGTGCCTTCGCAGCCTCTCTAGATTCCCGCAATTGTCTCATTACTGCCCTGGCGTCGTCAGCCATGGTGCCCTCACTATCTTTTCCCAACCACGCTGCCAGTTGTGCAGCCAACTCGGGAGGCATATCTTCCCCGTTCACGGGGGTGACTACCACGGGGATCGGATGCCCCTCCTTCGGAACCGGGATTGGCTCCTCTATCGGTGTATCGGGAACCGGGGCCTCCCCCCCAGGTGCCCCCCTCTTGGACCTCTTGCCTCTCCCGCTAGGGATTACTCCCGGCAATGCTGGTCCGACGATTCGCTTCGGGCCTCCCTCCCCGTTCTTCACCGCCATCTGTTTCTTCAACTCGGCTACCTCCTTTACGAGCATGCGGAGCATCTGATCGGTACCGACCCGCTCTCCGACCTTCTTGCCCGGCATTCTCCAACGAAGATATCTGTAAAACAAGAACAAAATTACAACGCTCAAAATTGGCTCTTCGTTCCGTCTCGAGCTCACGTGCAGCGGGGAGGTGCAGCTTCAGAGCACAGGAACAAGAGGATGCTTTCTTGGCTTGTTGCTCCTTTTATCCGTCTTCGGGCGGGCGTAAACCCGCCTCCGCCTGCCTCCGGGGGCGTGGCCGGCGGCGTCAGCGTCTAGGACAACCCACTCCAGGGCGGGAAAAGGCGCGCCCCGGCTACGCCGCTTCGGGCATACCAACCGAGACTCGCCTCCCGCCCAAGATGGCCTCCCGGGGGGATCGGGGTACTCCACCATACGTTCGGGGGGACCGAGTGGTCGCCCCTTTCCATATGTGTTGGTATTTAAATTACTTGCTGGTATTGTCTGTTGTACATTTATGTGTGTGCTAATAATATGTTGTCTTTCTGTGTTGCCCTTTAGTGTTTTCTTAAGTATACTTGCATATGTGTCAGTAGGAGTAGTCTCTTGTGGTGTATTAGTATATTGTGTTGTGCTGATCTGCTTGCTGTTGTTTTTAGATAGATTATTAGGCCCTGTTGTAGTGAGAATTGCACAGGAATATGTACTAGTACTAGGAGTATTATCTAAAGATGCTAATGGCTGTTCCTTATTCAAAAAAGTGTTTGTTTTAGATTGACATCTCTGAATGAAATTTTTGGCACTTTCTATACGCATTTCAAATGCTTGTGTGAAAAATTTTTCACTAGCTTTAGTAGAATACACATAAAGATTTTTCGGTGCTACTGCATTCTTATTTTTTTCATGAAGCACCATTGCTTTTTGAAGCGATTCTTTTTTAATCGTACTTATTTGTATTGGAGTTAATTCATACGGTACACAATTCATGTTTGGTTTCTTTAGATAGTGTGCCAGATTTGTGATGTACTCTAGAAGTTTTTCAAATATGAACTGTATAGTAATACATGTTCCATTTGGGTGAGGCATTCCAGTGTTATCACGACTATGTGAGTCAAATACAAAGTACGAATCATTTTTCTTAAAAATGGAAATAACATAAATTTCCATGCAAAGTATAACACCGGAGTTGTAATCAAGTGCAGGTTTTATTATTTGGTTGAGATTTGGAAACGAAGGGTCACGTTGTTGTAATATGTCTCCATAATAAGGTTCTTTAAGTTTAAGTGAATAGATAGTAGTATTGTGTTCAATAAAATTTGGTAACTCATCTGGATGCCTAAGTTGTTCGCTATTAAGTAAATGCATATCTATATATAAAGCATCACCTAATTTCATAATGTAATGCAAGTCTTCTTTAGTCCATGTATGTGCATCTTTGTAATAGTTGTGTATAATTGCAAATGTACTATTTGGCAAGCATTGATAACCTCTAGAATTGCATGTAAATTTGTCATGACCTTGATGATAATCTGCTGCTAGTATTTGCATCTTAGCTAAGCTAATTTATTAAATAATTTGATATCGCTACAGTATTGCTAGATTTTTTGTAATACCTGAGTCTTTTTTGGTTCTCTCTCTCTTATATATATTTGTCTTGTAGTTAACTATAATTCAAGGCAATTAATTTAATTTTACACTATTTTTTTGCTTTGTATTTTAGGTAGCAACTTTAGATGTATCTTTTTTACAATTTTAGTGATGTAGTAGCTATAATTTATACTATTAGGGTGTATATATATATATATATTACCTACTGGCGGTCGCCAGTAGGTATATATAGTTAGGATTTTTTCTCTATGGGATTTTTGAAAATTCTATGTCTAATAACTTTGGCGTTTGTGGACGGAATTGGCTGAAATTTTCAGGAAAATGGAACATTTTGTTTCTGAGCAGCCCCTGACAATTTGGGGGGGTTTCATCAAGGGGGGGCCGAGAAAAAAGGGGGGTCCCAAAACGCATTTTTCCCATGTTAATTTCCATAGGGCGGTTGGCCTCACTTTTAGCTCGAACGGCTGAATGGATTTGCACGAAACTTGGCAAAATTGTAGGGACTGTTAGCCTGATGTGCCTTTGCTAGGTCTCAATATATGTGCTCCAGTGGATTTTGAGTAATTTAGGTTCAAAAAAATATATATATCTGGGCGGAGCCTAACCACACATCTGATCTGATTGGCTGTCAGCACTTCATCCAAGAAGTGTTGGCAGCCATCTTGGGACCAATATACATGATAGCACCTCATTAAAAAGCATTGTAGTTAATAGAGGGTTTTAGGACTTTAGTTACATTATAAATCATTTGTTGATGGTACCATACTCGTTTTAGGAATTGTGGTGGGTTCTAAGGTGATTTTACCATGTGAAAAAACCTTCTGCTGTGATATCATGAATATTGTTTGAAAGAAAACTAATATCTCATGATTTTCCCACAGTGGTTTGGAAGGGGATCTATAAGCTAAACTGAAAGCATATTTTCTGTAAATTCACATTATCTTTCTCAGTCATGTGAAAATGAAGTCTGACATTCTCAGTAAAACATGTACATCCAACAAGGACAGAGACTGTCAGTTGATTCCTTTGTGTTCTACTGCAGCCTCCTAGAGTGTTCTAAAGAACAACTAGAGCGCTAACAGTCCTACTTATTACAAAGGTATGGCACACCTGAAGCCATCTTGATTGGAATAAAGTGGTAACTCTTAAAACATTTAATTTAAAAAGAAACAACATGAGGGGGTATATTTTGCCATAGAAAGTATGATTAGTGCTGCAGAATGAAAAATTAGGGCACATTTTGAGTGACTTCTCAAATCCTTTTCTATTTCATTAAAACATTCTGACATGCAGTCTCCCAAAATGGCCACCAGAGACAAAAGAGCCCAAATGTAGCCCAAATATCACCCAGATGTAGCCCAAGTATAGCCCAATGACAGAATGTCCCAGAGTGTTCTAAAGAACAACTAGAGCGCTAACAGTCCTACTTATTACAAAGGTATGGCACACCTGAAGCCATCTTGATTGGAATAAAGTGGTAACTCTTAAAACATTTAATTTAAAAAGAAACAACATGAGGGGGTATATTTTGCCATAGAAAGTATGATTAGTGCTGCAGAATGAAAAATTAGGGCACATTTTGAGTGACTTCTCAAATCCTTTTCTATTTCATTAAAACATTCTGACATGCAGTCTCCCAAAATGGCCACCAGAGACAAAAGAGCCCAAATGTAGCCCAAATATCACCCAGATGTAGCCCAAGTATAGCCCAATGACAGAATGTCCCAGAGTGTTCTAAAGAACAACTAGAGCGCTAACAGTCCTACTTATTACAAAGGTATAGCACACCTGGAGCCATCGTGATGGGAATAAAGTGGTAACTCTTAAGACATTTAATTTAAAAAGGAACAAAATGAGGGGGTATATTATGCAATAGAAGGTATTATTAGTGCTGCAGAAAGAAAAATTAGGGCACATTTTGAGTGACTTTTCAAATCCTCTTCTATTTCATTAAAAAATTCTGACATGCAGTCTCCCAAAATGGCCACCAGAGACAAAAGAGCCCAAATGTAGCCCAAATATCACCCAGATGTAGCCCAAGTATAGCCCAATGACAGAATGTCCCAGAGTGTTCTAAAGAACAACTAGAGCGCTAACAGTCCTACTTATTACAAAGGTATGGCACACCTGAAGCCATCTTGATTGGAATAAAGTGGTAACTCTTAAAACATTTAATTTAAAAAGGAACAAAATGAGGGGGTATATTTTGCCATATGAATTATGATTAGTGCTGCAGAAAGAAAAATTAGGGCACATTTTGAGTGACTTCTCAAACCCTCTTCAATTTCATTAAAAAATTCTGACATAGTCTCGCAAGATGGCCACCAGAGACAAAAGAGCCTAAATGTAGCCCAAATATCACCCAGATGTACCCCAAGTATAGCCCAATGACAGAATGTCCCAGAGTGTTCTAAAGAACAACTAGAGCGCTAACAGTCTTACTTATGACAAAAGTATGGCACACCAGAAGCCATCTTGATTGGAATGAAGTGGTAAGTCTGAAGACACTCAATTTAAAAAGGAACAACATGAGGGGGTTAATTTTGCCATAGAAAGTATGATTAGTGCTTCAGAAAGAAAAATTAGGGATCATTTTGAGTGACTTCTCAAATCCTCTTCTATTTCATTAAAAAAATTCTGACATGCAGACTGAATCATGCACTTTGAATACCAGCAGCAGACGTCCCTGGTGAGCAGTAGCTTTACTACAGTGATCTAATGTGCAACTAGAGTGCTAACATTCAGAATTTATGGCAAATGTGTGACACATCTGAATGCCTTCTTGATGGAACCAAAGTAAACAAGCATTGAAAATGCAATAGATCTCGCCCTCGTTTAAGTTAAAGCCATTCTGTTTGTAATGAGGTGGCTTTTTAGCTTTGCTTTTATTAGTGTTTTTTCAACTTTCATGTAAATAACGCACCGTTTTCACCAAATCGACTTTGCCCAATCACACCCTTCCCTTCGGCCAACAAATCCCAAAAATTCGGCACACCTGCCGATCCACTCTCCCTACAGCTCACCCAAGCCCCGTCCCTCTAGCGCAACTGGAACACCCCAAATTCACCTTCTCCATGCGCACCAAAAACTCCCATTGAATAACATGACAATTCGCTACTCCGCACAAAAATTGCTCTTTAAAGCACTTCCACTGCTCCGATCCGCTTCAAACTTGGCTGGAAACTAGTTCCAGCGATTCCCTAACATCTCACCAAAAATCAGCCCAATCCATCCACTGGAACGGGGACGAATTTCAACCCGAATACGCGCCCCCCGCAAACACAAAAAAAGCCATAAAACGGCCAAATCTCGACCAAAAACCGCCAAAATCCCTCAAAACCTTGCCAACACCAATACGCACGAAACTGAACCGGCCCCTCAGCCCTAGGCTCCGGGAACCCTACTTAATTGACCCAAAAGCCCTAAAAAAGGGCCTCCCTCCCCGTTCTTCACCGCCATCTGTTTCTTCAACTCGGCTACCTCCTTTACGAGCATGCGGAGCATCTGATCGGTACCGACCCGCTCTCCGACCTTCTTGCCCGGCATTCTCCAACGAAGATATCTGTAAAACAAGAACAAAATTACAACGCTCAAAATTGGCTCTTCGTTCCGTCTCGAGCTCACGTGCAGCGGGGAGGTGCAGCTTCAGAGCACAGGAACAAGAGGATGCTTTCTTGGCTTGTTGCTCCTTTTATCCGTCTTCGGGCGGGCGTAAACCCGCCTCCGCCTGCCTCCGGGGGCGTGGCCGGCGGCGTCAGCGTCTAGGACAACCCACTCCAGGGCGGGAAAAGGCGCGCCCCGGCTACGCCGCTTCGGGCATACCAACCGAGACTCGCCTCCCGCCCAAGATGGCCTCCCGGGGGGATCGGGGTACTCCACCATACGTTCGGGGGGACCGAGTGGTCGCCCCTTTCCATATGTGTTGGTATTTAAATTACTTGCTGGTATTGTCTGTTGTACATTTATGTGTGTGCTAATAATATGTTGTCTTTCTGTGTTGCCCTTTAGTGTTTTCTTAAGTATACTTGCATATGTGTCAGTAGGAGTAGTCTCTTGTGGTGTATTAGTATATTGTGTTGTGCTGATCTGCTTGCTGTTGTTTTTAGATAGATTATTAGGCCCTGTTGTAGTGAGAATTGCACAGGAATATGTACTAGTACTAGGAGTATTATCTAAAGATGCTAATGGCTGTTCCTTATTCAAAAAAGTGTTTGTTTTAGATTGACATCTCTGAATGAAATTTTTGGCACTTTCTATACGCATTTCAAATGCTTGTGTGAAAATTTTTTCACTAGCTTTAGTAGAATACACATAAAGATTTTTCGGTGCTACTGCATTCTTATTTTTTTCATGAAGCACCATTGCTTTTTGAAGCGATTCTTTTTTAATCGTACTTATTTGTATTGGAGTTAATTCATACGGTACACAATTCATGTTTGGTTTCTTTAGATAGTGTGCCAGATTTGTGATGTACTCTAGAAGTTTTTCAAATATGAACTGTATAGTAATACATGTTCCATTTGGGTGAGGCATTCCAGTGTTATCACGACTATGTGAGTCAAATACAAAGTACGAATCATTTTTCTTAAAAATGGAAATAACATAAATTTCCATGCAAAGTATAACACCGGAGTTGTAATCAAGTGCAGGTTTTATTATTTGGTTGAGATTTGGAAACGAAGGGTCACGTTGTTGTAATATGTCTCCATAATAAGGTTCTTTAAGTTTAAGTGAATAGATAGTAGTATTGTGTTCAATAAAATTTGGTAACTCATCTGGATGCCTAAGTTGTTCGCTATTAAGTAAATGCATATCTATATATAAAGCATCACCTAATTTCATAATGTAATGCAAGTCTTCTTTAGTCCATGTATGTGCATCTTTGTAATAGTTGTGTATAATTGCAAATGTACTATTTGGCAAGCATTGATAACCTCTAGAATTGCATGTAAATTTGTCATGACCTTGATGATAATCTGCTGCTAGTATTTGCATCTTAGCTAAGCTAATTTATTAAATAATTTGATATCGCTACAGTATTGCTAGATTTTTTGTAATACCTGAGTCTTTTTTGGTTCTCTCTCTCTTATATATATTTGTCTTGTAGTTAACTATAATTCAAGGCAATTAATTTAATTTTACACTATTTTTTTGCTTTGTATTTTAGGTAGCAACTTTAGATGTATCTTTTTTACAATTTTAGTGATGTAGTAGCTATAATTTATACTATTAGGGTGTATATATATATATATATCTATATATATATATATAGATATATATATATATTTGTATATATTTATATGTATATATATATAGTTATTTTACTGATTTTAAATAGATTTCTAGTTACAGGTTGATAACTTATTTAAAAAAGATACTTGTAATTGTATATATTTCCAAACAATTAGCAATTGTCTTTACAAAAGAAACAATTGTCAATGGTAAGTATATAAATATATATATATATTTTTTTAATAAATAATTATATATATGATTAGTTCTAGTTTTTTTTTATCTAAATCCACTCTATTGTTGTTTTTGACCTGTTTTATAGTTGGAGCTGGTAGCAAAACAAAGCAATTAGTTTTACTTTGATGAAGTTTTGCTTAAGAATGAGCAATGTGAAAGAAGTAAACAATTGAACTTTTTCAATGTGATATATATCTATATATCCCTTACCTTTTTTTTGGCAGTTACCTAAAAACAAAAGCAAATTATGCAACGGCTATATTATGTTGATTCTTACTTTATTTTTTTCCTAACTAATTTTTTTTTTCTTAAGATTAATCTTACCTATGTAAATCTTCTATATGATATTTCCTAATTATAAGTATATACAATATATATATATATATATATATATATATATATTACCTACTGGCGGTCGCCAGTAGGTATATATAGTTAGGATTTTTTCTCTATGGGATTTTTGAAAATTCTATGTCTAATAACTTTGGCGTTTGTGGACGGAATTGGCTGAAATTTTCAGGAAAATGGAACATTTTGTTTCTGAGCAGCCCCTGACAATTTGGGGGGGTTTCATCAAGGGGGGGCCGAGAAAAAAGGGGGGTCCCAAAACGCATTTTTCCCATGTTAATTTCCATAGGGCGGTTGGCCTCACTTTTAGCTCGAACGGCTGAATGGATTTGCACGAAACTTGGCAAAATTGTAGGGACTGTTAGCCTGATGTGCCTTTGCTAGGTCTCAATATATGTGCTCCAGTGGATTTTGAGTAATTTAGGTTCAAAAAAATATATATATCTGGGCGGAGCCTAACCACACATCTGATCTGATTGGCTGTCAGCACTTCATCCAAGAAGTGTTGGCAGCCATCTTGGGACCAATATACATGATAGCACCTCATTAAAAAGCATTGTAGTTAATAGAGGGTTTTAGGACTTTAGTTACATTATAAATCATTTGTTGATGGTACCATACTCGTTTTAGGAATTGTGGTGGGTTCTAAGGTGATTTTACCATGTGAAAAAACCTTCTGCTGTGATATCATGAATATTGTTTGAAAGAAAACTAATATCTCATGATTTTCCCACAGTGGTTTGGAAGGGGATCTATAAGCTAAACTGAAAGCATATTTTCTGTAAATTCACATTATCTTTCTCAGTCATGTGAAAATGAAGTCTGACATTCTCAGTAAAACATGTACATCCAACAAGGACAGAGACTGTCAGTTGATTCCTTTGTGTTCTACTGCAGCCTCCTAGAGTGTTCTAAAGAACAACTAGAGCGCTAACAGTCCTACTTATTACAAAGGTATGGCACACCTGAAGCCATCTTGATTGGAATAAAGTGGTAACTCTTAAAACATTTAATTTAAAAAGAAACAACATGAGGGGGTATATTTTGCCATAGAAAGTATGATTAGTGCTGCAGAATGAAAAATTAGGGCACATTTTGAGTGACTTCTCAAATCCTTTTCTATTTCATTAAAACATTCTGACATGCAGTCTCCCAAAATGGCCACCAGAGACAAAAGAGCCCAAATGTAGCCCAAATATCACCCAGATGTAGCCCAAGTATAGCCCAATGACAGAATGTCCCAGAGTGTTCTAAAGAACAACTAGAGCGCTAACAGTCCTACTTATTACAAAGGTATGGCACACCTGAAGCCATCTTGATTGGAATAAAGTGGTAACTCTTAAAACATTTAATTTAAAAAGAAACAACATGAGGGGGTATATTTTGCCATAGAAAGTATGATTAGTGCTGCAGAATGAAAAATTAGGGCACATTTTGAGTGACTTCTCAAATCCTTTTCTATTTCATTAAAACATTCTGACATGCAGTCTCCCAAAATGGCCACCAGAGACAAAAGAGCCCAAATGTAGCCCAAATATCACCCAGATGTAGCCCAAGTATAGCCCAATGACAGAATGTCCCAGAGTGTTCTAAAGAACAACTAGAGCGCTAACAGTCCTACTTATTACAAAGGTATAGCACACCTGGAGCCATCGTGATGGGAATAAAGTGGTAACTCTTAAGACATTTAATTTAAAAAGGAACAAAATGAGGGGGTATATTATGCAATAGAAGGTATTATTAGTGCTGCAGAAAGAAAAATTAGGGCACATTTTGAGTGACTTTTCAAATCCTCTTCTATTTCATTAAAAAATTCTGACATGCAGTCTCCCAAAATGGCCACCAGAGACAAAAGAGCCCAAATGTAGCCCAAATATCACCCAGATGTAGCCCAAGTATAGCCCAATGACAGAATGTCCCAGAGTGTTCTAAAGAACAACTAGAGCGCTAACAGTCCTACTTATTACAAAGGTATGGCACACCTGAAGCCATCTTGATTGGAATAAAGTGGTAACTCTTAAAACATTTAATTTAAAAAGGAACAAAATGAGGGGGTATATTTTGCCATATGAATTATGATTAGTGCTGCAGAAAGAAAAATTAGGGCACATTTTGAGTGACTTCTCAAACCCTCTTCAATTTCATTAAAAAATTCTGACATAGTCTCGCAAGATGGCCACCAGAGACAAAAGAGCCTAAATGTAGCCCAAATATCACCCAGATGTACCCCAAGTATAGCCCAATGACAGAATGTCCCAGAGTGTTCTAAAGAACAACTAGAGCGCTAACAGTCTTACTTATGACAAAAGTATGGCACACCAGAAGCCATCTTGATTGGAATGAAGTGGTAAGTCTGAAGACACTCAATTTAAAAAGGAACAACATGAGGGGGTTAATTTTGCCATAGAAAGTATGATTAGTGCTTCAGAAAGAAAAATTAGGGATCATTTTGAGTGACTTCTCAAATCCTCTTCTATTTCATTAAAAAAATTCTGACATGCAGACTGAATCATGCACTTTGAATACCAGCAGCAGACGTCCCTGGTGAGCAGTAGCTTTACTACAGTGATCTAATGTGCAACTAGAGTGCTAACATTCAGAATTTATGGCAAATGTGTGACACATCTGAATGCCTTCTTGATGGAACCAAAGTAAACAAGCATTGAAAATGCAATAGATCTCGCCCTCGTTTAAGTTAAAGCCATTCTGTTTGTAATGAGGTGGCTTTTTAGCTTTGCTTTTATTAGTGTTTTTTCAACTTTCATGTAAATAACGCACCGTTTTCACCAAATCGACTTTGCCCAATCACACCCTTCCCTTCGGCCAACAAATCCCAAAAATTCGGCACACCTGCCGATCCACTCTCCCTACAGCTCACCCAAGCCCCGTCCCTCTAGCGCAACTGGAACACCCCAAATTCACCTTCTCCATGCGCACCAAAAACTCCCATTGAATAACATGACAATTCGCTACTCCGCACAAAAATTGCTCTTTAAAGCACTTCCACTGCTCCGATCCGCTTCAAACTTGGTTGGAAACTAGTTCCAGCGATTCCCTAACATCTCACCAAAAATCAGCCCAATCCATCCACTGGAACGGGGACGAATTTCAACCCGAATACGCGCCCCCCGCAAACACAAAAAAAGCCATAAAACGGCCAAATCTCGACCAAAAACCGCCAAAATCCCTCAAAACCTTGCCAACACCAATACGCACGAAACTGAACCGGCCCCTCAGCCCTAGGCTCCGGGAACCCTACTTAATTGACCCAAAAGCCCTAAAAAAGCTACATAATACACACGAAAACGCCCTAACAACCCTAAAATGCATATAAGTATATGTATGCATGCATTTATGTTTGTATTTATATAGATATACAGATGATATATGTTTATATATGTATGTATATATATATATTCACTGAAAAAACCATAGGCTATAGACCATATATAGTTAGGAATTAGCATTTACAAAACCTTGAAAATTCACTGAAAAAACCATAGGTTATAGACCATATATAGTTAGGAATTAGCATTTACAAAACCTTGAAAATTCACTGAAAAAACCATAGGTTATAGACCATATATAGTTAGGAATTCGCATTTACAAAACCTTATTTTACTCACACAAAACCATTGAAATTCCATATATAGTTAGTTGCACTAACTATATATCGCGCACCCGCAATCCACTGCTGATGATGTCACATATTACATCATTCATGACATGGTCAGTGACATCACTGATGACATCACTGATGACATCTCAAATGACATCACTGATGACATCACTGATGACAACATCCAGTGACTGTATGTTTCTGTAAAGTTAAAATATGTCTTACATATTGAAGAATGAGTGGATGTATAAGTGTCTGGATGAAGGATTTAGTAGGTGCATGACTGACTGTATGAGTGAGTGATTAAATGTGTCTCACTGAGTGCATGGGTTAGTGACTAAACTGTCTTAATTTGTGCATCATTATGTCTGTTGTTCTGTAAACTGTTGCATGTGTTGATAAGTAGCTATATGAGTAACTATATGGGTTATTGATTGGTTGCCCAAGTATTTGTATGGGAGACTGAGTGTGTGTGTGGGTGGCTGGGAGGTGTATGACTCTGTGCATAGATGTGTGAGCAGTTGATTCACTAGATGTATGGTTTCAAAAGTGCATGTGGAAACAGCTGTATGGGCGGTTGACTGTGTGCATGAGTGTATTGGTGAGTGAATGGATATCTCAGTGCTACATGTCAAAGTAAGTACATATGTAAAACACAGTACATGTGAGAGTTGACATATACAAATAACTGTGCATAAGAGCCAGTGAATGTGTGAGTGGCTGTATGGATCATTGTGAACTTGTATCAGGGATTGTATAAGAGAGTTAATATGTGTTAGTATATGTTTGAATAAGTAAAGTTTGTATAACTGTATAGTTGAGGAAATGGAGGTGTGATTGATTCTTTGATTGACTGACTAGGTGTGTGAGTAACTCCATGGATGAGTGACAGTCTGTGAGTGTCTGTTTACACTGATTGTATCTAAGGTTATATTAGAGTCTGAAGAGGTTCATCGTATTATCACATGAATGATATCATCAGTGATGTGATCAGTAATGTCAAATGAGATGTCATCAGTGATGTCATCAGTGATGTCATTTGAGATGTCATCAGTGATGTCATTTGAGATGTCATCAGTGATGTCATCAGTGATGTCACTGACCATGTCATGAATGATGTAATATGTGACATCATCAGCAGTGGATTGCGGGTGCGCGATATATAGTTAGTGCAACTAACTATATATGGAATTTCAATGGTTTTGTGTGAGTAAAATAAGGTTTTGTAAATGCGAATTCCTAACTATATATGGTCTATAACCTATGGTTTTTTCAGTGAATCTATATATATATATATAGATATATATATATATTTGTATATATTTATATGTATATATATATAGTTATTTTACTGATTTTAAATAGATTTCTAGTTACAGGTTGATAACTTATTTAAAAAAGATACTTGTAATTGTATATATTTCCAAACAATTAGCAATTGTCTTTACAAAAGAAACAATTGTCAATGGTAAGTATATAAATATATATATATATTTTTTTAATAAATAATTATATATATGATTAGTTCTAGTTTTTTTTTATCTAAATCCACTCTATTGTTGTTTTTGACCTGTTTTATAGTTGGAGCTGGTAGCAAAACAAAGCAATTAGTTTTACTTTGATGAAGTTTTGCTTAAGAATGAGCAATGTGAAAGAAGTAAACAATTGAACTTTTTCAATGTGATATATATCTATATATCCCTTACCTTTTTTTTGGCAGTTACCTAAAAACAAAAGCAAATTATGCAACGGCTATATTATGTTGATTCTTACTTTATTTTTTTCCTAACTAATTTTTTTTTTCTTAAGATTAATCTTACCTATGTAAATCTTCTATATGATATTTCCTAATTATAAGTATATACAATATATATATATATATATATATATTACCTACTGGCGGTCGCCAGTAGGTATATATAGTTAGGATTTTTTCTCTATGGGATTTTTGAAAATTCTATGTCTAATAACTTTGGCGTTTGTGGACGGAATTGGCTGAAATTTTCAGGAAAATGGAACATTTTGTTTCTGAGCAGCCCCTGACAATTTGGGGGGGTTTCATCAAGGGGGGGCCGAGAAAAAAGGGGGGTCCCAAAACGCATTTTTCCCATGTTAATTTCCATAGGGCGGTTGGCCTCACTTTTAGCTCGAACGGCTGAATGGATTTGCACGAAACTTGGCAAAATTGTAGGGACTGTTAGCCTGATGTGCCTTTGCTAGGTCTCAATATATGTGCTCCAGTGGATTTTGAGTAATTTAGGTTCAAAAAAATATATATATCTGGGCGGAGCCTAACCACACATCTGATCTGATTGGCTGTCAGCACTTCATCCAAGAAGTGTTGGCAGCCATCTTGGGACCAATATACATGATAGCACCTCATTAAAAAGCATTGTAGTTAATAGAGGGTTTTAGGACTTTAGTTACATTATAAATCATTTGTTGATGGTACCATACTCGTTTTAGGAATTGTGGTGGGTTCTAAGGTGATTTTACCATGTGAAAAAACCTTCTGCTGTGATATCATGAATATTGTTTGAAAGAAAACTAATATCTCATGATTTTCCCACAGTGGTTTGGAAGGGGATCTATAAGCTAAACTGAAAGCATATTTTCTGTAAATTCACATTATCTTTCTCAGTCATGTGAAAATGAAGTCTGACATTCTCAGTAAAACATGTACATCCAACAAGGACAGAGACTGTCAGTTGATTCCTTTGTGTTCTACTGCAGCCTCCTAGAGTGTTCTAAAGAACAACTAGAGCGCTAACAGTCCTACTTATTACAAAGGTATGGCACACCTGAAGCCATCTTGATTGGAATAAAGTGGTAACTCTTAAAACATTTAATTTAAAAAGAAACAACATGAGGGGGTATATTTTGCCATAGAAAGTATGATTAGTGCTGCAGAATGAAAAATTAGGGCACATTTTGAGTGACTTCTCAAATCCTTTTCTATTTCATTAAAACATTCTGACATGCAGTCTCCCAAAATGGCCACCAGAGACAAAAGAGCCCAAATGTAGCCCAAATATCACCCAGATGTAGCCCAAGTATAGCCCAATGACAGAATGTCCCAGAGTGTTCTAAAGAACAACTAGAGCGCTAACAGTCCTACTTATTACAAAGGTATGGCACACCTGAAGCCATCTTGATTGGAATAAAGTGGTAACTCTTAAAACATTTAATTTAAAAAGAAACAACATGAGGGGGTATATTTTGCCATAGAAAGTATGATTAGTGCTGCAGAATGAAAAATTAGGGCACATTTTGAGTGACTTCTCAAATCCTTTTCTATTTCATTAAAACATTCTGACATGCAGTCTCCCAAAATGGCCACCAGAGACAAAAGAGCCCAAATGTAGCCCAAATATCACCCAGATGTAGCCCAAGTATAGCCCAATGACAGAATGTCCCAGAGTGTTCTAAAGAACAACTAGAGCGCTAACAGTCCTACTTATTACAAAGGTATAGCACACCTGGAGCCATCGTGATGGGAATAAAGTGGTAACTCTTAAGACATTTAATTTAAAAAGGAACAAAATGAGGGGGTATATTATGCAATAGAAGGTATTATTAGTGCTGCAGAAAGAAAAATTAGGGCACATTTTGAGTGACTTTTCAAATCCTCTTCTATTTCATTAAAAAATTCTGACATGCAGTCTCCCAAAATGGCCACCAGAGACAAAAGAGCCCAAATGTAGCCCAAATATCACCCAGATGTAGCCCAAGTATAGCCCAATGACAGAATGTCCCAGAGTGTTCTAAAGAACAACTAGAGCGCTAACAGTCCTACTTATTACAAAGGTATGGCACACCTGAAGCCATCTTGATTGGAATAAAGTGGTAACTCTTAAAACATTTAATTTAAAAAGGAACAAAATGAGGGGGTATATTTTGCCATATGAATTATGATTAGTGCTGCAGAAAGAAAAATTAGGGCACATTTTGAGTGACTTCTCAAACCCTCTTCAATTTCATTAAAAAATTCTGACATAGTCTCGCAAGATGGCCACCAGAGACAAAAGAGCCTAAATGTAGCCCAAATATCACCCAGATGTACCCCAAGTATAGCCCAATGACAGAATGTCCCAGAGTGTTCTAAAGAACAACTAGAGCGCTAACAGTCTTACTTATGACAAAAGTATGGCACACCAGAAGCCATCTTGATTGGAATGAAGTGGTAAGTCTGAAGACACTCAATTTAAAAAGGAACAACATGAGGGGGTTAATTTTGCCATAGAAAGTATGATTAGTGCTTCAGAAAGAAAAATTAGGGATCATTTTGAGTGACTTCTCAAATCCTCTTCTATTTCATTAAAAAAATTCTGACATGCAGACTGAATCATGCACTTTGAATACCAGCAGCAGACGTCCCTGGTGAGCAGTAGCTTTACTACAGTGATCTAATGTGCAACTAGAGTGCTAACATTCAGAATTTATGGCAAATGTGTGACACATCTGAATGCCTTCTTGATGGAACCAAAGTAAACAAGCATTGAAAATGCAATAGATCTCGCCCTCGTTTAAGTTAAAGCCATTCTGTTTGTAATGAGGTGGCTTTTTAGCTTTGCTTTTATTAGTGTTTTTTCAACTTTCATGTAAATAACGCACCGTTTTCACCAAATCGACTTTGCCCAATCACACCCTTCCCTTCGGCCAACAAATCCCAAAAATTCGGCACACCTGCCGATCCACTCTCCCTACAGCTCACCCAAGCCCCGTCCCTCTAGCGCAACTGGAACACCCCAAATTCACCTTCTCCATGCGCACCAAAAACTCCCATTGAATAACATGACAATTCGCTACTCCGCACAAAAATTGCTCTTTAAAGCACTTCCACTGCTCCGATCCGCTTCAAACTTGGCTGGAAACTAGTTCCAGCGATTCCCTAACATCTCACCAAAAATCAGCCCAATCCATCCACTGGAACGGGGACGAATTTCAACCCGAATACGCGCCCCCCGCAAACACAAAAAAAGCCATAAAACGGCCAAATCTCGACCAAAAACCGCCAAAATCCCTCAAAACCTTGCCAACACCAATACGCACGAAACTGAACCGGCCCCTCAGCCCTAGGCTCCGGGAACCCTACTTAATTGACCCAAAAGCCCTAAAAAAGGGCCTCCCTCCCCGTTCTTCACCGCCATCTGTTTCTTCAACTCGGCTACCTCCTTTACGAGCATGCGGAGCATCTGATCGGTACCGACCCGCTCTCCGACCTTCTTGCCCGGCATTCTCCAACGAAGATATCTGTAAAACAAGAACAAAATTACAACGCTCAAAATTGGCTCTTCGTTCCGTCTCGAGCTCACGTGCAGCGGGGAGGTGCAGCTTCAGAGCACAGGAACAAGAGGATGCTTTCTTGGCTTGTTGCTCCTTTTATCCGTCTTCGGGCGGGCGTAAACCCGCCTCCGCCTGCCTCCGGGGGCGTGGCCGGCGGCGTCAGCGTCTAGGACAACCCACTCCAGGGCGGGAAAAGGCGCGCCCCGGCTACGCCGCTTCGGGCATACCAACCGAGACTCGCCTCCCGCCCAAGATGGCCTCCCGGGGGGATCGGGGTACTCCACCATACGTTCGGGGGGACCGAGTGGTCGCCCCTTTCCATATGTGTTGGTATTTAAATTACTTGCTGGTATTGTCTGTTGTACATTTATGTGTGTGCTAATAATATGTTGTCTTTCTGTGTTGCCCTTTAGTGTTTTCTTAAGTATACTTGCATATGTGTCAGTAGGAGTAGTCTCTTGTGGTGTATTAGTATATTGTGTTGTGCTGATCTGCTTGCTGTTGTTTTTAGATAGATTATTAGGCCCTGTTGTAGTGAGAATTGCACAGGAATATGTACTAGTACTAGGAGTATTATCTAAAGATGCTAATGGCTGTTCCTTATTCAAAAAAGTGTTTGTTTTAGATTGACATCTCTGAATGAAATTTTTGGCACTTTCTATACGCATTTCAAATGCTTGTGTGAAAATTTTTTCACTAGCTTTAGTAGAATACACATAAAGATTTTTCGGTGCTACTGCATTCTTATTTTTTTCATGAAGCACCATTGCTTTTTGAAGCGATTCTTTTTTAATCGTACTTATTTGTATTGGAGTTAATTCATACGGTACACAATTCATGTTTGGTTTCTTTAGATAGTGTGCCAGATTTGTGATGTACTCTAGAAGTTTTTCAAATATGAACTGTATAGTAATACATGTTCCATTTGGGTGAGGCATTCCAGTGTTATCACGACTATGTGAGTCAAATACAAAGTACGAATCATTTTTCTTAAAAATGGAAATAACATAAATTTCCATGCAAAGTATAACACCGGAGTTGTAATCAAGTGCAGGTTTTATTATTTGGTTGAGATTTGGAAACGAAGGGTCACGTTGTTGTAATATGTCTCCATAATAAGGTTCTTTAAGTTTAAGTGAATAGATAGTAGTATTGTGTTCAATAAAATTTGGTAACTCATCTGGATGCCTAAGTTGTTCGCTATTAAGTAAATGCATATCTATATATAAAGCATCACCTAATTTCATAATGTAATGCAAGTCTTCTTTAGTCCATGTATGTGCATCTTTGTAATAGTTGTGTATAATTGCAAATGTACTATTTGGCAAGCATTGATAACCTCTAGAATTGCATGTAAATTTGTCATGACCTTGATGATAATCTGCTGCTAGTATTTGCATCTTAGCTAAGCTAATTTATTAAATAATTTGATATCGCTACAGTATTGCTAGATTTTTTGTAATACCTGAGTCTTTTTTGGTTCTCTCTCTCTTATATATATTTGTCTTGTAGTTAACTATAATTCAAGGCAATTAATTTAATTTTACACTATTTTTTTGCTTTGTATTTTAGGTAGCAACTTTAGATGTATCTTTTTTACAATTTTAGTGATGTAGTAGCTATAATTTATACTATTAGGGTGTATATATATATATATATCTATATATATATATATAGATATATATATATATTTGTATATATTTATATGTATATATATATAGTTATTTTACTGATTTTAAATAGATTTCTAGTTACAGGTTGATAACTTATTTAAAAAAGATACTTGTAATTGTATATATTTCCAAACAATTAGCAATTGTCTTTACAAAAGAAACAATTGTCAATGGTAAGTATATAAATATATATATATATTTTTTTAATAAATAATTATATATATGATTAGTTCTAGTTTTTTTTTATCTAAATCCACTCTATTGTTGTTTTTGACCTGTTTTATAGTTGGAGCTGGTAGCAAAACAAAGCAATTAGTTTTACTTTGATGAAGTTTTGCTTAAGAATGAGCAATGTGAAAGAAGTAAACAATTGAACTTTTTCAATGTGATATATATCTATATATCCCTTACCTTTTTTTTGGCAGTTACCTAAAAACAAAAGCAAATTATGCAACGGCTATATTATGTTGATTCTTACTTTATTTTTTTCCTAACTAATTTTTTTTTTCTTAAGATTAATCTTACCTATGTAAATCTTCTATATGATATTTCCTAATTATAAGTATATACAATATATATATATATATATATATATATATATATATATATTACCTACTGGCGGTCGCCAGTAGGTATATATAGTTAGGATTTTTTCTCTATGGGATTTTTGAAAATTCTATGTCTAATAACTTTGGCGTTTGTGGACGGAATTGGCTGAAATTTTCAGGAAAATGGAACATTTTGTTTCTGAGCAGCCCCTGACAATTTGGGGGGGTTTCATCAAGGGGGGGCCGAGAAAAAAGGGGGGTCCCAAAACGCATTTTTCCCATGTTAATTTCCATAGGGCGGTTGGCCTCACTTTTAGCTCGAACGGCTGAATGGATTTGCACGAAACTTGGCAAAATTGTAGGGACTGTTAGCCTGATGTGCCTTTGCTAGGTCTCAATATATGTGCTCCAGTGGATTTTGAGTAATTTAGGTTCAAAAAAATATATATATCTGGGCGGAGCCTAACCACACATCTGATCTGATTGGCTGTCAGCACTTCATCCAAGAAGTGTTGGCAGCCATCTTGGGACCAATATACATGATAGCACCTCATTAAAAAGCATTGTAGTTAATAGAGGGTTTTAGGACTTTAGTTACATTATAAATCATTTGTTGATGGTACCATACTCGTTTTAGGAATTGTGGTGGGTTCTAAGCTGATTTTACCATGTGAAAAAACCTTCTGCTGTGATATCATGAATATTGTTTGAAAGAAAACTAATATCTCATGATTTTCCCACAGTGGTTTGGAAGGGGATCTATAAGCTAAACTGAAAGCATATTTTCTGTAAATTCACATTATCTTTCTCAGTCATGTGAAAATGAAGTCTGACATTCTCAGTAAAACATGTACATCCAACAAGGACAGAGACTGTCAGTTGATTCCTTTGTGTTCTACTGCAGCCTCCTAGAGTGTTCTAAAGAACAACTAGAGCGCTAACAGTCCTACTTATTACAAAGGTATGGCACACCTGAAGCCATCTTGATTGGAATAAAGTGGTAACTCTTAAAACATTTAATTTAAAAAGAAACAACATGAGGGGGTATATTTTGCCATAGAAAGTATGATTAGTGCTGCAGAATGAAAAATTAGGGCACATTTTGAGTGACTTCTCAAATCCTTTTCTATTTCATTAAAACATTCTGACATGCAGTCTCCCAAAATGGCCACCAGAGACAAAAGAGCCCAAATGTAGCCCAAATATCACCCAGATGTAGCCCAAGTATAGCCCAATGACAGAATGTCCCAGAGTGTTCTAAAGAACAACTAGAGCGCTAACAGTCCTACTTATTACAAAGGTATGGCACACCTGAAGCCATCTTGATTGGAATAAAGTGGTAACTCTTAAAACATTTAATTTAAAAAGAAACAACATGAGGGGGTATATTTTGCCATAGAAAGTATGATTAGTGCTGCAGAATGAAAAATTAGGGCACATTTTGAGTGACTTCTCAAATCCTTTTCTATTTCATTAAAACATTCTGACATGCAGTCTCCCAAAATGGCCACCAGAGACAAAAGAGCCCAAATGTAGCCCAAATATCACCCAGATGTAGCCCAAGTATAGCCCAATGACAGAATGTCCCAGAGTGTTCTAAAGAACAACTAGAGCGCTAACAGTCCTACTTATTACAAAGGTATAGCACACCTGGAGCCATCGTGATGGGAATAAAGTGGTAACTCTTAAGACATTTAATTTAAAAAGGAACAAAATGAGGGGGTATATTATGCAATAGAAGGTATTATTAGTGCTGCAGAAAGAAAAATTAGGGCACATTTTGAGTGACTTTTCAAATCCTCTTCTATTTCATTAAAAAATTCTGACATGCAGTCTCCCAAAATGGCCACCAGAGACAAAAGAGCCCAAATGTAGCCCAAATATCACCCAGATGTAGCCCAAGTATAGCCCAATGACAGAATGTCCCAGAGTGTTCTAAAGAACAACTAGAGCGCTAACAGTCCTACTTATTACAAAGGTATGGCACACCTGAAGCCATCTTGATTGGAATAAAGTGGTAACTCTTAAAACATTTAATTTAAAAAGGAACAAAATGAGGGGGTATATTTTGCCATATGAATTATGATTAGTGCTGCAGAAAGAAAAATTAGGGCACATTTTGAGTGACTTCTCAAACCCTCTTCAATTTCATTAAAAAATTCTGACATAGTCTCGCAAGATGGCCACCAGAGACAAAAGAGCCTAAATGTAGCCCAAATATCACCCAGATGTACCCCAAGTATAGCCCAATGACAGAATGTCCCAGAGTGTTCTAAAGAACAACTAGAGCGCTAACAGTCTTACTTATGACAAAAGTATGGCACACCAGAAGCCATCTTGATTGGAATGAAGTGGTAAGTCTGAAGACACTCAATTTAAAAAGGAACAACATGAGGGGGTTAATTTTGCCATAGAAAGTATGATTAGTGCTTCAGAAAGAAAAATTAGGGATCATTTTGAGTGACTTCTCAAATCCTCTTCTATTTCATTAAAAAAATTCTGACATGCAGACTGAATCATGCACTTTGAATACCAGCAGCAGACGTCCCTGGTGAGCAGTAGCTTTACTACAGTGATCTAATGTGCAACTAGAGTGCTAACATTCAGAATTTATGGCAAATGTGTGACACATCTGAATGCCTTCTTGATGGAACCAAAGTAAACAAGCATTGAAAATGCAATAGATCTCGCCCTCGTTTAAGTTAAAGCCATTCTGTTTGTAATGAGGTGGCTTTTTAGCTTTGCTTTTATTAGTGTTTTTTCAACTTTCATGTAAATAACGCACCGTTTTCACCAAATCGACTTTGCCCAATCACACCCTTCCCTTCGGCCAACAAATCCCAAAAATTCGGCACACCTGCCGATCCACTCTCCCTACAGCTCACCCAAGCCCCGTCCCTCTAGCGCAACTGGAACACCCCAAATTCACCTTCTCCATGCGCACCAAAAACTCCCATTGAATAACATGACAATTCGCTACTCCGCACAAAAATTGCTCTTTAAAGCACTTCCACTGCTCCGATCCGCTTCAAACTTGGTTGGAAACTAGTTCCAGCGATTCCCTAACATCTCACCAAAAATCAGCCCAATCCATCCACTGGAACGGGGACGAATTTCAACCCGAATACGCGCCCCCCGCAAACACAAAAAAAGCCATAAAACGGCCAAATCTCGACCAAAAACCGCCAAAATCCCTCAAAACCTTGCCAACACCAATACGCACGAAACTGAACCGGCCCCTCAGCCCTAGGCTCCGGGAACCCTACTTAATTGACCCAAAAGCCCTAAAAAAGCTACATAATACACACGAAAACGCCCTAACAACCCTAAAATGCATATAAGTATATGTATGCATGCATTTATGTTTGTATTTATATAGATATACAGATGATATATGTTTATATATGTATGTATATATATATATTCACTGAAAAAACCATAGGCTATAGACCATATATAGTTAGGAATTAGCATTTACAAAACCTTGAAAATTCACTGAAAAAACCATAGGTTATAGACCATATATAGTTAGGAATTAGCATTTACAAAACCTTGAAAATTCACTGAAAAAACCATAGGTTATAGACCATATATAGTTAGGAATTCGCATTTACAAAACCTTATTTTACTCACACAAAACCATTGAAATTCCATATATAGTTAGTTGCACTAACTATATATCGCGCACCCGCAATCCACTGCTGATGATGTCACATATTACATCATTCATGACATGGTCAGTGACATCACTGATGACATCACTGATGACATCTCAAATGACATCACTGATGACATCACTGATGACAACATCCAGTGACTGTATGTTTCTGTAAAGTTAAAATATGTCTTACATATTGAAGAATGAGTGGATGTATAAGTGTCTGGATGAAGGATTTAGTAGGTGCATGACTGACTGTATGAGTGAGTGATTAAATGTGTCTCACTGAGTGCATGGGTTAGTGACTAAACTGTCTTAATTTGTGCATCATTATGTCTGTTGTTCTGTAAACTGTTGCATGTGTTGATAAGTAGCTATATGAGTAACTATATGGGTTATTGATTGGTTGCCCAAGTATTTGTATGGGAGACTGAGTGTGTGTGTGGGTGGCTGGGAGGTGTATGACTCTGTGCATAGATGTGTGAGCAGTTGATTCACTAGATGTATGGTTTCAAAAGTGCATGTGGAAACAGCTGTATGGGCGGTTGACTGTGTGCATGAGTGTATTGGTGAGTGAATGGATATCTCAGTGCTACATGTCAAAGTAAGTACATATGTAAAACACAGTACATGTGAGAGTTGACATATACAAATAACTGTGCATAAGAGCCAGTGAATGTGTGAGTGGCTGTATGGATCATTGTGAACTTGTATCAGGGATTGTATAAGAGAGTTAATATGTGTTAGTATATGTTTGAATAAGTAAAGTTTGTATAACTGTATAGTTGAGGAAATGGAGGTGTGATTGATTCTTTGATTGACTGACTAGGTGTGTGAGTAACTCCATGGATGAGTGACAGTCTGTGAGTGTCTGTTTACACTGATTGTATCTAAGGTTATATTAGAGTCTGAAGAGGTTCATCGTATTATCACATGAATGATATCATCAGTGATGTGATCAGTAATGTCAAATGAGATGTCATCAGTGATGTCATCAGTGATGTCATTTGAGATGTCATCAGTGATGTCATTTGAGATGTCATCAGTGATGTCATCAGTGATGTCACTGACCATGTCATGAATGATGTAATATGTGACATCATCAGCAGTGGATTGCGGGTGCGCGATATATAGTTAGTGCAACTAACTATATATGGAATTTCAATGGTTTTGTGTGAGTAAAATAAGGTTTTGTAAATGCGAATTCCTAAATATATATGGTCTATAACCTATGGTTTTTTCAGTGAATATATATATATATATATATATATATATATATATATATATATATATATATATATATATATATATATTATATATATATATATATATATATATATATAATATATATATATATATATATATATATATATGTGTGTGTGTGTGTTGATATATGTGTCTTATTTTTTTCCTTGCTATTTCTATACTTACAAGTGAATACAGAAGCAAAATAGATACTTTTACCGTGATGATGTTTTCACTGATGATGTTGTGTCAAACAATTATGAACGTCTGATTTTATTCAATCAATTGGCAATCTAAGGAAGAATGAAAACAAGCATTAATATTGAGTTTACATATTAATATAATAAAAGTGGCTCGATACTCCTAATCATTGTTAGTATATAAAAATATTTAGCAAAAAGTTTTTTAATTTTAATTAATTACTAGTATTAAAAAGTGTATACAGTAAGTTATATTTAATAGTATATAGTGTATTGTATTGTATGTTGATATAGGTTTTTGAAACATTGTGACTAGAGTGCATGTGTAAAGAGTGCATGTGTAAAGAGTGCATGTGTAAAGAGTGCATGTGTAAAGAGTGCATGTGTAAAGAGTGGCGAACGTATATGTATAAAGGCATATGTGTAGAAATTGTGTGTACAAAGTGTATATGTAGTACATACTTTAAGTCTATGTGTAGAAGTTGTATGTGTAGTATGTGTGTGGTTTGAGTGATGAAGCATATTAGAAGTCGTAAATAGAGTATTAGAAGTAGTGTATGTAGTATAGAGTAACTAGTAAAGTATAGTAGTAAGGAGGATAAAGTGAGCAAGATAGAGAGAGATGGAGGGCAGGAAGAAGAGATGGAAATAAAGAGGGGTGGATAGGCAAGATTGAGAGTAGGGGAAAGATGAAAAGAGAAAGATAAAGTAGGAAAGATAAGGAAAAGAGAGAAGTATGATAAGGAAGAGAGAGGATATAGAGGTGTAGAAAGGAAGGTATAAAAAAAAGATAGAAATGTAAATTACACAATGTGAATTTTATTTGAAGTTGTAAAGAGTGTATTAGAAGCATTGTTTGTAATTTTAAGCAAGTACAAAACAACAATAGGAGAGGCAGGGAGATTAAGGAACACTTAGTCCCCTGTTGAATCTAAATAAAGAAGAGAAGAGACGTTAAATAAGTCTCAAATTGCCACAGAGACGGAGCGATGCAACTGGGGAATTGCACACCCACTTTAGGTGGAAAAGAAAGCCCTCACACACCGACCTAGTCAGTGTCATGCTTCATCATTGGGCCCCACCAAAGAGGCCGAATGCCTCTTTGGTGTGCTACGACGCCAGAAGACTGCGGAGCTGGTTGTGTGAAAAGGGCATGTTGTGAGTTTTATAATTAAAAGTGCCTAATGTGTATGCACAATTCTATAATTCTTGATCCTTAGTACACAAATGAAAGAGTTATGTGTCTGAATTTAATGCCCAAGGTAATGGATTTGTTAATTCAGAATACTAATTAGTCAGTCAACATGTTTCATCCTTTACAGTTGTTTAAATTTACCTAGGCATTTATAATGACAGAATTATACCCCGGCGGTATGGACTCTCTAATCGTCCACCCTGACCTAGGGGCGTGAAAGTGAAAAATCAAAAAAATGATTTAGTGCATAAAAAAAAGGGGGAAGAGCAATTGCTCATTCCAAAAATACTCCTAATTGCGGAGTGTTTGTGCACCTGTAAAAGAAATAACAGACAAACATATAAAACTTTCACACAATTAGTTGTAAATATAGGTCATTGCGTTTGTCCAGGGTGCTCCATAGTTGTGGCATAGTGTTCCTAAATAAACACTATAGTTAACACCATCTATATATCTATATAGCCTTATAGGGATGCTAACACTAACTTTGGGAAGTGAAGTGGAAAAATGTGTGTAAAGCACACAAAGTAGCTAGAAAGTGTTGATGAAGAGAGAAGACGCATGAGAGAGATCAAGAGAGATGGAAAGCAAGAAGAAAAGTAAGTGCAGAATGGAGTGAGAAGATAGCAAATAAAGAGTGCAGGATAGAAAGTGAAGACAAGATGGAGACGTAGATAGAGAGTGAAGGCAGGAAGGAGAGAGGACACGAGAGAGAGAGAAAAAGGGAGGGTAGGATGTAGGGCATGAGCAAGAAGGAGGAATGGATGGAAGAAGGTGCAGGAGCAAGAGGCCCGTCTCAGTGGTGTAAGGACTTTCAGGTAAGCAATTTTGGGCCCGATGTAGGTAGGGCGTTACCGATCGGTAACGGCCGAAAATACCGATTTTTGGCCCTTACCGATCGGTAAACAGCCATCGAGATGTAGGGAACAAAAAACATAAAGAATCGGAGTGAAAACCGAATCGGAATGAGTACCGAATGGGAAAGAATCCGATACGTACATACCGAAAATCGGATATGTAACGAATCGGAAAAACACCGATTCGGATGCAAAGACCGATTCGGCCCATGTACCGATTCGTTAGTGACACCGAATCGGAAAATCACCGATTCGGTCCATGTACCGAATCGTTAGTGACACCGAATCGGAAAATCACCGAATCGGTCCATGTACCGATTCGTTAGTGACACCGAATCGGAAAATCACCGATTCGGTCCATGTACCGATTCGTTAGTGACACCGAATCGGAAAATCACCGATTCGGTCCATGTACCGAATCGGTAGAAAGACCGATTCGGACATGAGCCGAATCGGAAAACATGCCGATTCGTATGAATCGCCGATCGGGAAATTCCCCGATTCCGACAGTTGGGGAGATGTAGGGAGGCACAGAAACACCGAAATCGGCTCAAAATCGGTAGATTTCACTCGGTATTTACCATGGATTGCAATCAGGTGGTAACCAACTCGAACCCATATAAACAGGCCCAAAATGCATTGCAACTTGCAGGATGGCAGCTTTCTATGTCATTGCGAGGCGGCTACGGCTACAGCAGGAAGGACAGAGGGAATGGCTAAGAAATGAACAGGTCTACAGACAGAGGATAACCCTGTTCATGCTCACAGAGGCAGAGATACTACAGAGATACAGGCTGGACTCTGACACCATACTTGAGCTCATCAGGGATCTCAAGCCATTCTTGGACCACCACACCCCAAGGGCACACGCCATCCCTGCGCACATCCAGGTGCTATGCAGCCTACACCTGCTAGCGTCTGGCAGCTATCAAAGTGGTGTAGCAGCAGCAGGAGGGGTGAGCCAGAGCAGCCTGTCAAGGTTCTTCCACACATTCCTTGACGCCATGATACACAGGATGGACCAATACATCTCTTTCCCTGCAACCCACGCAGAACTGCTACAAACCAAAGCTGACTTCTACCAGATGGCACAATTTCCCCAAATCATCGGTTGCATAGATGGCACGCACATTCCGATTTGCCCACCAGCGGACACCGAATACATATACCGCAATCGCAAGTCTACACACACCATCAACGTGCAGGTGATCTGCAATGCAAAGTGCACCATCACAGACCTGGTAGCAAAATTTCCAGGGAGTACCCATGACTCCTATATTTTCCAACAGAGCGGCATATATGCACGGCTGATGGCTGGCGAATTTGGAGAAGGATACCTCCTAGGTGAGACACATCATCAGACCCCCATAACACATAGTAGCTAGGTGGAATACATGTATGCATGTGTCTAATGTGACCCCTTTCTCTTCCAGGCGACAGTGCATATGCCCTCCGCTCATTCATACTCACCCCCTACCTCAACCCCTCCACACCCAGCCAAAGGAGGTATAACCGGGCCCACATACGCACAAGGAATGTTGTCGAACGGACCTTTGGCATCTGGAAAAGTAGATTCAGATGCCTGCACAAGAGTGGAGGTGCAAGGCAGTATACCCCCATCACCTGCTGCAAGATCATAGGTGTATGTGCAATGTTACACAACCTTGCGGTGAAGAAGGGCACTGAGGTGGAGTTGTCTGACTACGAGGACCATGACGACGACGAAGCTGTGCCACTGACACAGCCAGCTGGGGTGTGTACGCCAAGTGATGGCAGATACAGACCTGAGGAGATTACTGAGAACTATTTCTGAGTGAGGACAGATGCAAAGACAGCAAAATGTTGGTTGGAAAAGACAAATTTTAATACTGTTGCAACACAGTTACAGCACTGATATGCAACAAAAAATGGTGAATAGGAAATAAAATAAAGTTCAAGGTTCAGGTTGCCTCACCCGCCCTTGTAAGGCTACTTCTTTGCCCGCTTGCCAGACCCACTGGGGTGTCCCTCAGCCCCCTCTGAATGCCCAGCAGCATCAGCGGAGCGCCTGGTGCTCCTACGTGGTTCAGACGCAGCGCTGGCCGGGCTGCTGCGGCTGCTGCTGTCCCCAGCATCACCCAGGTCCAGGGCAGGATTGGAGGCGGTGTTCGAAATAATCATGGCCTCCATAGCAGTGGTGATCCGGGCCATCCCCCTTGTGAGCTCAGCCATATGCTGGCTCAGGCTAGATTCCTGGTTCGCGCTGCGATTGCACAGTTGTGCCGTCGCCGCAGCAAGGCGGCCCATGGCGCGGTTCAGCACCCGGGCATCCCGCCTGCGCACCAGCTCATGCTCCTCCTGTCTGCTAGATGATTGGGTAATGGCAGTGGTCAGCCTGCCTAACCCTGCTGCCACCTCCTTGTTCGATTCCACGAAGGCCTGGAATCCCTTGACCAACTCTCCCATCTGCAGGTTGTGCTGCAGGAGCTGGCGTTGGCAGGCCATCGTGGATCTAGCCTGTTGCCTCTGAATCTTCACCATCTGTCCCTCGAGGCCCAGGAATACACTGCCCTCCCGTGCTGGTGCAGCAGTGGTGGTGATGGTACGGCGCCGGGCACTGCTGCTTCCGGCCTGCTGAGTGGGCTGGGGTGCCACTGGTGGGGGTGTGGTGCTGGCCGGTCCCCGAGCCCCTGCTCCCAGGACAGGTAGTACAGGTGGCAAGGCCATGGTTGTGGCAGGAGCTGGTGTAGGCGGAATGGTGTCCCTTGTAGGGGAGTTCTCTGGGGAGAACTGCAAGGGGGGTGTGCTGGCCATTTGTGGGGAGTTCAGTGCATCGAAGTCTATGACCAGGTCTCCCTCCATACCTAGCCCTAGGGTGTTTCCGTCATCCTCCTCCTCCTCCTGGGCAGCCTGGCTGGTGCTCGGCCCTGCGACTGCAGTGTCAGACGGTGCTGCTCCCTCTGATGTCAATGTTGTTCCGCCTGATGGGGCCCCTAGGTACAAAGAAGCATTTGTAAACTGAGTGCCGATGTATTACAGTCAGTACAATTTCAGCATTCCACATGTCCTTGCATCTCCTTACACTGTGTCACACTGTTTCCTGTCTTGTGATTCTGCACTGCCATGTTTAGCTAACTACTGCTGACTACATGTACCATGATGCTTGTCTCTTGTATGTTGGTGACAGTACTGTGCTGGGGTTTGCCTATGCATTGTGTCTAATGGGGAGGTGTCTGGTAGGGTGTGTCATGATGCGCATGCTTCTTACCTGTAGCTGTAGCTCTTGCAGAGCTGTCCAGGGTCCCAATTCCACTGACACTCTCCCTCTCAATGGTGCTGGAGACCAGTTCCTCCAGCTCGGTGAGGGGTGGCGCCGGGTTCCTGCCTCCTCCAGTGAGTCCAGCCTGCCTCTGTATCTCAGCCATCTTCTTTTTTGTGAGGCTGCGAATGTCGTAGAATCTCTTTTTTAGTTCTTCTACGGACCTGGGGGTGACACCCGCAGCATTCACCTTTTGGGCGATCTCGGCCCAGATCCTCCTCTTGGTGCTGTCTGGCACATTGAGGGACAGCTTTCCGAACAGCTGGCGGTGCACCCTCACCACCTCCTCGACCAGCACTTGAAGCTCGGTGGTGGTGAACTTCGGCTTCCTCTTCTGGGAGGACTTCTGGCTTTCGCACTGCTCTGCCATGTTCTACAGTTCTGTTGACAACCTCCTACTCCAACTGCTGCAAACTGTGAGTGTTGAGCTCAGGCTGGCTCTCCAGAACCTTCTTAATTAACTGCACCTGCCAGGGTTGCCACTCCCTGTTTGGGTGGGGGAGGGGGAGCCACCTCATTGGCTGAATCGGCATTTACCGATTCGGATATTACCGATTCGGTAAAATCCGATTCGGTATTATCCGATTCGGTATTATCCGAATCGGTAAAAGCCGATTCGGTTTCTTCAATGCATTCCTATGGGCTTTTTCGCCATGGGTGTGTTTTCATGGCTACGAATCTATGATTGCCGAATCGGATTTTACAGAATCGGCTTTTACAGAATCGGCTTTTACCGATTCGGTGTTGGCCGATTCGGTAATTTCCGATTCGTTGTTAGCCGATTCGGTACTTCCCGAATCGGTCCTTGCCGATTCGGAACGTACCGATTCTCATTACCGATGACGACCGAATCGGTATTCATTCGCTTTTTTTTCCCTACATCTCGTTTTCCGATTTCAGAATACCGATTCGGCCCGCCTCGGTATTTTGAATTCGGAAAATCGCGTTTACCTACATCGGGCCCTATGTCTTTTGTAAAGCCAATAATACTGTCACTTTGAATGCTCCGAATTTGACTAAATTTATTTTTCTTTTGTTGCAGGTATTTGACAGCAGGGTGGGCCAAGTATTTCCGGTTGCCATTTTGTCTAAGGGATCTTTGGCTCGCTGTCTCAGTGTCCATGGTGCAAGGACCCCCATAGAGAGAGATGTAGATGGAGGGCAGTAAAGAAGAGAGCAGTTGGAAGAGTGGGCAAGAGGAAGAGTGATGGCAAAGGGGAAAAAAGCGGAGAGGGAGATAAAGAGAATAATGATAGATAAGGAAGGAGAGAAAGAGTGGATGCAGAGAGTGAGCAAGAGGAAAAAACAGATAAAAGATAGAAAAGAGAGAAAGTTAAAGGGATAAAAGAGGGAGAAAGTGCAAGAGAGAAGAATAGTAGATAGGGAGGAAGAGAGAGGGAAGACAAAAAGAAAAGTAAGGGTACAATGGAGCGAGAAGATAGAAAACAAAGAGTGCAAGATAGTAACTATTTCCGGTCGGCATTTTGTCTTGGGATCCATGGCTCGCTGTCTCCGTGGTACAAGGGATTTCAGGTACGCGATTCAAATTGTAATGTAATTTGTATTTCTCTTACAGGTGTTCGGCTATTTTGTTTATATTCTTCTAATATGTTGCTTTTTTGGGCTGTTCTCTCTAGTGTTTCCGTGTCGGGTCTCCTCCTTGGCGTAACTACTTTCAGGTAAGCGATGTTGTGTTTTGTAACAAATAAATGACTGTCCCTTTTGAATGCCCAGAATTTTTTTTAAGTTTGAAAAGGAATTTTTGACTTCATTCTACCCTTACTTTCCTTTTTGTCTTCCCTTTTTCTTCCTCCCTATGTACTATTCTTCTCTCTTGCACTTGCTCCCTCTTTTATCCTTTTAACTTTCTCTCTTTTATCTGTTTTTTCTCTTGCTCACTCTCTGCATCCTCTCTCTCTCTCTTGCCTTATCTATCATTATTCTTTATCTCCCTCTCCTTTCTGCTTTTTTTCCCTTTGCCATCACTCTTCCTCTTGCCCCCTCTTCCAACTGCTCTCTTCTTACTGCCCTCCATCTACATCTCTCTCTATGGGGGTCCTTGCACCATGGAGACTGAGACAGTGAGCCAAAGAGTGCAAGATAGAAAGAGAAGACAAGATGAGGACAGAGATGGAGAGTGAAGGCAGGAAGGAGATAAGACGCAGGAGTAAGAACAAGAAAGAGGAGGAAGGCAGAAGGTAAAGGAAGAGTAAGAAGTAGGGCATGAGCAAGAAGGAGGGAGGGAGAGAGAGCAGATGAAAGAGGGTGCAGAAGTGAGGGACGGTAGAGAGAAAAGAAAGCATAAAGGAGATAGAGAGAAGAATGATAGATAGGGAGGAAGAGGAACACGGAGAGTATTAGAAAGAGGAAAAGATAAAAGAAAAAGAAGAGAGTGCAGGACAGAGAAGCATGATAGATAGAAAAGGAGCAAGAAGAAAGGAGAGAGCAGATGGAATAGGGGGCAGGAGGAAGAAGGAAGAGAGCAGAAAGGAGAGATATATAGAGAAGAAAGAGCGATAAAGAAGTAATTAAAAAAAGGAAGAGAGAGTGCAAAAGAAAGAACGGAGGACGCAGAGTGGAGGTGAAAAGAAGAGAGAGAAAGATAAGGAAGAAAGAGGAAGAGAGTGCAGGAGATAGAAGTATGATATATAAGGAAGTAGAGAGGATGCAAGATAAATGGAGATCATGAGAGAGAACGTAGAAAGGGGGAAAAGACTGCAGAATGGAGTCAGAGGGCAAAAAATAGAAGGAGTGCAAGATGGAAAGGGAGAACAAGATAGGGAAGGAGATAGAGAGTGAAACTCACAGAGTGCAAAAGGAAGAGCAAGAAAGAGAGAGAAGGCAGGAGTTAAAGGGAGGGTGGGCATGAGCAAGAAAGAATTAAGAAGGGAGCAGTTGGAAGAGGGGGCAAGGGGGAGAGTGATGGCAAAATGTACATAATGGCGAATTTGAATAAACAGAAAGGCCTTACAATGTAAGCATTTGTTCGATTTTGCAAAGTCCATGAATAAAGTAGACATGCGCAAACATTTATATCGTAAATGTACCTATTGGCGATGTACCAAAAAGAACTCAAAGGCATTAAACAAAAACATGGTGAAATTGGCCAAATGTATATGCAACACAATTTAAATGTAAAGTGATACGTATTCTTACAGCTTTGTTTGCGCGTATAAAACAGAAAAATGTGCTCGTAATACCGCTGCTCAAAAGAATTAATTGTCAGTGAACTCTACGCTAAGAAAGCACATATTTCCACAATACTCTGTAAAGTAAACATGAGCAAATTAAAGCAAAAGTCTGATGCAACAGGCTATTTTATTCAGCTATAGACTAAGTAACTTACAGTTTCTCTAGAGAGGCTCCAGTCCGCTGTCTCGAAGTATACCTCCTGAGATCGCTCGAAGATTCTAGAGAGGCTCCAGTCCGCTGTCTCGAAGTATACCTTCTGAGCTCGCTCGAAGAAATGTTTCTTTCCGTGGCTGTAGTCCTTTAAATACTGTGGAAGACAAAAAAACGCAGTTAGTTCATTAAATAAGAAAAGACTTGAAAACTTTGTTGTAAAGAACATGTAGGTGAGATGTTGTTTAGGATGTTGCTGTCTCGACATATGTAAATTGCAGATATGAGGCTGTCTGGCCGAATGAAAAGGTCGTGGATGTTGTGACTCGTTAGAGTACTTAGTGGCTACGTGCGACTTTTGCCTATCTTGAATATCAAAGCATGGTGGTAGACGAGTTGGCGCCACGCCGCCTGCAAATAAAAAAAAGTGCTGTTGAATATCATTTTGGAAAAGTAGAAAAAACACGATAGCTGTTTGCAAAAATTCCCTACACAGAAAGCACACGATATAAAATAGCTATTAAAATAGCTATTAAAGTAAGCATAATAGAAATACGAGTCCCAACCATCCGTCAAATACCTGCAACGAAAACAAAATAGATGTATTAAAAAATATAGGGCATTCAAAGAAACAAAACTGTTTTATTTTACAAAAGACAAAATCGATACAATCGCTTACATGAAAGGCCTTGCACCATGGAGACAGCAAGCCAAAGATCACAAAAGACACGAGCAAAGGCACCAAGCAGCTGAGGCGACACGAAAGTACCTAAAAAAGAATCAGAAAAGAGAGATTAATATCGAACAGGTTAATTAGCTTACTTGCACCACGAACAAAGCGCACGGAGGCCACGTCCGAACATATAAAGGAAACACGAGAGAGCTGCAAAACAAAAATATATTCTAAGATTATAAACAAAGGAGCATGAAGTTACCTGTAACAAAACACTAATTACATTACAAAGTATCTACGACGAGTCGCACTTACCTGAATAAGTCACGCCAAGATCACAAGACAAAATGGCGAACAAAAATACATCAGCCACACTTATTACTTTGAAAGAAACACAAAATAGCCTACATGAAAGTCCTTGCACCACGGAGACAGCGAGCCAAAGATGCCAAAACAAAATGGCGACCGGAAATAGTTACCCCCACTGCGCCGCCGCCAGATTCCTGCAAATAAAGGAAGATAAATGAAGTCAGAAATTACTTTTCAAACTTAAAAAAAACTCTGGGCATTCAAAAGTGACAGTAATTTTTTAGTTACAAAACACAACATCGCTTACCTGAAAGTCGTCACGCCACGGAGGAGACCCGACACGGAAACACTAGAGAGAACAGCCCAAAAAAAGACACATTAGAAGAACATAAACCAAATAGCCTGAACACCTGTTACGTTACAATCTACAACACCTGTAAGAAAAATACAAATTATATTCCAATCTATCTACACCGAGTCGCACTAATACATAACCACAGCGCTTACCTGAAAGTCGTTCGGCCACGGAGAAGGAAACCCGACACGTCACTGCAGGCTACACGGAAACACTAGAGAGAACAGCCCAAAAAAGAAACATATTAAAAGAATATAAACAAAATAGCCTAAACACCTGTAAAAGAAATACCAATTACATTCCAATTTAAATTGCGTACCTGAAATCCCTTGTACCACGGAGACGGAGACAGACAGCGAGCCAAGAATCCCAAGACAAAATGGCGACCGGAAATCGTTACCACGCCGCGCCGCCGACAAATACCTGCAAAGAAAGTTAGATAAATAAACTCAAAAATCCCTTTTCAAAGTTAAAAAACTCCCGGGCATTCAAAAGGGACAGTCATTTATTTGTTACAAAACACAACATCGCTTACCTGAAAGTCGTCATGCCACGGAGGAAACCCGACACAAAAACACTAGAGAGAACAGGCCAAAAAAAGAAACACATTAGAATATAAACAAAATAGGCTGAACACTTGTAAAAGAAATTACAATCACATGAAAATTTAAATCGCGTACCTGAAATCCCTTGTACCACGGAGACAGACAGCGAGCCAAGAATCCCAAGACAAAATGGCGACCGGAAATCGTTACCACGCCGCGCCGCCGACAAATACCTGCAAAGAAAGTTAGATAAATAAACTCAAAAATCCCTTTTCAAAGTTAAAAAACTCCCGGGCATTCAAAAGGGACAGTCATTTATTTGTTACAAAACACAACATCGCTTACCTGAAAGTCGTCACGCCACGGAGGAGACCCGACACAAAAACACTAGAGAGAACAGGCCAAAAAAAGAAACACATTAGAATATAAACAAAATAGGCTGAACACTTGTAAAAGAAATTACAATTACATAAAAATTTAAATCGCGTACCTGAAATCCCTTGTACCACGGAGACAGACAGCGAGCCAAGAATCCCAAGACAAAATGGCGATCGGAAATCGTTACCACGCCGCGCCGCCGACAAATACCTGCAAAGAAAGTTAAAATGAATAAACTCAAAAATCCCTTTTCAAAGTTAAAAAACTCCCGGGCATTCAAAAGGGACAGTCATTTATTTGTTACAAAACACAACACAGCTTACCTGCAAGTCGTCACGCCACGGAGGAGACCCGACACGGAAACACTAGAGAGAACAGGCCCAAAAAAGAAACACATTAGAATATAAACAAAATAGGCTGAACACTTGTAAAATTAATTACAATTACATAAAAATGTAAATCGCGTACCTGAAATCCCTCGTACCACGGAGACAGACAGCGAGCGAGCCAAGAATCCCAAGACAAAATGGCGACCGGAAATCGTTACCACACCGCGCCGCCGACAAATACCTGCAAAGAAAGTTAGATAAATAAATCCCAAAATTCCTTTTCAAAGTTAAAAAACTCCCGGGCATTCAAAAGGGACAGTCATTTATTTGTTACAAAACACACCATCGCTTACCTGCAAGTCGTCATGCCACGGAGGAGACCCGACACGGAAACACTAGAGAGAACAGGCCCAAAAAAGAAACACATTAGAATATAAACAAAATAGGCTGAACACTTGTAAAATTAATTACAATTACATAAAAATTTAAATCGCGTACCTGAAATCCCTCGTACCACGGAGACAGACAGCGAGCGAGCCCAGAATCCCAAGACAAAATGGCGACCGGAAATCGTTACCACGCCGCGCCGCCGACAAATACCTGCAAAGAAAGTTAGATAAATAAATCCAAAAATTCCTTTTCAAAGTTAAAAAACTCCCGGGCATTCAAAAGGGACAGTCATTTATTTGTTACAAAACACACCATCGCTTACCTGCAAGTCGTCATGCCACGGAGGAGACCCGACACGGAAACACTAGAGAGAACAGGCCCAAAAAAGAAACACATTAGAATATGAACAAAATAGGCTGAACACTTGTAAAATAAATTACAATTACATTAACATTTAAATCGCGTACCTGAAATCCCTCGTACCACGGAGACAGACAGCGAGCTAAGAATCCCAAGACAAAATGGCGACCGGAAATCGTTACCACGCCGCGCCGCCAACAAATACCTGCAAAGAAAGTTAGATAAATAAATTCAAAAATTCCTTTTCAAAGTTAAAAAACTCCCGGGCATTCAAAAGGGACAGTCATTTATTTGTTACAAAACACACCATCGCTTACCTGCAAGTCGTCATGCCACGGAGGAGACCCGACCCGGAAACACTTGAGAGAACAGGCCCCAAAAAGAAACACATTAGAATATAAACAAAATAGGCTGAACACTTGTAAAATAAATTAAAATTACATAAAAATTTAATCGCGTACCTGAAATCCCTCGTACCACGGAGACAGACAGCGAGCCAAGAATCCCAAGACAAAATGCCGACCGGAAATCGTTACCACGCCGCGCCGCCGACAAATACCTGCAAAGAAAGTTAGATAAATAAATTCAAAAATTCCTTTTCAAAGTTAACAAACTCCCGGGCATTCAAAAGGGACAGTCATTTATTTGTTACAAAACACACCATCGCTTACCTGCAAGTCCTCACGCCACGGAGGAGACCCGACACGGAAACACTAGAGAGAACAGGCGCAAAATAGAAACACATTAGAATATAAAAAAAATAGGCTGAACACTTGTAAAACAAATAACTATTACATGAAAATGTAAATTGCGTACCTGAAATCCCTTGTGCCACGGAGACAGACAGCGAGCCAAGGATCCCAACACCAAATGCCGACCGGAAATCGTTACCACGCCGCGCCGCCGACAAATACCTGCAAAGAAAGTTAGATAAATAAATCCAAAAATTCCTTTTCAAAGTTAAAAAACTCCCGGGCATTCAATAGGGACAGTCATTTATTTGTTACAAAAGACACCATCGCTTACCTGCAAGTCGTCACGCGACGGAGGAGACCCGACACGGAAACACTAGAGAGAACAGGCCCAAAAAAGAAACACATTAAAATATAAACAAAATAGGCTGAACACTTGTAAAATTAATTACAATTACATAAAAATTTAAATCGCCTACCTGAAATCCCTCGTACCACGGAGACAGACAGCGAGCGAGCCAAGAATCCCAAAACAAAATGGCGACCGGAAATCGTTACCACGCCGCGCCGCCGACAAATACCTGCAAAGAAAGTTAGATAAATAAATTCAAAAATTCCTTTTCAAAGTTAAAAAACTTCCGGGCATTCAAAAGGGACAGTCATTTATTTGTTACAAAACACACCATCGCTTACCTGCAAGTCGTCATGCCACGGAGGAGACCCGACCCGGAAACACTAGAGAGAACAGGCCCAAAAAAGAAACACATTAGAATATAAACAAAATAGGCTGAACACTTGTAAAATAAATTAAAATTACATAAAAATTTAAATCGCGTACCTGAAATCCCTCGTACCACGGAGACAGACAGCGAGCGAGCCAAGAATCCCAAGACAAAATGGCGACCGGAAATCGTTACCACGCCGCGCCGCCGACAAATACCTGCAAAGAAAGTTAGATAAATAAATCCAAAAATTCCTTTTCAAAGTTAAAAAACTCCTGGGCATTCAAAAGGGACAGTCATTTATTTGTTACAAAACACACCATCGCTTACCTGCAAGTCGTCATGCCACGGAGGAGACCCGACACGGAAACACTAGAGAGAACAGGCCCAAAAAAGAAACACATTAGAATATAAACAAAATAGGCTGAACACTTGTAAAATAATTACAATTACATAAAAATTTAAATCGCGTACCTGAAATCCCTCGTACCACGGAGACAGACAGCGAGCGAGCCAAGAATCCCAAGACAAAATGGCGACCGGAAATCGTTACCACGCCGCGCCGCCGACAAATACCTGCAAAGAAAGTTAGATAAATAAATCCAAAAATTCCTTTTCAAAGTTAAAAAACTCCCGGGCATTCAAAAGGGACAGTCATTTATTTGTTACAAAACACACCATCGCTTACCTGCAAGTCGTCATGCCACGGAGGAGACCCGACACGGAAACACTAGAGAGAACAGGCCCAAAAAAGAAACACATTAGAATATGAACAAAATAGGCTGAACACTTGTAAAATAAATTACAATTACATTAACATTTAAATCGCGTACCTGAAATCCCTCGTACCACGGAGACAGACAGCGAGCCAAGAATCCCAAGACAAAATGGCGACCGGAAATCGTTACCACGCCGCGCCGCCAACAAATACCTGCAAAGAAAGTTAGATAAATAAATTAAAAAATTCCTTTTCAAAGTTAAAAAACTCCCGGGCATTCAAAAGGGACAGTCATTTATTTGTTACAAAACACACCATCGCTTACCTGCAAGTCGTCATGCCACGGAGGAGACCCGACCCGGAAACACTAGAGAGAACAGGCCCCAAAAAGAAACACATTAGAATATAAACAAAGTAGGTTGAACACTTGTAAAATAAATTAAAATTACATAAAAATTTAATTGCGTACCTGAAATCCCTCGTACCACGGAGACAGACAGCGAGCCAAGAATCCCAAGACAAAATGGTGACCGGAAATCGTTACCACGCCGCGCCGCCGACAAATACCTGCAAAGAAAGTTAGATAAATAAATTCAAAAATTCCTTTTAAAAGTTAACAAACTCCCGGGCATTCAAAAGGGACAGTCATTTATTTGTTACAAAACACACCATCGCTTACCTGCAAGTCCTCACGCCACGGAGGAGACCCGACACGGAAACACTAGAGAGAACAGGCGCAAAATAGAAACACATTAGAATATAAAAAAAATAGGCTGAACACTTGTAAAACAAATAACTATTACATGAAAATGTAAATTGCGTACCTGAAATCCCTTGTACCACGGAGACAGACAGCGAGCCAAGGATCCCAACACCAAATGCCGACCGGAAATCGTTACCACGCCGCGCCGCCGACAAATACCTGCAAAGAAAGTTAGATAAATAAATCCAAAAATTCCTTTTCAAAGTTAAAAAACTCCCAGGCATTCAATAGGGACAGTCATTTATTTGTTACAAAAGACACCATTGCTTACCTGCAAGTCGTCACGCCACGGAGGAGACCCGACACGGAAACACTAGAGAGAACAGGCGCAAAATAGAAACACATTAGAATATAAAAAAAATAGGCTGAACACTTGTAAAACAAATAACTATTACATGAAAATGTAAATCGCGTACCTGAAATCCCTTGTACCATGGAGACGGAGACAGACAGCGAGCCAAGGATCCCAACACCAAATGCCGACCGGAAATCGTTACCACGCCGCGCCGCCGACAAATACCTGCAAAGAAAGTTAGATAAATAAATCCAAAAATTCCTTTTCAAAGTTAAAAAACTCCCGGGCATTCAATAGGGACAGTCATTTATTTGTTACAAAAGACACCATCGCTTACCTGCAAGTCGTCACGCCACGGAGGAGACCCGACACGGAAACACTAGAGAGAACAGGCCCAAAAAAGAAACACATTAAAATATAAACAAAATAGGCTGAACACTTGTAAAATTAATTACAATTACATAAAAATTTAAATCGCATACCTGAAATCCCTCGTACCACGGAGACAGACAGCGAGCGAGCCAAGAATCCCAAAACAAAATGGCGACCGGAAATCGTTACCACGCCGCGCCGCCGACAAATACCTGCAAAGAAAGTTAGATAAATAAATTCAAAAATTCCTTTTCAAAGTTAAAAAACTCCCGGGCATTCAAAAGGGACAGTCATTTATTTGTTACAAAACACACCATCGCTTACCTGCAAGTCGTCATGCCACGGAGGAGACCCGACCCGGAAACACTAGAGAGAACAGGCCCAAAAAAGAAACACATTAGAATATAAACAAAATAGGCTGAACACTTGTAAAAAAAATTAAAATTACATAAAAATTTAAATCGCGTACCTGAAATCCCTCGTACCACGGAGACAGACAGCGAGCGAGCCAAGAATCCCAAGACAAAATGGCGACCGGAAATCATTACCACGCCGCGCCGCCGACAAATACCTGCAAAGAAAGTTAGATAAATAAATCCAAAAATTCCTTTTCAAAGTTAAAAAACTCCTGGGCATTCAAAAGGGACAGTCATTTATTTGTTACAAAACACACCATCGCTTACCTGCAAGTCGTCATGCCACGGAGGAGACCCGACACGGAAACACTAGAGAGAACAGGCCCAAAAAAGAAACACATTAGAATATAAACAAAATAGGCTGAACACTTGTAAAATAATTACAATTACATAAAAATTTAAATCGCGTACCTGAAATCCCTCGTACCACGGAGACAGACAGCGAGCGAGCCAAGAATCCCAAGACAAAATGGCGACCGGAAATCGTTACCACGCCGCGCCGCCGACAAATACCTGCAAAGAAAGTTAGATAAATAAATCCAAAAATTCCTTTTCAAAGTTAAAAAACTCCCGGGCATTCAAAAGGGACAGTCATTTATTTGTTACAAAACACACCATCGCTTACCTGCAAGTCGTCATGCCACGGAGGAGACCCGACACGGAAACACTAGAGAGAACAGGCCCAAAAAAGAAACACATTAGAATATGAACAAAATAGGCTGAACACTTGTAAAATAAATTACAATTACATTAACATTTAAATCGCGTACCTGAAATCCCTCGTACCACGGAGACAGACAGCGAGCCAAGAATCCCAAGACAAAATGGCGACCGGAAATCGTTACCACGCCGCGCCGCCAACAAATACCTGCAAAGAAAGTTAGATAAATAAATTCAAAAATTCCTTTTCAAAGTTAAAAAACTCCCGGGCATTCAAAAGGGACAGTCATTTATTTGTTACAAAACACACCATCGCTTACCTGCAAGTCGTCATGCCACGGAGGAGACCCGACCCGGAAACACTAGAGAGAACAGGCCCCAAAAAGAAACACATTAGAATATAAACAAAGTAGGTTGAACACTTGTAAAATAAATTAAAATTACATAAAAATTTAATTGCGTACCTGAAATCCCTCGTACCACGGAGACAGACAGCGAGCCAAGAATCCCAAGACAAAATGGTGACCGGAAATCGTTACCACGCCGCGCCGCCGACAAATACCTGCAAAGAAAGTTAGATAAATAAATTCAAAAATTCCTTTTAAAAGTTAACAAACTCCCGGGCATTCAAAAGGGACAGTCATTTATTTGTTACAAAACACACCATCGCTTACCTGCAAGTCCTCACGCCACGGAGGAGACCCGACACGGAAACACTAGAGAGAACAGGCGCAAAATAGAAACACATTAGAATATAAAAAAAATAGGCTGAACACTTGTAAAACAAATAACTATTACATGAAAATGTAAATCGCGTACCTGAAATCCCTTGTACCACGGAGACAGACAGCGAGCCAAGGATCCCAACACCAAATGCCGACCGGAAATCGTTACCACGCCGCGCCGCCGACAAATACCTGCAAAGAAAGTTAGATAAATAAATCCAAAAATTCCTTTTCAAAGTTAAAAAACTCCTGGGCATTCAATAGGGACAGTCATTTATTTGTTACAAAAGACACCATTGCTTACCTGCAAGTCGTCACGCCACGGAGGAGACCCGACACGGAAACACTAGAGAGAACAGGCCCAAAAAAGAAACACATTAAAATATAAACAAAATAGGCTGAACACTTGTAAAATTAATTACAATTACATAAAAATTTAAATCGCGTACCTGAAATCCCTCGTACCACGGAGACAGACAGCGAGCGAGCCAAGAATCCCAAAACAAAATGGCGACCGGAAATCGTTACCACGCCGCGCCGCCGACAAATACCTGCAAAGAAAGTTAGATAAATAAATTCAAAAATTCCTTTTCAAAGTTAAAAAACTCCCGGGCATTCAAAAGGGACAGTCATTTATTTGTTACAAAACACACCATCGCTTACCTGCAAGTCGTCATGCCACAGAGGAGACCCGACACGGAAACACTAGAGAGAACAGGCCCAAAAAAGAAACACATTAGAATATAAACAAAATAGGCTGAACACTTGTAAAATAAATTAAAATTACATAAAAATTTAAATTGCGTACCTGAAATCCCTTGTACCACGGAGACAGACAGCGAGCCAAGAATCCCAAGACAAAATGGCGACCGGAAATCGTTACCACGCCGCGCCGCCGACAAATACCTGCAAAGAAAGTTAGATAAATAAATTCAAAGATTCCTTTTCAAAGTTAAAAAACTCCCGGGCATTCAAAAGGGACAGTCATTTATTTGTTACAAAACACACCATCGCTTACCTGCAAGTCGTCACGCCACGGAGGAGACCCGACACGGAAACACTAGAGAGAACAGGCCAAAGAAAGTTAGATAAATAAATTCAAAAATTCCTTTTCAAAGTTAAAAAACTCCCGGGCAATCAAAAGGGACAGTCATTTATTTGTTACAAAACACACCATCGCTTACCTGCAAGTCGTCACGCCACGGAGGAGACCCGACACAGAAACACTAGAGAGAACAGGCCCAAAAAAGAAACACATTAAAATATAAACAAAATAGGCTGAACACTTGTAAAATTAATTACAATTACATAAAAATTTAAATTGCGTACCTGAAATCCCTCGTACCACGGAGACAGACAGCGAGCGAGCCCAGAATCCCAAAACAAAATGGCGACCGGAAATCGTTACCACGCTGCGCCGCCGACAAATACCTGCAAAGAAAGTTAGATAAATAAATCCAAAAATTCCTTTTCAAAGTTAAAAAACTCCCGGGCATTCAAAAGGGACAGTCATTTATTTGTTACAAAACACACCATCGCTTACCTGCAAGTCGTCATGCCACGGAGGAGACCCGACACGGAAACACTAGAGAGAACAGGCCCAAAAAAGAAACACATTAGAATATAAACAAAATAGGCTGAACACTTGTAAAATAATTACAATTACATAAAAATTTAAATCGCGTACCTGAAATCCCTCGTACCACGGAGACAGACAGCGAGCGAGCCAAGAATCCCAAGACAAAATGGCGACCGGAAATCGTTACCACACCGCGCCGCCGACAAATACCTGCAAAGAAAGTTAGATAAATAAATCCAAAAATTCCTTTTCAAAGTTAAAAAACTCCTGGGCATTCAAAAGGGACAGTCATTTATTTGTTACAAAACACACCATCGCTTACCTGCAAGTCGTCATGCCACGGAGGAGACCCGACACGGAAACACTAGAGAGAACAGGCCCAAAAAAGAAACACATTAGAATATAAACAAAATAGGCTGAACACTTGTAAAATAATTACAATTACATAAAAATTTAAATCGCGTACCTGAAATCCCTCGTACCACGGAGACAGACAGCGAGCGAGCCAAGAATCCCAAGACAAAATGGCGACCGGAAATCGTTACCACGCCGCGCCGCCGACAAATACCTGCAAAGAAAGTTAGATAAATAAATCCAAAAATTCCTTTTCAAAGTTAAAAAACTCCCGGGCATTCAAAAGGGTCAGCCATTTATTTGTTACAAAACACACCATCGCTTACCTGCAAGTCGTCATGCCACGGAGGAGACCCGACCCGGAAACACTAGAGAGAACAGGCCCCAAAAAGAAACACATTAGAATATAAACAAAGTAGGTTGAACACTTGTAAAATAAATTAAAATTACATAAAAATTTAATTGCGTACCTGAAATCCCTCGTACCACGGAGACAGACAGCGAGCCAAGAATCCCAAGACAAAATGGCGACCGGAAATCGTTACCACGCCGCGCCGCCGACAAATACCTGCAAAGAAAGTTAGATAAATAAATTCAAAAATTCCTTTTAAAAGTTAACAAACTCCCGGGCATTCAAAAGGGACAGTCATTTATTTGTTACAAAACACACCATCGCTTACCTGCAAGTCCTCACGCCACGGAGGAGACCCGACACGGAAACACTAGAGAGAACAGGCGCAAAATAGAAACACATTAGAATATAAAAAAAATAGGCTGAACACTTGTAAAACAAATAACTATTACATGAAAATGTAAATCGCGGACCTGAAATCCCTTGTACCACGGACACAGACAGCGAGCCAAGGATCCCAACACCAAATGCCGACCGGAAATCGTTACCACGCCGCGCCGCCGACAAATACCTGCAAAGAAAGTTAGATAAATAAATCCAAAAATTCCTTTTCAAAGTTAAAAAACTCCTGGGCATTCAATAGGGACAGTCATTTATTTGTTACAAAAGACACCATTGCTTACCTGCAAGTCGTCACGCCACGGAGGAGACCCGACACGGAAACACTAGAGAGAACAGGCCCAAAAAAGAAACACATTAAAATATAAACAAAATAGGCTGAACACTTGTAAAATTAATGACAATTACATAAAAATTTAAATCGCGTACCTGAAATCCCTCGTACCACGGAGACAGACAGCGAGCGAGCCAAGAATCCCAAAACAAAATGGCGACCGGAAATCGTTACCACGCCGCGCCGCCGACAAATACCTGCAAAGAAAGTTAGATAAATAAATTCAAAAATTCCTTTTCAAAGTTAAAAAACTCCCGGGCATTCAAAAGGGACAGTCATTTATTTGTTACAAAACACACCATCGCTTACCTGCAAGTCGTCATGCCACAGAGGAGACCCGACACGGAAACACTAGAGAGAACAGGCCCAAAAAAGAAACACATTAGAATATAAACAAAATAGGCTGAACACTTGTAAAATAAATTAAAATTACATAAAAATTTAAATTGCGTACCTGAAATCCCTTGTACCACGGAGACAGACAGCGAGCCAAGAATCCCAAGACAAAATGGCGACCGGAAATCGTTACCACGCCGCGCCGCCGACAAATACCTGCAAAGAAAATTAGATAAATAAATTCAAAGATTCCTTTTCAAAGTTAAAAAACTCCCGGGCATTCAAAAGGGACAGTCATTTATTTGTTACAAAACACACCATCGCTTACCTGCAAGTCGTCACGCCACGGAGGAGACCCGACACGGAAACACTAGAGAGAACAGGCCAAAGAAAGTTAGATAAATAAATTCAAAAATTCCTTTTCAAAGTTAAAAAACTCCCGGGCATTCAAAAGGGACAGTCATTTATTTGTTACAAAACACACCATCGCTTACCTGCAAGTCGTCACGCCACGGAGGAGACCCGACACAGAAACACTAGAGAGAACAGGCCCAAAAAAGAAACACATTAAAATATAAACAAAATAGGCTGAACACTTGTAAAATTAATTACAATTACATAAAAATGTAAATTGCGTACCTGAAATCCCTCGTACCACGGAGACAGACAGCGAGCGAGCCCAGAATCCCAAAACAAAATGGCGACCGGAAATCGTTACCACGCCGCGCCGCCGACAAATACCTGCAAAGAAAGTTAGATAAATAAATCCAAAAATTCCTTTTCAAAGTTAAAAAACTCCCGGGCATTCAAAAGGGACAGTCATTTATTTGTTACAAAACACACCATCGCTTACCTGCAAGTCGTCATGCCACGGAGGAGACCCGACACGGAAACACTAGAGAGAACAGGCCCAAAAAAGAAACACATTAGAATATAAACAAAATAGGCTGAACACTTGTAAAATAATTACAATTACATAAAAATTTAAATCGCGTACCTGAAATCCCTCGTACCACGGAGACAGACAGCGAGCGAGCCAAGAATCCCAAGACAAAATGGCGACCGGAAATCGTTACCACGCCGCGTCGCCGACAAATACCTGCAAAGAAAGTTAGATAAATAAATCCAAAAATTCCTTTTCAAAGTTAAAAAACTCCTGGGCATTCAAAAGGGACAGTCATTTATTTGTTACAAAACACACCATCGCTTACCTGCAAGTCGTCATGCCACGGAGGAGACCCGACACGGAAACACTAGAGAGAACGGGCCCAAAAAAGAAACACATTAGAATATAAACAAAATAGGCTGAACACTTGTAAAATAATTACAATTACATAAAAATTTAAATCGCGTACCTGAAATCCCTCGTACCACGGAGACAGACAGCGAGCGAGCCAAGAATCCCAAGACAAAATGGCGACCGGAAATCGTTACCACGCCGCGCCGCCGACAAATACCTGCAAAGAAAGTTAGATAAATAAATCCAAAAATTCCTTTTCAAAGTTAAAAAACTCCCGGGCATTCAAAAGGGTCAGCCATTTATTTGTTACAAAACACACCATCGCTTACCTGCAAGTCGTCATGCCACGGAGGAGACCCGACCCGGAAACACTAGAGAGAACAGGCCCCAAAAAGAAACACATTAGAATATAAACAAAGTAGGTTGAACACTTGTAAAATAAATTAAAATTACATAAAAATTTAATTGCGTACCTGAAATCCCTCGTACCACGGAGACAGACAGCGAGCCAAGAATCCCAAGACAAAATGGCGACCGGAAATCGTTACCACGCCGCGCCGCCGACAAATACCTGCAAAGAAAGTTAGATAAATAAATTCAAAAATTCCTTTTAAAAGTTAACAAACTCCCGGGCATTCAAAAGGGACAGTCATTTATTTGTTACAAAACACACCATCGCTTACCTGCAAGTCCTCACGCCACGGAGGAGACCCGACACGGAAACACTAGAGAGAACAGGCGCAAAATAGAAACACATTAGAATATAAAAAAAATAGGCTGAACACTTGTAAAACAAATAACTATTACATGAAAATGTAAATCGCGTACCTGAAATCCCTTGTACCACGGAGACAGACAGCGAGCCAAGGATCCCAACACCAAATGCCGACCGGAAATCGTTACCACGCCGCGCCGCCGACAAATACCTGCAAAGAAAGTTAGATAAATAAATCCAAAAATTCCTTTTCAAAGTTAAAAAACTCCCGGGCATTCAATAGGGACAGTCATTTATTTGTTACAAAAGACACCATTGCTTACCTGCAAGTCGTCACGCCACGGAGGAGACCCGACACGGAAACACTAGAGAGAACAGGCCCAAAAAAGAAACACATTAAAATATAAACAAAATAGGCTGAACACTTGTAAAATTAATTACAATTACATAAAAATTTAAATCGCGTACCTGAAATCCCTCGTACCACGGAGACAGACAGCGAGCGAGCCAAGAATCCCAAAACAAAATGGCGACCGGAAATCGTTACCACGCCGCGCCGCCGACAAATACCTGCAAAGAAAGTTAGATAAATAAATTCAAAAATTCCTTTTCAAAGTTAAAAAACTCCCGGGCATTCAAAAGGGACAGTCATTTATTTGTTACAAAACACACCATCGCTTACCTGCAAGTCGTCATGCCACAGAGGAGACCCGACACGGAAACACTAGAGAGAACAGGCCCAAAAAAGAAACACATTAGAATATAAACAAAATAGGCTGAACACTTGTAAAATAAATTAAAATTACATAAAAATTTAAATTGCGTACCTGAAATCCCTTGTACCACGGAGACAGACAGCGAGCCAAGAATCCCAAGACAAAATGGCGACCGGAAATCGTTACCACGCCGCGCCGCCGACAAATACCTGCAAAGAAAGTTAGATAAATAAATTCAAAGATTCCTTTTCAAAGTTAAAAAACTCCCGGGCATTCAAAAGGGACAGTCATTTATTTGTTACAAAACACACCATCGCTTACCTGCAAGTCGTCACGCCACGGAGGAGACCCGACACGGAAACACTAGAGAGAACAGGCCAAAGAAAGTTAGATAAATAAATTCAAAAATTCCTTTTCAAAGTTAAAAAACTCCCGGGCATTCAAAAGGGACAGTCATTTATTTGTTACAAAACACACCATCGCTTACCTGCAAGTCGTCACGCCACGGAGGAGACCCGACACGGAAACACTAGAGAGAACAGGCCCAAAAAAGAAACACATTAAAATATAAACAAAATAGGCTGAACACTTGTAAAATTAATTACAATTACATAAAAATTTAAATCGCGTACCTGAAATCCCTCGTACCACGGAGACAGACAGCGAGCGAGCCCAGAATCCCAAAACAAAATGGCGACCGGAAATCGTTACCACGCCGCGCCGCCGACAAATACCTGCAAAGAAAGTTAGATAAATAAATCCCAAAATTCCTTTTCAAAGTTAAAAAACTCCCAGGCATTCAAAAGGGACAGTCATTTATTTGTTACAAAACACACCATCGCTTACCTGCAAGTCGTCATGCCACGGAGGAGACCCGACACGGAAACACTAGAGAGAACAGGCCCAAAAAAGAAACACATTAGAATATAAACAAAATAGGCTGAACACTTGTAAAATTAATTACAATTACATAAAAATTTAAATCGCGTACCTGAAATCCCTCGTACCACGGAGACAGACAGCGAGCGAGCCAAGAATCCCAAGACAAAATGGCGACCGGAAATCGTTACCACGCCGCGCCGCCGACAAATACCTGCAAAGAAAGTTAGATAAATAAATCCAAAAATTCCTTTTCAAAGTTAAAAAACTCCCGGGCATTCAAAAGGGACAGTCATTTATTTGTTACAAAACACACCATCGCTAACCTGCAAGTCGTCATGCCACGGAGGAGACCCGACACGGAAACACTAGAGAGAACAGGCCCAAAAAAGAAACACATTAGAATATGAACAAAATAGGCTGAACACTTGTAAAATAAATTACAATTACGTTAACATTTAAATCGTGTACCTGAAATCCCTCGTACCACGGAGACAGACAGCGAGCCAAGAATCCCAAGACAAAATGGCGACCGGAAATCGTTACCACGCCGCGCCGCCAACAAATACCTGCAAAGAAAGTTAGATAAATAAATTTAAAAATTCCTTTTCAAAGTTAAAAAACTCCCGGGCATTCAAAAGGGTCAGCCATTTATTTGTTACAAAACACACCATCGCTTACCTGCAAGTCGTCATGCCACGGAGGAGACAGTTAGATAAATAAATCCAAAAATTCCTTTTCAAAGTTAAAAAACTCCCGGGCATTCAAAAGGGACAGTCATTTATTTGTTACAAAACACACCATCGCTTACCTGCAAGTCGTCATGCCACGGAGGAGACCCGACACGGAAACACTAGAGAGAACAGGCCCAAAAAAGAAACACATTAGAATATTACCAAAATAGGCTGAACACTTGTAAAATAATTACAATTACATAAAAATTTAAATCGGGTACCTGAAATCCCTCGTACCACGGAGACAGACAGCGAGCGAGCCAAGAATCCCAAGACAAAATGGCGACCGGAAATCGTTACCACGCCGCGCCGCCGACAAATACCTGCAAAGAAAGTTAGATAAATAAATCCAAAAATTCCTTTTCAAAGTTAAAAAACTCCCGGGCATTCAAAAGGGACAGTCATTTATTTGTTACAAAACACACCATCGCTTACCTGCAAGTCGTCATGCCACGGAGGAGACCCGACCCGGAAACACTAGAGAGAACAGGCCCCAAAAAGAAACACATTAGAATATAAACAAAATAGGCTGAACACTTGTAAAATAAATTAAAATTACATAAAAATGTTATTGCGTACCTGAAATCCCTCGTACCACAGAGACAGACAGCGAGCCAAGAATCCCAAGACAAAATGGCGACCGGAAATCGTTACCACGCCGCGCCGCCGACAAATACCTGCAAAGAAAGTTAGATAAATAAATTCAAAAATTCCTTTTCAAAGTTAACAAACTCCCGGGCATTCAAAAGGGACAGTCATTTATTTGTTACAAAACACACCATCGCTTACCTGCAAGTCCTCACGCCACGGAGGAGACCCGACACGGAAACACTAGAGAGAACAGGCGCAAAATAGAAACACATTAGAATATAAAAAAAATAGGCTGAACACTTGTAAAACAAATAACTATTACATGAAAATGTAAATCGCGTACCTGAAATCCCTTGTACCACGGAGACGGAGACAGACAGCGAGCCAAGGATCCCACACCAAATGCCGACCGGAAATCGTTACCACGCCGCGCCGCCGACAAATACCTGCAAAGAAAGTTAGATAAATAAATCCAAAAATTCCTTTTCAAAGTTAAAAAACTCCCGGGCATTCAATAGGGACAGTAATTTATTTGTTACAAAAGACACCATCGCTTACCTGCAAGTCGTCACGCCACGGAGGAGACCCGACACGGAAACACTAGAGAGAACAGGCCCAAAAAAGAAACACATTAAAATATAAACAAAATAGGCTGAACACTTGTGAAATTAATTACAATTACATAAAAATTTAAATCGCGTACCTGAAATCCCTTGTACCACGGAGACAGACAGCGAGCGAGCCAAGAATCCCAAAACAAAATGGCGACCGGAAATCGTTACCACGCCGCGCCGCCGACAAATACCTGCAAAGAAAGTTAGATAAATAAATTCAAAAATTCCTTTTCAAAGTTAAAAAACTCCCGGGCATTCAAAAGGGACAGTCATTTATTTGTTACAAAACACACCATCGCTTACCTGCAAGTCGTCATGCCACGGAGGAGACGCGACCCGGAAACACTAGAGAGAACAGGCCCAAAAAAGAAACACATTAGAATATAAACAAAATAGGCTGAACACTTGTAAAATAAATTAAAATTACATAAAAATGTAAATCGCGTACCTGAAATCCCTTGTACCACGGAGACAGACAGCGAGCCAAGAATCCCAAGACAAAATGGCGACCGGAAATTGTTACCACGCCGCGCCGCCGACAAATACCTGCAAAGAAAGTTAGATAAATAAATTCAAAGATTCCTTTTCAAAGTTAAAAAACTCCCGGGCATTCAAAAGGGACAGTCATTTATTTGTTACAAAACACACCATCGCTTACCTGCAAGTCGTCACGCCACGGAGGAGACCCGACACGGAAACACTAGAGAGAACAGGCCAAAGAAAGTTAGATAAATAAATTCAAAAATTCCTTTTCAAAGTTAAAAAACTCCCGGGCATTCAAAAGGGACAGTCATTTATTTGTTACAAAACACACCATCGCTTACCTGCAAGTCGTCACGCCACGGAGGAGACCCGACAAGGAAACACTAGAGAGAACAGGCGCAAAATATATAAAACAAATAGGCTAAACACTTGTAAAACAAATAACTATTACATGAAAATTTAAATCGCGTACCTGAAATCCCTTGTACCACGGAGATGAAGACAGACAGCGAGCCAAGGATCCCAACACCAAATGCCGACCGGAAATCGTTACCACGCCGCGCCACCGACAAATACCTGCAAAAAAAGTTAGATAAATAAATCCAAAAATTCCTTTTCAAAGTTAAAAAACTCCCGGGCATTCAAAAGGGACAGTCATTTATTTGTTACAAAAGACACCATCGCTTACCTGCAAGTCGTCACGCCACGGAGGAGACCCGACACGGAAACACTAGAGAGAACAGGCCCAAAAAAGAAACACATTAAAATATAAACAAAATAGGCTGAACACTTGTAAAATTAATTACAATTACATAAAAATTTAAATCGCGTACCTGAAATCCCTTGTACCACGGAGACAGACAGCGAGCCAAGAATCCCAAGACAAAATGGCGACCGGAAATCGTTACCACGCCGTGCCGCCGACAAATACCTGCAAAGAAAGTTAGATAAAAAAATTCAAAAATTCCTTTTCAAAGTTAAAAAACTCCCGGGCATTCAAAAGGGACAGTCATTTATTTGTTACAAAACACACCATCGCTTACCTGCAAGTCGTCACGCCACGGAGGAGACCCGACACGGAAACACTAGAGAGAACAGCCCAAAAAAGAAACACATTATAATATAAAAAAAATAGGCTGAACACTTGTAAAACAAATAACAATGACATTAAAATTTAAATCGCGTACCTGAAATCCCTTGTACCACGGAGACGGAGACCGACAGCGAGCCAAGGATCCCGACCGGAAATAGTTACCCCTACCGTGCCGTCGCCAAATACCTGCAAAGAACCAAAAAAAATGCAGTCAACAAAAATTCCGGCTCAGGCATTCAAAAGGGACAGTCATTTATTTGTCACAAAAGACACCATCGCTTACCTGCAAGTCGTCACGCCACGGAGGAGACCCGACACGGAAACACTAGAGAGAACAGGCGCAAAATAGAAACACATTATAATATAAAAAAATAGGCTGAACACTTGTAAAACAAATAACAATGACATGAAAATTTAAATCGCGTACCTGAAATCCCTTGTACCACGGAGACAATCAGCGAGCCAAGGATCCCGACCGGAAATAGTTACCCCCACCGTGCCGTCGCCAAATACCTGCAAAGAACAAAAAAAAAAATAAGTCAACAAACATTTCGGCTCGGGCATTCAAAAGGGACAGTCATTTATTTGTTACAAAAGACACCATCGCTTACCTGCAAGTCGTCACGCCACGAAGGAGACCCGACACGGAAACACTAGAGAGAACAGCCCAAAAAAGAAACACATTATAATATAAAAAAAATAGGCTGAACACTTGTAAAACAAATAACAATGACATTAAAATTTAAATCGCGTACCTGAAATCCCTTGTACCACGGAGACGGAGACCGACAGCGAGCCAAGGATCCCGACCGGAAATAGTTACCCCTACCGTGCCGTCGCCAAATACCTGCAAAGAACCAAAAAAAATGCAGTCAACAAAAATTCCGGCTCAGGCATTCAAAAGGGACAGTCATTTATTTGTTACAAAAGACACCATCGCTTACCTGCAAGTCGTCACGCCACGGAGGAGACCCGACACGGAAACACTAGAGAGAACAGGCGCAAAATAGAAACACATTATAATATAAAAAAATAGGCTGAACACTTGTAAAACAAATAACAATGACATGAAAATTTAAATCGCGTACCTGAAATCCCTTGTACCACGGAGACGGAGACAATCAGCGAGCCAAGGATCCCGACCGGAAATAGTTACCCCCACCATGCCGTCGCCAAATACCTGCAAAGAACAAAAAAAAAAATAAGTCAACAAACATTTCGGCTCGGGCATTCAAAAGGGACAGTCATTTATTTGTTACAAAAGACACCATCGCTTACCTGCAAGTCGTGACGCCACGGAGGAGACCCGACACGGAAACACTAGAGAGAACAGGCGCAAAATAGAAACACATTATAATATAAAAAAAATAGGCTGAACACTTGTAAAATAAATAACAATGACATGAAAATTTAAATCGCGTACCTGAAATCCCTTGTACCACGGAGACGGAGACAGACAGCGAGCCAAGGATCCCGACCGGAAATAGTTACCCCCACCGTGCCGTCGCCAAATACCTGCAAAGAACAAAAAAAAAATTAAGTCAACAAACATTTCGGCTGGGGCATTCAAAAGGGACAGTCATTTATTTGTTACAAAAGACACCATCGCTTACCTGCAATTCGTTCCGCCAAGGATCCCGACCGGAAATAGTTACCCCCACCGTGCCGTCGCCAAATACCTGCAAAGAACAAAAAAAAAATTAAGTCAACAAACATTTCGGCTGGGGCATTCAAAAGGGACAGTCATTTATTTGTTACAAAAGACACCATCGCTTACCTGCAATTCGTTCGGCCACAGACAAGGAAACCCGACACGTCAGCAAAAAGGCAGGTCCCGGCAATGCCGGACCAGATTCGGGGGCGTTCCCGGCTTTGGCTGACGTCGCGTGACGTCGGCAAAAGCCAAAGAATCTCGGGAACGCCCCCAAATCTGGTCCGGCATTGACGGACAGGCCCATCGTCCAATGGCTATGCTCCATTTACGGAGCTAGCCAATAAATGACGCCAGGCAAAACCTATAAAGGAAGGACCAGGAAGACCTAGCAAAACTAAAGAAACAGATCCTAACGTTAGAGGAACAAAATGTCACACTTACAGCAAGAATATAAAGATACAGCTTGGGAAGATGCAAAAGCACAGGCTCTAGCTACTCTCCACAGATTGTATGATGTGGGAGACAAGGCAGGGAACCTCTTAGCCAGGCTTTGTAGAAAAGAAGTGGAAGCCAGGTGGATCGATTGTATCACGGATGCAGAGTGATATTATAAGAACTTCTATGGAACTCGCCCTTTGAGTAACATGTCAGAAATTGAAGACTACCTGGCAGAGGTGAACACCCCAACATTAGACGCTACAGACAGATTCTGATTGGAGGGAGATATCTCCATAATGGAAGTGAAATCTGCTATAGCCAAACTGCACCCTGTGAAGACCCCAGGACCCAATGATGTACCTCCTGAGTTCTACAAGAGATGTACTGACCTCATCAGCCCCCATCTTTTGACCCTTTTTAAAGCGCATACGACAAGGGCATATTTCTGTTACATCTCCGCATGGCCATAATTGTGCCGATACATAAACACGGGAAACCGAAAGATGGGTGCGAAATCTATCACCCAATCTTCCTCCTTAATATGGAGTTTAAGATACTGGCGACCATCCTATCCACAAGATTACGCCAGGTCATAACGACTCTGGTACATTGTGATCAATCAGGATTAATGCCTGGTCCAGCTACCAGGTTGAACGTCTGTAGAACCCACAACTGGATGATGCCAGTAAAAAAACTGTGACACCCCCACCTACTATTGTCATTGGACGCAGAGAAAGCATTCGCCCCTGTTCATTGGCCCTTTTTAGAGGCCGACCTGACCAAATTTAGTTTGTCAGCGAAATTTAGGAAATGGGTGGAATTGCTTTACAATGCTCCTAGGTCGACAGTCCGTGTGAATAGACAAGTTTCCTGTGACTTTCCTATAGGGCGTAGGATGAGGCAGGGATGCCCCCTGGCTCCCCCTACTCTTCACCTTGACGGTGTGTTGTGTGGCGTTTTAAGCTCCAAGTGAATTTTCCTGCTTCATGCCCTTATATAGGTACAATTCACATTGATCTTATATAGGCATAGAAATCAAACCCTTATTTAGGCATAGCCCATGCTTCGCAAATACAAACATGGCTACTTCCACCCGTACCAAACATCACAACAACTTCTTGGAAAACCAGCTTAAGCCAGTCTGGGACTTCCCCTTACTTGAATATTAATTTGTCCAATAACTCAATTACTTTCCAAAGAACAACTATTCCCTAGGGGTTCTTTCCTGAGGTTTATATGCCCGACTTTACGTCAAGCTATGGCATTCCTACGCAGCTCGCTACAGCAAGTGCTGAAGGAAGCCGACTCTCCAGCTGAAGCACTGTTTAAGAGGCTGCCCTTCTTCTGCCGAGAATCCAGCTCCAGTGTTTCCAAGCTCCCCTTGCGGGATGTTGGGAAATGGAGTCCTGAGACAGAGATACCAGACCTCCTTCATTCGAACTAAGGTATGATTAGAACCTAGAGAAACCTTTCGTAGATCCTTGGAAAAAAACAACTAAACCTATGCTACACAATACTTACTTCTTCCCTCGTGCTAAGACTTAGGTTAGGTAAATTGGAGTAGGCGTACTTTAGAAGCACCAGTTGAGTATTTTAGTCAATGTTATTTATGTATGTATTTTTATATGGCTTAGAAACCATACAATGCTCTTACAGTATTATTTCATATTACTGTTTACGCTGCACGCATTATACTTTACAGTCTGCATAACGATTGTAGCAGTTCACCTCTATTGCATGAGAAAGAAGACTGTTCAATAAAACCTTTTTATTGAAAACACCCGTCTCACTATTTCTCTGGAACTCTTTAAAAACTAAGCATGCACGATTTACTGAGTGAAATACTCATCTATTGCTTCCGCGACTCTGAGAGATATATTTCTTATTCTTGGGAAACAAAGTTGTCATGTTTATGCGGTTGTCAGAAACTAATCCCTTCTTGTGAATTCGAGAAAGTTTCTAGCGACCTCTGAGTTAGCTGGCACACACACAATTAAGTTTAGTATATTCGATAGAGACCTAGTCGACATAAGTCCTACGTCAAATCTATAGGCTATATTATTCCAATGCACAGAGCCTATTGGGAATATAGGAACTACACTACAGGTGGAGACCCTAGCCTGGATGATTCATCAAAACCCAGAGATGCATGGTTTCCAAAAAAGTCCAAAGGACAACATGGAGGAGAAGATTTTCTTATATGTGGACAGCATTATTTTATTTGTTACACAGCCTGACACCAAAATCCCCATCCTCTTCTAGACAAGAGATGCTTACGAACAAAAATCGGGCTATAAAATAAACTGAAACAAATCAGTGATCTATAGCTCAGCTCAGGTCAGGTGATGGAATGGTCCTTACATCCCCGGGATCTACAAGTCGCAGCCAACGGATTCACATACCTAGGAATATTCCTTACCACAGACAGTGACCTATGCTGCCAACATAACATTAAACGGACACTGACGAAATTTAGAGATGATGCACAAAGATGGAAAACATTGCCCTTCTCCATAATGGGATGGGTGACTATGTTCAAAATGATAACCTCTCCCACAAATGATATTCAGCGAAATAGAGACTGAACTACGCTTGCTCTTGTGGCTAGGGAAACAACCAAGAAAAAGGTATAAAAGTCTAAGTCAGATAGCTTGTGTTTTATTGTTAGTCAATTTCTGAACAACCATAATATAATGAATTTTTATATCTGAAGCAATTTGCTCCCCAAACTCACAATCTTTTAACATACTCTCTCTTAGCACCAAAGGTCTTACCCTTCCCTTAGCTTGTACACTCAACCATTTATCTCAAGTAAAATTTTGACCCAATCGATCACCTGCTCAACTCATGAACCTATGTACCACACATAATTTTACTGATGTCTGGAGGATCCACAACCCTATAGGGAGTGACTATACTTTTTACTCACAACCTCATGACTCTTTTTCTAGGATTGATTCTCCTGGCGATGACCAACTCCTCCAACAGTCACTCTCCCCACATATAGAACCGATTGTGGTCCCAGATCATGCATGCATCTGTTTTGAACATTAAATGTGTGCCCCTACCCCAGTCTTTAAATAGTGAAGAATAAATGACTTGATCATAAATGATGCCATTATGGATTCTTCCATTCAAAAAGAATATTACACATTTCATAAATGAAAATAATATAGCTGAGACTCCTCCTGAACTATTCTGGTTAATCCAGTTTAATTGGATCATTTTTGCCTCCTACACCACATCTGCCACCAACTCCAGCACCAACTGTGGTGCCAGTTACAGCATCTGGAACGCCTCCTCAACAAACCAGAACATGTTCACAGACTCTAATACTTGAACAACCACTGTTGCATAGGTGGAACAGTAGGAGAAAACCTCAGTAATTATTGTGTTTACTTATTGTCCTCACCTTTTGCTTTAAATAAACGTTTTAACACTTTTTACCCCACTTACATTTTTTCTCATTTTCAACAAAGGATACTGGTTTGTTTGTTTTCGTCTTTGTACATTTCAATAGAGTACTATAAAAAATGTATTAGGGATATAGAAAGCCTTTTAAAAACAAATGGACATTTCTTTTGAAGGACACAGAATGCACTGTACAGTATGCTTACTAAATTCAAGAACTAGATTTGTTTAGGATTACATTTTTATATATTTTTACAAAATGTTTTAAAGTTATATTTGGGTTTTTTTTTACAGAAAAAAATCTGTCCTTGGAAAGGGCCAAAGTAAAATCAAATAAACTCTTACATTAGAAGTGAAATATAAACTGGGAGGAGGTTGTACAAATTATTTAAAAAAACATGTGTAAGCCTCAAGGGAACCAGCCTATATACAAAGGGTTGGAAATTAACTTCTATAGTTTCAAACTAATCCTAAATCAAGAATCCATTATCAAATTATGAAATGAAGTCAGACCCCACAAGCCAGAGGATGGATCCAAAACAGGGCCCTGGTTTAAAGGCAAAACTTCACAGGCCATCCGCATCATCAGTTTTTACCATACTTTTCAAATCCTCCTCTGACATGAATGTCAGTTGGCTGACTGATTAAGGACCCCATGGGAAAAACAAACAGGAGGGGTAGCAGTGGAAACGACAAGCTAGGAGATGACTACATGAATGAATGAAATGAACGAATGAATGAAATTATATTTATATAGCACGTTTCTACCCTGAGGCCTCGTAGCGCTTGTGGACTGCATGGAGACGGCAAATCAATTTAGGGCACATTGCGAAATAAGTGAGTTTTGAGAAGTTTGCGGAAGGCCAATATGTTTGGTTCACTGCGCAGAGAGGGGGACAGAGAGTTCCAGAAGTTTGAGGCATTCAGGGAGAAAGAGCGCCAGCCCCACTCGGCACGACGGACTCTCCTGGTGGTGGCAAGGAAGGCTGAGCTGGAACGGAGATTTCTTGAGGGTTGATAGGGCGTGATCAGGGAGTGTGAGATGGCTGGACCAGATTTCCACATGGCTCTGTAAGCCAGGCACATGGACTCAAACTGGATTCTGGCCCGGATCGGGAGCCAGTGCAGTGTCCTTAGGGCAGGTTTAGCCTCCAGGGGATTTGGAACAGAAGACGGGCTGCGCAGTTCTGGATCACCTGGAGTCTTTGTAGGGTTGCCTGTGTGGCGCCCAGGTACAGCGCGTTCCCATAGTCCAGGCGGGAGAGGATTAAGGCCTGTACCATAATCCTTCTCGCTTTGAAGGGAAGCAGGGGGAGAACTTTCCTTAGCATCCTCAGCAGGCCAAAGCAGGGAGCCGCTAGCTTGGTGGACTGATAACCAAAACACAGAGAGCTGTCAAGCCATATCCTGAGGCTCTTAATCTGCTGTTTTAGGGCAGGCATTGGGTTAATGCAGGTTGGCCATAGATGAGCAGACAGGGGGTATGGCAGTTTACCCAGGAACATAAGCTCAGTCTTGTCGCCATTTAGTTTGAGGTGGGAAAGTTTCATCTATTCGCCTACTGCCTCTAGGCAACTGCTGAGGGAGCAGAATGAGCCCTCTGGGTGGTTCAAAGACACCAACTGTAAAAGATGAAAAATTAGTTGGCCCTTTGTTGAATGAATACATTAAAGTGAACTGTAGTTTATATTAATTTCTGTCTGTCACCTGCTTACAAATAAAATGAGCCCACTAATCATAATGAAAAGTTGCTCCATGGTGCACAGCTGGTGCACAGAGGGTTAAACTGAATTGTCTGAAAATTCAGTTAAAACCAAATGGATTGCAAACGAACGAGTACGTGTCCCTTCTGATGCAACTCAAACATGTGTAACTGTTCTCTGGCCTTCACCTGTTTACAGAAGCCGGTTCAGAGAGTTAATTCCTAGAATTGGCTCTCTGAACTGGGACGTGTCAATCTGCTCTGCCTCTGCTTGGGTAAAAGTGTTTGCTTAGGACAAATATCATGTGTGGAAATTGTGTGTCTGCTGACCACCTCAAACAGTGCATGTTTGACAAAAACAAGATAACAGACTCAGGCTCTAGGTCAGAGGCAGTAGCGTAAGAGATTGGCTAAATATTAACATGGTCATGTGCGTCATGAATAAGGTAAATGTACACATGGACTATTTCTGAAATGATCACCCCATGATGTCATTGTTAATAATTAATGTGTCCATGTACACGTGGACTATTTGTGAAGTGCTCACACCATGATGTTGATGTTAATGATTAATGTATCCAGGTTCTGAAAAATGTATATAAGGACTGATTTCCTTTCTGTAAAACCAGATCACTTTGCAGTCCTGCAAATTGTCTCAGCTGCAGCTTATTGGCAATAAAGCCATTTTCCTTTGAAACCTTGTATGTGCCCTTCTTGTCCCTATTCACAAATTTTGTGCTTTTACAGATGGTGCCCGTGACTCGCGAGGGACTGCTGGTTCCTGCAGGGGTTGATGAACTGCGGTCTCAGAACTCTACGGGGGCCTTCAACATCTCGGTGTATGCTGCGCAGCTCCAGAGAGGACTTGTTTCCTGACACACCCAGACGACAAGGCTCCCGTTGATAAGCCTTTGACACAAGACACCTGCAGCTCCCTTCGAGCCATCAGGAGGTTTTCTGCCACAAAAATAAGGACGCATACAAGGCATTACTGATCAGATGATCAGGTAGGCAGTGCATAATGCACTGAACTGACTTCATAAATAGAATGTTGTTCTACTGATACTTCAAAGGGTAGACACTGGAATTCATTAGGAATTCCTAGGGGAGGTCTGAGGGTACTTTTAACATAAGTGCCTGAGGAGGACTGTCCAATCTGTGAAAGATCATAAGGATCCCAAGGACAGAGGAGGGACCGTTGGAGGTATGCATATTGTTGAAATAGGGTGTACACCAGTGTATTTCTAGAAAAGAAATAAAAAGTGATAAAGGAAGGAAAATAATTAAATTAGTAACTAAATAAAATTAAAAATGCTTAGCAAATTATTTCTGAGCACAGCTAAAGGCCGCAGGGCAGCTTTAGATGTCACTCAACCTACAGCCCCTCGCGGTACCCCAGCGTGGTACGTATCAAAGAAAAAGGGATACTCTGCAATTCTCCATCTAGATCAATGGACTCATTACACCAGGAAAAATAATGAATTGCAATGGCCAGAATATGGCACATTTGATAAAGCTAAAATGCTTTATTTAGAAGATTGTTTAAGGGAACGTGAAAAGAAAGGGAAGAAGGTACGTTTGTTGCAGTGGGATGCTTTTCATGCGTGGCGATCATATGTAGCTTCAAGGTTCTCAAGTGAACCTAAAACTATGAGAGGAAAAGCTATGGTCCATGATAGGGAGAAAGGAGAAGAAAGTCATGTAAGTCATTGTAGGGAAAAGGAAATGGAAGTAGACAAATGCTTCACAGTTCACAAGCCAATACCAGATATTTACCCAATTCTACCTAATGCTCCCTTAGAGCAGGAAGATTCCGAAGACCCTGTAATAGAAGGTTTATTGACAACTCCACCACATTACAGCCCGCAAACAATGCAAGCTTCATCAGCACCACACACACACACCACAAGTCACATCACAAATTAGTAAGACAATACCTATACAACTTCAAGATACGCCTCTTTCTGGCTCAGGTAGACAAGGGTTACGGACTAAAATATCAGAGAAAGAACAGAAAGTGGTACACGAGTGGGTAATAGAGGTTATGAAAAGTGGTACTTCTACATGGCGTAATGCAAAAAGCCGCTTCCCAACTGATTTCACGCCTGCACTTCAACGCAGCGCTTTGGAAAAGTTGGACAAAAAAAGTTACAGCTGGTTTAAAGACTGGGACAAATATTGGCCTTAGGAAGACGGCTACCCCCAACCTGACAGGTTGTCCCGTGCTCATAACGGCACAATATCAGCAGTAATAGACGATGTAGGGGCAACAAGCACAGAAATATTAGATGCTGTCCAGATATTAGCTGAATGGATAGATACACTTCTGATACTAGAACAAAAATGTACAAAACTTAAAAAAAGTAAAGAGGAGGAAGCTAGTACTTTTTCCCCTTCTCTCACCATGCCATTAAGAGAAGTACCAGGAAGTCAGGAAGGGAAGCCCACTATTAAAGTTCACACACCATGGTCAAATGTTGAATTACATAGATTTGCACTTCAGTTTCCAGACATTAGACAAGAAAGAGAGGAATGGTATAGACAGACGTAAATAATATTAAGAGTGGGCACTCTAACACTAGATGACATAGAACAGATGTTTTCCATAATATTGCCACCAGACCTTTGGGGAAAGATAAGAAGAGAAGAGGATGAATGCTTAAAAATAAAATGGGAAAAAATAACTACAGAGAAGAGGGAACAAGGATAAGATATTTCAGAAGAAATTAAAAATTTGCCGGCTAAAATAATGGCCAAAATAAATATACTAGCACCAAGAAAACAAATTGACTGGTCAAATTTAAATGCATGCATTCAAGATACTGAAGAAACAGTGTCCGGGTTTTTCTCTAGAATACATAAGGTCTTCACAGCTTCAAGTGGTTTAGATACTGAAAAAGAAGCAACACAAAGCGCACTTGTCTCCTGTTTTGTAAATAATTTAAAACCTGCAATTAAAAGAGGGATTCTAGAGTACAACCCTACTTGGTCATGCAAACCTCTAACAGAGGTTTTACAATTAGCACAGTATTACGAAATGCTAGGGAAAAAGGATTTGGAAAATAAAAATAACAAAATAAAAGAATTAAAAACTAAAGTCTTGATTCAGCAGGCTCACCAGTATAGCAGCCGTGGTCCAAGAAGCAGGGGGAGAGGAAGAGGCCGTGGGGGCCCACAAAGGTCATTCTCTGCGCCCCCAACCCAGCATACAACCACAAATGACTTAACACACTCACAGGGATGCTTTAATTGTGGGGACCATGATCATTGGAGAGCGCAATGCCCACACCCCGTCAAGCAGTCACAGAGAGGTGGTGGGATGGGGAGATCTAGAGGCCGGGGAAGGAGCATGGGAAGAGCTGGATATCAACAGCAAGGACGTGACTCACAACCTGGCCCAACAGGGTATCCCCCCAACACAAACTTCTTTGATAATGAAGAAATACCAAAAATGCAGGTGCATCACCCTTATGATGGGATCTATCAGGAAGGCCCCCAAGGGGAATGGGACTATTATGCTCGTTAGGGAGGCCCGAGAGAGTTAATACAGAGGATGGTAATCCCTGTAGATCCCACTGGACCATATGTGAGGGGTAAGATTGAAGGTACACCTGTGGAATTACTAATAGATACAGGGGCCACCAATTCCTCCTTAACAAAGAAAAAGTTTCCAGATGTTCCTCTCTCGGAAAAATAAATAAGTCAGTGGGATTCACCAACATACTTGTAACAAGTCCAATTTCAGCACCCTTGAAATACAGTATAGGCCCAATTCAGGAAACGCATTCATTCCTTATATCAGACAAATGTGCATTTAATTTGTTGCGATTGGACTTGCTAAAAAAGATGAATGCCACAATTAAGTGCACTGAAGATGGAGTTTTCTTGGAAGTAGATAGACCAATGGCACAGGAAATGGGCAACTGTTTCCTATCAATAGGAATACAAAATATTACAGCACAAATAATAGATCAGATAGATTCAAGTATATGGGCAAAACACAAAAATGACACTGGGAAAATGAACATCACACCTGTAAAAATTACAGTCAAACAGAATGTGAAATTACCAAGAATACCACAGTACAAAATAGCTCCAGAGGGTCTAAAGAGATTGCAGGATATAGTAGCTGACTTACTAAAAGAAGGGATTGTTAAAGAAATATCAGGCAGTCCTTGTAACAGCCCTATTCTTCCGGTCTTAAAAAAAGGCAATGGAAACACTGATGAAAAAAGTTACAGATTCATAGTTGATCTCCGAGAAATTAATATAATTGTGGTGCCACAGTTCCCGGTTGTCCCAAATGTAGTATCAATATTGTCAACATTGTCACCAGAAATGACATATTTTTCTGTAGTGTATTTAAAAAATGCCTTCTTCTCAATTCCAGTAGATGAGGATAGCATGTACCTCTTTTCATTCTCCGTAAGCGGGAGAACATTCTGTTTCTGTAGAATCCCTCAAGGGTTCACAGAGAGCCCGAGCATTTACAACCAGGCCTTGAATAGAGAATTAGACACATTTAATTTATCACCTAATTCTGTACTAATACAATATATAGATGACCTGCTACTTGGTAGCATCTCTGAGACACAATGTACAACTGACACCATTAAATTGTTAAATTTCTTAGCTGAACGTGGTCACAAGGTTTCACCAGAGAAAATACAATTTGTTCAACAGGAAGTATCCTACCTAGGACACATCCTGTCGAAAGGGCAGAGAAGATTGGATGATAAGCGCATTAAATTGATTCTACAGACACCATTGCCACGCACCCAAAAACAGGTGCAAGCCTTTTTAGGGATGGCCAGTTATTGTCGACATTGGATTGCTAACTTCTCCTTGATTTCAAAACCCTTATTGGCCCTGACCCACAAGGACACGCCCGAACCCCTTCAGTGGTTGCCAGAACATGAACAAAGCTTCCTTGCCATTCAGCAAGCTCTCTGCTCTGCTCCTGCTTTAGGCCTACCAGACTATTCTAAGTCTTTCCAACTCTATGTTCATGAGTCTGACGGGAGTGCTCTTGGGGTTCTATGCCAGCAGTTCGGTGACCACAAAAGACCATGCGCATATTTCTCTGCCACCTTGGATACTGTAGCCAAGGCTTTACCTTCCTGTATACGTTCTGTTGCGGCAACTGCCTTATCACTACAACGTGCAGAAAGCATAATAATGGGACATGAAGTTGATGTCTATGTACCACATGCAGTGGAGCTGATATTAAATAAGACACGCACTCAGCACCTGACAAATGCCAGACTTACGCAATATGAGCTCTGTTTATTTGCAGCACATGTGACACTTCACAAGTGTAATGTCCTTAACCCTGCCACTCTGTTACCTGTTTCCACTGATGATCTAGTGGACTCAGACCATGATTGTATTTTGTTAACTGAGGAGCAAACAAAAGGTAGAATAGATATGACTGATACACCCTATGCAGATGCTGAAGGAGAATTGTGGGTGGATGGTTCCTGCCTTAGAACAGAGGATGGAAATACATCAGCAGCCTATGCAGTTGTAACAAATAAAACTGTAGTTGAGTCCTGTAAGATACCTGAGTTGTCTGCACAAGCTGCAGAACTTGTGGCACTCACACGAGCTTGTGAGTTATCTGAAGGAAGGTGTGTTAACATATACACAGACAGCCAATATGCCTTTAATGTGGCACATTCCTTTGGAAGACTCTGGAAAGAAAGAGGTTTTATTACCTCACAAGGCACAAAGATACAGCACGGAGTGCTGATCACTAAATTACTTAACTCCTTGGCACTTCCGAAGAAATTGGCCATAATTAAATGCAGTGCTCACAAGAAAGTTACTGACAAGGTAGGCCAGGGAAATGCATTTGCTGACATAACAGCAAAACAGACAGCAAGAAATAATTCAGCACTAGTACTAACGGCCCAAGAACTACCTGATGAAGTGAAGTCACTAGATCTAACAACTGAAGGTATAAGACTAATGCAACAAGGAGCAACAGCAGAAGAACAGATGGGTTGGTCAAAGGACGGGTCATTTGTTCAAGGATGTTGGATGAATGACACCAAGGAGAAATATATGTTACCAGACAGGATGGTCTACTCTATGTGTTTGGCCATGCATGGCCCGGCACACATATGCAGGGATGCCATAGTAAATTGTATGGACACGTTCTGGGTGAACAAGAATATAAGGAAAACAGCACAGGAAATATGTCAAAGATGTATAGTATGTGCACAGTACAATGTATGGTATGTGCACTGCTCCAGTACCCAAAGGCCACTTTCAAAAACCAACAATGCCATTTGAAGCCCTGCAGATAGACTATGTGGAGATGCCACCTACAAATAAGTATAGGTATATCCTGGTGGTGGTGTGCATGTATTCAAAATGGATAGAGGCATACCCGGTAAAACACAATGATGCCATCTCAACAGCCAAGTGCTTGATAAAGGACTTGATCCCACGCTTTGGGGTCCCAAAAAAGATATTTTCAGACAATGGCAGCCACTTCTGTAATGAAATAATAAAATTGACATGCAAAGCCTTGGGAATACAGCAGAAGCTACACTGCGCCTATCATACAGAGGCGGCTGGTGCAGTAGAAAGAAAAAATGGCGTGCTCAAGAGCAAGATAGCAAAAATATGTGCTGACACAAAATTGACCTGGATGGATGCCTTACCTATTGCCCTAACGAGCATGAGGAGCACACCAGATGCCAAGACTAAACTCAGTGCTCATGAAATAGTCACTGGGTTGCCAATGGTAGCTTGGGGAGTTCCAGACAAAAATGCTCTGCCTATGATGACGAATGAATTGTTGAATGATTACTGCATGTCACTTACACGCACTCTTGCTTCTATCAACCAGCACGTGAAGGGGGCCCTTCCAGAGCCACTGCAAGTTGAAGGACACAAGTTTAAACCTGGGGACTGGGTGCTCATCAAGGCATTCCAGAGGTCCAACTGTCTCCAAGCTCGCTGGAAGGGTCCACAGCAGGTCCTGCTCGCCACAAAGACTGCGGTAAAGTGCACCAACAACAAATCCTGGATCCACGCCAGCAACATCAAGAGGGCACCACCTGACACCACATCCAGCCAAGACCCAGGTCAGCAACACATGCCAACACCGGAATTGATCAAAGAGGAGAAGAGGTACAATTTTTGGTCAACAAAGAAGACAGAGATGAAATGTCAATAATACCTATAATTGATCCTCTTCAGGAAATAGATGAAGTATTACTGCTAGATATCATCCTAACAGATATTTTAACAAATATCTTTGACTTTGGGAATAACGGTGAAGAAAACAACGAAAGAGCACTACTGTACATCCAGGAATCATTTGATCAGCTAGAATATGAGCTAATGCGAGACTTAAACAGTATAGCATTACGAGAAGCTTTAGACAGAGTACTTTCTGACTGAGAAAATTCAACTAGGGTATATTGCACACTACCACCAGGAGTAATAGCTCAGTTGCAGAACAAGAAAAGTATAGCACACTTCATCAGGGAGTTCTTAGTAAAAAGTGGGCCAGTACAACGTTGAGTAGATGAACTGATCCAGGAGGTATTTGCGAGTCCTCCTGTAACTGCAAAGTGCCCGTGCCACTGCAGCAATTAGTAGATGAACTGATCCAGGAGGTATTTGCGAGTCCTCCTGTAACTGCAAAGTGCCTGTGCCACTGCAGCAATTAGTAGATGAACTGATCCGGGAGGTTTTTGCAAGTCCTCCTGTCACTGCGAGCACCCGTGCTGCTGCAGCAACCAGCAAATAACTTATCACAGGTTGGCAGGACAGCCTGCTTTAAAAAGCTACCTTTAGGGTGAGCTACAGTGGACAATATTGTAAAAATTAAGTGAGGCTGCACTAAAGGTTGATATACGTGACCAAAGGGTCATGCATTACAAGAATTACACGCATATCTTTGGGAGGCGAGAAGTACCAAGAAATTCTCAGAGGCCATCTGAAATATTAACGAATAGCAGTTCGCAATATATTCTGTACTACAGCCTCACCTTATATGTGTTCATGCTTTTTGTGTGTTTAGCTTATATTATAGTAAAGATTCACAGTGATAATTCACAACATAGTGTCATCAATAGCACTACATCCAATTAAAGAAAGTATAAGAATAGATAGGTATGAATAGAAAATATACAGCTCTAAAAATGAAGAAAAAATGGTACAAGTCTAAAATGTGCATACCTGGGGTGATATTCTGTCTTTTATTGCTAGCATTAATTACTGTATACTTATTGGACGTGTTCTATCCCATGGAACAATTGATACCCACACCAACACCCCCTGTTATCGTACCTGCATACGCTTTGTCACCTGAAGAAATAGCCCACAGAGAAGAAATGTGCCACAATTCCTTTGTGACTTTGTTGCATCATACCAATAAGATATTAACAAGGGGAGATTGCTGGATATGTTTGCAATTCCCAGCTTCTGTAGACCAAAGTTTGCCCCTGGTTCAAGTCCCACTGCCTTTTGCAGCATCCTGTTATGCCATTTACATAACAATAGTAAAAATAGAGCTAATAGCTGTTTTGCAGAATTTAAAGAAAAGTGCTGCTGGTGCAGGGACAACAATGGCTCCACCTGCAGGAACATTATATAACAAATATATGGCAGATATTCTGACTCTGGGGAACTGCACGGAAGTAATAGAACAGAATGCAACATTCCCCTTGTCTGACATCTTTACTCCGCTCTTTCCAACTCAGAATACAAGCACTGGGATAGCAGGCCCATCAAAAGAGGCAAATAAGTATTTACCATTTTTGAAGTTAAAATTAAGAAAACACAACGCAATAGGGAGTATTTGTATTAAGAGTAATGGGACCTATCAGGTGGGCAATAGTACTAATTGTAACATGACATTTGAAATGACGGCCGGAAATATTAGCATTCCACTTTACGTAGGTGACTCAATTTATTTCATTTGTGGAGAGAAGGCTTATACATGGCTTCCAACAAGTTGGAGTGGTTGTTGTCACCTAGGTTTTGTATTACCTGCTATAGCAATAAAAGACACAAAGGAAGTACGAAGGGACATGCGAAGACATGCACCACGGCGAGGCAGGAGAAGTGTGGATCAAAGAGATACAGCATCACAGATAGCGGGTGATATATTTAAAGGGGTGATACCATGGATTGGTCCATCTATCAACTCAGGGGATATACATAGATTGTCCAGACTACTAGAAGCAACAATAAATGAAACGACAAGTATACTTGAAAATATTACAGTAGAGCTTCAAGCTGTGAGATTAGTTTCGTTACAAAATAGAATGATTCTTGACATGATGCTAGCAGAAAGGGGAGGAGTCTGTGCAATTATAGGGGCGTCCTGTTGCACCTATGTCCCTGACTCCTCTGTTACTGTCAGGGAGGCAATAAAAAGATTGCATCATATAGGTGTAGAAGCACATCAGGATTCTGGTACATGGAATATAGAAGGTTCACTTTGGAGTTGGTTGAGCGCATGGGGTTGGAAGATAGGAATGGTGTTCATAACAATTTTCCTACTAATAGTAGGCTGTTGTCTATTAATAAATTGCCTACCAATATGCTGTCAACTATTGGGACAGCTGACAAAATGCCAAGGGAGGAGATTAAAGGAAAAAGAAAGAATGCTGATGCAAACAGTCACTACTGAGTTGATGAACATAGACATTTCTGACAATGATAAGAATGGACAATATAATTATTAAATTATGACATGCTTTGTGATGAAATTATTTTAAACTAAGGTTCAAAGGGTCGTTCTGTAAAAGATGAAAAATGAGTTGGCCCTTTGTTGAATGAATACATTAAAGTGAACCGTAGTTTATATTAATTTCTGTCTGTCACCTGCTTACAAATAAAATGAGCCCACTAATCATAATGAAAAGTTGCTCCATGGTGCACAGCTGGTGCACAGAGCCTATTGGGAAAATAGGAACTACACTACACCTTAAAGACCGGTTCTTTCAGGTCTTCGAAGGCAACGCTCCTCCGACCAATGGCCGCTTAGTTGTGGGGTCCCTCAGGGCTCCTCCATGAGCCCCACACTTTTTAATACCTATATGGCACCCTTAGCTGATGTAGTTCTTCCATTCGGCATACCGATTATAACATACGCAGATGACACCCAGTTGGTGTGCAAAAGCACAAAATTTGTGAATAGGGACTGCGCAGAGGGTTAAACTGAATTGTCTGAAAATTCAGTTAAAGCCAAATGGATTGCAAACGAACGAGTACGTGTCCCTTCTGATGCAACTCAAACATGTGTAACTGTTCTCTGGCCTTCACCTGTTTACAGAAGCCGGTTCAGAGAGTTAATTCCTAGAATTGGCTCTCTGAACTGGGACGTGTGAATCTGCTCTGCCTCTGCTTTGGTAAAAGTGTTTGCTTAGGACAAATATCATGTGTGGAAATTGTGTGTCTGCTGACCACCTCAAACAGTGCATGTTTGACAAAAACAAGATAACAGACTCAGGCTCTAGGTCAGAGGCAGTAGCGTAAGAGATTGGCTAAATATTAACATGGTCATGTGCGTCATGAATAAGGTAAATGTACACATGGACTATTTCTGAAATGATCACCCCATGATGTCATTGTTAATAATTAATGTGTCCATGTACACGTGGACTATTTGTGAAGTGCTCACACCATGATGTTGATGTTAATTTTTAATGTATCCAGGTTCTGAAAAATGTATATAAGGACTGATTTCCTTTCTGTAAAACCAGATCACTTTGCAGTCCTGCAAATTGTCTCAGCTGCAGCTTATTGGCAATAAAGCCATTTTCCTTTGAAACCTTGTATGTGCCCTTCTTGTCCCTATTCACAAATTTTGTACTTTTACACACCAACTGGGTGTCATCTGCGTATGTTATAATCTGTATGCCGAATGGAAGAACTACATCAGCTAAGGGTGCCATATAGGTATTAAAAAGTGTGGGGCTCATGGAGGAGCCCTGAGGGACCCCACAACTAAGCGGCCATTGGTCGGAGGAGCGTTGCCTTCGAAGACCTGAAAGAACCGGTCTTTAAGGTGTAGTGTAGTTCCTATTTTCCCAATAGGCTCTGCGCATTGGAATAACATAAACAGCAGTGTAGACGTAGGACTGAGGTCATCTAGGTCTCTACTGACTATGTTAAACTTAATTTAGGTTTGCGCCAGCTAGCTCAGAGGTCACTGGAAACTTTCTTGAATGAATAGGGAGGGAAAAGCTTCCCAGGCTCAGACAAGAAGGGATTCAGCTTCCGACGACCATATAACATGACAACTTTGCTCCCTCAGAATAAGAGTAAATCTCTACAGTAGTGTGAAAACAATAAACAGCTATTTCACTCAGTCAAATGTGCGTTCTTAGTTTCACCAGAGTGCAGAGAAGAGAGAGACGGGCGTTTTCAATAAAAGTTATTATTCATTAAGCAGTCTTCCTTCTCATGCAAGAGAAATGAATTGCCACAATTGCAATACTTAATATAAAGTACGTAGAGTAAAAGGAGTATTATGAAATAATACTGTAAAAGCATTGATATGGTTTTTTAGCCATAAGACACTTTAAAATGGATAAAATATATACATACATATATACATTGACTAACGTGCTCAACTGGTGCTTCTAAATTACGACTACCCCGGTGTACCTGACCTAAGCCTAATACGTGGGAAGGAGTAAGTAAGTAGCAGTTTAAGTTAAGTTGGTTTTGCCAAGAATCTGATTCAATAATTCTCTCCTAGGGTTTAGTCAGCACTGTACCTTTGGAATAGAATGTAGGAGGTCTGGTATCTCTCTTTCAGGACTCGATATCCCAGTCACCTGAAAGGGTAGGCTGGAAACGCCGGAGCTGGATTTTCTCAGCAGAAGAAAAGACAGCGTCTTTCTCAGCGTGTCAAAGAGGAGGGGCAGCGTCGTGGGCTCTTCGCATCAGCTGGGCTCTCGGCAAGTAGATAGCTGCTCTGCTCCAAAACCCCCACCGTGTGTTTGCTTAAGGCAACGTTGGTATATTTATACCTGAAAGGTGCCGAGTTTGACGTAAGATTTGGACATAAGACGTCAATAAAGATGTCACTAAGAACTGGCCGTTCTTACAGTGCTCGCAGGAGTTCTATTACAAATCAAAACAAATCAAGTGGGGATTTCCCAGGTTGCTAGAGGTTTGGTGTGTCGAAAGAACTCGTTGTGCTTTCTAGGAATCCAAGGAAGTAGCTTTTGCCGTGCCTTGGACTGCAAGGGCGATTTACTTAAGTATGGATCTGATTCTTATGCCATTACAGGGATATTATTGATTATAGCCGTACAAGGGCATAAAATAGTAATATTGATTCAGGTTCCTAGATAAAACACAATAAAGGAAGGATTGTAGCCAGGAGAGAGCTGAGTGGGTCACTCCTAGGCTTTTTAGTCGGTTCAGCAGGATCTTATGATCTACAGTGTCGAAGGCGGCACTGAGGTCTAAAAGGATGATAGCTGCTGAGCCGCCCTGGTCCATGAGTCTCCGAGCCTCTTCGGTTACGGCCAGAAGGGCCGTCTCCGTCCCTAAACGGGGGCGGAAGCCTGTTTGTGAGACATGAAGCAGATTGTTGGATTCTAGGTAATGTACTAGAACGGAGTTTATGTGTCTCTCGGTTAGCTTACTTAACAATGGGAGGAGGGATATGGGTCGATAGTTGGCCAGGTTAGAGGGGTCCAAACTGGGTTTTTTCAGGAGGGCCCTTACCTGGGCGCACTTCCGCTGAAATGGAGGCATTTATAATAGGCAGGATGACTGGGCATATTACATTGACAACTAAGGAAAGGTATCATGGAGGGGCGGGGTCTAGTGGAGAGCCCAAGGTCACTCTGGGCATGATTGCCTAAGGGAACCTTCATCTAATAGGGGGAGCTCTGCAAGGGAGCATCGGGGGTTGGGAGGAGGACTCCTTGTGTTGGACTCAACGGAGTCATTCTGGGAGGGAGGGAAGGATTGGGCAATTAGTTCGATTTTTCCGTGGAAAAATTCTGCGAGATTGTTGCATTGGGCGGGTGCATCTTCTGGATTGTTTTTTTTTGGGGGTATGGTGACCAGGGATTTGGCGATGCGGAAAATCTCCATAGGTGAGGTTGCGGCTGAGCTGATCTTCTCCTCGTAGAAGGAGGATTGCAGTTTTTATTTCTAACTCATATTTTCTAATTGCCTCTCTGTAGATTAGTTTCCCTTTTTCTGTTAGGTTCTGTCTCCAGCTCCTTTCTAATTTCCTACAGGTTTGTTTGAGCTCTCTTATTTTTGTGGACAACCAGGGTGCTGTTTTAGGGTTAGATTTTTTTGGGATAGATCTTTTGGGGCCTAGCGTTTCTAATGAGCTTTGGATCCAGAGGTTGAGGTTGTTGTTCGCCCTCTCTGGATCTAAGCTAGAGGGTAGTATGGTATTCTCTAAAAGATTGGACGAATGGCTAGCGGAGAGGTTTGACCATTTCCTGTCTTGTGTCTTAGTGGTGCCCTTGGGGGTCATACTGGCTAGGATTTTCCAGTTAAAAGGAATTAATGAATGGTCGGTCCAAGGGAGGGGGATGGGGGTATCATCTGGAGATTCCGTGAATTACTGAACACGGGGTCCAGGAGATGACCTTTAATGTGTGTTGGTGCGGAACCTTTCTGGGTGATTTGGAGGGCTGATAGACTGGATAAAAGTTCTTTGGCTATGTTATCAGTGGGGTCATCAATGTGGATGTTGAGATCCCCTAGAATTGTGTAATTGGATGGGGAGAGAGCTAAGTTGGTGACCATGGACGGGAGTGCGCTAAGAAATTGACCAGGGGGTTCTGGGGGGCGGTAGAGCAGTAAGCCTGAGAACGTGATGGTGGGCGAGAATTCTAAGGAGAAGTTCATATTTTCGCAACCTGGCAACTCCTCTATAGAGGACCGTCAATGAAAATGATCCCTAAAGATTATCGCTAACCCTCCCCCTCTGACGGTATTGCGATCCGCTCTTTGGATCAGGTAGCCAGGTGGTAGGGTTTCAGTAACAGCTGGGTCTGCTTCATTCTGTAACCAGGTCTCGGTAAGGAATATAGCATCAGGTTTTAGGTCTTCTATTAACAGAGAGAGTTCAGTTGAGTGTTTAGGCAGGGAGCAGCAGTTAAGTAGATACAATTTTAGGGGAGGGCAGGGAGAGGGAGCTGTTTCACTTTCTGGTTGAAACTTGAAGTTACAGTGGGAGCAGCCGGGAGGGCTGTTAGCAGTATTTAATGAATGTCTGCATTTTAGGTTAGTGGGCCCTGCCAGGCTCAGTAGTGTCTGGGCACTGTAAGTAGGGATACCTCTCAACGAACTGCCAGGGTTCGTGGCCCCTGGTCCCGGTCAGGCGCAGACGCCCTTGCCTTTGGCGCGCCCTCTGCGCGACTTGGAAGGCATCTGTATTTGAAGTGTGCGGGCTAACAGCTGTGTGCAGCTGATTGGCAGTTGGGTCCGGAAGTCAAGGATCACTTCCGGAGCCGGGAATCTCATCTCGCATCCCTCCACTCAAACCAAATGATTGACGGTGGACTGGGGAGCAGGGATAGGTAAGGAATGTGAAAATAACAAATGGTACAACACACTGTGTTAAAGATCGATTTTGCTATTTAAAAAATAAGGTAGTTACTTAAAAGTGAGAGGGAACCCTTCTCCAGGCGCTCATCTCGACGAGTGCAAGAAATGCCTTTCTCAAGCGCGTCCGCAGCGCGAGGTGAAAGGCAGCTGTATTTGAATTGTGTGGGCTAACAGCTGCGAGCAGCTGATTGACAGTTGGGCCTGGAAGTTGTGGATCACTTCCGGAGCCCGGAATCTCGACCCGCATCCCTCCACTCAAACCAAATGATTGGCGGTGGACCGGGGAGCAGGGACAGGTAAGGACTGTGCAAATAACAAATGGTACAATACACTGTCTTAAAGATCGATTTTGCTACTTAAAAAAACAAGGTAGTTACTTAAAAGTGAGAGGGAGCCTTTCTCCAGGCGCTCCTCTCGACGAGGGCAAGAAATGCCTTCCTCAAGCGCGTCCGCAGCACGAGGTGAAAGGCAGCTGTAGTATAGTGGGTTGGGGAGGCAAGAGTGATATAATAGCAGTAGTCAAGGAGATGATGGTGCCATTTGTAGCTGCCCAGAGATAGTCTCTTGTTGCATCTGACCTATCCCAAAAAATCCTAGATGTCATGAGAGAGCATTTTCTAAGCCGATACAATAGACATCATTACCACCTTGAATGCAGCCACTCGAACAGACTTAGTTGAAAGAGATTGGTCAGCAGAAGAGGGGTGTAGTATGTCAGGGGCAAAATTGTCCCTTGATTCTTGGTCTTCCAGTCAGGCACTGGAAGAAGAAGAACATGCAGCTGACACAGCTGGAGCCCCCACTATAATGGGGGCATCTGGAGATAAGGAGGGGCTGCGGACAGGCCCAATTGGTGTGGGGGCTGCTCTAGGGACTCCACCTCATGATGATGTTATTCTAGGCTAGGAGGGGGCGCTATATCTTCCTCCCCATGGCTGGTGGTGCTCACTTCCACTGCCCCATACCCCTGGAGGAAACTGTTCAATCTCCAGCCAGAGTCTTTTTATGGACGATCTGGTAATTCTCTGGGTGGGTGCACTACCCCTGCTGGTTCCTCTTCCTCCTCCTCCATGAATGTCTAAAGGCATATTAAATTGAATATGAAAGGTTATGAAAAAGAGTTCAATGAAAACATGGCAGGACATCATTCTCAAAACTCACATACACCTATGTGACAAATATATTTGTACTTACCAACTCTCTGCTGTTCGGACTCTTCCAGCTAAGCATGGAGGATCAGCCAGATAGCTTCTGAGACCCCCGGTACAGTTGCATCATTCAAGGGTGATGTATATGTGGCTACAAGGACATGTCCATATTGTCCTGGGCCTTAATTTGAGCCCAGTAATGCAAGTTCTTCCACTGCTCATGGCACTAACTCCCCCACCAGTTGTGGACACCCACTTCACTACTGCTGCTTATAGTAAAGCCTCTCCATATTTGGTGCTGCCCTAAATTGCTCAACTGAATACCTAGTCCCCCATAAAGCTGAAGGTACTTTAGTACGATCCCCTAACCGAATATATTTAATTCCATCTCGGCAAAAAGGGGCCTTACCCACAAGTAGATTATGCAAAGGAGCAGCAGGATGGAGATGAATGCCCCTTGGAGGTGGCAATGGCTCAGAAGGAAAACAAGATGGCTGACGTCCTCTTCCTGTATGTCATTTCTTCTTTATTAGCAGTAGGCTGAGATTTCCTCCCTGAATCTCCGTCCCAAATTTGGATTCTTCACTCCTGCCAGCAGTGTCTGTTGTGAAAAAGGTGCGGTAAGGTAGTTGAAGTGCCATGTGGGTGCAGTCAATAGCACCTAGCACACAAGGAAGTGGGTAGAAGCATAGCATTCCCTTGCCATCCTATGCCTTTCTGGTAGTGACTGACTGTTGCAAGGCTATAAACTGAGGCACTCTTCTTGATGAATCTCAGGACCTGATGTAAGCATCAGGACTGGCTTGTCTGTGAGATGCCAACATTTTCAGTGTAAACATCAGTAAGCCAGAAAACAGAGTGCAGTTAGTATTTTTGAATAGGCTGTGATAGCTTAGGAGTGGTCTGTAGGTGAATCTAGCTCCTGCTCCTAGTCAGCAACCATGTACAGAATCACATCTGGTGGGAAGCGCTATCTAGAAATAACAGTTTCTCTGGAGATAGCGAAGATGTTGATCCTGTGTAAACCCTCTCTATCCTCCTCTACAAATATTTCCTACTCAGAACAAGGCGCAAGCCCACAAACATGTTCAACAACATAGTGAAGGCAGGAAAAGAGATTTGCTATGTGTTATCCATTTGTATGTGGACAGCCTGGCTGTGATATGATTGGTTGTTGTAATGCGTTGCTGAAAATGGTATTAGAGTTCACAAAAATCACTCATTTCATTACCAGGTGTGTTGCAAGTATTGAAACCATTGTAATATGTATATATATGTGCCCAGAATTTATTATACAATTTTCAAGAAGTTACATTAACATTAAAATAAATTGTTAAACATAAACATAAATTTAAAATGTTTTGCAGTGATGTACACATTTCATTCAAAAACAATTATATTTCATTGTTATTTTTTTAAGTTCTATTATAAAAACATTATAAAAAAACATGAAATAATAATACATGCATTTATTTAAAGCTCAGTATGTTTTACTTCATTTTTGAAAATAATCCTAATTTAACATTCTTAGATATGTTGGGGCAGATTTACAACAAAGTAATGCAGCACGGTCCAGCAAGTAATTTTGCTGCGCCGAGCTACGTTAGTTTGGAAAGCACAGAGATGCGACATATTAACAAGAATATGTCGCATCTCTGTGCTGCCCCTGCACTGGCGCACAAACTGCAGCCATGCGCTGGCACCCTTGCACCATGGTGCAAGGATGCCTGCACCGTGGGGAGATTGTTTTTATGCAGGAAGGATTCCCTTCCTGTACAAAAACAATCACAAGAGGCTTTTTCATCTTTTAAGCATGCTGTAGAATGCAGCACGCATTGAAAGAGGAAAAAAGGAGGAGAAATGAAAACATTTCTCCATCTTGCGCCTTGTTACGCCACTTCTAGGGTGGAGTAGCATTCACACGCATCTCCAGATTTACGATTTCTCGTAAATCTGGAGATGACCATAAGTTACTTACCTGTAAACTGTGGTTCTCCAGTATTGATGTCTTTCATAGATTCACATGCTTGAATATTCCCCGTCGTCGAAGTGGGAGTCCCACGGTACATAAAATAGCAGTAATATATGCATATATAGATGAAAAAATTACATAATCATACACATATACACATAGAGCAATAAGATATAAAGATATCATAAAGTTAAGAAAGTACCATAGAACAGAATAGGCCCATAGCAGCCTACGGGTGAATTCCCTTTAGTAACATATTAGAGTCATTTTAATGGTCCACATACCAGCCAATCAGGCTACAGCACCCTCTAGAACCTTCTCCTCAGAAGCCCAAGTCCTCAGATTTTCGTAGCACAAAGTGTTCAAGAGTGCATGAGGAGAAGAGAGCCTCTGAGGGGAGGAAGGGTGGGTCGCATGTGAATCTATGAAAGACACCAATACTGGAGAACCACAGTTTACAGGTAAGTAACTTATGTTCTTCTCCAGTATAAGGGGTGTCTTTCATAGATTCACATGTTTGAATAAGAATAAAAAGCAGTAACGTACAACATGAGTCATAAAGGTAGCATAAGCAAAGTACATAACACCACTGTGTATACTATGATTAGATTGAGAAAAAACCTTTATGACTGGAGGCGAGAAGCAACAGAGGCTCACCTTATTGGAAAAGATTCCGTAGCACCGCTTGTCCCACAGCGCGTCTGCGGCGTCTGCTGATCCGAGGCAGTAGTGCTTCGTAAACGTGTGTCTGCTCGACCACATTGCAGCTCTGCAGATGTAGCGTAGAGGCACTCCAGCAAAGAGGGCTGTGGAAGTTGACACCGCCCTTGTGGAGTGGGCTCGTACAGGAGTAGAGAGGGGCTTTCCAGCCTGTTGATGGCAAAAAGCAATGGCAGAGGAAATCCACCTAGTGATGGTTTGTTTGGTAACTGGCTGTCCTTTGCAGATTGGGCCATAGGCCACGAAAAGCGGATCTGATTTTCGAAAAGGCGCAGTGCGCTGAATATAGAATTTCAAACAACGGTTTAAGTCCAATGAATGCAGGGAACGTTCTGCAGGAGACTGAGGATTAGGGAAAAATGTCTTAAGGGTGACAGGTTCATTTAGGTGGAAATCGCTTGGAACCTTAGGAATACATTTTGGGTTGGTGCGTAGTGTAACCGCTTCTTTGGAAAACTGAAGAAAAGGAGGTTGGATCGTAAATGCTTGAATGTCACTTACTCGCATGGAGGTGCGAGTAGAAGAGCAGCCTTCCACGTGAGGAATTTTAAGCCCCCTGAATAGATGGGCTCGAAAGGAGGTAGGAGCAGCTGAGATAGGACCAAATTTAAGCGCCAAGCAGGCGGAGGGCGACGAATGGGAGGAAACATCCGAAAAAAGGCCCTTGAAAAACTGTTGGATAATTGGAGAGGAATATAATGACGTGGAACCATCATGACGGAAGCGGGAGAGTGCCGCCAAGAAGACTTTAAGGGTGGAATGAGAAAGTCCTGATTTTACAAGGGACAGGAAAAAAGGCAGAATTTGTTCAGGCTTGGCGGTCATTGGATCCAAGGCTTTAGTGTGACACCAGACGCAGAAACGCTTCCACTTTAGTTGATAGGTTTTAGTGGTGGATGGAGCATGAGCCAGCACTTCTCTGCAATCTGCGTCGATGTTTAGACGTGCAAACTCATTGTGTTCAGGTTCCAGGCATGTAGCTGGAGATATGCCGGATCTGGGTGTCAGATTTGCCCTTGCTTCATTGTTAGGAGGTGAGGCAGAGGATGAAGCGGAATTGGATCGCTCTGAGAAAACTGGAGGAGATCCTTGAACCGTGGGCGCAGTGGCCACCTGGGTGCTATTAGGATGACATGACAGAGTTGAAGCCTCATCCTGTGTAACAGGCGCGGAACTAGAGGGAGCGGAGGGAAAGCTTAGATGAATTTGTTCGACCAACTGATCGAAAATGCATTCCCGCTCGACTCTCTGTGGGGATGACGACTTGCAAAGCGTTGGCATTTCCTGTTGGAGGCAGTCGCAAAAAGATCCATCTGTGGCTGGCCCCACAGACGGAAGATGAACTCTAGAGTTGGTTGATTGAGTTCCCACTCATGATTGTCTGTGAGAGACCTGCTGAGTGAGTCCGCTAGGACATTGGAGACACCCGGCACATGGATCGCTGAGAGATGGACTTGATGGTGAATCGCCCATTCCCATATTTCTTGTGCTTGCCTGGAGAGCAGAAGAGACCTCGTGCCGCCCTGTTTGTTGAGGTAGTGCATGCTGGTGGTGTTGTCTGTCCGCACCAGCAGCAATTGGCCCTGCACTACTCTCTGGAACGATTTTAGGGCAAGGAAAATTGCCAGAAGTTCTAGGCGATTTATGTGCCACGTGCGTTGGAGCGCAGTCCACTTTCCTTTGACGGACAAACCTTCGAGGTGTGCTCCCCAACCCTCCAATGACGCGTCTGTCATGAGCGTCAGTGTCGGAACTGTCTCTTGAAAAGGCGGTCCCATGGAGATGTTTGGAGGTTGAGCCCACCATTTCAGTGCAGATTGAATGCGGGCGTGAGGTGAATCTTGTCGTTGGACGATTCCGAGATCTGTTTCCACTGCTTGTGTAGTTCCTATTGCACAACTCCCATATATAGTCTGCAATGTGGAATCAGATGTATGCAAGAGGAGGCCATGCCCAGGAATGATTTTAACGTCCGGACAGAAACGTACTGTTTTGACTGCACGGAAAGTACCATTTTGAGAATGCGGTCCTGACGTTCCTGGGAGACAAACACCTTTGCCAGTTGAGAATCTAGCAAGGCTCCTAGAAAATCTCGCTGCTGTGATGGGCGAAAGTGTGACTTTTGGCGATTGACTGACAGGCCCAATGAGCGAAAAAGTGATATGCAGACCTGAGTGTGCTGATTCGCCCCCTGGTATGACGGAGCCTTTATAAGACAGTCGTCCAGGTAAGGCTAAAATTGGATGCCCTGAAGGCGCAGAAAAGCAGCTACCGGAGCCATGATCTTTGTAAAGACCCTCGGTGCTGAGCGAAGGCCGAACGGCAGGACTTTGAACTGGAAGTGCAGATGTCCGACAGTGAAACGAAGATATTTTCTGTGTTTGTGGTGGATCGGCACATGAAAATATGCGTCCTAGAGGTCGATAGTGGAGAAGAATTCTCCAGGATTGAGGTAATTTAAAATTTGGAGTAGTGTTAACATTTGAAATGCTTTTGCTGTGATGAATTTGTTCAGGGCCAGTAAGTCCAAAATAGGGCGCCACTCTCCCGACTTTTTCTTGATTAAAAATAAGCGGGAGTAAAAGCCCTTGCCCTGCTGCCCCTGCGGTACCATTTCGACAGCCCCTTTTTTGATCATCAATTTGACTTGAGCCAATAGTTCTTTGTAATGAGGTGGGGGCAGACCAGTAGGTGGGCCGGTGGGAGGAAATTTTATAAATTCTAGAGTATGTCCCTTTGAGATCACATCCAGGACCCAATGATCGGAGGTGATGTTTGACCAATTTAAGATGGACTTGGAGATCCAACCTCCAATTTTCACAGACGGTGTGTACTTTATGCTGGGGTTGTCACTGATTCTTAGCGTTGGAACCACCTCTGTACGTGGTTTTTCTCTGGTATGGTCTTGAATTGGTCTGGCGACTTTGAAACTGGTAGTTACTTTGTTGTCTATTGTCGTTATAGGAACGATATTGGCTGGAGCCACGAAAAGTGGAAGAGCTGCCACCCCTACCACTTGCTCCTCAAAACGGCTGTTTCTTATATTGGAGGGTTGCTAAAGCCTTGGCCGTATCTGTATCCTTTTTAATGGATTCGAGTGCGTCATCGACATGTTTGCCGAAGAGCGAATTGCCATCGTAGGGTAGATCAAGAACTCGTGCTTGGACCTCTGGACGAAAAGCGGTGGACTTCAACCATCCCTGGCGTCGCCAATTGCCTGAATCCCGAAGATAAGATGTCGACAGCACAGTCGATGATCTCTGAAGAGATCTTCTCCCCTCCTGCACAATGGCTTGCGCTTCAGCGCGGATGGCCTCCGGAAATTGTGGAATTAACGCTGCAATTTCGGACCACAACTGGCGGTCATACCGTCCAAGAATTGCTAGGGAATTAGCCACCCTAACTGTTGTGGCCGCCATAGTGGTAAACTTTTTCCCAATCAAATCCAAATTGCGGCCCTCTTGATCAGGGGGGAAGTGAGTGGTGTTGCAGGATTGCGAGACTTTTTCTGTGTAATGACGGAATCCGCCCTTGGCTGAGAAACGAGGCATGCTGGAGAGTTTGCAGGCGCTTTATATTTCTTATCAAGTCTGGGTAAAACGGCTGGGATTGAATTAGGCTGCTCCATTAGTTTGAGACCTTCCTTCCAAATGTGGTCGATGATCGGAATGGCGTGGGCTTGCCTCTGAGGAAGGTCTTTGAAATCATACAAAAAACAGTCTGCTTGTTGGACTTCTAAAGTGAGGTGAAACCTATTGGCAGCACGGATCATCAAGTTGTGGAAGCTGCCAATGTCCACTGGAGGCGAAGCTCTTGGCGATGTAGGCGGAGTAAAAGGTGTTTGGGCCCTGTAGTCATCCCAATCAGCGAGGACGTTGTCGTTGTCATCTTGATCCGTGTTTTGAGGGTCCTGGTCCTCATTATCAGTATCCTGCTGAAGGCGTACTGGTGATTTGGGTGTTACTGTAGGTAGAGAAATTTGTGGTTGTGGAGGAGGATGCGGAGCTGGAGAAGCAGGTCTAGATGGCGGAAACCTGTGATTATAATCATCCAGCATGTCCTGCAAATTAAACACTAAAGACAGTGGTATTTGTGTCATCTGTTCAGTTATGGGTGTTTCAGAATGATCCATGGGGAAAAGATGTGCAACATCTTCGGTTTCCTCTTCCTCCTCCTCGTCATAGTCCTGGCACTTAATGTTAAGTTCAGAGGGGCTAGACGCGGGTCGAAACGCATCATCGACATATGAGCCGTCATTGGAGTCCTCCTCCGCGAACTGAAACAATTGTTCAGGAAGAGCAGAGCCACTCTTTACAGGATTTAAATGCATAAGAGGTACCCGTCTTTTGACCATTGAAGCGGTGACCACTGTGAAAGTGGTGGCTGTGGATAGTGGATGGTGTGAGGTTGACGAGCTTGTCAACGAAGTGGCAGAAGATTCTGAAGGAGGCTGAATTGTCAGCGCTGGGTCTGCTGATGAAGAATCCGTAGCCGGATGTGACTTCCCTTTGTTCTTTGTCAAGGTTTTTTCGCCGTCGACGACGCCGTCGACGAAGAGGGTAGCGTCGACGCAGATGTCACCGTCGACGAGGATGCTGTCGTCGGAATTTTTCTCGTCGACGAGGATGCAACCGTCGACGGAGTTGTCGCCGTCGACGAAGAGGTTCCCGTCGACGAAGGTGTAGCTCTCGTCGACAAAGATGGACGCGCCAACGAAGGCTTTTTCAGCGACGATGAGGTCTTGGCAGTCGTCGACGAGATCTTAATGATGGAAGCAATGGGTCTCATCTCATGGGTCGTCGTTGACGAGGTGGACGTCATCGACACAGTTCCAGAAGACATTGAACATGTCATTGTCGACGTAGAGACTGCATCAACTGATTTGGTCGTCGTTGATGTCGTCGACGTACGCGTCGACGAGCCAGTGCCCGTTTTAGAAGATGATGGCACGGTTTTGGACTGTGACGCCAGAGAACCATGTCCCGTAGGCGTTGGAGGCAAGTCCCGTGGGGAGACATTCTTAGAGACTTCAGCAAGTCTTCTTTTCTTGAAGAATGGAAAGGTATGTCCCTTTGAGATCACATCCAGGACCCAATGATCGGAGGTGATGTTTGACCAATTTAAGATGGACTTGGAGATCCAACCTCCAATTTTCACAGACGGTGTGTACTTTACGCTGAGGTTGTCACTGTTTCTTAGCGTTGGAACCACCTCTGTACGTGGTTTTTCTCTGGTATTGTCTTGAATTGGTCTGGCGACTTTGAAACTGGTAGTTACTTCGTTGTCTATTGTCGTTATAGGAACGATATTGGCTGGAGCCACGAAAAGTGGAAGAGCTGCCACCCCTACCACTTGCTCCTCAAAACGGCTGTTTCTTATATTGGAGGGTTGCTAAAGCCTTGGCCGTATCCGTATCCTTTTTAATGGATTCGAGTGCGTCATCGACATGTTTGCCGAAGAGCGAATTGCCATCGTAGGGTAGATCAAGAACTCGTGCTTGGACCTCTGGACGAAAAGCGGTGGACTTCAACCATCCCTGGCGTCGCAACACAGCGACCCCCGCCAATTGCCTGAATCCCGTAGATGAGATGTCGACAGCACAGTCGATGATCTCTGAAGAGATCTTCTTCCCTCCTGCACAATGGCTTGCGCTTCCGCGCGGATGGCCTCCGGAAATTGTGGAATTAACGCTGTAATTTCGGACCACAACTGGCGGTCATACCGTCCAAGAATTGCTAGGGAATTAGCCACCCTAACTGTTGTGGCCGCCATAGTGGTAAACTTTTTCCCAATCGAATCCAATTTGCAGCCCTCTTGATCAGGGGGGGAAGTGAGTAAGTGAGTGGTGTTGCAGGATTGCGAGACCTTTTCTGAGCCGCCTGTGTAATGACGGAATCCGCCCTTGGCTGAGAAACGAGGCATGCTGGAGAGTTTGCAGGCGCTTTATATTTCTTATCAAGTCTGGGTAAAACGGCTGGGATTGAATTAGGCTGCTCCATTAGTTTGAGACCTTCCTTCCAAATGTGGTCGATGATCGGAATGGCGTGGGCTTGCCTCTGAGGAAGGTCTTTGAAATCATACAAAAACAGTCTGTCTGTTGGACTTCTAAAGTGAGGTGAAATCTTTTGGCAGCACGGATCATCAAGTTGTGGAAGCTGCCAATGTCCACTGGAGGCGAAGCTCTTGGCGATGTAGGCGGAGTAAAAGGTGTTTGGGCCCTGTAGTCATCCCAATCAGCAAGGACGTTGTCGTCGTCATCTTGATCCGTGTTTTGAGGGTCCTGGTCCTCATTATCAGTATCCTGCTGAAGGCGTACTGGTGATTTGGGTGTTACTGTAGGTAGAGAAACTTGTGGTTGTGGAGGAGGATGCGGAGCTGGAGAAGCAGGTCTAGATGGCGGAAACCTGTGATTATAATCATCCAACATGTGCTGCAAATTAAACACTAAAGACAGTGGTATTTGTGTCATCTGTTCAGTTATGGGTGTTTCAGAATGATCCATGGGGAAAAGATGTGCCCCATCTTCGGTTTCCTCTTCCTCCTCCTCGTCATAGTCCTGGCACTTAATGTTAAGTTCAGAGGGGCTAGACGCGGGTCGAAACGCATCATCGACATATGAGCCGTCATTAGAGTCCTCCTCCGCGAACTGAAACAATTGTTCAGGAAGAGCAGAGCCACTCTTTACAGGATTTAAATGCAGAAGAGGTACCCGTCTTTTGACCATTGAAGCGATGACCACTGTGAAAGTGGTGGCTGTGGCCAGTGGATGGTGTGAGGTTGACAAGCTTGTCAACGAAGCGGCAGAAGATTCTGAAGGAGGCTGAATTGTCAGCGCTGGGTCTGCTGATGAAGAATCCGTAGCCGGATGTGACTTCCCTTTGTTCTTTGTCAAGGTTTTTTCGCCGTCGACGACGCCGTCGACGAGGAGGGTAGCGTCGACGCAGATGTCACCGTCGACGAGGATGCTGTTGTCGGAATTTTTCTCGTCGACGAGGATGCAACCGTCGACGGAGTTGTCGCCGTCGACGAAGAGGTTCCCGTCGACGAAGGTGTAGCTCTCGTCGACGAAGATGGACGCGTCGACGAAGGCTTTTTCAGCGACGATGAGGTCTTGGCAGTCGTCGACGAGATCTTAATGATGGAAGCAATGGGTCTCATCTCATGGGTCGTCGTTGACGAGGTGGACGTCGTCGACACAGTTCCAGAAGACATTGAACATGTCATTGTCGAGGTAGAGACTGCATCAACTGATTTGGTCGTCGTTGATGTCGTCGACGGATGCGTCGACGAGCCAGTGCCCGTTTTAGAAGATGATGGCACGGTTTTGGACTGTGACGCCAGAGAACCAGGTTCCGTAGGCGTTGGAGGCAAGTCCCGTGGGGAGACATTCTTAGAGACTTCAGCAAGTCTTCTTTTCTTGAAGAATGGAGAGGGCATCTCCGTCTCTGACCCACGCTTCTGAGAGGTCTTGGAATGAAAAGAAGAGACACTCTCAACCTCCGAGACCACTGAGTCAGATGTCTTCAACCTCTGTAGCCATAGAAGGAGACGGGCCTCTCTGTCTCTTACAGTCTTATTAGAAAAAGTAAGGCAGTACTTAGAGTTCTTGACTTCATGGTCCGGATAGAGACAGTAAATGCATTTACTGTGTGGATCTTCATGAAACAGTCTCAGTGTACCACAGGATGAACATTGTCTAAATAAAGATTTCTTTGAGGAAGACATTTGTCAAGTGAAAATGAGCTACGAAGTAGAAAAAACTAAGCATGGGCGAATATGCGGATTTGCGAATTTGCAATCTGCAAAATTCGCGAATTTGTGCGACTTTGCGGATATTTTTTTTGGGCGTGTTCGCGGGGCGCTTTGTGTGTTCGCGGGGCGCTTTGCGTGTTCGCGAGGGTTTTTTTTGCGAGACCGCTCATTGTTGTGCCCTTCTGCCCTCTGCCCCACTCGTTTTTGTGCCATTCTGCCCTCTGCCCCACGCGTTTTTGTGCCCTTCTGCCCTCTGCCCCACTTGTTTTTGTGCCATTCTGCCCTCTGCCCCACTCGTTTTTGTGCCCTTCTGCCCTCTGCCACACTCGTCTTTGTGCCCTTCTGCCCTCTGCCAGCGTCATTCTAAAATAGTTACTAAGTTAGCTTCATCAGGAAGCACTAATAGATAAAATAAAGCAGGTGCTCGAATTCAGTTAAACTCGAGCACCTGCTTCTATTAGTGCTTCCTGTTGAAGCTAACTTAGTAACTATTTTAGAATGGCGCTGGCAGCTTTCCGGCGCCATTCTAAAATAGTTACAAGCTTGAAGCTTGAACTTTTGCCCCCCGGATCCGTTCCGCTCGTGGATTCGCGGATTTTCGGCAAATTTGCGGGAGTTCGCGGATTGCGAATTTGCCGAAAATCCGCAAAATCCGCGAGCAAAACGGATTTTGCGCCCATGCTTAGAAAAAACTGAGCAGAGCTCAGGGAGACTCCCTTCACACGACGTGCGGTAGAAAATCTAAGGACTTGGGCTTCTGAGGAGAGGGTTCTAGAGGGTGCTGTAGCCTGATTGGCTGGTATGTGGACCATTAAAATGACTCTAATATGTTACTAAAGTGAATTCTCCCTTAGGCTACTATAGGCCTATTCTGTTCTATGGTATGGTGATATCTATATATGCATATATTACTGCTATTTCATGTACTGTGGGACTCCCACTTCGACTACGGGGAATATTCAAGCATGTGAATCTAGGAAAGACACCCCTAATACTGGAGAAGTGTCCTGTTCCATGGGTGTTGCGCGGGAACACCCACAGCAACACCCATGAAACGCCCCTTCCACGCACAGTGCTGCGTGTGAAGGGGTCATATTTACAAGGAGAGGAAAAGTCACGTAGGGTAGCTTTTCCTCTCCTTGTAAATATGGAGGAACCCCCTGCGCCACCAGTGCGTCACGAAAAGTTACTTTGTGGTGGCGCAGGGGGATTGTAAATCGGCCTGGTTTTGTTTTGGTAGGTCCCTGCCGCTATCATGTTCTTTGGGAGGGTGCTGCAGTACCACTGTTTGGTCATGTGTGGTGCTTGACTTACTACTGTACATTTTTTGGGCAGTAGGAAGTTTAGAAGTGCAGTTTGTGGATATCAATGGGTTTTACTCTTTTGCTCTCAAAAACCCTCCCTGACCCTTCCTAAACCCCTCCATATCCTCCCTATTTCCATCCCTCCCACATTTAGTACTAACACGTAATTCAGATCTAGCAGGGTCAAATGGGTGTGCCGCTATTCTAGTGACTGTTAACCCCTATTCTAAAATGGCATATTGTATCCCTTTTAAGAAACTTCCTAATGCTTCTCCTATGGCAATGACCTATTTGAGAGACATTTTTTGGCAATATAGGTTCCCTAAGAAAATAATCTTTTTGGTATCAATTCAATAAAAGCTGCATATTAAGCAAACTCTATCTTCTGGTTCCATCCCCAGCAAGTGGATCAGACCCTGGAACAGCATTTACGTTGTTTCACTAATGCTGTTCCAAATCCAATTGGGTAGAATAATTACCAACTGCAGAGTTTTTATATAACAATGCTGTTCTTTCACCTTCAGCATATTCCCCATGTAATGCCATTGAAGGGCCTGCAGATAATAATGTCCTGCAGATTCTGAGTTATTTGCTCCTCTCTAAACCAAAAAGAATCTGCATTTTTCCAAGAGAAACATGCAAGTATCAGCTAATGAGAGGAGATATTCTGCTTCTCCTTATCAGATTGAGAAGAGAGTTTGGTTAGCTTGGAACTCTTAGCTCACAAGAGGAATTCAATTAAACTAGCGCACCAATTCTAGAGTCCAATCAGAGTCCATTGCTGATTGACAAGGTTCATAAATCAATCAGCAGTTTATCTAGTGTTACCTTCATGCTGGATAATACATCCAGCTACCGTTATCCATGCCTCTCTGTTCTTTTACGAAAATTTCTAATATTCCATCATTTGGCCTTAATGAATTATTTTGTCTGAGCCTCTTGCGAAACTCTCACTTCTCTGATAAGTCTTCTGAAGAGTGGGTGTACTGTTAGGAATCTAATTACTTTTCCGCGGGGGACCAGCACTGCCACCTATAACAGTCAGGCTTGTTTCTTACTGTTTGATTTTTTTCTCTTTTGGCTAAATAGATTTTCGTATTTTTTCCTGCCATACCAGAAGTCACCTGTTTCAGACACTTTCCCTGATTAATTGGTGGAATGGTGATATTGCTCTCTGTGAGGTTACCGGTTCGAGTACAAAACCACCGGACCGTCGGTCTGCACTCTCAGTTGTTGTGGTTACAACACAGGAATGGGCGAAATGTTTTAGTTATAAACCACTACAACAATGTCTTTAACCACTCAAAAACAGATATGGTTGATGAACTTGAAGCGGAGGTGGAAAGGTTATATGGGCGCAGTGATGTGTCTTTTGATATTTTGTGGGGCGGAGATTTCAACATTCACATGTGCCCATTTGTTGGCAAAAGGGTGTGTGGGTATGGGGATGAGGTGGGGGAAGATCAGACCCATTTTTTACACTCGGTTTATGGGGAATCCCTAAACACTCTTATGCTTAAAATGGATTTATGCATTATGTTACCTGGCGTAGACAGTGAGGGCAATTCGGTACCGACCTTTATTGGTAGGAATTGTGCCACGGTTATCGACTACCTCATTGTCTCCTCCAGTATTACAGCTTTGTGTTCCTTACCCGTAATAGTAGACCCAGCCCTAAGCGATCATAACTGTCTAACAATGTATCTCTCCTTGTGGGGGGATAAAGTAAAGGCGTTACATGGTGCAGTGACAGATGTAGTTCCACATAGACCCAATGGCCCTAGAATTAAATGGGGTAGGCAAAATGAGGAACATTTACTATGTACCATTGTGTCTGCTTGTACAGATGAGGTGGAATGCTGTCTCGAACCCGAAAAGGATAATGCTGATATTCTAGCTAGTTTCGACATCATTAATAAAAACATTGCAGAAATCTTAACTGGAAGAAAACCAAAGGGCCCTAGGATTAACGGGGGATGGTTTAACAGGGAATGTACTAAATCCTTACAAAGACTCAAAGTTGCTCTTAAGGGTAAACCCAGAGATAAGGAAGCAGTTAAAACCCTCAGAAGGGAATACTCAATTCATCTGAGGGATAGGAAACAGGAACTAAGGGAAGAGGCCTGGAACAACCTGACTAAGGCAGTGGATCTTAAGGATACCAAGCTCTTCTGGTCCACTGTCAATAGTCCCTTCCTCCAAAATGAAGAAGTCCCGGTAATGTCTGCCCAGGTATCTGGTGAACAATGGGTGGCTCATTTTACTAGTATTTTTAACCCCGAAGGACTAGCTGTAGGGGGTGATAGGGAAACCCTGGCTTTTATCCCCATACCTCTTAATATCACAGTCTCTGAGGTGGATGCTGCCATCCGGGTCAGTAAGGGGGGAAAGGCGCCGGGCCCTGATGGGGTACCCGTTGACCTTTATAAAGCCAAGGTTTCCATATGGAGCCCATTGTTAACAAAGGTTTTTAATGCTGCTGCAATGATTGCGGCCCCACAGACTTGGGGGGAATCAATCATTATCCCGGTGTATAAAAAAGGGGAGAGGGGTGAGGCAAAAAACTACCGCCCGATTTCTCTCCTCACTGCTTCCCTAAAAATTATGAGTAGGGTATTACTGAGTCGCCTGGAGGAATGGGTAGAAGATAAAGGGATCCTTGCGGATTCTCAGTACGGATTCCGCAAGGGGTTAGGCACCATAGAACAGTGCATTAATTTAGACCTTATTATATGCAAATATACACGGGCTAAACAAGGCTCGTTGTTCCTTTGCTTTGCCGACCTGACCAGTGCCTTTGACTTGGTTGACCATGGCCTTCTGTGGTCAACCTTGTTGGACATGGGTGCTCCACAGGATATTATCTATTTCTTGGCCCAACTTTATAGGAATCTGACGGCTAAGATACGATACGGGCAATCGGGGGAGTGTACATCCAGTATTAAAGTAGGTTCTGGAATTAGGCAGGGATGCGTCCTTGCACCTCTTCTTTTCTCCCTTTTTATTAATGCAATCGAGTCGGAACTACGGACCATCAGTGCAGATGCACCGACTGCTGGCGGCTTTTCCATCCCAATATTGCTTTACGCGGATGACGCGGTTCTGCTCTCACAAACCCCTCTAGGGTTGCAAAAACTTATGAATAAATTTGCAGATTTTATTAATGGGAGAAAACTAAAAATTAATAATTCGAAAACTTTTATAATGCCCTGTGGGAAGAAAATTAAAAACTTAAGGCCCTTCACAGTTATGGACCAAACTATAAAAGTGGTGGACAAATTCTGTTATCTGGGTATCACTTTTAACAGTGGGGGGATGTGGACACCTGAAATGATTAATGTAAGAGCCAAAATGGCCAAGTGTTCTTTTGGCATATTTAGGTTTGCATCCAAGTTAGGCTCAAGACGGATACCAGACATGTTGTACCTATATCGCCATAAATGTGTTGCTCTGGCCCTATATGGCTCAGGAGTGTGGGGCCATTGTAATAACAACATGCTCCAGGTTGAGGAAAACAAATTTGTCAAAAAACTCCTGTGTTTACCATCTTCTGCCTCAACAAAGCTGATCCATCAGGAGGTTGGTCTAGAACATCTATCTGACTTGATCAGATTAAGACCCCTGTTAGTATGGAGATCTATATGGGCTAAGGAACAGACTGGTTTTACAAGAAAGATTATTTTAGATTGTCTTCACATGGACAAATGTTCCCGCATCCCCTGGCTTAACTATATTATCCGAACATTTAATGATGTTTTTAATCTCACGGTGCGTGATAACCCTTCTTGTGTTTTAGATATCCCGAAGAGTGAGATTAAACATGAATTTCTGAGGGTTAGCATGGTGAAGCGTAACGCAGCTACTGCTCAGTTCTCCTCACATGTTTTTTACGACAGATACACTAAGGAAGAAATGGGGCTTTCAGGATACCTTAAATTGGTTACTATCCGATCCCACCAATATGTATTGACAAGATTACGGATGGGGATTGTTCATTTGCTTGTTGCGTATCCTGTAATGAAGACCTATACTACTGCCCCCTGTCAGTGTGATGGGACCACAAAGCAAAGTACGGAGCATTTTTTATTGTTATGCCCTCTTTATCTCCACCTTTGAAAAGTATATCTGAAACCGCTTTTCAAAAAATATAATGTATCCACTATTGTATCGGCCATGGGGCTTTTATTTGGACTTAATTCACAGGACATCTGTTTTTTTACTGCTGTATATATTTTAAAATCGATAAGCTTGAGGAAAAGCACCCTTTTTTGATATGTGATTAACTTAAAACCTGCTGTACCCTCATGTTTTATTACTTATGTATGTATGTACTTTTATGATTATTAATCAATGATCGAATAAAGTTTTTGAATTGAATTGAATTGAGAGTTTGGTTAGCTTGGAACTCTTAGCTCACAAGAGGAATTCAATTAAACTAGCGCACCAATTCTAGAGTCCAATCAGAGTCCATTGCTGATTGACAAGGTTCATAAATCAATCAGCAGTTTATCTAGTGTTACCTTCATGCTGGATAATACATCCAGCTACCGTTATCCATGCCTCTCTGTTCTTTTACGAAAATTTCTAATATTCCATCGTTTGGCCTTAATGAATTATTTTGTCTGAGCCTCTTGCGAAACTCTCACTTCTCTGATAAGTCTTCTGAAGAGTGGGTGTACTGTTAGGAATCTAATTACTTTTCCGCGGGGGACCAGCACTGCCACCTATAACAGTCAGGCTTGTTTCTTACTGTTTGATTTTTTTCTCTTTTGGCTAAATAGATTTTCGTATTTTTTCCTGCCATACCAGAAGTCACCTGTTTCAGACACTTTCCCTGATTTAATCCTCTGTGCTGTATTTAATGTTGAGAGACTGGTAGGTTAGAGCCTGGGAAGAGTCGCCCCTGTCATCGTGCAAGGCTCTGTCAGGGCGAGGCAAGAGCAGAGCATTTGTCCTTTTTCTGTTTTAGCCCACTTTGGGATTATGTAGATTTTAACCTTGTAAGTGGCCTTCTTCAAGACAGAACTATTCATGATACAGAATGACCTTCCTCTTATTGACTAACTAAAGTCGAATGGGTGTCTCAGACCATGACATAAAGGAAGAGAACATGACTGAGAAGGAATGTGTACGTTTTAAAGATTACCCCGAAATTGTTATTATAGATATATCATTGTTGTATACATCTCTATTGTAGATCCAGTCTACAACAGCAAGTGGGCTTTATTTATTTTAATCAATCACACCTATGAGCATCTTTAGGAAGGTGGATGTAAAGAATTTAAAGTAGATTTGTCCACCTAAAAGCAAAGGCTGCGTTTTTTAGACCTATCCCGCCATTGAACTTGCACTACTGGAACAGATTAATGTAATGTAGTTATGTCGTGATGATTTGTATTTGGGGGACTTTTGTGAGATGTATAGAAAATGATTGACATGGATAAGTATATATTCATCTGAATGGATGCGTCTGGAGAGAGAAAAACCTTTCTATGAAACTTTTTTTAAGAATAGAGTGAATACTATACTATATCTACATGCAATAAGTGCTGAGTAGATATTTTGGGAACTTGGCGATGTTGGTGTTGGTTTATGTACAATGCAGTGAGAGTTTCTCCTGCATACCAAACCATATAAAAATAAAAGCCATAGGGGTTCTCATTTTGAAACTAGCGTGACAGCTTGGATGTGTGCATGGCTGATACATGTTAAACATATTGGCATAGATTATGCCCCGACTAGCCCTGACTTGGTACTCACTACACTCCATCTGGTGCAACATAAACACAGGCCTATCACCACTGTCAGTGCCCCGCATGCCAGACGAAGGGCCAGAAAGCTGCACATAGTAGCTCTGGAGCTTGGGTTGCTCTAGAGCCTGAGAGTTCAGAGAGATGCTGCCCGGTCCTGTGACGCAACCTTTGTGGGTCTACACTGCAATTTCCCTGATGGGTCAGACGGCTGCCTGCCTTCTCTTCAGTTTCAAGCAAGCAAGTTTTCCTAATAACATAACCTTTCACCACGAACACAGAGGCGCTTGATAATACTGTTTTAACATCTTGTTTTCTGGCTTAACAGGTTTAACTCATCTTGTGATCTTCAACAGCGTATGCGGAAGCATAAGGGCTTATTTCTGGCTGGAGAACCAAGATCCTCCATGTTACAAGAGTATTTACAAGCATCACAGCACGTACTATCAGTCAGTGACTAGGCACAGCATATTACTTGTAATGTGGGTACATACGTTTTCAAACATATGCTATTTTACTTCTTTCTTGACTTGAATGATTTACATTGTTAGATTTTTTGCTGCACACTTAATTTCATAGCTAGGTGTTACTAATGTGTTGTTTTTAAGTCTCGCCTACACAGCGCGCATGCGTTGCATAGGAAAAAGACCTTCAGAAATCGATTCCGTTTTGCAGTCAAAAATATGCACACATTGCATTGCAACGCGTGCACGTTTAGCGATTCCCATGCGAGAGCGAGCTTTCAAACCATCTGTTTGTAATTAACAGATGGTTCCTGATTCATTGTGTAATGGCCTATCTGATCTATTATGCTGCCTAGTCAGAGATCCAACACACATGCCTTGGTAGTTCCAGCTTTCTTTTTTGTTGCAGCTGCTACTCTTCATGCTGCTTCTATAAACTTTCATTCAAACAACAACAGGGCTGCAGGGCTTGATCGCCAGTGCGGGATCAATTGGCGCAATCCTGATGAAGAACAATACACCAACTCTATTGTGATATAGATTTGTGCCGAATAAATAGTGTCTGCATTTCCGTAGTGATGCCTCATTTCCATAGTGATGCCTCAGACAGTACCCTCAGCAAAGACAAAAGAGTGTCTGCCCCAGAAGAAAAGTAAAAAGCCTCCCTGCAATATGTCTGCAAAAATAACACACAAAAAAAGAAATGTATCACCTATTAGATGTTTGTACATCTGAAACCTATGCCGCAATGGTTTACTGGGTCTAAAATCTGGCCCTCAGAAGCGGTCATGCACCTTACTCAGCTGCTTCCAGTACAACGGCCTGAAGTGCAACTCGGACAAGTCTGAGGTGCTCTTTTTTGGTTGTTTATCAGACCCTAGATGGATGAAATGGTGGCCCCCGGCCTTGTTCCCACCTTTCTCGATGTCCACTTCGGCGAAAAATCTGGGAGTGTCAATTGACTGCGGTCTCACCTTGAAGCCACAGATCCTTGGCTTAGTCGGCAAGTGCTTTGGCGTTCTCAAAATGCTGGCAAAGTTCCTTCCATTGCTATCCCTGGGCCACAGGAAAATTACGGATCAGGCGTTAATTGGCTCACGCCTGGACTATGCGAATTCGCTATATCTGGGACTGCCGAAGTATCTTCTCTTGCGTCTTCAGATAGTCCAAAATGCCGCGGCGCGCGCCATCTTTGGCCTTCACCGGAGTTCCAGTGCCAGCGAACTTTTGTCTACTCTTCACTGGCTCCCGATCCGGAAGTGCATTGTTTTTAAAGTACTCACATTGGCTTTCAAAACCCTTCACGGATCCGGCGCGAGTTATATTAGGAAGCGGTTGTCTTTCTATCAGCCTTCCCGGGCGCTTAGATCGGCGTTGCATGCACTGGCGGTTGTGCCTGTGATTCAGCGAGCCCGCGTTGGAGGCCGGTCTTTTAGGCTCCGTGCTCCTCAGCTGTGAAACTCTCTGCCGGCCACCCTGAGAAAGTCGAGCACTCTGCTGGCTTTCAGGAAGGAATTGAAGACCTGGCTTTTCGTCCAATAGAGCTAGTCACACTGTGCCCGCCCTGTTCCGCTGGTTAAAGCGCCGGGACACTCCTCGGAGTAGCTGAGCGCTATATAAATCACGTTATAACTTAACATAACTCTGTATATGGGTAAGGTAGAATGTGGGGTTGCTTTGGTGAATGTTGCGCAGGGAAGGAGCACCAGTGCCCTCTTGTGGTACTTGTGATGTATGCCACTTTAAGCTAAAGCACACCGTTCTTCTCACACCCGAGCAGTCAGGATAAAAATATGATGAAAACATAACATGCAAAGCACAAGGCCTGTTTTCCTCATATTTTCTCCATGTATAATGCAATTTCATAAAGTATTAATAAGGCTGTGTTGTGTCCGCTATTTTCAACCACTAGCTGGTAGTTTATTTACAATTAATTCGGCAAGTATTTGTCAGGTTTCCGAGCATTTCAGATTGCACCACCATGGTACAAAAGCAAGATGGCATTCAAAATTAAAAATCATTGCTATATGATATATACATATATCTATTTACATGATGTGGGCTACAGACACAAGGAAACCAAACCCCTACTAAGCTGAACACCACTTCCTCTAAGCGAGGCAGTTTCCCTACTAGTACAATAGGTCAGGTACAGGATACAATAATAACAAGTAACTAGTATTGGCATATCCAATAGGTCTCGCTTTTGGGACCTTATAAGTGTTTAGCCATGCAACACTTGATGTTGCAACAAGGATATTGTGCTGGTTAACTAAACACTTATAAGGTCCCAAAGTGAGACCTATTGGCTATGCCAATGCTTGTTTATTGTGTCAAGGAGGTTTGAAGGGCCAGAATTTCATTGCCGTGATTACATACTTTCCTGATTAGTAGGGCACACTTTTAATCTCATGTTTGAGTTACTATGTTGACATTGAGAGTCCAACGATCAGGGACAAAGTTGTTCACAAAGGAAGGCAAGTTACCGTCCACCAGAGCGTTTCAGCAGTCCACTGTCACGGATAGGCGGTACTGCCATAAGGTGCACAGGCTCCCACATAGAGTGGTATAATCACTCTAAACCCTGGAGCGTCATGGCCGCGAAATTTACCAAATCGGCCACACAAAAAAGGTCTCCCGGCAGGCATAAAGAAATTAAGCCATTTTATTGGCTGTACGCGCATACGTCACCATGTGAACGATGCTGTACAGCCGTAGCGGCCTGCTTCCTCCATTACAATATTTATGAAAGAGGAGCGAGAAAACGAAAGAGTCGCTTCTCTGCTCACCAACTGCACCCAGGGAGCGAAGGGAGCTGCATGACTTCACCCAGGGAGCAAAGGGAGCTGCATGACTGAAACCAGGAAGCGAAGGGAGCTGCATGACTGAAATGAGAGAGTGAAGGGAGCTGCGTGACTGAAACGAGAGAGTGAAGGGATCTGCGTGCTTGAAACCAGAGTGAAGAGAGCTGCGTGACTGAAACCAGAGTGAAGGGAGCTGCGTGACTGAAACCAAAGTGAAGGGAGCTGCATGATTTAAACCAGAGAGTGAAGGGAGCTGTGTGACTGTAACCAAGGAGTGGTGAAAGTTGTGCCCCACCAGGGGTGCATACATGGGTGCTAGAACAACCGAGGGAGAAATACAGCCCCACAACCACGAGGTTAGTAGATTGGAGGTGTGCTTCCGTACAGAAACTTTAAATATGCCTATTTCAAAGTGGAATACTTTGCAAAAACAGGTTCCATTGATTTAGGGCTGAAAAGGAATGATTACGAGTAAAATAAAGTGCCGCAATAATTCCGGCAAAATTTTCATTTTTATGCCGCAAAATTTCAATTTTTTCGCCGCAAATCTATGCCGCAATATCCTGGGGAGTCTGCTTATAGACCGCCTTCCTTATAGACCACCTGATACGATCTGACTCACAGTCTATCTCCCTTGGAGAATTCATGTCAAAATCTATCTCATTGCTGTGGGCTTAGGGGGTCAACATTGAGCTCCACGCACTTCAATGTTTATGTAGTAATTTTATTTTGTGCATCTGGATGGACAGATTCGAGATATTAATGTGGTTTTTATAAAAAATGATTTGATGAATTAATATATTTTTATCCTGTATGTATTGTTGTATAAACTGTGCCTGCATATATAAAAGACACTAATGTGTGTGTAACATCAGAATATATCAGGTTTTTATTTGATTTTAAATCAATAGCACTGTTTTTAAAGAATATTTCATACTGTTACTATGACAAACAAATATAACATTATTACATATATTGGGTTCAGTAGTTTGGTTGTGTGGGTAAGAGTGTAATTAGTTGTGAGCCTGATGTGCAAAGCAATCAAGTGTCACGTGCTGGACATCACCCTGTCCCCTTCGTTTGTAAGATTACCTCTCAAATTATTGCAAACCTGTAATATCTATATCAATGGCCATATTACTAATGGTGGGGAGCGGAATTCTCCTGTGGGATTCTGCTCAGCCCAATTGCAATGGTCTGGAGTTCCCACACCGGGCCAAATTTAATAAACCTTCACACAACACATGGCAGGCAGCAAGGGAGTGGGCAGAAATGCTCCATATTTTCAAAGATATGTAGCATCTCTGTTCTTTCCTTGCACTGGCGCACTGTGCCAGTGCCTAGTGCCAGCGCAGGCACCTTTGCACCAGAATGCAAGGGTGCCTCTATTACAGACAGGATTGTTTCTGTGTAGTAAGGGACACGCGAGTAAACAATACTTAGAGGCATTTTCCTCTTTCTATATGTGCTGCAAAAGTCAGCACACATGAAAAGAAGAAATAACGAGGAGAAATAAAGATATTTGCCTTTGGTATGCCTCACTTCGGAAGGCATTTTCACATATTCCCAGGCTAAATAGTCTTTGTAAATCTGGGAATGCACCAAAATTCATTGATAAATACATGGGTGCACCCATGCTCCACATTACATTTCAGGCCTTGCGAACCTTTTTTATATTACTGAAGCCTTTGTGTTGTTCTTGCATCGCCTTTCATGACACAAGGGCAATGCAAAGGTTTCATAAATAGGGTCCTCCGGGTGCAGAAACAGCTGACATGATTTCACTGGCTAGAAAATCCAGCCAAATGCTCAGAGCTGAGAGCAGGTGGTGCATTAAAACACAGGGAATTGGTAATTTCTTGTGGAATTCCAGCTACTAAATAAAGTTCTGTGCACCTATTCAGTTATTCCCCATTTCTTAAAATGTTGGGGTGTTACTGCACAGTGCAAATGTTTTTAGGTACAGTTTCCCTCCCACCAGTACAAAGAAACTTCTAATTAGGCCTAAATGTGACACAATATTCTGCTACCACTTCATATTTGATCAAATAAAGATCCTGCTCTGGCCGGACGCTACCTAGTCAAATAGGGGCAATTATGGTAGAATTGGGGGTGCTCTTGGAGATTTTTAGAGTGATACAATGTTTGTGACAGGGGCACTAGTAAAGCTTGGAAAACATTGGGGTTGCTCTAGAAGGAACTCCGATGACAATCTGCTCTAAACAACACTTGTTCAGTTTGAAGCAAACAGATACCCGTTCTCTCGATTAAACTGGTGGGATATTAGGCTAGATAAGATATAGCTGATTGTTTGGTCTGTGAAATAGGTATATATGATGATGCATTGCATGCCACACCATGCATTAAAATAGCTCAAAAATACTGAAATAGCTCAAAAATACGTTTTGCTGTATTTCGGATACAAAGTTATTTTATTGACAATAAATCCTGTAGATGGCAGTAGTGCTCCGTTGAAAGTAAGTTGCCTACTACAGTAAGACAGTGTAGCTGTTTATGCACTAACCTGAGGGAAGAGGGACTGGACTGAAATGGTGAACCAATTATTGTCACATTCCATGACCTTTTCTAACTCCAATTTAAATGACTGCCTGAGGTAATGGGCCCTATCTAGTTTCGCAGTCAATTTCCCAAATTTGTTTTAAACAGCTATCCTGTTTACAGTAGATGGCATAGATTCAGAGTATCTCCCCTGACACAGCAGCTTTTCTGGATTGGCCAGACCTGCTCTGAGACCGTAATTCCCATGTTCGCCTACTTGCACTTTAACCCCTTGAGCTGCATGCGTTTCACAGCAATGAAAAGATGCACCGTCGGTCTGCTGATGCCGTTCTACAGATCAGTCCGTTTTTGCTTAGCAAGCACAATCATTCTTTTTAATTTCTGTCTATGTATGACTACATGTGTGATTTCAGTTGCGTACTCAGGGCTTATTTACAACAAAATGATGCAGAGCTGCGTCGCAAGCCATCTTGCTGTGCTGCTGCCATGCGCCAATGCAGGCACCTTTCTGCAAGGGTGTCTGCGTTGCGGGGATGATTGTTTTTGTGCAAGAAGTGATACCTTCCTGCACAAAAACAATCACAAGAGGCTTTTTTCTCTTTCTATGAGTGCTTCAGAATACATCACACATAGAAAGAGGAAAAAACGAGGAGAGATAAAAGTGTTTCTCCTTGTGGTGCTTCCTTATGCCTCCTCTGGGAAGGCATAGGTTTCTGATGCATTTCCAAGTTTACAAAATGTAAATCTAGAAATGCTGCAAAAATCATGGGTGTTGCTTGGAAACACCCACAGCAACACCCAGGGCATGCCCCTTTTATGCAAAGTAATGTGTGAAAAAGAGCCATATTTACAAGACCAGGAAAAGCCACATAGGGTAGTTTTGCGTGGCCTAGTAAAGATTGGGCAGCACACTGCGCTGGCGGTGTTTAAAAAAAACAGTGGTGCAGAGCGGTGCAAGGGGCTTGTAAATAGGCCCCTCAGTGTGTCATGGGCCATAGTTCAAGGAGGGAAATCGCTGCAGTTTGAACTATTAAATAAAGCAATTATCTGGTTCCGTGGGCTCCTCAGGATTGTGGGCTGTGGTGCCACTGAACCTGCTGCACCAATGTGATGATTTTATGTTCTTATTGCTAAACTTTAGTACTTCGTTTTTTGTGTTTTGTTTTAAAACAAGACAAATTCAGGATATTTCAATTTTGAGGTGGATTCGTACCCACGCTACAGGTGTCCTGCAACTCTCGTAAATTAGCATATTGAGGTGTGTTGCTGTGTTAGCTGCAGTCGAAGGAGGAGAAGGTATGACCCAAGTCGGAGAGTAACACAAATGCAATGCACACCAGATACTGGAATACTGAGCAGAAGACCCCGAGTGATCTTCACCCCTTTATTTATTACCTCTGACCATGCCTGGCCAGTGGGTGATACAATGTGTGCATGCCCTTCCAGGCCTGGTCCCAGGTTCCTCTCTCTCTGGAGTCGTATCATTACAGAGGTGCAGATTCTGTTTTAGGTACAGCTTTCTTTCTGGCACTGCTGCACCTTTCTTGCACCAGTGGCCCAACTACCATCCGCAAAACTAATCACAGCCCCTCACAAAGTTAGCAATCCTGCAGGTATAAGTAATTCCTGGAAGATCGGTCAGCGGGACGGTAGGGACCACCAATCACAAGTTCGACATCGAGAAGTTCCTGGCAAATCTGAAAAACTACATCCCCACTTCTGAAGCAAGTCACCATTTTCCTTAGGTCACCCAGCCATTTCAAATACTGTCATTAGAGTGTCTGGGAGAAGAATTCCAGCCCCACAAAGTTATCTCTGATCTTTTAATGACAATCTGTCTGTAATGCCTATTACTGGCTCTCGGGACTTGAAATAGGGCCCTATGTACTGGTTAATTTGTAAAAAAAAATAAAGTAGGTGCCCAAACATTTTCTTGAGTATCCGTTCAGGCACCTCCCATTTCGAAACCTGGCCCAACCCATTTACAGCATTGGCACCATCCGCATCCACGAGTGGTGCAGTACACTTCCACTGCAGGTACCGCTATTGTCTTCATGGACTCTCACTATAAAGTCTTTATCCATTCACTACCCCTTAGGCAAGTTGTTCAGGTGGGCAGGTGAGGAGAATCCAGGGTTCTGCATGAAGACATGGTTTAATGTTTTGCTTAATCTGGATTTGTTACTGCCAGTTTACACAATCTCTTGCATGGACTATCAAGGTACAAACACACTTAGTTCAAGTAAACTGTGCAATGTGTAGCTTGCTAAATCAACGGCAGATGGTGATCATTCAGCGTGGTGTGCTGAACTGAATTGTAATGAATAAGTGAAGCAAACCCCTCTTTCTCAAGGTGGCTTCAGGGGGGTTCTTCCCCGTGAAACAAAATTGAGAAAAGACATTTTAAGGCACATTTTGTACGTCAATTCAATTCCACATCTTGATTTGATCACTTTTTGAACCATAAAAGAATACAAGGAATAAAAAGCTTACAAATAAACCATGAATCACTATAAATAGGATAAAACAGATAATAACATTGCACCCTCCTAATATTTCCACAGGTTCTTTCATCTCATGGAAGATCTTAAAAAGCAGGTTACATTAAAGGTTGTGAGTTCTTCAGGTTGCGTCTGGAGGCAAGTGAGCGCCAGAAGGACTTCGGAAAAACCCTCGTCCTTCAATATTTATATGATAGAAGCTCTTGTAGGTTCATTATAATATTTGCAAAATATTACAAAATGTTATGTGTCCTGCGGATCAATAGTGTTGCAGCTGTAGGCCCTCATGGACTCATAATTAAAACATCTTTGGGAGAAGCTAGCGACAGATGCAGGATGTTGAACCTGAACCTGTTGAGCAGATAGTGATCTCTATTTTTTTAATGAAAACAAGGTATGCTTCCATAAACTTTATGGTTTTCAACAATATAAAAACTCCAAACCATAGGTTTCATCAGTTCGGTATCTTCTTTATTCAAAGATCTCCTCACTTTCTATCAGCTCTACAGGCAATTTCCGGAATATTAAACAGCTCCCCCTGATGGAGCAAGGTTTCGCAGGTAAAGAGACTTTCTCAGATTCAACCCTCTCGAAACAACCCTAATGCAGTAATAAACATGTTTTGTCTTATTAATAATACACTGCCCGACATTTCTAGTAAGTTGGGGAAGCTTGTCAATGTGCTTTTACTAACAGTAACTCGAGTGACCTAATATGGCCTCCGCAATGTGGGAACTTTTCTGCGCAAGCGTCTTTCACACTCACGTGACATGACTTATTCTCTGCTTTGGTGGGAAATCTTTGCTTTTGCACACTAGAACTAAAGATGGCTACTCTATGTTTCACATGCTGATGCTTGCACTGCTGCTCATACTAAACCCTGTTCGTTCTGCCTAATCACTACTACTATAGTTATAATAAAGTAAGGGGAATAGAGTAGAGATAAGTGGTATACAGTGCATTCATTTATTCATTGTTCTAAAACTGTTTCTCTTTAACTTTGCTACTAGCTCCTATTTGGGCCTGATGTTACTCCACTACACTCCATTTTAAAAGAACTGCGCCTGCGCAGAAGAATCCAAGAGTCCTCAAGTCATGGCATTGAACCGGTGCCAGCAAAAGACTTGCCTGTGAAACTCATGAGAACCTCACCCTTCGACCTCTCAAAGGAAGCTCGAATGTACCGAAAAGTTATACATTGTATTTGTTATTGAAACATCCATTGTCTGGTGGAATAAAAGTGCATGGGAAAATAAAATCGTGGGAGGGAACATTAATTTGAATATTTGAATAAAATGACCTCATAATTGGTATGGTGTGATGACCTCTCCTCGCTTTTGACCAATCAAATTGAGGGAATACACAAACTTGCAACATTGGGGGGTGGTACACTTCCCTGGAAAATGGTATATCTAAGGTAGGCTTAGTTAGTTAAATTGTCCGACTTGTCCGGATAGCTGACCTGTCACTGACCCAACGTACTCAATAGAAAATATGAATGTGTCAGGACAAATAGTGCAAATAAAGGAATTATTGTCAGTATTAGAAAAGTGGGGTGATTTAAACAAGTGGAAAGCTAGATGGACAAAATAAAAAGAGGAAGCCCAAGCGAAAAATACTACATCTGAATATTTACTAAAAGAATCAGAAAAGGTAGAAAGGTTGTTTCCAATGAGAGAAGTGCCAGGAAGAGGATATGTACATGTTCCATGGTCCCGCCAGGATATTTTATCATTTACAAATGATTTCCCGAAACTCAGAGTAAAACCTGTAGAGTGGTAAAGGCAAGTCGAAAGATTTGTAAAGGTCTCAAAGGTATTGTTGAAAGATTTAGATGGGTTGTTTGATATCGTAGTACCCGCAGATTTATGGACAGAATGTAAAATTACTATTGATTAGCCCAGTGACGAATACCCCAGAGATAAAAAGACAGGAGCACCAGCAGATGATGTAATGAAAAAATACCATCGTCATAACCTTCCTGAAAGGGAAAGTACCTCTGAAAGAAACCGATTGGACAAGAATAGATAGAACTACCCAAAATAAGAATGAATCAGTACATGCATATTATGAGCGCCTTTTACATGTATTCAAGAAGTACAATGGTTTGGAAAGCATTGATACGAAAGACATGACACATTTTATTTATCGGTTTGTGTCAGGGTTAAGGCCAGAATTTTCGCAAATGATTAAAGATCATAAAATCTGCTGGCAGGCCAAGCCTGTGGACGAAATACTCAAATATGCAAAATATTGTGGGGATGAAATTGCCATAGACGAAAGAATTTAGAAGAAAAGGTAATGTGGGCACAAGTAAAGTTAGGAGAGCATCAAGAACTCCAGTTGAATCCATTGAAAAATAATCAGAATCAAGGTGATGGAAATGGGGGTAAACCAAGAGGAAGAATGAACAGGGAGGAGGCAAGGAAAACATTTCCTTGTCATGGGTGAGGAAAAATGGGGCATTGGAGAAACAATGTAAGGCTGTATTGAATAATAATGTCCAAACTGACAATTTAAATCCACAGACGCAGAATGGGGTGTCAAGCAAACAACAGCAACAGGTAATACAGAACCAGTTACCACTTGCACCTATGCCAGATTCTGGGACCCAAGCTAAATGCAGTGTGGATACCACAAATTGGGAGGGAAGTGGAAGGAGAGACGCAGTGACATCACAATTTCTTTTGAGTGAAGCATTTTTCGAGGAAGATAGTTAATGACGGTGCCTGAGAGGGGAGGACGAGGAGTGCGTACGTGGTGCATCCTTGCCTGTAGATCAGTCAGGTCCATACATTGAGGGAAAAGTTGAGGGAAATGATGTTACCTTTTTGTTGGACACTGGCGCTACATGTTCTACTGTGAGAACAGCAGACGTTCCAAACCTACCCCTCTCGGGATAACCGATCCAAGTAGTGGGCGTTTCTAATAAACAAATTAGTACCCCTGTTACAGAACCAATGGAAGTCATTATAGAGAATTTTAAAGAAATGCACAAATTTGTAGTGTGCGACTCGCAGTCCAGTGAACCTATTAGGTAAGGACTTACTGTGTAAAATGAATTGCACAATCTTTTGGACTCCAAGTGGTGTTGAAATTTAAACCCCGATGAATATGGAGTTTATAAATTAATTTTAGCGAAACAAGAAACTGAAAATAAAAAGATGAGAGTGGAAGATCTATCAAAAGAATTACAGCATATGGTGAATCCTGAAGTGTGGGATTTCACTTGAAAAGATGTAGGATTAATGGCAAATGTGGACCCGATAAAAGTGACAGTGAAAGAAGGTGCAGTTTACCCAAACATTCGACAATACAAAATGAGCCCAGAAATAAAAGCAGGTGTTGCAGCAGAAATAAAGCGTTTGGTTGAACAAGGCATTTTACAAGAAATAATGAGCCTAAGAAGTAATTCACCTATATTTGGCAAAAAGAAACCGAGCAGGAAATATAGGGTTGTGTAAGTCCTCAATTAAAATTGTCGTCCCATGTTGTCCAGTTGTGCCAAATCCTGCAGTGATTTTGTATCAGATACCGCGAGGAGCCGAATGGTTCACGGTAATTGATTTGTGCCATGCATTTTTCTCCATACCATTACATCCAGATAGCAAATTTATTTTCTCGTTCAAATTCGACAACCATGTTTACGTTTGGAATTGTGTCCCTCAGTTGTACAAAGAGAGTCCATTGATTTTTAATCAGATATTGAATCTCTGGTTCTGCCCGGACAGTCTGTCCTGGTGCAGTATATAGATGTTGGTGGCATCTAAAACTCGAAATGACTGTGTTATTGATACCATTGCATTACTGAATCACTTGGCTGAAGGAGGGCATAAAGTGTCACCTGAAAAGTTACAATTCTGTACCACATCAGTAAAATATCTGGGGCGCCAGATAGAGAGAGTTGTCAGAAGAGTTACCTCTGAAAGAATCAAAATAATCAGAAACATGAATCTACCTCAAACACAGAAAGAAATCAGAATATTTCTTGGAGTTGTAGGTTACTGCATGCAGCGAATTGTGGGATTTGCAGTCCTAACTAAACCCCTGATACAGATGACAACAAAGAGAGCAAAGGACCCAGTAGAGTGGGATGACGAAAGCTGCCTTTTTGAAGCTGTCAGACTGTCTTTGCTCAGCTCCAGCCTTAGGAATGCCTGATTATTCAAAAGAATTTGCACTGTTCTGTGATGCAAGTGACAATTGTGCATTGTCCGTCCTGACCCAAACTCACGGTTTAATGAGACATCCTGTGGCATATTTTTCTGCTACACTGGATCCAGTGGCATCTGTATTGCCGGGATGTCTAAAAGCAGTAGCTGCAACCTGCATGAGTTTTGAGCAAAGTGAATCCATCATTATGGGACACCCTGTAACTGTGTATGTCCCACATGCAGTGATGATTCTATTAACCAGAACACGTACTCAGTATTTAACTCCTAGTCGCCTGATTAAGTATGAGCGAATCCTTCTTGATGCAGGGAATGTGACCATTGCCAGATGCACTGTCCTAAATCCAGCTACACTGTTACCTGATTCACACTTTGAAGAAGTGAAAGAGGAAGTCGAGCATGATTGCATCGACCTCACAGAATACAGTACTAAGCCCCATCCAAAATAAGAGAAGAGCCATTGTTAAAATCAAGTTCAAGTTCAAAGGGTTAGTATATTTAGATCGTAATCTTTAAACCAATACACAGTACTTACTTTCATTAAAAATAAGAAATAAAAGAGACCATGTCCATCAACAGTAATACATACAAAATTCTCATTATTTATTTATTTATTTTATTTTTAGAGTTTTCTATAGCGCGAACTTGAACCGATTAGGTTATCAGAGCGCTTTACATAGCAACAGTTACATGTTATCACAGCAGTTTACATAGAATCAGTTACGTTGCACATTTCAGGATCTTGAACCGATTAGGTTATCAGCGCGCTTTACAAAGACAGCATTCGATGTCCAGAGCCCTCCTCCGCCGTGTAGCGGGGGACCACTTCCAACCCTCCGAAGTCGTCGAGCTGTCGGGACTAGGCTCCTGGAATGTCAGCTGCCCCTTTACAAGGCACTTTACATAGAGTCAGTTACGTTACACATTTCAGGAACACATTTCTTTTTGCTCTAGTGAGTAGGGTTATCACTTCACACGGGGGAGGGGAACACATGGCTATATTCCAGCAGTTTCACAGTCGATTAGTCGTTAAGGCTATAGTTATAAAGACAGGGAGGGGATACACATGGATACAATCTAATAATCACATAGGATACTAGTCGTTAGAGTTGTCTTCTATCCTAACAGGAGGGATGTGACTGGAAGCACTCTAAGGGTAATGTATAGGGGTGGTAGAGAGTACAAAGGACCATTGCAAACACTACACTAGTGCCAGCATAGAGGAGGGGTGGGTGGGATGCAAGGGTCCGGAGGGAAGGACTAGAGTCCAGCGCAAACTGTCCGAGCAAACCACAGCATTCCCAGCATAGATGAAGGGTGGATAGGATGCAGGGTACGGAGGGAGGGTCTAGTCCGCGAGAGAAGTCCTCCAGAGTCCACCAGGGCACTATCCTCCACGTTCGTGTTCGTGTGCCCGGAGCCTGTGTCTGCCGAGCTCTCATTCCTTTAGGAAGGGTGTGAAAAGCCTACTTCCAGACATATGACATTTAAAGCTGGGCACACATATTATCAATTACCCCAACAATTTTTGCCATTATAAAATTCATAAAACCGGTTACCTCTAGACACAAATCAATTTAAAACCTTAAAATCTATTTTTAACCTAATAAAAAACTCTGTACAACCTTTATAAATTTCCCTAGTGCAATTACAATATCAATGTTTGGAAGTTCTGTAAGTAGAGCAGGTGCTTGACTCCTATTCCTTATGTCATATTTTATTGTTAAAATCAGAATATGAGCTCTTTGTAGATGGCTCATGCATGAGACACGAGGAAAGAGGATTGAGTGCTGCTTATGCAGTGTGTACATTGTGGGGTCCGGTTGAAACATACTATTTACCTGGAGTCAAGTCTGCACAAATAGCTGAATTAGTTGCTTTGACAAGAGCCTGATAATTTGGGAAAAACTGGAGAGTAACCATATACACTGACAGTCAGTATGGTTACGGGGGTGTGCATGACTTTGGCCAACTCTGGATGCAAAGGGAGTTTCTGACTACTTCGGGTACTCCTATTAAGAATGGACATTTTGTAAAAGACTTGCTGGAAGCAATTCAATTGCCAAAAGAAGAGGCTGTGGTCAAGTGTGGTGCTCACAAATAGGGAAATGACAAAGTGACAGCAGGAAACCGATATGCTGACCAACTAGCCCAGCATTGTGCCAAACATAAGATGGCAATAAATAAGAAAATCGATGCATGTGGAAACAGCTGCCAACTTATGTTGCTTGAAAGAGTGAAAACATGGGAGGAAGTGAGAAATTTACAGCATGAGGCAGCAATGAAGGAAAACGAAGAGTGGGAGAAAATAGGATATCGGAGAAGGGTTGATGATGGTGTTATTATTTAACTTGATGGGAGACCTGTGTTACCAGATTGTATGCTTGCTCCTATTGCTAGGATGTACCATGGAGATTCACACATAGGTAGGGATGCAATGATTAGACTGTTTGCACAGTTAGTTTAATGCGAGATTCAGGAATGTAGCAGAGAGTCTTTGCCAAAGGTGCATAACCTGCCAACAAATGAATCCTGGTAAAAGAACTGTAGTGTTGCCAGGAAAAATTGGAAAGGCAGAAAGTCCCTTCATACGACTCCAGATTGATGTAATTCAATTACCCCCTTGCCGAGGACTGAAGTATGTGCTTGTCAATGTCTACCTGTTTTCAAAATGGGTGGAAGCCTACCCTACCCGCAGGAATGATAACCTCACTGTAGCCAATCTTCTACTTAGGGAACTCATACCTAGGTTCGGTTTTCCAGTAACGATTGAATCAGACCGAGGGTCTCATTTTAATAATGAAATAATTTGTCTAATCTGTGAAGCATTCCAAATTGAGCTAGGTTTGCACTGTGCATACCACCCAGAGGCTTCTGGAGTGGTAGAATAACTGAATGGCCCAATCAAGTCATGATTGGGAAAGATGTATGAATCTATCCGATTGGAATTGCCTGATGCTTTACCTCTTGTTCTGATGGGACTCAGAAGCATCCCGGACAGAAACACAGGCTTGAGTCCCCATGAGATACTCATGGGAAGAGCAATGAGGCAAGAATGGGTACCAGGACACAAGCTGATAAATATATCTGATGATTTAGTACTCGAGTACTGCAAAGAACTGGCTGACCAAGTGCGTTCTATCTCTCACCAGGTTGGGGAAGACACTGTCGCCAGACAATCAACTCCAGCACATGACCTGAATCCAGGTGACTGGGTGACTGGGTAGTGATAAAAGAACATTTCGAGAATCTTGCCTAGCACCAAGGTGGGGAGAGCCACATCAAGTGATATTGGTTACCACCACAGCTGTGAAGTGCAGGGGAATTCCTAATTGGATCCATGCCTGTCACACCAAGAGGGTGACAGAACCTGATGAAGTATGAGCTGAAGGTTGTGCAACTGAGGGGTCTCAAGAAGTTGATCCCGAAGTAGTTGATGAGGAACAACCGAGCACCAGTCAGGATGAATGGATCCCAGTAGTTGACATACCTGCAGAATTTGCGGGACCCAGAAGTCAGACCTATCGAGATAGACCGAGTGATAGTGAGGATGAGTCAGGAATAGAAGAATGCACTCAGATTACAGAAATCCTAGCAAATAGTAATTCTGAGGAGGACCAGATAAAGAAAGATCGATGTACTCAGAGATTTAAAACTTCAGTCAGAACTCCTGAGTTTGAGGAGGGACATCTAGGTATTAGGGCGAAAGCTCAGGCAGAAGACAATCAAGAAATCCAAAGACCTGAGCAGGACCAGATGGGTATAGAAAAACGTGTTCAGCAAGAAGAAGGCGAACAAAGTCAAACTCAAAGTCAAAGTCAAATACAGCAAAATCCTGAACAAGGCCATATAAGTATCCAGGCAGAAGAAACAAAAATAAGACCTGGACCAAGTCAGAGAGAGAGGGATACAGAGGACAACATTGAACTAGATGTGCACAACTGAATGAAAAGAAAAGAGCATCTGAAGAAAGTCAAAGCCCAGTGCCAGCTAAAAAACTCAGAAAGGGAGATAAGTGGCCTGGTTTTATCAAAAGACTGAAATTTCGCCTTAAAACAATAAATGAAGTACCAGATCAGGTAAATGAAATATCAAGCCAAGCGGGACCGTCCACAGAGCAACCCTGAAGAAGAAGTCCACGTTTGAAAAGACTGAATAACAAGTTCAAAGGACCTGAGTAGACCTACGTCATACTTGAAGATTTCGAAAATCTAGAACTGAGTGATGACGAACTGATTGTTGATCAGACTGACCGAGAAGTGAGACCAACTTGAGAAAAGATTCACAGATTAAAGTCTGTGGAAAAGTTACAAAGAGGGGATAAGGTCTCCTTAGTCAGAAATGGCTGATTATAATGTTAATGGAAGACCGAAAAGAAATTGTCTAAGGACATGTTGTAGAGTATGCATATGTAGTATATTGATAGTAGTTATAGTATGGTTTGGACTGACATTAGCTATACCTTACTTGATGAGCAAAGATATGCAGAATAACACTAAAAGACCTGAACAAGTAGATGCACCTGAAAAGTTAGACACACATACACATGAGAAAGCAGTTAGTCTCAAGCAACCTGGGGTAGATTTAGAAGCACCAGATGAGGTACATTTACATTATAGAAGAGCTAGAAATAGAACTAATTCGAATGTATTTGCTAATTTGTTAGTAAATTATGTAGAAACTGTGGAGATCAGTGATTGTTATGTGTGCATGAAGTTGCCCACATCAGTAGATGAAGGGGTCACATATCATCACCTACCCCTGACCTATGGTATTTCATGTAGCATTTTATCTAGTCTGTTTTTTAGAACTGGAAAATTGCATTATTAGTCTAATTTTAATGTAATCTTTTCTGAAGTTCCTTTACGTGGAAATTTAAATCGTATTTCTAGTACTAGAGATTCTACACACTTCATGGGTGATTATTTTCTAGTAGTAGGGTCAATAGATATAGGTAAAGCTCACAAAGATAATCTAACATGTACATTACCCGAGAAAGAGAACATTTCTCTAGATTTAGTCGAGAAAAGGAGACAGGAGTTCCATAGAAAAGCCTATGATCAGAAACGAAAGATTCCTAAATGGGCTGAAAATAAAGAGTTTACCTCTAATGACAAGACTCAAGCTGCTATGTTACTGAATTTCGAAAAGAAAGGGAAACTCTGTCTCCATAGGGAGAAAACATATTATTATAACAATATATTCATTGATTCCAGTGAATGTGAACATAATTTCAAAGTAATTGGGGATTGGGGTTTCAATGATGGAACTGAACCAGTGTTTCCTGGAATTTATTATATTTGCGGGAAGAAGGCCTATTTTAAATTGCCTGATCATTGGTATGGGAGTTGCTATTTTGAAATAGTATTCCCAAAGGTATACCACGCAGAAAAAATCACTGGAAGCAATGAAGAAACTAATGGACTAACATATAGTAAAAGAGCAAAGTTTGCTGAAATTGTAGGTGATATATTTAGTGCAATAATACCTTCAGTGGGAGTGGTTCTGAACACTCAATGGATTTGCAAATTATCAACAGTGGTGGATCGCTTTTTGACTGACACTGCTAGTGGATTTCTAATGATCAATACCGAACTAGTTGCGGTAAGATCAATGGTTTTACAAAATCGACTTGCTCTTGATATATTATTGGCAAAAGAGGGCGGAGTCTGTAGAATGCTGAAGATGCAACATTGTTGCACTTACATTCCAAACGAAAATGTTGAAGTTAGAAAATATGCAAGAAATATTTACACATTTGAGAGAAGAATTGAAACCACTGGAGGTTGACAGAGCATGGACGAGACTAATTAGTGGTCTCTCTTCTATAGGTAGTTGGTTTTCTAATGTAGGAAAGAGGTTTGTAGTTAAAATACTGATGCCAATGGTGGTGTAGCCCTACTGATTTTAGGGATAATAATTTGTTGCAAATGTCGCATGCATAAAAAGACATGTACAGTAAATAAGAAAGGAAAGAAAAGAAACTTCAATAAAATTGAGCTTGAAGAATTAAATGGGGATTTAAACAAGAAAATTAAAAGCTTTCACATGAATAATGGGCAAAGGCCTAAAAGTGTGTTTGAAGAAACAGAGCTGAGTAAATGTTGAAAAGTTGGCATCTGCTTATGTAATTTGTGATGATATAAAATATCATCAACGGGGATTGATGGAGCAAGGTTTCACACGTAAAGAGACTTGCTCATATTCAACCCTCTCGAAATAACCCTAATGCAGTAATAAACATGTTTTGTCTTATTAATAATACATGCAACACATTTCTAGTAAGCTGGGGAAGCTTGTCAATGTGCTTTTGCTAACAGTAACTCGAGTGACCTAATAGGGCCGCCGCAATGTGGGAATTTTTCTGCACATGCATCTGTCACACTCAAGTGGCATGACATATTCTCTCCTTTGGTGGGAAATCTTTGCTTCTGTGCACTAGAACTAAAGATGGCTGCTCTATGTTTCACATGCCGATGGTTGCACTGCTGCTCATACCAAACCCTGTTCGTTCTGCCTAATCACTACTGCTATAGTAAAATAAAGTAAGGGGAATAGAGTTGAGATAAGTGGTATACAGTGCATTCATTTATTCATTGTTCTAAAACTATTTCTCTTTAACTTTGCTACCATCTCGTATTTGGGCCTGATGTTACCCGCTACACTCCATTTTAAAAGAACTGCGCCTGTGCAGAAGAACCCAAGAGTCCTCAAGTCATGGCATTGAACCGGTGCCAGCAACAGACTTGCCTGTGAAACTCATGATAACCTCACTCTTCGACTTCTCAAAGGAAGCACGGATGTTCCGAAAAGTGATACATTGTATTTGTTATTGAAACATCCATTGTCGGGTGGAATAAAAGTGCTTGGGAAAATAAAATTATGGGAGGAAACATTAATTTGAAAATTTTAATTAAATTACCTCAAAACTGGTATGGTGTGATGACCTCTCCTTGCTTTTGACCAATCAAATTGAGGGAATACACAAACTTGCAACATTGGGAGGTGGTACACTGCCCTGGAAAAATGGTACATCTAAGGTAGGCTTAGCTAGTTAAATTGTCCGACTTGTCCGAATAGCTGACCTGTCACTGACCCAACATACTCAATTGGAGATCGAGAGCAGAGGTGCTGGCGGAGCACTCTGTCAGAAGATTCAATAACCCAATCGGGGTTCTGGGAAGGAGTTTGATAACTCAATCGGGGTCCGACTGTTAGCTGCAGAGAGGGGTGTGACGCTGATGTTGCACTTAGCTGTGGGTGCCGGTCCTGACCTGCGATGGTCCTATCCTGATCCAATTTGGTCCGTACTTGTCCTGATTCTGGTCTGCACCTGTCCTGTCGGCACCTGAACTATCGGGAGTCCTGTCCTTTATCCCAACCCGTGGCCAGGGTTGGTTTTCACACCATTCTAGGTAAATATAAAATTGTGTGCGTATGTCATTGTACTGTTTCCTTTTTCTTACCCTTCCTATGTTTCAATGCTTAAAGAAAGTCTTGTAATATTTTGACATAATCTTCCTTTGATTATATTCTTCCTAATTGTACAAGCTTTAATTGAATTGGTATGGACTATGACATTTAAGAATTTACATAGATAAAGAGTTTAAACCTTTCCCGAGTTTGTGGTTATTTTATAAATGCAAATGTTTGTTTACTGCCTTAATATGCTAACTTCCTTGATCCCTTAGGACTGTAGGTACTGGTGACAAGGATTGGTAAGTCAATGGTATAGGTCCTAAATGGTTAATTGAAATCTGATTAAGTGTAGGTTTACCTGTTCAAAGTGTGTATTATTTATGGGCCCAAGTGAGTATGGTAAAACGAGCAGGTGAGCCAGCGCTCTATCACCCTCTCTCCAGTGTCATGAGGGTATCCTTAGTATATCTGATCCATGGTATTTTAAGTGCTCAGCTAAGCTGGAGACAGTCCTTTATGAGTAATCTGTTCAAGCGGAGTTCCTCCTTTTTCCATATAATAATCCAGTTTAACCGAGGGAGGAGGGCTAGGAGATCACTCATGTAACCAACACCCAGCTCGTCATGAACTCAGAAAGAGAGAGTACTTTGTGGAACACATACTAGCCACTATAAGCATTTATTTTCAGTGATCTAGAGACCATTGCCTACCACATAGCCCCAAATTTCACTAACGTTCAAAGCCTTGTAAAAACATTTAGTCTTGTATATCTTCAACAGGGACTTAAGTGTTTTACTACCTAATCTGGTCACAAAACTGAAGACAGTGACAATGGCTTTAGCTAGCTCTGCCTTCTTGACTGCCACCAAGGGATTCCACTTAATATTGGAGTCAAACAATACTCCTAAGTTGGAGAAACCCATGACTTTGGAAATGTTGTGGTTACTGATACTGAATGCTTGAGTCCTAGTGGAGCCAGAACCCACCACCATCATGAAAGATTTGGCGATATTAACCTCTAAATCCAACTTCACCATAAATTGTCCAAAGGTGTTCAGCAATATTTGGAAGCCACTAGCCATCCTTTCCATCAGGACAGTGTTGTCCTCATAAAGCAGGAGGGGAAACGTGAAGCTAGATGTAGACACTTAGTCTAGGTGGACACCAGGACTGAGGCAGTGGTACAAGCATGGAGATTCTGTAAAAAGTGAACAGTGTTTCGGTCCACTCCTATCCCTACGGGGATAACCCACAATTTATCCCTGCTGGCCCTGTCGAAAGCGGTGAGTTTCATGAAAGCCGGATGAAGAGGTAGATGGCGAGCAATGGTGTACTTGCTAATAATCAAGTACAGGTTCAAGCACTGTTTAGATGTGGGCAGCCCTTGACTGAATCCATATTGCAGGTCAAAAACAATGCTGTTCTCCACTGCCCAGCTAGAAAGTCTTACCAGCAAAACTCACCCAAGGACCTTTAAAACAGAGTCAATAAGGGACATCGGTTTATAACATTGTGAGTGATCCTTATCCCCTTTTTTAAATATCAGGACTATAAATGAGGTGGACCAAGAAGGAGGTGGACCCACCCTAACTGCTGCATTTAAGACCTGGGTTAATGCAGGGCCTCACACTGCCACATCACTTAAGGTATACATTTGTGGTATGCCGTCTGGGCCTGGGGCCTTGTTATGTGTGAGACCTAAGATCACCTAGGTAACTTCATCTAGGTTAAATACCAGGTTCGGCCTTCCACAGGTGGGTAGCTATACCTCAACCACCTCCCCTTGGTGTGTGTGGTTGTATATCCCTTCAAAATGGGCAACTCACCGATCAGCAGTTATGTGGTGGCATTGGTTAAATCATTCGCCTGGGCGAAGCAAGGTTGGTTTTTCGTACGCTAGAAAATCAAGCGTCTCTTTCCCATGGATGCCTGCAAAAGATCGTCCCATGTTTGTTCACTCAGTGCATCTTTGCATGTTTCAGTTCTGATGTATAAATCAAACAGGAATTAAAAACAAGCTTGGTATCTCCAGGGCATCCGGGGTCAAACCACCAGGGGTGGCAAGGGTGAGACTAACACCTGGGTGAGATAGGAGTGCTTTGCCTTGTTGGAAATATCCCAAAAGGCTACTAATAGGGCTTGATCGCTTGTTGACAGGTCAAAGCAACTCAAAAAATCTGGTGCACAACTATTGAATAGAGAATATTTAAAATGTTTGAGCTCAATCGTTGTCCACCATATGCGCCTTCCTCGATGAGTTGACAGAAGGAGATGCTGGACAGAGCGCTGAAACTTTTCAGACACTCTCCCCCCAATTACAGATCTGAGTTGAATCCATCATCGTTCTTTAGCTCATTTCACCACCCCAGTTCAGACACAGCTATATGCAAATCAGTCTTAACCCTATGCCTCATGGGAACAGTCTAGCCCGAACTGCCAAGTCATGGCTTCCCTGGACCGGAAACAAGCATCCTGGGACCGGTTTCGGGCTAACAGCCCTCATCAGCCAGGATAGCTTGAATCCATTGGCAAAGTGACCATGGGATCCATGTCTGGGCATACCCTGCCAACTTAGGGCGAACAAAGCAAACACAAGGACATGATGGACAGAGTGCTGAAACTTTTCAGACACTCACCCCCAATCACAGATCTGGGTTGAATCCATCATCGTTCTTTAGCTCATTTCGCCACCCCAGTTCAGACACAGCTATATGCAAATCTGTCTTGACCCTGTGCCTTATGGGAAAAGTCCAGCCTGAACTGCCAAGCCATGTCTCCTCTGGACCGGAAACAAGCATCCTGGGACCAGTTTCGGGCTAACAGACCTCATCAGCCAGGCTAGCTTGAATTCGGCTTGGCAGGGTATGCCCAGAAAAGGTCCCTTGCTCACTTTGCCAATGGATTCAAGCTAGCCTGGCTGATGAGGGGTGTTACCCCAAAACCAGTCCCAGGATGCTTGTTTTCTGTTCAAGGAAGACCTGGCTTGGCAGTTCGGTCTGGAATGCTCCCTTGAGGTACAGGGTCAAGACTGATTTATATATGGCTGAGTCTGAACTGAGGTGGCAAAGTGAGCTAAAGAATGATGATGGATTCAACCCAGATCTGTGACTGGGGGTGAGTGTCTGAAAAGTTTCAGTGCTCCATCTATCATCTCCTTGTGTTTGCTTTGTTCGCCCGAAGTTGGCAGGGTAGGCCCAAACGTGAGTCCCTTGTTCACTTTGCCACTGGTTTCAAGCTAGCCTGGCTGATGAGGGGTGTTACCCCGAAACCGTTCCCAGGATGCGTGTTATCGGTTTAGGGAAGAACTGGCTTGGCCCTGTGGTATGGACTGTTCCCATGAGGTACAGGGTCAAGACCGATTTGCATAATCCTGGGTCTAAACTGAGGTGGCGAAGTGAGCTAAAGAGCGATGATGGATTCAACCCTGATCTGTGACTGGGGGTGAGTGTCTGAAAAGTTTAAGCATTCCATCCATCATCTCCTTGAGTTTGCTTCCTTGATGAGTTGGGCGTAGGCTGATCCTTACTTCCAAAGTAAATGAAACAGGGTTATGGTCACTGAAAGTGTTATGGGAAATTTTAACCCCTTCCATGCTGGCCCGTTTCCGCCGCTGTGCGGTAAACAAAAGAACAGGGCGGGCCGTGACGAACCCCAGCCGTCATCAGCACACGAGCGCCGCAGAGCGTGATGGCTGGGGTTCGTCACCAGCATGGAAGGGGTTAAAACTGGAAACCTATAAGAAAATAGGTGCTGAAACAAAATTAGAAACTATAATATTAGAATAGCCTCTATCCTTAAATGTGACAATAATTTACAAAGAAGGAGAACAGGTCAAGTTGTCTAAGTAGAAGACTAGGGTATTTGCATAAAAGATGTTATTTAGCTCAGTTCCTTCTCTAGCATGCTCCATGCCTAGGCTGTTCTGTCTCCTGCAAGGGGGATTTGTACTTTTATCAGTGAAAGGGTGCTCACGTAAGTGTATGTTAAAATTACCTGTAATGTCAAAATAAGCAAACTGACCCCCTTCTCGGATAGGAGGTTGAATATAGGAACCCAGGCATTAAATATTGGGAGCAAACTAGGTGCCAGAGTTTGAGTTATAAAAATTAAGTAAATAAAAAACAAGAGAACCCCGTAAGGTCATTCTTAAAGCCTACGGCACTGATGATCCTGGAGAGAGTTCGGGTCTCGAAAAATCTACCAGCCCAGTTGCTATGGCAATTCATATTTTGTCAGGTCAAGCTATTTGTAGGACCTCAAGCAAACTTGAGCTGGAAAGGAATAGGTGTTCTGTTCATTTAGAAAGTGAATGAGCAATAAAGATGGCTTTACATCTTGTTTTTATCTTGACACATTTGCTGTCTGCTCAATGACAGTTTGTCTTTTTACTAATTTCTGCTTATTTTATCCTGCAAAATGGTGTTTACTTTTCTTTCTCTTCCTACAGTTAGAGGATGTTGTCAAGTAAGCTGTCTAACAATCATGGTGAAACAAAAGGCTGTAGGATGTCATTTTTTTCCCTAACACATTTAAATAGCTGGTAAATAAATACTACAAATATTTTTTGAATATATTAGGAATTTTGAAAGCGCATTTGTTTTTGTAATTCAGATGTGTGATGCAAACCCAAGTTTAAATAAGAGCAAAGTAAATCCAAACACTTTACTGGGTGATGTGCAAAGGACAAATATTTGCAGAAACTCGATTTCCCAACATTACTGTTTGAACACTGTACAGTTTTATTAGTAAAACTGCATGTCAGTAGGAAAATTTGTGGCCATTTCGATGGAAAGTGTGCTGATTGCAAATGACAGTGTGCTACCACTTCTTTCTTTACTTTTTATAAGTGATAGTTTTTAAACATGATTTGAGAAACATTCCTGCCCCTGTCCTGATGACAATGCTGTTAATGAACTTAAAGGCAAATCGGGGGTCATGTGTATCTTATATGTGAGTAGATTTGTATTATATATGGAGCAAACGTTTAGTCTGTTAAATCAAGCAAAAAATATTTTTGCACAGCAGAAATGGTGAACTCGGCTATTTGAAAGTGCTCACATATGTGATAATAAAGAAAAGTGAATTAATTTTTTTGCCCAGGATCACATAATTTAAAACCAGTTTATGGGTCAAGACCATTACAGTTAGGTCGAGTAGCTTATTTAAGTCACTTGACTTGCAGGTCCAGTAACCTTTTTATGAATTTTCGAGGCCTGAAGTTCAACTACCCAGCCATTTAGGGTCAAGGATACATATCTCACCAGGCCCCCTTTAGCCCTCCCACAGCGTGATTCAACAGCCGGAACAAAGTAAGATGTGTACCCCTCCAGAAATAAGCAGTTTAAGGGCTCCCAGGTCCTGATAAGTAGATGCCAATTTGGGTCACTGAATTTGGAGGCCAGTCCCCCAATGTTCCAACTTACTAAGATCAAATCCTTACGGGTTCTTGCAGCAGGAGTGGTCGATGAAAGGGCCGGCAGGCTAGTAACGAGAGGGTAGCCAAAGACAGGGGTGAGTTGTGTAATGCCGGTCAGTCACAGGTTTCCAGTGGGCTCAGTGGAGCAAAGCAATTGCCATATTCCAGTGAGGCTGAAAAGGAACTGCAAAGGCAAGATGAGTCCCACGTGGCCCACTTGTTTCTAAGATGCAGGGCAAACAACCTCCGGCCTGTAATAGAAGCCAAATGGGAAAACCCTGACTGAAGAACACATGCAGATTCCGTTGGGCTGTTAAAATTGACCATCACGGAATACCCTGGTAGGCTTTCACATCGCTCCCCATCCAATTCACTCTTTTCACCATATTTATCATCTCATAGAAGTCGGGTCCCAGATCGAAGTGTGAGCTAGTCCAGTGGGTCACTTTGTTTTTTAGCTGATCATAAGACTTCAGCATTCACAGGTGAGGGATGGAACATTCTGCAGCACCATCACATTCGGGGTCACAGCAGGTGGCAGATCTACAGCAACCCCTGTCTTGCAGGTAGTTTCACAATCCAGTGGGGCACAGCATGAGCCATATGGGAGATTAAGGGAGCAATAGATGAGGGAGCCAGCACCCTATGGGGTACAGATGTCCCACCCCATCTGAAACCTCAGTCAAGACTGAGGTCCCTATGGAGCCCCTACCCTGAACGTTGTCAGAAGGTTTGCTTATCATGTCGGACTTTGCACAAACCAGTCCTCCTGGTCTGGGATGGGGAATCAGAAGAGCAGAAAGTTATTTTTAGCAAGATCAAGGGTTCCCAGGCAATGCACCAGCAGCTGTTACAGACACTTGATCAACATATGCAGCCTAGCCGAAGGTTATTCGTGGATTTTTGGGTTGCACTGTCAATGAGAGATTCCAGCAAGGTTGCAGAGACCTCCTCCTTGTGGACAGGATCTCTCAAACTCCCTGGGAGAAATGTTATGCTCTGGACCGTTCCCTTGTTTAGGTCTCGCCTGATCCAGCGCATGCACTCGTCTGGACAGACATTTAACCAGTGGCTTTTCGAAGTGCTACCAAAGGCTTTTCCCGACAACCAGCTTGCGATTACGAGCACAAGCGCGCGCCTCGCTTCACCTCTCCAATGCAGCGCACCTCGCTCCACCCCTCCCCGACCACAGAGCGCGTCCCCGCTATCGTGATCCCTTTCACTGACTCGTTGTGTTGTTTAGCTGCCTTCCTCGTGCACTTCTTTCCCCTGCTTTTTTCGCTTGTCCATATGCTTCTCCCCATTGCCTCCACTCCTCCCGCGCTCCTCATGTTGATTTCACGTCCCTCCTGCCCTCTTCGTGTTCAGTTGGTTTGTTTAGCTGTCTTCCTTGTGCACTTCTCTCCCCTTCGTTTTGCGCTCGCCCATATGCTTCTCTCTATTGCCTCCGCTCCTCCCGCGCTCCCCCTCCTCACCTAACCGCATGTTGCTCTCACATCCACCCCTCACCCTTCCCTGTGTTGCTTCAGCACTCACCCCCCACCCCCCTCTCTGCTTCCATGTTACCCCTTGTGGCTCAAGATTAATACCCTGCCTATCACCCCCTTATTGCTTCCGCTTAGAACCCTACAGTTGCTTCTGTTAATCATGCCGGTGGTTTCTTATTAACAACAGCACCTTAGCTTTGGGTCTAATATAAAAAAAATATATGTCTCTACCTCTTAAGTCTCTCTCACCCCTCTCTCTTCTTCGATGCTCTCATGTGCACCCTACCTTTTGCCTTCTAAAAACCGGAACGTTAGCTACATTTCCAGAAATCTACAGCTTGTGAAAATCGGGTCTGTCCCGACAAATCCGGGACACTTGGTCACCCTATTTTTAACCCTTCTATATACAGCTCATGACCCCCCCCCCCCTCGTCTGGCCACCTCGCCCCCTCCTATCATTTCTAGGCCCTTTTACTTTGGAACACGCTTTCTATAAATATGTCCCATTTCCATGTCAAGCAGCACCCCCTCTGTTGCTTTCTCGCCCTCTCTCCTCTGCTGTCCCTTTTTCTTCTTTTCTCTCTGTGCCTCACACTCTCCACTCCTCAATACACCCACCTCTCTCTCTAGCACTTTCTCTTTACTGTCTCTATTGTAATTCTATCCCTAGTAATTCTATCCACAGTTTCTAAAATCATTTCCTCTCTTTTTCAATTATCATTCTTTTGCCCTCTGTCCCCCCCTTCCCTTTAATGCAGTTGACCATTACCTTTGCATACATTACCATTACCTTTGCATACAGCAATGCTTCTGCGCAGATCTTATTGCCTAAGAAGCTCTCCTCCTCTACCCATGGTTTCCCCTGGAGCTTGTTGCAAATATCATACTGTGTATGAGGTCCTCAAACAAAATAGCATAGCAACTGGCTACATGAACTACATACAGCGGCAGCCACATCCCGGGCTCCTCCATTAGATGTCCCTGCCTCATTCCAGTCAGTACAGAGAAGACACCTGCTAAAGACAGAGCGCGCACTGCAACCAGTTCCACAAACCCACTTGGAGCACACAGTAGCATCACAGCGCAGAGGTTAAGTCCGAAACATCCCCGGAACCCATTAGCCGGAAACATCCTCTCAGATTTAACCCCCCAACCTAACAGTTGTTTTGCTTTTCACTTACTGCTTTGTGCCTGGCAAACACGACCCCCCATCCCCCCAGTTCATTTAATAGTGGAAGCGGTGCTCTTTATCCCACCAGGTCCATTTCTTTATTTGCGCTAACATTGGTTGCAAATGTAGAAGACGTTTGCAATCACCTAATTATTTAGTCAACATTTTCGGTAAATAAATTCCTTCTGTTGTTTCAGGCACAACAGGGGCGTTATCCATTACTCGTATTAATGATTACAAGTAATTATGTTTTATTTATGTGTAGCACAATTGATGCATATTCTAGTATGTACTAATTAAGGCATAGATTCATCAAGCGAAATTGCGATCGCAATAGCTGCGAAATTGCGATTGTAATTTCCGCTCCCGCAATTCATCAAGTACAAAAGCATCAAATAGCAAGTTCGCAAAACTAAGAATCACAAAACCATTTGGGAACCCCTATTGCGATTCCTTAACAGCGATTTCCCACATTTTCTGAGAATTAAATTGTGAAATCGCAAATAAATTGTGAAATCGCAAATAAATCGCCATTCCTATTCATCATAAAATAACAAATAGCGAAAATACCACAAATCGCTAAAAACGAGTCGCAATTTAAGGAGAAGCAAACCCAGGTGGTAACCATGAAGTCCAATTGGTGAAAAAAAATGTTTTGCAAAGAGGAAACAGGTGTTGGGGAAATCGTACACACTTAAGGAGACTCAGTAGGAGCATGCGGCTGAGGCTCCAGGCTCTAGCCCAGAACCGACGCCGGATTCAGGAGCGCATCTACCGGCTGCTGGTTACACTCCTGGGCCACACTGAAGAGGAGATATACTCCAAATACAGGCTAAATGGGGTTATGATAATGAAGCTCATCAGAGACCTTGACCCCCTGATGCAGCACCCAACACGGAGGACCAATGCCGTGCCCACCCATGTCACGGTCCTGTGCTGCCCTCACCTCCTGGCCTCCGGCAGCTTCCAAGGGATGGTCGCAGTTGCAGGGGGAATATCACAGAGCACAATGTCACGCTGCGTACAGACTTTCCTGGGCGCCATGCTGAGACGGATACAACACTATATAACCTTCCCAACAACCCAAGAGGACAAAACTGGACTTTTATCACACTGCCCATTTTCCCCATGTAATTAGCTGCATCGACTACACCCACATTCACATCTGTTCACCTGCAGAGACTGAATACATGTACCGGAACCACAAGTCATACCACTCCCTCAACATCCAGATGGTCTGCAATGCGAAGACCATCATCACAGACATTGTGGCACAATACCCGGGGAGCACGCATGATTCGTTCATCTTCCGGCATAGCGGCATACACACCCGCTTGGCCAGGGGTGAATTACGGGAAGAACATCTCAGAGGTAAGTACACATGCCCACATACAGTATGTCAAGACCATGTCGCTGCGCATAGCAGGCACTGACCTTCTGCTCCTACCTTCAGGTGACATCACCTACGGCCTCTGTGAATACCTCCTCACCCCATACCTCAACCCTGCTACACCACAGGAACGGCGGTACAATGCTGCGCACATACACACCAGAAATGTGATAAAGCGAACATTTGGCATGTTAAAGAGTCGATTCTGCATCCTCCACAAGACTGGCGGGGCCCTCAAATACCGGCCTACGGTCTGCTGCTGCATCGTGGCCGTGTGTGCCATACTCCTCAATATTGCCACCAAGCGGGTGATACCTGTGGAGGTGTCTGGTAGTGAGTCGGAGGAGGACAACCTGCCACCTGCACATGTGCCTCATGCACATGGAGAGAATCCTGCTGAAGGACACAGGCGCCGCAACAACATCAGACTGAACTATTTCTAGTGCACCCATACCCCTCACACAACACTGCATTCATGCATGCCACATGAATTAATGACATGAGGAGGATTTGTGTTCAAAATAAATTCTTATTTATTTGGTCAACAAGCTCTCGATGTGCTTTGAATCAGGAAAAATGTGGACAACTGTATTGAGTCGTACAGGCTCTAGTATTGAGAGCAGGCGTGTGTGGTTACCTCACCATGGCACTGCTGGTAATGTACAGTCAGTCACTGGCGCCTCCTGCCGGACGCACCCTGTCGCCTCCTGCCGGACGCACCCTGTCACCTCTCCGCCTCCACGTTGGGAGTGTCCTGCCGTGATGCAGCATTGGGCCGGGAACTGTGGCACCTTTCAGGTAGCACCGGCACAGACCGGCTGCTCAGGCTAGATGTACCCTCACTGGCATCATCACCCCCCCCCCCCCCTTGCATGGCCATGGCCGGACGCTTGTTGGTTCTCCACAGCGGTGGCGACCTGCTCCAGGGCCCTTGCAACATCTTGGCAGAATTGCACCATCTGAATCTGCATGGCCAGTGACCTGTGCGTCAACTTGGACGTTGCGTTCCCGATGAGGTGGTTTGACCGGGTGTAGGCAGATAGCCGGGTCAGCAGCTGGCGGTGGTGTTGGTGTGTGATGTCCTGCTGCACCAACATCAGTTGGTTGCTCTCTTTGACAGCTGCGGTTAGCTCCTGCATGCTCTCAGTTAGTTGGTTTATGTTGCGTGCAGTTTTGTACAGCTGCAGCTGCATAACTCCATGTGCTGTGCCTGCTTGCGGTGCACAGCAAGGATCCGAGCTTCTATTCCCAGGCCTAGATTTTGTGCCTGTTGCTCCATGTCTGCTGGTGTGGCCACAGAGCGCTGCTGCCTCAACCTGCCGCTTGCCTGGGAACGTACAGTGGCTTTATGGCGTGTCTGCCTCTTGGGTGGTGGTGGGGTCTGCTCCACTGCCATGCGTGATGACTGGTGAGGTAGAGCTCCTCCTATGGCTGCAGGGGTGACCCTGTGCGTTTATGAAGGTGCTTGTCCAGGTGCTGGTGCAGTTGCATGTGATGGTCCAAGTGCTGGTGCAGGTGCAGGTGCATGTGATGGTCCAGGTGCTGGTTGGCACTCTCCCTCCATCTCATCAGGAGTTTCCACAATGTGGAGTGTCTCGCTATCAGACGTCTCAGCATCTGCAGCACCTGTGATGTGAATGAGTGCATGATTAATGATATGATTCAGGCACCTGGGATGTAGCAACATGCATGCAGGCTAGCATTCCCTGACTGGCTTTAGGGGTATGTTTCTCTTGACTATTTTGGCTGTGTGTGGCTATCAGGGCACATTGTCACACTACAAGTACCACAATGCAATTGGGTGTTTGGGATGGGCAGGGACTGCATTACAGGGGTTACCAATATGGCTTGCTCTGGGGGCATGGGCATTGTTAGGGGACGGGGTCGCCCTTGCATGGCTCTTACCTTGTGATTGGTGTGTGGGACGTGAGGTGTCCAGCCGAGTGACCCCCATGCAGGTTGCAGGGTTGATGGTGTCCTCCACTAAGTCCTCCAGTGGTGTGTTTGCCGGAACTGTGGAGTCTCCTCCTCCTGTGGCCACTCTCTCCCCCAGGCGCTCCTTTATCAAGGCCTCTGAGTCGTACCACCTCTTTTTGAGGTAATCGATTGACCGGTGTGTCACTCCAACGGCGTTGACCTTGGCCCTGATGCTCAGCCAGATGCGCCTTTTTGTAGCCTCGGGCACCTTCCGGGACAGCTTCCCAAACAGCTGGTCATGGTCCCTGCTGACTCCCTCTATCAAGTACTCCAGCTCTTGTTCAGAGAACTTAATTTTGCACTTCCTGGCTGTTTCACTGGATCCTCAAGTTTCCTGGGACATTCTAGAATCAATGTGTGTCCTGTCTTGGTACTGCAGGGTGTGTCTCTTGGAGCTCAGTGCTCTGCCTCCTCCCCTATATAGCTCTGTGATCCAAATGAAGCATGGAGCAGCCTACTTCCTGGTTGGGATGTCATCATTGTGCTCAAAATGCGACTTCCCGTTTTTGCCATCTTGCAATCTGCAAGATCGCTATTTGCGATTTCGGTATTTGCGAAATCGCAATTTGGGGTTGGGAAACATCCGATTCTGCGATTTTATAGCGATTTTGGGAAATTCACATACGGCGATTGCGGCCAGTTGCGAATTGCAGTTATTTCGCGATTTTGATGATGCATCTGATTCTGCGAATTCTGGATATCGATTCCGTATTTTTCGCTATTTAGGATGCGCAGAGTGGGTGCTTGATGCTTCTGGGGGTTGATCCATTATCTCCCCATTCTCCTCTGCTTAGTAGCAATACAACTATTGGCAATAATTAATGAGGTATAGACAATTATTTTTATATCACTTGTGACTTTGTAGCTATGTGTCAAAATATGTGATTTAGGTTGGGGGCGCATGATTATTTTTTTAGAAAAATGGTTTAATTTGTTTTTCTCCTGCCAAAAAATGCCTCCAATTCATTGCAAGTCAGGTGGGAAAATAATTAACCCTGATAAAAAAAAAATAATAATGAATCAATCCTTCCTGTTTCTACATGTTGGCATGAATGTATTATGAAAAAGGCAAAATATTCAATACATTGCAGATTAAAATAGTAGATTATCTGTTGGTATTTTTATACTGTTATTAACGAACACTAGTTGCGCTTCACTACTGCACATTTTCTCATGCAGAACCAAAGAAAGCTCATACCACACGGTTGACATGGAGGTTTATGGCCCTGTGAAAGCCCACCTGAAGTAAAGTCCAAAAGGAGGTTTAGTCCACATACAGAAACAAGCATTGGCATAGCCGTAGGTCTCCCCTTTGGGACCTTTTAAGTGTTTAACCATGCAACAGTTGATGTTGTTGAACCAAGGATATAGTGCTACATAACTAAATACTTATAAGGTCCCAAAAGCGAGACCTATTGGCGATGCCAATGCTTGTTCTTTTCCTGTGCAGACGGCCGAAAGTCTAATGTGGGGTCAGCCCCTATCACACTCCCAGGGGAGGTTCACCTTTCAAATGGCTGATGTACTGTTGTTCGAATATAAACTTACCTTGCAAAAAGAAATGACAAGAGGCATTTGGCAAAACAGGAACAGCTGGTTTAGGTTTAATTAAACACTTCGGCCGGGAGCACAGTTAAAGAAGTGGGTCTGAGGACTGACTCAAAGTACAATCAATATAAACAGGGTTTTATACATTTCTTTGTGTATCATAAAGTACTTTAGTTGATCCTTTTTTGGTAGAAGAATGCAGCATTGCCTGTGGAGTCATGAAAAAGGCGCCTGATAACTAATGCAGGTGGTCATTGATCTTCTTCGGACACAATGGGGATCGGGGGTAACATGTCCAGCTTAGGGGGTGTGTGATCACTGCGTGTACTGTGTGTGCGGTGTCCTGATTGGCTGTGTGTTCCTAACTTCATATGGCATCGGACTTTATGGTGCTTTGGGAATGCACGCACCCCTCTGGCCATGTGTGCTTTCTTGGAGCCAATCCCCCTAGACCATTGTGGTGTTGCTGTGCTTATCTGGGAATCCACCTGAGTTTCCTGTTAGCACGATTGTCTGCCGGCTAATTGCCACTCCACGTGTGAACTGTCAGTCAGTAAGTTCAGGCCTAGATACAGAGCCTGCCTGACCCCTTATTTCCGAGTTGGGGTTGATGGAGAGTTCATGGCGTGCAAACTTGATAATAGTAATGCAGTTGTTTCTTATGTGCGAGTAGTTTATTAACATTAAGTGGTACAGTCTCCATGCAGGTTAAAGGGGGGTGCTGACAGCAGTGGCAGACCTCATCTCAAAGATGTCTACAACTGAGGGAGAAGCAGTTTAGGGGATGCTGGTGATAGACGGGGTATGAGAAAGGTGAGGAACTAACACTTCTTCCACACTGGAGCTGTCCTCATTCAAAGTGCCCCAGCAGAATTGAGAAAACATAAAATGCTTGATTTAACCTGACGAATTTTAGATAGGCGCAGAGATTTTTGACCGGCAGACTTTTCTGGGATGCAATCCTTCAGTTTTCCCAATCCCAAGGTAATTAAACAGTTCAAACAGCAGAAAGGAGATGTTGAAGGTGGGGTCCAGTCTCGACAGGCCATGGACGGCGACAGATGGGCCTTAGCTCAAGATTTGCCTGCATGCGTTCCGTGCTGCGAGACAATGCAACATGTTTTATTGCCCCAGGAAAAACAGATAAGGCAAATAGTGCAAGGGCTGCCTTTTCGGGCCCGCTGTATCCTAGGATGCGTAGTCACTTCCAAGCACCTTCAAAACATCTCAAATGCTTAATTTTACATGAAATTGTAATCATTTGAAACTTCTTAAACTAAAAAAATCAATCAATACTTAGCTTACCTGACAAAATCAACGAAAATGTTGAAAAATACCAAACTAAACATTTAAGCAACATCAGAAAAGGTACGTAGTGAATTCATATGCCTGTGATGAGACAGCTCATGACAGGCTGAATATTCCCTCAAATTTGTACATTTTAAAGAAACAATAATACAGGACTGAGGTTGTTACCTATTGAGTCTTGTTACTACTTATTCTCCAAGGAGAAACTTATGTTCATTCATTAGAAATTCAGTAATACAAGCACCCATAGAAAGTAGACATCTGCTTTTTTCAAAACATAGTTCAGAAGCATTTAGTACAGAGATGCACAACACAGAGATGAAAAAACAGGCATGTGTGCAGATAATTACTTGTTAATTACACATTTTCCTTTCAAACAAAGCACAGAATAATGTCCTCACAAAAATATTGTTTTCCACAGCTTAGAACAAAAACTGAGGTACAGGCTGGAGAGTCGACTTGATTTCCGGTCATTAAAGTAGGTGCAGACTGGCACAAGGCAATCCCAAAAAATAAAGACAAATACAATTAAAAACATAATACTGACAAATGCAAATAAAAACATGAATTAGTGTATAAAATAAATGGAGACAGCAAATGAATTTCTATACATATAAAATGAATAGAATATATACATTTGAATAAAAACAACTTTCAAACAAATTCAAAACCCTATGCATTCAATACTGAAACTTATTCTAAATACTGCAAAGGCGTGTGTTTTGCAAGGTAAACTAGACGAGCCTTTAGTTGTCTATAAAAGTTCACAATGTCCCTAAACTGCGCGTGCTTTCCTTGTCTTACTCTAATTGTCATCAGTAGCTCTTTCTCCTTTCGCAAGCATGACTGAACATTGGTATGAGGTTTGAATCTCTTCTGTCGCGGGCCAACAAGATTTAAGAACATCAAGCATGATATTGTGTCAGTGAATAAAGATGCTGTTGCAAAAGTACATATAAGGTTCATTTGAGAAAATCCTCTTACGCATTCTGCAGAGGAGATGGCAATAGTAGTTATTGCTAGCAAAAGTCCTCTGTCACGATCGGCCAGATTCAACATAGGCCCATGAACAATAAAAAACAAATCAGTCAGAAGCGTTACGGCAAACAATTCAAAATATTGGTGACTAAACTCTTTCTGAAACAATGTTTGTTGATTTTGCAACAGTCTTACTTGGCTGATGCCCCCCCATCAGAGTGGGAGGTCAGCATTCTAGTGTTCAAGTGGTTCGCGGCAAGCCAGGTGCCAAGAGCGCGAGCTGACTACTGAACTGTGCACTTCAACCCATTGAATTAACGAAGCAAGAAGTGGCGGTGGTAAGAGGTGTCAGTAGACACCGTCTCCTGTCGTCACATTGGTTTTCAGTTCTTTTATATGGACATTATCTGAAGGAAGACAATTCCGTACTGCATTGTTACAGTTTGACAAATAATTAAGAACAGACAAGACTAGCAAGATTTAGGTTCAATGATTCACCCGTGGTTTTTAGGATAATTAAATAGTCTAAATAGCAAATTTACTAAAGGCTAGAATGATAAAACTGTGTTAGTAACTCTGTGTCTCAATTTCAGGTGCATCAAATTTTCAGTAATTTCTACATACAGAGAGAAGCAATAGCCTATAGCCCTTGGGTAATTGAGTTTATTAATAGATATTACGTCAAGTAATTTACATTGGGTTTTGAGGGTTGTTGTTTATAATATCTTCCTTCACTGCATGCACCGAACTAAGAAGTGTACCAACTTGGCTGTTCCTACTGCACAGGCGCGAACAGGAACCATGCAATCTCTCTCTTTTTTCCACTTCCCCTTTCCCCCCCTACTAGTGTACTGCCTTGAAGTTTTATCTTCGGGTGGTGCACTGGTGGTGGGGTGTAGGGACCATCGTCGGCTCCTGTGGTTCCGGTTTGGCTCCTGACATCCTCTTAGGTGGCTTTTAATGACTTTGCCTACAGATTTCTTCAACTCTCTGAGATCCTGTATGGTGTGTCGACTTCCAATGTCAAAACTTCACAAAGAGACTCAATTTTGCTTTCACCATAAAGAGTTGGCAGTTCATCCGGCCAGTGCTGCTTTTGGAAAACTTTAATTTCACTGATGAGTTTCTTATAGCCAGCCTTGTTTACAGCAGCAGAAGTACCTACTGTGGATAACAAAGTATTGCATGTATTTTCTGCAAGGCTGCAAAAAAAACCTGTGACGGTATTTTATCTTTCATTTGTGCAGTCACGTCTTTATTCAATCAATTGGATTTGTATAGTGCAGATGCTTGACCCTTGAGGGCCTCTAGCAACTGTGGGGTCCTACTGCAGGATTCCGTGGCCTGTTCCCATTGGTTGACCATCCAAGTCCTGAGGTCCTTCCTGAACTGTTGGAGCAACGGAGCTGCTCTGAGGTGAAGGTGAGGGTGCTCTAGGTCTTAGCTGCCAGGTGGGAGAAGACGCAGACTCTGCTGTTCACCTGGTGGATGTGTTGGGTAGCTGCTATGGAGAGGGATTTGGAACAGAGTTCCCTGGTAGCTTGGTGGAAATTCACTAGTTTATTGAGGTACACTGGTCCTTCGTTGTGTAGTGCTTTGTAAGTGCTGGTGAGCAACTTGAACTGGCATCTTTTTATGGCTGCTAGCCAATAAGGTTTCCTGAGGTGATGGGTGATGAGCGTCTCTCTGGGGAGGTTGGGGATGAGTCTGGCTGCTGTGTTTTGGATGATCTAAAGTTTCCCCAAGAGTTGGGCCCTGATTCCTACATAAAGGGATTGGCAGTAGTTGAATCTTCTAGTGGCAAGAGCTTGTGTGGCAGTTCTCCTGGTGTTGGGCGAGAGCCATCTAAAGACCTTCCCGAGCATTCGTAGGTTGAAGAAGTATGTAGAGGAGATGACGCTGACCTGCTTCTTCATGGATAGCTGGCTGTCGAGGATGATGCAGAGGTTGCGGGCATTTTTGGGGTGGTTTGAGGTAGGCCCCAGCTTAGGTGGTAAACATTTGTTGTTCCATTGATTGTCCTTGCATTTCCCAAAGATGAGAACTTCTGTCTTGTCTGTGTTGAGTTTGAGATAGTTGTTGTTCATCCAGATGGCCACATCCTTCATGCATCTTTGAAATCTGTCTTTGATGATCATTGGGTTGTTCTCCAGGGAGAGGATGAGTTGGGTGCCATTGGCTTAGGAGATGATGTTGAGTCCGGTGCTCCTGACGACGTTGGCCAGTAGTGTCATGTATACATTGAATAGGGTTGGGCTGATGGATGAGCCTTGATGTACACTGCGGTGATGTTCTTAGGGAGCGAGGGGTAGGGGGGATGATGATCTTCTGCATCCTTCTTGTGAGGTAGAAAGTGATTCACTTGAGGGTTGCTCTTTGGATTTTAATCTGGTGGAGTCAGTGTGTAGTGGGATACTGTGTCGAAGGCTGCTGAGAGGTTGAGAAGGATGAAGGTTGCTGTTTCGACTTTATCTTGCAGCATTTTGGTGTCATCCATGACTTTGATTAGAGCTGTCTCTGTGCTGTGGTTTGCTCTGAAGCCAGCTAGGGAAGGGTTCAGAAGGTTGTTGTTCTCCAGATGTCTGGTTCGCTGGATGTTGATAGCTTTCTCCATGACTTTCTCCATGACTTCGGCTGGGAATGGGAGCAGTGAGATGGGTCGATAGTTCCTGAGTTCTCCTGGGTCTGCGGATGGTTTCTTCTTTGCAACAGCTTCAAATAAACTTTCTTCTATGGCGTTGACACTGCTATTTGTCGGCAGAATCAAGTATGAGCATCAATGATTGTGATGCCACTTTCCTGTAACTCAAGGATAACTCCAAAAAAGAGTCATACACAATGCCAAAATTAGCGACAAACTGAAGAGATGATGGGGGGCGTGGCTTAGCGCCCAACAAGGATGGCAGCGGTGGCGTGAGCGCTCCGTCACGGCTGGAGTAAGCTAGCGGACCGCGCGTATCTTCATCCTGGCAGACAGAGGAATCTACTGTGCAAAAGCCTCTGGAATGGACTGAGACCTGCTCCGAGGTCTCGGCAGCATTTCTTTTTTTTTCTTAATGAGGCTCCTGTGAACGCGGCTTCCTGATGGCCGCAGCCGCTATTTTGCAACACTGAGTTCCTGTGACGTTCTACACAGATGGCGTGTTTCTGCCTTCAGTGGCGCCCTGCTTTGCTCGACGCTCCCTCTACTACGCAAGGTGGGCCATTGTATTTATTCTAATAGACTTCATGTGCCTTATGCGGTTTTTCATGCATTTCTGCAAGCTGCGTCTTCTCCTCTCATGTTTTAGCGGCCATTTTACGACCTTCGCCATGTTTCATCGCAAACCCACAGCGCATGACCACCCTTCCCCCAATCTGTTTTAGCAGTTCCAGTTGGGCCTCTCTTCCCCTCATGTGGTATTTTTCACTGTAATTTTGTCTCCTGTTGCTGTCTATACGCGCTGGAGGTCGAGGGAGGCTGTTGACTGTAGCGCCTGGGCGCTCCCCTCAGCGGTGACGGCTCCCTCATGTGCAGGATTTCATCAAACTGTGCCAATATCCATCAGGAACTCACATTTGATAGTTGCTTCTTCCTACCTCATATCTTAATGGTCATTGATTGCGACTATGTGACTGCACCGTTTTACACTGTGAACCTGTCATGTGCGACCAACTCTTCATTGATGCGATTTTATGACTCCTGATGGCTTGTTTCCTTCTATGGTGAACTCTGTTAGTGCATTTCTACTCTCTTACTATCGCCTATATCTCATGGAGGCTATGGAGGTCCTTTGATTGTGTTGCTTGGGTGTTTCCTTGGTAGAGGCTGTTACCTTATGGGCAGGCTTACAACGAACTGCGCCAACAAGGTTGCAAAGCGCACTTTCATCAAGAAATCTAAACTTTTTTCTGAGCTGGCCCAGTTAGATGTTTCTCAAGCTCCTCCTGCTCACATGCCACAGTCAACTATGGAGCCTTCTACACAGCCTGCCGGGAAAGCCACTGTTAGGCGGCTAAAAAAGGATCCCCCCTCACCATCTGCTTATGCATCAAATGTCTCCATGGAGTTGCTGTTAGAAGAGATACGGGCACTTTGCCCTTTCATGGAAGAAACTAATGCTAAGCTACAAGTTTTGACCGACAACTGGACACAAAATGGACGCGAGAGTCACATCAGTGGAACGCAGTGTCTCCTCTCTTCAAGACTCGACCGCCAAGGCCTCTCATATGCATTCTCAAATCTCTTCTCTTCAAAGGCAGGTTGAGAACCTTGAAAATCGAAATCGGCGCAATAATCTGCGCATCTACGGCCTAGTGGAGGGGTGCGAGGGGAATGACCCCATCACTTTCTTCAAATCCTTGCTTCCCAAGCTTCTACATCTCCCAGAGGGCACTGTGCTCAACATACAGCGAGCTCACAGGCTTGGCCGAGTTTCTCCATCTGCTTCAGCTTCAACGAGACCTAGGGGCGTGATTATGTATTTTCTAGAATATACTGATCTCTTAAAGGTCCTCTCAGCAGCCAGAACATCTCCACGTCTTACATGGTCAGGGTCCCTCTTGTTTTTCGCGCAGGACTATGCCAAAACCACTGCTAATCGCCGTAAAGCCTTCCTGGATCTGACTCCTGCCCTTAGATCCATCGATGCCAGATATGGGCTTTTTCACCCATGTCTCTTTAAGGCCACTTACAACAATAAAACAACAACATACGAGGATCCTGTGCGACTCCAGAGCTTTTTGAATTACTGCTGCTCTGCTGACATGGATACTTCTGGTTCCTCTTCCTCCTTCCCTCCGTGATTTTTTCTCTTAACCTGTTGAAGTTTCCCTGATTTTGGGTTCTTATATCCCATACATGAGTTTAACAGTTATAACGTGTTTCCTTATGCATCACGTACCAGTTTTTTTATGTTGGTCCTGTTTCATCATAATCTTTATTGATTACTCTCCTCTCTGTGTGCCAATCTTGAGAATGTAATCTCTTTGAGGTTTCCGTTTTTTATTGTCTTGATCTCCTGATGTTTTCCTCTTGTTTCCACAGATCATATAACGCATTCCGTGTTGTTTCTCCGGCTGGACGGCTCGGTGACCCCGGACGTCTTGTCTCCTCCAGTTGGCTCTACCCCCAAACCCCCCCTCCCTTCACGTCTGGTTTTCTCCTCGGTTGTGCTCCCCTGTAAGTACGCTTCCCTTCCCTTTTTGCCATGTTTGCTTATGCTTCTGATCCTATTGCCCCTCCCATGTTATCCTCCCCAATAATTTTTTGCTTGAAGGTGTCACTTCTTCTTTACTGCTCTCGATCTCGCTCTTTTTATCTTTCATCATTCCTTTTCAGGATTTTTCTACCCCATTCTTTTGTCTTTGCCTGTTTTCCTTTGACAATTTTCTTATTCACTGTTTTGCTCTCCTCTCTGCTTATAGTCTTTTATTCCTCTGTTCGCTTTCTCTCTTCCCTCTTGGATGACTCATTTTTCTTCCAGGATATTGCTTGTTTTCAATCAGGTTGTATTACTGCTTTCCTTCTTAAGTTCTTAAGTTTTTTCCATGGTCTCCACTCTTGGATACAACCTTAGTTTTCTTGCTTTCTTTTTTCCTTTCTACCTTTGACTATTTTTCTCTTTCTTCTCTTAAACTTTCCTTCACTTCTTTTTTCTTTCTTTCTTACTTTTTTCTTCTCCACAAGTATTTGCTTTGCTCTCTAATGTTGTTTCTCATCGGCTTATTTCTTAAATTTGTTCTGTTTAAATTTGTTCTGTTTGAATATTTTAACATGCTTTGCACATTATGTCATTGAATGTTATTACATGGAATGTTAAGGGCATCAATTCCCCAATTAAGCGACAAAGGATTTTGTCCCATCTAGCTAAACTGAATGTTGAATTTGCATTTTTGCAAGAGACTCACCTTTCCGACGCAGAATCCGCAAAACTTAAGAGAAGCTGGATGGGTGATGTTTACTATTCTCAGGGCGATGGTAAGCGCAATAGGGTAGCAATATTGTGTCGTAAATCTCTCTCCCACTCCTTGGTTGCTCAGGAATCGGATGGTGATGGTAGATGGGTTCATGTCAGACTGTCTCTCAGAGGTGTTCCAATCTCTCTGCTTAATGTATACGCCCCCACTGGTGGTGACCCCGGTTTCTGGACTGCAATGTTTTAGCACATTACTCGATTTGTTGATGACAATTTCATTCTAGCAGGGGACTTCAACCAACCCTACGATCCCTTTTTAGACAGGAACTCCACTGTTTCTTATATCCCAAACAAATCTCAGAAAGTTTTTGCTCAAGCCATCTCCCAACACAAACTTATTGACGTGTTGCGCTTATGTCACCCCGCGACGAAATAATGTACTTTTTATTCTCCCTCCCATCACTCTCAATCGCGGATTGACTATATTTTTGTTACTCATAACATTGCTCAGACCCTCACCAGGGCTGAAATCGGTCAGATTTTAATATCAGACCATGCTCCTGTTTCGATTACTGTTGATATACTGCCTAAAGTTGCTGGCCCTAAAAGGTGGCGTTTCAACAACAGCCTTCTTTTGGACCCTAAGTTTACTGCCTCATTCACTGCATTCTTTGAAGAGTTTTTTCTGATTAATGACACCCCCTCTATCCCCAAACATACTATTTGGGACGCTTTTAAAGCCGCAGCACGAGATTTTATAATTAGATACGTGGTGAAAAAACAAAAAGCTGCTCGTAAATACACTGGAGATCTCCTCCAAGATATCAAGAGATTGGAACACGCCTACTTCACTTCACACTCGAAAGATAGTCTGACTGCCCATGTAACTGCTAAAATGAACTTTAACAAACAATCTACGGAAGATGCCTCTTTGTACCTATTGAAATCAAGTGCAAAGTTCTATGGGGGTAGAAATAAAGCGGGGAAAATCCTAGCTAACTATCTGAAGGTCAAGCACAATGAGTTGAATATTGAATCTGTTTATGATATCAATGCTAATCTCAAACACAAAGATGTTGATATTCTTGATCAGTTTTCTCTGTTCTACAAATCCCTTTATTCTTCTGAAACTCAACCTTCTCCTCGCTCTTTAACACACTTCTTCTCTACTATAACCAAGCCTGATTACGTCCCTCTTGATCTCTCTCATCTAGAATCAGATATCTCCCAACAAGAGTTGCTCACTGCGCTCCAACACCTCAAAAAAGATAAGGCCCCTGGGCCAGATGGCTTTACAGTTGAATTCTTTTTCCATTTCATCAAACTTCTCATTCCAAAATTGCACTCCCTCATTGATGCTTTTGTTGCCCTAGGTCATTCCTCAGGCTCTTTTTCTGATGCCCACATTTGCCTTATACCCAAGGAAGGGAAAGACACCCAACACTGCAAGAATTATAGGCCCATCTCCCTAGTAAACATTGACTAGAAAATATTTGCTAAGTCACTAGCTGCGCGATTAGACCTTTTACTTCCTGACCTCTTGGGGGAGGAACAATCTGGCTTCGTCAAGGGTCGATATATCACTGACAATACCAGACTTTTGTTCAATGTTCTATCTAAATCTTCACGTCTGCCTCATGCCCTTGCAGCAACTGCTTTGGATGCCGAAAAGGCATTTGATAGGGTTGAAGGGTCCTATCTTTTTCATACATTTACCTGGTTTGGTTTTGGCCCCAGATTTATTTCTCTAATTTCCCTACTATACTCCAGGCCGTGCACTGCGGTGTGCGCTAATGGCTTGGTTTCTTCCTTTTTTGATCTAGGTAGAGGTGTCCGCCAGGGCTGTCACTTGTCCCCCTCTCTTCTTAACTTGGCTTTGGAGCCTTTTCTGTCTAGACTTCGCCAAAATCCTAATATCCACGGATTCCAGGCCCTGCATTCCCAAATCAAGCTTGCTGCATACTCTGACAATATTTTACTGTTTATTTCTAACCCCACTAAATCAATCCCCGCTTTCCTTGCTGACGTTCAGGAATACTCTACGATATCTGGCTACAAACTTAATAAAGACAAGTGTGAGATTCTGCCCTTGACGAAGTTTACCTTCAAACCTGATTTCAGTGCTTCCAATTTTACATGGAGCTCCTCTCATATCAAATACCTAGGTCTACACGTTACCCCCTCTCTCTCTGAAACGGTCTCTCTTTGTCTTAATAAATGTACTCAAAAAATATTGGATCTCATCCTCTCTATCTATCCTGGTGGGGGCGCCTTGGTACTATCAAGGTGATGCTCTCTTCTATAATCCTGTACACAATCTCAAATATCCCACCCAGTACCCATTCCTTCCAAATTTTTCAAGAAATTTTATTCGATCCTATCCTCCTTTCTCTGGAACAACAAGAAGTCTAGGATGTCTCGCGCTAGACTCAGAAGGCGGAGTCAATTTTCCAGACTTTCCGACCTATCATAGAGCCTTTTTGCTCAGGCAGGCCTCCTTTTGGTTGCAAGACCCCACCTCTCCTTGCCCTCTATGGGCTAAAGTTGAGCGCCTCTTTCTCTCCCGCTTTTCCCTTGCTGAATATGTTTCCTTCTCACGTAAACCCTCCTCCATTTTCACGCCCATCCATAAATTCACGACCAAGTTACTCCTGTCCTCCACTTTTCCCCCTCCTACCACCGTGACTGACGTACTCAATTCCACTATCTGGCACAATGCTCACCTATTGATTCGCAACAAACCCTTTTATTGGAAGTCCTGGAGACTTAGAGGGCTGATTTGGGTTTCCCAACTATTTTCAGGTCCCACCTTTTTACCTTTTCCCACCCTTCGCTCTTCTTTTGATTATCCCGCTTCTTTTTTCCATAAGTATCTCATACTTAAAGAGGCGGTGATGAGGGTTTATACCCCACTCTTACAGGTACACGCTCCTCCTGCACCACTCACCACTACTACTAGGCTTCATTCCTTTTTGCGTACTACTTACAAGGCATCTCTCATTTACAAATATCTTCATACCAAAGAGTCTATAAGGCCCAAATCTAAAGTGGAGGAACAATGGGAACATGATCTTGCAGCGTCTTGGCCGATATCCTTGTGGGACAGGATATGGACTAAGATCTGCAAATCATCCAGAGCGGCGAATTTAACGCAATCCTTGTTCTTCATATATAATGGACTACTTTTCACACCATTTGACCTACACAAACGTTTTACAGCTACTCCGAACACTTGTTGGTCCTGTTCTTCTCCACAAGCCACTCTATTCCACATGTTATTTCTCTGCAAATCGGTTCACAATTTTTGGTTACAGGTATGGGCACAAATCAATGTAATCTTTCACACCTGCATTCCTTTTTCTTACACCCATGTATTCTTGGGAAGTCTTTCCCCTTGCTGGGAAAACGTTGACCTTAATGTTCGGATTGTTGATTTACTGTTGGCTGTGGTGTTTCAACAAATTACAGTCAACTGGAACAACTCCTCTGACATCTCCTTCCGGGCATGGTGGTATAATGTATGCTATAATCATAGGCTGGATACTGCTTTTGTTTTTTCAATTCATTTGGCAAAAAAACGCTTGGATTTATGGTCCCCTCTAACGATGTATCTTGATGTGTGTGTGCTACTTCTTCATTTAGATTGCAACCTGCTCAGCTTGAAGTTTCCAAACCCCCTTAATTGCCCTCTACGTTCCTTTTTTCTTCTTTATCATTTTATGTATATGCGCTTTTCCTTTGCTGTAACTTTTACAATTATTGTACTTCATATCCTCAGTCCCTTAGCCCATGTTTCACTTTTAATAACGCATTGTTGTATGATTTTCATTGCTTGCTATTGCTTTTTGTATTGACACCTCACCCTTTTTATGACTAATAAAAACTTTTGAATTTAAAAACTGAAGAGATGATAATTACCTACTTAGGCATGCATACATTTTTCGTGTTGAATTGTGATGGACACCATCATCAGCTGCTATAGAAAAGTGCTTGAAGAGTACAGGATAAGCACCATCCCATAGCTTGATGCAACCCACTGTGAATTAACATTCTACCAAATTGATAAATCTGAATGTTGAAGTTGCAGCACATTTTTTTAGTTGCAAATAAATAGCAAATATAGCTTATCAAGTACATTTTTGAAATGATTTCTAGCAGTAACATCTTTAATGCCATGAATGACTGCCAGTTTTAGGCGATATGTTGAACAGTGCTAGGCTAAGATATTGGGAGTAATTCTTTCTTGTAACCTCTTTACAACACCACTATTGTGGCCAAACATCACTGATGCTCCATCGCAAGCAATTGAAACTCGGCATTTGATAAGGTTTTTCTCACTAATCCTAATTGGGTTGTATTTTGGGGCATACTGTAAGCTGTTCACTATGCCTTCAGCTGACAAATCACTCAGGTCAACAAAAATATCTGGCGACTCAGTGCCAAGTAACTGCATTCACAGCTACACAATTAAAGCACTCTTCTTATTTAAAACAGTGGCTTTGCCCAGCAAAAGACTTACTTTAAGGGAAAGCTTGAATTCTTTGGCAAACATCTTATGCTCCATTTAGGAAGCTATATGGTGTTGTATAGTTGAGCATCCTTCGTTTGTGTGAAAAATTCACTGCATATCCAGACTATTTACCTGCTGACAATCTATCTCTTTTTCAAAACCATAAGCTAGCCTGTTTCACTTTGCGTTCTTGTAAGTTATATGGAATATTCTTGCTGCTGTGGATATTTGCTGTCTTATGGCTCTTGTAATTACCTGTTTTAAAAAGTCTTTTTTTGCTCTTTCTGATATCCAAGATGTGGTCACATATGCCTTCCTCTGTGCATCTTTGGTTAACTACTTCCTTAAATATCTCTGTAGATTGTCTTTAGTGATACCACAGGCCGTACAGTTGACCCAACCCATTCTTTGGCTTGTTTCATTCAATGAGATTTTTCAGTACCAAAGCTCTTAAATGTGACAAACAGTACGACCAAGTTTACAGCCTTTAACATTTAACCATTTCAGCAGAGGTACTTGAGTTGGACATATTTTTTGATCCATTTCCAAACTTTCGTAAGCATGCCACTGTGAAAAGTTGTGACTGCAATTTGTCAGACTGTTTGCAATTGCTTGATCTTTCCTGCATCACAATATCACTTTCCAAGCCATGTTGCTGCTGTTCAAAGAGCAAGTGATAATCTATCTTCCTGTTGGCAGAGATGATTACACTGCTGCTAGCTGTGGTAATATGCTGCTCATCTAAGAGTAGACTGTCAATCATTTCTTCTGTTGGGATGACAGCACTTCTGGTTAATGGCCAGTTTCACTCTCATCTAGCTCTTTTTTATTTATTTTATGGTCTCCACTTCCTATTCCTTACATTGACGGAAAAAAAACTTTTTTGTTTGATAGTAGATTCAGAGGCTCCTCATCATCCTTACCCTTAAATTTTGTAAAATAGAAGCAAATTGTCGTCTGTCAGGGCATTCTAGGAAAGCAAAGCAGAGCAACAAACAATATACTAGATGTTTGTGGAGTGCAATGTTAATCCATTCAACATGCACACTACTGAGCAACTATAATGTATGTCTAAAGATATAATTGCACCACTGGTACCTGCTTCCCCACTCATAGCAGGTCCTAAATTATTTATCCTTTTATCGTTTGAATGCCACTAACATAACACTGGTGTCCCAGCCGGCAACCTCAATGACTTATATGTACCAATACCCAACACACACAACATTAGAAAAGAAGCTGATTCTGACCCTGATTTTGAATTGCAGCTTACGCTGTGCTTAGGAGGGGAGAAAACAGCCTCAGCCCTTTGTTTGCTATGTAGGCATTTTTTGGAGCTGTCATTCCTGCCTCTCCCCCATAGAACAGTGATACCTGTTGATCATAGGGAATAATGAGTCTGTGCTGGTTTCAGGGCATGGTGCACATTGTTAAGTAAATGTGAATTGCCCTGTATATGTTTAACAACTGCATCCTAATGTAGCCTATAACAGCGATGTTTTCTTGACAATGCTGAAAAGTATGAAATGGAAGTTCTCATCTCAGAGACGAGATGTGGATCGCTCTTGGTATCCAAGCCAAGACCATTCATGCATTGCCTCTCCTCGGAGAGCTTGACTTATTAACTAGTGCTTGAGACCCTCTGCTCTGTTTTTTGGGTGATTCACAACTTTAAAAAAACATTTTCAGACTCACCCAAAACCTGAAGCTGAATCTTTTCTCTAAACCATTGCTCCCTCACACAAATATCTGCAGGGAAAAAAGGAAGAGCTTTGCTGTGGTGTGATGCCATTATCCCCTTGTGCATGCCCCATTTCTTTTTTCATCCGACCATGGGCAGCAATGAGCTATTAGTATACCAATAACCAGCGTGGATCCACAGTTGAGATGCATTAGAAGTGCATATGGTGATCCCATTTCTTTCCATTTGCATCTAATTGTTCAAGAAGCAATTTTAATACATATGACAGGTGTTTAAAACAGCTTATGATGCTTAACATATAAGCAGAGGACATATGAAGGTAGTGAGGCTTTGATTTTGCTCAGGAAAGGTATAAATGCATCTCCAATGATAGATTGTAGGATAGATGAGAGGGGATGCTATCTTCATAGGATGGCTGTGAGGTCAAAAATCGAGACTTGTCAGCAGATGTTCTAGTTGGGGGGATTGCATGGAGGGACTTGACTGTATGTTTCTTTTTGGTGTACTCAATGTTTTCTGTGATCTTTTTGATCTTTCTGGTGAAGAACTTGTTGATCCCATTGCATTTGTCCATTCAGTAGTGTTGGAGTGGCCTCGATTGTCATTTGGTACAGTATTTCCAGCTTTTGAACAAGGCTCTGTTTTTCTCTGAAGGTATGGGAAGGTGGCTTTATAGTAAGTGGATTTGGATTTTGAATGGCGTTTTCTTCAGTTTTTCCTAAGGTTTTTAGTTAAGTCAAATCATTATGTGACTGATTCCTGCACCATGTCAGCTCTTGTTTATGGGTAGTGTAATTTCTATGAGAGCGTCCTAGGTTGAACTAGGTAACCGAGGGTTTGGGTTTCCTAAAGCCCTGTTTCATTGGGGTAAATATGTTGACATGGCTTTCCTTGAGTTGTAGAGATTGTTGATCCTGGAGCTTACTTTGTTGTTTGGATGGAGTTGGTGGTAAGGGTCATCAGGTTTTGTTTGAATGTGTTGAAGTCCTTCACCGGTAGTGCTGTTGCTCAGGTCAGTTTGCTTCCTAAGTTATGAATAGGTTTTTGGATGTATTGAATGATGTTGTGGGTCTGCAAAAGAATGAGTTGAATTTTAGTCTTTTTTATTTTGATTGGTGCAATGTCCTGGGTGGATATTATTTGCATTTTGATGGCTGGATGGCTGATGGGGTCCGTGGTTTTAAGGAAGAAGATGTTGCTTTTTTCTGTAGTACTTCTGTAGATGAAGTAAAAATTAATGAATGGTGATGAGCGGTAGGGGAGTGTCATAGTAGTAGTTGCATGGAAAATGGGTTGGAAGATTTCTGAATAATGGAGGCCCATGAGAATTTCTGGTTGATGCAAGGGCTCAACTGTCCTGTGAATGGTGTTACTGGGCTGTAGGTCTTAGCCTTTGGGAGAGAGGATATCCGTATGAAAGTGAAGTGTGTCATGCCACATGATAAAAACAGGAATAAGATTGTGTTTGGCAATGGTGTTAGAAATATTGCCTGTATGATTGGCTGCAACAAATGCCTTTATTAGCATGTAAGGGAATGACTGGGATTTGGAGGAAATTCTTGCAGGTAGGGTGTTTGTTTTTGTGTGGGCTGGTTGGCACACGGGAGAGAGAATGTGGATTGGGAGTCTGCATTGTGGGTTTTGGATCATGAACATGATGCAATACAAGATGTATGGGATCTGGCTTTAATCCTTTTCCAACCAAAAACAGTACATAACAGAAAGGTGCTCCTATCACCATCCACCCCTTTGCAATGGAGGCCTAGTTGACAATGCCCAGGGAATTGTAAATAAGTAGTTGGCCTAGGCTGGGAGGGGATATGAGGTGGTCAGGTCTTTTGAAGTGCATTCTAAGCAGATACTGTGAAAATGGCTTGCTCCTTTTGATGATTTTGAATTTCTCATTACACATCTTTTTCAGTAAAAAAAACGTTTCTGAGGTTGCAGGTTCTAGGCTAGACGCTGGGATGATGGCCTTCAATCAAAGAAAGTACCAATTAAATATTTGGTATATCATTGACTTCCTACTTTAGGTTTCTTTTGAGAAAACTCCCAATGCCTATAGTCCACAGACTGTAGAGGAGGGAGTTAGGTCACCTGACCAGCCTCCGGAACAACTCATGTGTGATAGGCTGGCTCCTTTTGGGATTTTTTTTTGCCAGGAAAACTTATTTGAACACTGAGAAGCTTTGCTTTGTAGGGCTCTAGTAAATGTTCAGTCCATGTGATGTGTCTTCTGGATAGGTGTAATGCAGTAGACTGCTTTATTTGTGTTTATTAATTTGTTAGAAATGTTCTCTGAATGCTAAAATGCTTTTGGTTTGAAGCTAGAAGTAAGAATCAGTTTACAGGGCCTGCCTCCTGGATGGCTGATAAGTCTTTGTTAAGTTACTTTAGGCATTTTCTGTACTTTTTATGGTGAGAAGTCTTTTCTGAATGGTAATAAACTCTAGAATGGTGAGTGGGACAAGGGTGTCTGACTACGCAACCTGCTTCCTCGACAGCTAATGATCAATTGTCTGGCTCATTTGAGCTCCTTGGGAACTTCATTATGAACAGGAGGACTCTATAGAGTATTAGCATGTGCCTACTAACTTGATAAACGTCAGTCTAAGTCCTAGGCATTGGCAAAGTCAGTACGTCTGGTGTTGGCTGCCAACCTTATGGCAATTTGTTTTGTTTTGTCATGGTTTTTGCAAACTTTATGGTTGATGAAGCAGCTGGGCCCTCATCAGTCTAAATAAAAAGATTGGCTAGGGGCAAAAATGGTCTCAGTAAAGCACACATTATCATAGTAGTCACTGGTTCTGAAGGGAAATTCTTTGTGTGTGGATGTGCTCTTTGTAAAAGGTCTGTAATTCATAATGGGGTTAGTCAGTGGCTGACGTCGTCTCACCTATTGTCCCACAGTGCATACTGGGGTGGGTGGAAGAAAAATGGGAATAACACAGGAATAGACTAATGGAAGATGCCTGGGTGCAACCCCTATAACTAACTACATTATACACATGTTTTAGTAAAATCAAACTGCCTTGGCTAACACCAATCCTAAATATGCCAATTGGTCTGACTATGGATGCCAGCCCCTTGACTTTGCTAATGCGTTTTTGTAATGTTTTTGTAGATCTTTATTTTTAATACATAGAGAGGGTTGCAAAGATAGATACCAAGAGATGCTTACAAAAGACAGCTAGATAAAGTGGTTTATACATATAGAGAACTTGATATTTCTTCATAGCTAGATAGATAGCTAGATAGGTAGAAGGTTGCATAGATAGAGATGATAGTATAGATATATGCCTAAATGTAGAAGCATGCATACAAAGAGAAGGTTGCATAGCTAGATAAAGAGATAGATATATAGATAGATAGATAGATAGATAGATAGATAGATAGATAGATAGATAGATAGATAGATAGATAGATAGATAGATAGATAGATAGAGCCTCAACACACCACCACTGACACCCCCAGCCTCACTGGTCTCACAGAGGCAAAGTCAGAAGTGGATTTATAGGGTTGCAAAAATAGACAAACAGATAGCTAGACAGATAGATAAGAAAACTGGAATAAACAGCACAGCTTATATTTGTAATATAACAGTTTAATGTCTATTGAAGCATGACATAGAAGAACGCTGAAAGCAAATTAGAAAGCCGTACAAGTAGGACAAACAGATCAAATTGGTTTAAATTAAAGGCATTCATACCAGCGTGACATAGAAGAGTGTAATTATAAACAAACCTCATTGCGTGCATACTAAATAGAGGATAACTTAATGAAGCACAGTTTCATATGGACACAACCTGATAGATTGTGAAACAGAGGCAGTCAGTTAAACAAATGCCATTCCTAAAGGAATTTTCCACAGCATTAGCAGGAGACAAGAATTGATAATCTGGCATGTGCCCTGTGCCTGTCTTGGCTCAGGCAGCAGGCATTGTCAAGTCAAGTCAAGTCATAGAATTTATATAGCGCACTACATACCCGAAGGGTTTCAAGGCGCTCGGGAAGGGGAGGAGGATTACTTGTCAAATATCCACGTTTTAAGTTGCTTTCTGAATGCTAGGTGGTTCTGGGTAAGGCGAAGGTAAGCGGGGAGTGAGTTCCATGTTTTAGCGGCCAAGTATGAAAAGGATCTGCCTCCCATGGTGGTCTTGTTGATGCGGGGTACAGAGGCGAGGGCTTGGCTGGAAGAACGTAGTTGGCGGGAGGGGGTGTAGAAGGACAATCGAGAGTTGAGGCATTCTGGACCGATGTCGTAGAGTGATTTGTGTGCGTGGGTAAGCAGTCGGAAAGTGATCCTCTTATTGACGGGTAGCCAGTGGAGGTCTTTAAGGTGACCAGAGATGTGTTCGTTGCGTGGGATGTCTAATATGAGTCTGGCTGAGGCGTTTTGGATTCGTTGGAGTTTCTTCTGGAGTTGTGCGGTAGTACCTGCGTAGAGGGTGTTTCCGTAGTCCAGTCGGCTCGTGACCAGAGCGTAGGTGACTGTTTTCCTTGTTTCGGAGGGGATCCAGCGAAATGTTTTTCTGAGCATGCGAAGAATGTTGAAGCAGGAAGAGGATACGGCGCTGACTTGTCTGTTCATAGAGAGTGAAGAATCCAGGATGACGCCTAGGTTCCGTGCGTGGTCTGTCGGGATGGGTGCTTTTCCGAGGGCTTCCGGCCACCAGGAGTCGTCCCATGCAGAGGGGGATGTACCTAAGATGAGGACTTCTGTTTTGTCTGAGTTCAGTTTCAGACGGCTTTGTTTCATCCATTCGGCCACTTCTTTCATTCCTTCGTGTAGGTTGGTTTTGGCGGTGCTGGGGTCATTGGTGAGGGAAAGGATCAGTTGAGTGTCATCCGCGTACGAGATGATGTTGAGGTTGTGTTGGCGTGCGATGGTCGCGAGGGGGCTCATGTATACGTTGAAGAGGGTGGGACTGAGTGAGGATCCTTGTGGTACGCCGCAGATGACTTCAGAGGCCTCGGACTTGAATGGTGGAAGGCGGACTCTCTGGGTTCTTCCGGTGAGGAACGAGGTGATCCATTCCAGTGCTTTTCCTTGTATTCCGATGTTGTTGAGGCGTTGTAAAAGGGTGCTGTGGCAGACTGTGTCGAATGCTGCAGAGAGGTCGAGGAGGATGAGGGCGACTGTGTCTCCATTGTCCAGAAGAGTTCGAATGTCGTCTGTTGCTGCGATGAGGGCGGTCTCAGTGCTGTGTTTTGCTCGGAAGCCAGATTGTGAGGGGTCGAGGGATTTGTTGGCTTCGAGGAAGGCGGCGATCTGGTTATTGACAGCTTTCTCGATGACTTTGGCCGGGAATGGAAGAAGCGAGATGGGGCGGTAATTTTTGAGTTCGGTGGGGTCCGCTGTGGGTTTTTTCAGAAGGGCGGTGAGTTCAGCGTGTTTCCAGTCTTCCGGGAAGGTGGCGGAGTTGAAGGAACAGTTGATGACGTCTCGGAGGTGCGGTGCTATGACGGAGTCTGCTTTGTTGAAGATGTGGTGAGGACATGGGTCTGTGGGGGATCCTGAGTGGATGGAATTCATCAGGCGGATGGTGTCCTCAGTGGAGATTGGGTTCCAGTCATTAAGGGTGTTCACGGGGGGAAGATGATCAGCAAATGGTAGGGTGGGTTGGTTTCCGGGTTGGTTGTCAAAGCTGTTGTGGATGTCTGCAATCTTGTTGTGGAAAAATGAGGCTAGGGAGTCGCAGAGGGTTTGAGAGGGGGTGATGTCGTTGGAGTTGGCCGAGGGATTGGAAAATTCCTTGACGATGTTGAAAAGTTCCTTGCTGTTGTGGGCGTTGTTGTCAAGTCGATCCTTGAATGCTGTTTTCTTGGCTTTTCGGATCAGTTGGTGGTGAGTGCGGGTGGCGTTTTTGAAGGCGTCCTTGGTGCTGGTGGTTGGGTCTTTTTTCCAGGCCTTTTCAAGGGAGCGGCAGAGTTTCTTGGACTTCTTGAGATCATCGTTGAACCATGAGGCCTTCTTGCTGCCAGGTTTGTTTTGACGTTTTTTCAGTGGTGCTAAGGTGTCAGCGGTGTTGGATAACCATAGGGTGAGGTTGGCGGCGGCTTCGTTAGCGTTAGAAGAGAGGGCTGGGGTGTTTTGAAGGAGCGATGCGGAGATTTGGTCCGTGGTGATTTTGTTCCAGTTCCTTTGTAGGGTAGGTTGGAGGTGGATGCTGGGTTTTGGTTTGTTGTAGGTGAAGTGAACGCAGCTGTGGTCAGTCCAGAGGAGGTCCGTAGTGTGGCTGAAGGAGACATGGTTGCTGGATGTGAAGATGGGGTCGAGTGTGTGACCTGCGATGTGGGTGGGGGAAGTGACTAGTTGTTTAAGTCCGAGGTTGGCGAGGTTGTCCACGAGGGTGGCGGTGTTGCGGTCGTTAATCTTTTCGAGGTGAAAGTTGAGGTCTCCCAGAAGGATGTAGTCTTTGGAGGGGAGCGCGTGTGGAGTGATGAAGTCCGTGATGTCTTCACTGAATTTTGCGCGGGGTCCTGGTGGTCTGTAGAGGAGGGTGCCTCTGAGTGTGGTTTTGGGGTCGATGTGGATCTGGAAGTGAAGGTGTTCGGAGTTGGCGAGGTTGGCGTCAGAGCTGGTTGAGATGCGGATTGATTTCTTATGGACGATAGCGATTCCTCCTCCTGTGTGGCTGGTACGGTCTTTGCGAGTGATTTTATAGTCTTCAGGGATGGCAATGGTGATGTCTGGTGCGGAGGAAGCATTCATCCATGTTTCCGTAAGGAAGGCGATGTCCGGAGAAATGGTGTCTAGTAGATTCCATAGGTCAATGGCGTGCCTGTGGACAGATCGGGTGTTGAGAAGGATGCATTGTAGGTGGTTGGGGTCGAGAGTCTGTGGTGTGGTCGTAGCGGAGATGTTGTCGGTGCCGCTGAATTAGCAGGAGAAAGGTCCATGGGTTTGTCCAGGGGCGGCTAGGACGCAGTTGGGAGCGCGACCGGGGTTAAGGGCTAGGAGGGTTGCGGCATCGTAGGTGATGCGGGAGGGCAGCGCAGCGAGAGGGGCATGGGGTCTGGCGCTGGGCGCGGTCCAGGCGCGGACGGGCGTAGACGGGCTTACCTTTGGCGCACCTTCGGCGTGTACGTAGCGCGTGGACGCTGCGCGTTGGGACATCTGACATAAATGAAGAGTGGAGGGGGGCGGAGCGTGGGCGGGTCAGCTGGGAGGCGGTAGCGGGGAGGCGGGGCAGGGGAAAGCACAACAACAAAATGGTGGGAGGGGTAGGAATCGAAACCAGCACAGTGCAATGCCAGCTATGAAGGAATGCACTGAAAGCAGGTAAAGTGCTAAGGACTTAATACTGTTAGGAATAGGTAAAAAGCGCTACCAAATGCAGTTATGTTCAAGCGCTACCCAAATGAGCCAGACACTAGCGCTATGAAGATGCACACGGAGGCTGATTGCTAATATAAGCGCCACTACAATTCACAATGCACAGAGCACAAGCGCTATGAAGATGCACACGGAGGCTGATTGCTAATATAAGCGCCACTACAATTCACAATGCACTGAGCCAAGAGCTACGATACCACACACGAGGGCTGCTTGAAAACGCTTCAGCTGTAGGCACTGGGAAAAGGATTGCAGGCAGGAGCCAGGCAGCGTGGGGGAGCAACCGTTCGGGACGAGGTCCAGGCGGTCACAGTCTTCTCTTGGAGGTGGAGGGCTCTCTGTTCGTGGGTGGGCGGGTCAGCTAGGAGGCGGTAGCGGGGAGGCGGGGCAGGGGAAAGCACAACAACAAAATGGTGGGAGGGGTAGGAATCGAAACCAGCACAGTGCAATGCCAGCTATGAAGGAATGCACTGAAAGCAGGTAAAGCGCTAAGGACTTAATACTGTTAGGAATAGGTAAAAAGCGCTACCAAATGCAGTTATGTTCAAGCGCTACCCAAATGAGCCAGACACTAGCGCTATGAAGATGCACACGGAGGCTGATTGCTAATATAAGCGCCACTACAATTCACAATGCACAGAGCACAAGCGCTATGAAGATGCACACGGAGGCTGATTGCTAATATAAGCGCCACTACAATTCACAATGCACAGAGCACAAGCGCTATGAAGATGCACACGGAGGCTGATTGCTAATATAAGCGCCACTACAATTCACAATGCACAGAGCACAAGCGCTATGAAGATGCACACGGAGGCTGATTGCTAATATAAGCGCCACTACAATTCACAATGCACAGAGCACAAGCGCTATGAAGATGCACACGGAGGCTGATTGCTAATATAAGCGCCACTACAATTCACAATGCACAGAGCACAAGCGCTATGAAGATGCACACGGAGGCCGATTGCTAATATAAGCGCCACTACAATTCACAATGCACTGAGCCAAGAGCTACGATACCACACACGAGGGCTGCTTGAAAACGCTTCAGCTGTAGGCACTGGGAAAAGGATTGCAGGCAGGAGCCAGGCAGCGTGGGGGAGCAACCGTTCGGGACGAGGTCCAAGCGGTCACAGTCTTCTCTTGGAGGTGGAGGGCTCTCTGTTCGTGGGTGGGCGGGTCAGCTGGGAGGCGGTAGCGGGGAGGCGGGGCAGGGGAAAGCACAACAACAAAATGGTGGGAGGGGTAGGAATCGAAACCAGCACAGTGCAATGCCAGCTATGAAGGAATGCACTGAAAGCAGGTAAAGCGCTAAGGACTTAATTCTGTTAGGAATAGGTAAAAAGCGCTACCAAATGCAGTTATGTTCAAGCGCTACCCAAATGAGTGACGTCAGAACTCAAATTTAATGATTTATTACAGTTGAACAGCTACCTCAACTTTAGCAGGAAAATTAGAGACAGGTTTATACCCAGATTGCTGGCTTTAATGTAATATATGGGATGAAGTACTTCCCGCTATACATTATAAGGAGATTGCAAGTCATTCAAGAATTTGAGGAGCATATAGATGAACGAGGCCAAAGGCCGAGTTCCTTTTTTATCTCAACTCTGTAATGTATGGCAGAGGGTATTTTTATTACCTATATTGCATGGTTCCACCTTTACAACTTTCACTAACCACTTACATTCAAGAATACAAGCAGAATCTGTACTATGAAAATAAACACACCAAAAACGAGGTCATCTTTTTTTGTTGTTGCAGATACTGGAATCCTTTTATTGCAAGTCAGGTTAAAATACTCTGTGACTCCAATTGAGGAGAATCAGGCAGAGATTAAATTTTTCCTACAATTACCTATAGCAAGGAAAAATATAAACATGCTTATATAAATATATCCTTTCTGCTGATTACTTTTTCTTTTTAGAAAAATATATCAAAAGAAGAAAAAAGCCAGTTCCCATTTTCCCTGTTTAAACTGCAGACAACATTCATGTGATATACCTGTTTCCTTGCTGACACGTTGATTAGATGTATATAGCGTCTGGTACCCCTCTGGCAGTTTGATGCTGAACTGGTATCATTTGAGACTATTCCCCAAGCAGCAGTACAGAAACATCTTCAAGTATTAGCTATAGTAATGGAATACCAATCGCCATGAACGCAAGCTGCGGTTTCAATTTCTATATTTTATTCTTCCTTAACTAAACCTGGAACATGCACTGTAGTCAATGGCTAATTTGTATCTGTTGAAGAGTTGGTTGAACAAATAATTAAAGTGTGGCATGTATTTCCCTTAGGGATCTGCCCACTTGAATGTAATTTTATTTTAACTAACTAGTGATTTAATGTTCTTGATTAATTACTTAAATTATTTTCGGTGCATTTTATGTTAATACCGACCTGTACTCTGGAAAAAACTCCATGTTTTCCAAACCTATTATTGACAAGGCTACACTGCAAGGAAGTAATTACACATTGGTCTGAAAAACAGTCACTGTTGTAGACCTAAAGGAGCCCTGCTATATTGTCTGAAAGCCCAGTGGAAATCAGTATTTAGGTAAAAGCTCTCAATGCAAGGTAACATCGGAGAACACATTAAGAGACTAAACAGGTAAATGGAAGTGCTATGGAAAGTCTGTATTGTCAGCATTTAATGAAATGGCCTAAAACAGCGTATGGCCTACATATCTTTCAATAGTGGAAAGTGACAGAACTAAGGGTTGGTTTGCACTACAGTAACATCACTGTAGCCGTCAAATAGTGTGTTTGTGCACAAGGCATTTTACAAACCCAGTATTTCTCATTGTTATAGGAATCACAGAAATGTGAAGAGGCGTTCATTTTACTGTACATCACCTTTATTTCCAGTTTTTTACATTCAGAGTCACAGCAGTTACATTGGGCGTCTTTACACTGCAGGCAAGTTTTCAGTTCTTTATTTAACTGGTAAGTGATAGATAGATAGATAGATAGATAGATAGATAGATAGATAGATAGATAGATAGATAGATAGATAGATAGATAGATAGATAGATATTCAATGGAAAAAAACAAAGGTTGAAGACAAGTTATAGTTACATATTTGTAAACAAAACCCACTAAACCTAATATTCTAAAGAAACTGAATTTTAATTTATAATTTGCGCACCAGCAAAACCTAATATAGCTTGCACACCTCCACCCACATGGGTGTTAACTTGCTACGCAGACTAAATGAACTATAACTCAGCCCTCTAACATGCACAGTGTTCTCAGAAATTATGACATTTCAGATGTCATGAGTGTTGCTATGAATACTATAATTTAATGTGGTGTAAGTGATGTAATATGAAAGCGTGTAAGTAGTGCATGGTAGATGGGCAGTCGCCACTTGGTAGTTATATTTTGGATTATGTTTCCATAGGAAAAGCATTTTTTGTTTTCCTATAACTTTGGCGTAGTTTGATAAATCTTCATAAACCATTTCCCCTAAAAATGTTCTTATCAGAAAGCTAGATCTTGGTCCAGAAAATTAGCTTTTTGTGATGTAAATCCAATCAGTAGTAAAACTTTGAATGTTTTATGCCGCGGGGGATCCGCAAAGCTAATAGATCTCAAGATGAGATCTGATTGGCTGCCACCACATCAACAGCAATCAACCAGCAGCCGATTTAGGACTCAGGTCTCTTATCCTGAAAAAAACTTTAAAAAAGATATATGGGACAGGGTAGGGATAACCTGATTCCTAAGCCAGTTGCCTCCCAAGGGTCAACATTTTTTATTTTTATTTTACAGAAATTTTGTGGTGGATTCACAAATATGTGGTAAAAATGTAGGCTCCTGTACTTTAGATAAACGAACCACTGAGGGCACAAACAATTTGAAGGGTAGGTGTGTGTGGTCCCCCCCCCCCCCCCCCCCGGAGCCTTATTGATGATTCTGGGATACCATCCACAGGCCGATTGTAAATTAAAGTGGAGGGGAGCATGCTGCTCACTTTCCAAGCCTCCAAAGGACCCCTTCTCCTGGGGGTGAAATTACTTAAAGGGAAGGGGGCGTGTGACCACCTTTCCAAAGCCTCACCGAGGCCCCAGGATCTCCATAACTGTGCCAATATATAATTACATAGGGGAGGAGGGCATGAGGCACGCCTCTCTAAGCCTCTTCGAGGCCCGGGGTACACTGTTTTACTGCCCCTGAAAGTGCTCCTGCAAGGTGGGATCACACATTTAAACTGAGATTGCTCCAGTCCCATGGGAGTGGATAAAAACCTGCTCCTACCGAGTCAGAGCAAAGCTGGCTCCCATTGTACCCAGAATGGGTGTTTGCAGGAAAGCCAGTGGGCCATGGGGGGCCTTGGGCTCCCACCATGGCCCCAGACATTGTGTGCTGTGTGTGCCCTGAGTGGGTACTGTGGCATGCACTTTAGGCCCTGTGAATGTGGTCCCCGGGGGCTCTGAGAGGGGGCTCTACTCCCCTCCCTTACAATTAATATGAATCCTCAGGACAGGATCCCTGGGCAAGTAGTGGCTCAGGGAGGGAGGCCACATGCCTCTCTGCACAAAGAAAATAATTGCTAGCTCCCACAGGCACCCAGGATTAGAAAATGCCACAGTTTATGTCTGCATTCATTCCAGCAGTTCAGGTAGGGCACTCTTGTCTTTCTTGCAAGGAGAAGAGATTCTCTGACAGGTTTGTCAGATTCCAAGCATTCTTTCACTCTTGCAAGTGTAACTCAGGCCCTGGAATGTGAGACACCTGTCTGTTTTCCTTTCTATGACAAAGGTCATGGATTCATTTGGGTGCTAGGGAAATCTACCTGGGAATGAACCCCCTTAATATTGGGGCTCTCATGACAAAATGCCTAATGTTGGGTTCAACCTCTAATTGGGCCTGAGGGCTCCAGACCACCCACAATTCAGTTGCACGCTAACTAAATCGAAGACATTCATCTGTAATTTAAAACTCTCCCCAGGACCAGGAAGTTTGCCCTTTGATCGGGCTGGGGTTTATCAAGCTTATTAACAGGTAAAAATGATAGATACCCACATACAAAATACCAATATTTGTGTCTTTGAATGGAATGGCTATAAAGAAGATATTCCCAAAAACTTAAAAGTAAAAGGATTCTAATTTACAAGGGAAAATCACATTAAGTACAGGTTGAGACCCAGTTTGCATGACTGATGTTTTTTATTCTTGGCTAGACTCAAATCCTGTGGATGGTGCAGTAGTCTTGATTAAATATACTAGAAAATATCATCTTGTGTAGTGGGATCCGCAGAGGTACACAGAATAACCGTTAAGATACATTGAACATAGAATCAACATACATTTGAGACCTGTGACATTTATAGAGCAAACCTGGCTAGATTCATCCCCCAACCTGCTACGGGCCAACAAAATATGTGGATAGTTCCTTTTTTTTTTGTTTTTTTTAAATATATTTATTGAGATGTTAAGGTGCAATTTGAGGTACAAAAAAGAAGAAGAAACAGGTTAAGAATAAATACATCAGCATCAATCAATAACAATAATAAGAGGAGACCAGTCTAATAGAGTTCATACCAGAATAGCTCGGACAAGATAAAGGCATCAGTTAATAGCATTAATGAAACGACTCAAGGCTTCACAAAATTAAAATGCATGCCAGCACAGCTCAGGCAGGATACAAGGAACAATTTTTCTTATTAGAAAATTTCTTCTAAAAAGTTCTTAAAAGTTCAACGCCTAGATTCCCTCCATCTTCTAAGGGGAGCCCAGATGTTTCTTCCCATTTCCTGCAATTTCTTTCCCTTAAATTCATATAAACACGCCTCTATATTATGCATTCCTAATAACCTTGTGAGCCACATCTGGAAAGTGGGGGCGGTGGTATCCTTTCATCCAGCAGAAATAAGTCTGCGTAACACTGCCACTGAGATGAAAACCAGGGCTTTATCATCTCTTGCCGCCTTCAGTTTACCATCAGTACCTAGTAAAACCACGGTAGGGGATAGTTTGATGTTTTGATCTAGCAGCCCCTCCAAAAACAACTGTATTTCCCTTAGAATTGGAGCCAGATTGGGGCAGTGATAAAACATATGGAGTAAATCTGCGGGACCCATATTACATCGGGGGCATCTGACATCTTCCCTTACACCCCAAGCAAATAATTTCGCGGGGTGTAGTATAAATTATACATAGTCTTGTAATGCTGAGCCTTCAGATTTGAGGATCGGAAGATTTTCTTATTCGTGAGTAGGGCAAGATCTAGGGTCCCCTAACTTCTGGAACAAGGTGGCTTCCATTTTTTCCAGATCATTCTCAAGACCTTGTTGTAAATAATTGTACCCTATTCTTATTTTCCTACCCCCTTTTCTCAGATATTCAACCATTGGGTTCACCACAGGGAGAGAGATCCTTGGCCTGATTGCCCACAATGTCTGGACAATTTGACTGTATAACAGCCACTGGCTAGATGGAATACCGAATTTCTGCTGCAAAATGTCAAAGCCAAGAATATAAACACCTACCATAATGTCCCCCAAGCACTTTACCCCCCGCTCCTTCCAAAGTTGACTGTCCCTATTTTGGCCTAGATGGGGAAAGATGTTAGAGTTCCAAAGATCGATATTGCCATTTATTTTTGGAATATGAAAAAATTTCCTGACTGCCTTCCATGTCCCCCCCACCCCTTCTAGAATTTTATATCTAGCTCTCTTATAATACCTGCGGTCCACTTCACACCTTAGTAACCCAGTAGCCTTTCTTCCCAATAGGAGCTCATAGATGGAGGGGATTGCCTGATTATCCGGCTGGCTTTCTAGTGGTACAGGATCAAATTGAAACAATATATTCATTTGTACCAATAAACATGTCCAATGATACAACCTAAGGTTCGGCATAGCCAAGCCTCCCCTCGCCAATGGTAAAGACATACGGGTAATCGATCGTCTGGTTTTGCCATACTGCCAAATCAACTGCGAGAATACTGATTCTATTTTTCTGATCACCCTTTCTTCTAACAGCAGTGGAATGGCCCAAAATAAATTCATAACCTTTGGAAACATGGTCATTTTTAGAACATTCACCCTCCCAATCAGTGATAGATGTAACACATCGATTCTTTTCAGCTCGGTTTCAATAGAATCCATCAAGGGTAAATAGTTATCTTTAACAATCACATCCACATTGGCATTCACCCTTACCCCCAGATACACGGCTGAGTCTACAAACCTTTGATCTGTCTTATTGATATTGTTCGTGTAAATTATCTGAGTTTTTTCTTTGTTCAAGCGATACCCAGATCGCCCCCCCAAATCCTTGGCCAGTTGAAACAACTCTATCATAGATTGATGAGGATCCGTTGTTATTATTGCCAAGTCGTCTGCATATGCTAACAATTTAGTGGAATGACCGTTAAGCATCACTGAAATAATCAGTTCGGAGGCTAAGATTTTCTGGATGAGCGGATCGATGTATAAAGAAAACAAAATTGGAGAGCACGGGCATCCTTGGCGAGTGCCCCTTCTAATTAATATTTCGTTAGATCGCTGGCCCATGACCGTAACCCTCGCCACCGGATCACTATACATCGCCTTAATGGCTCTTATGCTTTTATTCCCAAAACCCCTGCCAGCTAGGATACCCCACAAAAACTCCCAGACCACGTGGTTGAACGCTTTCTCCACGTCGAGGAGGATCATGGCCATCCCCCCCCATGGCAGTGTGGCATCAAATAATGCAATGGCCCGTCTGGTATGATCCGTTGTGCCCCTGCCCGGCACAAACCCATGCTGCCATGGAGAGACAAGTCGGCCAATGATCCCCCTCAGTCTCTTCGCCCAGATCTTAGAATATAATTTGGTGTCCGCATTGATAAGCGAAATTGGTCGATAGGGCCCTGGGTTATCTTTGGATTTGCCCTTTTTATTAAATATAACAAAATTAGTCTCTTTCCAAGAGTCTGGGATTACGCCTGTATAGACTATGCCATTAAATAGATCTAGAAGGATTGGTGCGATCTCTTTTTCTAGGCATTTGTAGACTTCCAGGGGGATCCCGTCTGGGCCTGCGGCCTTACCAGCTGCTAGCTCCCATAAAGCCATCCTTACTTCAGTCAGGGTCAGGTCTCTGTCCAATAAATCACTGCTATGTTTGTCTAACACAGGACCAACATCATCGCAATCTGGACTCTGATCATGCACCCTATCTTCCTCATCATACAGTTTTTGATAAAAGGTCTTAAAAACTCTTAATATATCCTTCGGCACCGTATAATCGATACCATCCTCTTGTATACTGGAAATTGTGTTTTTTTACCTCTCCTGCCTGATCCGGAGTGCCAGTGCCCTCCCCGCCTGCTCACCCGTTTCATAGCGCTTTGCCCTGGAAGACTGGTATTCTCTAGCCTCTTTCTGAGTGACTATTCCCTGAAGATCCGCTTTAATAGTAACAATTCTGTTTAGGCTCGCCTGACCATCTGCCCCCTGCATGATATCCTTAATATGCAATTCTTCTGACGCCGCTAGCTCCTTATGTGGATAATTCCATAATGGGTGTGGCCCAAACATGGAAAATAAGATTCCATTTTGGATCTCCATGTAAACATAAAAGCTTAGTAGGATGTATTCTTATTCTACACCACAGGAGAAATATTGAAGATTATGCATGTGTTTTCCTGTGGAAATGATTCCTAATCCAGTGCAATGTCAGTCTCAGGATGTATATTTGCAGCTGTACATGTAATATTCAACATGATTTCTTCAATAACACTATTGCCTGAAATTCCTAGGGTAAGGCAAGAGAGTATGGCATCTCTCTAGCAGCTCTAGCCGTTAGGGTTGGTATGACATTGAGTGGCTATGCTGATACTACATCTGACAAAAATACTCAACAATATAGTGATGCAGCACTATTGGCAATGCATCAATTGTACATAACTACTGCATAGGTTTAAAAAAAGCAGCACAGCCAAAAATGATTAACCAAGTTTCTATTTTAATGGGCAGGGATACTCTGAGGTAGTGACCTCAAAGTTGAGGAAGACTGGCCACCACAAGATTAACTGGCACTGCTATTGAGGGAGAAGGTATATTAGATTCTCTTCAGCAGTACTAAGTGATTGAAATGCAATGAACTGAATGCCACAGTTGGCACCAGCTTTTTTTCTTTTTACAAAAATCAGGCCGGGTTGCATAGCAGGGCAATTATTTTACACACTGAATTATGAATCCAATGCCAGACCCCTATGAAGACAGAGGTTAAAAAGCACTTGAAAAGTATTTTTGAAAGTTGAAATATAGATGAATTGCTCAATGCCCATCCACAATGAATACTGCAGGTCTCCTGGTTTTGAATTTAGAGTGGTCATGGAGATTAGCTTTGGACTATTGGAACCCAATTCCTCACTGTCAACCTACAAAGGCCAAACTGCTCGTAGTACAGGTTTAAAGCACAGTTTACACGCTAAACATTTGAGAGTTCAACTGACAGCATTAATAGTTTCTTCACACAAAGCATTATACTGAGGTTCAATACTTAACCGCATTTACATTCCGATTCACTCATTTACCTCAAGAAATAACAGATTAAATTATAAATATATGTAAAAATTAATAGATATAACAGAAGCCAGATTAAATGAGAACTTTCTATAAATAGACATCATTGTGACTATATTAACTGGTTAGAAGAACAAAATAAATTACAAGAAATCCAAAGTTGGTTTCTTAAGTATACGTTTACTGGACAATGTGGAATGAAGGTAGGGTATATTTTTCCTCCAGAATTCATAATAAAGCATGCCACATTTGAGTTCCCTACTTTCTCAAAAGTGCAAATATTGAAGATTTCATTTATCATTTTGGAGCACGGACATTTTACAATCTGCTTTCATTGTATCAATTGATCACCCCCACCTTTCCAGGGAAGGACTGGAAGGTGTACTGCATGTTATTTATAAAAATTTGCAAAAGAATATTGTTGCTTCTGCCTACCTGAAGACACACAACATCAAAAGCAATGTAGTGATTTCTGTGGTTCCTAGCCAGGAAGGTTTCACATATATAGTGTACAAGGAAGGTCACACCACTCCTATAGCATATAAAATTCATTTGTATACAGCAGCAAAAGAGTGTTTGCACCATTTGAAAACAATCTTCTGCAATACAAGAGGCCTTAATTAAACAGAAATGCATGGGGCAGGGAAAAACTTTGTTGAAATGTCACCTATATAAATACTGGAGGTAGCTTTAAAGACTTGAATCCCCAATTCTAAGGCTCTGTACATTAGGTTTGTGCAATGGGCAAAGGCACAGGCGAATTTGAGTATGGTCCAACCCTGAGAACATAATAACATTGCCACATGCTGTTACAAACATGTAGAAAGTGAAGTTGTGAACTTGCTAATGGCCCTGTGTTGCCTGAAGTGCAGAAGCTCGGTCCACATTAACAGACGGCATCTTCAGAAACAATGTGCTTGGTGTGCTGCTGAGCGGCTGCACCACCATTGTGCCTCCCCGCTCGCAGCCTTCTTGAGCAATGTTTTGTGAGCTAATTGAAATACTGTTTTTGTATGGTGGCAGTGGCAGCAAAAGCAGCACTGGTAAAGAGATGGCAAACACAGACTTCATTTTCGCCTGCCGGGTGAACACCATGATTCTCAGAAAGGTGATATGTTTAACACCTTGGCTGCTAGGCGTTTTCCCCCTCCTGTGCTGAAAATTGCCATTTTGCTGGTGTCATGACGAGCTCAGCTGGTCATCAGCACAGCTCAACTGTGCATCATGACGAGCTGAGCTCGTCATGAGCATCGAAAGGGTTAAGCAATATAACCAGCCCTCTCCAAGGTGGTGGGGCAATGGGCGTCTTGCTTTGTATTTGTTCCCTTATTTCTCATTGCGTTCATTGCCTTATGATAATATTTTTGTTTCTGATTTTTGCTACTAGCTGTTTTGACCTTCTGAATTCTACATCAGGATTCTGATTGGTTCATTTCTCCTTGCTGAGATGGAGCCAAATGTACTAGGACATTTAGTGGTCACAAATCCTGTGATTTGCTAAATAACATGGTTTGCAGTGGTTTAATGCCTTTTTAAAATGTACTAAGTCTAATTTGCTATCCGGAAAGAGGTCACTGAATCTCTGACTGGGTTTAGAAATGCATTCAGAATCGCAATTTGGAAGGTGTATGTTTAGGACAGGCCTTCCAAATTGAAATTGCAATGCTATGTATCAATGATTTGTGACTGCACTTTCGTTAGCAAACCACTGATAGTTTACCAGCTCCTCCAAGGAAGTGGTAATCCATTTGGAAAGGGAAAGGAACCCTATATTCGTTTCTCATAAGCAGTCCTTCTTCCTTCAAGAAAAAGTGTTAGACATGACGTAGTGGTCTGCAGGCCGAAGAAAGCCACTATCTTTATGATTCCATCCAACTGGAGTGTGTTGCAATTGCAATCCGTTTCATGAATACTAAGAGCTAGGTTGATTCGCGTCCCACTCCAAATGGTGATTTTGCAACTAATATTATAATAATGTACATAGGTCGGTTTTCAGAATTAGAATCATTTAGTAAAAAGTTGGTGTCCAACCACCTTTCTGTGAATCAATTCTTTGGACATCTGGCCTTAAATGTTTTGCTGATTTCTGCTATACTAATTGCTATCTTCAATCAATCAAAAATTACAAGATTGCAGAGAAAGTTTTTTTCCCTTTGTTCTATTTTCCTCCTAATTAAGACCTCCTTAAAGAAAGAGTTGATACCTACTATGTATATTATTCTGTAAACTGTGGCTACTGAGAGGTGTCACCCTTTTCCTCATGCAATCAAGAATGCGATTTGACAGACATTTTCAGCATCCAATTGTTAACAAATTGTTTCATCAACGGCTCCTTAGTTTTCGTCATGTAATGAATCCTTTGCAGGGCCTAGCACAAGAGGTACTACCATTCTGCCTTAAGAATGTAGAGACAAATGCATACCCTGGTGTCACAGTATTTTGATATCTCAGTAGTCCCTCCTTGTACCCCCCACATTTGTCTGGGGATCCATTGAAGTTAAGAGAATTTTTGGGATCTCTTGCAATGCATTTTGCCTTTCGCCCTGCACAGTTTTTGAAAGACCAACTTAAAGGAGGTTACCTGATTGGCTGCTTTACTGGGTCAACTTTAGCATGGGCTACTACATTAGTAACTAATTGAGATCCTTGTCTACACTGTTATAATGCCTTCTTGATAGCATTTAAGAAGATATTTGAACTTCTTGACTTGGAGTTGTCTGCATAGGTAGCACTGTGTGATATAAAACAAGGAGTGGATATATTGACATATGTGACCTATTTTCAACAGTGTCACAATCATACACACATTTACACCACTGCCGTGCTATACACTAGAAGTGGACAGAAATTAGCCTTTTGTAAAATATAGTGTCACAGGAAGAAATAAGCAAAGATAGCAAAATAATGTTACTCAGGTTAAAAGAAGAGGCATTACAGCATATGGCCGGGATGCCTGTCACCCCCTCCCAACACAATCCCCAAGGATGGGAAGACGGACGCAGTTCTGAACTTTTGGAAGGCGGGAGGGAGTTACCCTCCCGGCCGTATTTATTAAAATATGAAACAAAATTAAAACATTAAAATAACAGTTTCATATTATGTACAATTTTATATTTATGACATTACGATGCAGACATGTTCATTGGCTAACCTTAACAAATCTCTAATACAAAGGTTCTCCTAGCCGAGTCTAAGCATCCTGCAAATGCATACTTTCTAAATAAAATTGTACATCCTAACATTACGGGCCAACGGCAAGGTCGTAACCGGTGTCAGGTCCCCACTACCAAAATTCCCCCCTCACGGTGTGAGGGGCGGGCACACAGAGGACTGTACCTCTGTGCCAACTTCCAATTTCCCTTGTCTTAGCGGGGGCCCCTTATTTAACTGGACACCATCTTAATGGTCGTCCGAGGACTCGTGTGAGGTGTCTAGAAGGTAGCGTGGACCCCCCTCCCACCCCACACTGCTTCTCACATCCGCCGTCGCGGATATCCTGGCCCCGGGAAATTCGTAGGAGGGGCATCTCGCCGCCTCCTCCCCTGGGAGGGGCCTATGACCGCCTTCCCTTCGGCGAACCCATACTTAGTGGGTGCCGCCTCCCCGTGTGAGGGGCCAATGGCCGCCTCCCCCCGGGCGCTCCCATCCATAATGGGTGGCGCCCCCCTCTAGGGACCTTGAAATTACTGCTCACCGATCATGACCTTACCGCCCGACCAAAAAATAAATACGACGTTTTAACTACCTATTGAAGAAAGAAAATTAAACTTTGGGTTGCAATATTTATCGTCTTTAACTTAAACATTCAACACATCTTTCAATTAGACTGTGATACTATGCCTCACTGGGGAGAAAAATGTTATGCAGCAAATCATTTTATTGCAGTACAGACATCGACATCTTTATTAACCACTACATCAGGAGAAAAGGATATTATCAAAGCCAAAAACCAATTTTATTGCAATACTAACGTTGCCATAAGGGGCTGGTGGGTGGGTCAAAAATTGCTCCTTGTTCCATCGAGGGCTCACGTGCAACGAGACGGTGCAGCTTCCAAGCACAGGAACAAGAGGATGCTTCTTTGGATTGTTGCTCCTTTTATTCTTCTTCGGGAGGGCGTGTACCCTCCTCAGGTACGCCTACGGGGCGTGGCCAACGGTGTAGGTGTGTAGGACAACCCTCCTTGGGCGGGAAAAAGGCGCGCCCCGGCTACGCCGCTTCGGGCATACCAGCCGAGACACGCCCCCCGCCCAAAATGGTTTCCCGGGGGGATCCGGGCCCCCTACCATACGTTCGGGGGGACCGAGTGGTCGCCCCTTTCCATATGGCCGGGATGCCTGTCACCCCCTCCCAACACAATCCCCAAGGATGGGAAGACGGACGCAGTTCTGAACTTTTGGAAGGCGGGAGGGAGTTACCCTCCCGGCCGTATTTATTAAAATATGAAACAAAATTAAAACATTAAAATAACAGTTTCATATTATGTACAATTTTATATTTATGACATTACGATGCAGACATGTTCATTGGCTAACCTTAACAAATCTCTAATACAAAAGTTCTCCTAGCCGAGTCTAAGCATCCTGCAAATGCATACTTTCTAAATAAAATTGTACATCCTAACATTACGGGCCAACGGCAAGGTCGTAACCGGTGTCAGGTCCCCACTACCAAAATTCCCCCCTCACGGTGTGAGGGGCGGGCGCACAGAGGACTGTACCTCTGTGCCAACTTCCAATTTCCCTTGTCTTAGCGGGGGCCCCTTATTTAACTCGACGCCATCTTAATGGTCGTCCGAGGACTCGTGTGAGGTGTCTAGAAGGTAGCGTGGACCCCCCTCCCACCCCACACTGCTTCTCACATCCGCCGTCGCGGATATCCTGGCCCCGGGAAATTCGTAGGAGGGGCATCTCGCCGCCTCCTCCCCTGGGAGGGGCCTATGACCGCCTTCCCTTCGGCGACCCCATACTTAGTGGGTGCCACCTCCCCGTGTGAGGGGCCAATGGCCGCCTCCCCCCGGGCGCTCCCATCCATAATGGGTGGCGCCCCCCTCTAGGGACCTTGAAATTACTGCTCACCGATCATGACCTTACCGCCACAGGCCGGATAGTTGACCGGCTATCCGGCCCCCCCACACTCCTACTAAAGGTCATGCTTTTACAAACCCTTTAACCATGCTATGAAGTCTCCTATGAGTAAGACATTCCCCTCCCGGGACAAATGGACCCCATCTTCGAGATACATGTGATCCCCCCGAATACATCCATGCGGAATACAGTGCAACTGCGCCGAGCGAAACAACCTACCAAGCTTGTTATTGACTTTCTTTACAGAATGATTCAAAGCTGATACTGAGAGGGCCCCCCGCCACACCTTCCTGGGAATCATGTGTGACCATGCTATCGTGCACCCCGGGACCCTTCTTGCCAACCAGCTAACAGTGGATAGAATTCTCTCGAGCAGTACTTGCCTACCGAGTGTCACCAGATCATTGCCCCCCAGGTGTACTATGATTACAGACGGCGGTGACCTTGTCCGCTCTAACAGTCCCTCAACAAAAAGTTGAAATTGGTCAATACAGAGCCCGCCCCTTCCGTAGAAGGTCACCCTGTACCCGTATTCCCCAGCTGCGTGAATCATGTCACCTGCTTTGAATACGTCCGCGGCACGCCTCACGTATGAGTGGCCCACGACCCACACCACTCTCTCCTCAGTCGGTGATCTTTGACCGCTGGTCCCCAGGTGTCGGGTCGACTGCACAGTACGCCCCGCATCGTATGCTTGCGAAACTGTAAACCAAACAGAAGACAAGAAGCGTGAGTGCATGACATTGGCTTCACAACATGTGCAACCGCACATACCTTTTATAACAGTTCGAGGACCAACGCCCCAATTGTTTCACCTGTTCCACACTTTGACCCCTGGCTGTAGCCTCTGTAGCAGCCCCGATCCTAAAGGAATGGGTCCCAAAATCGCCCGGGTCCAGGCCCGCTGCCGCGATTGCCATTGTAAGCACCCGCTGAAACTGAAACCTAATCAGTGGGGTGGCGTCGGTGTGTCTCAGCAAGCTTCCCCCCCATGTTACAGCCCTTTGCGCTAAATATTCCTCAACGCACTTCACCGGGCACATGGGGGACCCCTGCATGCGCTGGACAACAATACTGTCCCCCATAGCACCTTGATCGGTCTTGGACATGGCTATTGTGATTACCATTGAATCACCCTTGATCAAAATGTGTTCCCGACACAGTCCTCCCCCCACATCCTGCTTATTTTTTGCCACCAGCTCGCTCACCCGCATAGCCCCATGGAATGCTAATGCGAAAGCGGCCCGGAACAGCACTGCCTCGGACTGGGAAGAACATGTTGCGGGGAGTACTGACATCAACAGGGACAATCTTTCTAACCCAATCGGGCGCCTCTCGTCAGCTCTATGACCCTCGAGGCGTTGCCACCCACGTAGTGCCTTCTGTACCAGAAAGGACGATGTGGGGTCCTTGATGCCATGCGCCTGTGCCATGAATGCAATGGCGGCCCGGTGCCTATTGGCCGTTGCCGCAGATCGGCCTGCCTTGTGGAGTGCCACCAAAAACTTTAGAACATACTCCTCCTGGCCCCAATTGTCCCCCCCCCGCTGGACCCAAAAATGCACAATAGGAACGAAATGCACCTTCGTATGCCTTCCTTGTCCTGGGGGCTAGACTTGCTCCCACGAGGTCCTGAAATCCGGGGCACCGAGTAACCAGAGAGCTTCGGGAAATGGTGCTGCCACTAGGTCCGCGGAAGGTAGATAACCCCTGAAGGCCTGCATATGGGAACGAGAGAGTGCATCAGCCGCTTGGTTCAACACACCCGGCACGTGCCTCGCCCTAAACTGTACGTTCAGTCTCATGCAAAGTAGTACAATTTCTTTTAGTAATCTCAATATCCACTTGCAGCGTGCTGCCTGATTATTTATACATTCAACAACGGTCATGTTGTCGGACCAAAACACCACTGTGCGATCACGAAACTCATCCGGCCATGCCTTCAGAGCCACAAAAATAGGGAACAGCTCAAGAAACCCAATGTTACCTGTGAGCCCACTGGTGTGCCACCACGTCAGCCATGTTTGTGCCGACCATCGATTACCGAAGATGGCGCCAAATCCCACGCTCCCTGCCGAGTCGGTCCACAAACCCAGCTCGTCCGAGGACGCTGGTGCCTTGCCCCACACCACTCGACCGTTGAAGTCCGCCAGAAATGCCAACCATATGCGCATGTCCTGGCGAACCTCTGCAGACAGTCTGGTGCGATGGTGTCCTTCCTTGAGACCGACCATGGCTTGAGCAATAGAGCGGGAAAAGGGGCGGGCCATTGGTATCACTCGTAGGGCAAAGTTAAGCTGGCCCACTGTCTGTTGCAACTGATGGAGAGTAACCTTCTCTTTGCTAATGCACAGTTCCAGGGAAGCCCTGAACTTCGCTACCTTCCCCTCCGGCAAACGGAAACATCCTTCCACTGAATCAAGCTCAATTCCAAGAAACTCGAGTGAAGTGGATGGTCCGACCGTTTTACCGGGTGCCAATGGCACCCCGAACCTCTTCATGAGTGCAAAATTCCTGTAACGCCAGTGCACATCTTGTGTCGCCAGCAGCCCCCAGGAACAAAAAATCGTCTAGGTAATGCATAGCCTGGGTATGGCCAGTGGCTTTGGTGAACGCCCATTGCAGAAAACAACTGAATTTTTCAAAATAGGCACAAGAGATAGAACAACCCATTGGCATACATTTATCCATGTAGTAGCGTCCCTGAAACACAAAGCCTAACAGACGCTGATCCTGTGGGTGTACCGGGAGCAACCGGAACGCTGACTCGATATCCGATTTAGCCATCAGCGCTCCGGGCCCCAGGCGATTCAACATGGCGACGGCCTCATCGAAGGATGCATAACGCACCGAACAAATTCCTGGATCAATCGCATCGTTCACCGAAAGACCCCTTGGGGCCGACAGATTATGAATTAACCTAAACTCACCTGGGTCCTTCTTGGGGACTACTCCCAACGGTGAACAAACAAAATTAGGGACTGGCGGGTGCCTAAATGGGCCAGCAACCCGGCCCCGGGCAACCTCTTTTGCAATCTTACTTTCCACCACTGCCGTATTCTGCTGCACCGACAGTTTGTTTTTACATAGTGTTTCCCCCCGAAAATCCCCCGCCGGGATGTGGAAACCATACGAGAAGCCATCCCGCAACACCCCAGCGGAGACATGATCAGGGTATTCATTTAGCCAGGGGATCATTGCCATGATATCTACGGGGGTAGGTAGCGGTACCCCTCGGTCGACATTAGACCTGTTTGGTCCCTCCTCTACCCCCTGTATCACCATTCTTGGCTCTGCACGAACTCTCAGGGTGCGAAGAGTGTCCGCACCCTGCACACTCATGCCTGAACTTACATGTCCCTTGTGGCCTCGTGCACTTGCCTCTGTTAAAGTTCCAACAAACCCCCTTTTTACCTCCGTTCCCACCACTCCTTGGTTGGTGGTCACCATTGGCACCTGCTCGAAAGGACGCCGCCGAATGTTGGTGGGAGGGCGCCGACCCATTCCAGCCAAGCGAAGATGACTTGGTCGGGCCCGGCAGGAGCTGCTTCTGCCAAGAGATGGAGTCGAGACAATCCCACGTCAGAGATGATTCGTGCTCCTTGGCCTTACGAAACTTACTATCATAACCCAACCATTCATTGCCTTCATATGATTCATAGAAATCCATTATACGCGTCTGATAGCAGGCCAATTCGGTCAACACTTCGGGCCTACGTTCTCCCATGATAGCGGTAAACATCGCAAATGCCCTGGCCCAATTTGAGATCGTCTCATCAACCCTGAATCCCGCCATTTTTGCACGCCACACATTCGGGTGCCACAAATCTTTCTGACTTTTAACATACTCCACCTCGTGGTGGTCGGTCAACAGAGAAAACATATTTACATATTTATCTGCCCAAATCAACTCTTTCGTGGTCAGCGGAATATGTTGGACCACCTTTTCCCTTCTTGATGGTATCGAACCCTCCCTCGCCATTGGCAATGGCTGCTTACCGGAATCCGTAGCTGGTCCTGCTGTCTTTCCAACGCCAGACGCCGGTCGTTCCGAGGAAACCTGTGGGGGGACAACAGGGAGATTCGCCTTTGCAGCATCTCTCGATTGCCGCAACTGCTTCATTAGTAATCTGGCCTCTTCGGCCGTGTCTCCTGGCGCCGTAGCACCTTCGGTATTTTTGCCGAGCCATGCGGCTAACTGAGCGGCCAGCTCCGGAGGCATATCCTCCTCGTTAGTGGGCGTCACTACAACCGGAATCGGTTGACCTGCGTCGGGGATCGGAACCGGGGTCTCTACTGGAGTAACCGGACTTGCCGGGGGTGACTCGGGAACTGGGGCCTCCCCCCCTGCTGCCCTGTTCCTGGCCCTTTTACCTCTCCCAGCGGGGACTACTCCCGGCAATGCTGGGCCGATTACCTTCTTCGGTCTGCCCGAGTTGTTCATTGCCGCCATCTGTTTTTTCATGCTCGCCATTTCCTTCATTAACATGCGGAGCATCTGGTCAGTCCCTGCCTTCTTTCCGGGCTTCTTGCCAGGCATCGTTGTCAGATATTCGATCCTTGTTGCGTACGAGGTCCTGGAGGTCCTGGATCCAAAAGTACGGAGTCGCTGAAAGAGAAACACAAGAATTACAAGTTCTCAAAAATTGCTCCTTGTTCCGTCGAGGGCTCACGTGCAACGAGACGGTGCAGCTTCCAAGCACAGGAACAAGAGGATGCTTCTTTGGATTGTTGCTCCTTTTATTCTTCTTCGGGAGGGCGTGTACCCTCCTCAGGTACGCCTACGGGGCGTGGCCAACGGTGTAGGTGTCTAGGACAACCCTCCTTGGGCGGGAAAAAGGCGCGCCCCGGCTACGCCGCTTCGGGCATACCAGCCGAGACACGCCCCCCGCCCAAAATGGTTTCCCGGGGGGATCCGGGCCCCCTACCATACGTTCCGGGGGACCGAGTGGTCGCCCCTTTCCATTTAACACACACACATCAGCCTACATGTTGTGGCACAGAGCAGGCTTCAAAATAATAATTTGAGACTCAAACCTTAATTTGCTCTCATTCAGTTAAATAAACAAAAGCAGAGTTTGAATCGCACAATGTCTGAAGAGCTCTGTGCAAAGGAAACTGATGAGTCATCTTCTAATGAGATGTAATTTGTAATATTTGAAAGTTACAGAAGCCTGCTGTTGTTTGTGATGTATTTTTTCTTCAAGAAGGTGAAACCATTTCATTTTGTTTAATAGTTTTTCTGATCATAGCTAGAAAGGACATGCATAACTTTGTTTACACAGAGCTAAATTAGCTTTGGGGCAAGTAGCTGAACATTATTTTTATTTGGATTCCTTTTTTTTAAAGATTAACTCTTGGTTTCCATTGAAAGTTTGGTTTGTTTCTGCTGCCAGTCCTGTTGTGCTAGGTTCTTGTTTATTTTTAAAATGTTCTAAATTAATTTCTAAACTGAAAGTAATATGCATTTACACAGACTTAGCATTTGTTAATTACCTTTTAAGAGCTTTATTTAAAAGATATCAGATGTCAGAGAAAACCATGCTGAGCTAGATAAGATATTCTGACACTTATTCAAATAGGGTTCAGTCACTATATACTTTAATTTGAATATTGATTCAGATTCTATTTCGAATGCTTATACAATTGTGTGCGTATGGTACAGCTTCCAAGGTGGTAGTCAGTGATGTGTCCTGTATGAGACACAATGAGAAGCACATCAGAATCTGCTACAAAGCTAGCTTGTGTTTCTCTACCCCCTTCCCCTTGGGGTGTCATTCAGTTAGTTTGTGTTTTTGAGTTAACTGCTGGAGACTAGTAGGAGAGTAAGGGCATTTACGTATTTTCCATGATACTCCTCCGGAGGTGAATCAGGCGAGAACCACGACACTCAGTTTTTTTTTGTTTTGTTTATGAAGATTTATATAGCGCGAACTCGACCCAAAGGTATTGGAGCGCTTAACATGAGCACTGGTTACATTACACAAGGACACATTCAGGCAGGGGGAGATTAAGTGATTCGCCCAGAATCACAGGATATGGACGTGACCCAGAGGCTCGAACCTTGGTTTCCGGCACCAAAGCCTGCAGTCTAGCTGACGGACCACATCCTCTCCCCTAAGACAGCTAATAGTAAAAAATGCCTGATTTGATAGGCCTCACATGACACTTTTTCAATGTGGTCCAAGAGAAGAAATTGAAGATGAATTTGCTCTTGCTTGCCTGCATTACTCACTGGAATTGCACAAATTGCTTAAAGCGTAATGGTGACAAAACTGAGGTACTTCATTTTGGTGGCTAAGCTTACGTCTAATCTGGTGCTTGTTGTCCTGCTAAACTTGGTAAACCCTGTTACCTTCCACTCAGCGAAGAAAGATCAAGATTGTTTTCGACCATAAGCTTTCTTTCTCCAACCAGGTGCTGCTTTTTCATTCTTAATCCACTTGGGAAATGTGTTTTGAACTGCTTGCTATCCAGTCTTTAATAATTTCACAATGGGACCATGGAAACTGCCTGTTTAGAATTCCCCAAATTTCTCATTAAAGGCCTCCAGATTGTTCAGAATACAGTGGCATGTACGATACACATATTTTCTCCTGGCCTGTCAATGGTTACTTTCTGGTAAGACATGCATTGGCTTCCAGCTCAGAAATGTGTGCTGTTTAAAGCTCTGTGTTAACTTTTTGCACTCACAATAGCCTGGTACTCCTTATTTGAGATGTACATTTTCCAATTACCAGCTTAAAAGCAGCCGTAGATCAGCAAGTGCTAATCTGTTGTGTTACCACAGTTCCGGATATGCAGGATATGAAAACATTCTGTGAGTGAGAAATTAGGCTACTGATTGAGGGGATTGAAACTCTACTCAAGCAAAAACCACAATCCTTGCTTGTCAGGGTGAGGCACAAGCAAATCCAAATTAACCTGTGCTCAACAATCTGGTAGCTTGGCACAGAGAAGTCCGGGTTAACTTGGAGGCAATGTGTAAACTGTTTATTCAGCACTTCAAACAGTAATAAAGTGATGACACTACGCAACGAAAATTCCACACCAATTTAGAAGAATAGAATACAGTTTAATAAAACAGGACCAAAACAACAAAAAGCCAATCAGTAAAACCAGAGATATGCAATTTTAAAGATTTAAGTGGCAATAGAGTAAAAAAATACAACTGTGGATATCTGTTCACACAGACCGGGACAAAGTCACAAGTTCTAGCTAACCGTGATGGAGCATGGGCTGGCTACAGGGACCCATTTCGGCCCACTGAACAAGAGATCCTTACATCTTGGTTGTGAAGCGTTGCAAGGTCCAGGGTCGAAGCTGCTTCATGCAGCTGAGGCGAGGATTCTGTTGAGAGGCTCTACGGAGTGGTGAGGTGAAGTCCTGTGTCATCCTCAAGGATTCCGTCAAAGAGGACTTGCGTCATGCAATCAAAGCAGTGCATTGGTCCCGAAGAGCTGAGAGGTTGCAATACTAAAACCTGCATCTTCATCGAGACTGCCATTGACTAGAGACATGCAATGCGAAGTCTGGCATCGGTTAAGCTTCACGCATCGCTGGTTCCGATGTAGGCTGCAAGGTTGATGCAGAGTCCTTACACTGGTAGATCCCTCAAAGCAGAATTGTGGGTTCTGCTGGATCCACAGAAGGGTTTACAGAGCACCTTCAGGGTCACTTCCAAGGGTCTAGGACTGGGGTGGCACCACTTGGAAATGGAGGGCTCACAGATGGCAGAGTCCAGGTTCTGGGTTCAAGGTTGTAGCCAGGAGGCCAGTCAACTAGCCCTTAGAATCTCTTTGGGGTCTCAGGCTCAACAGATGCAGGTCAAGTATTTCTAACCCAGGCAAAAGGGCAGCAGGCAGCAGAGCAGCAGTCCAGTTGAGTGGCAGTCCTTTTGGAAGCACAGCAGTCCTTCCTCCTGGCAGAGTATCCATAGGTACAGAAGTGTACTGAAAGGTTGGTGCCAGAGGTCCAATATTTATACCATGGCCTTCTTTTTTTTTTATAACTCTTTTTTTTATTAATGAATCGCACATGAGACATAGCACTCCGAATCCCGGAGAGGCTGTAGCAAGTACATTACATCAAAAATCAGCGATGCATAGTGAAGAAAAGAAACTCCCTTCCCACCCCACGTCCTCCCTCCCCCCCGTGCACAACGTCTCGCCAATACCGCATTGAATAGTCATATACAAATCAGTGTATACATCATGACCTCCACATGTCCTTTACAACTGCTCCTCCACAGTCCCGGCAGGCGCTGGGGGCTCAAGCCATAGGCCCCTGTAGTCCGCCCACCTTTCCATATTTTGTAGTGTTTCCGGGGGCAGCCTCTAGCTTCGAACACCAGTCGTTCCAGCCCCATGCAAAAGTCAAGACCTTTTTTCCATCCAACCACTGTAGGAGCCCTGGGGTCCTTCCAGGCCTGTGCAATATCTCTTTTCGCCACTGTGAGGCCCAGCAGGAGCAAGTGTCTCTTATGGATATTGCCTCCCACCCCTTCCAGGACGTGCAACAACCCCAGCTTCGGGGTGCGGGGGAGGTCCCATCCTAGTACTTCCGACAAACAGTTCCATATTCCGGCCCAAAACCTCCCCAGGCCACTACATCTCCATACTGTGTGCATTAGGTCACCCCTCTCACTACTACATCTCAAGCATACTGGGGACTCAATCAGGCCCGCCTTCCACAATCTCTCTCTGGCATAGTAGGCGCGGTGCAAGTACTTAAACTGTATCAGGCGTAAACGGACCGCGATGGCTGCCCCTCTGGGGGATTCAAGGGCTTCGCGCCAGTCTTCTTCCTCCAGTTCCCCCACATCATGCACCCACTGATCCCGTAGGGACTGCAAATCAGAAGAGCAATGTGTAACTAGAGTCTGGTATATACAGGATATTTTCTTTTCCTCTAGATCTCCCATAAACACCTTTGCCTCTATTGGGCTGAATTCTGGCAGGGCATCAAGTCTTTCTAACTTGGGCGTGAGGGCATGCCTAATCTGTAAATATCTAAAGAATTGTGTGCGGGGCATACTAAATTCTTCGCTGAGTTCCTGAAAAGACTTCAGTATTGTGCCTTTCATAACATGTCCCAGCGCGGAGATTCCTATCGAATCCCATCCACCGAAGCCCTGCAGTGACGCTAGCGCCGGCAGCTGCCCATTATGCCAAAGCGGGGTCTCTCTTGTCAGTTTTCCCCACCATCCCATGCGACGCATGTGCTTGTCTCCAGAGTTGAAAAACCACCTGTGTGTCTGATGTCGCCAAGCCCCCACAATAGGTAGACACGAAACATGTACGCAAAGCCACTCTTGGCGCCCCCCCCCGGCCCATAAAAATAGACTTAAAGCGGTGTTAACTTGTTTAAACCACAGCGACTGGGTGGGTATGGGTGGCTCTGCAGTTGGTACAAAAAGCGAGGGAGGGCAACCATCTTAAAGATAGCTGACCTGCCATAGATATTGAGGGGCATACGGGACCAGCATTTCATCTCCTGTTGTACTTTGTTCCACACTGGAACGATATTACGTTCCCAGGCAATAGTCGGTGAGACAGTCAAAAACACCCCTAGGTACTTGAGGCCCTCAGTCGCCATCTGCAGCACGGATGCCCGTGTCCCAATCCTGGAGCGATCCCCCAGTGTCCAGAGCGTGGACTTCCGCAAATTCAGATACAGCCCCGATACTTCTCCAAAGATTCTTATAATTTCGAGGACTCGAGGTCCCGATCGGTTCAAATTCGTGAGGAAGAACAGAACATCATCTGCATATAATGCGATCCTGTCTGATGGCCCCATGGCCCATTCAAAGCCCCGCAACTACGCGTCTATTCTGACCCGTGCAGCTAATGGCTCCATCGCCAGGGCGAACAAGTACGGCGACAGAGGGCACCCCTGTCTGGGGCCCCTTCCTATTGGAAAGGTCCTTGATGTCTCCCCGGCCACTCTCACCGTGGCCGTTAGGTCGGTATATAGCAGCCGAATATACAACAGAAAGTGTGGCCCAAGATTCAACCGTTGGAGAAGCGCGAAGAGATAGGCCCAACTCAGGGAGTCAAAGGCCTTATCAATATCCGCCAGAAGTAGCGCTTCTTGATCTCCCGTTCTAACTATTGCCTCTATTGCTACTTGTGCGCGTCTAATGTTGTGCCTCGTCGCCCTTTCGGGCATAAAGCCGGCCTGGTCTGGGTGGACCAGGTCAGTGATATATGGGAGCAGTCTGTTCGCAAGGGCCTTGGCCCAAATCTTGGCCTCAATATTTAAGAGAGAAATCGGACGATAGGACTCGTGACGGTCTGGGGGCCGTCCAGGTTTGCAGAACACAATTTCGGCATGTCTCCAATCTGCCGGCAGGAGGAAATCCTCCCTCGCCGCTTCTAAGGCCGTCCTGTAATGGGGCCCCAGTTGGAGATGATATCGTTTCAAAAATTCACTCGGGAACCCATTCGGCCCGGGCGCCTTACCGGTGTTAAGCTCTCCTAAGGCTATGCCTAATTCCTCCGCTGATAGGGGAACCTCCAGCAGTTCCCGTACATCGTCCGGAAGTGCACGGGCGGAAGATCGGCCACAAATTTGTCTATATCTAGAGCCTGGAGGGAGTCCTGTGGAGCGTATTGGGCTGCAAGGTATCGGGCAAAGCTATCCGCTAACTCCTTCGGGTCTGAAATTGAGGCCCCTGTATCGTGTTTAAGGCCTGGCAGTGTACATGCTTGAGGCGTGTTCTGACAGAGCCGGTGAAGCATTGTACAGGATTTGTCGCCCCATTGATATTTTCTACTTCTTGTAGCTAACCAGATTTGCCGAGCCTCATCTAATAGCAGGGATGCATATGATTGCTGTGCCAAGAGTAGCTGCCCCACCTCCTCCCCCCGACACTCTACCCCGCACTGAGTCTCCAACTGTTCCAATGTTGCAGCTGCCTTTACCAGCTCCTCTTCCGCTTTCGGCGAGCTGCAGCACACCAGGCTATATCTACGCCACACAATGTGGGTTTAAGGGCCTCCCAAGCCGTTCTCGCATCTCTCACTGTGCCCACGTTCTCTTCCCAGTAGTGAGCGATAGCCGCTCCCATATGCTGCTGATAGGCCTCGCGCTGCAGGTTCCAGGCTGGGAGGCGCCATCGAAATGGCTGTCTATTCTTGTCTAATGCAATGTCCACCATGACCGGTGAATGGTCCGTGAGACCCCGTGGCAGGATGGACGCCGAGGCAACTCTCCACGCCGCAGCAGCAGAGACGAAGGCATAGTCCAGTCTCGAGAACAAGTGGTGGACGCCGAAACATAGGTGTACTCTCGTTCATGTGTATGAAGATAACGTCATGTGTCCACCCAGCCCATGCCACGCACCATACCACTCAGTTTGGTGGGGGTACAGACTATGGGGTCGCCGGGCCGGCACCTATCTATCTTGCTGTACATGACATCATTCCAGTCCCCTCCGATTACAGCCAGACCCTCCGGAATTTCAGTCCACACATCAAACAATTTCTCAATCAGTGCCCATTGGAGTGGGGGTGGGGCATGAACGCTTCCAATGATCAGTGTCTCAGTGCCTAACATTCCTTGTATGAACACATATCTACCCTGTGGGTCAATCCATTGCTTTGTGTGTGTGAAGGACAACCTACGGTGTATTAGGACCGCTACTCCCCGAGATCCCCTTACAAATCCCGCATGATAGACCTGATCATAGCCATATCGCTGTAGGCCCAACGTTTTGTTACCCAGCAAGTGTGTTTCTTGAAGTAGAAGTACATCCACCCTCTCTCTCTTCCCTAGCCTTAGCACTGCTCCCCTCTTGATCTTACCAAGCATACCCCTCACATTCCAACTCATCACTTTCATTGTGGCCCCAGTGGGCCTCTGCTCAAGGTTATTAACCACCATAATAATAATAATAATAAAACCATTTATAAAGCGCCTGGTTACACCTAAGACGGTGTGTCCCCGCGCTGAAATGCTACTACTCCCAGATGAGACAGAAAGTATTGGGGAACCAATTATTTGGGGAAGAGATAAGTTTTTAAATATTGTCTGAATCTCGTTTCGGAGGGCTCCATTCGAAGGTTAAGGGGAAGGCTATTCCAGTGCTTGCAAGCCAAGAAGCGGAAGGAGGTACCTCCCATTCTAGTTTTGTGAACACGGGGAAGTTGGAATAGCATCACTCCGGCGGATCTGAGATTTCGGGTGGGGCGATGAATAGTAAGGAGTCTTTGCAGATAGTTGGGGCCTTTTCCCTGGGCAATACGGTGAGCCATGCATAGTGCCTTGAATTTAATGCGCTCCACAATGGGGAGCCAATGAAGTTTACGCAATGCTGTCTTACCGGATGCCCTGCGTGGAAGATTGAGTACCAAGCGGGCCGCGGCATTTTGGACACCCTGTAGCTGTTGGATGCCTTTTTTGCTCAGGCCCAGAAGAAGGGCATTACCATAATCCAGATGTGGCGTAACCAGAGCGTGGATAAGTTTCTTCCTGGCACCGAAGGGGAGCAGGTCGAGAACTTTGCGGAGCGTTTTCAATATTCCAAAGCATTTTCCAGTGATTTTATTAATCTGTTGCTTAAAGGAAAGCTCCGCATCGATCATGATTCCCAAGTTTTTGACAGCCTCTGCTGGACGGGGGATTGGCCCCAATTCCGTTGGCCACCAATCCTGCGACCAAATGGAGGAGGCCTTACCGACCACCAACAACTCCGTTTTATCGCCATTTAGGCGGAGGCAGTTGCTGTTCATCCATCCTGCCACAGCCCGCATACAGTTGGAGAAGTTAGCGGCTTCCTCAGACTGGTTGTTGGCGAGTTGGATTATTAATTGGGTATCGTCAGCGTATGTGACGACATCCACACCATAGGATTCCACAATATGTGCCAAAGGCTCCATATAAATATTGAACAGTGTAGGGCTCAAACTTGAGCCTTGTGGAACCCCATGCCTCAACTTACGAGGAGATGATTTGTAAGGAGGGCAATGCACCTGAAAATTCCTATTTTCCAGAAAGGATTTTATCCACTCCAGGGCTGGACCTTCTATTCCCATGTCGGAGAGGCGTGACAGCAGCGTTGAGTGCAGCACGGTGTCAAATGCTGCACTAAGATCTAAAAGTACCAACGCTGCTGTCTGCCCTCCATCGACCAGTTGTCTTAGGCGTTCAGTGGAAAAGAGGACCGCGGATTCAGTTGAATATCCTGCTCTGAATCCAGACTGGGTAGGGTGAAGACGGTAGTTCTCTTCGATGAATTTCATAAGTTGCTTATTCACAACCTTCTCCACAACTTTCCCGCAAAAAGGAAGGAGGGAAATAGGGCGGAGGTTTTGTAGTTGGGAGATATGAATATTTGCTTTCTTTTTCAGGGGTATAACCTGTGCGGTTTTCCAGGCCTCCAGCACATGGCATTCCTGAAAAGAGAGAGTAATAAGCTGTTCAATCTGCTCGATCATACTATCAAGAACTCCTGTGCAACGGTTAGGGGAGATTACGTCCCGAGGGGATCCAGAATGAATTCCTCTCATGATGGAAAGCAGGTCTGATCTCTTAGGGACTGAGAAACTAGTTAGCTGGAGCTTGGTAACGGGAGCAATTCTCACTATGGGTTGAGAGTCGTGGGAGCTGGCTGTGAAAGTGGCATGTATTAGCTCTACTTTTTTCACAAAGAAGTCCGCAATCTCATCACATAGCTCATTAGAGTATGTGTCTTGAGCCTCAAGTCTGGTGGGCACCGTCAGCTCTTTATATATTGAAAAAAGTTCCTTAGTAGGGTTTTTTGCGGATTCAATACGTTCTTTAAAATGCTCACCTTTCGCTGCTCTTATAAGTTTGTGATACATTTTTAATTCCTTTTTGTATTTTTTCTTGTCCTCTGGATCATAGTTTTTTCTCCATCCACGTTCAATATTTTTACATTTAGCTTTAGCTTCCTGAAGTTCTTTAGAGAACCAAGGAGCAGTTTGAGTCTTTCTGACAGGGGGTTTAGATGTCCATGGTGCTACTGTGTCCAGAGCTTTGGACATCCATTTTTCATAGTCCTCCCAAGCCTTGAGCAGAGTGTCGTTAGAAGGAGGAGGATCTCTACACAGGGCAGATTTAAACTTTTCCTCTGTGAAGTTCTTCCAGTCTCTGCGTTTTAAGGGTCTAGAATTGGACACATTAGAGTGGGTCGTACTGCATTCCTGTAGAACATTTTCCACTTCAAAGGGGATAACAAAATGATCGGACCATGTAATTTGCACCGGGGTGTTTATTTTAAGATCCTCCCAGTTAGCAAAAACCGGGTCAAGAAGATGACCAAGTTGATGAGAAGGAGATGTAGATTGCAGTGTTAGAGATAATGGTTTCAGAGCCTGTATCACGGCCTGTGCCTCCCTACATTTGCGATCTTCAAAATGAAAATTGAGGTCTCCTAAAATAAGAAATTTCTTATGTCGGAGCACATGTTGTGTTATTAATTCTGTCAACTGAGTAGCAAATTGAGAGGACTTACCAGGGGGCCTATATACTAAAAGTCCATTAATATTGCTTTTGGAGCTAGTTTTGATCGCAAAGAATCCACTCTCACTGTTCGGCAAGGTAGTCTTCTCTAACGTGCAGTGTAGGTCGCATTTATGAATTATAGCAAGTCCTCCTCCTATCTGTTTTTCTCTGTCGATTCTAAGCAAGCTGTATCCAATCGGGACCGCCTCCAAGGTTTCTGGAGTCGAGGCTGTGTCAAGCCACGTCTCTGTTAGAAAGAGCACATCGAGCTCACCATCCACCACAAGATCATGTATCTCTAATCTGTGTTTTTTGAGGGATCTGCAGTTGAGTAGTGACATTTTCAAAATCTTCCCTCTAGACTCACCATTATTTCTCTCCTTAATCGTAAAGTGACAGGATGCACAATTCTTCGTAGGAGAATCTACTGACAGACTATGGCGACAGCTGTCTTTAACATTGGGACGTAAGTCCAGCAAATCCTTAGTGGTATACTTCCTGTGAGTCATGTTGTTAATGGCAGTCGGGGTGGAATGAACAGGGGTTCTGGCCCAGAGCCCCGATCTGCCGCGGACGGGCGCAGACGGGCTTGCCTTCGGCGCGCCGCCGGCGCGCCCGCTGCGCCCGCCCGCTGCGCGGACGGGTTGACATGTTAGTTTTATCCCCAGATCTCGTGCGTAATGAGGATGGCGGGAGGCGTCCAACAACTAGAACGCGACCCGTTCCTCAGCGCAAGATGGCGCGTGAAGTGTGTGAAAAGCCGGTGTCAGCCCGCAAATCGGCTGCACCGCGCCTTAGAAATGTTTATAGCAGCTTCAGCGCGAAGCGAATCTCGCGCTGAAGTAATGAACAGTTACAATTTTAAAATTCTAAAAATTCCGTTTAAAATATATACAGTCCTTAATACCAAGTAAACATTCACAATGACAATCAATAGCGCGGTTCGAGAGTATGAGCCCCCGGCTTTCCGCCTCAGGGGTAGATTAGTAGCAATCACCGATCAACTAGTGCTGGGGATTTAAATAAGCGAGGAGGGCGGGAGGCGGGAGGCGTCCAACAACTAGAACGCGACCCGTTCCTCAGCGCAAGATGGCGCGTCAAGTGTGTGAAAAGCCGGTGTCAGCCCGCAAATCGGCTGCACCGCGCCTTAGAAATGTTTATAGCAGCTTCAGCGCGAAGCGAATCTCGCGCTGAAGTAATGAACAGTTACAATTTTAAAATTCTAAAAATTCCGTTTAAAATATATGCAGTCCTTAATACCAAGTAAACATTCACAATGACAATCAATAGCGCGGTTCGAGAGTATGAGCCCCCGAGAGTATGAGGTGTATGCGTAGTAATGCATGTAGCAATGGGAAATCTGGGCCAGGACGCACCAATAGCATCAGTCGAGACAACCATGTGCACAACCACTCATCCCTCCCCCACCCTCCCGTCCCTTTCCCCCCTTCTTCTCCCCTCCCCTCCCCCTCCCCAAGTCCACCCCACTCAACAAACAGTTCCCCAACTGGTCTCCAGACCCCCGATCACCCCCCACCCCATACCTCAACAACATTGAAGTACCTGTCGCTGGATAGAGCGTCTCCAGCCCCCAACGGGAGGCCCGAGAACGTCTATTCCAACGTAGCCCCATCAACAACCCCAAAACACCCCAAGTAATCTCCTAGGAGATAAAAACACCCTTAACTTGAGGCACGTGCCGCCTTTTAGTCCATCCCTCCCCACCCTTTTAGCATCCCATGTCAATCAGTCGATAGTGTGTCACACCACAATGGTGCCCCTGAAGGCATACCTCGTCTCCAGCCGGGCCATTAATGTCAGTCAATTGCAAAAGATCTGGTGTAGGACACATCACTAAAGGGGTCAATCTAGAGTCCCGCACTTGTCATGGATCTACCTTTGGAGCGTCTGATGCTGCAGCGTCGCCTGTGTTCCCTCCATTGGCTGGGGAGAGTTTCAAAGAACGAGCCCTCCAGTTGCTTCTGCTTCGTGAGCGTCTTGGGGTCCGCGGTGGCACCGTCGAGGATGATGAATCAGAGTCCCTGGCCGGCGGGGTATGTGGTCTTATTCGCACTGTTTCATCAGTCCAGGCAAACACTTCCTCAGGAGAGTTAAAGAATTGAGTACGTGATTGGAAGACCACTCGCAGGCGAGCCGGATAAAGTAGAGCATATTGTATTTTGAGGTTTCTCAGGCGGGCTTTGGCTGCTGCGAAGGACTGCCGCTGCTGTTGCACCAGTTTCGTATAGTCCGGGAATATCATGATCCGCTGATTGTCGTACATTAGAGGCTCTTTCAGTCGGGCTTGTTTCAGTATCGTGTCGCGATCATGGTAATTAAGAAGTCTAGCTATCACCGGCCGTGGGCGTTCGTCAACTGGAGGTTTTTGGGTCAGCGCTCTGTGGGCCCGTTCGATGATAAAGCAGCGGGATAGGGACTCCGGCGGGAGTCAGCCCTCCAACCACTCTGTAACGAACGCCTCCATGTCGCTCTTTTCGCAGTCTTCCGGAAAGCCAACAAATCGTAGGTTATTGCGCCGAGGCCGTCCTTCGGCGTCCTCAGCCCGGAGTGCCAGGCCCCTCTGAATGCTCTCCATATTGGCCACTTTCTTTTTAAGGGTTACCATGTCTTCTTTCACTCCAGTGATTCGGGCCTCCGCGTCTTTGATACGAGCCACCGCGTTCCGTAGGTCCTGCCGCAGCAGAGTAACATCCGCCCCAACGGCTCCTATCTTGGCGTCCAGTGTGTCCCTGGATTGGGTGATCGCGGCCAAGAGAGCTGCATTGTCCGGACCCTGGGTTTGTTGGCCCCCCACGGCCCCGGAATTCCCACTCGGGCCAGTGAACTTGTCAATAGTTCCTTGTTTCGAGGCTCCACCACCGTTCCCGCCTCTGGTCATGTTCGGTTGTTGGCGGGCAGTGTCCTGTAACTTGTGTGGCCGCGATCCTTCGCTGTTTTGGCCCTTCACCCTTCCAGATATCGCCCTCTGGGGCCTGCTATATGTACAGCGTCTGACCACTGGGCGCCAAATATCGATCCGCTGGTAATCTGGGCACAGATTGCAGCTCCAGCTCCTAACGCTGCTCCCGGTACCACTCAGTTGAATCCCCATTGGTCTCCCGCCCGCGCCGTCTGCCAGGGGGCCTTAGCTCCTATATAGCCTGATACAACGTCGAGCCCCAGCATCAATGGGGCAGTGTCGTAGGGCCCGCAACCAGAGCCTAGGAGGACGCTCTGAGCACAAGGCGCCGGCAGGGCCCAAAAGCACTCCAATGTATGCCAGTAATCAGTTCTGGAGGCCTGGCCCAGGGCGCCCCCCGCCGCGCCCCACTGCAGATAGAGGCTCACCCGTCAGCCCAGGTCCGGCGCGACCGCCGGGGTATCTGCCTGTCTCCCGCTCCGGTCTCCGCTGCCAGTAGCCTCTGATGGTCGGGGGAATGGCCGCTGCGTCTGTGGCACCTCCGGACCCCCGCCGTCTCCCAAGGTCGCAGCCACCGCCTCCAGCGATCCGTCGGGCAGGTCCCGATTGAGCAGCACTACTCACGCCCGGGTCTACCACCGCGACCTCCAGTCACCCAGCGGCGCCGCCGGAGCCGCGCCAACAAGGCCGCCGCCGCCCACACTCTCTGCCGGGTGCCTCCATACTCGAGGTCCCGCTGTCTTGCACTGCGGTAGGCTGCTATCTTCACTCGGCAGGTTAGATACCTTCCGGGCCCGCAATTGGACCGAGGTTCGCACCGAGGCTGGCAATTCCCCTCCGCTACACCTCGCAAGATCTGGTTGCTGCCAGGTGAGGGGGAAGAAGGATATATAGGCGGATAGTTAAAGCAGCGGGACGGAGCTCAGTTAAGCTGGGTCCGCCATGTTGGCTGCCTTAGCCACCACCATGGCCTTCTTTTGAAGTGGGAGAAGCTTCTAGAAGTTTCCCTTTGAAGCCCTCCAGCATCTTCCCCTTACTGTTCTGGCTCCAAACTAGCTACAGGGGGTATACAGCTAAATGTGTGGAGGCAGGATATAGCCTGTTCAAGTGTAAAGAGGGCTGTGCCCAGCACCGCCCTCTCATCCTGCCAGTGATGGCCCATCCATGCACACCTAAGCATTCTTTTTTTTGTGGATGTCTAGGAAAAATGCATATATCCCAACTGTCAGCTACGCCCAGTTATGTTATCCACAGACAGGCTGTGGGCAGTATGTCCCTGATTAGGATGTCGGTCAGACGAGCATCCAACCGACATCGTAGCGGAAACGTGACGACGGTCCAGCTTCCACTATTACAATGTGACTGCCACAGCGGGGATCGTAAAGTGTATTTTTACAATTGTGACTTGTGCTGTGGGCTGGAGCACAAGCTGCAATAGTAAAAATACACTTTTAAAACATTCATGCACCCTGTGCAAGGCATAATGCAGTGCTCACCACACGATACATGGATGTTGGCATCACCACAGGTACCCCCAAGACCTTGTAGCAGTGGTCACAGGGGCACGGGGGCCCTGCTACTGACCCCTAATGTCACTTTAGGACAGGCTTTCCATGTCAGAAAGATCGCCATGGAAAGGCTATGGTAAATGGAGATCATAATTCCGACAGCGGTGCCAACTTTCTAAAAGTAATAATAAACATAAATTGCCTGCACCCACCTTTTCTTCAACTATTTCTAGTTTGACTCGGTATTTTATTTATACCTTATTACTTCAATATTTTTCAATTATTTTCATATGAATTATACAGAAAAGGAAAAAATACATTCAATATATTTCAATTATACCTATACAAAACTATTTACAAAACAGCAATATGTACATTTCTTATATACAGTTATCATACATTCTACACATAATACACAACACAAAAAATAATTGATAGAAATGTTTGAATAGAGCTAATCTTTATCCATAAACAAGAAGAAAAGGACAAAGTCAAAAAGAAAGAGCAACACTTCTAAGTTGCAAAACAACTTAACAACTGGCCACAGCCAGTTGAAACGCTTGATGTTATTAATAGCTCCTTCAGATGTGCCGACGCGTTTCTAGTCCATGGAAACCAGTTCCTGGACTTTCATCAGGACTTTGTCACTTGTCTGTATCAAATGCAGAAAAACAATAAAGTTTTCATTATTTAACTGCATTTCTCATTCTTTCCTTTTATTAACGTTGCACCACGAAATGTTTTTATAAAAGTACCTGTTAGTATCTGAGACCTGGCCCCTTACGATGTCTTCAGGCCTAGGTAAACAATATTATGTATTCAGTTGTATTATTCTATTAAGATTAGGCACGTTACAACCAACAATGGGAAATGAAGGCTACAATGTAGCATTACTTGCTATGCGTGTAAGAAACGTATTAAGGTGAGGAAAACAATTGTATCCTACCTCACTTGTCGGGGAGTCAAAAAAGTCTCAGTCACGGTTGTTACTCCACTTATATTCAATTTAAAAAGTGGAATCTAGTAAAAAAAACGGCCATATTAGGGTCTTTATTTTCAAGAATATGCTTGGATACGTCACCCAGAGCTTTCAAAGAGCACGTACCTTGTTTTCATAGAAACGGGACAAATGTCATTAATCAATCTTCACTACGCCCTCTCTCAAAGCGCTCTCAGCGCGGATATTACTGAAATATGTAAGTGCTCTCATGACTCCTTTTAGCAAAGACCTCGTTTCCTCACTCTTTTGTCTAAAAAGGCAAATACAAGAATCTTTAGTAAGCGAGCGCGCATTATCAGCACGCACAGCGCGATTATTGCTTGTGCAACCCGCTGAGTCGCACAACTAAGCGCCAAGTACCTGTTCGCAGAACCTCCACCGAGACGAAATCGCTCAAGTCTGGTGTTGCAGGGGCCATCTTAGACCGCCCATAATGACTCCCTCGTGGATCTAACCGGGCATTGTGGGACTCGTAGTTTCTAATAGTTAAAGAGGCCATTTTAAATCTTTATTGTGCCCCTCATCTCTCACCTTTGAGGCTCTATTTCTATCTAGATGAAAATGTGCCATTTAGACTCAGGTGCTAGGTTTCTCAGCAAAATCTTTTGAACCAAACAGGGCAGAGTTTCTTCGCACGGCAATGAGCATGGAAACCAACCAAGCGCTCTCTTAGCTCTAATTATAAGGCTATCACAATAGTTAGGTATTATCTTAAGTTGCTCGACGGAGTGTTCAGACGCCCCAAAGAAAAGGCAAACTACTGAAACTATCAGAGTTCTAAAAAGATGATCTTGTTACAGAAGGAGGCATATCTCATTCTAAAATTCAATAGCACACTAACAGGGCTAAATAACCTATCAGAGATATCACGCCTGTGAGTAATGCAATTCCATCTTTTTAGAACTCTGATGAGCCAATTCTACCATGCTTTAAGGAGCAAGCACAAGCGTTTTAGCACTTGTTAGTAGTGGGAAAGTGCACAGGATACCTAAGCCAGCAAAAATGAAGTCAGCGCACAGGAGTGCTGAAGGCAAAAAGTTAGAGGAAAACCAAGCCAAGGATGCCAGGTCTAACTAATTCTTTCTCCAATCCTGTTGCATTGGTGGAATTCCATTCGACTTGATTTAAGTTCTAGTGAGTACCTAACCATGTCCAGGAAGAGATCAAAAACCTAGCTTTTTAAAGTTCCCAAATTTTCAGGTTGTTTTGTCCCTGTGCAGCGCTAGGACACTCTTTTATTGAGTAGCCGTGCTCTTTAAACATCTGGTAATTAATGTTAGTTAATATTGCAAACATTAGAGATTCACTTAGTATTTTAGGTAATGATTTTTGAATGAGGAAAAATGAGCACAAGTATGAACTCGCAACTTAACCATTTAAAATTGAAAGAGATACTGTTGAATTCATATTAAAAAGAACAAGGACAGGATAAGGCAATATTTGATTTACAGTCTGCTTTACAGGTGCGAAAGACACACAGTGTACCTTCTGAACCTTTTTAACAATGCAGCTCTGTTTCAGCCTTATGAGTTGAATTTTAAGCAACGAGTAAAAAGAATGCATTGTATTTTGGGGAGTTTTTTCTAGAGTTTGTGTTGTCTCCACTGTCACTATTTGAGAATCCTACTATTCCCTGGCATATGTATGAAATGATTTCTTGGTACTCTAAAGTATCCTCAAGATAAAGGTGATAAGATGGTACTATGTTAGAAAATGTTGTATTTCATTCTTGGAAAATTCAATGTGATCTATATTGTTTAGGAAATAACCAGCAAGTATTGTTAAATTCAACAGAATGTAGCAGTCCATGTGCAATTTCACTGACCTGTAAACAAATTAAATTACATTCTAACCGCAAAGTCCCTATTCCAGGAAGCGAGACAAATCAGTAATTTCAGAAACGTATGTAGTCTTAAAGAATTAGTCAATTTTGCAAATACAGATTGCTCTTCAAGAGCATGTTTCATTTATATGATAACTAAATGAACAAATTGAATGATGTGGTTATGAAATATTCCCGTCCTTACAAAAACAACTGTATTGCTTTTTGGGCCAAAAAAATAACAGGTTCTCGAATGCAAATTATGACAAATTAGGAAGCATAATGTAACTGCTTTTGAAACAAGATGCACCATTAGTCACTGCTGAGGGCTATTACACCTTGCATGAAGCACAAAGTGCAACACAAGGAACTGATCTATCACTGATACACAATCCACCTGAATTATAAACACATTAGGCAAAGAAACAAAAACAATCAGTACCCGCGCCCTATTTTGATTTATGTTGGTAATTTTCTTCTTCGCCAAGCAGTTTCATTAAAACAAGACCAAATACCCCAGTTACTAGTGATTCAGTCAGGTTCTTTGTAAGATCGGATCTAAGTAAACTCACGATAGATCATCAATGGAAACAACGACAATACATTGACCCCATCAAGGAGTTGGGAGGACAGGCTTTCTTGCAAGAACCAGCTAAGTTAAAGGTTCTAAAGAATGGACGTTCATTTTACTTTGTGGAAAAAAGGGAGGTAGAACAAATAATGGATCAATGGAAATCGGAAAATAGACAATGAAATAGTTGCTGATCATTAATCAAAATAAGACTGAGCTAAGTCACGTATTGGTTGAGTGTGATCGGATTGTGGATATTAATTAAGTGAATCAGCAGCTGAATCTGAATCTATTACTATATTGTGATAAAAGATACAGTTAGACATGATACATGGTCTGGAGTTGGTAAAACTACACAACTGGACCCTCGGGCCGTAGCTCCGTCTTTTTTGCTGCCAGTACAGCAGCAGTTGGGTTAGTATATTTGGGAGGGGTACCCTCTCTCTGGAGGAGGGAAGGGGTAGGGGGTCAGGAATGTTTGGAGGGGGCGGGGGGTTTGTTTGGAAAAAATAGCACAGGAGGAAAAGTACCTAAAACAATTGGAGATACGTCTATTACTTGTTTTAACTATACATAATGACAGGATGTATTTGAGGTTTTCTCTTTTTGTTAAATGTCTTGAGTAAAATGCTTAGTTTGGAACGTTGCAGGTTTAAATAGTAAAAAGAAAAGGTACGGGAAGAATTAGCCCTGTATAAACCTAATTTTGTATTTCTATCGGAAACACATGCAGCTTATAAAGATAAAAAGATCCTGAGTCATCTGGGCTTAGAGGTGCTAACCTGCTCTAGGTTTAATGCTTCAATAAGGGGGGTTGCCATCCTCAAGGATAAACGGCTTAGAATAGAAATTAACAAAACTGCCTGCGATAAGAACGGGAGGTGGGCCATAGTTCAATTAACTATTGAAAAAAGTAAACTGGTATTCTGTGTTGTCTACGGATCACATTTTGATGAGGCGCACGTATTTGATCAACTAAATATGGAACTGTTGCAATGGTCTGGAGAATTGTTTATTATGGGGGATTTCAATTGCATAATGAATTATCAGATGGACACCACAAGGGGTAATTCTTTTCAACGAATGCGGAGAACCCGGGCCGCCATTCTCGAGCTAGGGCGTCTACATAATTTAAAAGACGTTTGGCGTCATGCCTTTCCTACTGAGCCTGGCTACACATATTACTCGGCTCCTCACCGGCTCTGTTCCCGTATTGACATGGTTTGGGCTTCTAACAGAATAGTAAATACTAGTACTATCGAACCTTGTCCTAGAATTAATTCTGATCATAACCCAATATTACTATCATTTGATATTGAACAGAAACGCATAGCACCTCGACATTTCTCCTTCCCTAGGCATTTATTTACTAATACTCTATTTATTTCACAACTGAAGGTGCATATTGCTGATTTCATTAAGCTTAATCTTGATTCTACGACATGTCTTATGGTATGGGACTCCTGCAAGGCAAGCATACGTGGGTTTACTCAGCAATTTCTTTTTCATCAGAACTCAGAAAACCGCAAGAAAGATATAGCCTTGGTAAATGACATCTTATCAGTAGAGTTATTATTAGCAGATGCTCTTCGTCTATGGACCATTAATACAACTGAATTAGAACTGCGTCTGGGACAGCTGAAGTCAGCCATTAAAACCACCTTTTGGGAAAAAAGCAGCATAAAATTGCATAAAAATCCAGTCACACAATATGAAAGTGGAGATAAAGTCGGGAAGCTACTAGCCTTTAAAATAGCTGAAGAAAAAGCTAACACTAAATTTGAAGGGCATTAACGATACTATAATTGACCAACCATTGCTAATACTAGAAGAATTTGTATTATTCTATAAAAAACTATATACTCGAGAGATCTTTCCTACAGCAACATTTATCAAGAACTATCTGGATCATTTTCTCGTCAGACCTAACTCCCTCGCGATGGACTCACTTTCTGCTCAAATCAGTCAACTTGAGATTAGACAAGCAATATTCTCTTTTCCATCTGGGAAGGCGTCCGGTGAGGACACTATACCTGTGGAAATATATAAGCTGTGTGTTGAGGAACTTATACCACTCTTTTTTCAAGTTATTAACTTCATAGGGGATTGTAGGAAAACCCCGGACTCTTGGAATAGGGTAAAATAGTTTTTTTTCTTAAAAAAAGGGAAACCACCGGATGATTGCGGCTCATATCGCCCTATTTCGTTAATTAATGCAGACGCTAACATTTTTGCAAAGGTGCTGGCTATTCGACTGGCACCTTTTATACCCAAAATAGTCAGCCACATCAGCATGGGTTTGTCATGGGCAGGGATACTACATCACACATCACTATGGCGGTAACTGCCTTTGACATAGCGGAAAATGAAACCACCCCACTCGGTATGATCATGTTAGACGCAGAAAAGGCATTCGACCGAGTGGGGTGGGAGTACTTGTGGCTAGTCATGGTCGGGTTTGGCTTTGGGGGTAAATTCCTGAATTGGACACAATCTCTATATGATAAGCCTGAAGCCACAATCAACTATGCTGGTTTGATGTCAGCTCCTTTTTTCATTACTCGTGGAACCAGCCAAGGGTGTCCCTTGTCACCCCTTTTATTTGCATTATCTATAGAGCCATTTCTCCAAGCACTACAACTCCAATCTGATATCATTCCTTTTAAATTTGGCCCGCATACATTAAAAATTACAGCTTACGCCGACGATATTGCTACCTACTCAACTGATATCGTAAAAGCTATGCAAGGCATTAAGGCAGAAGCAACCAGATTCGGGGATGTATCCGGATATAAACTAAACATAAATAAAACCCAAATAATTGGTAACTACAAACCGGGGAGGGCAATCATCGGATTGTGTCAAGCGGCCACTTATCTAGGGGTCAGGATCACTGCTCAAGTTAGGAACATAATAAAAATAAATTATGAGGAATTAGTTAAAACTACTAAAGTTCTCTTTAAAAAAATGGCATAAACTACCCCTAAATATCATAGGCAGAATCAATTTGATACGTATGATAATACTACCAACATTTCTTTAATTATTCCACTGTATTCCTTTGGCTTTGGGAAACTTATTCTTTAGAAACTTGGATGGTATTTTTAGTAGCTTTATCATAAAGCTCGCAGATCTATGACTCTCTTAAAAGGGACCATAGAAACAGGAGGGCTGAACTTTCCGGATTTTAAATTATACTTTTGGCCGCTTTTGTTGGACGCATGAGATACTTAACTAATTCGGACGGATCAGACAACCGACCTTACTTTTTAACGTTTATGTTTGATAACGATGCTAGGTTTTTTCTATGGAGGATTAACGACCCTAATTACTTTAAAAGAGTACGGTTCAAGACCGCATGAGATTCGGTAAAAATCTGGCGTAATATACAGGCTTTTTGTAATCTGACTTTTTTTCACCCTTATTTAATTTTATGGGGTAATCCGGGCTTACCAGGGATATTTAACGATGGAACCGCTAGTATATGGCGGGCGCATGGAATAAAAACACTTGGAGATCTATATGGCGCACAGGGGCTGTTGAGTTTTGAGACTCTTAAAACACTATATAATGTTACGGATACTATGAGGTACAAATACATGCAAATATATGATTTCCTAATCGGAAAAATGCAGCATCATAGTATCTCTGAGTCCACTATTATTTGGAAGAGCCTCTACTCTCAAAAAAATAAGTCCCTAATAAGTTGCTGTTATAAATGTTTTATTACATACAGAGATAGCGATTGTAGTACCTTGGTGGAGAAATGGAGTTGGATGCTAGGGAGTAATATTAGTTCAGTAGTTATCAACAGATCTTTGGGTAATATCCATAAAGCTGTACTCTCCTCAAGCTTAAGATTGCAACAATTTAAGACAACTTGCATGCTTTATCACACCCCCGAAAAAATTTCTAAATGGGCCTCTAATAGTAGCTATACTGATCGAACTAAATGCCCTAAGTGCTCGTTGGCTGCGGCAGACTTGGTGCATATGTTGTATACTTGCCTAAGATATCTGAATTTTGGACATCGGTCGAGAATGTAATGAAATTAAAATTAGGATGTACACTTTCTCTGGATCCTGCTTTAGTTCTGCTTGATGTTAATATCACGAACACTCCACAAAAGTCTATAATTACAATCATGCTATCATGCGCGAAACTTATAATCGCCCGCGCTTGGATTTCCCCTACACCCCCACACTTCATGGAATGGTGGTCATTACTTAACGAGATTCACGGTATGGAATCTACTCTGGCTAGGATTAGAGGCAATAAAGCCTTGGTTAAATTCGATAAGATTTGGGGGTCTGTCATCTGTTGAAACGTATACTTATTCAAGGTCTACTTAGAATATGAATATTAATTTATAATATTTGCCTGCAACATGAATTATATTTGATGTGTTTGGGTTTAATAAGAATTTATTTATTACGATATGTTAATCCTGTCCATGATCTGATCTTTTCTATTGTTAACTTCTTGATATGTTTGTTTTTGATTACATTTCTTTCCTGTGCTGCTAATAAAAACTTTTAAAAAAAGAACACATTAGGCAATATCTTACATGCTTCAAATGTCAAAGGAGGAGTAAAGCACCTTAGTCAGCCACAGTAGGGTTAGTAAATGTATTCCATCATACCTTAGAGAGAGTGTCAATGGCTTTATTCGCTGGGGACAGAATCTGGCGTTGCGGCCAGAGCTGCCTCCTTTTGAAGTGGGGAACCAGGTTTGAGTAGCGGCATAGAATCACCATTTTTTGATTCATGTAACAAATGGCTAATGCTTCCCCACTTTCTAAGGCTTGCAATGAGGGCATTTTTGTAGCTTGCTTTTGCAATGACGGGCTCCAAGGCAAGTGCTTGTATTTGCACAAGAAGAATTATATTTTCTAAAAATAATTTCTGAACATTAGGGAACAGTTTCCCATGCTTTGTGATTTTTTTTTTTTTGGGTTACTGTGAAGGACAGCGTGCAGACGTCACTGTAAACAAAAGTGAAAGCAGGTGGAAGCAGTAGGCCATGCCCACACCCAACAATAGCCCCAGCAGTCTTTCTGCACCCCAATCCTTTGGGGGTTTAAGGGACAGAAAACGCAATAGACATCAAGGAAAAATTATTTTCTTTTAAAAGAAGGGATGGGTGGCCCACCCAGGCATTGTGCCATGCCCTCACCCTGGAATGTGCCAAATAGTCAAATCAAATCAAATCAAATATCTTTATTCGGTTTCCATAATTTTGTAGAAAAAGCATAAAAGTACAGATAAAAACATGTACAAACAATAAATACAATCAGTACGGTCAGTGAATTGCGAATTCGATAGATATTTAAAAAGGGGGGGTTAAAACAAAATACTTCAGATTAAAGTGCCAGTGCATCAGAAGTTAGCCAAGATTTGACCGATGTTTGACACAAAACTTCAGAAAACAGGCTATAGATTTAGCATACATTTAATTTTCCAAGAATTGGAGTGCGAGGAAAGCTGGCCAACAACATCGTAGACCCATTAATCTCAGTATAGGAACTATCCATCGACTTCGTGGATATTCGTGAAGTCTTCAAAATAGCACTGTGTGAATTAGAGATTGTAAAGAGGCATCGTCACACGGACAAACAGAGATTCTTAGACCATTCATTCTGTTGCGGGAAAGTTATTAAACGATGAAAGATATTAAATCTGAAACGAGTCAATATAAATTTCTCGTAAGTATTCAGAATATACATTAAGTATGGCTGCACTGTGAAGTTGATCTGGATAGCTAGAATGTGCTGCACTGAACTTTTTCCGATCTCGCTAGAAAGTCGTAACTGTTCTAGATGTAATAAGCATAACTTTTTTAATTCTTTCCTCAGTATCTCAGAGATGGTTAGTGAATGGTTAAAAAAAGCTCGCTAGTCCTAAATCATCAAAGAATTTTTTCACATAAACAAGCCAACTGATCTTGTACATCTTTTCTAACGTGAGGCAGTCGTGAATAAGGCGTCGTGACAATTCACACTGTTCCGATGTCCAGACACGATGCCATAAAAGGATTGGTTGGATTCTGATAGTATCGGATATATATTCCAACCCTAACTCTAGATGACAACAATATGTCGAGGAGCTTTGAGGGACTGCAAGTAAATATCTCAAGAAGCTGTTCTCAATCTTCTGTAAGACATCCACCTTGGCGTGGCCCACAAGCGCCATAAATGGCTTCGCTAGTGCATTTGGCTTGATATATCTTAATCATTTCTGGGGGGGACCTCTTCCCTAGCTTCTGAGCAAATGCTACGAGAGCAGAAGTAGCCCTAGGGAATAATAGTTTTCTCACGTTTGTAGCCTGCGTCCATAAGGACTTATTATCAATTAAAATCCCTAAATAGGGGTAGGAATTAGTACGCTCTAACTTAATATTATTTATAAAAATGTCTTTTGTCTTTTTTGGTCTATTGTCTGCGTGCATTACGTACTTTTTTTGTAATGTTAACTCTAAGTTCCAAACTCGCCATAAAGCTGCGGTATTTGTATAAAACAATCTGGAGCTGAAGGGGGGTTCTTGCCATGATCACAGCATCGTCGGCATATAAAAGTGCCGGTATTGGACGACGGACAATGGTAGGCAGGTCCTGACTCCCTTCCAACATTGCTACTTCTAGCCCGTTGATGTAGAGGGAGAATAAGAAAGGAGCCAGAACACAACCTTGCCTGACCCCCTTCTCCACCCCAAATGGTTTGGTAAGTTCTCCCCTAAGTCCATACCTGACTCTAGCTGATGCGCCCGAATAGAGCTCGCGAAGGAAATTTACCAGTGGTAGGTCTACACCCATTGCCAAGAGGGTCGACCACAATTTCGTATGGCTAACACAGTCAAAGGCAGCGGTCAGATCAACGTAGGCCAAGTTTAGATACCCCCTTTAGCTCAAACGTATTTCCCCAATAGGAGGGAGAGATTTAGAGCTTGCTCCACAGTACCCAGACCCTCTCGAAACCCATACTGTAAATCGGAGATTATATTGTGGGCATTGGCCGAATCCTGAAGACGTTCTAAAAGGATGAGGCCAGCTACCTTACCAAGGGAATCTAAAAGGGATATAGGTCGGTAGCACATTGGGCTGTGTTGGTCAACCTTTTTAAAAATGGGTACTAAAATTGAGGCAGACCATGATTCGACTAAGCCTACAGTATTGGCAGCTTCAAGCACTCTTGTAAGGATGGGGGACCATAAGTCCAAATTGTGTTTAAAGAGATCCAACGGGACCCCGTCGGGTCCCGGTGCTTTGGAGGCAATCAGAGCATTAATCACCTCCGAATGTGTAAAAGGTAATGGGATCGGGTATACTGACTGGTTAGGCAATACTTCCCTCCCATCTTTCTCAGATTGCTCAGAGTTTACGTGCGAAGCTAAACTAAATATTTGGGTGAAGTGATGGACCCATGTTTTATCGTCCACCGCAACATCTATCTAGGGGGACTCATTCATATCTGAAAGAAAGGGGGATTTAACTACTCTCCAAAAATTAACACTGTCGTTCATAGAACAACTCTTATGGAGTTGGTCCCATAAACCATTTCTTAGTTCAATTTTACGGGTTTTTAAGGCCACGTTATAGGCCTTTCTAAATCTAATAATTTCTTCTTTCTCCCGGTTAGATTCATGGAGTGCAGTTTTTAATCTAGAGTAAGCTTTTGTGCACTCTGTGTTAAACCACCCTTTTTTAGATTTCCCTTTTTTAGTTTGTTTTTGATGTAATTCTTCTTGTACGATTGTAGTGATGTTTATATAGCTGGACAATATTTTTTCATGGGAAGTGTCAGGATTAAGACATATTTCAAGTAGAGGCAATGCTCGCTTAACCACTTTGGCTGTCGTTAAGGCTGGGTCAATTTTTGCAAATTTTATAGAAAAACCATTTAGTCTGTCTAGATTCAGAGTATGTTGTTCCAGGACACTCAATGGATTGGGCTTCACCAAGACAGTTGCCAAAACTAATGAGAGGCTATTGGGGAAATGATCGCTAATGGCGTTATTAACTGTGGTGAACTTACGCATCGTGGGTTCCATACTATAAGAAACAGGTATAAAATCGATTGTACTAGAGAGCCCCCTCCCATTAAATGTGGGAGACAAAGGGACTAAAGAACCTACCAATTCATTGGCAAAATCCAACTCCATGGCGAACAGAATCTCATTCATGCGATTACCGATATTAGTGTCAGAAAAATGTGTTAAATTATTCTCACACTCGTCCTGGATTCCGCGGTTTTTACTATTATTATGTTCACAAAGTGATAAATTAAAATCTCCGCCCCACATCAACATGAACGATTTGTTCATGTACTTGTTTCGCAATTCTTGTAAAAAGGAGAAAATATTATTTAGAACAACAATTAAATCAACTCGATTAAGATTAATATAAAAATTTACCAGGAAATAAATGGACGACTTATTTACGGTTAGCATGAGAATTTGGTAATTACTTTCTAACCTCAACGGGACAATATCCTTGAATGCTAAAATATTTGATGTATACGTTATTAGTCCCCCCTTCAGCCTTCCTGAGGCAGAAGGCAGAGCATTTGAGAAATAGGTCTTGTAGCCCTCAAGATGAATTGGGGTGCTTAACCAGGTCTCTTGTAAGCACACAATGTTATGTTTCCCCACCAATTCTAGCCAGGTATCATTTGTCTTTTTGGAATGAAGCCTGCTACGTTCCAGAAGACAATATTGAGTTTTAGGTCTCTTAGTTCGAGCTGACCTGTCAAAACGTGGGCAATTGCCTCTGAAATTAATATGGGTGTCGTCAACTTGGCTTTGTTTTCCACCACACTCGTATAGGACCCCGGAGCGTCAGGTACTATGATTGGTACTAGAAGTTGCGGGTTTAGATTTGGGTGGTTAACTACTTTCGGACTACCAGAGCGATTTCCTAACGTTTGCATTACAAGTTGACTGGGGGCCAAGCAACTTGCTTTTTTGAAACATTACCCAGAACAATAATGTAAGGGGTAGCTTTCGGGGGGAGATCAAGATGAGTGTCTGTGGCAAGTGGATCCCGAGGGAGAAATGTCTTTGGGTGAACTTGTTGTTGCAGTTGGTGGGAAAGATTTGTTTGCGCCTGGGGTATGGCAACCAAGGGACTTATTAAACTTCTGTTACAGTCATTAGCCGATGTGCTAGGCAGATGCTGTACCCGTTTGTCTTTATTTGCTATAGGTCTATTATCATTCGAGGCTTTGCTGTTTACAACATGGTCTACCCCCTGATTTGGGGTGGCCACAGTTGATGAAAAGTGTGATTTCCCTGCAGGGATATTGGTATTCGTACTAGCATTATCACATCTTTTCAAGCTTTGGGTAGCTACTACCGCATGGTTTAGCTTGCTGCTGAGAAGATCCTCTATGTTGGTCATTCTGGATGATAACTGATCCAGCCTGACCCTCACATAAAGATCTAATCTCTCTACTTAAGATACCAGATTCTTGATATCCTATTGATTTGTAGGACTACTATTTGGTTCAACCTTTTGCTTGGATTGGCCTTTATTCTGCCCCGCTCCTTTTTTCCCATGCCGGGTACATTTCACTGGTTTTTTCGAGTTAGGAGAAGAATGGATAATAACTTGAACAATATCTTTATCTTTCGAAATATTTTTGCTATCGTAGGGACCTGGATCTTTGGGCTTTTATGGGGGCGGTTGCGTTGGAGAGTCACTGACGATAGATAAAATCATGTCAGGGCTCGATTGAATACAACCGTTAGGTGGATTTTCCACTGACTTACCTGGGTCCAATTGAACAATTTCATCTTGATCGACTAAGTCCTGACTTAGCCTAGAAGAGGTCCCTTCAAATGACTCTTCAACTGATAAAATCTGTTTATCCAACACTCCTACCGCCCCGGTTAAATAGTTCAATAGAGTTTACTGAGAGTCGACAGTCAACTTATTACCCCTAGGCAGTTTGGGACTCAGTAATTTCCTTTTTCCCATGGCCGATTACCTGACTTCCTAACAAATCCAAATAATACTAATTTCGACAATACACGATAACAACAACAATATATATTCAAGGGACAAAACCAAGGGAATGGGCCCAGCCCGGCCTCACACGGTCACAGACAGGCCCGCCCTTGCCCCGGGCGAGCCCGCGCGCGTCCCACGCCGTGGGAGCTTGCGCTCAATGTTAAAGCCCCGGGGGCGGGAGAACTGCTGCAAGCCTCTCGCGTGGTCCACTGGATCAAAAGGCGCCGGCCCAAGGCAAGCAACAGTCCTCGCAGCAGTTAGCAATCTCCACAGCAAACCAGGGGCAAAGGAGGATCCGGCAGCGAGAAAGGCAGGTAGGCAGTCAGATGCAAGAAAAGATTTTCAGAAAGAGCGTGCCAAATAGTCTTTATATCCCAGAGTGCTACGTCAAACCACTGAAGTGGGGTACTGTTGGTATTGGAGAAGTGTAGGAACGCTCGGTGATAAGAGTCTTATGGATGACCACAGATTCTGGAACTTTCTATTGCAGAAATGTGAGGAATATGTGTGATTTGTTCCCAAAATATGTGACTTGCATGGCATTCTGGGTTAGAAAAAGAAGTAGGATCCATGCAAGCCCCACCACCCTGGACTCTTCTAGGTGTACAGCTTTAAGAAATGTCTGGGTTTAAAAGGTTTCCCTGGTTGACGACCAAGCCCGGACCCAAATTGAACCAAAATATCACTGCTATCTACATTGCAAGCATGTGTCACTTTTCACAGTGTCATTTTGACATCTCTACATTGCATTTTGGGGCCTTTGTTCTCTGGGGTGCTGGGCCCAGTCACACATGTGAGGTACCATTTTTATAAGGAGAAGTATGGCAACTCTGGGTAGTAGGAATTTAGCAGATCCCTGTGGATTCCAGAACGTTTCCTGTCAGGTGTATGTGGAAGGTGTGATGTTAGCAAAAGTTTAAGGTTTCCAGGATATGCTGGGCAAAAAACATAGTTGAATCCAAACAAGATACACCACGTTTGACTTCACTGGGTGTCTAGTTTTAAGAACTATCTAGTTTCCCTAGATGGTGGCTGAGCCTTTGCCTAAATATCGCTGCCCTCACATTGCCAAAATGGCTCAATTTAGATGATAAACATTTGAATTCTACACATTGCGTTTTGGGGTTTTTCCTGGCACATCGCTAGGCCCAGCCACACAAGTAGAGTAACGTTCTTATTATTGGAAGAATTGTTGGAATGCTGGACATTAGGAATTTTGTAGCTTGACCATTGATTTCTAAACTTTCCTTTAGAACTGTGAGGGATGAGTGTGATGTTAACCTGAGTTTGAGGTATGCATGGCATTCTGTGTAGGAAAAGTAGCGGTACACACAAAAGACACCACCCTGGACTCTCCTGGATGTCTAATTTTTAGAAATATCTAGGTTTAGTCGGTTTCTCCTGGTGGCAGTGGAACCCAGGCCCAAATACCACTGCTACCCAGATGGCCCAAATAGTTTGATTTTGATGGCGAAAATTGGATGCCTGCATTTTGCTGTATGGGGCCTTTCCTGTCCTGGGCGCTCGGCCCAGCCAGACTAGTGGCACACTGTTTTATCAGAAGAAGTGTGGAAAGATAGAATAGTAGAACATTTAATATTATCAACTAGATTTGTCACAATCTTTGGCCAATGTGCAAAAATGTATGTGTGTATATGGTATTTCTAAAGCACAAACTTATCCGAAAGACAAAGAAGCACTATAAAGTAACAAATCCAAACATAAAGTCAGCAAGTTATTGGAGAGGTAGCTGGCTCATGGACAGTTAATGGATCATGATGTAGCATTCTTTAAAGAGGTGAGTCCTCAAGTCTTTCCTAAAGTAGAGCAGCACTAGGATGGTCCTGAAGGCTACGGAGCTGTTGTTCCAGATCTTGGGTGCATAGATGGAACAGGCCTGCTGCCTAATTATTTTTTTCTTTTTCGCTTTTCTTAGACTGAGTTGGATGTTGTCCTGGCTGGGTGTGATGAGAACCACCAGAGATGATGAGCTTGTCTGCAAAAAAAGCGGTGGCGCTTGTCTTGCTGACTTTGTAAATGATGCTGCTGATTTTGAAGATGGTGCCGGCCCGCAATGGGAGCTAATGGAGTTTCAACAGTGATCATATTTCCTGAAGCCCTGTATGAGGCGTGCTGTGGTGTGTAGGATGCTGTTATTGGGTGCCAGTGTGGAGTCTGGAAGGGCATGGAGTAGGCAGTTACCACCTTCCAGATGCAAGAGTACAGTAAAGTTCAGCAGTTCTGAAGTTGATTTCTAGTAGAAATTATGGGGATATTACCAACAACAGGCGATAAATATAGTTAACGATATTTAGCGTGAAAGATTTTATCGCCATGCTTTGCCTGGAAATATCGCCGCTGTAACGAGGCACTACCAACACCCCGCTAAGCGGCGATATTTCCCCGGAAATGCGATAAAATCACGCGATAGAACTAGCGTGACGATGCTAACCCGTCGCACGGTAACGTGAAAAAATGCACTTTGGGCCTATCAGCGATGATTATCGCTAAACCAATAGGCCTGAGGCTATCATATAACGCGTTAGCGGGACGAAAAATGCCCGCTAACCCGAAAATCATAGCTAAACATGGACAGTACTGTAAATGATGGTGAGCAGCCAGGGACTAGTGCAAAGGGTAGAAACAACACCCAGGAAGGCCAGGATGAGACCCAGGGAAAGGCCAAGAGGAAGAGAAACCCAAAGTTCACTCCGGAGGAGAAACAGGTACTGGTTGAAGAGGTGACGCGACACCAGCAGGAACTCTTTGTGAGTTCCACCGTCACCATGGCGAGGAAAAGGGAACTATGGCAGGACATCATGACTAAGGTCAATGCCATGGGGGAGCACAAGAGGACAGTGGACGAGTGCAAGAAGCGGTGGCACGATACGAAGAGCAAAACTAAAAAGAAACTGGGAGCCAACTAAGGGCAGCAAGTGCGACGGGAGGCGGTGTACCAGCTCCACAGGAGGCGCTGGATGAGCTGGAGGAGCAGGTGGCCAATGTCATCAGTGAGGAGACTGTGGTCGGAGTCGCAGGCCAGGACACTGCTGTTCTGGAAGTCACACAACAACACCAGGGTGAGTGTCAAAACGGGACGGGTGGAAGTGGGTGGATGGGCACAGTGGCATTCATGTACCATGCAAGTCATTACATCGCATACACATATATACTGTACAACAAGTCCTGGAGAGCCCTGGGCATGCTGGCATAGGGACACATCACCAGGAGGATGAGGGCAGAAGTATAGCTGTTGCACAGTTGGCTCATGATGTCGTCAGTGGCGGACATGAGTTCTGCCAGGGTGCTGTGGACTTGTATGAATCTGGCCTGGGATGGGTACGGGATGTTCTTATCTAGCAGGTGGGGGGCCAGTTGCATGTTGAGCAATTCCCAGTGATCCGCCCTGGGAACCGGAGCAGGGAGACATGCTGGAAGCACTTGAGGTCCTTGTGGCCTGGCTTCGGCTACTTGAGGAGGGTGTACATTTTGTCGTGTCCCAAGCCCCATGGAAATGTTGCTGTTCTGTAGTCGGGTTAGATGGCAGCATCTGCCATGTTATATACGTGGTGTGGGCATAGGTGTGACGGGGAGCGTGAGTGGATGGAGTACATAACCTTGTGTATCTTGTTGCTGTTGACATTGGACCAGGAGGTCAGGTGGCATGCGCCGCTGGTGTTCACAGGGGAGGTGGGCCCTGGCATAGTTTGGGTGGGTGTTGTGTTGAAGCTGTCACGGATATCTGCGAGCTTGCAGTGGAAGAAGATGGCTAGTGAGTTGCACTGTTATTCTGAGGAAGTCATGTTGTTGGTGTTGACGCTGGAGTTGGAGAGTTCCCTTACGATGCCGAAGAGCCCCTTGCTCCTGTGTGCGTTGTCATCCAGCTGGGCTTTGAAGGAGTACCCCTTGCCCAACCACAAGAGGTGGTGATGTATGTGTATGGCATCCTTGTGGTCTGTGTGGTTGTCTGGAGTGCCTGTGGTGAGCTATATCCACTCCAGTTTCCGGCATCGAACTCTGGAGGCGCACCAGCACATTGGTGAACGCGGTGGCTGGCTTGCTGGTGTGGGTATTACAGGGTTCCTTGAGTGGCACAAGTGTGTTGTCAAAGTTGTACATACACTGCCTGAGGTGGCGGCCTGCAGCGTTGGAGTTGGTGGAGTTGTTGTGTGGCCTGTGGGTAAGGGTCGTGATCAGCTGGTCTACAGTCACTCTCCTCCAGCAGTGGTGAGGTACCTGTTGTGTGCGGTGGTCTGTGGACTGTACATTTAAGGGGAAATGGATGCAGCAGGATACAGTCCAGTGGAAAGAGGTGGTGTGTCCTAAAGCAACGTTGGTGCCTGTGTAGAAGGTGGTGTCCAGCGTGTGACCAGCCGTGTGGGTGGATGGGTGGGGTGACGAGTTGGCTGAGGCTGAGGTTGGCCAGTGTGGCCGACAGGGTGCTGGAGTTGGTGGTGTTCTTGTTCCTGAGCTGGAATGTCAGCTCCACGAGGAGGATGTAATCTGTGGAGGTGAGTGCATGGTTGCAGGTGAGGATGGCGAGGGACATGCTGAATTGACAATGTTGACCTGGGGGCTGTAGATGAGTGTACCTCTGAGGGTGGTGTTGGGGTCGGTGTGGATCTGGAAGTGGAGGTGTCTGGCAGTGTTGAGGAATTTATCTGCGTGGGTGCTGAGCTTGAGGGTGGCAGTGGTGAACCAGAGGGTGCTGTGAGGAACCAGAGGGTGGCGCAGCTAAACTGCCTGGGAGACCTGTGGTTGTGAGCCCTGTGCTGCAGAACTGCCCCGGAGCACTCCCAGTGTGAAAATATTTTGTGCTCAATTGCCTGGGAGCCCTATGGGTGTGAGCACACATTGTGCCAAGTGACCCCCTGCCCCCAGTACATATATACCCGTAACGCACAGCAACATCATGCTCTTGCACCATGAAGTCTTGTGCCTGGATGCTCCATATCTGTGTAGGTGGTAACACCGTCCGTGCATTCAAAATGTAAAGTCATAACTACCTACACAGCACCAATGAACACGTGTCCCCCTTGGCCCAGGTATTTGCATGTACCAGGCGTGCAGCACCTGCATGCCACTGCACCCTACTGCCCAGCGCCAGCATAGTCCTGTATGGGGCAGTTAAGTATGAGATGGGACATTGTGCAGCTGCTGCATGCACATGAACACACTGAGCAGGATCTGAATGGCTATGTACCAACACGCGCAGCAGAGCAATCTTGGACATCTGAAGGATTCTGTGTTCCAGAGCCAAACTCATATTAGCATCCATTACCTTCCCAAGCGCCATCCCCGTGAGGCTCCTGTGACAAGGAGCCTGCATTCTCCTCACCTGCTGCTCTGCTTGGTCTTCGACCCTTTCTCAACAAGATGCATGTGAACTTCCATAGAAGCTCTGCCCGTTTGGCCCCTCCACTCCACACTAGTGGTATGAAACATCTTCCCGGCCGTCCACACTATAATGGCCAGTTCACTCAAGGGACCTAGTTGCATTATGGTGTGCTGGCAAAGTGGCAGGCACATGTGGTCACATATTTGTGCAAATGGCAACAAAATCCGCAACTACGCCGGCAAATTTGCAAACTTGTGGATTGTCTTGCCATTTAGTGCAAAATAGCAGAACGCTAATTACCTGATTTTGCCCATACACCATAATTCCAATGTAACATGTCAACCATGCAAGTCAACAGATACCACAGCAAAGGCTTACTTAACACTATACATGCATCCCAGTAACAGGTTGCATCCATAGTCCCACATACAGGGATCACTCCACTGATGGCATGAGAAGCATACAATGTGTCAAGACCCACACTCTGCAACCTACCTGACACCATTGCAAGTAGTAATAATTTCAAAAGTATTTATTAAATATAATCTAACCTATCTAAAACTACACTAATCACTAAAACTAACATTATATCAAATATCCCTACACACATATAAAACTAAACAACACATGTAATACTAACTATACACTACTACACAAACTAAAAAAGGACGTCAAACCCCCACCCAAAGAGAAAAGAAACTTAGCCCCAACACTATCTTAACCTCTCATAAAAATATCTCACTATACTAAACTAACTATAGCTAATCTAAAACTAATCTACATCAAAATACTATACAACAACTATTAATAATATCATAACAAATAACAATGAGGGAAAGCAGAAGAGGGGTGTGGGTCAGAAAAAGTCAATGTTCAGGGAATACCCAGTTTCACAGCTATTGCGTCCATCCTCCGGTTCAGGGTCACCAACTAATTTTTAACATCAAGGAGCAAGTTATTGTTCCGTTGCTGCTCATTCAGGATCTGCTGCAGTGTCTCACCGATTGGAGGCGTTGTGGTGGGTGTCCCGAGATCCTGGGGTCTTGTGTTCTGGCCTGGTCCCTGGCTCGGTGCAGCTCGAACCGGCCCCTGGCTGCTGCTACTTGGAATGGCTGCTGTACTGCTACTAGTTGGTACAGCACTTGGAGTGGACAGCACATCCACAGGACCAATCACTGGTGAGACCTGTGTGTAATGATGAGAAGTCCACACGTTGAGTAGTATTTTGTGATGCTTTATTCCATGTTGTATAGAGAGAGACCCCACCAGGAGCATCCAACATGGTGCTCAGCCCAGCCAACTGTAATCTGTCAGGCAGATCACCAACATTCTGTTAGATGCATCACATCAACATTCCAATAGAGGTAGAGAGGGAGGCATAGAGAATAACAAGATACTACATTATCCTCTCTCCTTAAACAGGAAACAAAAAGCTTAAAACAGGAACAGAGAACAGGAGAAAATGAAAGCGAGTAAAGTGAGCAAAAGCGGAAAAAGAGGAACAGAAAAGAGGAAACACCTTAAGAAAGAGAACGAGAGGGAAGAATGGAAAAAAACGGAAAAACCATCCACCCTTCTTAGACCATATAAACCATCCTCTCTTCTTACAGAACTAAAAGGAAGAAAATAAAGGAAGGCAAAAGAAAAGAGAAAGAACAAAAGAAACTTTCATTACGAGAAGATGAGGAAAAGTAGAAGAGAAACCTCATCAACACACTATTACCACTAAGCAAAATACAATAACGTAATGCTAGAGATAATAGTGCAAAAAGTTGCAATAAAAATACATAGGATCTGAACACAAGTAAGACTGAACATATTTAGCATAAAAAGCATAAATGCACATAAATAGTAGACATAAGCTAAATATGAGGACATAAAACTTTTAAAAACCTAAATGTGAATGTAAACAAAATAGTGCTATAGGACTATAACCCTAGCATAACTTCTCTGAAGGAGACTAAAATAACACACACCCAAAAAGGCACAAAACAGGTGGGACTAAGACCCACAATAGCAAAATGGGACATGAACCCCATAGCAAAAATATAACATTAAGTAGATGGGACTAAGACCCACTACAAACAAATGGGACTGTAAACCCATTGCAAATACAAAGAAAATGTGCAAGTAGGACTAAAACCCACTGCAAGTAAAATGGGACTAGAACCCATAGGAAAAACATTGGAAGGTAAGCAAATGGGACAAAAACCCAATGCAAATTAAACATGTGGGACTGAAACCCACAGTAAGCAAATGGGACTAAAACCCAATGCAAACTAAACATGTGGGACTGAAACCCACAGTAAGCAAATGGGACTATAACCCAATGCAAACATTTAAGTAACACAGATGGGACTAAAACCCACTGTAAGTAATTGGGTCTAGGACCCATTACAAACATTTAAACCACACAGGTGGGACTCAAACCCACTGTGTTGAAATAGGACTAGGAACCCATCAATAAAACATAGTAATTAAAACAGATGGGACTAAAACCCACTGCAGCCAAAAGAAAAAGAAGACCCATGCCAAACTAATTAACCAATACATGTAATAAAAAGAGCAGCTGGGACTAAAACTCACACCAAATAAACAAAAAAAACGTTAAAGTACCCAAAACATTGTGATGCACAGCAGCGTAGGCATAAATATATAGCCTGTGAGGAGAAATAAACACATCACAAAATTAGAAAAGAAAAAGGAACGAAAAACACTTCCTGCCGCCCTGCACCTACAAAGTACTGTTCTAAGAAACAAATGCTGCATTATAAGAAATATACGCGCAAACACAAATAAGAGCGTGAACAAGTGCAGTACAAGAGTGCAAACGTTTTGAATCACCGGAGCTCGATCCATGCCCCCGAGAAGAATATCCTCATGCAAGGAAACGGAAATAAAAGCCATCTATTTCCCATTTCCGGCACCATCAAGAAAGAAAAGTACAGTACCTTGGATTCATCAAAGCGCAAAACGAAGGGTAAATGACGCTTATCTCGCCGTCCGCCGACTAATCAACCTCTCTTTCCCTTCGCTTTGACTATAGCACTCAAATGTCTATTTTTGTTCCTCCACAATGCCAAATAAATTATTTGAAGCCTTCATAATCTTCATAATAAGCAGATTTGCGCTGTTGTTCTGTCAAACGTGCTGCGTGTTTTGATTGTGAAGAATCGAAGTCTTGCCACACACATCAGGAGATTAATTACACAGAGCTGCTCCGTTGAAGAGAAAACTGGCTTGTATGACAAACATGGCGGCACGTACAGTGACGCTTCGCAGAGTGGCTCTCGGCGCTTCAGTGCACTAAACCACATCAGCAGGCAAAGTGTACAGCACGTCAGAGAAGGTGCAAGGAAGGAAGCGTCATAGAGACTGCGAAGAAAGCTCCGAAGACAACAGCAGATGAGAGCGTGCACAACGATAGTCACGCGCTGACTTTTGAAATGAGAACAGTTGAACAGTTGAATATCAGTAGCTCAATTTTCGCCCAAAAACACAAGCAATAATGTTTTTTTTTAAAACGAAATCTCCTCACAAAAATAAGCATTGGCAAATGGTGGTGGCAAATGGGTGAAACAAGCAGAAAACCATTGTTCACTCGAAAACAAGCCCTAAGTTCTATAATTGAAATGCCTCCTCATGGCAAAGACATTAAATTAAAACTAATTAATAGTGAAAAGTCACTGCTGCCAAATGTACCTATACTCGAACAGTCACATATCTTTCCAAAAAGGTAAATGCTTACCCTCACGTGAAGGCACAGCATAGGATGAGCCAAAAGCTGAAAAAAAATTGGGTTTACTCTTGAGGGCACAGCTTCAACACAGCATGTCATAGGCTCTCCTTGTAAATAGGACAACAGGCAGAGTTGGCAAGAGGTATGCTTACCCTCATGTGAGGATAAAGCGTGAGTCCCAAAGTCAGTACAAACAGGCTTACCCAGCGTCAGGGCACAGCTCCACTTAAAAATTTGTAGACTCACAGGTACAGAGGACAACTGCCAGACTGCTGTGGGCGACCGGTTGTAGGTCACTGGTGGGGTCATGCTGGCAGTTGGGGTAAATTTTCTTGTTGCAGGAGGTCCTTTCCTGGTTTGTAGTTTCTTTACTTGATTTCAAACAGCTTGAAGTACTTCTAGACTTGACAGGTGTAGGTTCTTTCTTTAGATCGTCGCCATGAATGTAATGATGAGAAGTCCACACGTTGAGTAGTATTTTGTGATGCTTTATTCCAAGTTGTATAAAGAGAGGCCCCACCAGGAGCATCCAACATGGTGCCCAGCCAACTGTAATCTGTCAGGCAGATCACCAACATTCTGTTAGATGCATCACATCAACATTCCAATAGAGGTAGAGAGGGAAAGCATAGAGAATAACAAGATACCACACTGTGTCTTAGACTTTTTCACTCGGCCAGCCTTGCCAGCAGCCCTGGAGGTGGTATTTGTGTCCTTCTGGCCAACAGCCTCTGGCATTGAGTGCCATTTCCCCGCCTTCCTATCAGACAAGTATTTCCTGGCCATGCTCCGGTAGCCCTTCTTTACCCGGCGGATATGCAGCCACCGTTCCTTTGCCACATTAAAAGCATGGCTCTCCTCTGCATTCATCGTGTCTGAAAAAAAATGGAAATGTCAATTCACACCCAAGGACACTGGGTCATTTGCCTATAATTATATATTTGGCCACAAATCACATACCACATGGGAGGCAACACACATGTGACATCCTGAAACGTCTCTAAGTGACCTGACCACATAACTGACAAGCCCTTCATCCAAAAATACAGGTCATGGCAGGTGTGATGTTCTGACAAATTAGACGCTAAATGAGACTGTGAAAACATATCACCATTGTGCACCCTGAGTGTGTGCAAGTAGTCCAATTCACATTAGTATAGTGGCATTACCCCTCCAAGCCCAGCACCACCCTCATATGATCCTGTGACACACTGCTGTACGATGCACATGTGCAGACATGTGTGGCTACCAGAAAATGTGTACAGTTCATGTAGTTGCTGACAAGACTGGCACTCTTTTACGTGGGTGCCAGTGTGGCTGTATGTATATGTCAATGGCAAACGATTTTAAGCTTAGCCTACATGCACGGGAAGAAGACTGGGACACCCCTACCAACAACTGTTGGCAATAATATCAAGAAAGTTCTCCACAATATTGCCGCGTACATCGGCAGAAAAGTGCAGCAAAACCCCCTATAAAGGGATTGACAATATGTACTTGAGAAATCACATAACTGTCCTGGTCATGGGGTTAAGGATCTATTCTAAGTTCTATGCTGTACAATCTATGCTTGACCCTGCTGGGCAACGTCAGGAAATTGTACGGCTATTCAAAGCATATTGTATGCTGACAATAACCAGTGACTGAGTACGTGTGGGACAGACTACTCTGACACACGTCTCCGTTGTACAAACAGCAAGATTTAGATGACTAACTAGAAGAGCAGCAACAAACTCAAAGTAAACAGCAGTAAAATGGACATCATTCAGTCTGGCAGCCCTGAGGTATCTTGGTCACATGAAAGATGGCAGCTGGAACTGTGCTCCTGTCCCCTTGCAAACATGCCATCTGAGAGCTACGACTAACAAAACAACATGCCCTGTCCCGGACAAAGCTCGTCAGCCAGATAAGTGTCTTCTGCTACCGGTTCATGTGTAAATTATGGTATATCTTCAAATGCCATCCTATTGAAGCAAGGAACCCTTTGCTGCAGGGCCTGCCCATCAGCCAGCCCGATTACAGCAATCCTTAGATTCCATTACTATGTGCTAAAACGTTTGTAAAACAGCAGAGCCTGCAGATTCTGGCAGCCTCACTGACTCCCGACCTTCCGCCTGGAACCCCTTCCACACCTACATAGAAAATACACCACTGGCTCATCATGCGGCAGGAAAGGCAGGTTAACAATCAGAGTTGCATGCATTACATCCTGTCTAACCCTGGTCCTAAATACCTCATAAAGGAGAAGAACTGGTATGCCCAAAATAGACCACTTAGATCCTGGTATAAACCATTCATGATCCAGCCCTGTGTTTGTCCCTCTCAACATGGCTACGCTAGGTAACTTATCTTTCCCCTTGGCGGTGTAATGAACTGCCCCCTCACCCATTATCCATCCATCAACACAAATTCTTCTGTGAAAATAGGTAAACTTGCCGGTTCCCAATATGATGGGCGACATTGGCTGGAACCTCGTTGGCACAGTTTCATCAGAATTACACTGTAAAAGGTCCTTGAAACCTTGCGTTGATGATATGTGATCTGTTCATACCTTAGACATGACATGACCTTAACCTGGCCTGCTATGGGAATGTCTTAGGCCATATTACCTAAACATCAATCTCTGCTTCAGTGGCAATGTACTGCAGATTAAGAGTGGATACATCTTCTGGCTGGTCTTGATAATATGTAGCCCTGTGTGAAAATCCATTAGTGTAATGCCTGCAGGACCCCTTGATCATTGACTAGTTAGCTATAATCTGTGCTGGATGTCATGCACAGGAAATCTGAGCTGTTGCATTGTCCCTTCATGGACAAAGTCACAACTTAGATAGATATACGTCTAACCACACTCTAATACATATTGTCTGAATAATAACATAAATATCCTCAGCACCTTGTGGCCGAGTGACATGCAGAACACACCAGTATAGCAAAACTACCGTGTGTAGCATGAGTTAATGACATCCATGACATCGCAACATGGCAATTTCAATTACAAAAACTCGCCAGTGGCTTTTGGGTCCTTGAAACGATCCACGTCACCCTGCGTGATGGGTCGCCGACCATCTGTGAGTGAACAAAAATAAATATGTGTCATTGCATGGCATTCAGAAACTTTACAAAAACATGAGGAACAACATTTCTGTAAATACAACATCACTTTGAAGGGAATTGACACATTGTACAAATTACTCTGTGCACTTTGATTGCCATGCACACATGGGCTTGCTAATGCAGTGGTGGACAAACATAACATTACCGCAGTCATACATGCACATAACAGTTGTGTCATGCAATTTCTAAGCACCATGTCCACACAGGCATCATGTGTAAGTTGTACTGCGTATGATGGTAACTATGCATTTATTAAGATGCTGATACGCAGTCCTTTGGGATGTAAAACACTCTGGAGCTGTCAGACTCCTGCATTGCATAATCACCTGCCAAGGATATATCTACACATTACCCATGTACAGGGGCCGTGTAGATACAGTCCTGCTGCTCATGGATTTGAGCATCTGTCACACTGTGTACTGTCCTTCACATAGGTCACACACACACTGGCTCTGCTCAGATATGTACAGTTACACATACAGGACACACACACACCATCCTGCACACAGTCGCTGCTCACATCTCTTTGACTGACTACACCCGTGATGGGCTCATACATGCTAACATCCTCTGTGCCTTGCCACCCTTACTGGCATGTGGTCATTCACCATCACATAGTAATGTTAATGCAAGTGACACACAGGAGACCTCAGTCCCATATCTGGTCTTCACACTGCAAATATGTGTTCACACCTCAATGATAACGTGACTACTCACTCCAACTGTCACTTCATGGAGCTATACAAATAGGGCCTTTTGCATTGACTACTCACATACCTACTCCACTGTAGCGCACAAAGGAACAGTATTACAGGTAATGGTGCATCCCACAAAATCAGCAGGGAGGCAGGAGTAAAAGTGCCTCATGGCCCAACTCACATGATGAGCTGCATTTCCCATGCTGCGCACCATGGCCCACATGCATCAAGGGTTGTTGCATTCGCAAACGGTGTGAATTGCAAAAATCGTCCGTATGCAAAAGCAAATCCCGTTTTTGGGATGCATTAAGGTTTAGGCTTTTTTCTCAAATTAAGAAATCACAATTCATTCGCGATTTCCTAAATTGTGATAGCATTTAAGAAATCGCAATTCATTTGCTATTTCTTAAACGCAAAGCATGATTTTTTAAAAATTGCGAAATCGCAAATTGAAAGTGGTAAATTACCATTAAGTTAACCTTCATGGTAATGTTCGAAAACTTTCAAAAATGCACAAAAGTGCATTTTTGTAAGTTTCATTTGAAACACACATACATGCCCAAAGGGCATGTGTGTGTGAAAAAAGCACATTAAGGTACATTTCAGGGTTGGACCCCCCCTGCACCCTTGAAATTGCATTGTCATTTTGCGATTCCTGAATTGCGAATCGCAATATGAGAATGCCTTTACGTTCATTCCTATGGGCCTGTAGGTCCATAGGAATCAATGGAAAGGGATTCCTTAATTGCGAATCGCAAATTGTGAATCGCAATTAAGGAAAATTAAGGAATCGCAAAAAAAATTGCGATTGTTGAAGTGAAATAATAGCTTTTGGACTTACCACCCTGTATGCCTGTCATCACGCCGGTGTAATCTAGAAGGTCGGCCTCCCGCGCAGTCATGTCCTGCCAGCGGTGCTTCCACTGGTACGTGAAATCTTGAAGTAGTGTTCCATTTGGAGCTTCACCCGCTCCCAGCGCACATTCCGTACCCCCACAGCTTACCCCTGCAGCATCCGCCCCCTGCCTCCAACATAGATGGAAGATAAAATTTAATCAACCATAAAAAATACCGCAATGCCTCCTCACTCATCCTCCCTAACCTCCCAACAGCAGGCATCTCCCTGACCCCCGTAACCCACTTAAAACTAATAAATAATAACCCACTAAACTTACTTTCTATATGAATATAACAACTAACCCCAAAACAAACTCTACAAAACAGAGGCCTGTAAACACACAAACAGTTTAAAATACAATAAATACAACTAACAGACACTTCAGACAAAACAAAGGACAGTAGACACACAAACTGTTTAAAATAAAAAAAAATACAATAAACAGACACTTCAGACAGGACACAGCACGCAGCACCACTCTCAAAATCCAACTCCCAACACAGCAACCACCATACACCTCCTCCTCTCAGCACATGCACCAGCAATGTGCTGAAAAGAGAAAGTGAAAGTAGAAACACCCATGTGACAGGAAGCAGTAATACACCACTTCCTGTGTTTGCTACAAAAAATTCCGACTTAGCGACAACATTTATAGCGTTAGCGGCGAAAATCGGGTCAGAAATACGTCGCAATGTGAGACATACGATTGTGATCGGATTGCGACCCGTTTTTCTGATTAGCGACGAAAAAATACTCGCTAAAGGTCGCAAAGCGACAAAATATTAATTTTGTAATTCCAAAGTAATCAATTCATGGATTTGCATCAATGAAAAGTAAAAAATACATAAAAAAATAGGAAAAAATAAGGACAATATTAAACCAAAAACATTTTTTAATAATCAGATCAATAGGTGGAAACAATAATAACAATAATAAATATTAGAAAACAAATGTGTACACAAGAGATAGGGGGTCAGAGAACGTGATCCTGCACAGATAATCATGGCAATGTTGAAAAGTATGCCAGGACGTTCAATGAATCACTTCCTAATGCATTTTAATAGACGTTACTGGTCAATATCTTTGTTTTGCCTCTACATGTCATGCATTGCGTGTTACGTCAAATACCAGCATGCAGACGTTGAAAGGCAACACACAATAGGGGAGATCATGACACTACAAACCATACATCATGGTGCAGATTTACAAGTCCCTTGCGCCTCTCAAAGTCAGCATCAGCGTAACATTTTGTGGGGCAGCTGTGGCGCAAACCATGTGCTGCATATGTGGTGCAATGGATGACCAATGCTGTGGCCTACCCTCAAGGTCTTGCCTCATAAAGATATGTACCGTCACTAAAGGCTGCCACCGGGGGTGGCAGACATGCACAGGAGGTAGTGTCTTGGTGGTGCTATGGGTCATTCTATTGGCTGATGTAATTTTGCTAGATACCAGCCACTCACTCATGGACCAATGCTGCGTCCTATCCCTGCACTTGGTTTCAACATGCGTGAGGCTTCATGCAGGGCGGTTGTGGGGGTCACGTGGTGCCTTCATTGCTACCCGGGTGCTATTGTACATGTCTTGTGCCTCTGGTGGTGCTGGCTCGCACTGGGCTAGTGTTTGAATGCTGCCGATGCCTTCTGTATATCCCATGGTTGCTTCGTTTTGCCTGGCCTCTTTCTGCCTTTGGATGTCGATGGTGGTGTGTAATGCCATCTGTGTGCTTTCCCCCCAATTGCACTGGATTTGTGGATCCTGCTGCAGGTAGGACTGGCTCGAGCCTCCTTTGTGGGGATGCATCCAGTTTGGTTGGGGTGGGTTTGGCTCCCGCCATTGTGTTTGGCAGTGTGGCCTTGCTGCTGATTGCCGGAGGTTCCTTGTTTCACATCTGTCTGGGGGTGTCATGTCTGCTTGTGGGGTGGCTGTGGTGTGTCTGGACCTCCTAGCATTGGCCTGTCCTCCTACTGTGGGTGAGCTTGTATCTGTGTTCGGTAGCCCTTCGCCTCTCAGGTCCCATGCCAGGTGAGTAGTGCGCTATACAATATATCAATTTGCATGCCAGTCATTTGGTCATTTTACCTGGATTGCTGTCCGACACGGGGTGTATCCGCATTGGAAACCGGGGTGTGTTTATGATTACTTGGTGTTTGGCTTCAACTAGGGTCGGGCACTGTCCTCCCTGCAAGCTCTGTGTGTGGCAGTATGGCCCTTTGGCGGTTTGTGGGTTGAGCATGTGAGCCCCTTGTTGTCCAGATGGGCCTGGAGTTAATTCCTCCGGGGGCAGGTCTTTACTTCCTTTGCTCATTGTCAGAGTATATGGTTCTACTATTGGTCTGTTGTGTACTCCTTTCTGATGTATATGTGCAGGTGCTCTGTTTGGCGTTTGTGCAGCCTCGGGAGGTGTGTCTCCTTCATGCTGTGCCTTTGTTGTAGGGTGGTTATCCCTTTTGGTTCCCATTGGCCTGGCTGGTCATTATCTATGGTCTTCTGTGGCTACTCTCCATCAGTGGCTGTGTTGGCTGTGGGGCCTGTGTTTGGGCTTGTGGTGTGTTGGCACATCGGTTGTTTGGAGATTGCTTGCGTTGAGTTTGGCAGATCATTGTGCTTGCTCCTGGAGGGAATCCCTGGCCATGTTGTGCATGGATGCCGCTGTGTGTTCTCAGCACACTTTCATGTTATGTGGTCATAGGGTGATGTGTGGGACTGTGTCTCCTGGCTTTGGGTACGCAGTGTTGTTTTATGCTTGGGTTTTGTAACTTGCTGCTTGTGCTGCTTCAGTCTGTTTCGCTACAGTGGGAATCCAAATCTTGTTTTGCTATCTGTACAATTGTAAGGAGTGGTACATGGAGGCCTATGACTCGGAGTGATGTTCATTAGCATTGAGTAACCGGACAATACTACTCCCCAACCTGCATATGTCAACACCCTGCAGGTACTCCCACTTGCGCCAGCGCCTGGCTGACTTGCACTTGCAAACACACTCCAGCAATGCCACACATTTACGGCATAGATGGCACACACATAATGTTAATTTCCGGCCCAGGTTGCACAACATTGTATACGCATCACATCCATGCTGGCTGCGGTGTTGTGCACAATTACTGTGGCATCCCTGCAGACATGCAGGGAGCCAACAGTTATCGGAAATCTGCACCTTATTGTCGGACACTGTGGGGCATAGGAGACATGTAGTACGCCATAACGTAATGCAGGCAGCCATGGCATGGGCATTGTGGCTAGCTGGACAGATAGCAACTCCCCTAGTGGAATACTGATTGCAGAATGGTTGGTAGGCTTGCAGTAAGGCATTATTACACCAAGACATGTATCAGCCTTCCATTACTCAGTCCACACTAAGGATGTGGCTGGTGCGTCGAGATAGGTATCTGTAATCCAAATTCCATACAGCATGAACCGAAAGCAGAACTAAGATGAGCCACCCACTAAGGGGGAGGTGAGGTTAGTGACAGTATTGTGTGGAATGATGAGCATATGAGATGAAGTCACACAGGGGCTGCCAGATTGCCAGTGTAAATATGCATCACACGCCAAATAATCAAGCATTGTGTTAACATACACTCCCCACTCAAAAGGCTATTTCCTTGTGCTAAAGCAGAGCCTTTTTGGTATGTCACATGTAAAATAGGGCACTGTGAGCCCCCCATGTACCACTACTACTTCTCATGTGAAATCTCCTCAGATCATTTGCCATTAGTCAGCCACAAGTCCTTTCCTCGAAACAAGTATGATCAGACGATGTCCTGCTGTATCAAGGTGTAATTGACAAATGCATGATTTATTGTTGGCAAACAGTGATGTAATTCATCTCCTATGTCACATTGCAGAGGGCGAGACTGCACCTCCTGAAGAGCAACCTGGCCTGGCACCCACTGATGACATGGACGTCTATGCTAACATCGACATCGACGACCTGCAAATCCTGCTCAATGTCATTGCCTCCCCAGCCTCCGGTGCAGGGCAACCCAGTAGCCCTCGGCAGAGCCCACCCCCTCCTCACACCACAGAGCAACAGGCATCCACCACCCCAGCCATTTCACTGGGGCCAGATCCCACAACACGCGCATTCCAACACCGGATCATAGAGCTCCAGGAACGGTTGGGGGATAGGGTGGAGGTGGGCTTCCAGGCCTACGTGACACCCACGGCCCCTTGCATGCTCTCCAGCAGTCCATGGCTGACATTGCTGGAGTCATGATCCAGAGGCAACATGCTTTGTCTGCTCAGGGTGGTTTCAGCAATGTCAGCAAGGATCTGGACAACATCAGAAAGATCCTGGAGAGCATGGAGCGGATGCAGGGCCAACATTTGGCTGCCAGGGCTGAACACATGCACCAGGTTACTGGAATATACAATGCCCTGCACCTTCTTGTCGCCTCCTTGCTGCCACAGGGTTTGGGGCAGATGGATGCTGCAGCGGCCTCCACATCCTCAGCTCCAACACCAGGGGTGTCAGTGCCTCACATGGCTGCTGCCACAACACCCACTGGCACCTGTGAGGCACATGACCCCGATGATGATGGAGATGAGGAGGACAACGAAATTCTGCTGAGGAGGAAGCAGTAGTATCCCTCTGTTCCAAAGCCCCAGTTTCTTTAGTTTTGCTGCACCCTGAATCGTGCCACCCATGAACCTCTTACACTAACTTTCACTGTCCCCTGGAACATCTTTGGACCCCCCATGGACTGCCATATGACCCCATTCCTTGCCACTTTAACCAGCCTGTGGAGTGAACTATGCCTCTTCCCTTGGACCTGATAACATCAATCGTCTCAGTCTGGCCATCCAACGGACACCCTCTGCACTAGCCCTATATGCTCACCACGTGTATATACTGTAAATAAACATTATTTTTTCTGTTGCAGATGTGTTTTGGTCAAATGTTGCAAAGGTACTAACTTGGCATTTAGGGCCCGGAGACTGATACCTTAGGAATGTACAACAATGTCAATACAAGCAGTTTACATGTTGAGACAGATCCAGAGATGGTGGCCAATAATGTAGATAAGTGTAAACATGTGGTGCCACCATTGCACCAATGCAATGCTATGACATAGTCACAATGTCAATGGGCCATCATGTAAGGTAATCTATTGGGACATGCCAGTGAGCATTAATTTGCTATATATGATAGGAGAACGCCCCCTGGTCCATGTTTGGATGCAGCAAGGCAAGTACTACTGTCCTCATGTCTAGTATGCCATGCACTGCTACATACCACTGGTTGACCTCCATTTTGTTATCCAAAATTTGAAAGGGTACACACTGTCGGATTCAATATTTGTTCCACTCCTGCATACACTGAGTATTCCCTGCCCTTACACTGTTATGTGTGTAGTCTGTGAATCATGAGTATGTGGCTCTGACGTGCAATGTGCATGGCTTTAATCAACATTAAATTGGGCGGAGGTCTGCAGCAGGTGTGTAGTTGGCCCACCACTCACCAACATGGGCAGCAGCTCTGCATTCTACATGTGTAGGTACAAGTAGGAAGGAAGCTCCAGGCAGCGGCAAGGCCATCTGTACTATTTGTACACTTAGCCACCACACATGCCACGTCATGTTTTCAATGCTCACAAGTGGTCCATAAGTGATGATAGCCTCATCTTACATGTGCTACTCACCCATGGTGGACACGTGACATAGGGCCATCACTTTCTGTAAACTTTGAGGTGTGTGTACCTGCATGTGTAATGTCAGATGTTTATGTTACGATGTCACGTAGTGGTTGATATGCAATGACAGATGTGTCTCACTGGTATCTATCAATGAACCAGGGGTCAGTGTGTATCCACATATACTTGTCTGTCCAGATGTAGGAGGTGTCTTCACCCGGCCATGTTTTTTTTTTGGATGTTGCTGTTTTGCATGACTTGGTGATGGCTGTGGTCCATTGGTTCTGCAAAGTAGCTGGTCAGCATAGTGATGTTTGCCCTTGTTGATTTGTAGGTGGTAGTTGTTTCCATGCTGATGTCTTGTGACAGACAGACAAATGTTGTACCCACATTAGACGCAACATCAACGTGTTACTCCAATTTGTCACATAACTCTTAAAGTGGTCTAATGTATAATCCCTTTTCCCTGTTCATATGGTGCCACATTTCACAGGCAATTTCAATATTTCCTGCCATTACATGCCCTAATTGCAGCTCTTACGCCATTCCACACATGCATCTTTGAGGCATATGTTCAGGAACCTCATTGACAGTATGTCCATCTGTAGAGATATGAACTTGACATTATACAGCAACAATGTGCTTGGTAATATGCAGGATATGTTTCATATACGGGCCCTGGTTATGTATCCTGCACATCTTGTACATGCTACCAGATGAAATGAAATAGGCTGATAATCAGGAACATTGCTCACATCTTTAGGGACAGTTTACGGCTGCAAAGACTGATATGTTTTGGACAAGTGCCTGGAAGACTGGCACCATTGTGTATTGGGATGTTGCAATGACTATTGGCATCATTTACACCATTTCACACACTCCTAATTTTTGGGATTCACACAATATACACAATCCATTATACATGGATTGGGGCAATGTCGTCAGAATAGGAATGCCATCCTCACCACTAACAGCAGCCTAGTTTGCTAGTATTTGAAGCATGTGACACAACCGTTTGACATAGTGTAGCATACGTAGCACCTTGACAAGTAGGGTGTCACACATTTGACACAGTGCAGGGCATCTCTATACTCCACACACATTCCCAACCTCCATGGATAATTGGTTTCACTAACCACTCGGTGGGACACGTAACTGTTTAATGGGTACAGTGCCCGTGGCAGACAGTAACACATAGACATGTCATGTGTTTAGAACATTTTATTGTACTAACACCACGTGACTGACTCAGTCAAAATAATTGTTGATGATGCGGTTCCTCCGTGCCTGTCCTGCAGCATTTGGTGTGAGGTGTACAGCACCAGCCTCTTCTTCTTCCTCATCTTCATCAGGTGGTTATGGCACTTGGATCCATGGTGCTTTGGTACGGACACATATGTTGTGCAATACACAACATGCCAGGATAATTTGGTTCACCATTTCTGGTCTGTACAGCAGGCTGCCACCTGAGATATCCAAGCACCGGAACCTGGACTTTAAGACAACAAATGTCTACTCAACAATGGACCGTGTGCGTATGTGTGCCGCATTGTACTGCCTCTGGCCTGGGGTGGTGGGGTTTCGTACTGGTGTCATCATCCATGGTCCCAGTGCATATCCTTGGTGCCCTGTGACACATAAGGGAAAGCAAAATTAGTCATTGGTTGTGCTGTATGTGTTGTTGATGAGTATGGATTTGTGTGTTGGGATGTATGTCAAGTTGTTAATCAAGTTGGCCATGTATTGCAGCACAATGTTGTAGTGCATGTTAGCAAGTGATAATGGCTCTCTGCTGTGACTCCATCCAACCTCATGTTTGTGTGCAGATGAGTTGCATGTGTGGCTCTTCTACCATCTGCCACTGACAGTGATGCACCTACTGCACTGTACATTACCTCAGCTATGTAGGTGGCATGATAACACACAACACACACTTGACCTTATGTGCAGCAGCATTCAACAAGCCTGCTGGAGAACACAAAGCATGCTTTTTTTTTTTTTTTTAAATATATTTTTATTGCAGGAATTAGCCAGGGTTACATATCAGATCAAAGACACATCATCAATATTAATCATAAAAAAGAAACCCCTGTTGGGGAACATCCCTTGCACACAGCCATTCAGCCCACAACCCGGAGGTTGGGCGGCGTGTGCGGAGAGTCTATGCTTGAGGGTCTGGTAGTCTTCTGGTGTCGATCCGAATAAATGAACGGTCTTCTTCTGCTTTTCTAAACAACTTAAAACACCCCTTTCTTCCCACCCGACCCAACCCCCCCAGAGGACCAAGGACTAATCACACAGTATGAAAAGACAGCAATGTCAGTAAGAGTATTCTACGCTTCCCTCTACCTCTATCCACCACCCTCCTCCCCTTGCCCCGCCAATGGTGTGCTGTGTGTGTGGTAAGAGCTTGTGGGAGGAAACCATTTCCTGCTATATAGAAGATCAGTGTGATACCTTTCTACTGGGACTCGGAGTCGCTGGAAGAGCTGTAATCGCGCAAGGCCTCCACTAGCCTCTCCCACTCCTGTGCTGCCTCTAACGCCTTCTCGTTCTGCTGCAGCCTCGCCATTTGATATCTCAGGGAGCTCTCCCCCGCAGCCCACTTCAGAAGTTTGTTGCGCCATTTATTGCCTGTCGGACCAACTCGTGCTTTCCAGTGCCTGGTTATCTCCCGCTTCGCCAGAATGAGCCCCAGATCAATAAACTTACTGGAGAGTTTGTTTTTAGGAGTATGAGGGAACCAATGTAGGACACCTACCGCAGCGTCAAAGACCAGGGTCCTCCCAGCCACTCCATTAAGGGTGTCGCCTACCAGCAGCCAGTATGAGGACAGCGCTGGGCATGACCACAACATATGTATAAGGTCCGCCGCAATCGTTCGGCATTTGGGGCAAGCCGCCGTGTCCGAGGCGAAATATTTCTGGATTTTCGCCGGGGTCAGGTAGGCCCGGTGGAGTATGTAGAAATGAACCAACTGGAACCGAGCGTGACGCGTTCCCTTCCAGGCTCGGCACAGTAATTGTGCCCAAGTGGTCTCCAGTATGTCCTTCCCAATGTCAGCCTCCCACCGAATCCTGAGTGTATCGAGCGGGGGCAGCCCCTCGTTGACCAATCTGGAATACAAACACGTTACTGCTTTGACCGTCCCCGACGACATCATGGCATATTGGCACACCTCTGATGTTGGCGGCTCCTCCATGCCCTTCTGCCAGTGCGTCCGGATCGCCCGCGTGACCGCCGCATGAAGCAGAAAATCGCCCCGGGGTATGTCAAAGCGGTCCAGAATTTTCCGGAAGGGCAACAACACTCCATACTCATAGAGGTCGCCCACCAGTTGTAGCCCTGCGTCTTCCCAGCACCTCAGTCGCGACCAGTCGCCCCGGTGTGGTAAGGCAGTGAGAATCCCCAGCGGGATCTCCGGAGCATATGAATGTTTCAGCTCCGCTCGGCCATGGACACGGTTCCAGCACAAACGTATGGTGCGTTCTTCGTGTGTGAGGTCCCTCAAGGCCAGCCGTTGTCGCAGTGCGATATAGGATATAACATGTCTGGGCATACCACTTCCCCTCCTCTCTTCTGGGCCTCGGAACTCCCTCGCTACCTCCTGGGTAAAAGTCTGCAGCTGAGCTGCCAGATAGTACTTTTCGAAGTCCGGCACCGCTAGACCCCCCTCCGATTTCGGCCTCATCAGGGTTTTGAGCGCTACTCTACGGCGGCCCGATCCCCAAAGGAATGCCACCAACATGGAGTTCAGGGACCGGAAGGTGGCCGACGGGATCCAGACCGGGAGCGTCCGAAAGTAATACAGCAGTCGAGGGAGCGCCACCATTTTCAGCAGTGCAATGCGTCCAGCCACCGATAACGTCAAAGTGGCCCAAAAGCCCATACTGCCCCGTAGTGCGCGAACACACCGGGCTATATTGCCGTCTAGGATATCGGCGGGGTCATGATACACATATACTCCCAGGTATTTGAGGCAGCTAGGTTCCCATCTAATCTCTCTGGTGGTGTCAGGTCTGGGCTCCCCCTTTCGGACTGGGAACAAACAAGTTTTGGCCCAGTTCACCTTAAGGCCCGAGAGCTCTCCGAAAGTCGTGAGGGCCGTATCAGCCCCGGTCAGGGCTCCGCCCGAATCCTCAAGGAAGAGCAGCAGATCATCGGCATAAAGGGAGATGTATTGCCGCCCCATCGAGGTCCGTAACCCTCCGAAGTAGGCCCCAGTCCTAATCGACAGTGCCAGTGGATCCACCGCGAGCGCGAAGAGTAGGGGGGACAACGAGCATTCCTGTCTCGTGCCTCGTTCCACTGGGTATTGTTGGGAGATCAATGGGCCCGCTCTCACTCTGCCCATTGCCGAAGCATATAGTGCCGAGGTCCACCGGATGAACCCCTCTCCCAGACCGAAGTGTACCAGCACTCTACGTAGGTACTCCCACTCCAGGCTGTCGGCCTTTTCCAGGTCAATCGAAAGGATTAAGGGGTATAGGGCCTCCACGTGAGGTTCCTCCAGTAAGCGGAATAAGCGGCGAATGTTCATTGTCGTATTGCGTTTGGGGATGAATCCCGCCTGATCGTCATGCACCAAGGAGCTCATGTGACCCAACAGTCTCGACGCTAGTATGCTGCTCAGGATTTTGTAATCTACCGTTAGCATCGAAAGCGGTCGGTATGATGCCGGGTCACCAGCCTCCATACCAGGCTTGAGTAGAGGGACCACCAGGGCTTCGCACATCGAGCCGGGGAGGCGTCCCAGGCGCTTCGCTTCCCTGTACACTACCAATAATCGGGGAGCCAGGAGGTCCACGTAGGTGGCGTAAAACTCCACCGGGAGACCGTCTAGGCCCGGAGTCTTATTTCTCGCCATCCCCTTTATGGCGCTGCGGATTTCCCCTAGCTCTACGTCTTTACCCAATTCTTTCGCTACTTCAGGCTCCAGTGCAGGGATCTGTAAACCCTGTAAGTATTCATCAATCTGGGCAGTGTCCTGTGCTAGTCTACTGCGGTACAACCTTTTATAGTAACGCAGGTAACAATCAAGTATCTCTGGTTGAGTGCATACGTCGATGCCCTCCGCGGTGCGCATTGTCATCGTTGGGGTGGTTCGTCTCATAGGGTTGGCCAGCCAAGCCAGGAGTGCCCCTGATTTATCCCCTTCCGTCACTGACCTAGTTACATAAGCTTTATAGTCGAAGCTACGCAGTCGTTCGACTTCAGCAGCCACCGCTTCCCTCGCTGCTGAGGTTTGTTCCTGACGTTCCGAGTGGCCGGGGCAGAGAAGCTCCATTTCGCGGAGTTTCCAGTCAGCATTGGCCAGGTCGTCTAAGATGACCCACCTCATTCCCACCTTCTTGGTTATACAGTAACCTCTAACGACCACTTTAAATGCATCCCACTCTGAGGCCCTCGTCCCAGCCGTGCCCTCGTTCACAGTGAAGCACTCAGCGATTTTGTCTTCTAGGTCCGTCCTGAACACCAGATCCTCCAACATCTTGGGCGCAACTTCCAAGTGGGTACACTAGGAACACCCGGAAACCATCGTAAATCTGCTATTAAGGGGTTGTGGTCGGAGATGGTCCTAGTCAAGTATTCAGACCGCACGGTCGCAGACACCAGTTCCGCCGATCCTAATAGCCCGTCCAGTCTCACATGCAGCTCATGCATGCCAGAGAAATGGGAGTAGTCCCGGGTACATGGGTGCTGCGCTCGCCAAATGTCCGTCAGCCCCCATTGGACTTGCCACTCCCTCCTGCCTTTGGCCACCCGTCGGACTGGTGAGTCCGGAAGGGGGGGGGATGCGATCGGTCGAGATCAACGTCCACCACCGAATTAAAGTCTCCTCCCATCAAGAGGGACCCCGATAGGAAATGGGCCAGGGAGCCCGGTAGCGCGGTCAAGAAAGCGATTTGGTCCACGTTAGGCGCATAAATGCAGGAAATGTTTAGTGGTCTACCCCCCAATGTGCCGGAGATTGCCACGTATCATCCCTCTGGATCCACCACAGATTTAGTAACCTGTAGGGGTACCCCAGCTCGCACCCAGATCAACACCCCTCTCACGTAAGCTGAGTATGTGGTGTAGTATACCTGTCCTCTCCACCTACGCTGCAGCGCCGATCCTTCTGATTTAGTAAGGTGTGTCTCCTGCAGCAGCGCAATCTGCACCCCTCTGCGCACTAGGTAAGCATGGATCTTATGCCGTCTGGACATGGTGTGAAGGCCTCGCACATTCCAAGTGATACATTTCAAATTAGTGATATCAGCCATTGTCCCATGGTGTCTTATCTGGTTTCCCCCAGCAATGCTCAGTCATAAACATTTTCATAGTTAGCTTCACATCAATGGTGGTCTCCCCCCCAACAACAACAGAACTTCCCCCTGTCTCAAACTCCCCCCCACCCTCCCCAGAACAGGTCCCAAATAGTGCCATCTAGTTTCCATCCAAACCGTCCCCTCAGAAAACGCCCCCCCCCCAACTAACCCGACGGTAGCCACCGCTGGTGTGCCTTAAGGGCTGAGTGGGGGTCGAGCGCTGATAGGGGATCACCGAGTCTCAATGCTGCCGAGATATGACCGAGCTCCAGATCATAGGGATCGGGAATATAGAGCTACCCCAACCCACTCGGTAATTAGTGGTCTAGCAACTCCCTCCAAGTTCCCCCCCACCCTCCTTCGCGCCCCCTCACCCGAATGGAACCATCTCACCCGAGTTCATCCCTGCCCATCCAGTAGGCCTTCTGCCGAGTCAGGGGTAACCACAGGTAAGTTCACACTATCAGTTTCAGAGTCCTCCGTGTCCGATTGGCCCCCACCTCCGCCAGGTTCCGATTCTTCCGTGATGGGTCCGCCTTGAGAGCCAGACAAGTTGGAGACCATCTCCAATACCCATCGCCGCTTGGCCGCGGTCTCCACCGTCGTGGGTCTGCCTGGCCTACCACGGCGGCTCCAAAGTCTCTTAGATCTCTGCTGTCGCCCAGCCTCCGATGTGGTTTGGAAGGAGGAACCAAAGCCATCCTTGCCAGCTCTGTATAGTTCAAGCCAACTGCATACAACCACCTGGTTTTCAAAAAATTTGGTTGTGCCATCCAGGATGATGCGGAGTTTCGCCGGAAACAGCAGGGAGTATTGAATGCTATCGCTCCGCAGCTCCCGTTTGATCGCCAGGAAGGAGGCTCGCTTACGCTGGGTCTCGTAGGTGTAGTCCGGAAAAATGGTCACTTGACTGTTCTCCACCTGGTACGGGCCGTTGTGCCTGGCGGCGTTGAGCAGGAGATCTCTGTCCCGGAAGTGCAGTAGTCGCGCCACCACTGGGCGCGGGGATCGGCCCTGTTGTGGGTGTAGGAGAGTAGGGTCTACAATCCTATGATCACCCCAGATTTTTGCTTTTTGCTTCACTGGTTTACGACTTTACCTGGCTGTGGGCCTGCCAATCAGACCCACAGCCTAGCTGTTCTCTCTCTAAATTGACATGTGTACCTTAGGTGCATTTACCAATTGGTACTGGGCCACCTTATCAGACCCTGTACCCAGGGCATAGGTTTACCCAGGGCCTACCAGGGGCTGCAGCATGTATTATGCCACCCCTGGCTGGCCATCTAAATCTGACACAACTGGCTGCACCACAGCTGGGGCAAGGTGGTGTAATCACCCTTTGCTTTAGATATAGTATACCTATATCTAACCCTAAAATAGACACATGTATTCCTATCAGTCACTCCTATGGCAGGCCTTAACAATCCTGAAGGCAGAGTGCTTGGAATTATGTGAGATGGTGCTCTGGCATGAGCTGAGCCCGTCTGCAGCTTGCGGAACCAAGTCCTAATAGCTGTTCTATGATAACGCGTACCATATACTCTTAAGTGCATTATAATCCTCGCGGTTATTTGCTATCTTTGGTATCGCTTTATCAAAACATGTTGAGTAAGGTGTCATACGAATTGGAATACTAACCCCTCGCCAATTCTGGCGACGGGGTTAGCATTCCACCCTTCTAGAGGGACACGACATGTATGTAACTGTGAACCCCGGTTAAAGTTAACTCGAGCCTCAGCATCACAAAATGGATGCTGCCGCCACAGACACAAGTCTGACCTCCTGCTGCTGGGAGTCCTTCCAGCGAGGAGAGCTTGGACAAAGGTTTTCCTGTCAGGGGCGGTGCTAGCACCATCCCAGACAGGGTTTTGTGTATCCTAGGTAGGCAGGGCTGAATAGGAAGGTGACTGCAAGTGGCACCCCGGTGCTCACTATGCATCTGCCGGCTTGAACCAGTTCCAGGGGCACACCAGCCCCTGAGCTGGGGAAAGTCCGGACAGGGGAGAGGGGTGTAACCACCCCCCTTCCTGGTCCCACCCATGGGCAGGACCTAGTCGCGTGCCAGCCCCTTTCTTTAGAATAAAGGTAGGAGCGGGGACCCTTCCAGATTAGATCATCTTTGAATCCTGAAACTACTTTCTACGAAAGGAACTCAAGACTTCTTCTCAAGATTTCTCCCTTGTGACTAAGGAGTAGTCACCCTGCAGCAGCAGGCACTAACTAAGTATCTTGCGGTTTGCTGCACGTCCTTCCTCCGGAACCATACCGACCAGCACGACGAGACCCGGACTCCCTGCCCTCTCTGACCTCTACCTGCCTCTACAGCACAGCTGAGAACCGTGGGTGCGACGAGACCAGAGGACCCGGTGACCATCAGAACCAGCACGACACTGATCCAGCACGACCACCGAGGGACCCTCGAGTGGGTGCACTGCGGTAAGAGAAGCCCCAACCCCAAGCAGCACGAGCACCGAAGTCCAGCCCCCCAGCATCCACCAGATCTGCGTGGGGCCCCTTTTGCTTCTGTGTCGCTTGCCACGTTGTCCGGTCACTTGCCCGTTGGCTAGTGACCCTCCCGACGACGTCCTACGTTTGTTTCCACGCTGGTCTAGCTCCTCTAGACTAGCCCACGCTCCCCTCCAACAGAGGAGCACCCCGGACCCTCCTGGTCCACTGCAGAAGCCATTTTGAGTCCACCGCGTGGGCTTGCATTTGCCAAGAGTTGTTGCCCCAATCCTGGGTCCAGCATTGCCGACAGCAGATACCTTCGTGGGACAGCTCGCACCTCCATCCTGGTCGCCGACAACGCCTCCTGGTCCGAGAGACTGCAGAGCCCAGCGTCGCCCACTCACCTGGTCGAGGTGACCTTGTCCGGTGCCATCCTGGTGCCCACCTAATCACTGGCTAGTGATTCAGAACTCGGTCCCCTCTGCTTACAGGTACTCTTCTTCACTGATCCAGTCCTTGGATCAGCCCAGAACATCTTCACTGGTCGCCTGCCAGCAACTTCCACTTCAGGCTCCTGGTTTGTCAACGAGGATTCCCGACGACACTTGAACCCTATGCAGCCGCAGCCCCTGGGCTAGGTAAACCGAGTACCACGGTGCTCCAGCGTAGATCCACTCTCTAAGTGTCTAGATCTACTTTCGTTTTTGACCTACCTAGTCGAGTTCGCCCGAGAACACTAACTTTGCATTTACTAGCATCCATAGACTTTGCCCCGCATTGCGCGTGAGAGTTTCCACTCTGCACCCGGCACCCCTAGGCCTCCTGCTTCTAATCTAAGGGTTCAGCATTGTAGGCCTAGCGATTCTAAAGTCTCTGAGAACTGTTACTTACCTGCTAGTGATTCGCATTCCACTTCCATAGTATATGGTTTTTCGTGCCCCTCGGGCATTTGCGTAAATTGTGCGACTTTCAGTATTTCTTTAAGAGTTTTGTATTGTGCTTAGCACCCTGTCCTCATAAAGAGTCCAGGGTTGTTGTGTTATAAATAAATATCCTTTTATTTTCATAACAACTTGTGTGGTGTCCTTTCACTTGGTGTTCAAGGGGTATATGTGATGGTATAACAGCTGGCTTAACACGCCCTCTAGAGTTTAGCCTAAAGACTGCTCTTGTCCATGCTGCTAGGATAGCTGGTCTATAAGGTTGACTTACAACCAATCATCAATAAGGGTCGTTTGGACTGATGCATAGTGATCACTAGAATAGTGAGCACTACATATCAGGCCAACTTCTCACATTGGTGGCAGCGGTGGGATTTGAGCTTGCTGTTGTTTTACCACACGTATCCTAGGAATGTCATTTGAAAGATCACATAAGTACCCAGGTACATATAACTTAGCTTAGAATACTCTGAGTTCTACTGAACCAGCTGTTGTAGTTCAACAGGGCCTAGCACACCCTGACTACAACTCTTAGCAAGGGATCAGTAGGCAAACAAATAGTGTAGGTAAGTGCACCACTTACACCTCACTAGAAAAGCATGTCAGACAAAGGAGGGAACTCAGAGGCTCCCCTTGTGTCGATTGACCCTCCACAGGTTGTTTCAAGATATGCAGCTCTTAGCTTCCAGGATATGAGACAAGTGTGTACCTCCAGGAAGCTAAAACAGGGTTCTAACCCTACCATCCCATTCCTGATTGGTCTCTTAGAGACTTATGATGCCAGGAGGGCTTCTAACACAGGCCCTCCTAATCCAGATGGGAGCATGCCCCCCTTAGAGGGAACCCTTGGGGACCCTGACCTCCAACTCAATGGCACAGGTAGTGATGAGGAGGAAGAGGATCAGGAAGTGTCAGGGGATGAGGCAGAAAAGGGTCAGGTAGAAGTAAGTAAACTCACCAGGACCAACTTAAGTAGGCATGAGAATGGATTTGGGGGACCCCCAGGCCCACTCTCAGGCAGGCTTAACATTGGGAATGGACGAGTTAGGTCTCTATCCAGAGGTTCTAACAGATCCATTCGAACCAATGGCTCTCAGACCTCTTCTCACAGAGGGATGACATCCCCTCAGAGGAGAGAGCATGAGGCCAAGATGAGGGAAGTCCATCTGAGGATTGAAAGGGAAGAACTTGCCCTGGCCAAAGAGAGACTTGCCTTTGCTAGAGAGCAGAAATTGAGTGGGGTAGACCACACTGGTGGCAGCATTTTACCTAGAGAAAAGGACAGGAGTTTAGACACTAGACACCTGAGTAAGATAGTGCCCCCCTTTAAACAAGGGGATGATATCCACAAATGGATAACTGCTTTGGAGAGGGCCTGCACGGTCCAGTGCGTCCCCCAGAGTCAGTGGGCAGCTGTCTTGTGGCTCTCCTTTGAAGGCAAAGGTAGAGATAAGCTCCTCACTACTAGAGCTGAGGATGCTAACAATTACCAAGTCCTGAAAAATACACTGATTGATGGGTTTGGCTTAACAACTGAGCAGTACAGGTTGCTGTTCAGGGACACCCAGAAAACTCAGTCTCAGGATTGGTCTGATTTTGTGGATTGTGCCACTAAGGCTTTGGAAGGCTGGTTGCTGGGCAGTAAGGTTACTGATTACACAGCATTGTACAATCTGATCATGAGAGAACAGATTTTAAATAATTGTCAGAACCAGTTGTTGCATCAGCACCTTGTTGACTCAGATCTGAACTCTCCCCAAGAATTGGGAAAGAAGGCAGACAGATGGGTCAGAACAAGGGTTAAGCAGAACCAGAGTCAGAACCAGGGTGGTCAGAAGAAAGCAGACCAAAAGGGTAGTAATAAGAGTGAACAAAATGACCAGAAGTCTTAGGCAGGCCCCCAACAAACCAAAGAGGGTGGGGGTCAGGCTTCACAGCAGAAAAAGAAGACTCAAGAAGGCCAGTCTAAAAGGTGGTGCCAATACTGTAAAAGTAAAACTCACTGGTTTAGTGAGTGCACCAAGAAAGGAGGGCAAACTCCTACCACTGCAGCCCCTAAGGCACCTGCACCCCCTAGTACAGTCAGCAGTGGTAGTGCACCTCCCAAGGGATTAGTTGGGTTAACCTTGGGATCTGAGGGGTATGACAACCTAGTTGGCACACTCACTCAGGCTGTCCTTGTCTGTACAGGGGATGTGGATATATCCCCTGATGCAAGTCCCAATACTTTGGGCAAATACAGGCAGACACCTTTTATAAATGAAAAATGGCTCAGGCCTACAGGGACACTTGTGCCAGTGTCACAATGGTGACACCTAACTTTGTGGACCCTGGACAGATCATGCTAGGTACAGACTACCTAGTGACCAATGCCAGCAATGTCACTACCCACCATAGTATGGCAATTGTTGATTTCTCCTGGGGAGGGGTAAGTGGCCAAAAGAAAGTTGTGGTTAGTTCAGACCTCCCAGTTGAATGTTTGTTGGGCAATGATTTGGAGACATCCCTATGGTCAGAAGTGGAGCAGAGGACTCACATGGAAATGTTAGGATTGCCAGCACATGTGCTTGCTGTGACTAGGTCACATGCCAGAAGATGCCCCACTGAACAGGTGCTGGATCCTGGAACAATGGACCAGACACCTTCCAAGAGAAAGAGCAGTAGGGTTAAGGCATTGCCTTCCCCCTTGCCTCAGGTTGTGGATCAAGTCTCAGAGGAGGCTGACCTCAAAGAGCTGAGGGAAACTGAGCCTAAAGAACTTGAACCTGATCAAGTTGAGTTTCTGGGTTCAGGGGGACCCTCCAGAGAAGACCTGGGGAAGGCACAGTTAGACTGCCCTTCCCTTGAAACCCTCAGGCAGCAGGCTGCTGCTGAGGCTGCAGGGAACGCCACAGGTACCCACAAGGTATACTGGGATGATGGACTCCTGTACTCTGAAGCAAGAGACCCCAAACCTGGTGCAACCAGGAGGCTGGTCATCCCCTTGTCACAGAGAGGTTTCCTTCTTACCTTGGCCCATGAGATTCCCCTTGCAGGACACTTAGGCCAGACAAAGACTTGGGACAGACTTGTCTCACACTTTCACTGGCCTCACATGAATGAAGATACCAAGGAGTTTTGTCGCTCCTGTGTCACTTGCCAAGCCAGTGGTAAGTCAGGTGGTACAACAAAGGCCCCCCTTATACCACTACCTGTGGTGGGGGTACCCTTTGAAAGAGTGGGGATTGACATTGTTGGTCCAATGGAACCCCAGACAGCATCAGGGCACAAGTTTATACTGGTGGTGGTGGACCATGCCACCAGGTATCCTGAAGCTATTCCCCTTAGGACCACTACAGCACCTGTTGTGGCAAGAGCCCTAGTTGGAGTGTTCTCCAGAGTGGGCTTCCCTAAGGAGGTTGTCTCTGCCAGAGGTGCAAACTTCATGTCAGGATATCTGACTGCTATGTGGAAGGAATGTGGTGTCAACTACAAGTTCACCACACCCTATCATCCACAGTGCAATGGGCTTGTTGAAAGGTTCAACAGAATCCTAAAAGGGATGATTCATGGACTACCTGAAAAGCTCAGGCGTAGATGGGATGTCCTGATACCCTGCCTTTTGTTTACTTATAGAGAAGTCCCACAGAAGGGAGTTGGCTACAGCCCTTTTGAACTTTTGTATGGACATCCTGTAAGAGGACCCCTTTGTTTGGTGAAGGAAGGATGGGAGAGACCTCTCAAAAAGCCTGCAACCAACATTGTGGACTATGTACTTGGTCTCCGCTCCAGGATGGCTGAGTATATGGAAAGGCTTCTAAAAACCTTGAGGCAAGCCAAGAACTCCAAAAAGCTTGGCATGACCAAAAGGCTGTCCTGACTGTGTACAAGCCTGGACAGAAGGTGTGGGTGTTGGAGCCAGTGGCCCCAGCAGCACTCAAAGACAAATGGTCTGGGCCCCACACAATCATTGAGCAAAAGGGAAAGGTCACCTACCTGGTGGACCTTGGAACTCCCAGGAGCCCCCATAGGGTGCTCCATGTGAATAGGCTCAAGGCATATGTCGACAGGAAGAACATGAGCTTGATCATGGCCACAGGTGAGGGACAGGAGGAGGAGAGTGACCCTCTCCCAGACCTGCTCACTCAGAACCCTGATGATGGGTCAGTAGATGGTGTTGTCTTTTGTGGCAGCCTCTCTGAGCATCAGCAAAAGGATTGCAAACAGGTTCCTCAATCCTTTAGACATATGTTCTCTCTCACACCCAGTCAGACCAATTGGTGTACCTATGAGGTTGACACTGGGGACAGTCTGCCACTTAAGAGTAAAATCTACAGGCAGCCTGATCATGTCAGAGACTGCATCAAGACAGAAGTGCAGAAAATGTTGGAGCTGGGAGTCATTGAGCCCTCAGATAGCCCTTGGGCTAGTCCAGTAGTTCTAGTGCCAAAGCCTCACACCCAGGGTGGTAAGAAAGAGATGAGGTTTTGCGTAGACTACAGAGGCCTCAATGCAGTCACTAAGACTGATGCCCACCCAATACCAAGGGCAGATGAACTTATAGATAGATTGGCTTCTGCCAACTACTTAAGCACATTTGACCTGACAGCTGGTATTGGCAAATCAGGTTAGCTGAGGAAGCCAAACCCAAGACAGCATTTTCTACCCCTGGTGGGCATTATCAGTTTGTGGTAATGCCCTTTGGTTTGAAAAATGCACCTGCCACCTTCCAAAGGCTGGTGAATCAAGTTCTCACTGGGCTGGATGACTTCTGTGCAGCATATCTTGATGATATAGCTGTCTTTAGTTCCACCTGGGAGGATCACCTGGTCCACCTGAGGAAAGTGTTAGAGGCACTGCAGAAAGCAGGTCTCACTATCAAGGCCACAAAGTGCCAGATAGGGCAGACACAGGTTGTATACCTGGGCCACCTTGTAGGTGGAGGCCAGGTTCAGCCACTGGAGAGCAAGATACAGTCCATCAAGGACTGGGCGCCTCCAACCACCCAGACTCAGTTTCGAGCTTTCTTGGGCCTGACTGGTTATTACAGGAAATTTCTCAGAAATTATGGATCAATTGTGACTCCACTTAATGACCTGACAAGTAAAAAGATGCCCAAGAAAGTTCAGTGGACAGCAGGCTGTCAAAAAGCATTCGATGACCTAAAGCAGGCCATGTGCACAGCACCTATCCTAAAGAGTCCAGACTACTCCAAACCATTCATTGTCCAAACAGATGCTTCTGAGTTGGGTGTGGGAGCTGTTCTATCTCAGCTGAATTTTGATGGTCATGACCACCCCATTGCTTTTATTAGCAGAAGGCTGACCCCCAGAGAGAAAAATTGGTCAGCTATTGAGAGGGAGGCCTTTGCTGTGGTTTGGGCCCTGAAGAAACTGAGGCCATACTTGTTTGGCACTCATTTCAAGATTCAGACCGACCATAAGCCCCTCTTGTGGCTAAATCAGATGAAGGGTGAAAACCACAAACTGCTTAGGTGGTCCATTTCCCTACAGGGGATGAATTTTACAGTGGAGCATAGACCTGGCACTGATCATGGCAATGCAGATGGGCTCTCCAGGTATTTCCACTTAGAGCAAGAAGACTCACCTGGTCAAGGTTAGTTTATTGTCCCAAAGTTTGGGGGGGGGGGCATGTAGGAGAGTAGGGTCTGCAATCCTATGATCACCCCAGATTTTTGCTTTTTGCTTCACTGGTTTACGACTTTACCTGGCTGTGGGCCTGCTAATCAGACCCACAGCCTAGCTGTTCTCTCTCTAAATTGACATGTGTACCTTAGGTGCATTTACCAATTGGTACTGGGCCACCTTATCAGACCCTGTACCCAGGGCATAGGTGTACCCAGGGCCTACCAGGGGCTGCAGCATGTATTATGCCACCCCTGGCTGGCCATCTAAATCTGACACAACTGGCTGCACGACAGCTGGGGCAAGGTGGTGTAATCACCCTTTGCTTTAGATATAGTATACCTATATCTAACCCTAAAATAGACACATGTATTCCTATCAGTCACTCCTATGGCAGGCCTTAACAATCCTGAAGGCAGAGTGCTTGGAATTATGTGAGATGGTGCTCTGGCATGAGCTGAGCCCGTCTGCAGCTTGCGGAACCAAGTCCTAATAGCTGTTCTATGATAACGCGTACCATATACTCTTAGGTGCATTATAATCCTCGCAGTTATTTGCTATCTTTGGTATCGCTTTATCAAAACATGTCGAGTAAGGTGTCATACGAATTGGAATACTAACCCCTCGCCAATTCTGGCGACAGGGTTAGCATTCCGCCCTTCTAGAGGGACACGACATGTATGTAACTGTGAACCCCGGTTAAAGTTAACTCGAGCCTCAGCATCACAAAATGGATGCTGCCACCACAGACACAAGTCTGACCTCCTGCTGCTGGGAGTCCTTCCAGCGAGGAGAGCTTGGACAAAGGGTTTCCTGTCAGGGGCGGTGCTAGCACCATCCCAGACAGGGTTTTGTGTATCCTAGGTAGGCAGGGCTGAATAGGAAGGTGACTGCAAGTGGCACCCCGGTGCTCACTATGCATCTGCCGGCTTGAACCAGTTCAAGGGGCACACCAGCCTCTGAGCTGGGGAAAGTCCGGACAGGGGAGAGGGGTGTAACCACCCCCCTTCCTGGTCCCACCCATGGGCAGGACCTAGTCGCGTGCCAGCCCCTTTCTTTAGAATAAAGGTAGGACCGGGGACCCTTCCAGATTAGATCATCTTTGAATCCTGAAACTACTTTCTACGAAAGGAACTCAAGACTTCTTCTCAAGATTTCTCCCTTGTGACTAAGGAGTAGTCACCCTGCAGCAGCAGGCACCAACTAAGTATCTAGCGGTTTGCTGCACGTCCTTCCTCCGGAACCAGACCGACCAGCACGACGAGACCCGGACTCCCTGCCCTCTCTGACCTCTACCTGCCTCTACAGCACAGCTGAGAACCGTGGGTGCGACGAGACCAGAGGACCCGGTGACCATCAGAACCAGCACGACACTGATCCAGCACGACCGCCGAGGGACCCTCGAGTGGGTGCACTGGGGTAAGAGAAGCCCCAACCCCAAGCAGCACGAGCACCGAAGTCCAGCCCCCCAGCATCCACCAGATCTGCGTGGGGCCCCTTTTGCTTCTGTGTCGCTTGCCACGTTGTCCGGTCACTTGCCCGTTGGCTAGTGACCCTCCCGACGACGTCCTACGTTTGTTTCCATGCTGGTCTAGCTCCTCTAGACTAGCCCTCGCTCCCCTCCAACAGAGGAGCACCCCAGACCCTCCTGGTCCACTCCAGACTCCATTTTGAGTCCACCGCGTGGGCTTGCATTTGCCAAGAGTTGTTGCCCCAATCCTGGGTCCAGCATCGCCGACAGCAGATACCTTCGTGGGACAGCTCGCACCTCCATCCTGGTCGCCGACAACGCCTCCTGGTCCGAGAGACTGCAGAGCCCAGCGTCGCCCACTCACCTGGTCGAGGTGACCTTGTCCGGTGCCATCCTGGTGCCCACCTAATCACTGGCTAGTGATTCAGAACTCGGTCCCCTCTGCTTACAGGTACTCTTCTTCACTGATCCAGTCCTTGGATCAGCCCAGAACATCTTCACTGGTCGCCTGTCAGCAACTTCCACTTCAGGCTCCTGGTTCGTCAACGAGGATTCCCGACGACACTTGAACCCTATGCAGCCGCAGCCCCTGGGCTAGGTAAACCGAGTACCATGGTGCTCCAGCGTAGATCCACTCTCTAAGTGTCTAGATCCACTTTCGCTTTTGACCTACCTAGTCGGGTTCGCCCGAGAACACTAACTTTGCATTTACTAGCATCCATAGACTTTGTCCCGCATTGCGCGTGAGAGTTTCCACTCTGCACCCGGCGCCCCTAGGCCTCCTGCTTCTAATCTAAGGGTTCAGCATTGTAGGCCTAGCGATTCTAAAGTCTCTGAGAACTGTTACACACCTGCTAGTGATTCGCATACCACTTCCATAGTATATGGTTTTTCGTGCCCCTCGGGCATTTGCGTAAATTGTGCGACTTTCAGTATTTCTTTAAGAGTTTTGTATTGTGCTTAGCACCCTGTCCTCATAAAGAGTCCAGGGTTGTTGTGTTATAAATAAATATCCTTTTATTTTCATAACAACTTGTGTGGTGTCCTTTCACTTGGTGTTCAAGGGGTATATGTGATGGTATAACAGCTGGCTTAACACGCCCTCTAGAGTTTAGCCTAAAGACTGCTCTTGTCCATGCTACTAGGATAGCTGGTCTATAAGGTTGACTTACAACCAATCATCAATAAGGGTCGTTTGGACTGATGCATAGTGATCACTAGAATAGTGAGCACTGCATATCAGGCCAACTTCTCACAGTGGGGGCCTGGCCGGTACCCTGTGTGCCCGCTCCAAGGTGTAAAAGGAGGAGAGCCCCTCAGGCGCCACCACAGTCCGGAGCCAGTTCTCTAGATAGGCCACCATGTCGCCATTTTCAATCTTCTCCAGTAGGCCCACCACGCGGATGTTATTGCTCCTGTTACGCCCTTCCGCATCCTCCGCTCGCCTCTCCAAGTCCCCAATCCGGGTTAGTGAGGTAATTCGAGTTTTTATGGTCAATTGTGTCCCCTAACGTAGACCCCAACGGCTCCATGTACATGCTTCAAGTACATGTAATTTCCCTCCATGACCAGCTATGAAGACGCAAATACATTTGCGTCCAACGTCAACATGTCTTCTTTCAGATCCACCATGAATGGGTCGATAATTCCGTTCCTAAGTATGCCGTGCCACCGTCTTTACATGGTGCACTTTCACGTTTTCCTGGCTCTGGTGAGTTAGGCCCTGATTTCTGCCATCGAGCCCTTTCTGCCTTCCTGTCTTCTGCCTCAGAAAACTGCAGCCTGGATCTGCATCCATGACCCTTGCCTTACTCCCTGTGCGGCGAGCGGTGCCCGGCTCGGCCTGCTTGCCTGCCAAGACAATTCAGCCTTCAAGTTATCTGCTCCGCTCCTCGAAAATACATTCCTGTCTAGTGATATAGGTAAACATCTCCCCAGCTGCAGAGAAAAGGGCCCGGCCTTTCTGTCTCCGTGCATGAAATTCATTGCTCCTGTTACCATGGTAGGCCCATGGCCCCTTCGCATTACACGTAGACACATATGCACGCACTAGCAGTCAGTATAGAATAGCCTCTGCCTGAAAGACCTTTCCTTCTAGATAATACAGTTCTTCAACACAAGATATCAGATATGATTTGGGATTAGGTTGTTCTGACACGCCAGACTTCTGTCTCCCCTTTTGGGGCTAAATGTCAAGTCCCCTTCACCGTCCAGTTCCACGTCAATCACACGTCATGTTGCCTGCGCGCGCATCCAGCCCCATATTTCTGCTGACACTGCAGGATTCCTCTATGAATCCACCCACTTGTGACACTTTCATGTGACGTTTCTAGCACACACCTCCGTGTACGCCCTCGTGCACGCCTTCTGTTACGCACATGTGTTCTTATCTCGTTTTTTTTCAGCTGTTACGCCTTCTGTATCCATCACCATTTTATGCATTTACTATATATATTGTGCACTGTTAATAAAGTATTGTCTATCCCTTCCTGAACCTTCGTGGTGATGGAACATGATACCATGGTTCGAACCATTCCATTACATGGAATAAAACCCTTATAAACTCAGATGCCACGGACTCTGCCTCTCATTTGATTGAGCTATTTTATTGAACTTATACCGCATAGAAATTCCGCATACGGTAAAATATTTATTTACCACATAAATTGGCGCCCAAATAGGAACCCCTCCCCCACCTTACACGCCGGCGATGCGTCGCAGGACTTGCCCCCTGCCACAGCCGTGACGGACAACTACGCGTACCCGCAGGATTTCCTGTATCTCCCTCAGGCCTACAGAGGTGACGGAGACTGCGATCGACATCCAGACGAGGCGGTAAGGAGTGCGGAGGATCCCGACCAGAGCCCAGCCGAGAGAGCAAGGTCCGAGGTGTCTAGAGGCCCACCAGTTCCGAAGTACCTACGTCACGTGTCGAGTCGAGTCCAGTCCGGTCCAGTCCAGTCGAGTTTCCGAGGCCTTCTGTTCTGTGCTTCCCGGTGAGTACCGTTGCTGGGGACGCATCTAGACGGGTGCATTAATTTGTGTCCGGTCAAGACGGGTTTGGGTACGCAGACCCGGTCTGCACTGTTTTAGCAGTGTATCTGTACTGTTTAGCAGTATATCCAGTATCCAGTTATCTAGTTATTGTCCGTTCCGAAATGTTTTAATGTATTTTAATGTCGTGGTATGAGTGATTGTTTGATCTTCATTCCTGTGTTTATTGTATTAGTTGTGTCCAGATCCGAGTAAGTATCAAGTATCAAGTATCGAGTTTCGAGTTACAGGATGCCTCTATTCTCTAAACTAAGACAGATAGGAACTAGAAAAGGGATACTCGAGGAAGCTGTTCCCATCCCACCCAGGGACACTCCCGGTCATTTTATGTACCACAAGCACGGCTTAGACGCCGTATTATATCTCGACTTGTGGGTGGATTACACTAAGGACTTAGCAGAGAATCAGAGATGGCCCGCTACAGGGACATGGGATGCCGAGTGCATCATGAGAGTAGAAGAAGCGTTGTGGAAAAAGAAAGCCAGACAGTCACAGAAAGATGCCATTGAGCTATGGCGTAAGGAAGCACACAGACGGACAGAGAAAGCACTTAGAAAAGCAGAGAAAAGTAGAGAGGATTCTGAAAAAGCCAAAGAAAAAGAACTACTAGAAGAAGGAGAACGAGTCAAAATGGAACAATATGACAGACAGAGTAATGTTATTATGACAGGATTGTATCCAGTCCTGGCCGAGGGCCTGCCCAAAGCGACCCCGGAAACACCGAAAAATCTGCCCCCTCCATTGGTTCTGACTAAATTACGTCACAAGACCGCAGCAGACATTTTTCTTTCTTCCTATTTAGACGATGTAGCTCCCGCATATACCAATGTACCCGCTCATGTCCCACCTGCTGACGGTAACCTACCCCATGATCATCAGCCCCCAGGTCCGCAACAACCGACCCTCCCTGCATCGCTTCCTGCACCCGTACCTGTTGGTCCCCCTATTAATCCGCTTAATCCTTTTGGGTCTGGCACGGTCCAGGTTCCAACCCAGTTACAGCAAACACCGACCCTACAGCCAGATTATGTCCAAGCCTCCGCCTCAGGAGGTGCCACAGGAGGTTACCGTACCCCGCCACCTACACAGCGATTGACAATAAGAGACTTAGCTGCACAGCATACCCCGAAAGGGGCCCCTTTAGAAAAGCTTAAAGAATATCTTACAGACTGTAGATATGATCCCGTTCCAGGCAAGCAAGGGCCCATGATGTTAGCCTCAATACGTTTAAGACGTGCTGCAAATTTTTTAGTTTTGTTGCCAGGAATGCCAGATTATCTAGACAGGATATATCGTTTTGTTCAGACTGTGGAGGGTCCTGAATGTATTCACGAGGCCATGGCATATCAGAAAGTAGACACTCAAAGTATGATATTAAGATTCCTCGTAAACTGTTCTATAAGAGAACGAGATCGGCCTGGTGTAAATAAAGAAGAGATGGAGGTACTAACTACATGGAGTCAGAATATAGCAGACGGAAAACATGATAAACAGAAATGTATAGAGGCCATGTACAGAAAGGTCCGTAGAGAAATAGTAACAATGATTGAAAGAGAGAAGGATGCACGGGAAGCAGAAACAGACAAGAATAAATCCTCAGAGGAGGATGAGCCAGAACATACAGAAACGGTGGCATATGTGGGTAAGGGTAGACCCTTTAATAAAACGTTACGCCCAGAATGCAAGAGACTTTTTCACTCTGCTATGTCAAACCCGAGGACTCCTGAACATCTATTCCAGGCTACCGATAAAATACTTCAAGAACGAATGGGGTACCATGTACTCAATTCCATGGATGAACAAGAATTAGCCAGGTCAGCAGTACAATGGGCTGACAATTCCGATAGATATAATGATGACGCAGTAGCGCAAACCTTTTTGAATCTTTCCCCAGACGAACAGCGACTAGCTGGTATGTACATGATACAACACCTCCTTACGTTGTATAAGTGCCAACATTCTGATCCAGGTCCCCTACCTGATCTACTAGTAGAGTTACTAATGAATAAATGGAGAGGCCTCGGTACCGATTTAATTAAAGTAATTTTAGAACATCGACATAGATATAGTGCTTTCCTGAATCCACAGTTTGTTTCAGCTCCACCCCCAGTAAGGAAAATGTTTTACATAGACAGACAGAATCCTTTACGAGAAGTACATCCAGTCAGGAATGCTGATGATACCCTTACACGTGTGTATGTATACACGCCTATAACTAAAATGGAATTGTTAGAAATGAAGAAAATAGTGCCCAGTCACGATAAAGACCCTGCAGGTTTTCACCGTGAAATAAAAGACATGTTACTCATGGGAGATTACACCTATCCCGACATTATGAAAATATTGAAAGTATTATTGCCTGCCGGTATTTACGAGAAACTCAAAGAAAAAGAATGGGAGGTGGGAGACCAAAAGATTGATTGGGCTGCATTAGAAACTGAAGAGACAGGTCGAACCCCAGGTCTGGGTCTTGGGGATAAGACTAAAGCATTACCAGGATTGTTAGTACAGGTTTTACCACGTTTGTTAGCAACTAAAAAGGAGGACTGGGATGCAATCTCAGCCTGCAAACAGAAACCCGATGAAGACACTAGTGATTTTTATTCCCGATTTGAGAAATGTTTTATTATTAATAGTGGCCTGAAAGCAAGTAGCGAGTCATACCCACACCTTTTTGTATCCAAATTAGTCGAGAATTCATTGCCCCAGGTTAAGAACCGTGTACTGAAAGTCGAGAGCACATGGCAAGCTAATTCGCCTTCACAAATGTTACAAATGTTACAGTATCACCAGAATAGGATCAGGGAAGAACATGACCATGAACAGAGACGCATGAAAGACACGAAAATGAAAATGCTAGTTGCTCAGTCAGTTCCAACAGACGGTCATAAAAGGGGCACTACACAATCAAATAATTCAAATTCAGCAGCTCCTGTTAAAGGGATATGCAACTATTGTAAACAGCCTGGTCACTATGTAAACGATTGTACAGTTTTGAAACACAACATAGCCACAGGTAAAACTAAAGAGAGACCGCGTCCACCTAGACAGGACCAGGCCCCACAACACGTTCCACAGAATGTTCAGCCTATGCAGACTTCACAACAGACTGTAGCGGTACCACAGCCACAACCCATTGCCGCAACACAACATGCAACCCAGCAGATGTACCAATATGCACAATCTGACTATTCCGATTATCAGCGATACACATGAAACAGCCTAGAGAGGGAAGTTGGCTTGCCTCTTATTGAGGTTCCTGTAGATCAAGAGGGTCCTTATGTACATAGTCAGGTATTAGGGAAAGATAGAAAGTTCTTGATTGACACAGGGGCAAGCAGGACAACAATCAGTCACGACGAGGTTCCAGGGGCACCCCTCTCAGGCTCACAGAATGTTTCCCTTGGATTTTCAGGAAATCCTATTGTTAATGAAGTATCGAAACCAGTCCCACTTGCAGTTGGTCCATTGTCCCGCACTACAGATTTATTACTCACGAAATCATGTCCAGAAAACTTGTTAGGTATCAAGACACTGAAAGCTCTAGGAGCTGTAATTTGTTGTTCTCCTGAAGGAGTAAGACTGTTTTTGCGTGACTTTAAGGGTCACTATGTGTTGAGAGATATTGATTCCAGATTACAGAATGTTCCTGCACAGTTATGGGCAAAAGGCCCCACTGATGTAGGTTGTATGCACATCACTCCATATCGTGTCACACTGAAGCCAGGAGTAGTACTACCACGCATTCGACAATACAAGTTACCACCAGATGCTGTAGTGGCTTTACTGAAAATCATTGACGAGCTCATTGCACAAGGAGTGGTTGTAGAAACCGACTCCAATCTATGTAATTCCCCTATCATTCCAATTCTTAAACGTACTGATCCAAATGCACCTCCAGTTTATCGATTAGTTATCGATTTACGAGAATTGAATAAATGTATTGTACCACAATATCCCGTGGTCCCAGATATTTCATCCCTATTGACAGCTATTGATTCCGAAGCAACGTTCTTCACTGTAATTGACCTCAAGAACGCCTTCTTTAGTGTCCCTATAGACCCGGAAAGCCAATATCTTTTCGGATTCTGTTTAAATGGCCGAAGTTTCAAATTTGCACGTGCACCTCAAGGATTCACAGAAAGCCCCAGCATCTACAGCCAAGCATTGAAAAGGCAACTTGACAGTATCCACATGCCTGACAACACTGCCTTACTCCAGTACGTCGATGATCTATTGATCACCGCCCGAAGTGAACTAGAATGTGAACAAGCGTCACTGACAGTTTTGCATTTCCTGGCGGACAAGGGACACAAGGTGTCTCCTTCGAAACTACAATTCTGTGCCCAGCAAGTGGTGTACCTTGGGCACTTGCTGACCAAGTGGGGTAGGCAGCTGACACCTGACCGAATTCAGTTAATTGCACATCTTCCGCAACCCAAGACACAGAAAGAAGTACGAGCCTTTATTGGCCTCACTTCCTATTGCAGACAATGGATTCCACAATATGCATTCCTAGCTAAACCACTCATACAGTTGACAACACAGGAGGCAGCGTCTTCGACTGTCCTCCCTTGGACTCAGGAACATACACAAGCTTTTGACGAATTAAAGAAAGCCTTATGTCAAGCACCAGTTTTAGCGACACCATGTTACAACAAACCCTTTACACTTTTCGTCACAGAACGCGAAGGTACTGCATTGTCAGTACTCACCCAGGATCAAGCAGGTTCACACAAACCGTGTGCTTATTTTTCTAGTACATTAGATCCTGTAGCCCAGGCTCTGCCTGCGTGCTTGAAATCTGTAGCAGCAACAGCTCTAGCGATCAGACAGAGTGATTCCATAGTGTTAGGACATCAATTGACAGTACAAGTTCCACATTCCGTGGAAGTCCTTTTGAACAGAACACAGACTCAACATTTGACTATAGCACGACTGACAGGGTATGAATTGACATTGTTTCAGCCACACATAGAAATCAGACGTTGCAATACATTGAATCCTGCTACACTTTTACCATTAAGTGAGACAGACCCTTTGGCACATGATTGTGTTGAAGTCATTACCATTACGACGAAACCCAGACAAGACTTAACAGACACTGTATTACCAGATCCAGACCTGACACTTTATGTGGACGGTTCATGCATGAGAACAAGTACAGGAGAGTTAGTGGCCGCATATGCAGTCACGACTGAAACTGAAGTCATAGAAACACATCGTATTGACACCCTGTCAGCCCAAGCAGCAGAGCTCATTGCTCTGACTCAAGCCTGTATACAAGCAAAGAACCAGAGAGTTAACATTTACACGGATTCACGTTATGCATTCGGAGTCGTACACGACTTCGGTGTACTCTGGCGAGAGAGAGGTTTCTTGACCTCTCACGGAGCCAAGATCCAGCACGGTCCCCTCATCCAAGCTCTGTTAGAAGCAATACATTTGCCTACAGATACGAAAGTTACAGATACCATTTCCCAGGGTAATGACCTGGCAGACCGAACAGCCAAGCATACAGCTCAGACTCATACTCACACAATCGATATGACAAAGACAATAGTCCCGACACCGACACATTGTATGACAGTTAGGGATCCCGCCCTAGATGTAATTGACATACAGACACATGCTACACCACATGAAATAAAGAAATGGATTGAACTAGGAGGGATCCAGACAGAACAGGGATGGATGACGAAAGGAAAAGCCACATGGTTTCTCCCCGACTCTATGGTTCAAGTTATCATTAACACAGCACATAGTCCTGCACATTTAGGAGAAAAAGCCATGTTAGACAGTATTCAAAACCTTTGGTTCAATAAGCATTTACGAGCAGCAGCAAAGCAGAAAGTGCGTACTTGCATGATCTGTTGTCAGTTCAACCCAGGAAAAGGCATTCCCGTAGAACAATGTGGATTTCATCCTCCCGATCACCCTTTTGAAGTCCTCCAGATGGATTATATCCAGATGGAACGTTGTCGAGGATTCAAATATGTCCTCGTAGTTGTATGCGCACTCTCCCGATGGACAGAAGCATATCCAGTCCCAGATTACACTGCTCCGACCACTGCCAAGCAGCTGGTACGTGAATTCTTTCCCCGGTATGGTTTGCCCCGTATCGTGTACTCAGATAATGGTCAGCCATTCTCGTCCGAGCTTATGAAGCAGGTATCACTCCTGCTAGGATATCAGTGGAAGTTCCACTGTGTCCGACATCCCGAGGCAGCAGGTCTCGTGGAGAGACACAATCAGACCCTGAAGACACGTCTCGCCAAAATATGTAAAGAGAAAGGCGTAGATTGGATAGTAGCTTTACCAGTTGCTCTTTTTTATATGAGGATGATCGCACATTCAAGAACAGGGCTATCCCCGTACGAGGTGGTCTTTGGCAGGCCACCGAATATGTGGGGGACGCCTCTGCCTCGTAAGATCACAGATGTTGACTGTAATATGCTGACAGATTACCTTGCCTCCTTGATGTCTGCACTACAATTATGTCGTTCACAGGTAGCTGCAGCCTTTCCCGACAACGCCGAGGTGAAGCCACACAAGATCGTCCCTGGAGATCTGGTACTCGTCCGGAATTTTGATCGGAGGAATCCGCTGGAGCCCCGCTGGCAGGAGCCGAAGCTTGTTCTTCTCACAACAAGGACCGCAGTGAAGGTGGAGGGCCGCAAAGGCTGGCTCCACTCGAGTCATATTAAGAAATACCATGGACTGCCGCCAAAAACAGACTCCCAGCCCTGCCCCGTTCCAGAGACTGATACTAAACTCCCACTGGTAGAAAAAACTCCTCAGCAGGAGTACAAACTAAAATTGAGGTCTAGCAAGTCAGACAGTTTAATTGTTTAAGTCCTCCCCTAGGTGAAGCGGTTAGACAGGTTCCTGACATGTACAAGTTAGACCCCAATAGAGAGAGAGATAGACAGAAACAGATCAAGAAACATGAATATTGTAAATCTCTCCGTAGCCACTGCATTGTGACATTATTGATTATGTTTTGTCTGAGTCTTATAATTATTGCTGCAAGCATATTATTACACATGTACTTTCCTATCTCCGTACGTGCACACTCTTCCTCAAATGACACTGTCGAGCATACTTTCAGTGAATTGCCCCCTCACGAGTTATCTTACCGACTTGCGCTGCGCAACAATACTTTCATCAGTATGTTACATCATTCCCATCAGACCAGCAACGCTACAAATTGTTGGATATGTGGCCGACTCCCTCCCTATCAGAAATACAAGGGAGTTCTGCCCCTCTTTCCGTATCCGTTTACACACAATGGTTCCTGTGGTGCATGGTTTAGTTTAATTAATTCTTTAAATTCTGATTCCATAGTTTACCAGGGCAATTGGGTATGGGGGAATCTGAACACAGTTATGCATAAAGTATGTTTCCCTGACAAGGAGGGTCTTCCACAAAGGACAGGGACTGATCTAGAAAACGAAGTGTATGGATTAGGTAATTTTACACTTAACCTCATGATTCTGAATGTACTGTCCGATGCAAAACCAGACTTACCCGCTATGTCAGTATTACCAGTTAAAGGTGAATTATGTGTCAGAAAGAATGGTTCAGTACACCTAGGTCATAGTGAATGTACTACTGTAATTGAATTCAGTGATAAAGGCAAGTCTACATTCAAAGCTTCCCGTCATTCCTATTTCATTTGTGGTCAGACAGCTTATGTACGCTTACCCCTAGATTGGGATGGTACTTGTTACATTGCATTCCTTCTGCCACCTGTTTTCCTAGCCCCACCTGATTATCATAAGGACTCCCATCTAGTACACAATAGACCCAAGAGAGATCTCCCGATTGTCGACTATACTGAAACGGCATGGGAGCAATACACAGACTTTAATAAAGGTTTCTTTCCCTATTTAGGCACTGTCTCGAATAGTAAACTGATACGTAAATTAACCAGAACCCTTGAAGCAGTAGTGAATGAAACTACTTCCGCCCTAGGCAACCTAACAGAGGAACAGTCTGCTATGAGACTTGTTGTTCTTCAGAATCGTCTTGTTCTTGACGTCATCCTGGCCGATAGGGGCGGAGCTTGTAGAGTCATCGGATCGAGCTGCTGTGTTTTCATTCCAGAAAATGCACCATCAGTATATAGAGCCATAACCCGTCTCCACAAGATTGCAAGTCAGATACACCAGAATCCAGGCACCTGGACTTGGTCCGGTTGGCTCTGGAGTGTATTATCAGCCTGGGGATGGAAAGTCCTATCCTTCCTCGGAATAGCCCTTCTCATAGTATTCAGTTGTTGCCTATGTTTACAGTGTGGACCGGCGATTTGCGGCCTGTGTGCCACATCATGTATTCCCCATCCAAGTCCACGGTCTAAATCCCGCCAGATAAAGGAAGAGCAAATGGTGTTATATGAACAAATAGATAGACTAATGAAGATTGATATATCATGAAGGGTCCGTAGGGGACAAGGAGGGAATGAGGTAATTCGAGTTTTTATGGTCAATTGTGTCCCCTAACGTAGACCCCAACGGCTCCATGTACATGCTTCAAGTACATGTAATTTCCCTCCATGACCAGCTATGAAGACGCAAATACATTTGCGTCCAACGTCAACATGTCTTCTTTCAGATCCACCATGAATGGGTCGATAATTCCGTTCCTAAGTATGCCGTGCCACCGTCTTTACATGGTGCACTTTCACGTTTTCCTGGCTCTGGTGAGTTAGGCCCTGATTTCTGCCATCGAGCCCTTTCTGCCTTCCTGTCTTCTGCCTCAGAAAACTAAACTGCAGCCTGGATCTGCATCCATGACCCTTGCCTTACTCCCTGTGCGGCGAGCGGTGCCCGGCTCGGCCTGCTTGCCTGCCAAGACAATTCAGCCTTCAAGTTATCTGCTCCGCTCCTCGAAAATACATTCCTGTCTAGTGATATAGGTAAACATCTCCCCAGCTGCAGAGAAAAGGGCCCGGCCTTTCTGTCTCCGTGCATGAAATTCATTGCTCCTGTTACCATGGTAGGCCCATGGCCCCTTCGCATTACACGTAGACACATATGCACGCACTAGCAGTCAGTATAGAATAGCCTCTGCCTGAAAGACCTTTCCTTCTAGATAATACAGTTCTTCAACACAAGATATCAGATATGATTTGGGATTAGGTTGTTCTGACACGCCAGACTTCTGTCTCCCCTTTTGGGGCTAAATGTCAAGTCCCCTTCACCCTCCAGTTCCACGTCAATCACACGTCATGTTGCCTGCGCGCGCATCCAGCCCCATATTTCTGCTGACACTGCAGGATTCCTCTATGAATCCACCCACTTGTGACACTTTCATGTGACGTTTCTAGCACACACCTCCGTGTACGCCCTCGTGTACGCCTTCTGTTACGCACATGTGTTCTTATCTCGTTTCTTTCAGCTGTTACGCCTTCTGTATCCATCACCATTTTATGCATTTACTATATATATTGTGCACTGTTAATAAAGTATTGTCTATCCCTTCCTGAACCTTCGTGGTGATGGAACATGATACCATGGTTCGAACCATTCCATTACATGGAATAAAACCCTTATAAACTCAGATGCCACGGACTCTGCCTCTCATTTGATTGAGCTATTTTATTGAACTTATACCGCATAGAAATTCCGCATACGGTAAAATATTTATTTACCACATTAGGGCATCTTTTACGGTAGCGGCCAGGGTCTTTTGCGCGGGTTCCAGGATTCTCACCGAGCTCTCTACTTCTTTGACCCTGTCTGAGAGCTTACCATGGTCCGCTCTGAGCAGGCTTAAGCTTGTCGCGACCTGTGCAATGTCTTGTTGTAAGGCCGATCGTGTATCCGCGATCGCCTCCAGGATCCTATCAAATTGTTGCTGTAGGTGAGGGCCCTTGGATCTCTCAGGGTCCTGCCGGTCGTCTTTGTCAGGAGCCTCCGTGTCCGAGACGGCTTGTGTGCCACCTTTAGCTCCCTTTGGTTTCCCCATGGCGGTCGTGCTCTGCGGTGGGGAACTCAACAGGCGTCCAATCAGGAAGGGATTTCAGCAAAATGTCTTTAGGTGCCGGATGTGGGTCTGTGTTGCCGTAGGCCGTCGACCGTGTCCAGCGTAGTGGCGCAGGGTTCCCCCACCAGTCGGCCGTCTAGAGGTCAGCCGCGACCTTGTCTCCGGGAGCAAGCAGAGGGGGGGAAGAAGGAGCGATCGCCGACAGATAATGTAGTCCCGCCGAACTCGGGTTAGGCCTCGGTCCTCAACCACCGATCTCGCCGAACCTCCGGCAGACTATCCGAGTGCTGTTCAGCTTCTCGCTATGTTCCCCAGGACCCGAGGGGGTCCAGACTCAATGGCGCCGAGCACGCCCGCTGTTAGCTTCAAGATCTAGATGGAGTAAGTCCGCTCCGCTTCGGGCAGCTCGGCGCCTTCAGCCACGCCCTCCGGCATCGAGGGCCTTCGCAGCGCCGACAGAGTGACCAGCGATCGTCCGGGGGGGTCTCCGGTGTCTGTAGCCCCTTGGGCAGTCGGACGCAGCGCCGCTCCTCCGAGAGTAAAAGTGTAGAGAGGTTGAGCTCGGAGACGGCGATTTCCCCAGGTCCGAGGTTCTCTCTGGGCCTATAGAGACGGAGCGGGCGCCATCTTGAGCTCCGCTCCGCTCGCTTCGCAGCTCTGATTTCTCTCTCGGCCAGTTGTTTTCCGGGGTTCCTCAGGTGCCCCTCGAGTCGGCCTCACCGCGCTCTTTGGTTTGGGGGGCTCGGGGCGCTCAAAACCCTCGGAATTCAGGATAATTGTGGGCTCGGTCTCGGAGCAGAGCTTTCAGGCGACCGCCGCCATCGGCGTCCAAACCACGCCCTCCACAAAGCATGCTTTTCATGGTCGTGTTCTAAACCAAATCACCAGTTAGCTACCCGTTACATGCATGGACCATTGGGGCCTTGTTAGGTTCACCAACGACATCAACTTCAGCATGTGCAACACCATCCACTACCTGTACTATGTGCTTCTTCCTGTTTTGGACTCCAAATCAAATGCCATGAGTGCTCAGCATACATAATCAATGTTGCCATATCACATCTCTTATTTTACAAATCATTTTAAAGGATACTTTGGATTACTCTTAAATACATAATAACAAAACAAAGGGGCCATCATAAATAATGGTAATCCACATTCCTAGTTAAGATAAGACTGGACACTTATGCAATAAGTAATTAAGCATATGAACCCCCGTCAGTTCTGATGCTATCATGCCCAGCCCATCAATGAACCACAATCGTGCCTGAATACAGGTTCACAATTCATAAACAATGCCCCATCGTTGGGCCCGCACATTGACCATCAACTCCCATCCCCCCAACCCTGCTGCTGGTGCTGTTGTGTAAAATATAAGTCTTGCAAAAATCTATACTAATGTGTGTCATGTACCAATGGGTCAGCGTACGCTCCATAGTAGGATTCTCTATAACCTCCTATGTTGCTAGTCCCTCTCAATCCGAATGGAGCCACTCATGCTTGTCCCACCCCCACTGAGGACACTGAACTTGTATCCTCCTCCCTGTGTAGTATCCATAGTTCCGCCACCAGGGCCTCCCATGCATGTGAAGTTTCCAGCACTTTACCATAATGGGACCTATGAGCCTGCTGCATTCAGATGGAGCTCTCACTCCCCGCCCATTGGAGTATAACTGCCTTCCACCTAACAAAGCTGGGCCCAGCCGCTGCCTTCCAATGTGACGTTATTTCCCTCTTCTCAAGAATGATGCCCAAATCCACAAACTTAATAGTTGTCATAATTTTCTAGTGTGTGGGTACCAGTGCAGCAGGCAGGTCCCCTTGTTCGTATCAAGGGGACAGAGCACCACGGTCACCTCCTCCCAGTACGTGCCCAGCCCGGGGCAATCCCAGAGTATGTAGTTGAGGTCAGCTCCCTCAGCTCGACATCGGGGACATATTGTCGTTTCGTTTTGGGAAATATTGATTAATTTTAGCAGGTGTGAGGTATGCCCTATGTAACACGAAGAAATGGATCAACTGGAAACTAGCATTCCTAGTACCCTTCCACGCCCTTCGAACGATCTGTGACCAGCCCATCTCCGGGATGTCCCTCCCCAGGTCCTCGGACCATTGCTCCCTTAATCTTTGTAGCGGGGTAAGTCCATCACCCAACATCCGTTTCTAGAGGCTGGTAATTGCCTTGTATGTGCCTGCAGCCATCACCACATTTCGACATACTTTGCTCTGCGGGGGTTCTTAAAGACCAGCAACCCTATGCTTTTGCAGAGCGGCACTCAAGGCTGCGTGCATCAGTAAGTGGCCTTGCAAAAGTCAAAATGAATCTTGCAGTGCACTGTAGGGAAGCAGTGCTCCATCTGCGTACAAGTTACCCACCATCTGCAGGCTCAGTTCCTCTCACTCCGCCAGACCAGACCAATCACCCCCATGTGGCAGCGCTGTGCACATGCCCAGTGTTATCCCTGGTGCATAAGGCCTCAGCACTCCAATCCTGCAATGGAAAGGTTTCCAACATTATTGAAGGGCATTCTCCGGCATGGTAAAATCAGCTATCCTCAGTCTCTGCTGCTGTTTCTCAAACGACAACACATGTCGCAGTACATTTGGCACAGTCTCCCTCTCTGGGCCTCTGAACTCCAGCGCTATCGGCTGAGTGAGGATCTGGAACTGCGCAGCTAGATAGTATGACTCGAAGTCTGGAGTAGCCAGGCCTCCCTCCTTCCGTGGCCTCATCAGCGTCTCCAATGCTACTCTATGCCCACCCTCGCCCCAAATAAATCCTCCCGCCGTTGAACGGAGTTGACGGAAGAATGCCGCCGGTATTCGTATCGGTAATGTCCAAATGAAATACAAAAGGCGCATAAGCGCAACAATAATCAGGAGGGCGACCCGCCCCATCACCGACGACGGCAGAGACCCACAGATTTGCATGCTTCTTCTTAAACCCCTCCTCGCTCTCTCAATATTACCCTCAAACAGATCCTACTGTATATGATACTCCAGCGTTACTAAATAAGGCAGGCAACACAGCTCCCAATACAGGTTGGGGGTAAGACCGGCGGGGCACATGCACTTGATACTGGGAAAACACATGTCTTGGCCCAGTAGACCCGAAATGTCCCCAATATGGCTGAGGAGGTTATGTGCCCCACTGAGGGCGTCCCCCATGACATTCAATAACATAATGAGGTCATCTGCGTGAAGGGAGATATGGTATTTGTGGCCTCTGAGCTGCAGGCCCCGGTATGCTCAACCCATCCTCGCATGCGCTGCCAGGGGCTCTATCGCAAGCGCGAAAGACTGTGGCCAGAGCGCTAGTGCCCCGCCCCATGGGATAGAGGGAGGAAAGGGCCATCCCCACCCAACTCTAGCGGTCACTGATGAGTTTTGGATTTTAGTCCACTGAACATGACCAGCCCCAAGGCCAAACTCCGTCATAACAGAGAACAGATAGGGCCACTCCAGGCTATCAAATGCCTTAGCAATATCCACCGAGAGCACCACCGACTGGCCCTGGCCTCCACGCCCGCATCCAAGACCCCCAGCAGCCAATGAACACTGCTGGAAGTATTGGGTGTCGGGATGAAACCAGCCTGGTCCGTATGCACCAGCCTCGTCATGAGTGTAAGGAGCCTAGTAGCGAGCAAACAGCTCAGTATTTAATCATCTGTGGTAAGCATGTAGAGAGGCCTATACGCTGCCGGGTCAGCCGGCGCCTTTCCAGGTTTAAGGAGCGGTACAATGATGGCCTCCCTAGTAGACTCCGGTAACATCCCCGTCTCTTTAGCCTTCCGGTACATCAGCAGTGATCTCTGAGCCAGTATGGCTATGTAGTCCAAGTTGAATTCAATAGGTGGGCCGTAGCTCCCAGGCGTTGTATTACGTGCTAATTGCCTAATAGCGCACCGGATCTCATCCAGTGTAAAATCTTGCCCAAGTGCATCTGCCTTGTCCTCCTCTATCGCTGGCAAATCTAAGCCCTCCAGGAACGCCTGCGTTTCTGCTTCACCAGTCTGCAATTGGCTGGTGTATAGGTCTACTTAACAGGAGCGGACCAACTCATTGATGCAACTTTGTTCATATTCCAGTTGGCCAGCAGGGAAGGCCAATGCCAGAATAGGAAAACATCTAGGGGCGAGGTCCCCAAGGCAAGCCAATGAAGTGCCAATCTTGTTCCGTTCCGCATGTGCACGTATCAGATTGCCTTGTTGGGAAAGCACCGAACCGCTCTACCTCTTCCGCTACCACCTCCTTCCGCTACCACCTCCTTCCGAGCTAGCACATCCTCACATATCCCAGAGCTGTCCGAATGGGCCCTTAGAGCTGTGCGCAGGCCCATGTCAGCCTTCTCCATTTCCTGCAGGAGCAGTTTCCTAACCCCCACCCACTTGGCGGGACAGATCCCATGGACCACCACCTTTATAGCATCCCACTCTAGGGCCACGTCAAAGGGGTGCCCGTAGTTTCCGCAAAATAATGCTCTATCCCTTCGCTTATCTCCGCACGGAAGACCGGATCCTCCCACATTTGCCGCCGCAGACTCCATTGAGATATTCTAGGCCATTCCTCCATCCAACAAATATTCACCAACAGCAAATTAAGGTCCATTATGGTGTGCGTCAGGTACTCGCTGCTGGCCGCCAGGGAGGCCAGACCAGAACTACATTGGACTACGTCTAGCCGAACATTTGTATGTCTACTACCTTTGTGGCCAAACTCAGTATGCATACTACTGGGTACAACCACATGCCTTTACGCCTCATGTAGCCATAGTAGACGGGGATGCATGTCCTACCCCACTAGGGAGCGTGCTCACACATGTGAACACACATACCCGAAAAACAGGAATGAACACAATAGACACCACTGTAGCAGCTTGTCAAGCACATGGTGAGCGGAAAACAAAGTACCATCATATGCACCTGCACTCCCCCTGCCATGTCATGCAGCACTGTCCGTTACACAGAAGAAAGGTCATTTGCAGACTCCCCGGGAGGTTGGCATTGTGCAGATGGGGGACTTATATCCTGAAGAGCACTACATGACAGACATTGACTTAGGCTATATACATATGCCGTTTGCAATCAACAAAATTGGACACTTGTTACACTATTTGACTTTTGGTTCAGTGCAAATAAGGAAACCCTCATAGAAGTCAATGTATATTTGAGGTTAGCGGTATATTGGCTTCATCCGCCCCACACTGACATTCATGCAGTTATCATCGGGTTTTTCTCTTGGTGTGTACTGCTAGCCTCATCCAGAGGCACCTCCAGTCTCGAGTGCAGTGTCCAGAGACAAAAAAGGATTTTCCCAAAAGGATTGGATAAAAATGAAAAAGAGTGCCCGAAAAATTTTTAATATTGGGCAAACTTACATTATTAAAAAAAAATTTTGAATACTCATTGATAAGCCAAGTTACGGGACTATATAGTATTACTAAGGTGATATTGTCGACATGTTTCAGCTCTATTGGGCCAGGCGGTCTGTAGAGCTTTCGTCAGGACTTACAAAGGGGTTGGTACAAACAAACATATAAAAAGCTACTCACACGAATTGTGCGGTAATCCCACAACTCAATACATTGATTTGAGTATTGTATTCTTCTGGATCTATGAAAGAATATACATATAAAGCTATGTTAAGCTGTGAGCAGTGAATCCTTAAAGGGGGACGAGTGCAGTAACATAGATAGTGATTAATAGTGACACTAGTGTAATTCATGAAAGTTTTTTCATGAAGGTGAGCGTTTAAAATTTCGGGAAATGATTACTTTCCACTGAAAGTCGCTCGTTAACTATGGTAACGGGAAAGTGGCTATCGCTATAGATGCTTTTACATTTTTTCGTGCAGGCGCTGATCAATTTTGTGGCTCAACTGGGAAATCACAGATAGTCAAAATGCTCTCTCAGCCTCGCATCGTATGTCATTTTTTAGTGCAGATCATTCACACTCAACAAAGTTACCCTTTCATTCATTTGTATTCTTTGTATTAAAAACAATAGTTGATGTTAAAGCTCTCGCCTGAGTGAAAATGGCACCATGTCTAGTATTTACATTAATTAATCAGAGAAGGCGCTCTAGAAAGGTTGAAAAAACACACAAACCGGCTATTACGGCATTCTGTGAAATCTTACCTGTCGTGATTACGACTTCTACTTCCTACAGGGGTACCTTCAATCGCCACAGAGCTGAAGCGGAGACAGGAACCACTGTCAGGACAGATTAGCTAGTAATGCTTACCCAGGAGGAGAAGACGGAGAATTGTTACATCGCCATTACCCGCATGGAGTCCTTCCTCCTGCCTTGTGCTGACTCTGCCCCCGGAGTGATGGGAGCCGGGTTGTAGTTTCTTTTTAAAGGAAATTGGCACTTCAGAGTGAAGGCATTCCTGCGGGGTCACAGCTACTGGCGCGCTGACGGGGAAATTGTAGTTTTTTGTTATTTAAGGCGATTACGCTTCTAGTTATGGGAAATTCAATCAATGCGGGATGCAATTCCCACTAATTGCAGGGCGGTCAAAGTATATCATGTTGATCTGCATGTTGGATAGTAGAGTACTCATATCCTAGTGTTGATCATAATTACTGAAACTCTTTTGGAGGCAGGGATGGATGCTTTGATATGTTCATAATTTCACTTAGCAAAATGATGCCAGGCCACATTATCATTCAACCCAGAGTCGTAGGTACGTAGGCGGTCCACCCACCTTTGCTCCTTCTCATACAGGATCTTTTCTGCATTACCAGCTCTGCTGGTCAGCATTTCTATTACTGTCCATTGCATTTCTTCATGTGTGTGGTTACTTTCAGTGAAATGGGCACATAGCTTAGTGGTATTCTTTTTCAGCTTGATGTTGCTCCTGTGTTCTCCTATCCTGAGTTTAACCTTGCGGCAGGTCATCCCGATATATCTCTTTTTACACGGGCACTGGATCATGTAAATAACATGAGATGAATTACAGTTTGTGAACTGTTTTTGCGTCCATACAAAATTCTCTCCCAATTGCAGACTTTTTGTAGCTGTTGTTGTTTTGCAGGCTATGCATGTTCCGCATGGGAAGTGTCCTGAGAGTGGTGTCATATTCACGCTGTTGGTTACAGATGCTACAGCTCCCAGCCTAGGGCGTGTATGTACAAGGGTGTCTTTTAGGTTTTTGGTCCTTCTATTAGCGAAATCTATATACATATGCCCTCTACCCTTTTTCACTATTCCTTATTTTGCCTACAGCGGCCTATACATGATCAATACCCAGACTTCCCCAGAGAACCACCAACACTACAGGCCCTGCAGTTGCTCCTAGTCTTACCCACAATGCAGTAATTATTTACCTACCTTTAGAAGGCGGTGCAGGAGGAGACAGGCAGGGGGCCAGACAAAGGCTTACACAAATGGAATACCGTATTGTATCGTCCTAGATCTGAGGAGGAGTGGGTGTAAGTCAATGAAAATAATTTGTACAGCACGCTACTCACTAGTTAGGGTCTCAAGGCGCTGGGAGGAGGGGGAGCCGCTACTGCTCAGACAGCCAGGTATTGAGTTTTTTCCTGAAGGTGAGATGGTCCTGTGTCAGCCATAGGTGTGTGGGGAGGGAGTTCCATGTCTTTGCCACCAGGTAGGAGAAGGATCTTCCTCCGGCGGTGGCTCTGCGATTTTGTGGGACGGTGCCAAGGGCCAGGCTGGCAGATTAGAGCTGGCGGGTGGGTGTGTAGAATGTGAGACAGCTGTTGAGGTATTTGGGGCCCATGTGGTGGAGTGCCTTGTGTGCGTGGGTGAAGAGTCTGAACGTGATCTCTTGCTGACGGGTAGCCAGTGCAGGTCTCTCAGATGGGCAGAGATATGGCTGTGACGGGGATGTCCAGGATGAGTCGTGCAGAAGCGTTCTGTATGCACAGGAGTTTTTTCAGGAGTTTGGCTGTGGTTCCAGCGTAGAGGGTGTTCCCGTAGTCCAGTCAGCTGGTGACGAGGGCCCGGGTGACCGTCTTCCTGGTTTGGGGGGGATCCACCGGAAGATGTTTAGGAGCATGCGCAGGGTGTTTAAACAGGATGAGAAGATGGCGTTGACTTGCTTGGTCATCGTCAGGGGGGAGTCCAGGATGAAGGCCAGGTTGCGTGCAGGGTCCGTGTGCTTGGGGGCGATGCCCAGTGCAGGTGTCCACCAGGAGAAGTCCAAGGCAGAGGAGGATGGTCCCAGGATGAGGACTTCCCTCTTGTCTGAGTTCGGTTTCATATGGCTGAGCTTCATCCATTCCGCAACGTCTTTCATTCCTTCCTGGAGGCTGGCTCTGGCAGTGGCGTGGTCGTTGGTGAGGGAGAGGATGAGCTGGGTGTCGTCAGCATAGTAGATGATGTTTAGGTTGTGTTGGCGTGCGATGGCTGCGAGGGGCTCATGTAGACGTTGAAGAGGGTGGGGTTGAGTGAGGATCCTAGAGTAACACCGCAGATGACTTTGGTGGCCACAGATTGGAAGAGGGGGAGGCAGACTCTCTGGGTTCTTCCGGCGAGGAACAAGATGATCCACTCAAAGACCGTCCCTTGTATTCCAGTGTTGCTGAGGTGCTGTATCCGTGTGCGGTGGCATACGGTGTCGAAGGCTGCTGAGAGGTCCAGGAGGATGAGGGCAGCTGTTTCCCCATTGTGGAGAAGGGACCTGATGTCGTCGGTAGCTGCAATGAGGGTGGTGTCTGTGCTGTGGTTTGCTCGGAAACCGTACTGCGAGGGGTTGAGGGATCCGTTTGTCTTAAGGAAGGCGGAGAGTTGTTTGTTGACAGACTGCTCGATGACTTGGGTAGGAAAAGGGAGGAGCAAAATGGGGCGGAAGTTCTTGAGGTATGTGGGCTCCACGATGGGTTTCTTGAGGAGGGCAAGGTGCTTGGCATGTTTCCAGCTCTCCGGGTAGGTGGCGGATGTGAAGGAGCTGTTAATGATGTCCTGGATTTGTTGTGCGATGATGGAGTCTGCTTTGTTGAAGATGTGTTGTGGACAGGGGTCGGTTGGAGAGCTGGAGTGGATGGTGTTCATCATGCAGGTTGTGTATTCGGTGCTGACGGTGGTCCAGGTGCAGAGGGTGGTGGTGGGTGGCGTTGGTTTGGTGGTTGGCTGCGTGGTCTGTGCGCTGGAGCTGTTGTGTATGTCGGCGATCTTGCGGTGGAAGAACGAGGCGAGTGAGTCGCGGAGTTTTTGCGAGGGTGTGATGTTGTTGCAGGCGCTGTGGTTGTAGAGCTATTTGACGATGTTGAAGAGTTCCTTGCTGTTGTGGGTGTTAATGTCTAGTCGTTCTCTGAATGTTGTCCTTTTGGTGGTTTGGATCAGTGGAGAAGTGTGGCTCATTGGTTAGAGCAGCAGACCCGGATGCAGAGGTCTGGCCCGGGACCAGGGTTCAATTCCCTCCTCGGCGGCTCTTGGACTCAATCTCACCAGACCTAATGATTCTCGCATCGGTGCCTAGTCTAATCATGGGTCCCACTCTTGGATGCCTGGCTTCAACTCGGGGTGCCCAGGAGTGTACACTTCACATGGAAAAGCAAGGAAGGGTTCCTCAGCGGTATGAGTGCAGCGCCGGGATGGCCCGTCGCATGGGCAGCCGCGCGCTTTACAAAATACAACACTAATACAACACATCAGCTGGTGTTGTTCGTGGACGGCGTTCTTGAGGGCTGTCATGTTTCCTGTTGACTGGTGGTGGCACCAGGCTTTCTCGAGGAGGCGGCAGGTTTTCTTGGAGTTTTTGAGGTCATTGGTGAACCACGAGGCTTTCTTGCTGCCGAGTCTGCTGGGAGGATACTTCAGCAGTGCAAGGTAATTGGGGCAGTTGGTGAGCCACTGTGTGAGGTTGCAAGCAGCTTCGTTGGGGTCCGTCGTGTTGGTGGGAGTGTTCTTGCTAAAGGAGGTGGTGAGCTGGTCGGCGGTGATCTTGCTCCAGCTTCTATGGGGAACCTGTTGCAGGTGGTGGTTGGTCGTGGTTCTCCTGAAGTTGAAGTGGACGCAGCTGTAATCTGTCCAGTGTGGTTCAGTGGAGTGGCTGAAGGAGATGTGCTTGCTTGAGGAGAAGACAGGGTCAAGCGTGTGGCCGGCGTAGTGGGTGGGGGTGCTCACCAGTTGCTTGAATCCGAGGTTGGCGAGGTTGTCCTGCAGGGTGGTGGTGGTGTTGTCATTGTTGTTCTCCAGGTGGAAGTTGGGGTCCCCAAGGAGGATGTAGTCTGAGGGGGTGAGTGCGTGCGGTCTGACAAAGACTGCGATGGGTTTGCTGAATTGTGTGCCTGGTCCCAGGTGTCTGGAGATGAGAGTGCCTCTGAGGGTGGTCTTGGGGTCGGTGTGTATCTGGAAGTGAAGGTGCTCTGCGAAGGTGAGGGTGTCTTCAGAGTTGGTGGTGATTCGGATGCTGTTTCTGTGGACGATGGTGATTGCTCCTCCGGTTTGGTTGATGTGGTCCCTCCGGGTGATCTTGTAGCCATCCAGAATGGCAATGGCGATGTTGGGGGCTGAGGGTGCGTTCATCCAAGTTTATGTGAGGAAGGCGACATCTGGTGATGTTGTGCCAAGGAGGTTCCAGAGTTCTACGGTGTGCCTGTGGACAGAGCGGGTGTTGAGCAGGATGCACTTGAGGTGGTTGTTGCTGGTGCCTGGCCTGGCGTGTGCGGTACTGGTACGGAGGCAGGTGAACTTGCAGGCTTGGCAGGCGAAGGGTCCGTATGTGCGTTTCATGCTGGCTTGGTGAAAGGTGGGGTTCCAGCCGGCGTTGAGTACGTGGAGGGTGGCGTTGTCGTAGTTTAGACAGGTGGGCTGGTGTCATTGATGGCCAGGGGTCCTGGCGCTGGGCGCGATACAGCCGCGGACGGGCACAGATGCGCTTACCTTTGTTGCGCCTTCAGCACGCCAGCGGTACGTCCGCTGCGCGGAGGTGCTTGCGTCGACAAAGGAGCAAAAGTGTCAGTAAAGTTAAACCAGTCAACACTCTTACGGGGTACATAATAAGAAGGGATGAGGGCAGGCACACGGGGACACAGAAGGCAAGGGGCACAGGCGGTCAAGAGGGCCAGACGGCGATAACGCAGGTGAATGAGCGTCAGTCTGAGGTAGGGGCATAGCTGGAAGAGTGGACAGGGCAGGTTGAGCAGCAGTAGTGGGTAACTGACCTACCCAAGGGTCATAGCTCGCTGTCTCCGCCGCGCAGCGGCTGCCAAATAAGGGGAGGAGGGGTGGAGGGGTCAGCTGGGAGGCAGGAGGCGAGGACAGCAAGTGGGATCGGGGGGCGGGCCGCACGGGAGGCAGCGGGGGGAAAAACAAGCCCAGAGGTGCTAGCAGCAGCAAAGTGTGGCAGCTGACGAGCTGACTCACCCCCAATGGCAACTTTCAGTTCATTCATTTACAATTTGTGCAGCAGACATGCCACACACCCGTTGAGCTCCATAGAATGTGTCTCAGGGAAAATGATCTTTGCAAGCGCTGTAAACAATCCAGGGCAGTCTTAATTAATTTGTCCTGGGCCTGTAATCCTGGTCATCAATACTGGGAGGAAGTATTGGGATACTTGCACACCATGATGGGTTTGCAGTTGACATGTACGCCTCTGGTTTGTCTACTTCCTCATACTCTGCACATTAAGGGGACGGTGGGCAGGTTTGTCAGAATTGCTCTCAGGATGGATAAACGCCACATCTTATGTACATGGGATAGTAGGGCGAAGCGAGGTATAGCGTGCTGGCTGGAAGACTTGGATTACTGTAGGGACCCTGTCTACTTATGCTGAAGAACTGCCGATGACGTCTAAACCCTAGTGCATCTGGGGTCCACTGGTGAGTTTCCTTTCTCCTCCATCACCTGTAAGTGTCAACATACATTCTTCCACGAGTGAGTAATTGCCATTGTTAATTGGGAACCGTGGTTTAGGCGACACCTATGTTAGAAAACAAGAAATAATATGAGGTATGAGCGTTTTGATTTTGTGCATGCCCGTGCTGTATTATCCACTGACGTCTCTTGTTTTTTAAGAATGTACTGCCATAGATTGCAGTATTACTGTGTTATGTTGTGAACATGGTAAATCACAATGTAATGAGGAAACAGTCCGGTATCAGCTCCATATTTGAGGGTCAGTCTACATATACCTAGAGGTGTACCAGGTGGTCTGCATCTGCCTCGCATATGTCGGCGTCCTCCATACAGTCTTTGCAATTTAGCACACATTGTAGTGTGCTACTGGGTCACTGACGGTAATTGACATGGAGCAGTACTGCACTTGCACACTAAATGGCAACATGTCTGTCTCTCCTGTGGTATTCATCATGGCTGTTCAGCACAGGACATGCACAGTGGGAGTTGTGTAGCAAGTTTGTTTGTGAGTGATGTTTCTCCGTCACACATGCATGTTTCACACATCTTGCAACTTTGGGGAGGGGTACAGGGGTGTACAACTTGCAGTGATTTTGGTCTATGTATCTGGATCCAGTGCCCACAGTTCATGGTGTTAATGTGTCAGGTGTGGGGTGATGTTGGTTGACATCTTGTATGTGATATGATGACAATCAGATTGGTACATTTCTGTATGTGCTGCTGATGCAAGTGGTATGTTGGATTGCTACTTAACAACTAGGACTGCATTCCCATATGTTCCATCCTGGAAGCGCTGATTGATGACTGACTGCTGAAAATATACGATTCATGCACACTCCCTGGGAACTTTGCAATTACATTTGTGAACATTCTACGGTGGTCCACTATTGCATGCACATTCATTCAGTGAGTGTGCTTTCGGTTTCTATGTATGTGTGCACTGTCCGCAGGTGGCACTAATCGGATATATATTGCACCCAGTACTTGTGGGAATCCAGCAATGGTGTGGAAACCCTGCTTGACCAGGCGCTGTTCACGCACAGTATTGGGGAAGTGTAGTTCCTGGGGTATCAGGCTGATTATGCCTTCCAACACAATTGGGAGGAATCTAGAAAAGGCTGCCTGTGAGACTCCACCCACTCTGGATGTTGAGGGTTGAAATGTCCCTGAGGCCAGGAAATGCAGCACAGCCAGTAGCTTTGTTTGCGGGGGATATTGGTTATCCGCTGGGTTGGTGGTGTGAGCCTGTGGCCTATGTGGTTCAGTATGAAGTCAATGGATGTCTGGTTGAGCCTGTAGTGGGCTATGATATCCTGTGGTTGTAGATCTCCAAGGACAAGTCGAGTGCGCATTGGCCGCCGTCGTCTTTGGCGCTGCCTTGGTGGTGGTCCTGGAGGCGGTGGTGGTGGTGGCGGTGGGGGCTGTGGCCTTTGTGGGACTCCAAGCTGTATGATTACTGCCTCCATGGCGTCTGCAGGTCCTCAGCTTTGTGGTGGGGCTGGGCTTGGCTAGGTCTCCTTTTAAATGGTCTTTTTATCTCCAGTTTTGCATTTTTAGAACTGGTTTTAGCAGTTCTTATTTATCTCCAGCTAAGGGGCCTTAGCGGGAATTTATTTTGTCGCTAAGCATGTCTAGATGATAGTTGGGGGGCGTGGCTTGGATGCCGAGGAGGTAGGCGGCGTGAGCCCGGAGCTCCGCGCCCGATCCCGAATATCATCCTGATTATCCGTGCGGATTCCAGTAGAACTGGGATAATCCATAATCTGAAGTCATCACGGAAGCTACGGCGTTCAGAGTGGACGACCTGGAGCTGTTCCTTGTCCTGAAATTTGACTTTGAAGACCAGCACCGGGTGTGATGCCGTCGATCTAAGATGGCGCCCTGAGGCCTGGACAAAGCAACGACGGGGGCACAAGGCCTGATTCTCCTGCTGATCTATTACTGGCAGTGTTTACTAAACTGGAGGGCCCCTCTTGACCTTCTCGGTGAGCACGGGTGATCTTTCCTCACGCTGGTGCGAGCTGTTGGGAAACACGACCACAATTACGTTCGCCGACGAAGTCCTAAAATGGCGGCGGCTTTGTGACGACGGTCCCGATCATCCGAGCATAATCTGGCACCTTGGTGCTCAGCGGCAGCAGTGGACCCCCGGGAACTGAACCATCTAGTGCGATTGGAGCAGAGTCCAATGCCCTGAGGACATCCCAGGTCCCTGATCCTATTGCCTGGGGAGTTATCCAGTGGCGGAGCTCTGCAGTGCGGAGACAGTGAGGGGGACAAAGGGACTCTAAGGGCCGCTAACAGCTGCAGCCAAGATGGTGAAACCAAAAGGGAAGGGGGACGGAGCGACTGACACAGATGCGGCGGATGGAGCGGATCGCGACCAGTCTGCTCTCCAGCGCATGCAAGATCGTATACTGGAGGCCATCGCGACCACGAAAGATGCACTGCAGCAGGTGGCGACGGGCTTGGGTCTCCTGAAAGCGGATCATGATAAACTTAAGGACAGAGTCAAGTCTATGGAGATCGCTGTTCAGGAATTGGCCCCGGACCACGCAGCTGTGAAAGCGCAGATGGCGGATGCTCTAGACAGGCTGAAGGTGTTGGAGAGGAGGGCCGAGGATGCAGAAAACAGGAGTAGGCGCAATAATGTTCGCCTCGTGGGCCTACCGGAAAAAATTGAGGGCGACGATATGGTGGGCTACCTCGACAACTGGCTACACACTGAGGTGGCACCAGAAGGACTATCTCCTTTCTTCTCCCTGGAACGGGCCCACAGGGTTCCGGCTCGACCACCGGCCCCGGGCCTGCCGCCTCGCCCGGTGGTGTTCAAATTGCTCCATTACAAGGACCGGGACTGGCTACTACAGAGGGCGAGGGAAGCGGGACCCTTTCAAGTTGACAACAACAGAGTCACCATGTTCCCGGACTACACTTTTGAGACCCAAAAACTCAGGGCCAACTTCTTGTCCCTCAAGCGTGAGCTCCGTGGAGAGGGCTTAAAATACTCCCTGCTCTTCCCAGCGAAGCTGAGAGTTGTGGTGGACGAAAAGTCGCTTTTTTTCACGACCTCGGCGGATGCTTGGGCCTGGTGGGACACCTATAAAGCTGGAACGGACGGAGCTAAGGCCAGGGCGGAGGAGGCTAGAGAGACACAGCCGATCAGGAAGTCGCAACGGATTCGTAAAAATCGCCGGAGAACTGGAAAACCATCCGTGTCACAGACAGAGACAGAGAGGAAGGCGGCCCTACAGGCGGTTGTGGACCTATCTAGCACGACCAGAAGTCAGTCCGGGAAGGGCACGGACTCTGATGAGCAGGGCACGGGGTCGGAGACGGGGCTCTCGGAATTTGGTGGAGACAAAGGCCCTATAGTGACACCGCAGACATCTGGGGAGATAGTCGAGGCATGAACCTCTGGACTGGAGGAGCGTCCTACTGGTCAGACACTGGGGCGCTGTGCCCGTGAGCGCAGTTTACTTTTGTATGGGATTTCGTGAGTCTATTATGGGGGGATCATGGGGCGGGATATGCGGGATTGATTTGCTTTAACGAACTCTCTCGACATCGGTCCACGCCCTACTGGCCCTTACGGTCATCGCAGTGGAGACTGCGAATAATAGTGCCTTCCTTTGAGGGGATAGTTGGTTGTGATAGTTTGGATGGGTTTGCTTCCAATTGCGGGGGGGCCTGTCCTGGGGGGGCGGGAACCGAGAGTAGTTTGGGTCGCTCAGGTTGTTTTTGGGGGGTTGGGGGGTTCACTTGTTTGGAGTGGGACGGGGGGCAGCTCGTTGTTGGCAAAAGCGCATGGTTGATGGCTTTTATTGTTCTGTCTGTTTGTGCAAGAGGACATGGCTAGTACGGGGGCTTTGAAATGTGTGACCTGGAATGTGCGGGGTCTCCATACTATGGTGCGTAGACACAAGGTTCACGCGTATCTAAAGCGTAGGCGTGTGCATATAGCTTTCCTACAAGAGACGCATATCACCAAGCAGGAGGGAATTGCGCTGCAAAGAAGGTGGAGGGGGCAGCTGTTTAACACGACATATTCGGCCTTTGCGAGGGGGACATTGATTTGGATACGGGCCGGGATCCCTTTCCAGGTCACTAAGACGGTGGTGGACCCAGAGGGTAGGTTTGTGGCGGTGGAGGGGAGACTCAGGGGCCGGGTGGTATCTCTCTGCAGTGTGTATGCCCCAAATGTAGATTTGCCCGCTTTTCTAACGGCACTCTCGGTCAAACTGGCGAGTTATTTGGCAGGGCCGATGCTCATGGGTGGGGATTTTAACTCGGTGGTGGATATTGATTTGGATAGATCTCATCCCCCGCTGCACACATCCCCAGTACACAGGGTAGCGAAGCGCAGACTGGAATGGCAGGAGAGTTGGGACCTGGGGAACGCCTGGAGAACACTACACCCCACCACGAGGGACTATTCCTTTCATTCACAATTACATGACCTGCATGTTAGACTGGATGCGTTTCTGTGCTCGTCACATATGCTCTCAACAGTGGGTAGCGCGGAGTATTTGGCTCGCACGATGTCGGACCACAACCCTTTATTGTTGTCCCTGAACTGGATGGTGGAAATCAACTGTGTACCAACATGGCGGCTGCAACCTGATACCTTAGATGACTTGCTCTTTAGGGAGGCCTTGGGGGAGCGAATAGCGCGTTACTTTGAGGAGAATAGTGGCTCTGCCTCTACAAGAGCTGTGGAGTGGGACGCGTTTAAGGTGGTGGTCAGGGGGTCACTGTATTGGGAACACTGCAGGGGCTCGTAAAACTTTGCTAGATGATCTCGAGAAGGCGGAGAGACGATTGAGGGAGAAGGAGAAGGAACGCCCGAACCACCCCGAGCTTCAGGAGGGGATTAGTGGCGCCAGGGAAGCGTTAGCGGTGGAGTTGGAGCAGCTGCGTAGCTTCGACCATAAGGCGTATATGACGAAGGCGCATGCGGAAGGTGATAAGGCGGGGTCGATGCTGGCGTGGCTTGCCAACCCGATCAGGCGGGGCGCGCCGATCATGGCGATTCAGGCGGAGGGGGGGGGGCTTTGCCACACCCAAGCCGGGATTCTGGATAGGTTTAGGGCGTACTACGAGGGTTTGTATGAGAGCGGACAGACGGGCGGGGCGGACGAGCTGGGCACCTTTCTCGAAGGGTTGCAGCTACCACGATTGGAGGACTCGGAAGCAGAGGAGCTGGGTCGGCCTATAACGGTTGGGGAGATAGGGAGTGCAGTGAAGCAGATGGCTAGAAATAAGACTCCGGGCTTGACGGTCTCCCAATAGAGTTTTATAGCAAATACTTGGAGTATCTGGCTCCACAACTGCAATTGGTTTATAATGAAGCGCAATCTCGAGGTAGGCTCCCGAACTCCATGTGCGAGGCCCTTATGATCCCATTGTTAAAGCCTGGCAGAGAGGGCGCTGCCCTTTCATCCTACCATCCATTGTCTATGCTCACCTCGGATTACAAGATCCTGAGCAAAATCCTGGCAAATAGATTATTGACCCACATGACCGGTCTGATTCATAAGGATCAATGCGGCTTCATCCCGACACGTAACACTACCCACAATATCCGCAGGCTTACAAGGCTGATGGGGGCCCAGTGGTCGGAAGCCACTACTCCATTCGTGCTCTCTATAGATATCGAGAAGGCCTTCGATAGTCTTGAATGGAACTATCTGTACGAGGTGATGAGGCGTTTCGGGCTGGGGGACGGGTATATCAACTGGACCAAAGTCCTATATACGGAAGCCACAGCTAGAGCCAGAGTGGGTTCATTGATCTCAAAGCAATATCCGGTACGACGAGGCACTAGGCAGGGGTGCTCCCTTTCTCCCCTCTTGTTCGCTTTGGCAATGGAACCTTTTGCAGCGGAAGCCAGGTCTGGCCGCCATTACACGGGGCTGATATACAGGGACAGGCCGCATGTCATCTCCTTGTACGCGGACGACCTACTGATGTTCTTGGCTGATTCGGAAGCGGAGTTACTGGGGGCGAGACGTTTGTTGGAGCTGTTCGGGCGGCTGTCGGGCCTGAGGGTCAATTGGCCCAAATCTTGTCTATACCCTCTGAGACAGGGAGAGCCGTGCCCTCTCACGGCGCAGGAACTCCGATGGGAACCGCATTGTCTGCACTATCTCGGCGTTTACATCTACCATACCCCAACGGATATACTGGATGGTAATATTAATCGCTGTTACTGCCCTGAGAGGATGTATGGATTTCTGGGCCACTCTTCCACTCTCACTGGCTGGTCGGGTCTCCCTACTTAAGATGGTGGCTCTGCCCAGGCTGTTGTATTACTTTAGGACTCTTCCGGTATGGATTCCGGGCTCCGTCTTTCGACGCCTGAGATCATTGACCATAGCGTTTCTCTGGGGCACGGGCAGGCGACGAATCGCGCTGGATACCCTCTTGCGACCCAAGGATGAGGGAGGCATGGCGGTGCCTGATTTCGAAGGCTATTATCTGGCGGCTCAGCTACAGACTTTCACTCAGGAGGTCGCGAGGGTGTATCGAGGCCCGGAGCATTCTAGAGATGAGGGCACCCCGCGGCATGTGCTGGCATACATCACGCTGCATCAGAAGCTCTTGGTTAGAGATTTGACAGTGGAGGAACAGACGTTCCGACTTTGCTGGAACCGGGCGCGCAAACGAGCGGGTATCCGACATATGTATGCTCCGGAAATTCCGCTGGGAATGGTTACAGCCTTGCCTCATGGTGGGGACTGGTCGCGATTGCTAGGCTGGGAAGAGGCTGGGGTTCAAATGCTGGGCGACTTGTATGAGGATGGTGCGTTGCTTCCGTTCCAGGAGTTGCAGGAACGGTTCGACCTCCCGCGAGGAGATTACTTGTTACATGCGGCGGTAACCGGCGCCATGCAAGACCACTGGGAGAGGGTTTGCAGGAACCTGCGATATCCATGGCGTGCCAATATACGATGATGGCAGCCGGGACCTTTAAGGCGGTAACCTGCTTGTACTCCAGAATGTTGCGGGAGGCCTTGCAGCCGCTCACAGCTTTGAAAGCTAAATGGGAGTTGGACCTCCAAATGGAGATCCCTGATACGACTTGGGGTCAATTGCTGCGAAGGGCGCGGAATAGCTCAAGGAACGCTAGGTTCCAGCTCATACACTTTTACATTATTCATCGGGCATACCTCACGCCTGGGAAAATACGGCAATACTTTGGGGTGGATCAGGCGGCCTGTCCCAGGTGTAACACAGTTGGGGCAGATCTGGGTCACATGCTGTGGGACTGCCCTGCCTTGGGGGAATACTGGCAGGAAGTTGGGAGGGCCCTGATTAATGCCACAGATAGGGAAATACAGTACACCAAAGCAGTTGGTTTCCACACACATCTAAAAATAAAAATACCAGCCGATTTATAGATTTGGGGCTGATCCTGGCAAAGAGGGAAATAACGAGGAATTGGAAGTCAAAGGTGGGACCCACGTATAAACGGTGGTATGGTGAATGTCTGCGGTGGGCAGCCTGTGAAAGCACTTTGAGGTACCAGATGGCTAGGAGGACTGATGATGAGAAAGCCATGGAGAGGGCTACAGCGTGGGAAATGATGGTGCAGGCGCTCCGGGATGATAATGATGAGGAGGAAGGAGAGGAGGGGGACTCGGTAGCAGCTGACCCCACCAACACACCTGGGAACACACCTTAGTGAATGTATAGGACCTCTTTGCACACACCAGACCTTAATCTAATCTGACTGGGATTATCACACAGCGCTGCCACGGGGGGGGGGGGAGTTCGGGACTGTAAGAAGTTGGGGGGAGGGTGGTTGATGGGGGTGGGGGAGGGGCGAAAACTACAAAAGCAGTCCACTTCTTCCTGTGAATGTGACCACGGACATTGAACTGTGCAGCAGGGAATGGACTCAGCACGATGGCAGTTTAGTCTTCTTTCTGGAGACGTGCCTGGTATGCTGCAGAAAGGCACATTGATAATGTGCCTTTCTGCTATGTTTAATGGATATGCCATAAAGATATTGTCTGTACAATTATTTTGGTGCTGCAATAAAAACGATGTTACAAAAAAAAATGTCTAGATGATAATAGTGCGCTAGCGGGTTAGCGACTTTTTTAGTGAAATTTAGCGAGGGTACGCCTATCTCGCATATCATTAGCGATATTTATCGCTTCCGCGCATTGCGATCATTTTTTCGTTGCTAACGCATGGAAACTCTTGCTAACAGTAGTTAGCGACAGCTTACTAATAGGCCGATAGATTTTTTGCCGCTTTAGCAGGGATTTTCCCCGCTAAAGCGGCGATAGTGCCCTTGGTAATATGCCCCTACTTTCTTTAGAAGAGAGAGCTTTTTCCAGGTCATCTTTGTTTTTGTTTAGCAATCTGTTCCTTGAGGATGAGGTTGGTGTCCAAATTGGATCTAAGTGATTTGCTATTCAATGAAAGTTGGGAGTTGAAGACGTCAAGGTTCATGTTTTGAGCCAGGTTTGTATTGCTTTTTGTTTTTTTGTTGTTTCGGTTGGTTTGAGCTTTAGGTAACTGCAGGACATACAGGTCTGGAGGATGCTCAATTTTTCATTTCTGTCGAAAGGTCACATGTTCCTTTCAAGGCTAGGGAAATCTACCCTTGTCTGAACTTCAAAATACGGTTCTCGCTACACCCCTTATGCCCAGACCTCGTTGTGGTCCATGCTGGATAGTCCCGGCGCCACTTCAAACCCACTTCCTTGTGGTTTGCAAGACTTTTACTCACTGACTTCTCCTTTCCCAGTGCTGCTCCTGCAGCTGCATTTTTACTTGTTATCGTTGAACTGCAGAGCAGTACCACTGTTCGACCTTCTTGTTATTTGTCATTGTTATCAGGGCCATTGTTCAACTGAAGCAAATGAAGACTACGTCCAGAATGTACAAATTGTGAAACTAAACTCCTAGAGCTTGTTACTGCCACGTCTCCCCTTTTTACTGTCCGCTATTTTTCCTAATTGACTTATGTTTGGTTTTTCACTAACTTTGTGTGTGAAATCCAATTGAGGCTTTGTTTTTTCCATCTCTCACCATAACCACATATACTAGAACATTAGAGCCAGTGGTAGATAGTAATTTCTCTGTATAGCCAATTATACCGGAAATTTCTGGGAGCTCAAGCTGTATAACCATAGGCTCTTTTGTCTCTTTTGTGGGAGATGACTATAGTCTGCACTTGACTGCTATAACTCAAGAAGTCCTTTTACATTTAGTCATCAGGAACATTATTTGCAGCATTGGCTATCAGATGCTGGGAACACTGTAAAATAGTTAAATGCCCTTGGAATCACATGATTGCAAGAGTTATCTTTCATTTGGAGTATTGGCTATCTGATGCTGGGGACACTGTCAAATAGTTAAATGGCCTCTGAAACACATGATTGCATGGTTAATCTCACATTTAGAGTTGTACAAATCCCTACTATTTCTAAACGCTGTATCTTGGACATATTTCAAAAATGCAAAGGCTTATTTCATACTCATTTTCATTCATTACGTTTTATCATATGAACTGGCGCATAATTGGTACAAAATGACATATCATACATGCTGCAACTCATTTGTTGGCTCTCTGGATTGTGTGTTTTTGGAATACCAGCTTCCTATAAATAAGAAACACCATAATCCCTGAAACCAGAAGGGTGTGATGGATGTAACAATGTATTACTTATGTAATTTGACCATCATGGTAAAAAATAGCATATAAATATGTTGTCATCTATTTGTAAATATTCCTACTTATTTTCATTATTTTTTTGATTCAACAATTTATTTTTGGGGAAAAACCATGAACGATCTACACAAACAATTAGGCGGTGAATGTGAAATGTTGTCTACTTTTCAGAAATGTATGGCTTCCAGGTTCACTTGTGGGTTTCAAGCCTGTTTCCACTACAAACTACACGTAGGTAGAAACCACAAAAAACAGGAAAAATCAAATGCTACTTAAAAAATGCATTAACTATGGGAACAATTGATTCTTTTTTACCCCTGCTTATTCCTGAATGCCAGGAAGATGGTGATCTTAACTCAGCAAACCTTTGTTGATGCATTTTTAGAGCAAAAAAGCATATACTTTCTTGCACAGCACTTTTGCCCATTTAAAAAAACAAATAAACTGAATTTTTTCTATTTCTATATTTTGGCTGTTTACTCACTTTCATCTAGAGAAATCCACAAACTCTGGGTATTTTAATAAAAAAAAATTTTTTTATTAAACAGCTGGCCATTGACAATAATATGAGCACTTACAAGCTGGCATTTCCAATACAGAGGCAAAGTCACTTTAGCAAAAAAAATAACCAATATTACATTCAGCTGATCAGGGGTTTCAGGAGTTTCCATTTCACCCTGTCTTCTTGGTGGGGGACAGATGTTGCCTCTTTACCCATTCCACGCTCCCCAGATCTCACTCCATTTCACTGGGCAACCCCTGGCAATGAAGGCCGATTTCTCTCTGAACATACACCAGTCTAGATCTTCTTTCCACTTCCCCACCCGGGGAGGCTGGCTGGCACCCCACAATTGTGCAATATTCCGCTTCGCTATCATAAAAGCGAGTGTCGCCCACTGTGTGGTGTACGTGTTCAAATCCGTGGGTTCCCAGATATTCAGTATACATCTGCGACCTTCCGGTCTCAGATTTACCCCAGTACAGACCGCAATTCTTCATGAATATCTACCCAATACTGTTGTATCTGTCTGCAAATCCAAAGTATATGTTCCGTAAAGTTCCGACTTCCCCACAACCCCATCTGCATTGGGCATTCTCCAGCCGCCCCTTGCCCACCAGGCCCGGACCCGTAACATAAACTCTGTGCAGGATTTTAAGCTGCACCAGCTGGAGTCGGCCGGGATGGCCACCACCCGTGGGGAGGAAATCGCCACCTGCCAATCCTAATCATCGAACTCCAGCCCTTCACCAGTCCATTTCCCCCTCAATCCCTGCCACGGGTCCTCCATATTATTCACCAGCTTCCTATAAATAAGAGAGATGTTCTTTTCTGGCAAATGTCCGTCAAACACCCTATCCTCGATGGGGGAGGCTTCAGGGAGAGACGTGCCCTCCGGCACATGGGTTGACAGCGCGTGTCGGATTGGCAGGTAGCGAAAGAGTTCGGTGTCAGCTAATTTATACTGTGTTTGCAATTCAGCAAATTAATGTATCCTGCCCTCACCCCATATATCTTTGATCCTAGAAATCCCAATGATATCCGATTTGCCAAATCCCTTTGTCTTCCAAAGACTCCCCAACCTCTCAGAATTCACAGCGGCGTGGCCAACGTATGCTCCCACTGCAAGTGTCTGGTCGCTGCGTGCCACACATGCACCTCATGCGCCGTGGGGCCAGTCGGAGGAAATCTGCGCATACAGCGCTCTAATATAGTCCCCCCCGGGGCCATCATTCGGTCGCCCGTAGACCCCGTGGTTAATTGCTGCCAACTGAGACGCCCAGTAATACTTCCTTATATCTGCTAAACTAATCCCACCATCATACCAATTTAGTGTAAGTTTGGTGAATGCAATACGCGGCCCCCCTTCCCAAAGCAGCTGTCTCTGAAATCTCGACCTCCTTGAGGTAGGAGGCAGGCACCGGGTCCATCGTATTTTGAAGCACATAGAGAAAACGAGGGAGCGCCATCATTTTGAACAAGGCTGCCCTTCCCAACATCGACACAGGGAGAGCTCGCTGATGCGCGACGTCGCTCTTGAGCCTTTGCAAAGGTCGTGCCAGATTACTCATATAACGGAGAGCAGGATCCAGTGTTATATATATCCTGAGGTAACTGAACCCCTCTACAGCCACTCTAACCAGGCAGCCCCGGAGAATCACCGGTGGTTCTCCGCTCACCACAAACTTGACTGACTTAGGCCACTTCACAGTAAATCCCGAATATCTCCCGTAAATGGCCAGTATGTTCAAGAGACAGATCAACAATACCCTAGGGTTTGTAAGATACAACAACAGCATACAAAGACACCTTATCTTCCCAGCCCGGAGCCCATCTCATTCCTCCTATAGACAGATCCTGCCGTATCCAAGCAGGCAGTGGCTCCACCGCCAAGGCAAACGATAGCAGGAACAACGGGCACACCTGACAGGTGCCCCTACTAAGGGAGAAGTCGTGAGACTTGCGGTTGTTAACTACCACGCGTGCTATCGGATCAGAGTATAGAAGACGGATCCACCCACAATATTCTTTCCCGAAACCCAGCTTGGCTAAAACAGTGAATAAGTACGGCCATTCCACCCTGTCGAAGGCCATTGTAGCATCTAACTACACTAGAACTGCCGGTTCCATTATTGTGGAAGCTCTCCCCAACACCCCAGGAAGGCGCCATAGGTGAAGGTCTGTATTTCTGTGGGGCATGAACCCCGACTGGTCGGGGTGAATCAGAGAGACAATCACTTTAACTAGTCTTGTGAATGTATGACGTTGCTTAGCATGCTATTAGTTAGCATGCCTTTTCTACAAAGTTTTTACTTCGCAAATGCCTTTACTTAGCAGTATTTAATTACGCATGCCATTACTTCGCAAAATCATTTAAAACCATTAAAATTGGCATTACTTAGCAGTACATTACTTCGCAGGTTTTACTACGCATAAAGATTCTTTTTAAAAATGTTTCCCTACACACCAACACTACCATCCACGCCCCCTAAACTTTCCTAAACCCTAAAACACTACCCTACACTACACATATACTACATCACTACCCTAAACACTAAAACACTTCCCCTACACTACAAATACACTACAACACTACGCTAAACCCTAAAACACTACCCCCTACACTACATATACACTACAACACTATCCTAAACCCTAAAACACTACCCCCTACACTACACATACACTACCCTAAAACACTACCCTACACTGCACATACACTACAACACTACCGTAACCCCTAAAACACTACCCCCTACACTACACATACACTACAACAATACCCTAAACCCTAAAACACTACCCCATACACTACAAGACTACCCTAAACCCTAAAACACTACCCCCTACACTACACATACACTACATCACTACCCTAACCCTTAAAACACGACCCCCTATACTACACATACACTACAACACTATCCTAAACCCTAAAACACTACCCTACACTACACATACACTACAACACTACCCTAAACCCTAAAATACTACCCTCTACACTACACATACACTACAAAACTACACTAAACCCTAAAAAACTACCCTACACTACATGTACACTACAACACTACCGTAACACACTACCCCCTACACTACACATACACTACAACACTACCCCAAACCCTAAAACACAACCCCTACACTACACGTACACTACAACACTATCCTAAACCCTAAAACACTACCCCCTACACTACACATACACTACAACAATACCCTAAAAACTAAAACACTACCCCCTACACTACACATACACTACAATACCCTAAAAACTAAAACACTACCCCCTACACTACACATACACTACAACACTACCCTAAACCCTAAAACACTACCCCCTACACTACACATACACTACAACACTACCCTACACTACACATACACTACAACACTACCCTAAACCCTAAAACACTACCCCCTACACTACACATACACTACAACACTACCCTAAACCCTAAAACACTACACATACACTAATACATTACCCTAACTACACTGCCCCACTTACTTCTCTCTGCCCGTGGTCCCTCTCTTCATCTTCAACCATGGATCCACTCTTCTCCTGCGAAGTAACGTCATATGCGAAGTAACGGCATATGCGTAGTAAAGGCATGCTAATTAAAAGCATGCAGTAGTAAAGGACTATGCGAAGCGAAAGATGCTAAGTAAAGGAATAACGAAGTAAAAGATGCTAAGTAATGGTTGTTTCCCAGTCTCGTCGCCAGTAGCTTAGCGAGGACCTTCGGCTCCACATTTAACAATGATATCGGCTGATATGCCGCACAGTTCGTCTTGGGCTTACCCTCTTTGTGTATTACCACTATATTTTCCACTCACTGGTCATACGGCAACTTCCCCTTCTCCCTGCTCTCCAACAACATAGACTGGAAATGGGGGTCCAACTTATTGGGATGTAGTTTGTAGAGCTCAATAGGGATCCCGGTGGGCCCCGCTGCCTTACCCGAGTTAATACCGCGGATCGCCTGTGCCACCTCATCATCAGTAATGGGGGAATCTAAATATGCTTTATTTGCATCCGAGAGGGTGGGGAGCTGTATGTCTCTAAGCATCGCCGTGTTTTCAATCTCTGTGTATTTGGCCTCTGCAGTGTATACGGAGCGATAATAACCCGCAAAGGTATCCACAATGCCTTGTGCGTCCGTGACCAGAGCCAAATCCGGCCCCTCTATTACAGGTACCACTCGGGACACCCACTCCCGCTTATCCAGTCATGCTATCAACCGTCCCGCCTTGTCCCCAAGCTTGTAGATCCTGCCCTGAACCTCCCTGCTCTGGGCCTTTGCCCTATCTTTCACAATATTCTGAAACTCGTCCTGTTTTAGCCGAACCATATGGAGCCCTTCTGGGGTGCGCCCCCTAGCCAGTTCCTCCTCTGCCTTCAATACTTCTTCCTCCGCCTTTTCGAGCTCGGCCACCCTCTTCTTCTTTTTCCCTGCTATCTCGGACAACGCCTCACCCCGGATCACCGACTTATAGGCTTCCCACAATGCCTGAGCCGACTCCACTGTACCTACATTTTATTGAAAGTAAAGATCGGTGACTCTAGTTAACCAGCTCCGTGTCAGGGGATACCAAGGGTTAATAGGAGCCACCCTACCGGCATTAACATAATCCCATTCCATATGAACCCCGCACAGGAGAGTGGTCCAAGATCCCACGCCCCAAATGGCGGACCTCCCTTATCAAGTGGGACAGCGCTCCCGGGACCAGGATATAGTCAGTTCTAGACATACTGTTGTGGGCTCCCGATATGTGTGTATACTGCAATTTCCCGGGGTTATGCTGCCTCCACCCATCCACCAGGCAAAAGGTAGTAGCAAATTCTGGGAGCCACCTCAAAGCTGGCCGAAGTGCCTGTGGAGGGTGCCGATCTTCCTCCCCAGACATAACAGAATTAAAGTCACCTCCCCACACCAGAACACTCACCGGTAGCACGAGAAACACTGTGCCAAGATCTTTGAAAGTATCCATCTGCAGGCCAGGGGGGACATATATGGAGAAGAAAGTGGCTACCCTACCCTCCCAGAGACCGGTGACTCCGACATACCTTCCCCCGTCTGTCCGCCCATGAGTTTTGGATCGTCAAGGGAAAGGAATTCTTTATCAGGATGCCGAACCCCCTAGAACCAGATGTAAAACCAGCATGAGCCACCAGTTTAAAACCACCCCTGTGAAGTTCCATACATTTATTTCCCACTAGATTGGTCTCCTGTAAAAGAATCACATCAGGGGCATGCCTCCTGACAAACTGAATGACCATGCCCCGCTTCAGCTTGTCACCCAGACCATTCACATTCCAGCTAAGCACCTTCCCCCCGATCTCTTCTAATTAAGTGACATCCCGCACAAGAGTGGCCAGCCCTGCACCGTTATTTCGCCTGGTCAAAGAAAACAAATATAAAAAATATAACTCAAAAGAAAAATTAACCCATACCCCCCTCTTCCCCCAACCCTGCACCCTTGCACACGGCGTTTGCCAATTCCTAACTAGCAGAGTGCCTGTCACCCTACACACAACAACTATATCAACTATGCTACTAAAGGTAGTAAAGAGAAGAGGGTTCAGCATCCCGGCCCCGCCTCCCCAAACCCCTCCAAAAAACAATCAGATCCTACCGGAGTCCTCTTCCGGAGAGCCATGCTACCGCCCAGAGGCTTCACTGCCGATACCTGACAAGACTAGGTCAAACCAGAAGAGAAAAAGTCGGTGTTATTCCTGTTCTGCAGTTGCCTGTTCCTCCGGTCGATCCAGAGTTCCTGAGCCATCACAAGGGAGACTGTCCATCCAATCAGTCACAGTGTCTGGGTTGTCAAAAAACCATGCTCTCCGGTTGGCCTCTACTCTCAAACGTGCTGGGAACATCATGGCGTACTTCAACCCCCGTCTCTCAGCTTCTTCTTGACAGTCAAAAAGTTCAGTCGCTGCTTCTGGACCACCTGCGTAAAATCCGGAAAAAAGGAAAGGGCAGTGTTCTCATAATGAATGGGGCCTGCCAACCTTGCTGCTTGCAGGATTATGTCTCTGTCCCTAAAGTTCAGGATCCTGACGATCATGGGAACTGGTGGAGCACCAGGTCTCGGTTTTCCCCCCCGGGACCCTGTGAAAGTGTTCAATGGTGAAAAAATTACTTAGGCCTTTAGGTTAGAGATGCTTCAGGACTAGGTCCTCCCCAAAACAAATTTGGGGCGGGCCCCTCCGACTTCTCGGGCACTCCCAAAATATGGACGTTGTTTTGCCGGGCCCTGCCTTCATATTCGTCCAGCTTGCATTCCGCCACTTTGTGCGAGGATTGGAGCTCACGCATATCATGTTGCAGCTGGGCCACATCGTCCACAAGACTGGCTCTCTTGATATCCAGCGACTTGACCTTCTCATTAACCTTGGTGAGGTCAGCTCTTATCAAATTGACTTCATGGACACCGTGTCCAGCTTCGTATCCAGCATCACCATTTGTTGACCCAGGGAGGATTTAACACCGTCTATGGCTGCCATAACGTTGTGCAGCGTGAATTCTACCCCCGAGTCCGAGGGGCTCCCAGCGGAAATAGCAGAGGACCGCATACCAGACAGTGAACCCTTCGGCAACCTATAGCGGTCCAACTTATTCAACTGTACTGACTTCGTGGCTCTCGGACCCCTGGAGGAATGCCTCTCTCCATCCTGCTTTGATGCCATCTCGCGCGCCACTCACCTACCGGTCCGGTCCCCAATTCGACAACTCAGCACAGGGAATTTCCACACCTCAGGCTCTTTGGCGAGACTGTCCCTTCACCAGGGTCGACAAGCAAGTATCTAACCAGGGGGCCCCCTACATTGACCACCGCTCCAGTCCCATTCGGCCATTCCTGGCACCAATGCAATCTTTACTACCAGCGTCACTGCTCACAAAACTCTCCTTTGAGGGGACCCGACCGGCAGCTTCTGGTTATGGTCCCTGCTGTTTTCAAACTAGGGAGTGGCCGCCGCATCGACCCCAGCTCCCGGCTGCGGCTCCACTTAGGCCCAGGATCCCTACGGGTTCATCTCCGGTTCCAGAGTTGGCTCCAGATGCTTAGCCAGTCCTCCAGTGTGAATTTCGGGGCTCGGAGGGCAGGATAGGTTGCAGGATGACGGGCCGGCGGGCGGACTCGGAGGAGCTGAGAGCTCATGCGGCCACCATCTTCAGGCACGTAGCTCCTCCCAACTCTGGGTTTTTTTTAAATTCCCAATATGTGGAAATAAAATAAAGCCAATACCTGGATACATTCTGTGGAAATTATGTTTGGAAGGCTTAGTAGCAAATTGCTCCAAACATCATAAAAGGGTTCAGATCTGCAATAGAAAATGTCTCAGCAACCAAGCGGCTAAGGGAACAGCAGTATAAAACCCCTTGATGACAGAACTTAAGGCCTTCTGCCATACATGTATGCATGAGGGTATGGTGACTAGATTCCCAAAACAAAAAAACGGGACAGGTCATAAACATAGAAGCAGGACTACAATTTACACTGGTGGCTAGCTGGATCTTGGTGCAGGCAATGACCTCCGACTCCAGTGAGCAAGGTCATCCTGTTGGTTCAGAAATGCTGTTAACCCATTGCTGGCATAACCGCTAGCAGTCAAGGTGTTAAAGGATTTCCCTTCCCACAACAACCTAAACTGGAGTGACGCCACACCATAGCATCTCCAGTAGTGAGAAGTGAGCATGCGCACATCTTTTCACAAGCCACTACTGTATAAAATGTATTCAGTTTGGAGGAAAGTGTCAGGACACTTCATGAAAAACCGGGAACGTCCGGGGAAAACCGGGACATCTTGACAACGTACATGGGGGTATCACATCACTCAGCAATAAATTAAACAATATTAATGTAATGCCACAAGGCAGGTAGAAAGTTTTAGACTAATTGATTTGATCATTGTGATAAACAATGTATTGGACTTTATATTTTGTTCGACCTAATAATGTTTTTACAGCTGGCACATTCATTCATTAATAGGATAGTAACTGTTACTGATATGATTCACATAGTAATAGCACTTAACAACTTATTATAAAAAAACTAAGTCAGTGGGTGCCCTGATTCAAGGGGTTCAGGTGGACTTCTTATCTTTCTTGTTAGAAATGGGGGTCTCTAGTTGGCAATGGTTTGCACCGTTGCCCAAGTAGGGACCTTTCTTCTTAGTCAGGGTAAGGGGGCTACACTTCTAAAATAACCCCTTCTCACCCCATTGGTAGCTTTGCATGAGCAGCCAGGCTTATCTCAGAGCAATACCAAGGATGATTGTTTCCAGTCCAGGGAGTACCTGTCCTGGCAGTTCGCGCTGGACTGTTCCCATTGGGCGCAGGGTAAAGACTGATTTGCATATGGCTGGGTCCAAACTGGAATGGTATGGTGAGCAAAAAAACAATGGATTTAGGCCCAGATCTCTGTACTGGGCTGAATGTATGACATTGTTCTGCATATCGTCATTCAATTGTTCTTTAGGCTTATCTCAGAGGCAGCGTGTAAAACATTTATGGACACATACAGTAATACAGTGAAAATACTACAAAAGGACACAAAACTAGTTTAGAAAAATAAGTAATCTTTATCTGAACCAAAACAATACCAAAACGACAAAAATCCCCAATACGCTACTCAAAATATGATTCTTAAAAAGTAGAAACAGTTCTTGTTAGACCTGGTATCTTTGGCGTCGCTTCGCCTGTCTTTTTGCCTCTACCACCTGTATTTTTGATGCTGTGCTGGATTTCGTTTTGCTGGTTTAGATGCTTTGGGCACTTTGCCGCTGCTGATCAGTGTCAAAGTGATCCCCTATAGATGTTGTATTTCTATCTAGGACCCTAATTCGATATTCCCGATTCATGCCCTTATGTGGTTACAACAAATAATATCCTTATAAAGGCAAAGGAATCATATCCATATTTAGTGATAGCCCATGCAGTCCAAAACATGGCAAGGCTACTCCCATAGACTCCTAAAAAGCACAATGCGTTCTATAAACAAACCAAGGCTCCAGCAGCCCGGGAATTCCCCCTGCTTTGGTTTTGATTTGCACAAGAACTCCTGGAGTCCAGAAAGAACTGTTAGTTCTTAGTGAGGTCTTATGTCCAACCTTACGTCAAACCCGGCACCTTTCAGGTATAAATATACCAACGTTGCCTTAAGCAAACACACGGTGGTGTGGAGCAGAGCGGCTATCTACTTATCCGAAGCCCAGCTGATGCGAGAGCCAAAGGAAACCGCCCCTCCTTTCGACGCACTGAGAGAGACGCTGTCTTTTTCTCCAGCCGAGAAAATCCAGCTCCGGTGTTCCCAAGTCACCCTTGCGGGTTGCTGGGAGATCGAGTCCTGAGAAGCGAGATACAAGACCTCCTTCATTCTATAACCAAGGTACGGAGCTGATTAAAACCTTAGAGAGAATTCTTGATTCCGATTTTTGGCAAAAACCTAATTTAACTTAAAACTGCAACTTACTTACTCTTTCCCACGTATAAGGCTTAGGTCAGGTACACCGGGGTAGGCGTATCTTAGAAGCACCAGTTGAGTTTGTTAGTCAATGCTTTTATGTATGTATATATTTTATCCATTTTAAAGTATCATATGGCTAAGAAACCATATCAATGCTTTTACAGTATTATTTCATAATACTACTTTTACTGTACGCACTTTACTTTATAATAAGTATTGCAATTGTGGCAATTCATTTCTCTTGCATGAGAAAGAAGACTGCTCAATAAAATAACACCTTTTATTGAAAACGCCCGTCTCTCTATTTTTCTGCACTCTGGTGAAATTAAGCATGCAGGATTGACTGAGTGAAACAGCTGTCTATTGTTTTCACACGACTCTAGAGATGTACTCTTTATTCTGAGGGAGCGAAGTTGTCATGTTTATGCGGTGTTCAGAACATTCGAGAAAGTTTCTAGTGACCTCTGAGCTATCTGGCAAAAACTAATTAAGTCTAACATAGTCAGTAGAGACCTAGATGACCTCAGTCTACGTCTACACTGCTGTTTATGTTATTCCAATGCGCAGAGCCTATTGGGAATATAGGAACTACACTACATTGCGCCCAACGTTTGGTAAGGCGATAATCTAACGCAAGACACTAGAGTAACTCAGTTGTGCTTTTCACACAGACCCCTTTCTCCTGTAAAAACTTCAATAGACGTCTGGAGTGGGTGAAAGGTTAATATCCGCCGAAACTTAGTAGGATGAGAATCCTATGTATTATTTTTTGGTATAGTCAACGTTGAAGGATACAGTGTTCCAAAATATTGTGCACCTAATCTTTGTTTCCTTGAAACTTGCTCTGCAACAAAAACATTTTTAGTCAGTAAAATGACGGAAAGTGAAGAAGAAGGAGATAGAGAAGCATTAGCAACTCAACTCCTAGCGGAAGACACAAGTCCCAGCAAGATGACCCGAATGCTATAATCATTCCGGTCAATATAAGAAAAACTATAACTCTTAAACTTATAGAAAATGGACTATCACCAAGAGGTGGTACGGTCATATTCGTGATAGAGGCACATGAGTATCGGCAGACAGAGGTATTCTATTCATGGATACATTTTCCAGCAGCACACGCTATGACAAAAGATTTCCACTATTACAAAATAGAGGAACCTCCGGATGTATACACTCCTTTCGAGGACGTTGAAATCCCACTAACATACCAAGAGCTCCTGCTCTGGTTTAATGGCGCCCTACAACATCAAAATCACATCACCAGGCACGGTCCACTAGGGTAGACCAGGAGCCACATGGCCGGTTCTAGCCAGCTACACACCACACCCAGACATTGATAAAATGTCGGACCGGGAACTTTTAGCTCAGCTAAAACTATTAATTAAAATACATAGACAATTGGTCCAATATGTCATGCGGACTTCAACAGTCCAACCAGCAATTAACATCCCACAACTGACCCCTCATCAGGGGAATACAAACAAAATTACACCACAGAAGATACAATCATGTCTTGGTAAAACACCCATAAAACGGGAACAAATCCCATTCTGGTTAGCTCAAAAAATAACTCAAATAGAGGCTGTATTTCCTAATACTACACCTCATGAAAAACACAGAATTCTGACTATCTGCCTCCCAATGGGAATCGCACCACATGTGGAGGACTGTGACACTTGGGGCACGGTATTTGCTACCATCTACACAAAAACACATGGTGTTCCGTCTATGGCGGTCATACCAGATGTACTAAGACAAATTCAAAATGAATACGGTCCAGAACCTGCTTTAACTCTGGGTATGAAATTACTAAAAGACTTTAAGCAGGTCTCGGCTATATTATTAGCCAACATAAAAGGAGAAGCAGCATGTGTGGAAATCTGCCAGAAATTGAAGGAGACTGATATAACAGACCAACCATTTGAACTTGCCAGAATCATAGAAAAATCCTATGAAGAACTAGGAAGATATAGTTTGGGTGGGAAACCAATAAAACCCCAACTAACTGAAAATCCTGAAAAAACATTTATTAAAAATAATCTAAACACTCCAAAAAAGAGTCGGAATGGTAATAAACAATCCACTCCCAAGGAAAAACGATTCCAGTCCAGAGGAAGGTCTCCTCAACGGAGAGAAAGATCTCCTGGCTGAGGAGGCAAGTCTCCCCAAAGGGAACCCTCTGAGAAAAGATACAACCTTAGAGATAGGGATAAATTGAGAAAACCTGATAGATATCAAGATATTGATACACGTCCCTCTCAATCTTTTCAGACTTCCTCACAGAAATCAGAAAGAAGAGGACGGTCAGAACACAAAGAAGAGCACGTTAAGTCCAAAGACCAGGAACCTGCTCATCAAAGTAAAAAAATTACATTATCCAAAGAAGACGGTAGCCAGTATTAAAATTAAACATGCAGAGGATTCTGAGGACACAACTGAAAAATGGAGAGTGGGCCCAGACAATGCTAGACAGTGCAGCAGAAGTGACCATAGCTCGTAAGATCCTGATGAATCTTCTGGAGGCAGTGGACACGAATGAATACATTCAGGTGGAAACTGCAGATACGCGAGTTAGCGTGCCCCATAAACTATATGAAATAACATTCCGTATAGAGGGAGATAAAACTAGGAAAATAAAAGGTCTCTTTTGGGAGAATCTATCTAATGGCTATGACATCTTGTTAGCTGAAAAAGACTGGCCACCAGAGTTTGTCAGGGAGTGCCCTCATGGCGAAGAAATGATTATGCCTGCCTTCTCAAATCATATTCCAATTCATAAAAAATACACATTCGCAAGAAAATGTGCAGTGGCCCAAGCCCCTGCATTATACAAAAATCATGTAGGACTCTCCTCCCCACAAAATCCAGTTAAAAAAATCAACCCACTGCACAAAGGCAGTACCCAGTTAAACAAGAAGCTAAAAAGCAAGTCAGGGAGATCTTAGATCAACTTGAATATCAAGGGGTGGTTGAAACATGCACCTCACAAATGAACAATCCTTTGTTTCCTGTCTCCAAGCCAGATGATTCATATCGTCTAGTTTTGGACTACAGCCATTTAAACTCCTGCTGCTAAACTTTTGCAGTACAAAACTCACACAGTGCAGCACTAATGAGCAACGTTGTGCGCAAAAAATATAAAACGACATTAGACATCTCTAATGGATTCTTCTGTCAAAACATTGCACCTGAAAGCAGGTATTTGACCGCTTTCTCAATAATGGGGTCACAAAAACAATTTTGTCGACTCCCACAGGGATTCAAGAATAGCCCAGGAATATTCTCAGCAAGGGTAACAGAGTTACTACAAATATATGATGATGAGGCATTATCCTATGTCGATGACATCTATCTTACAGACGATGACCTGGAGACTCACTTAAAAAGAGTGAACACCATAATACTTGGGTTAGCATCAGAGGGTTACAAATTCAACTTTAAAAAGTCAAGAATTGCCCATCTAACAGTCCTATTTTTAGGATATGAATTATCAGGTGAAGGCAAAAGCCTGGCAGACAATTTCTTAGAGAAATGTGCAGTACTCCAAGCACCTAAAACGCTGAAGAACTTACAATCAATACTAGGTTTCCTGAATTTCGGAAGAACATACATTCTAAATAATGCAGAGAGGGTTTAACCTCTCTATGAATTAATAAAACCTGATTTCAAACCAATAAATTGGACTCAGAAACACACAGAAATATTAAGATCATTACAAACAGACATGTTAGCTAAAACAACATTGCAAACTCACGAAAACGTACGCAACCTTGTAATCCGAGTCATCCCAGGAAGATGCGGATTCACATACCTGACCTCTAATGAGGGAGAAACGGTACCAATAGCTTACAAATCACATTTGTACACTCAAGCTGAAATGAAATTCAGTTCTACAGAAAAAATTCTGACAGCGGTCCAAACTGCTGTAGCAAGAGAAAGAGCCGTAGCCCAAGTCAAGAGAATAACTGTTTATACATCAGAATCAGCCCTTGAGGCATTAACAAGTCCACACAATCTGAATGCAGTGGCATTAGATCAAAAATGGATACAATGGGAAAATTCTCTTGCTGCAGAAGACGTGAAATACTATTTTGACCCAAAAATGAAAAAACTAAACGATCTAGAATACGAACAAGAATATCCTCTGCCAATCTAAATTCTGCCTCTCGAACAATATACCTGTGTAATCTATATGGACAGATTTGCACACCATTACGATGTAGAGAAAAAATCCTACAATGCAGCGTGCGCGAATTTTAAAGGTCGCTGGCGCTCTGGTAAATTCAGACCGATGATTACCAAAACTGAATCACTCAGAAACTGTTCAGCTCAGCGAGCTGAAATAAGATCTTTAAAGATGGCGCTTGAAAATGCCGATCGCGAATTCCCCACACTGATAGTGTGCGATTCGCATTACTGCGTCAAGTCATACAATAGTGACATACAGAAATGGAGCAAAAACGGTTACAAAGATGACACAGGTGCGGGGGGGAGCTAGAGGGCGCACAGCAGAATGGCTGCCTCTTGAGACAGCTCCGCCGGCCAGAGACAAATAACAGGTAATAATTGCGGACAGCTGGTGATACGAATACCGAAAACGGTATATAACGAAATCGGAAGGGGCCGGGAACGTGATGGCGAACAGTGATAAGTGAAACGAGCATCTTTGGACCCAGAATCGACCTTCGAGACCGAAGTGGCTAGCGCCCAACTTCTGCTAAGATGGCGGCCCCATGAGTTCACTATACGGAGAGACCAGACGGCCCGTCTACCAGTGTGGGAACGTGACACAGTGCAGCACGAACAATATAAAGTAAGCGGACATAATTGCAGTGAAGACTAGTAAGCATTGCAGCTCGTTGTTGGGAAGCAGAATAATGTGTGTCCGAGAGCTGATGACTGGCAAAGATCGTGTAACGAGAAAATGGCGCGTTGGATCTGAATAACGACGGGACTCCTGCGCCGGCACAACTTTGAATATCATCCACCGCTGTGCATGGTGACAAAGCGACATTCTCCTGAAGATAACTGCTGGACGATATACACTGGCCACTGGTGGCACTGCGGGATTGACTGATTTCCCTAGGAGCTGATTACCGCAGACAGTGTAAGTGAGGTGAATGAAAAGCGATGGTACGGTCGCCTCACACAGTGATAAGAAATAACTGACCGAGAGTTCAGATATACTAGCACCATAGGCGGAACTCTGGCCACATCCACTATGTTGGATGCAGTTGTGTGACCCAAGTGGACCCCCCAATAGGGTAACCCCCTACAATGGTACTGTTCTGTTACCTGTTAATATAAGGGTGTGTCTTTGGCATGATTGGGGTGCTGAAGTGGGTGGGGGGCGGCGGGGAGGTGTTGGGGAAGTTTGGTTTGTAACACTGCATTTGAAAAACACTGCCAGAATCCAAGGGAGGAATGTACTTGTTTATAATTCGAGACTGCTACAGAGATCACATCTAACATAAAAGGCTACTGTGTACAACCTGAGTATGATGGACCTAGAGACAGGATATGACTGAGACGCAGCGGGCATGTAGATTAAAGTTACTATCCTGGAATGTACGTGGCTTAAAAAACCCCAAGAAAATCAGGCAAATACTGGCATACTTGACGCGCCTACAAGTTGACATAGCCTTTCTCCAGGAGACTCACGCTGACCCTCATGCACAGACACGTATTGGTACTAGATGGGCGGAGGCAACATATGGAGCGGCATACTCCTTGTACTCGAGGGGGGTGCTAATACTGCTACGAAGAGGATTACATTTCAAAATAGAACAGGTGCACACAGACAATGAGGGGAGGTATGTAGTCCTCACGGGTACCCTCAGGGGACATAGAATGAACCTGCTGAATATATATGCCCCAAATGTAGACGATCCTCAGTTTTATAATACTATCTGGATGAAACTGACTGAACTACCGGACATCCCAGTGATTTGGGGAGGAGACTTCAATATGGCTTTAAATGACGATATGGACAAGTCGAGTACATCGACAGAAACCCACAAAAGAGCAGTGAAAAAGCTACTTGACATAATGGTAGACAGGCAACTAGTGGATCTATGGAGAACGAAACACCCGAACAAACGGGAAGCTACGCACACGACAGCGGCTTATAGCAGCTGGTCACGATAGACTACTGGCTTGGGTCGACAGAGGTGTCACAATGGATGATAGAAGTTACACACCTTCCTCGGACACAGTCAGACCACAATCCAGTGTTACTAATAATGGAATTGCCTAACTATATGCCCCCCCGTTCAGTTGGAGATTCAATGGGAAAGCCCTAATTGATCCGATATATAGAGACACAATAGGTAAAGCAATAGCGGAGTATTTTGAGCTTAATGCACCAACAACAGACGACCCGGGACTCCTGTGGGAGGCCTTTAAGGCCACAATTAGAGGGTTCTGTATTAGCACAAATGCAGGGATATTGAAAGACCTTAGACAGCTATTGGCGAGAGGGGAAGCTAAAATAAGAGAACTGGAGTTGGAGTATGCACAGACACAAGATCCGGGTATATTGGGTAAAATTCGAATAGAGCTGAATGAATACCAAAAACATGCAGAAGCAGAACTAAACTATGTGCATAAACGGCAGATAGCAAGACGCTATGGTGAGGCTGGGAGACCTGGAGCTATATTGACGGCCAAAATTAGCGCGCAGAAACCACCGCCAATGGTGGAGGCAGTGTGTGATACACAAGGGGTGCTGCAATATGACACAAAGGGAATATTGGCGGCATTCCGACATACATTCGGGCAGTTGTACAAAGCTGACACAACCGCTCCGGCGGATGAAATAGCGCAATACTGTGACACGGTAGCACTGGCCTGGCTATCGGATGATCAGCGACAGTACCTATCCCAGCCAGTCACAGTAGAGGAGGTCACAGAGATCATAAAATCCTTACCGAACGGCAAAGCACTTGGCCCAGACGGGTACACGGGGGAATTTTATAAGGCCTTTGTAGAACTAATGGCCCCCCATGTGGTGGCTATGCTGGGGGATGCACATGAGAAGGGAACGCTGCCACCTTCACTAAGGGAGGCTAAGATTCTAGCGCTGTTGAAGCCAGACAAAGATCTGGCTGCGTGCGATTCATACAGGCCACTATCGCTAATAAATGTCTATACCAAAATACTTTCTCAAATCCTGGCGACAAGGCTGCAGTGTTTAATGACGAGATTAATACTTCCTGACCAGTCGGGCTTCATTCCCACCCAATCGACCTCCCACAACACGAGAACCCTGTTTGCACTGTCTCACTATTTGACCCCTGAGACGAAAGCGGTGGCAGTGCTATTAGACGCCACCAAGGCGTTTGCCACCATAGCCTGGGTATACTTGCACACTATCTTGTGTAGAATGGGCTTCCCACCAATGTTCCTTCAATGGGTGGCGCTGTTATACACAAAACCCATAGCACGAATTCGGATTAACAAATATATCTCGGACCCCATAGCTATAGAGAGAGGCACCCAGCAAGGATGCCCGCTCTCCCCTCTTTTATTCGCCATAGCCATCGAGCCCCTAGCATGTAAAATTCGACAGGAACACCACTATTCGGCATTGCAATTTCCCCAAAGACCGCTCCAGATCTCGCTCTATGCAGATGATGTGTTGCTGTATGTGCAAGATCCCAAAGACAATCTGAACCCGCTTTTACAGGAATTTGTCAAATTTGGATATCAATCTGGGCTCAGGATCAACTGGGCGAAATCCACGATAATACCGCTCACTGACAGCACTATCCCATTTCAATTGGATTGCCCCTTGGACTGGTAAACAGACCCAGTGAGGTACTTGGGGGTGTGGTTCCATAGGGACCCTGAGGAAGTGATCCGCACGAACTACGGTAAAGTGATCGCAGGACTAGAGCAGAAAATAGACAGATGGATTCAGTTGCCACTGTCTATGGCGGATAGAATAGCTATAGTAAAGATGGTAGAAGTAATTCTAGAGAAACAAGGAAGGGAGCATTAGTCTATCGACCCCCAGGTCCACCCGGGAATTTTTCTCTTCAACTTGTCGAAATACTGGCCCCACATATACAGACGGACTCTGATTTCATCTTGGTAGGGGATTTCAATGTCCATAGTGAACTTTCCTCTTGTGTGGAGGCACAGACACTTTTGGCAGATCTAACCACCTTAGGTCTGCACCAAGTTAATCAGGGACCCACGCATTTAGCCGGTCACACTTTGGACCTTGTGCTATACAATTCTACCTCCATAAAGTGTCTTCTTCCCTGCCAAGTGGATTGGACTGATCACTCTATCATTGAGTTTTATACTCGACCCAATCATGTGCCTAAGGGAGTACAGAAAACCTTGGCCGATGTTAGAAGACCCTGGAATAAATTAACGCCTGAGAGCTTTAGAGAGAAATTTATCGAACCTAATTGGGCTGAATGTGGCGACAATGTCACTGTGGCACTAGCCGCTCTCAATGAAGCGGTAACTATCTCCATTAATCATGTTGTTCCTTTTAGAACATACAAACCCCGACCTGCCCCAAGACAAGAAGTCTGGTACACAGACGATCTCAGGCAACTAAAAATCACGGCACGGAAATCGGAAAAACGATGCAGAGACACACATAAGGCTGAGGATAAAGACTTTTATAGGACCTCCCAGAAAAATTATCACAAAGCCATTCGCTCTGCCCGGAAACATCATATGATTCAGAAAAGGGGGTGGTGATGAACAGAGTGTCTGAATTAAGCAGACCCCTCTTACCCAGTCCAAAGATCAGGGCTTGATCCATCACCGTTTTTTAGCTCACTGCACCATCCCAGCTCAGAACTTGGCTATATGCAAATTAGTCTGACCCTGGCCCAGTGCATCATGGGAACAGGGCAGACCAAACTACCAAGCCAATTCTTATACTGGGAAGGAAACAAGCTACCGGGGACCGGTTTCTGGCATTTCAGCCGTCTTTGGCCCGGCTTGCTTGAATCCTGATGGTGCAATGAGCTAGGGACTCACATCTGAGTATACCCTTCCACGCTTATGTTGGACAAAAATGATTCAGAAAGGGGGGTGGTGATGAACAGAGTGTCTGAATTAAGCAGACCCCTCTTACCCAGTCCAAAGATCAGGGCTTGATCCATCACCGTTTTTTAGCTCACTGCACCATCCCAGCTCAGAACTTGGCTATATGCAAATTAGTCTGACCCTGGCCCAGTGCATCATGGGAACAGGGCAGACCAAACTACCAAGCCAATTCTTATACTGGGAAGGAAACAAGCTACCGGGGACCGGTTTCTGGCATTTCAGCCGTCTTCGGCCCGGCTTGCTTGAATCCTGATGGTGCAATGAGCTAGGGACTCACATCTGAGTATACCCTTCCACGCTTAAGGTGGACAAAAATGATTCAGAAAAGGGGGTGGTGATGAACAGAGTGTCTGAATTAAGCAGACCCCTCTTACCCAGTCCAAAGATCAGGGCTTGATCCATCACCGTTTTTTAGCTCACTGCACCATCCCAGCTCAGAACTTGGCTATATGCAAATTAGTCTGACCCTGGCCCAGTGCATCATGGGAACAGGGCAGACCAAACTACCAAGCCAATTCTTATACTGGGAAGGAAACAAGCTACCGGGGACCGGTTTCTGACATTTCAGCCGTCTTCGGCCCGGCTTGCTTGAATCCTGATGGTGCAATGAGCTAGGGACTCACATCTGAGTATACCCTTCCACGCTTATGGTGGACAAAAATGATTCAGAAAAGGGGGTGGCGATGAACAGAGTGTCTGAATTAAGCAGACCCCTCTTACCCAGTCCAAAGAAATGCCAGAAACCGGTCCCCGGTAGCTTGTCTCCTTTCTGGTGAAGAATTGGCTTGGTAGTTTAGTCTGCCCTGTTCCCATGATGCACTGGGCCAGGGACAGACTGATTTGCATATAGCCAGGTTCTGAGCTGGGATGGTGCAGTGAGATAAATAACGGTGATGGATCAAGCCCTGATCTTTGGACTGGGTAAGAGTGGTCTGCTTAATTCAGACACTCTGTTCATCACCACCCCCTTTTCTGAATCGTTTTTGGCCACTATATGTGTGGCAGGGTATACTCAGACATGAGTCCCTTTCTCACTGCACCATCAGGATTCAAGCAAGCCGGGCCGAAGACGGCTGAAATGCCAGAAACCGGTCCCCGGTAGCTTGTCTCCTTTCTGGTGAAGAATTGGCTTGGTAGTTTAGTCTGCCCTGTTCCCATGATGCACTGGGCCAGGGACAGACTGATTTGCATATAGCCAGGTTCTGAGCTGGGATGGTGCAGTGAGATAAATAACGGTGATGGATCAAGCCCTGATCTTTGGACTGGGTAAGAGTGGTCTGCTTAATTCAGACACTCTGTTCATCACCACCCCCTTTTCTGAATCGTTTTTGGCCACTATAGGTGTGGCAGGGTATACTCAGATATGAGTCCCTTTCTCACTGCACCATCAGGATTCAAGCAAGCCGGGCCGAAGACGGCTGAAATGCCAGAAACCGGTCCCCGGTAGCTTGTCTCCTTTCTGGTGAAGAATTGGCTTGGTAGTTTAGTCTGCCCTGTTCCCATGATGCACTGGGCCAGGGACAGACTGATTTGCATATAGCCAGGTTCTGAGCTGGGATGGTGCAGTGAGATAAATAACGGTGATGGATCAAGCCCTGATCTTTGGACTGGGTAAGAGTGGTCTGCTTAATTCAGACACTCTGTTCATCACCACCCCCTTTTCTGAATCGTTTTTGGCCACTATAGGTGTGGCAGGGTATACTCAGACATGAGTCCCTTTCTCACTGCACCATCAGGATTCAAGCAAGCCGGGCCGAAGACGGCTGAAATGCCAGAAACCGGTCCCCGGTAGCTTGTCTCCTTTCTGGTGAAGAATTGGCTTGGTAGTTTAGTCTGCCCTGTTCCCATGATGCACTGGGCCAGGGACAGACTGATTTGCATATAGCCAGGTTCTGAGCTGGGATGGTGCAGTGAGATAAATAACGGTGATGGATCAAGCCCTGATCTTTGGACTGGGTAAGAGTGGTCTGCTTAATTCAGACACTCTGTTCATCACCACCCCCTTTTCTGAATCGGAAACATCATATAGCAGACCAAATAACATCTGCGGGTAAAAATGCGAAAGTCCTTTATCAGATCTTACAGACCTTTGTCAAACCTGCAGCTTGCGAAACAGAGGGGATTGAGTCCCAAGAACTCTGTAATAACATCTCGCAGTTTTTTGTAAGGAAAATAGAAGGCATTTATGCCAAGATCTTAGCCTCGAAATCCTCCTCTAACACCTTGAGAACTGTTGATAGTATGGCTCCCCCACACTTCTGTACGACAGAAGACAATGCTAACAAGCTTGTTGAATTCCCCCCTATATCAATCGAGGACATTGGCACTCTAATTAATCAAACCAAGAGTGGATGCCCGTCGGATATTGTTCCAGCTCGGATCATGTCTCTCTTAAGGGATGATCTAGGAGAGGGGATTCAACGGGTGCTTACTCTATCCTTAGGATCAGGTGAAGTTCCTCTTGAGTGGAAGCGTGCTTTGGTGAGGCCTCTACGGAAGAACAACTCCATTCCATGGACTGACCTCACTAACCTGAGACCCATCTCTCTTCTCCCTTTTTTAGGGAAGCTTGCCGAGAAATTTGTTAACCGCCACTTATCTAATTACATCGAGAGTGCAGGGGGACTAGATCCCTCTCAATCGGGTTTCAGACCTAGGCATAGCACCGAGACCGCCTTGCTGTCCGTCGCTGACAATCTTCACATGCTTCAGGATAAGGGGTACTCCGTTATCCTGGTGTTATTAGATTTGTCAGCGGCGTTTGACACTGTATCACATGAGATCATGACCTCCAGACTAGTTGACATCGGTCTGGGTGGCAAGGCGCTGGCATGGCTAAGGAGCTTTTTCAACAAACGCACTCAGAGAGTAATACTGGGCCCCTACCAGTCAGAGGAGGTGGAGATCTCAAAGGGGGTGCCACAGGGCTCCTGCTGGGGCCCAACGTTATTCAACATCTATGTGGCACCCCTAGCTAACATCATGAGATCCCACGGGTTTATCCCTGTATCGTATGCAGACGATACACAACTCCTCTTTCCGTTTAAAATCATGACTCCTGAAGTGCGTCACTCCTTTGCCCAAGGGATGAAAGAAGTAGCACATTGGATGGCAGCAAACCTCCTTCAGTGCAACGTCTCCAAGACGGAGGTGATGCTCTTTGGGGAAGCCAAGCAACTGTGGACTCCGGACTGGTGGCCTTGTGATCTTGGCCCAGTCCCTGAGCCAAAAATGGTAGTGAAAGACCTGGGAGTCAAACTGGATCAGGAGCTCACCTTAAAACATCATGCTACTCATGTAGTAAGCTCCTGTTTCCATGTCATTGAACTTCTCCCAAGGGTGTTCCCCTTGCTACCGGATTCCACCAGGAAAACTTTAGTTCAGTCGCTCGTGCTGAGTAGACTGGACTACTGTAACGGTCTGCTGCTAGCCATCAACGAAGGGGTCATCGCTAGACTTCAAGTCGTGCAGAACAGGGCTGCCCGCCTTGTTCTCAATGCCCCGGCCAGAACTCCTTCAAAGCCGCTTCTCAAAAAACTCTACTGGCTCACCATAAAACAAAGAGTGCTGTTTAAAACTTGCTGCATTATCCACAAGTGCCTTTCTGGTAGAGGCCCGGAGGATTTAAATAAGAAATTCATCCCATATATTCCCGCAAGAACCCTGAGATCCGGAGACCATGAACTATTATGCGTCCCCAGATTCTGGAAAACACGTCAAGGTGGAAGAGCTCTGTCAGTGGCAGGCCCGAAATTTTGGAATGAACTTCCACTGGAAATCAGAGCATGCAGGGAACATTTTCCCTTCAGGAAAAAGTTAAAAACTTTCTTGTTTAATTATTGATACTGTTGAATATTAATAACACATGACAGGGCCATTTGCTTTCTGATGTTGCCAAAGGCGCGGAGATACTCCCCAGGGAGTCGATTCCCAGCGCGGTATAAGTTTGCAAATAAAATAAATAAAATGGTGATACTGCCAAAAATACTCTATCTATTCAATAATATCCCAATAAAGCCGCCAGCGCCAGTATTTCGAGCGATAAAATCAGCGACCCTAAAGTTAATTTGGGCAGGAAAGATTGCTAGGATAGATCTAAACACGCTGACGTTGCCATATGCGAAAGGGGGATTTAAGGTCCCAGACTTTCTATTGTACTATGTGTGCGCGCAAGCCCAATATGCCCCTATTTGGTATCACTCCATCCCATTCCTCAAACACGTAGCAGTGGAAGAAGGAGACACCCTCCCTATTCCCCTGGATGCCATTCTGACACATATCAGACCGCCATTACATAAGCAAGATATTAATACAGTGGATGCTACAACTGAGGCATGGCATCTGATAGCAAAAAAAGTGGACAAACAGCCAATATACGCACCAGAAATGCTGTTGCATCATCACCCAGCTGTGTCGGTTACACAAGAGAAAGTGGGGATGGAGCTCCTTAAGCAGGTAGGATTTGATAACATGGGGGACTTATATCATGAAGGAACAGTTAAAACATTAGAGGACCTAGCGTATATCCAGAATCAAACATCGCTTTGTAGATTTACATACTATAGGCTACAGAGAGCACTCAAAGCACACTATCCGACCTATCCAGCAGAACCTGACATATTATTGACCCTGCAGATGCTCATCACAATATCCGACCCCAGACACCTAGTGTCCAGGTTGTATGTTGCATTGCAAGCTGAAATAGGGGATACAGCGCATAAAGCGATTCAGAAATGGAATGCGTGCTTAGATACACCACTAACTGTAGATGAATAGACTGCAACAGGCACAATCACTGAAATACTAATGCCAAACGGGAATCTAAGGCTAATACACGTTAGATACCTACATCACACATATCACACGCCACAAAGATTGCACAAATATGGCCTGCGAGCAGACTCCAGATGTCAGCGTTGTGGAATGGAAGACGCAGATTTTATACATATGGCATGGTATTGTCGAGAGGTGGCACAATTTTGGGTAGAGGTTACAGAACTACTGGGTAAGATGGTAGATAGCAAGATACCATGTACAATACGATCGTGCCTATTGAGTCTAATACCAAATGTTAAAGCAAAAAAACACAAATTTTGTGTACTAGCCCTCCTCATGACCAAACGTAGCATAGCACTATTTTGGGGAGGTAAGAAGACACCACGGCTCAAACAATGGATAAGTGATTTGGTGTATTGTAAGGATACTTTGAAATTATATGAGGACGAACTACAGCTACGAGCGCGGCCAAAGGCCTACTGGCATTATCTGGTGGATTACTTAACTGGGTTGGATGAACAGGTGTAACAGCATTGCGAGGGAATGTATTTAGATATGATATAATATGTACGAAGTGAGCCCTATTGGAAAAGGTGTGTTGTAATGCAGTACAGTTGTATGGGGCGGGTACGCCTCATTGTTGGGCATCATATGTCCTATGTTGTTTTTGAAATGCCAATAAATAAAAATAAAAAAATAAAAAGATGACACAGGTGCCACAATAAAGCATAAAACGCTTTGGGAACAAGTAGTATTTTTGCAGAAAGAACTACAAAAGACTCACGTGATATATACACTGAGTCATCAACGTGATGGCGTTCACGTTGCAGGGAATTCATTGGCTAACAGAGCCACAGTGGCGGCTGGTCAACCGGCTTCCGTAGCCACTAAAAAGTGTTCAGAAAAACAAATAGGTGGAGAAACCATGCTGGTAGTAAAAGCCTTGTTAAAAGGCGATTATGCAGCATTACCTCTCAACTATCCACTCAGTAATACAATCCCTGGAGTGGGGGATAAAGTAATTCCAAACACAAACCAGAGAGTTTTTTTGATTGAAGACACGCACATGGGATTGGGTCTAAGGCACCAAGAGATCTTGAAATCTCTAATAGAATTACAATCAGAATACTGGTGGCCGGGGATGAGCTTGCAAATTTACAAATTTGCAATGGATTGTCCAGACTGCAACAGAGATCGCAGTTGTGAACCGGACCAGACTATTGCCAGGACACCATTATTAGAAAGCATCAGGCGATCCATACGCAGAAGTCCAGCTGGAGAAATGCGTCCCCATAATTATTAAGACTAGATTCACTTAAAAATGTGGCCCCAGCGCTCGGCTGATACCAGAACTGTTGTAAAAGATTTGCGAGTCTTTATTGGCACATACGCAATTGGCATGCTACATTCTGACCAGGGTCCTGCGTTTAGCTCTCGAGCTTACAAAGAGGCTATGACCAGCATGGGCATTGCATTGCGGTACTCTTCTCCCTTCCATCCTGAGGGAAATGCGGTAGTGGAAAGAAAAAACTGTGACATAAAGCAATCTATAACAGTGAGGGTATTAGGTTCGGTTGATGGGTGGGTCAAACATCTAATAAGTGTCCAACGTAGTCTTAATAACATGCCAAGAAATTCTCTAGGAGGTATCAGTCCGTATGAACTTTTGTTTGGTACTAGAATGATTATCCAGGATTTGGATCGTCAAACTTCAGTGGTAGAAGTAAAAACTTTTGATATCAAAGATCGTTTGGCTGTTTTACATGACTTGAATGAAACAAGAAAGAGTCTAAGTAACATAAAGTTTAAGCCAACAACCACTGAAGAACCACCTGTCCCAGCAAGACCTGTCTGGATTCTAAAGATTGGGGATCTGGTCAGAGAAAAAATCGCGGTGAAGATAGGATTTTGGGCCTTCTTACAGAAAAGCAGTACCTGTCTTAGCTGTCAGCGGAACAAGATCAGTAGTACTACCGCCACTTGCTGGTAAAAAGGAAAACAGAATTGTTTCCATCGACCTGGTGAAACCACAAACATGTGGCCGATAATAAATAGCAGGCCCAGTGGACTCCCAAGAAATAGCAGAAGACCAAACTTTGCTACAATCCAAGAGGTTCAAACTGATAAACCTGCAGTAAATAAAAAAGGACTATGCAACAAAGCCATGGAACTTGTGCCTCTTGAAACCCAAATTGCTACAATTCATAATGATACACCTATCTACAACGATGTAGCCTCAGACTATACAAATGTAACAAAAGAAAATGCAAAGATCAATGGAAATCCGGACGCAATTCCACCAATTGACAGAACTGCATCTGGCTACTTTATCAACTTTGATGACTTTTCCGATGATCCATGTGAACATGGAGACAAGCCAGCAACAAAAACTTTCAAAGAAAAAATAACCGAGCTTTTTCACCAACTAAAAGAAACATATCTGATTTCCCCATGGATTGAATTTTGGACTGTGTTAGGTGTACTTTTCCTCCTGCTTTGGCTCATCATGGTTTTATGCTTGGGTAAATTAATTGATGGAAAATATAGTACAATGGACACAGCAAGTCAGAACATCAACTTGGTCCTAAAGTCTCACAGATCCTCTCACATCGAGAAAAGAGAACTATCATCAGTGAACATCACAGCTAATCCAATACCTGGTGGTATAGCATGGGACAGAACTGACTATGAAATCAATGGCCCGATTGAGCTCTTGAAGTATCCACACCAGTTTAAGGTTTCCTTAAGTGACTTTGTGATACCAAGTTCTTTCTCTGATGATTGGGATTTTGAAAATATTAATAATATGATGTCAGATTTAGTAATGTCAGCTAAATTCACAGAACATGACTATTTTTCAGGGTTCATCAAATTATGAAGAATTATACTGTTACAATCATTATGGTCATCACTATTTCCATAAATCTGCTCAACCTAGAAATGTTTTTACTTATAATCATTGGGAAGATTGTCCAACTCCACCAAAAGGAAGTTCAAACACATTTTATGAGAAATTTCCATACTTCTCAGGGTTTAACAACAGTGATCCAGAAATGTTTTATTTTAAAATGGTAAATAAGACAGGAATGAAAACATTTTGTTGAGAAATACTAAATTGATTTATTCTGAAAACTTTTATGATGAAATGTCAACATTTGGTTTTGAATTTTGGAAAAACAACATTGAAACAAAAACCATCTGGGGAACAAAAGACTGGCAGGTACAAGATCTAGAATCATTATTTAGAGCCTGCATGATCCCAGAACAAATAATATTCCTGAATGATACCATTCAACAAACCACTTGTCTTGGTTTAGCTAAGATAAAAGACTTAAATAAACCGTCTATTCCGAAGCCCATACCTGATAGCAATAGTATTATGGATGTGGAAATAGACGTATCCCATATTTTTCACAAAAACAGAACAAATCTTGATTGGAAAAAATGGTTGATGTGGCCCACAGACACAAATAACTGTCAAGATAGATTCCTGAAAAAAAGACAGGCGTTCAAACTGACCAGGCCAGACCCAAGATATTCCCAGAGACAACATCCAGGGATAGTTACAACATACAGTGTAGGGAAATTATGCCTTGAGTGGCTACAGAAATCCACACTGGCTGAAATTAAGCAACACTTGACTTTACTTAAAGAAGGTGCTGACTTGCGAGATTTCATAATGGGACCTCGCAAACAGCGTCAAAAACGTTTCACAGCGGCCGGTATATACTCTGCATACAACGAAGCTTGGAAAGTAATGCAAATTGAAACAGCAGAAAAAATACGAGAAATTGATCGTATAAATTTGGAAAAATCACTTTCTGTAGTGGACAATGGGTTAACGACTGTGTCCTCCAGAATATATTCACTGGACAGCATTGTATCATCTGCCGTTGATATAATAGAGCAAGACTTGCTAATGCTACAACATGGTCAGTCCCAATTGCGTTCTATTGTACAGCTAGGCTGGACGTTGCAAAACCTACGTTCAGGCTACGTGCCATGGCGTCTAATCAACATAACGTCATTATTTTCTATTTTTAAGCTTACTGATAAACAAATCAGTTTGGCACAAAAAGGAGCAGACTATACGATTCTGAGCATTGAAAAACTTGAGAGATTACCATTGACAATGTCAGAGAGACCTGTCATTGAATGGATAATACACAGAACAATTACAATTCCGATAACAACTTTCCAGTTTAAATATTGCCAAGATTATATACCAGCAGGCCAGAATGAAAGGTTGGGTAAAGGATACATCAAATCAACCTGGGATTTACCTTACACACACAAATATTATAGTGAAGGGAAAAAGGAGGTATTCCTTAGTGGTAATAATTTTAAAAAATCATTAAGCGGTACACTTCTGTGTCAAGGTATTAACTTACATGGAGCCTGCAAAGGGTCTTCAAATAACCTTTCATGTCACCTGCAAGGCACTCCTGCTACACAGATAGAGCCATTTTTCAGACAGCTATCCAACGGCAGCTACGTTCTAATAAATGACCATAGCTGCTGTGGAATGGTGCCAGGAGAATCCTATCTCGTGACTGTTACTTCCAGGGTCGTTTGCTGTATGCAAGTATTGTATCCAAACAGCAATCCAGACACGGAGGTGGCAATATGGCCTATGTGAATATCTCTTCTATTCGAATTGATACTTTAAGCAGAATGAAGTCTATTCTTTTACAGACTACTGTGCCTTTGACCTCGTCCAAAGAAACGTATGATCTGCAAGTTGCAAGGACAGCGGCAGAGATACATACCCTTTTGTCGACAAATTGCCCCGTGCATTTCGTAGAAATGTTAAGTCAAATTTTAAACATGTCTGATACCAGGGGCATCGCACATGTATTTACGACGATTTTTTTCAGGACTGTTAACACCATTTGAAACAGTTCTGGGCATCTTCCCGAATTTTGTCCATTCTGTCTTTGGCGGCCTACCTTTAATTTTGGCACTCTTAGCAGGAATTTTATTTTTGTTCCTTCTACTCTGATATGGCAAGCCAAGCCACAGACAAGACTCCAGCAACAATGGAAGAGACGATCCTAGCAATACGCTACCGAGACAAAATCACTAAGGTCCTTGGATTAGCCCGGCTAAGAGATCTGAGTACAACTTAGTTTCTTTCATTCAGACCAGTCTGGCAGGATTGCATCTTACCTGTGCTTCGATGTCTGCTATGCGGAGAAGAATGCATGTTGGACGTCTGTCTTACACGACCATCAGCAGTACCAATGGATATCGATACTTTGCTTTGTCCAGTAACGACTCATGCAACGTGTTGTCCCCAGCAGCTACCTATTCTGATGACGGCATTCGTTGAGACGTCACCATTACGAGTAGGTGGTGGTGAAGTACGAGAGGAAAGCAGCACCAAACAGGTACAACCTTCTGTGAACATCGCTGATCGCAATCACGCTCACAACTGCACAGTTACAGCATTTTCAAACTTGTTCGAACTTTCACCTGATGTTGTAGACCAATTTTTTGCAAGCCTGTCTGATATGATGTTCTCCCCTGAACAACGAGAATATATATATATATATTTTTTTATTTATTTTTAGAATTTTTGATACAAGTTACAACCAGTACAGCAAGTCTTCAAACCCCCCCCAGACCCCCCCCCACGGGCCAGAAGTACAGCGCAATATCAAACACTTATCCACAGTCTTTGAATGAAGTTACACAGCCATTTAGCCAACAACCCTGTAAGTAGGGCAGGCGGCGTTATAAGGGCACTGAAGTATTTACATGCTCAAAACCGAGAATGTAGGGTGGCAGCGTCCGCATGTCCCACCTCCCAAACTCCAGAAACTGAAACGAGGCTCGATTGTCATTGCACGACGTGCACTACACATTCTCCCCTTGGGACTCTTGTAGCCCTGCCTCCAGGTCTGTGTCTGAGCAAGCTGTTAAATATGTTTGGTAAAGCCCCCAAAAATTCTTTGGTCTGCTGGTGGGGGGTAGTAGTTCGCTGTATATCTCAGATTGCGTACAAGAATATAGCATATCGTGTGCCCACCTTTTAGTAGTCGGCTTCGGACCCCTCATCCAGCAGCAGGCTACAACTCTGCGCGCAAGTAGGAGCCCCATGTCAGCTAATCTGCGAATTGCTTTTGGCAATTTCTTGGTGTACCCTATCAAGGCCATCGCTGGGTCCGGGGGGATGGTTACCTTTGTGATGGCGCTAAGTTCTGCAAACATTTTTACCCAAAAGTCATTGATACTCGGGCAGGTCCATGCTAGGTGGAGGAAATCAGCGTCCGAGACACGACACCTTTCGCACTCCGCAGTGGTTCTGAGACCATACCTGTGGAGCCTGGACGGGGTGTAGTATATCCTGTCGAGAAATTTGAAGTGGACCAGCCTGTGCTGTCCGTGCAAAGAGATGCTCCTAGTGTTGGTGCAACAGTATTTCCAAGTGTCAACGTCCAGCGGCATTTGTAAATCTACTTGCCAAGCTAATCTCGCTTTAGTGTACGTGTTTTCCCTGTGTGATAGTGACAAGGTGTAGAGCTGAGTAAATCATTTTTGAGAGGTTGTGGCCTTTGTGATATATGTGAGTTCCTTCACTTCTGGCGACTCTGCCATGTCTCCCCCCAGGAGTTCCGAACAAGCATGACTCACTCTAAAAAAGTGGAATCTCGTCAGCAGAGACGGATCCTCCTGGTCCATCCGTGCTTGTTCCCAGGTTTTTACCACCCCATCACTAAATAAATCACCTGCAGTCTCGATCCCTAGTTTCCGCATAGCTTCCAATACCCCCTTCTCGTGCAGTGGGGGCAGCCATCGTACCCAATCAATAGGCATGCTAGGGGTGAATAGCAGCGTACCGTTCGCCCTCTGCAGGAGGTTTTTCCACGCATGTGTCGTAGCCGCAAGTGAATCAAGGATTCCCGTGCGGCGATCGGCAGGTTTGAATATCATGTGTGGGAGGGAGAGCGGAAGAGCAAACAAGGTCTCTATCTTCAAGTGGGGAATGTCTTTGTGTCCGTGTACCCATGTGTGAAGGTGTGCCGCCTGTGCCACTCTATAGTATAATTCTAGGTCCGGAGCTCCCAGTCCCCCCATGCTGTATGGCAATGTGAGGAGCGACCACTTCGCCCGTGTTTGTCCGCCCGCCCAAGCAAGCCTAGTCAGTTCCTGTTGTAGTCTTTGAAAGAAAGTTTTGGGGAGCACCATCGGGATGGTTGTGAATAAGAAGAGGAATCTGGGGAGCACCGCCATATTCATGATAGCTATCCGCCCGATTAGGGAGAGTGGGAGTTTACACCATGCAGTCACGTCATCCTCCAGTCTACTAAAGGCCGTACCATAGTTTGCTCTAAAGAGGGTCTCAGAATCTGTGTGAAGGTGGATCCCAAGATATCTGATCGCGTCAGTAGTCCAGGTGAGTGGGTATTCCATGGTCGTGGGTAGTGTCACTGGGGTCAGGGGAAAAGCTAGCGATTTCGACCAGTTTACTCGAAGGCCTGACAATGCGCCAAAACGGACTACCTCCCTCAATACCGATGTCAAGTTGTTTTCTGGGTCTTTAACATATAGTAGGGTATCATCTGCATACATTGAGACCACTATCTTATAGTTAGGGAAGCAGATGCCTTCGTTGCCGTGGTATTCCCGGAGGGCACAAGCTAATGGCTCGGCCACTAATGCGTATAGCAGGGGAGAGAGGGGGCACCCCTGTCGAGTGCCTCTGGTGATAGGGAATGGGTCTGTTACTAGGTCATTAATTCGTAGTCTAGCGCACGGTCTATGGTACAATGCTCCTATCATTTGTAAAAATGGTTGACCCAGTCCCATGCGCTGCAGCACCTGTCTCATGAAAGCCCACTCCACAGAGTCAAATGCTTTCTCCATGTCGAGGAATACTGCTAACGCAGGTCTGTCCTGTCGTGTGTGTTGCATTGTGCCTAATACAGTGCGGATGTTGTATGTCAGGTTCTTGCTTGGGATGAAGCCTGCCTGCTCAGGGGCCACCAGCTGGGGGGCCGGTAAGGCTAGTCTAGTCACCAGGACCTTAGCGTATAGCTTCGCGTCCACATTGAGTAGGGACAGGAGACGGTACGAGCTACATACATCACTCGGTTTTCCAGGTTTCAGGATAGTCACTAGCAGCGCCTCTCTCATTGTATCTGGCATTTTGCCTTCCGCAAAAATGTCGTCAAACAGAGTCGACAGGTGCGGGATCAATTACTCTGCAAAGACTTTATAAAAGCCTGCCGTGAGACCATCTGATCCAGGCGCGCTGCCTGACTTCATGCTCATTAGAGCCTCGGAGAGTTTGTCTTTTTCTATCGGTTGCATGAGAAATTCCCTGTCAGAGTTCGGCAAACAAGGGAGATCTATATGCCCGAGGTAATCCTCAATGTCCTCGTCCATATCCCCTCCCTGAGCTGTGTAGAGAGTAGTATAGTAAGTTTTAAATTCATGAGCTATATCTACTGGATCAGTGAGGGAGTTACCCATGGCCGATTTAACCTCAGTGAGTATCTGGCGTTTCCTCCCGCCTCCGATTATCCTGGCCAAGAGTGCGCCTGGTCTGTCTCGTTCACCGTACATTCTAGCAGTAGAGTATTTTCCCATGTGTTTGACTTCCCTGTCAGCTTCGTTGTGATATTCCTCAAGCAAGATTTTAATTTCATTGCTCAAGTCACAGTCTGCACTGTCTCTCTGCCTTTTTTCCAGGGCACCCAGCTGTTTCTCAAGGGCCGCTAGCCGCGCACGAATTGTATTCAGTACTCCCGAGTGTTTGGAAATTGCCACCCCCGAATGTATACTTTATATGCCTCCCAGACAGTCTGGAAGCTATCCACTGAGCCTATATTGGTCTCAAAGAATAGATCTATGGCTGCAGCCAGCTTTCCCCTAAATATTGGGTCCAATAACGAATATGGCGGGAACGTCCAAGTGAAAGGCGGGATAGACGTACTATCTCCAGGAGCACAGGAGAGTGGTCTGAAAGGGTTCTGGGAAGGACCTCACAACTTGTAATCATGTCAGATCTGGAATCTGGGATCAGCCAGTAGTCAATTCTGGTGTGAATATTATGATAGGCGGAGTAGTGGGTGTAGCCTCACAGAGTCGGATTGTGTGATCGCCAGACGTCACAAAGACCTAAACACGTCATAACCCCCTGCAGTTCCACCGCCGCAGAGTGTATGCATGTGCAGGAGCAGAATTTTGAGAATGATGTCTGTAGTGTTATGATCAGTCATACAATGTATAGTGTGTATATCTTATATTGTATATATTTTTATTCTAGATACATGGTTATAGTGGGATACTATTGTTTTCTCCTGAGGAAGGTTTTTGGCTCTGAATCAATATTTGCCATAACCGAAACGTGTCGATGCTTTGCTGGGTGGAAATACACTAAGTCATTGGACAAAGAACTCCTTTCAAAGTGACCAACTATACATTTTGGAGTGTGATCCTATATAGTATTCAGGACTATTGTATTTCCCTCTTATGAATTATGAATCATTTTCCTTATGTATTGTCCCATTATATATTGTATGCTGTTTTTTAAATCTGTTTTTTAACCTTGTTTTTAATATATCAAAATAAAATGTACATGTTTTTGTATGACTGCATCGCTTACATCATTTGCTGCTCCTGAGTTGTGATATTTGTATTGACTGTGAATGTGTGTTTCTTAATTTAGGTTAGCTTGAAAGTTCACCCAAAGGGGAATCTTTTCTGAGAATTTGTCTTTTGGTACCCTCCCCCTTTGGTTTGTTTGGGTCCCGCTCTTTTGTTAGAGACCCAGTAGATACTACATCATGTTTCATGCTGTGTGTGCTAAGTAGCGCAGAAGCTAGTGTGTCAGCTTTAGCGCCGTCAAATTCTGCCCCAACTCCCCCCCTGTCAGAAGTACCCCCCCTCCCACAGCAGATCATCCCCAACTTGGCAATGCCTGAAATTACCCCCCGTCCCCCGTCCCCCATCAAAACTCCCCAATTGTCCCATACAGATCCCAAAAGGAACCTGTTGTGCTAATAGCGCTGGGGCAGAGGTTGCCAGAATTAGAACAGGTAACAATTGCAATTAAAATGTTTTCACAATCCTGCTCCTAGCCTCAGCACCCAGTATATGTCTTTTAACGGCAGCCCACATCCATGTGTCTGTATATGCCAGATAGTGTTCTCTGCCGGGACCATCACGTCTACCTCTCGATTACTAGCAAGCTCCTCACCTGCCAGCCTAAATCAGGGGCATTTGCCCAGAGCCCCAAGGCCAGCCAAAATCAAGGGTAAGTAATCAAAAAGTATAACTGTGTCATGGAACAGTCTCACCATATCTCGAAGTCTCGGGTCTCTCACAGGTAACCCTTAGCTTTCTCCATCTGCACCATCTGTAGGACCGGGGAGTCAAGTGTTCAAGGCTCATCTCCTACATCGTCACCCCGGCTTGCCGCTGGTCATAATTGCTCGGGGTGATGCAGGGGGCGTAGTGCGGTCATTCTTGCTCATCCAAGCGACTGGTAGGTTCCTGTTCTTCGGGTTGTCCCCTAGGGCTGTTCCGTTGTTCCTTGGACCGAGTCTTAAGTGCCTTTTGGACCTCTTTTGGGTCAGTGAAGAAATAGGAATGCCCTCGTCGGTTTATTCTCAGTTTCGCTGGGTACAGCATGGCGTAGTCCAAGCCAAGATCCTGGAGTTGTTGTTTGTACTGAGCAAAGTGACGCCGCTCTTCCTGCACCTTAGCAGTAAAATCTGGATATAAGGAGATGTATGCGCCCTCGAACTGCAGATGACCCTTCTCCCTGGCCACTCGTAACGCTGAGTCCCTGTCTCTATAGTTCAGAAGTTTGGCTAAGATAGGCCTCGGGGGCCCCTGGGCGTGGTTTAGGACCCAACGTGCGGTGCGCTCTCCACTATAAACATGGGCGAAAAGATGCCATTGCCCAGCAAGGTGGTCAGAAGCTTCTCCACAAATGGCTCAATTTTGCCCGTTTGGGTAATTTCCGGGACTCCCGTGATTCGTATGTTGGATCTCCTGGAACGGGCTTCAAATCCTCCGATTTGTCCTGAATCACCTGCAAAATCTTAGCCATATGATTGGGATCTTTATCTAGTTCCATTTGCCCCTCCTCCACTTCAGTTAGCCGTCTTTCAGACATATCTAGACAGTCCGCATGTTTGTCAACCCTTTCGGACATCCTGTCCATACGGTAAGTGAGAGCATCGATCTTCGTCCCTATCGACGCCATGCTGTCCTGCAAGCCCGTCTCCATGTTAGCTAGCAACTCCTTGATATCAGTGTATATCGAGTTGTCCTGAGTCCTGGATTGCTGCCCGTTTTTGGGTTCTTGTGAGTCTGGGGCCTTCGTGCGCCGCTGTTCGAATGGAAGTTTAGACTGCGTTTTGTCTCCTTTCCCCATTGCACAGTGACGTTTCTCTGTAGATCCGCTCTGCGTAGACAACTCAGGGAGAGGGAAGGTCTCGGTGGTAGTTGTGTCGCTGCTATTAACAAAAGGGAGGTAAGTCCTTGGTGGGGCTGAGGGAGGGCTGGACCGTTTGTAAATTTAAACACACACAAAAGTGCCCCCTTCTCAGACTACTTCCAGTATAATTTCAACTGAGACCAAATAAACAATATCATTAAATCTGGTCCGGTATATTTATGTATACCTCTTAGTCATGTAATTTCATACAAAAGAGTTTCTAGTGACAGAGAAAGAATACACAATACAAAGGGTTACTTACAGTCTTATTCAATCAACAATTAACATCAAACATTACAAAAATATCCAAGAAAATAACATCAAAAGACATACAACAAACAGTGCAAACAACAGTTCGTCGATTTTGCAATACACTAGACCATTTCCATAGTCACAATTACTTTTTCTTAAAAAAACGAACTAATTTGTTAGAAGAGCAACAAAACATGTATCACTTGATCAAAAGACACTAGATGTGCTAATTGGCTCTTGATGAATTTGCCGACGCGTTTCAAGTTCGGGCCATGAGTCCCCAAACCATCATCAGGGCTCTGTTAGTCTTCTGTTTAGGATGCAAAAAAACATGAAGTTTTAATGACAACCTATTCGCCTCTTCTCTAGACCAAACCGTTTGGATAGGGTATATATGTACCTGTATCTTCCTATGTGGGCGACCACTGGTGGCTTCTATCGATGGATACACTCTTTTCTTCAGATCTCAGGTGGTGCACCTTTTTTTTTTAAATCTAAAGATCAAAAACATATTGTCTGTATTTGTGGGAAATACTCATAAAACATTTGCAAAAGCTAATCAGAGTAACTAAGGAATTCATACCTCCGTCTACGGGCTGGCGCTGCAAGAGGGGCGGAGGAATTTCTGTGTCTATTTACTTTAACCCTATTTAAGCAAAGACACATAGAGCGCTTTTAGCAGGTACATATCAGTTTGGGATTTTGGTTGTTATTCTGTGCACTGCATGCTTGTCTTACCTGTCATGTAGTCCACTGTGCTAGTGCAGCTGCGCTGCGTCGTCTGATCAACAGCGGAAGCCTCGTTCACCTATTTGAACAATGCATTCGTAAGGGCCCACACTTCTTTGCCGAACAACTCCTATAACGTTATTGTCAGGTCGCGAAGACCTCCCTACCTGTATTCTTATGGAACAAGTGACGCCTCTCGACCCTGTCTGTGGCCCCGTCCAGGGCTCGACGTATTACAGGCTCGCCTTTGTTTCTACTCGCGAGTCCCGATTTCAACAATGAATCAATCTCTCTCTATAAAGGGAAGCGTAATGTTGTATCAGTCGCGGTTTTAGGCTTAAACAACACACGAATTAGACCGATACGTTCGTGTTGCCACAATACCTGTAAGTGCGGTCTGCTCCCTACGTGAAGCCGTTGCTTACTCGATCACTCGCTAATCGTTTGTGAAGCCGGTGGCCATTTTCAAATGTTTAAAAGGTCCACTGTTACGTTAGGTGCATTGTGGGGGCTGAAGTTTTAAGGCACCCTGTGTGTGTGACTTTGAATAACAAAAGTTTGTTCAAATAATCTCAATATTACTTAAAAAAGGTGAGTACAAGCATGCCTCGCTCGCTATATGACACAATTCAAAATAGAAATTGAATCGCACACTCTTCATTCTAGTAGCAGGAAGTTGATGATGCATAATTACTCGCTACTTGTTACAGGATGTTCCTGCAGCCTCAGCGTCTACAATCAGGCAGTATGACACCAAACCTCAAGTTCTTGACAATTCTGACATACTGTTTAAGCCAGTTATTATGCAGTTAAATTTCAGAATCAGATATGCTTCTTTCTCAAGGAGCATCCGGTCAATGTCTGCAGGGCGCTGTGCATTGTTCATTGTAAAAAGTACAGACCATCTAAAGTCATTCTCATTATGGGACGCTTCAACATAGTGTTCGACCATGGGAGCGGTGAGTATTTTTTTCTTTATTCTGGACCTGTGTTGGCCTATGCAGAGGTTAACCTGCTGGTTTGTTTTACCAATATAGATCTTCCGGCAAGGGCAAATAATCACGTAAATTACGTTTTTGGTCTTGCAATTCGAGAAACCAAGATGTTTCCACTTGACTCCTTGGTGTTGAAACTCAATCCCTTCAATGGTACTACCACATGAAACACAATTCCCATACTTATGGTGCCCTTCTATTGGTTTCATGTCCCACAGTGCCAGAAGATCGTGTTTAGGTTGGTGCTTAGGGAGGTCAGCTCTCACAATTTGTTGTCCCAAGCTTCGGTTCTTTTTGAATGCAAAAATTGGGTGCGGGAAAGGACATTCCAGGTCCTCCAAAAGGTGACAATTTTTAAGCACCGCTTGTCTAAGCTTGTGCGTGTCAGGCCCAAAGGTGGTGATGCATACCATTCGGTCTAATTCCTTCTTTTCTTTGGTTTGCAATAGAGTTTCCCGAGGGGTGAACCAAGCTCTTTTGTAGGAATGCTTCAAAAGCTTTCTTGGGTACCCTCTATGGATCATCTCATTGCAGAACACCTGGGCGTGGTAGTCGTAGTCCCCTATCTCGGAGCAATTTCTCCGAATGTGCAGCATTTTGCCATACGGCAAATTTGCCTTCAAGCTTCTGGGATGAAAGCTTTTATGATGCAGGATGGTATTCTTGTCCGTTGGTTTCTTATCTAGAGATGTTTTCAGTCTCCCATACTCACAGGTCACCTCAACGTCCAAGAATGTCATTCTTACGGTACTTGTCTCGATAGAGAATTTAATGTCCCCATGTCTAGTGTGGATCCATTGGTGGAACGCCAACAGCTCGGTCTGGCTCCCCTGCCACAGGAGCCAGACGTTGTCTATATAGCGCCACCATTGTATGATATTGCCAATGTATGGATTATTGTTCTCCACAAACATGGTCTCATACTGTGCCATGTAGAGCACTGCCATTTCTGGGGCATAAGGACCCCCCATGGCAGTGCCCTTAACTTGCATGTAGAACCGATCGTTAAATAAGAAATAGTTCTTTTTTAGTGCTATCGCTGCAAGTTTTAGGATGAATGAAGTAGGCACCCTGTGTGGCTTGTCTCTTTTGCCCAAATACAACTCAATTACCTCTAGGGCTTCTTCCTGAGGAATTTGTGTATACAAGGACGTAACGTCCATAGTCGCCATTATTTGTTTAGATGGATCAAAACTAGTTCCTTCCACCTTTGATAGAAAATCTGTAGTATCTCTGAGATACGATTTCACCTCCTTCAGAAACGGCTTTAGTCATCAGATTCATCAGACCCAGATTCAAGAGGCAATAATTCACGAAACAGGTGTCTTTTTTAGAGAGGGGCCAACAAGGAAGAACCAGGTACAAAGTCCCGTGGGAAATGCGAATACGCAAACGGTTTTACCGATCATAGAGAAACTTAACGTAGTCGTTAATCTATCTGAACGGGTGCTAACAGGTCACGAAGAATCCTTACTAAATTTAGGCCTGAAATTTGTCCCGTGTAAGCGTACAGACTTTACCAGATTAAAAATAGAAACTTTAGATTTTTGTAGAAAATTGAGGCTTAAAGCCTTCTTTTTCAACCAACCGGCATCCCAAAATACTGAGACAACAGGACTAAGGAATAAATCTAAATTTGTTCCATATCAGAACATTCCGAAACAGATACAGGCGTTCGAGCAAATCCTGTTGTCCTCTATTAACAAAATGTAAAGAACTAAGAAATATGTGCCCCCTAACATCAGTAAGGGACAGCTACTGGTAATACAAAGTCTTAAGGAAGACCCCTCCCTGGTCATAAAACAGGCTGACAAGGGGGGAGCGGTCGTTATCTGGCCTCGCGATAAATATGTTGCTGAAGGGCTTAAACAGGTAAACAACACCATATGGTACCGAGCTCTAAACGAGGACCCGACGAAGCAGATTCAGGGATTAATCACTGAAGTATTGGCACAAGGAAGAGAGGAAGGCTTTTTGGGTATTAAGGAGTTCGATTTTTTAAATAAAAAATTTCCGCGAATACCGGTTTTATACCTCTTACCCAAAATACATAAAAGCCTGCTGAACCACCAGGGCGCCCGATTGTATAGGGGTGTGACTCCTGCTTGGACCCAATATCCAAATACGTTGATTTTTTTCTAAAGCCGTTTCTGAAGGAGGTGAAATCTTATCTCAGAGATATTTGTCCCGTGTAAGCGTACAGACTTTACCAGATTAAAAATAGAAACTTTAGATTTTTGTACAAAATTGAGGCTTAAAGCCTTCTTTTTCAACCAACCGGCATCCCAAAATACTGAGACAACAGGACTAAGGAATAAATCTAAATTTGTTCCATATCAGAACATTCCGAAACAGATACAGGCGTTCGAGCAAATCCTGTTGTCCTCTATTAACAAAATGTAAAGAACTAAGAAATATGTGCCCCCTAACATCAGTAAGGGACAGCTACAGGTAATACAAAGTCTTAAGGAAGACCCCTCCCTGGTCATAAAACAGGCTGACAAGGGGGGAGCGGTCGTTATCTGGCCTCGCGATAAATATGTTGCTGAAGGGCTTAAACAGGTAAACAACACCATATGGTACCGAGCTCTAAACTGTCATGATTCCACTTACCCCTATCACACACATCCTAGGACATGTGCTTATATCCCCCTTATAAAAACCCACCCCTGTCCCGTGCTCCACGCACGCATCTTGTCAGTGTGATTGGGTGCTTACATTTATATCTGCCTTATTACTTGTTGGTCACCTTTTTAAGGTTTGCTACTCTTGACTTTGCATATGCCCCTTTTTGCTAGTACACTGTGGTATTGTTTTGTATGCTTGTCGAAGTACTGGAGCTCAATTAATGTGCTTGGTAGGCTCCGCTTGTGGCTCCGTGAAAGACAACGCCCTCGCGAAGGTCTTTCTGATTTCTCCCCGCATCCCTACACGCTGCCTTTTGGTGCGTGCTAGCACTGGGACTGCATTCAGCGTCCCCGCGCACGTTAGCAGAACGTGACTGGGAGCGGCTGGGTGCGGCCAGGTATTTAAACCGCACCCAGCCTTCTGGAAGGCGCTTTGCCTTCAGGTTTCCCTCGGAGAAGGTCGCGTCAGTAGGAGGAACTCACCTGAAGGAGAATTCTATCCTGGCAGGACTCCACGGCGGTGCTTCTTATTTCCTGGAGATTGAAGTCTTAAGAACTAACTCTGAAAGCTAAGTACTTTTGCTACATTTAAGGCGCCCTTCGCAAGAAAGGTTAATTTTTGGAACATTTACTTTGTGAAGCCTTCATGAAGAAAGAGACTTCGGACATTCAAGGCCTAACAGAATTTTGAGGATTATTTGCCAGATCATTATGTTTGTTAGATTGTGAAGAGAATTACAAAGAACTTTGTGTTTGTTAAATTGTGAAGAGAATTACAAAGAACTTTATGTTTGTAAAAATGTGAAGAGATTTACAAGGAATTTTCAGATTTTGTTTAAGAAATGTGGGATTTAAGAAAGATACCTAGGATTTGGTGTGTCTTTGTTTAAAGCTTATTTTTTAGCTCAATTAACAAAAAAGAACAGAAACCCCGAGACAAAGAAGCAAAGGCTAATACCAAGTAAGTTTTAGGAAAGAGAGAGAAAGAATGCAAAGGGCTTCTTAAAATAGTAATTAATCCTTCCTATCTTTTATGTACATTTCCAGACGAACAAGCTGACATAACATCGGACAACCAACTATCCTAGAGGACATCTGACAACTTTATCACCACAACCCTACATCCCTACAAAGAAATACTGGGCGAGGGCCTTCAACTTGCTGATTGCAGGTAGGGGGATCTTCGAACAGCTTATCTAGGTTATAGGAGTTCTGTTTAGTTAGAGATAGTGGCGAAGGGGGGCTAGGGAGGTTAGGAAAGCAGACTCCTAAATCTGCATACTAAAATCTTGGTGCTTGTTGCTTCGCAGGTCGACAGCAAGAACCAAAGTCTTCTCTTCAACGCCCAGTACCGGCCCTCCTCCCTAATTCCTAGTTTAAAATCTTGCTGTTAATATTTAACTCAGTAAGTTTTAGTTAGTGATTTGGGAAGTTGGTCCCTTGCGTCCCTGCGAAATCATCCACGTCTTCCAGGAGAACTTCAGTCAAGACAAGGTAAGGGACGACGTGGTTAGCTTTGACAGAAGGCAAAGCCCACGTAGATAATTTCGCCCGGACGCAATGGATCAAGTAAATATGCAGGATTTGGCAGCAGTATTAGAAGCTATTAGGCAGGATAATGCAGCCTTACATAGAGATTTATCCTCTCTTCAAGACTCTATTCAGCAAAAACCAACCACTTTTCTGAGTCCCTCATCCAGTACAGATACCAAGACTCAGATCCAAGTGGTAACTCCGTTCCCCACTCCTTTAGCCCCACCAGAAAGATTTTATGGGGATTGTAACAAGTTTTCTGTATTTTTACAGCAATGTCACCTACATTTTATAGCCAAGACTACAGCCTTCCCAGACGATTCTTCTAGAGTAGCTTTTATGTTATCCTATATGGGTGGAGATGCTGCTCTTTGGTCAGTTCCATTAGTAGAAAAGGACGACCGAATTTTGTATAATTTTAAAGATTTCGAGAGGGCTTTAAAGAAAATGTTTGCAAAACATCTTTTCGTTCAATCAGCAGACAATGAGCTTCTAAGTTTAAAGCAGGGATCTTCGGATCTGATACATTACATATCCACCTTTAACCGTCTGGTTTTAGAGGCTGACTGGCCATACGACAAGAGAGTTTCTATCTTTTACAGAGGTCTAAGAGAGGAATTAAAGGACATGATTACTCAGATTCTTGAACCCCCAGAAGACATTAGCGAGTTCATTGACTTAGTGGTAAAACTTAATCATCGTATTTCCGAACGAAAGGGAGAAAGAGGGAAAACTGAGCATAAAGTAGTTTTCTTTAAGGAAAGGTCAACCCCGAATCGAGAATTAGGTCCAAAATCTGATTCCGTCGAACCCATGCAAATTGGTTCGATCCGTGGACCCTTAACTAAGGAGGAGAAAGATAAAAGACGACGTTTAAACCAGTGTTTATATTGCGGAAAGACAGGACACTTCGTAAAAGAATGTCCTACTCGACCTAACAAGTTTAAAACCAAGACTTCCGATGTAGCCATCACACAGGAAAAGTCGGAAAACTAGTACACTCGGTAAAGGGAGAGGTCAGTTTATCGGGTGGTCTTTCTAGTTTGGCCTCGACTCTTCCCCCTGCAGGTTTCAGACACTTTGCAATCTTAGTAGAGCTCCGAGATTTGCTTCCTAAATCTAACACAAGAAAAGTGGAAGCCATTATAGATTCTGGGGATACAGGTAATTTTATTGATTCCAAATTTTTCTTACAGTTGGGCTTTCAGTCTGTGTTTAAAGATCATCCAGAAACAGTCAGAGCAGTTGATGGCAAGGAATTAACTTCAGGGCTGGTAAACAGACAAACCGAACTTTTAGAGATGGATTGTTCTCCCATACATCGAGAAAGAATACAATTTGACATAATTGATGCCCCTCAATTCAAGATGATTTTAGGAATACCTTGGCTAATAAAACATAACCCAATCATAGATTGGGTAACCAGGTTAATTACCTTTAAGTCCACCTTTTGTACTGAGCAGTGCTTCCTAATCAATAGGTCCCAGGACATAGTTCAAGGTTTTGATTTCGGAATTGAATCACCCAATGTCCTGCTTTTGGAAGGGGTTCCATCGGTTTATAGCGACTTATCTGATGTGTTTGACAAAAGAAAAGCCAATACTCTACCTCCACATAGAGATTTCGATTGTAGAATAGATCTCGTCCCTGGAGCAACCTTACCCTGCAGTCGCATTTATGCTCTTACGGAAGCAGAAAACGTTCACCTGAGAGCATACCTTGATGAGTATCTTGCAAATGGGTTCATTAGGCACTCTAAATCTCCGGTATCTTCAGCTCTTTTTTTTATTCCAAAGAAGGGAGGGGAATTGCGCACGTGCATAGATTATAGGCAGTTAAACAACGTCACCATCAAGAACAGGTACCCCTTACCCTTGATCCCAACACTTTTGGATCAAATTAAGAAAGCTAAGATTTATACAAAACTGGATTTGCGAGGAGCTTACCATTTAGTCAGGGTAAGAAAAGGAGACGAATGGAAAACGGCTTTCCGCACTAAGTTCGGTCTCTTTGAATACCAAGTCATGCCTTTTGGACTGTGTAACGCTCCTGCCGCCTTCCAGTTTTTTATAAACGAAGTGTTGCATGAATTTATTGACATCTGTTGCGTGGTGTATATTGATGACATTCTCATCTACTCAGACACTGAGGAAGAACATGTACAACAGGTCCGCGCCATTCTTCAAAGACTACTCTCCAATTCTCTTTATGTAAAATTGGAAAAAAGTCTGTTTCATGCCTCCAAGGTGGACTTTCTGGGTTATATAATCAGTCCCGAAGGTATTGAAATGGATCCCAAAAAAGTTGAAGCGGTAACAACCTGGCCCAGTCCAACTTCTGTAAAGCAGATCCAAAGCTTCCTAGGCTTTGCAAACTTTTACCGTAGATTCATCCAGAACTTTTCTCAAATAATTACACCCATAACCAAGTTGCTGAGAAAAGGAGTGAAATTCTTGTGGAATTCTGATGCTGAAGAAGCCTTCCAAATTTTAAAGAAAAGATTTACTATGGCCCCAATCTTGTGTCATCCAGACCTCAATCAACCGTTTATTGTAGAAGCAGATGCATCTCAATATGCATTGGGAGGAATTCTTTCACAACGAAATTCCGATACAGGCCAAATGCACCCCATAGCTTACTTTTCCAGGAAGATGTCTGAAGCTGAACAGAACTATGCCATTGCCGATAAGGAATTATTAGCAATTAAGGCGGTTTTTGAAGAATGGCGCCACTACCTGTTAGGGGCTCGTCATCCTGTAACAATTTATACTGATCACCGTAATCTTCAAGCTCTAAGATCTGTGAAGGCTTTGACTGCTAGACAGTTACGTTGGTCTATGTTCTTCAATGACTATACCTTTGTGATAACTTATCGCCCTGGAAAAGAGAACTTGAAAGCGGACGCTTTGTCTAGGATAGGTGATAAAGACCCAGAAAAACCTGAAGTTATCCATCCTGTTATCCCGACTTCTTGTTTTCAGGGAAGTTTAACCACTAGTAACATTATTAATGATATTAAGGAGGCCTTGAAAGATACGGATGTTGAGATGTTGAAAAGAGATCATCCTTACCTCCTGGAGAAAGATAATTTGATGATGGTACATGGTTTGATTTACGTTCCTACTGAAAAGATACAAAAATCCATAATTCAGCTTCACCACGATACAATGTTATCTGCCCATCCTAGCATCTTGAAGACCATGGAACTAATAAGACGAACCTTTTGGTGGCCTTTGATGTTCAAAGACATTCAGTTGTTTGTAGAAACTTGCAGTGTTTGCATTCAACATAAGACTTCTCATCAAGCTCCTAGTGGTTTGTTAATGCCTCTACCTATCCCACCTCAACCCTGGCATACTATATCGCTAGACTTCATAGTTGAACTACCTGAAACCAAGAAGGGATTTAATACAATTTTAACTGTAGTGGATCAGTTCACAAGAATGGCCCATTTCGTTCCCTTAAAGAAACTTCCCACTGCTTTAGAGCTGGCTCATCTAATTATGTCACACGTGATCAGATTACACGGAATCCCATCTGTGGTCATTTCGGACAGAGGCTCCCAATTTGTTTCTAAGGTTTGGCAAAAGTTGGGTACATTGTTACAAATGGACGTTCGTTTGTCTTCTAGTTACCATCCCCAAACAGATGGTTTAACTGAGAGAACTAATCAGACAATCGAGCAATATCTCCGATGTATGTTACCCAATGTTCCTGATGAATGGTCTGACCTTTTGAGCCCCCTAGAGTTCGCTTATAATAACTCAGAACATTCATCTATCAAGATGTCTCCATTCTTTTGCAATTTCGGATTCCATCCCAAAAGCATTCCTGAAAATTCTTTAAGCTCTGATTCAGTACCTGCAATTTCTGACTATGTATCCAAAGTGTTTTTTATCCAAGAAGAGGCCAAATTCAACTTGGCAAAGGCAAAAGAATCCCAGAAAGAGACCAAGGACAGACATCGATCTGAACAACCGCAATACCAAGTAGGTGAAAAAGTATGGTTGAGTACAAAAAATCTGAAACTCAGAGGAAATCGGAAATTCAATCCAAAATTCATTGGTCCCTTTCCTATTGAGAAGATAATTAACCCGGTTTGTGTAAGGCTGAGTCTCCCTAATAAGTATTTGATACACCCGGTCTTCCATGTCTCCCTGGTTAAGCCATTTCATCCCCAGACCCGCATCTCCAAATCCCCATCCCCCATCATGATTGATGATCACCCGGAATTCGAGGTAAAAACTATCCTAGATTCCAAACGAGTTCGAGGAAAATTGTTCTACCTCATAGATTGGAAAGGTTATGGCCCAGAGGAAAGGTCTTGGGAACCTTTAGACCATCTAAAAAACTCCCCTAGATTGATCCGACTTTTCCATCTAAGGCATCCTGAGAAACCAAAGCCCATTTCAACCGTTCTGGGGGGGATCTTGAGGAGGGAGTACTGTCATGATTCCACTTACCCCTATCACACACATCCTAGGACATGTGCTTATATCCCCCTTATAAAAACCCACCCCTGTCCCGTGCTCCACGCACGCATCTTGTCAGTGTGATTGGGTGCTTACATTTATATCTGCCTTATTACTTGTTGGTCACCTTTTTAAGGTTTGCTACTCTTGACTTTGCATATGCCCCTTTTTGCTAGTACACTGTGGTATTGTTTTGTATGCTTGTCGAAGTACTGGAGCTCAATTAATGTGCTTGGTAGGCTCCGCTTGTGGCTCCGTGAAAGACAACGCCCTCGCGAAGGTCTTTCTGATTTCTCCCCGCATCCCTACACGCTGCCTTTTGGTGCGCGCTAGCACTGGGACTGCATTCAGCGTCCCCGCGCACGTTAGCAGAACGTGACTGGGAGCGGCTGGGTGCGGCCAGGTATTTAAACCGCACCCAGCCTTCTGGAAGGCGCTTTGCCTTCAGGTTTCCCTCGGAGAAGGTCGCGTCAGTAGGAGGAACTCACCTGAAGGAGAATTCTATCCTGGCAGGACTCCACGGCGGTGCTTCTTATTTCCTGGAGATTGAAGTCTTAAGAACTAACTCTGAAAGCTAAGTACTTTTGCTACATTTAAGGCGCCCTTCGCAAGAAAGGTTAATTTTTGGAACATTTACTTTGTGAAGCCTTCATGAAGAAAGAGACTTCGGACATTCAAGGCCTAACAGAATTTTGAGGATTATTTGCCAGATCATTATGTTTGTTAGATTGTGAAGAGAATTACAAAGAACTTTGTGTTTGTTAAATTGTGAAGAGAATTACAAAGAACTTTATGTTTGTAAAAATGTGAAGAGATTTACAAGGAATTTTTAGATTTTGTTTAAGAAATGTGGGATTTAAGAAAGATACCTAGGATTTGGTGTGTCTTTGTTTAAAGCTTATTTTTTAGCTCAATTAACAAAAAAGAACAGAAACCCCGAGACAAAGAAGCAAAGGCTAATACCAAGTAAGTTTTAGGAAAGAGAGAGAAAGAATGCAAAGGGCTTCTTAAAATAGTAATTAATCCTTCCTATCTTTTATGTACATTTCCAGACGAACAAGCTGACATAACATCGGACAACCAACTATCCTAGAGGACATCTGACAACTTTATCACCACAACCCTACATCCCTACAAAGAAATACTGGGCGAGGGCCTTCAACTTGCTGATTGCAGGTAGGGGGATCTTCGAACAGCTTATCTAGGTTATAGGAGTTCTGTTTAGTTAGAGATAGTGGCGAAGGGGGGCTAGGGAGGTTAGGAAAGCAGACTCCTAAATCTGCATACTAAAATCTTGGTGCTTGTTGCTTCGCAGGTCGACAGCAAGAACCAAAGTCTTCTCTTCAACGCCCAGTACCGGCCCTCCTCCCTAATTCCTAGTTTAAAATCTTGCTGTTAATATTTAACTCAGTAAGTTTTAGTTAGTGATTTGGGAAGTTGGTCCCTTGCGTCCCTGCGAAATCATCCACGTCTTCCAGGAGAACTTCAGTCAAGACAAGGTAAGGGACAACGTGGTTAGCTTTGACATAAACGAGGACCCGACGAAGCAGATTCAGGGATTAATCACTGAAGTATTGGCACAAGGAAGAGAGGAAGGCTTTTTGGGTATTAAGGAGTTCGATTTTTTAAATAAAAAATTTCCGCGAATACCGGTTTTATACCTCTTACCCAAAATACATAAAAGCCTGCTGAACCACCAGGGCGCCCGATTGTATAGGGGTGTGACTCCTGCTTGGACCCAATATCCAAATACGTTGATTTTTTTCTAAAGCCGTTTCTGAAGGAGGTGAAATCTTATCTCAGAGATACTACAGATTTTCTATCAAAGGTGGAAGGAACTAGTTTTGATCCATCTAAACAAATAATGGCGACTATGGACGTTACGTCCTTGTATATACAAATTCCTCAGGAAGAAGCCCTAGAGTTAATTGAGTTGTATTTGGACAAAAGAGACAAGCCACACAGGGTGCCTACTTCATTCATCCTAAAACTTGCAGGATAGCACTAAAAAAGAACTATTTCTTATTTAACAACCGGTTCTACATGCAAGTTAAGGGCACTGCCATGGGGTGTCCTTATGCCCCAGAAATGGCAGTGCTCTACATGGCACAGTATGAGACCATGTTTGTGGAGAACAATAATCCATACATTGGCAATATCATACAATGGTGGCGCTATATAGACAACGTCTGGCTCCTGTGGCAGGGGAGCCAGACCGAGCTGTTGGCGTTCCACCAATGGATCAACACTAGACATGGGGACATTAAATTCTCTATCGAGACAAGTACGGTAAGAATGACATTCTTGGACGTTGAGGTGACCTGTAAGGATGGGAGACTGAATGTACAGGAATATATAACCGTGGTACTCCTTAGGTATGGAGACAAAGGTAGATAAATAATCTTAGGGTAATAGTTTTTTAGGCGCTCAGGGAAACACCTTCTGGTTCCGAACAGGTGTAACGGCAACAATGAGAAAATGGGAAGTCTTACGACAGGTAAGAACTGCCCTGAGCACTCTTACTGCACTAAATAGTGCGTGGCTAAGGTTGACTTGAAGTAAATAACGTGATATTCAGAATTTCATGAATATTTATTCATCCAAGTAGTTTTGAATAGGTCCAAAAAACGATGTTCATTAGTACATATTTCTTCATATGATTAAACTTCTGATCAAAAATCCATAGTAATTCATAGCAAATGATCAACATAAGATGACATGGAAACCCCAATGCATTTCGTGCTAGAATAGCACTTCTTCAGGGGGATATATTTCTAAAAGAAAAAGAAATGAACCACATTGTAGGTTTTTGCTGAACAGGAACTTCAAAGCACAAGAATGTGTGCAAAGCAGATTTAGGGAAAGATGAAAGTGAAGGAACACCAGTAAAATGCCCCGAAGTGGGGTCGTAACAATCGTGAGAAAGGTACTCAAAAAAAGCAGAGTAGATTGTGCATTTGAAAATTAATTCAATTGTGCGTGAAAATTAAACAAGATAACCATGAAGAACCATAAAAGAACTAGAAGTAAAGCCACTGTGCAGAAGATACTCGGCAAGAGCAAAGTAAATAGTATGTTTAAAAAACGGTAAGATCATACGAAAAGCGGAGATAAATGACGGTGCCAAAGAAAATCACAACAATGTGTAGTAGACACCACGGTGAAAATGTGTATAGAAGAAATGTGCCGTATCTGCATTCAGTAGAAGTGACGCAGTCTCGTAAGAAAGACGGAAGAACCATCACCTACACCACGGAAAATCGAACATAATAGAAACTTACCCGTCACCAAGAACGGGCATGAACAGCGATGGGCTCGCAATAGTAGAATCGAGTCTGAACCCGGAAGACGCCGAGTGTGCGCACAAGCTCCCAGAAAAAAGAAAAAGGAAAATAGACGTAGGACTCTCAGTCGCAAGGTATACAGGAGAATAGGAAAGTGCGAAGTAGGACTATTGGTTGTGAAAATGTCACAAAGAAACTAAACAAACAAGTGTACGATAGAACTGAGAAAAAGTGAGACCTGGACGAAGTATATGAATGATTATGAAGGAATAAAATAGAAAGACAGAAAAAAGTCAAAAAATAGTAGAACACATACGAAGAAAATGTGGACACGTATAAAGTCAAGATGGAATCAGTGTATAAAAAATAAAGAAATGAGATTAAGTCAAACAAATTAATTGAAATTCAAATGCAAAGAGAACACGGGTGTATACAAAGACAAGATGAAATACACATGAGGTGAATCTTGAATCTGTCATGAGCACAGCTAGAAGATAGATCATATATCAAATGACGACAGCATGTAATGTTCAAAGATGGCAGCTAAGTTCTATTCTGTCATTAAGCCCCTTAGGTTGAAGGGCTTGTAAGTAGTAAATCCAGTGAAGTTCACGTTGTAGCAAATGTTTATTATTATCTCTGTAGGGAACTTTGTTGACCATCTCCAGGATTAAGTATCGGATTTGGCTGGGGTTGTGGGATTGAGAAACAAAGTGTGCAGCAAGACATGACTTCATGTTCTTGGTCCGGATGTTACTTCGATGTTCGTTAAGTCTGATTTTTATTTTAATTTTTCGTTCTGTTTTTCCCACATATGGGAGGCCACACGGGCATTTTAACATATATACAACATTGGTAGAGTCGCAAGTAGCATTCACTTGTAAATGAATGGGTGTACCTTTAGTAGGGTGACATAGTGTATTCCCAGGTATGATGCTGTTACAATGTCCACAATTGTGACAGGGAAGGGTGCCCTTATAGGTAGTCAAATTTCTCAAAGTGGGTTGTTTTACCAAAGATTGTATGTTTCTGGAGCGTTGGTATGCAAAAATGGGTGGTTTCTCAAAAATGTTATTGAAATCTTTTTCCAGATTTAGCATTGGCCAGTGTTTGCGAATCACCTCTTTGATTTTCTTGGATTGCAGAGAAAATTTGGATACAAAAACGGAACGATTCTCATCTTCTGGATTGGTAGTTTTTGGTTTGAGTTGGTCTTCTCTGTTGAGACACATAGCTCTTTCTTCTGCAGTTTTAGTTAATTGACTTGGGTAACCCCGTTGTTGGAATTTTGTAATGATTTTGTGACTGTCCTCTAGGTATAGTTCATTAGTTGAGGCTATTCTTTTGGCGCGTAGCAGTTGCGAGTAGGGCAAGTGACGTTTCAAACTGGGTTGATGGAAACTGCGAAAATGTAGATAATTGTTGCGATCAGTTTCTTTAGTGTGTATGGATGTAACAAACCGGTTGTTGACTAATTTTATGTGGACATCAAGAAATGATATTTCAGTTCTACTGTGAGTGTGAGTAAACTGGATTCGATCATTGACGCCGTTGAGATAGGAGATAGCATAAGTCAGTTGAGTTTCGGTGCCCTTCCAAATCAGAAAGATATCGTCAATGTAACGATAATATGAACACAAGAATGGTTCCCAATTTTCATTCTTCAGAATGTGTTGACTTTCGAAATCATACATAAACAGTTTCGCACATCATACAATGGTGGCGCTATATAGACGACGTCTGGCTCCGGTGGCAGGGGAGCCAGACCGAGCTGTTGGCGTTCCACCAATGGATCAACACTAGACATGGGGACATTAAATTTTCTATCGAGACAAGTACCGTAAGAATGACATTCTTGGACGTTGAGGTGACCTGTGAGGATGGGAGACTGAAAACATCCCTATATAAGAAAACCAACGGACAAGAATACCATCCTGCATCATAAAAGCTATCATCCCAGATGTTTAAAGGCAAATTTGCCGTATGGCCAAATGCTACGCATTCGGAGAAATTGCTCCGAGATAGGGGACTACAACTACCACGCCCAGGTGTTCTGCAATGAGATGATCCATAGAGGGTACCCAAGGAAGCTTTTGAAGCATTCCTACAAAAGAGCTCGGTTCACCCCTCGGGAAACTCTATTGCAAACCAAAGAAAAGAAGGAATTAGACTGAATGGTATGCGTCACCACCTTTGGGCCTGCAAGCACAAGCTTAGACAAGCAGTGCTTAAAAATTGGCACCTTTTGGAGGACCTGGAATGTCCTTTCCCGTGCCCAATTTTTGCATACAAAAAGAACCGAAGCTTGGGACAACAAATTGTGAGAGCTGACCTCCCTAAGCCCCAACCTAAACACGATCTTCTAGCACTGTGGGACATGAAACCAATAGAAGGGCACCATATGTGTGGGAATTGTGTTTCATGTGGTAGTACCATTGAAGGGATTGAGTTTCAACACCAAGGAGTCAAGTGGAAACATCTTGGTTTCTCGAATTGCAAGACCAAAAACGTAATTTACGTGATTATTTGCCCTTGCCGGAAGATCTATATTGGTAAAACAAACCAGCAGGTTAACCTCTGCATAGGCCAACACAGGTCCAGAATAAAGAAAACCGCTCCCATGGTCGAACACTATGTTGAAGCGTCCCCTAATGAGAATGACTTTAGATGGTCTGTACTTTTTACAATGAACAATGCACAGCGCCCTGCATACATTAACAGGATGCTCCTTGAGAAAGAAGCATATCTGATTCTGAAATTTAACTGCATAATGACTGGCTTAAACAGTATGTCAGAATTGTCAAGAATGTGAGGTTTGGTGTCATACTGCCTGATTGTAGACACTGAGGCTGCAGGAACATCCTGTAACAAGTAGCGAGTAATTATGCATCATCAACTTCCTGCTACTAGAATGAAGAGTGTGCGATTCAATTTCTATTTTGAATTGTGTCATATAGCGAGGCATGCTTGTAATCACCTTTTTTAAATAATATTGAGATTATTTGAACAAACATTGGTTATTCAAAGTCACACACACAGGACGCCTTAAAACTTCAGCCCCCACAATGCACCTAACGTAACAGTGGACCTTTTAAACATTTGAAAATGGCCGCCGGCTTCACAAACGATTAGCGAGAGATCGAGTGAGCACCTTCTTCACGTAGCGCAGCAGACCACACTTACAGGTATTGTGGCAACACGAACGTGTCGGTCTAATTCGTGTGTTGTTTAAGCCTAAAACCGCGACTGATACAACATTACGCTTCCCTTTATAGAGAGCGATTGATTCATTGTTGAAATCGGGACTCGCGAGTAGAAACAAGGGCGAGCCTGTTATACGTTGAGCCCCGGATTGGGCCACAGATGGGGGCGAGAGGCGTCACCCCGTTCCATAAGAATACAGGTAGGGAGGTCTTCGCGACCTGACAATAACGTTATAGGAGTTGTTCGGCAAAGAAGTGTGGGCCCTTACGAATGCATTGTTCAAATAGGTGCACGAGGCCGCCGCTGTTGAACAGATGACGCAGCGCAGCTGCACTATCACAGTGGACTACATGACAGGTACGACAAGCATGCAGTGCACAGAATAACAACCAAAATCCCACACTGATATGTAGAAGGCTGCTAAAAGCACTCTATGTGTCTTTGCTTAAATAGGATTAAAGTAAACAGACACAGAAATTCCTCCGCCCCTCTCGCAGCGCCAGCCCGCGTAGACGGAGGAATGAATTTCTTAGTTACTCTGATTAGTTTTTGCAAACGTTTTATGAGTATTTCCCACAAATACAGACAATATGTTGTTGATCTTTAGATTTAAAAAAAAAAGGTGCACCATCTGAGATTTGAAGAAAAGAGAGTATCCACCGATAGAAGCCACCAGTGGTCGCCCATATAGGAAGATACAGGTACATATATACCCTATCCAAACGGTTTGGTCTAGAGAAGAGGCGAATAGGTTGTCATTAAAACTTCATTTTTTTTTGCATCCTAATCAGACGACTAACAGAGCCCTGATGATGGTTTGAGGACTCAAGGCCCGAACTTGAAACGCGTCGGCAAATCCATCAAGAGCCAATTAGCACATCTAGTGTCTTTTGATCAAGTGATACATGTTTTGCTGCTCTTCTAACAAATTAGTTTTTTTTTTAAGAAAAAGTAATTGTGACTATGGAAATGGTCTAGTGTATTGCAAAATCGATGAACTGTTGTTTGCACTGTTTGTTGGATGTCTTTTGATGTTATTTTCTTGGATATTTTTGTAATGTTTGATGTTAATTGTTGATTGAATAAGACTGCAAGTAACCCTTTGTATTGTGTATTCTTTCTCTGTCACTAGAAACTCTTTTATATGAAATTACATGACTAAGAGGTATAAATAAATATACCGGACCAGATTTAATGATATTGTTTATTTGGTCTCAGTTGAAATTATACTGGAAGTAGTCTGAGAAGGGGGCACTTTTGTGTGTGTTTAAGCTGCTATTAACAAGGCACCCGGTCTCCCCGGACCGTCTCCCGGCGCAGTAGCCACACTTGTCTTGCAGGCGAGGCCAGAACGACCAGTCCGATATGGTGGGGGGTCTCGAGGCAGGTCAGGGCGGCGAATAGCGTGACCACCGCAGAAGGCCGCGTAGGGCCTAATATGTCACCGCGTCAGACCCCAGGTGAAAATGCCGCACACTTCTTGGGATTTCTCCCAGTTTGTGGAAACGAAGGAAGTTGGTATTAGTCCTCGTGTTGTACTGCTCCGTGTCGCTCCGAGCACCGAGTGTGCCGGTGATGCTTAGGGGCTATGCGCTGCCCTCGGCAGTCGATGGGCGCAGTTATTTTACGATAAATGCAGGATTTCTTGGGTGATTTGGCGGAGCTCAGCGCTCAAGCGACTGCCATCGACGCTAGCAAGCTCCGCCCCCGCCAACAACGAGAATAATTATTTTAAAAAAAAAACTACAAGCACACAGCGTTCCCGGAACTCTGAATTCAGCCTTCAGTTCTGTTAAACAAAGCAACTGAAAACAGTTGGAACTATTTCTTTACTGAAAACGAAATTATTTTTCTTTCACATCAAAAATATTTACAATTTTTAAGGTACATGGTACTCTGCTTAAAGTAGAACTATTCTTAGAGAACAGAGCTTCTATTTTTAGAGACATTAGAGACAATATTTTACCTCAGCCTCTAGCACATGTACAGTATGGTATAAATATGTGATGAAATGGTCTCGACCTTCTTTTCTGTATACAGAGCCATTTCATGTGTAATTTTCGAAATTCATTCAGCTGATATATATATGCTTTTAACTGAATGATAACCCTGCTTGAAAAACGTACAGTACCAATACTCATTTTCGTGTATAAACCATACACCCTTTCAAAAGCAATTTATGTATTTTGGGGTGGGTTGGAAAACACACATGCATTGTATGTTTAATATTGCTTATTATTTTTAGTAATGATGGACATTAATACGTGGAGTGGGTGTTGTATTTCTATCTAATTCGATATTCCCGATTCATGCCTTTATGTGGTTATAACAAATAATATCCTTATAAAGGCATAGGAATCATATCCATATTTAGTGATAGCCCATGCAGTCCAAAACACGGCAAGGCTACTCCCATAGACGCCTAGAAAGCACAACACGTTCTTTAAACAAACCAAGCCTCCAGCAGCCTGGGAATTCCCCCTGCTTTTGTTTTGATTTGCACAAGAACTCCTGGAGTCCAGAAAGAACAGTTAGTTCTTAGTGACGTCTTATGTCCAACCTTACGTCAAACCCGGCACCTTTCAGGTATAAATATACCAACGTTGCCTTAAGCAAACACACGGTGGTGTGGAGCAGAGCGGCTATCTACTTATCCAAAGCCCAGCTGATGCGAGAGCTGAAGGAAACCGCCCCTCCTTTTGACGCACTGAGAGAGACGCTGTCTTTTTCTCCAGCCGAGAAAATCCAGCTCCGGTGTTCCCAAGTCACCCTCGCGGGTTGCTGGGAGATCGAGTCCTGAGAAGCGAGATACAAGACCTCCTTCATTCTATAACCAAGGTACGGAGCTGATTAAAACCTTAGAGAGAATTCTTGATTCCGATTCTTGGCAAAAACCTAACTTAACTTAAAACTGCAGCTTACTTACTCCTTCCCACTTATTAGGCTTAGGTCAGGTACACCGGGGTAGGCGTATCTTAGAAGCACCAGTTGAGTTAGTTAGTCAATGATTTTATGTATGTATATATTTTATCCATTTTAAAGTATCATATGGCTAAGAAACCATATCAATGCTTTTACAGTATTATTTCATAATACTACTTTTACTGTACGCACTTTACTTTATAATAAGTATTGCAATTGTGGAAATTCATTTCTCTTGCATGAGAAAGAAGACTGTTCAATAAAATAACACCTTTTATTGAAAACGCCCGTCTCTCTATTTCTCTGCACTCTGGTGAAATTAAGCATGCACGATTGACTGAGTGAAACAGCTGTCTATTGTTTTCACACGACTCTAGAGATATACTCTTTATTCTGAGGGAACAAAGTTGTCATGTTTATGCCGTTGTCAGAAACTAATCCCTTCTTGTCTAAATCAGGACGGTTAACCCTTTCCTGAACATTCAAGAAAGTTTCTAGTGACCTCTGAGCTAGCTGGCAAAAACTAATTAAGTCTAACATAGTCAGTAGAGACCTAGATGACCTCAGTCCTATGTCTACACTGCTGTTTATGTTATTCCAATGTGAAGAGGCTATTGGGAATATAGGAACTACACTACATAGAAGACCAAAGTTACCCCCCTGGGCAGGGTGCAGTGCACATGAAAGGTAGAGCATGTACCAGTGTGTGTGACATGCTCTGGTAGTGAAGGACAGCCATTTTTGTTTTTCACTACTGAGAGGGTTATCTTGTCCATAGGCTATAATGGGGAATGCTGAGTATAATGTTTACCTGCATATGTTCCCATAGGAGAAAGATAGAAAATTAAAGTCTGGTATCCCTGAAATCAGAATTTAATAACACATCTTTTAGGAAGGATGTTTTTTAAATCCTGTGTTTGAGAACAGCACTTTTAGAAGTAGCTGTTCTCTTGTCTAACCTTTCTGGGTGCCTTGGCCTGTTTGTGAACTGACTGTCTGGTTTGTGAGTGACAGGGGCTGGGGAGCCCCCTGGAGGCTGGATGAGTCAGCCCTAGGCTAAATGACTGCATCTGCATCTTGAGTGGTGGAAGGGGATAGCACCTGGACCTGGATGGGGCTGTGCCTGCCTTCCACAATGCTGGCTCCACTTCCTGCTGGGCGACTGACGACCCTGCCCTTCTCTCTGAAAGGATAGGAGAAGTCAGAAAAACAAAGTACTCAGGAACTGACCTGAACTGGTTCTGACCATGCCACGGCCTCTTTGCCTCTAGAGAACAAAGGAAAGATTGGTATAATAAGGGCTAACCAGACTACAGAAAATAAGATCATCCTGGAATCAAGAAGGAACCTCTGCCAAGAAGAAAACTGGAAGACTGAAGAGGAAGTACTGTCCTGCTGTGTGTTTGTGGGCTGACCTGCAGTTGCTTTGCTGCCAAGGAGAGGGGAAGGACTTGGTTGGTGCTTAGTCCCCTTGCTTGAAGAGATCTCCACGGGCCTGGAGAGAGCTGGCCTCCTGTTAAGAAGTCCCAGGAATAAAAAGACTTTACCCCCAGCTTCCCCCCTGAACTCTGCTGAGAGAGTTCTGCTCTTCCTAGAGTGCGGAATCTGACTGAGGGGACTCTGGATGTTGTGGCCTGCTGTTTGGGAAGCTGGACAAGGAGAAACAAAGACTTCAGAATTTCGGCGTGGGTCGGGTTTTCCGCAGAGCGGTGGAACTGTTATACCATAATCCATCTGCTTCGGTCTTGGTTAATGGCGGACTGTCGGAACCATTTACTATCACAAGGGGTACACGACAGGGCTGCCCGCTATGGCCCCTGCTTTTCAATCTCTATATCGAGCCATTTGCTCAACAAATTCGGGAGGATAATAACATCATACCTTTCAGATATAGAGATTGGGGAAAAAAAGTATCCCTGTATGCTGACGATATCATGATTATAACTTCAGATATCAGCACTGCGTTTCCGACAGTCATAAACTTAGCACGACAATTCGGTAACATCTCCGGCTATGAGGTAAATGCCACCAAGACCGAGGTCATGGTGTGGAACAGCGTAGTAACGGGGCTTCCTGTGCAACCCAGTGACAACATGAGATATCTTGGCATAAAAATTGTCAAGGATATCAATTTGATTGCCTCTACTAACTTCACTTTGGTGGCTAAAGAATGTAGGAAACCTATGAGTTCTCGGGGACATCTTCCACTAACGCTCCTGGGCCGGTCAAACTTAGTTAAAATGTCTATCTTACCTAGGGTGACTTTTATTTTCAATAGTATACCACTCTATTTTGATAAAACATTGATAGCGAAGATGCAGAGTGACATCATTTCATTTGTCTGGAAGAACAAGAGTGCGAGAATAGCTTGGAGGAAACTGAGGCGTCGTAGGGAGAAGGGTGGTTTGGCTGGTCCAGACCTCCAGATTTATGCTTGGGCCTTTCAGTTGACACACGCCCGAATGCTACTTAAAACTCCACTAGATCGAGGCATCGGGTTGATGTTTTCAACATTACTACAGTGCGAAGGTCTAAGTCAGTTGGGGTTTTTATTCAAGTTCGGTGACCCCAAATTTTTTAAGACGATCAAACTGAAGGTGTTTCAGGGCCTAGCAAGAACCTGGTATAATCTCAGAGTCACCACCAAAATAGGCTATCACTCTAATAGATCTCCCATATGGGATCTCCCTGCTCCTCCTGGCTGGACTAACGATGTACTGATAAGTCCACTAAAAGACGCTGGAATCTCTACATGGGGAGACCTGTTTTTTTAAGGTGATATGTTCTCCTGGGAACATCTAGTGAGTAAAGTGGGCCCTCATTTTTCTAGATTACAATTTTTACAAATCTCAAGTTGGGCACAAGCACAAAGAACTGGGCCTCCTCGTCGCCAACAACCACCTCTAGGAGGAAGTAGCCAACTGGAATCATTTTTACTAGACAAGACGCCTGCACCCAAAGAGGTCTCCTTCTTTTACAACCTAATTTTAGAGGAGATTGATGGGGAATTCCATCTTCCAGACCAGCTGTGGGGCTCCCTGTTGCCTGCAATAAACTTGCATGAACTATGGTTAACCTCCTGCAATATTCTCTGGGATATTGTCAAACCTGCTTGGCTTCGTAAAAATCACCTTTATACCCTTCACAGGGCTTATTATTCCCCTCAGAGATTGTCTAAATTTTCAACAGGCGAACCAGTGGCCTGTGCCCATTGCGGCCAAGTGGCAGCCTCGGATGCACATATGTTTTATGACTGCCCACATTTAACATATTACTGGCAATCAATAGGCAATAAATTAACATCTTCAATAGGCTCCACCGTGATTATAGATCTTCGGCTAGTAATTTTTGGAGTAGTGGACAAAAAGCCTAGTCCAAATAACAACCTTTTGTTCTACTCTATGCTGGTGGCTCGACGTGAAATCTGCAAGCGTTAGAAAGAGGTATCTCCTCCGTCGTTACATGACTGGTGTTCCTCCATGCTACAAATATCAAAAATGGATCTTTCCAGGGCTGGAAAACCTGACAAAAGAGCTTTTAGGCTGAGCACTCGATTGATCTCAATAATTTGAGCTGGGGTTCCCCCCCCCAGATCCAATGATTACGAAGCCATGATACACTCTTTTTGCTTTAACACCTTCGCCCTTTCTTTTAGCCGGACTGGTGGTAATAGCAATAGTGGAAACTGGTTAATGGTAATTATCTGTCAAACGGTAAACAAGGGGCAGGGATCAGTTGGGAGAATGACACTGCTGTAGGGTTTTGACGGATTCATACTACGATTACACCCTAACCAGTCTTGGACTGAGACAGCATGTTTATTTCTCATATTCCATTCTTCCCTGTCCACGGTACTGACGGACTAAGCCATGGATGAGATGAGGAACACAAAAAAAAAAAGAAACAAAGACTATCTGCAAATTTTCACACATCGCTCGCTTATGGAGCGCATCCCGACAATGGGAGGATATTCCCGCCGCCACGAAGATCGAGATCGTCGCAGCGCCTGTTGCCGCAGCAAGAGACGACGCATCCTTCGCTTGCGGAACGCATCGGGCCGGTGCGGGAAGATTACTGTTGCTGCGAACATCGTCGCAGAGCCTGTAGTTGCTGGGTGAGATCGCCGCACCGCTTGCTTGCGGATCGCATCATGTCCCTGCGAAGATCATCGCAAAGCCATCGCACTGAGGAGCCGCGAGAGGAGAAGATCGACGCTGCACCGCGCATCGCTGCCGCACCTGAGATAGTCGCCATCCCGAAGATCGTCGCATCGTGCCTTTGTGAGATGCTTCCTACCGAACCTGCGTACCGGAATGCATACAAGGTATCACATCCCTCCCCATACAGACCAGATTAGTCGCAACGCGCCCGCTGTGTCTAGCAAGGCTGTCGCATCGCCTCCCCAGGGTCTCAGGAGTGACGCATTGCTTGTTTATAAACGCTGCAGCTTCCACTTGGAACTTTTGTCGCATCTAAAGGTACGGTTGGCTAAACATGACGCAACTGTGGATTATTTTAACGCAAACCCTAGAACTCTTTAAAAATCATATTCTTGAAGTATGTATGTTGGATTTTTGTCGTTTTGGTCTTGTGTAGTTTAGATTAAATAACTTTATTATTCTAAACTGGTGTGGAGTCCATTTATGGTGTTTTTACTGTGTTACTGTGAGTGTTGTTACAAATACTGAACACATTGCCTTTGATAAGCCTGTCTGCTCATGTCAAGCTACCAAGGGGGTGAGCAGGGTTTATCTAAAGAGTGTTTCCCCTTACCCTGACTAGAAGCAAGGGTCCCTATTTGGACATTGGTACCTACCTCTGCCAACTAGAGACCCCCATATCTAACATTGGTGGTCAGCGGTGAGGATTTGTATTTGTACTTGACCCACAGTAATTGGTGTACATCACTAGTATAGTGCAGACCACTACGCAGCCACATACCGTGTTTTGATTTTTGGTTCTATTTTTGTGTAACTCTTCAAAGCATCATGTCTCAGAATGGAAAGGTAGCAAGTGTGGAGGCAGAATTGGAGTTTTGCATTGAGGATTTGTATTCATACAAAGTTGAGCAGCGTAAGCAATTTTGCAAACAGTTTGATTGCCCCATAAAGAGCAGCTTCAGGAAGGAGGAGCTGCAGAGAATCTTGAAGGCCTGGTGGGAGGCCCAAGAGGGAAATGATGCAAGTGGAAGGAATGGTTTTCAACCCCAAGATTTGCATGTGAGCGACCCAGGCTCAAGGCCTGGCAGCATCAATTCCAGTAGGGGTTTCACTCCAGAAGAGTTAGAGGAGAATCAGAGAGCGAGAAACTATGACTTGGAAGTCATGAGGTTAAAGATGAAGCAATTGGAAGTGGAGGAAGAGATAGACAGGGCGTCGGAGGAGAGCAAGAATGCTCGTGCCCTGGAGGGGAAGAGATTGCTTTTGGCTCATAAGTTTAGCATGAGAGAACTGAATATCAAGGCCAAGAAGCTGGAGTCCGGTTCAAATGGTGGCAGCACACAGCCAGTGCAGGGGGGGTAAAGTATATATTCCCAAGGATTTGCTACAGAATTACAATAGGAGTGAGGATATCTATGCCTGGATTAACTCTTATGAGATTGCTCTGAGAATGAATGGTGTGCCTGAACAGCATTGGGGGGACAAGCCTGTGGAAACATTTTGAGGCTTCTGGGAGAAGTGCTCTAGAGCCCTTAGTATTAGCAGGTACTATGACCTATCCCAATATGAAGGAGGTCCTATGTCTCAGGTATGGACTTACTCCAGAGCAGTATAGACTGCAGTTTAGGAACTCCAAGAAGAAAGAGTCTGAGACTAGGATTGAGTGTTTGAATCTGTTCTCACATGCACTGGAAGGTTGGATGAAGGGCAGCAAAGTAACTGATTATAAAGGGTTGTTGCATTTAATTAGTTGGGAGCACTTGAGTAGTCTTTGTGTTCCAGAGCTGCGCCAGCATCTTTCAGACAGCAAGCTGACAGACCCCATTGAGCTTGCTAAGGAGGCGGACCGCTGGACCAGTACCAGGGTCCACAGAGGAATTGTGGGTACCACAGCCAAAGGTGGGCGGGGTCCCCAGCAGAAGAGTGGGGGGAAGAGGGTAACCAAAAAGAGTTCTCTCAAGGGCCCCAAACCAGCTCCCAGGGAAAGGAGTCCCTGCCCCCCAAACCTAAACCAACCTGGCCCCTAGGGGCAGGCGGGACAACAGGGGCCCCCTCACCTGCTTTCACTGCAATGAGGTAGGCCACTTTGCCTGTAAGTGCCCCAAGAAACCTCCAGCACCCACTGGTGCTCCAACACTGGGTTGAGAGAGAGTAGCTTTGGGAGGGGATTTAATTTCCAGTGGGGAAGAGGGACTAGCAGTAATGGCCCTTGTCTCTTTAGGAGACCAAGAGATAATCCATGAATCCTACCTGCCCCCGAACACTGAGAAATACGGGCAGTGGGTGACCGTCAATGGGAGAAAGAAAGAGGCTCTGAGAGACACAGGAGCCAGCCTGACATCCGTGAGGTGTCAGTGCGTGTCTGAAGAGCAGGTCAGTCCCAATGTACTTCACCCAGTAGTTGCAGCTGACAACTTGGTGCGCCTCTGCAAAGTGGTGCAGGTTCCATTTGAGTGCAGAGGGGTCTCAGGTCTCTTGAAGGTTGTTGTGAGTCCATCCATGCCTGTAGACTGTGTGCTAGGAAATTACCTGGAGAGTTCCCTATGGAAGGAGGTGGAACACCAGGCTCATATGGAGATGTTGGGTCTTTCTGAGTGGGTATATTGTCCACTCGGTCTATGGCAGCCAGTAGGGGTGATTCAGCAGACCTGGAGCCTGAAACAGTGGCCCTGGAACCTGCCATGAAGAGAAGGGGCAGGGGTGCGGGAAACCTGCCCCTGCCGTTCCCGCGGCCCAGGTAGGAGCAGAACCTGAGGGGATGCCTTGGAGCCTACCAGGGAACAGGTGGCCAAACTGGGAGACCTACCTGAGCTGACCCATTAGCAGCAGGAGGGTGGTCTCTCCAGGGAGGAGTTCTGCAAGGCACAGATGAAATGCTCTTTTCTCATTGGTGTGCAGCAGCAGGCTGCAGACCAGGCAGCAGGTGGAGAGTCCAAGGATCATCTCATTTACTGGGAGGATGAGTTGCTTTATAGTGAGCTTAAGTTCGCTGAGCCCGGTGCAGCCCGTGTGCTGGTGGTACCCGAGCGCTTCAGGAACTTCCTAATGGGTCTGGCTCATGACGTACCTCTCACAGGACATCTGGGGCAAAACAAGACCTTCCAAAAGTTTGTCACCCACTTCTGGCCCCAGATGAAGAAGCACGTCGGTACCTTCTGTAGGACTTGCCAGACATGTCAGGCAAGTGGCAAGAGTGGAGGGAAGTTCAAGGCACCCCTCCAACCCTTTCCTGTGGTGAGCACCCCTTTCGAGCGGGTGGGCATTGACATTGTGGGGCCACTGGACCCCGAGACAGCCTTAGGCAACAGGTTCATCCTGGTCTTGGTGGACCATGCCACCCGGTACCCGGGAGCTGTCCCTCTCAGGACAATCACAGCACCCGTGGTGGGCAATTCATTGATGGGGATCTTTTCCTGTGTGGGGTTCCCCAGAAAGGTGGTCTCCGACCGGGGTACCAACTTCATCTCTAGGTACATGAAGTCTCTGTGGGAGGAGTGTGGGGTAACTTATAAGTTCACCACTCCTTACCACCCTCAAGGAAACGGGTTGGTTGAAAGGTTCAACCGAACTCTGAAAGGTATGATTATGGGCCTAGCGGAGCCCATGAGACGGAAGTGGGATGTCTTTTTACCATGCCTGTTGTTTGCCTACAGTGAGGTGCCTAAGAAGTCCTTAGGGTTCAGTCCCTTTGAACGTCTGTATGGCCACCCTGTTAGAGGACCTCTCACTCTGGTGAAGGAGGGGGTGGGAGAAATCCCGTGGGAAAACCCCCAGGATGTTTCAGCTACATGCTGACCTTCCACAACCAGATACAATGCTTCAGGAAGCTTACTCAGTGGAACCTAGAAGCTATCAATAACAAAAGGGGAAGAGAGAGAAAATAAATCGAAATGGATTTGTTCTCCCTGAACATATGCAAATGAACAAACAGAATCCACTTCTCGGGTATGGGGCGTATCCCCCACAGTTGGGGAACACCTTTCTTGTTTTTGGGTCCCCTCACACACCAACAGGCCCCTTGGTGTCATGCTTCATCATCGGGGTCATCGTACCCCGCTCTGGGGTACGGCGTGCTGCGACCTACAGGTACGTGGGAGCACTTGATAGACTATGTGTGGAGTGGATGGGGGATTTTTATGTGAGTGTATGGTGAGGTTTTAATCTAGGTGAGGGTTAAAAAAGGACCTGGCTCGTGGGGTGACTAAAAAATATTCAATAGGCCCCCGGGCTTTTGCTATTAAAATTAAAGTGTGGGAGGTTATCATGCAGACAATGTGCATTACCTCCTCTCGGTGTGCGCCGACATGTTTCGGTGTAAAGACACCTTCTTCAGGATGGGGTACACAAATCCCCACCTTACTCACGTTTCTCTAACTTGTATTAGAATCTCCAATAAAAAGTGAGAACTACAGTGCAGGTAAAACAATGTACCTAACAAAAATGTCACTTTTTAGTCAACCTGTCAAGGAAAAGAAGACAAAATGTTTTTTCTGGTAGTCTCCTTCTCATCAGCCATTGGTAAAGTGACCAGTGGTTACAAGTGACAAACTCGCGGTCAAGACTATTACTATAGGTGTCTATTGGGCCTATCGTGGGATAAAAACACAAGGACAAACTAGACACACTGACATAGAAACATAAAACACACACTTGTAGATATACTGTTTAGCGTACTTTCAGAGCATGACACTGTTTGTGGTAAAATTGTTTGAGCAAAATGTTTTGTGCCCCTGTAAAGAAAAAGAGACACTTCATGCTTTTAAGGGCTATTAAAAATACTGTTTTGATTTGATTGAAAAGCTTCATTAGCCAAACGTCCGGGTCTGGTATGCTATTTAGCACCTGTTTGGAGAAAATGGATGTTCAAATCCCCAATCTACTTACATTAGCGTCGCGGAGGCAGTAGCTGCTCTTTACCCCAAACTACTCACGATTTCAACGAGGAAATTCCTCCCGATCGACCCCTCCGTGGCTCCGGTGACTATGCCAAGTGGAGTCAAAAGTACGGGTTTTTGTATCCCTACCCGCGTTCGAGGTAATTGTTTGATTGGTTAATTAGTGTTTCCTTTATGTTCATATAAGGATTTTTGTCGGTTCTGCTCGCGACTCGCTCTGTTAGCGTGCCCGGTTCGCGCATGCGCACATGTATTTCCATGATCTAGTTGGATATGCGCATGCGTTTACTGCCGGTACGTTCGTTTATTGCTTGCCGCTTGGAAGGGTAGTGTTCCGAATGTGTGCAAGCATTTATAATTGTCCCTTTTAGGCATGCTGCAGTGGTGTTGAGTGTATATGCTCGATAGAGGCAAGGCTGAGCATAACCGATGCTGTGAGCTCCGCCGCTAGTTAGGTATCTGATCAGTTTGACTCCTCATGGTGACCACAGTTGCTCCCAAAGTGCAACGGTTGTGCTGATTCTTACCATATCTCTAATAAAAAATGAAAAATGCGGCAGATTTCAGTGGCGTTGTGAGATCAGAGCCTAGTAAGCTCATGCTAATACAACTGCGTGCATTCAGCTGGTATCGTCTGACATACAGAGTTACTCCCCGTGGGAACCAAAGGGAATCTCGAGGGATACTGCCTATGTTAACCGTCCCCAGGGAATGTTATCATTCAAGCCAAGAGTGTCAGTCCCCAGTCTGAAAACCCATCTTTGCTCCTTCTCAAAGAGTCCTTGTTCCGACGGTAGCTGTTCAGCTACTGTCCATTTGATGTCATTGATACAATGTTCACTTTCCAAGAAATGGGTGGCCATTTTCGTTGTTATCTTCTTGCACCGTATGTTGCTCTTGTGCTCACCAATTCGCACTTTCACTGGTCTCGTGGTCATACCAATGTATTCTAATTTACAAGGGCAGGGAATCATGTAAATAAAATTTTTGCTATTACAATTAGTTAGTTTTCGTTGCTCCCACTTGGTTCCATTGGCAAAGATCAAATGTTTACTTTTCTGTGTGAGATGGCAGTTCGCACAGTTTCCACATGGGTAGTGGCCTCCCAGTCCATGTTGCGAGAGCTGTAGTTGTTGTTGTAGTTTTGGGCGTGTATGAACCAGCATGGCCTTGAGATTTCTGCCACGTTTGTGGGCAAATAGTGGTTTTTCAATGTTCAGAGTACCACTCGTTATGATTCGCCAATGTTTGTTCAGTAGCTTGGATACTTCATTAGTTTGGGAGCTGTAATAGTTACGCAGATCGGTCTGGTGGCTACCTGATCTGTTTGGATTTTGTTTTCTAACAATGCATCCTGGTGGTTGCTTCTCGCCCTTTTCATTGCATTGTTAATGATTCTCTCAGGATACTGTCTTTTCTGTAGTTTGTTTTTTAAGTCTTGTGCTTGTGCCTTATTATCCTGGATCTGGGTACAGTTTTGTCTTAACCGCAAGAATTGTCCGTACGGTAAATTGGTTCGTAAATACCGCGGGTGGAAGCTCTCATACCGGAGGAGACAGTTCCTTGCGGTTGGTTTGAAGTGGGTAGTGGTTTGAAGTTTGCCATCCTTGGGAAAAATGTTTAGATCGAGGAATACCAGTGTCTCACTTGAAACTGTACGTGTGAACTTCAGGAAATGGTTCTGTAGGTTCAGCCATTCCATGAACTCAGATACTGATTCGCGGTTACCCTGCCATATCACAAGCACATCGTCGATGTACCTCCTCCAGGGGTTGATGTTCTGTCTGTATGGGTTGCTGGTGTGTAGGATTTTTGTGCTTTCTAAATGGTGCACGTACAGTTCCGCCAGGCTCGGCGCGAACTTACTGCCCATATTGGTGCCGTGGCGCTGGAGGTAGAGGGTCCCCTCGAATTCAAAAAAGTTTTTAGTTAATGCCAACGTGATGCATTCCATTACAACTCCTCGTGGGGTCTGGTACTTCCAGTGGGCTCTGTACAAAACCTCCTCAATAATAGATATGGTTTCATCATGAGGGAGGCTAGTGTACAGGCTTTCAACGTCTAGACTTAGCAATAGTTGGCTGTCTGGATCGAAGTTGAGGTCTTGTAAAAATTTCAGAACAGATTTGGTGTCCTTGAGATAGGTGTCTGTCCCTTGTACTAAAGGGTATAAAAAAGCATCCGAGAATTTTGATAGGGGCTCTAGGATGAAGCCTATCCCTGAGACAATCGGTCTTCCGTGCGGATTTTCCAGATTTTTATGTATATTAGGGATGCAGTAGAAATAGGGTGTCTTAGGTGTTTTTTGGATTAAAAATTCTGCCTCCTTTTTTGATAGCCAATTATGTGCCAAGGCTTCTTCTACCATACATCCGATAGTGATCCTGATTGATTCCGTTGGATCTTGGGGTAGGATAGTATAATTCCGTTGGTCCGACAACAACCTAGGGCACTCTTCTTTATAGGCTGCTGTCGTCTGTATTACTATCGCTCCTCCTTTGTCAGCGGGCTTGATGGTCATGTCATGATTGTTGGCCAACTCACGAATGGCTTCATGTTCCCTGCGGCTAGTGTTGTGGAAGACCTGGCGATTTATCCTGTCCACTTCTTTTAGTTCAGTCATGACAGCATTTTCATAAGCTAGAACTTTAATGGGTAGGGCATTGTCTGGTGGGACAAAAGTCGACATTGGTCTTAAGCCTGTGTCGGTTTCGGTGGGTTTCTCCGTCCCCTTAAAAAAGACCTGTAACTTGATTTTGCTGATGAACTCTTGTACTTCCGTGTGTAATTTAAATAGGTCCAGCTTGTTAGTGGGGACGAAACCCAGTCCTTTGTTCAGGACTTCTTTTTGAGTGTCTGTTAGTTCCCATGGGGTGATATTTATCACTAGGTCCCCCTCCGGCTGGTGGATGGGTTGTCTGGTAGGGCCCCCGTCATGCTCCTTGTGTTCATTCGTGGGTCCGCCTGGCTCGGGTCCTGCCACACCGCTGTGTTTCCTTTTCTGTTTTGGCCGCGGCGCGGTCCAGGGCGTGAGGCTAAAAAAGGCTGGTTCTGATAAAACCCAGTATCGAACTCATTCCCCCATTGTTGGTACAAATGGCCTGGTGGTGGTGGGCCATAGTTATATGGTAGAAAAGGGTTGGTCCTCCGTACTGGGAGTAAAAAGGTTGTGGTTTGTAACCCCTCCATCCTCTTTGTCTCTGTGTGCCATTGTATCTAGAGTTGCTGCTTGTACTTGACCCTGACGATCCGGTATCGGAACCGTCGCTGTCATTGTCGCTGTTAACGTTGCGTGGGACGTAGTCATCCTTCGTGTATGGGTACGCAGTCTCCGGGGTAAAGCGATCTTTGTCTTTCCCTATTTTTTTTAATTTACTTTGTTTGAGTGTGGCCTCCAAATCCGACATCTGTTGGTTTAATTCATCCAATCTTTTTTTCAGTTCCGCTGGTTTTATGTATGTTTTTAGTTGTACCTCATTTTTTTGTATGTCAATTTTCAACTCCTGTGTGATTCATTTGGCTGTTTTTATGATTAGTACTAACCAATCCCGTGTACAGTGCCACGAGATTAGTGACCATTCCTTTTTGAAAACCTTGTCCGATTGGAAAATGAAAGGTTCATTCTTGACCAATAACCCTTGTGGCGCAATCTTATTTCGCAGATATTCAGTCATAAGGAGGCCATGGAGGGCTGCTTTGATCTGTGTCCTTCTAAGATTCATCAGCTCATCCCAGTCGGTCACGCTCGGTCCCGGATCGGTGCTGCTCAGGCCTTCACAAGGGTTGACTGCCGCCAGAATCTCATCAATGTCTTCCTCTACAAACGTGAGTCCATGTTCAGACTCCATCGTGCTGTTGGTGTGTGTCTAAGATTAATGTGTGTGTTTTATGTGGTGTGTCAGTGATACTAGTGGGAATAGGGGGACTCCCGCAGCTGTGCGCTGCCTAAATACTATCAATAACAAAAGGGGGAGAGAGAGAAAATAAATCAAAATGGATTCGTTCTCCCTGAACATATGCAAATAAACAAACAGAATCCACTTCTCGGGTATGGGGCGTATCCTCCACAGTTGGGGAACACCTTTCTTGTTTTTGGGTCCCCTCACACACCAACAGGCCCCTTGGTGTCATGCTTCATCATCGGGGTCATCGTAACCCTCTCCGGGGTACGGCGTGCTGCGACCTATGGGTACGTGGGAGCACTTGATAGACTCTGTGTGGTGTGGATGGGGTATTTTTATGTGAGTGTATGGTGAGGTTTTAATCTAGGTGAGGGTTAAAAAAGGACCTGGCTCGTTGGGTGACTAAAAAATATTTAATAAGCCCCTGGGCTGGTGCTATTAAAATTAAAGTGTGGGAGGTTATCATGCAGACAATGTGCATTACCTCCTCTCGGTGTGCGTCGACATGTTTCGGTGTAAAGACACCTTCTTCAGGACGGGGTACACAAATCCCCACCTTGCTCACGTTTCTCTAACTTGTATTAGAATCTCCAATAAAAAGTGAGAACTACAGTGCAGGTAAAACAATGTACCTAACAAAAACGTCGCTTTTTAGTCAACCTGTCAAGGAAAAGAAGACAACATTTTTTTTCTGGTAGTCTCGTTCTCAACAGCCATTTGTAAAGTGACCAGTGGTTACAAGTGACAAACTCGCGGTCAAGACTATTACTATAGGTGTCTATTGTGCCTATAGTGGGATAAAAACATAAGGACAAACTAGACACACTGACATAGAAACATAAAACACAGACTTGTAGATATACTGTTTAGCGTACTTTCAGAGCATGACACTGTTTGTGGTAAAATTGTTTGAGCAAAATGTTTTGTGCCCCTGTAAAGAAAAAGAGACACTTCATGCTTTTAAGGGCTATTAACATACTGTTTTGATGTGATTGAAAAGCTTCATGAGCCAAACGTCCGGGTCTGGTATGCTATTTAGCACCTGTTTGGAGAAAATGGATGTTCAAATCCCCAATCTACTTACATTAGCGTCACGGAGGCAGTAGCTGCTCTTTACCCCAAACTACTCACGATTTCAACGAGGAAATTCCTCCCGATCGACCCCTCCGTGGCTCCGGTGACTATGCCAAGTGGAGTCAAAAGGACGGGTTTTTGTATCTTTACCCGCGTTCGAGTTAATTGTTTGATTGGTTAATTAGTGTTTCCTTTATGTTCATATAAGGATTTTTGTCAGTTCTGCTCGCGACTCGCTCTGTTAGCGTGCCTGGTTTGCGCATGCGCACGTGTATTTCCATGATCTAGTTGGATATGCGCATGCGTTTACTGCCGGTACGTTCGTTTATCGCTTGCCGCTTGGAAGGGTAGTGTTCTGAATGTGTGCATGCATTTATAAACGTCCCTTTTAGGCATGCTGCAGTGGTGTTGAGTGTATGTGTATGTGCACTTCAGCATGCCTAAAAGGGACGTTTATAAATGGTTATCCATGATTGGCATATTTGTATTGCCAGGAAGTCCCTAGTAAAGTGCACTGAGTGTGCCAGGGCAGGTGATTCAAATGCTACTAGTGGGCCTGCAGCACTGATTGTGCCACCCATATGAGTAGCCCTAAAATGGTGTCTCAGGCCTGCCACCGCAGTGCCTGTGTGCAGTTGCTAACTGCCATGCTGCCCTGACCAGTGTCCACACTGGCCAGGCCTAACCCTTCCCTTTCTGTACATATTGGACACCCCTATAGAAGGCCCAAGGTACCCCCTTGGGCAGGTTGCAGTGTACATGAAAGGTAGAGGATGTACCAGTGTGTGTGACATGCTCTGGTAGGAAAGGACAGCCATTTTCGTTTTTCACCACTGAGAGGGCTATCTTGCCCAGAAGCTATAATGGGGAATATTGAGTATAATGTTTACCTGCATATCTTCCCATAGGAGCAAGATAGAAAATTAAAATCTGGTATCCCTGAACTCAGAATCTAATAACACATCTTTTAGGAAGGATGGTTTTTAAATCCTGTGTTTGAGAACAGCACTCTTAGAAAGTGGCTGTTCTCTTGTCTAACCATTCTGTGTGCCTTGGCCTGTTTGTAAATAGAATGTCTGGTCTGTGAGTCACAGTGGCTGGGGAACCCCCAGAAGGCCGGATGAGTCAGCCCTAGGCTGAATGACTGCATCTGCATCTTGAGTAGTGGGAGGGGATAGCACCTGGGCCTGAATAGGGCTATGCCTGCCTTCTACAATGCTGACTACACCTCCTGCTGGGCGGCTGACGACTCTGCCCTTCTCTCTGAAAGGAGAGGAGAAGACAGAAAAGCAAAGTGCTCAGGAACTGACCTGAACTGGTTCTGACCGTGCTAAGGACTCTCTGCCTCTAGAGAACAAAGGAAAGACTGGTATAAAAAGGGCTACCCAGACTACAGAAAATTAGATCATCCTGGAATCAAGAGGGAAACCTCTGCCAAGGAGAAAGCTGGAAGACTGAAGAGGAAGGACTGTCCTGCTGTGTGTTTGTGGGCTGACCTGCAGTTGCTTTGCTGTCAAAAGAAGAGGGGAAGGACTTTGTTGGTGCTTAGACCCCTTGCTTGAAGAGATCTCCAAGGGCCTGGAGAGAGCTGGCCTCCTGTTAAGAAGTCCCAGGAACAAAAGGACTTCACCCCTAGCTTCCCCCCTGATTTCTGCTGAGAGAGTTCTGCCCTACCTAGAGTGCTGAATCCGACTGAGGGGCCTCTGGACGTTGTGGCCTGCTAATTGGGAAGCTGGACAAGGAGAAACAAAGACAATCTCCAAATTTTCACGCATCGCTCGCTTGCGGAGTGCATCCCGACAGTGTGAGGAAATTCCCACCGCCGCAAAGATCGAGATTGTTGCAGCGCCTGTTGCTGTTGCAAGAGCCGACACATCCTTCGCTTGCGGAATGCATCGGCCCCGTGCGGGAAGATTACTGTCGCTGCGAACATCGTCGCAGAGCCTGTCGTCGCTGGGTGAGATCGCTGCACCGCTTGCTTATGGATCGCATCACGTCGCTGCGAACATCGTCACAGAGCCATCACACCAAGGGGCTGAGAGAGAAGATTAACGTTGCGCTGCACATCACCGTCGCACCTGAGATTGTCGCAGTCTCGAAGATCGTCGCATCGTGCCTTTGCGAGACGCTTCCTACCGAACCTGCTCACCGGAATCCATTCAAGGTATCGCCTCCCTCCCTATACATACCGGATTCGTTGCAACTCACCCGCTGCGTCCAGCAGGGCTATCACATCGCCTCCCCAGGGTCTCAGGAGTGACGCATCGCTTGTTTTTCAACGCTACAGCTTCCACTTAGAACTTTTGTCGCATCTAAAGGTACTGTTGGCTAAACGTGACGCAACTGGGGATTATTTTGACGCAAACCCTAGAACTCTTTTAAAATCATAATATTGAACTGTGTATGTTGGATTTTTGTCATTTTGGTCTTGTGTAGTTTAGATTAAATAACTTTATTTTTCTAAACTGGTGTGAAGTCCATTTGTGGTGCTTTCACTATGTTACTGTGAGTGTTGGTACAAATACTTTACACATTGCCTTTGATACGGCTGTCTGCTCGTGCCAAGCTACCAAAGGGTTGAGCAGGGGTTATCTAAAGAGTGTATCCCCTTACCCTGACAAGAAGCAAGGGTCCCTATTTAGACATTGGTACCTACCTCTGCCAACTAGAGACTCCCAGATCTAACAGTTCTGTTCCAAGAAAATGTTGGTACTACACAAAGTACATTGGATGCTTCAAAAAATTCAAGCAAAAAGGGATGGTGATGCGTTGGTTCCTTACACTCAGGGAAGGTGATGCGTTGGTTCCCTGCTCCAGGAGAGGTGATGTGTTGGTTCCTTACTGCTGCACAGGGGAGGTGATGCATTGGTCCCTTACTGGAGAGAAGGTGAAGCGTCAGTTTCTTACTGCGTCGGGTTCTTACTGCGTCCCCCAACAGTGCGACAGACTTGGCGCTTTGTTGCGATGCATGACAATTCGGTATGATGTGATGCGTGAAGACCCAGGATGCGCTGCAATGATATCAGCTGTGTCAACTAGATGCGTCGGTTATTCCACAACAGGGCCTGCGCCAGAATCGGTGCGGTGATCTCGGACGTCGGAGATCGGTGCACAGGATTCATCGCACAGCAGACACTTCAGCCGCAAGCAGGCGCTGTGTTGATTTTTCGACGATGGCGATGCATTTGAAAATTCTTCCCGCACTGCTGCGATGCGTCAAAAAAAGGCTATGCGTTGATGTTTACAGCTTTTGCAGTTTCCAGCCCCAAAACAACCTCCAGAGGTCCAGAACACTGGCAGACACATCTCAGCAGGTCAGAACTCCCAGTAAAGGAGTTCAGGTGTTAACCACCTCGCTAACTGCGAACGTTTCTGTAAAGATCCTTCATGTATTAGAAAGAATAATGATGTTCTTTCATACACCCAGCATCCAAATTCTGTGGTATCTCAGATCCCCCCCTAATAGAGGCACTATCGCATTGTCGTCCGTAGTATCGTCAACGATACTACGGACGACGACGCGATTCCTTACGATAGTGCCTCTATTAGGGGGGATCTGAGATACAACAGAATTTGGATGCTGGGTGTATGAAAGAACATCATTATTCTATCTAATACATGAAGGATTTTTACGGAAACTTTCGCAGATAGCGAGGTGGTTATTCCCCGGCATGAGAAACTAATGGGCTGAATAACATATTGCAGTACTCTACAGACTGCTTAATATAAGTGGATTAGTCGTTACAAGAAAGAACGAATACGCATTCTCATAAGGTGCTGCTTTCTATGAATATTTGTTCCTGCTAATAAGGTGTGAAGCTTACCAGAGCAGTCAAAATCATCACTTTTTATTGCCCTAAAAAAGTCCTCTGGACGAAACTCGATGGCTAACATTGTTTGTGAAGAAAAAGAATAAATAACTTTTTAAGCCTTGCTGAACGGACTCCATGAGAACTTTATTACATTTGTTAATTTACTTGTTGACTCTTGTTGGATAGTGCCGGACCATAGTGCTTTGTTGTATTTTGTGGGCTCTACTCCCTCAGAAGCTTAGGGGTATTTAGCTTTAGGTCCCTGGCACCCACACCATCCTAATACATAGATGATAATATAGATAAGTGCTGTCATTATTGCCCCATACCCCAAAATCTTTTTTGTTGTCTCAAAGGAGTTCAGGTGGGACTGGAGGTGAAATCTTTGTGTCCCTCAGACTTCAGAACAAGAGGCAAGCTCTAAGATCTACAAGGGCCCTTGTAGATCTTCCTCAAGCAGGGGACACAGCACACAGCTCAGTCCTTCTCCTTTTCATGGCAGAAAGTAGCCACTGCAGGCCAACCCCAGACAGCAAAGAGTACAGGGGCAGTATTCTTCCTCAGTTTCTCCAGCTCTTCTCCTTGGCAAAGGTTCCTCTTGATTCCCAGAAGTGATCTAAAAGTCTGGGGTCTGGGCCCCTCTTTTTATAATACAAAATCCTTCCTGTGGCAGAGAAGCTCTTTGCCCAGCCAAAACCAGTTATGTCCTCTCTGGTTCAGCTTGCTGCCAGGAGGTGGGGACAGAGTTGTCCATGGCAGGCCAGGCCCATTCAGGTGTAAAATAAATCTCCTCCCCCTACTCTGAATGCAGTCCAGGTCTATTCAGCCCAGCCCCGATTCACCCTGGACACAGGCAGGACACACATCAACCCCCCAAGTGGCTGTCTGAACAGAATGCACATCCCCAGCCCCTGTCACTTCAAAGCCAGACAGTCAATACACAATCTAGCAGAGGCACACTGGATGGTTAGGCAAGAAAATACCTACTTTCTAAAAGTGGGATTTTCACTCTCAGAATGTAAGAATCACCCTCACTAAAAGATGCATCTTAACATTTTGAGTTCAGGCCTATCAAACTTTATTTTACTATATTGTTCCCATGGGCAGTAATACTCATAAGATGTTATGAGCATGCTCCCCATTGTATCCTATGGGACAAATAGCCTTACCATAGTGAAAAACGAAATTGGGAGTATTTCACTATCAGGACACGCCACACACATTGGGTCCTGTCCTACCTTTCACATACACTGCACCATGCCCACAGGGGTACCTTGTGCTTACCTTCGGGATGACTAACATGTAAGAAAGGGGCATGTTAGGGCCTGGCAAGTGGGTGCACTTGCCAGGTCGACATGGCAGTACCCAACTGCGCACAGGCACTACAGAGGCAAGTCTGAGTTACAGTTACAGGCTGCTTATGTGGGTGGTACAATTAGTGCTGCACGCCCACTAGCAGCATTTGATTTACAGGCCCTAGGACACATAGTGTACTTTACTAGGGAATGACTAGGAAACCAAGTATGCCAATCATGGAATCACCAATCCATAACAACAATTTAAAGGGTGCGCTTGCAGTTTGGCACTGAACGGCAGTGGCAAAGAGCCCAAACCATCTAGAACAGCAAAAACGAAGTCCAACACACAGCAACATAACAGGAAGCAAAGGCAAAAAATACAGGAGAAACCCACACCAATGATGCCAGGTCTAACATTTCTCATGTAAGAACTAGTAATTCTCTGACAGGTTTGTCTTATTCAAAGCTTTTTAACTCCTGCATGTATAACTCTGAGGAGTGAGAAACACCTGTCAATTTATAATTTCCTTCGAAAGATCACAGGTTCCTTTCAAGGCTCGGGAAAGAAATCTACCCTTGTCTGACCTCCAAAATAGGGTTCTTACGACACCTACTATGCCCAAACCGCATTGTGGTCCAAAATGAACACCCCTACGCTACTTCAAGCCTTCTGGTTTGAAAGACTTTTAATCCCTGCCTTTTCTCCTTTCCCAGTGCTGCTTCTGCAGCCGCATTTTTACTTTTTAGTGTTGAACTGCAGAGCAGTACTACTGTTCAACACTCTCTTTTGATAGGAAATCATTTTTTAATTGTGAACTTCCTTGTTATATTTCATTGTTATCAGGACCATTGTTCAACTTTCAGAATGCACAGATTGTGAAATTAAAATCCTAGAGTGTGTTACTGCCACTTCTCCCCTTTTTACTATCCACTATTTTCCCTAATTTGCTTTTGTCAGGTTTTCCACTAACTTTGTGTGTGAAATCCAATGGAGGCCATGTTTTTTCCATCTATCACCATGACACATATACTAGAACATGCGAACCAGTGGTAGTTAGTAATTTCTCTGTGTAGTCAATTATACTAGACATTTCTGGGAGCTCAAGCTGTGTCACTATACGCTCTTTTGTGGAAGATGACTATAGTCCGCACTTGACTGCTACCTTATACACTTGTTCATTAATACTTACATACATATTAAATGTCCTTTTAGATTTAGTTCTCAGGAAGTGTAGCAGATCATTCAACCCCAGTCTTTAGAGTTCAAATAAATTTAGAAAAACATTTCAAAGCTCATTTTTGAATCAAACCACCTTAGACTATTTCTCCAAAATGCCCATAACACAATCCTTAAAGATAAGGGCATCAATACTAGAAAACCAACATCCATGTAATAAGGTATGGCTGCAGCAACATTATAGGACAAATTGTTTATCAAGAGTCCCAGGCAACTTGAGGGACGCTAAGCTTAAGGATCCAAGTTGACCACTGTCTCATTAGATGTAGGAAAATCCACGGTCATTTTGGAAATAAATGTCACTCACCAGTCAGCATCTACACTTAGTACTGACAGTAAGCCTTTTCTTTACTAAAGAGCGCTCCATGGAGATACTGCTTCCTTGCACATGAACCTGACATGCTGAGATGTATCACTTCTAGGCCTGCATCTCCACAGCTCTGTGTACTAGTTTTAACAATTTTTTGCATTTTTATTAATTATTGTTTTTTCCCATTAGTTAGTGTTTATGTACCTTAAAGGGTTGCACAAGGAAGGGGATGCAAAGCACGATAATTTCTTTTTATGTTCTTACAGCTTAATCTGTTCAGAAAATAGTGCTGAGAGGAGAATGTTGAATGTTGAATCTGCTCCCTGCAGCACTGTGAAAGGAACCTCACCATCCCTGAAATTTTGGAGTAAATTGAGAATTGTCCTTGTTCTGTCCAGACTGCATCATGTTACAATTAATTTCTTTTTTTCTTCTGATTCTCATGCAAGTTGTGTGCCACTGTTTCTAGGCTGTAGAGGTATGTGGCCAGTCCATACCCTCAAGTCCTTCCCACGTGACCTGGACCTAAAGCAGTCCTAACCCCCCACAACCACCCCTCCCAGCCATCACTACTACCCCACAATCACCTTGTCTATGATGTACCTACTTCTCATTGGTCTTAATATCTCCGCTCAGGGAGTTCAGCATGGACATCGAGGCAAATCACTGAGACATTAAGCGTGACTTTCCTGTTTGGGCCTTTTAGGGTATGAGAAGCACTGAAGGCTATAACCCCTGCCTTTCCCACCACTTACACTTCCTTGAAACGCCACTTCTCCATTTCAGAAAAAAAAATCTTCCACAAAATCAACAATTAACACTGACTATTTCAATCCGCTGATTCCTTGAGTTTGTTTCTTGAGTAAATCCCATGTGGATTATAGGGGAGGATGAATCTCTGAATGGAGGCATGAAGTTGACTAGAGCTATCATCAAAATGTTCAATTTCCCTTTGATCATTCTTCTATTTCCATATGTGTTTTTCATTATCATAGGAATCAAATGTACGTGCCTTATTCAAAGAGGCATGTGCGAGTGGCTTGATTTGTGAATAGGAGCATCTCACAAAAGGTGAACTTGCACTCATAAACCGATCTGCTCAGTTCACAATATTACCCCACTACCCCAATGTTATTAAGCATCCTCAGATCCTACTCCAGGGGAAGGAGGGGGTGGTCTACTCCCGCAGGTTTACAGGAGCATTCTTGGAAAAACTTTGATCGAGTCCATACTTGTATAAATTGTCGTAAATATGCTTTAGAAGATTTTCGATTTTTTTTAATGAGACGCAGACTCATGATGCCCAACAGATTGCGCCGATCCAACAGCCCCCTAGTCATGCTTTTTGCTATATTACTCGGTGGATTTCTGAAAACATATTTCCTGGTATATTCCGGAGAAACCAGAGCTGTTAGTTCATCATTTACCCCTGTCTGCTGAGACGTCCTTCAGCCAGGCCCACTAGCCTCTTTCTTGGCCTAGTTCGGAACTGTATACATTACCCCTGTGGTTCCCAAACTGTGCTCCGCGGCGCCCCAGTGCGCTGTAATGAGGTGCCAGGGGCGCCGCGCACACTAGGGTGACCAACCGTCCGTAAATTCCACGGGCCTTTTATCTGTAACTTTGGCCATCACAGGGAGCAGGCTGCTCCCCTGTGAGAGGCCTCACCCCTGCTGCTGGAGGCGCCTCGCACTCCTCCAGGAGCACAAGAGCATCCCCTCCCGCCCATTGTCATTCAGTATGCCGCTGATTGCCACTTACTGAATGACACTGGGGCAGTCTGGGGGTGTGACACCATGTGGCGGCCTCCTCCTGCCTCAGGGTACAGAAGAATTAAACAACAGGAGGTGGTGATGGACAGAGTTTCTGAATTAAGCAGAATACTCTCACCCAGTCAAGAGATCAGGGCTTAATCCAACACCGTTTTTTAGCTCACTGCACCATCCCAGCTCAGAACCTGGCTATATGCAAATTAGTCTGTCCCTGGCCCAGTGTATCATGGGAACAGGGCAAACGAAACTACCAAGCCAATTCTTTCACTGGGAAGGAAACAAGCTACCGGGGACCGGTTTCTGGCATTTCAGCCGTCTTCGGCCCGGCTTGCTTGAATCCTGATGGTGCAATGAGCTAGGGACTCACGTCTGAGTATACCCTTCCACGCTTATGGTGGACAAAATAATTAAACAACAGGAGGTGGTGATGGACAGAGTTTCTGAATTAAGCAGAATACTCTCACCCAGTCAAGAGATCAGGGCTTAATCCAACACCGTTTTTTAGCTCACTGCACCATCCCAGCTCAGAACCTGGCTATATGCAAATTAGTCTGTCCCTGGCCCAGTGTATCATGGGAACAGGGCAAACCAAACTACCAAGCCAATTCTTTCACTGGGAAGGAAACAAGCTAACGGGGACCGGTTTCTGGCATTTCAGCCGTCTTCGGCCCGGCTTGCTTGAATCCTGATGGTGCAATGAGCTAGGGGCTCACGTCTGAGTATACCCTTCCACGCTTATGGTGGACAAAATAATTAAACAAAAGGAGGTGGTGATGGACAGAGTTTCTGAATTAAGCAGAATACTCTCACCCAGTCAAGAGATCAGGGCTTAATCCAACACCGTTTTTTAGCTCACTGCACCATCCCAGCTCAGAACCTGGCTATATGCAAATTAGTCTGTCCCTGGCCCAGTGTATCATGGGAACAGGGCAAACCAAACTACCAAGCCAATTCTTTCACTGGGAAGGAAACAAGCTACCAGGGACCGGTTTCTGGCATTTCAGCCGTTTTCGGCCCGGCTTGCTTGAATCCTGATGGTGCAATGAGCTAGGGACTCACGTCTGAGTATACCCTTCCACGCTTATGGTGGACAAAATAATTAAACAACAGGAGGTGGTGATGGACAGAGTTTCTGAATTAAGCAGAATACTCTCACCCAGTCAAGAGATCAGGGCTTAATCCAACACCGTTTTTTAGCTCACTGCACCATCCCAGCTCAGAACCTGGCTATATGCAAATTAGTCTGTCCCTGGCCCAGTGTATCATGGGAACAGGGCAAACCAAACTACCAAGCCAATTCTTTCACTGGGAAGGAAACAAGCTACCGGGGACCGGTTTCTGGCATTTCAGCCGTCTTCGGCCCGGCTTGCTTGAATCCTGATGGTGCAATGAGCTAGGGACTCACGTCTGAGTATACCTTTCCACGCTTATGGTGCACAAAATAATTAAACAACAGGAGGTGGTGATGGACAGAGTTTCTGAATTAAGCAGAATACTCTCACCCAGTCAAGAGATCAGGGCTTAATCCAACACCGTTTTTTAGCTCACTGCACCATCCCAGCTCAGAACCTGGCTATATGCAAATTAGTCTGTCCCTGGCCCAGTGTATCAGGGGAACAGGGCAAACCAAACTACCAAGCCAATTCTTTCACTGGGAAGGAAACAAGCTACCGGGGACCGGTTTCTGGCATTTCAGCCGTCTTTGGCCCGGCTTGCTTGAATCCTGATGGTGCAATGAGCTAGGGACTCACGTCTGAGTATACCCTTCCACGCTTATGGTGGACAAAATAATTAAACAACAGGAGGTGGTGATGGACAGAGTTTCTGAATTAAGCAGAATACTCTCACCCAGTCAAGAGATCAGGGCTTAATCCAACACCGTTTTTTAGCTCACTGCACCATCCCAGCTCAGAACCTGGCTATATGCAAATTAGTCTGTCCCTGGCCCAGTGTATCATGGGAACAGGGCAAACCAAACTACCAAGCCAATTCTTTCACTGGGAAGGAAACAAGCTACCGGGGACCGGTTTCTGGCATTTCAGCCGTCTTCGGCCCGGCTTGCTTGAATCCTGATGGTGCAATGAGCTAGGGACTCACGTCTGAGTATACCCTTCCACGCTTATGGTGGACAAAATAATTAAACAACAGGAGGTGGTGATGGACAGAGTTTCTAAATTAAGCAGAATACTCTCACTCAGTCAAGAGATCAGGGCTTAATCCAACACCGTTTTTTAGCTCACTGCACCATCCCAGCTCAGAACCTGGCTATATGCAAATTAGTCTGTCCCTGGCCCAGTGTATCATGGGAACAGGGCAAACCAAACTACCAAGCCAATTCTTTCACTGGGAAGGAAACAAGCTACCGGGGACCGGTTTCTGGCATTTCAGCCGTCTTCGGCCCGGCTTGCTTGAATCCTGATGGTGCAATGAGCTAGGGACTCACGTCTGAGTATACCCTTCCACGCTTATGGTGGACAAAATAATTAAACAACAGGAGGTGGTGATGGACAGAGTTTCTGAATTAAGCAGAATACTCTCACCCAGTCAAGAGATCAGGGCTTAATCCAACACCGTTTTTTAGCTCACTGCACCATCCCAGCTCAGAACCTGGCTATATGCAAATTAGTCTGTCCCTGGCCCGGTGTCCTCGGATGCTTGATTCCGTTCTGGGAAGGACATGGCTTTTGTAGTTCGGACTGGACTGTTCCCATGGGGCACAGGGTCAGAGCTGATTTGCATATCGCCATTGTCTAACCCAGGGTGGTGTGGAGTGCAAAAAAACGATGGATTTGGGCCCAGATTTTTTGACTGGGTTTAATGTGTGACATTGATCCACATTCGGTCCATCACCTGTTTTGTTTGCAATACCTCCATAAGTGCGCTGGGGATGCTCAGACGTGGGTCCCAGGCACTCCACACCACTGGAGTCAAGCTAGCCGGGCTGATGAGAGGTGTTACCTCGAAACCGGTCCGGTCCTCGGATGCTTGATTCTGTTCTGGGAAGGACATGGCTTTTGTAGTTCGGACTGGACTGTTCCCATGGGGCACAGGGTCAGAACTGATTTGCATATCGCCATTGTCTAACCCAGGGTGGTGTGGAGTGCAAAAAAACGATGGATTTGGGCCCAGATCTTTTGACTGGGTTGAATGTGTGACATTGATCCACATTCGGTCCATCACCTGTTTTGTTTGCAATACCGCCATAAGTGCGCTGGGGATGCTCAGACGTGGGTCCCAGGCACTCCACACCACTGGAGTCAAGCTAGCCGGGCTGATGAGAGGTCTTACCTCGAAACCGGTCCGGTCCTCGGATGCTTGATTCCGTTCTGGGAAGGACATGGCTTTTGTAGTTCGGACTGGACTGTTCCCATGGGGCACAGGGTCAGAGCTGATTTGCATATCGCCATTGTCTAACCCAGGGTGGTGTGGAGTGCAAAAAAACGATGGATTTGGGCCCAGATCTTTTGACTGGGTTGAATGTGTGACATTGATCCACATTCGGTCCATCACCTGTTTTGTGTTCAGGGTACAGAAGGGCATTCTGTACGATAAAAAGTAAAACGCCCAGCTGCAACATTAGAAATCACTTCATTCAAAGAAGCCTGTAAAATAAGTTTAAAAGAACATGTTATCGTTCTCTCACTGTCCTGTCATTTTAGAACTGAAGTATTTTCAATATTGTATTCAACAAAGCCATGGTTGCTCCTTTTTTTTTTTTAAGGAACTAGCAACCATTGACAAAGCCAATAGTCCTGGCTTGTTGAGGTGTAATGATACTTGCTGTATTATATATCTGGATGCAATGACAGAGACAACGTAATACCAGTGAGGCGGAACACTATGCTAAGCGCAGATTTTTAGCCTAGGTGTTTTAAGCTGTGCTCTTAATTACGTCAAACACTGAAGAGACCCCCCCAGTTTTTTTACACCGCTTAAAGCCCTGGAAACAACACCATGTTACAGTAACCTCACATCCTGGCACTGTGCATCATGCGTGACTTCTACGTTTTCAGTCTGCCTATGTGCAGGGGCATAGTGAACTCTCCACCACCGCACCCCACCCCTTGCTGTAGTTCATTCTTGATGGGACTCTTCTGCCTGCAACTCTGCAAACAAAGGCTCAGCTCATAATGTGAAAAGGTGGGTGAGTAAATAAGTGAAGGAATGTCTGAATGGCTGGATGGATTACTGAAAGGATGAATGCATGAATGAAAGGGGGAATGGATAGATAATGAAAGAAAGGATGGATGGATGAGGGAATGAATGGAAGTATGGATGAGAGAAAAGGTAAATAGATGGATGTATGGGTGGAAGGGTAGATGGATGGGTAAAAGTGTGGATGGGTGTGTGAAAGGATAGATGGATGAGTGAAAGGGCAGCTGATGGACGAGTGAATTGGTGGATGGGTGTGTGAAAGGATGGATGGGTGGATGAATGAAAGGGTAGATGATGGGCAAGTGAATGGGTGGATGGATGAATTGATAAGTGAAATGGTGAATGGATGGATGAGTGAAAGGGTGGATGTAAGGATTGATGAGTTAGTGAAAGGGGGTAGATGGACAAAAGGATGGATAGATGAGTGAAGTGAAAGGGTGGATGGATGAGAGAATGGATGGCTGGATGAGTGAAAGAATGGATGAGTAATAGGATCAATGGATGGAGGGAAACATCACTTACAACGCAACTTTTACCACGCAATGCTTTTACATCGCAACTTTTACAACGCAAACCATTACAACGCATTGCGCTGGGGGGCGCTCTAGGATAGGGAATAGTTTTAATTTACTACCCAACACCTTCCCTACTATCCACGGGGACTGGAGTTGGAATAGTAAATTAAACTATTCACTATCCAGCACCCCAAAGCGCTATGCGTTGTAAAGGCATGAGTTGTAAAACTTGCTATGTAAAAGCATGCATGGTAAAAGTATGCGTTGTAATGTCATACATCCATGGATGGATTCATGAATGGATGAGTAAATGGGTGGGTAGATGGATGGATAAGTGAAAGGGGGATGGAGAGAGAAAGGGAGGATGAATGACTGAAAGGGTGAATGGGTGGAAGGATAAATGACTGAGTGAATGGATGAGTAAGTGAATGGGTGGATGGATGAGTAAGTGAATGGATGGCTGGGTGGAAGAGTGGATGCATGGATGATTGTAAAGATGGATGGGGTGAAAGGGTGGGTAGATGAATAATGGATGGATGAGTGAAAGGGTGGATGGAGGGATGGATGAGTGAAATGATGGACGGAAGGATATATGGTGGATAGGTGTGCAAATGGTTGAATATGTTTGGATATAGATGGGCACACAGATGGAAGGACAGACCTTTTTAGTGTAAAAATAAGGATGGGGATACTGATTACGACAGACCAAACTCAAAGTTCCATTTTCTCAGAGCGGGTCTCAGTACCAAAAGGTACTGAAAGCAGCAGCTGGCATAAATAAGGGTTTGGGACCAGGCACTCTGTTGGGGAAAAAAAACGATGGATTGGGATGCAGCCAAAGTGATTGCCAGTGGATGAGATTAATAATTCAAGCATTCCAACCAATATAATACCTTCATTGCGTCCCAAATACTTTAAGGAAGATAACAGGAGGTACACACCACCCACCCACCCACCGGTAAAAAAATGGTGGGGAGCCACGGCCAACTGCCGATTAGGTCAGGGGAGCCACAGGTCAAAAAAGTTTGGGAACCACTGCATTACCCAGTTGTCTGATGTGACCCCCGTTGTGTACAATTTGGATAAGTCATCTCCCTTTGTCTCTTCGATGGCAGAGGATGGAAAGGTTCTAACAATGGCGCAGGACATTTAACAGAAGGATGGCAGCCCAGCTGGACGGCTAATTGGTTTTCCCAGTAGATGCAAAGATTATTCTCATGGCAACGGCCGCAGCAGAAAAGACTCATGTTTTCCGTTTTGCTGCCAACAATTATTTCCGACAATTGACAATTTGTCGACAGTATGAAAATAGTATCTGTTTCGCACCGTCAGCAGCATTTAATGTGCTGTTGCTACATTTCCTTCAGCTTATAATTGCATTGGTCATGTTAAACCCTTTGTCATCTTTTCATTATGAAGGCTGGTTTTCTTGTAAATGCACTCATGGCCATTTCATTGATCTATTTAGCGCCGCTAATTGACTGTTTACCAATTTATTCCAGCACATTAAACTGTCAGTTTTCCCCTTCTCCATTAGCAAGAAGATAAAAATGGAACAATCATGGCAATATAAAACATCGCTCTTCTATAGGTTCCAGGAAATGCTCCATGTGTTAACATTCAACCAACCTATGCATTCTTTTCACCAATCACTGTCTTTAGATTTTCCTAAAATGTACTTTTCAAATGGAGCTTTAAAGTAAGATCGGATTCATATTGTATCTAACAAGCATGCAGTACACATATTATAACTTGAATCACATCCCATACTAGTCATCAGCCTTTAAACCTATTCCTTATTCAAATATATCTTCCCCCAGAGTTGTAAAATACAAATCATGTTCTTGTCTCTATTTTTATGACTGTAAACTATAGCGACCCTTTCAAATTATATATACATTTTTACGAGTCAATTTGGCAAGTAAATCCACGTGGTGTCTGGCAGCGTCAGCCAGTTGTGTGGCTTTTTACTCACACAAAGGGGCAGATTTATGAAGGACTTGCGCCGCCGGTGCGTCACTTTTTCCCATGTTAAAAATGACGCACCGGCGGCGCAAGGCCTTCATAAATCTGCCCCAAAGTTTTCATGCTGTAAGTTATAACTACAAGTCCCAGAATGCAAATGCTCATTGTTAAAAGAGTGAGCATTAACTGAATGCGTCAGATGTGGCATGAGGCTACTTGGCTGCAGTGCAAACGTTGATAAAAGGTTTTAGGATATGCGTTTGGATTATCTACAGTAAATTGTGGTCTTGCTGTCGGTCTGATTTTTCAAACCAGACATGGGTTCTCCAAAAATTGAAACTTCATAAACTTTTAATAGCGACCATTCACAGAAAAATTCACAAACAAATAGGTTCAGTAACCAAAGCGTAAACATCTTACAATTCATCAATACCCTCAAATATATGACACTTCATTGCACTTTAAACCCCTTAAAGCTGCTGCTGGGGGATGTGAGTTTATTGGTATAACATGCTGCTAATCTCACCTCGAGTTTTTGAACTAAGATCTAAGCACTTGTATCCCTTTGAATGTAAGTTATCAAAGGTGTTTAATTTTAGATGTTTTTAATATTTCAGTTTCTACTGTATGATTTCTTTTGTGTATCTTTTATGATCTACCTTAGGAAGATCGAATAAAGACGAAGGGGCTTATTTACAAGCCCCCTGCGCCGCCCGTGCATCATTTCCCCCATGTTAAAAGTGAGGCAGCAGAGGTGCAAGAGGCTTGAAAATAAGCCCCAAAGAATTGAATGTAATTGACACTTCATTGTTAACATTATCAAGGAATAGAAACCATGCTCTCTCGATATTCACAATTAGGAGCTTTTAATTTGACATGTTTTATTTCAATCAAAAATCGAAACAATTGGTTATATGCTAATAGTCAGTTGAACATATTCAGTTTGAACTACTTCATATTTAATTCCACATTTCTTTTCAAATGAAGAACTTCTTCAAACATGGCTTGCTCAAAGTAGGGCAATAATAGCCAATATGCATAAAATCCTGGGCCCCAGTGACGTAAAAGGGACTAAACTGTTGCCACAGTTGCTAAAATATAGCCCAGTACCAAATTTAAGGGAAAACGTCTTGTCTTGGGAAACTTTTTTAACAAACAATTTGCTCCTTAGCACACAAACTGTGATTATAAGCCCCACCATTACAGATGTTATAATAAAATGTTTCAAATCATAACGAAAACTTACATCCTTAGCTGCACAGTATATAATTTTATATATTGAGTGTGGCCAGTGACTTACCTTTGCAAGAGTCATGAAGGTCATCTCGTGGTAGGTTGCAGCCATAAGCAGGTCACTTCTAAAGATCTCTTATTCACTGTATGAATGTATAAACTCCTAATTTAATATTTATCAAGTTGTTTGTGTGTGGGGATTTAGAAACATGTTCAAAGAATTTGAGCATGAAGGTGGGGATTGCTGGTGCCCCAAAAGTTAAATATGCAATTAGTTCACTAATTTGCTTGAATTCTAGCCCCTGGTGATGTAGCTGGATGGAATTCTGTTTTAATCCCTTCCCTTTAACTGGTGCAGACACAGTTGCATGATTATACTGCAGGAGGGGGACTGCGGCGTTCAGTTACAGTGTCATGGAGGCCATTGAGGAGGCTGGTATGGTCGCCTGTCTTGCATGCATCGGCATGGATTGATCCATTGACCCACAGTGATCTGAGAACCCATGTAGGCCCCAGCCCCGCAATGACAGCTTTGCCTGGCTGCTGAAGCAGGGGCAGTTCAGATTGGGCTGATACTAGTACCAAAGTTGTTGTAGCCACAATCGAGCCAGGTGAACCTCATGGCAGTTGTGGCTGTGGCTGGGCCAAGCAAACCTTAAGGCAGTTGTGCCCCCGATCAGGCCAGGCTAGGCGAACCTCAAAGCAATTGTAGCATTTCCCACCACGAATCGTAATGAGACCTGAGATCTTCTTCAGCAAGGGCGCTCCTGGCTTCATCCTCCAACTGACTGCTTTCTTTGGGTGCCCCTTCAGCTAGGAACACCCTGGAATTCTCTCTCTGGCCAGTTTCTTGTCTTGAAGGGCAAGGCAGACTTGTTCTTGCTCTCACCAGCCCTCACCTCCTCTAGTAGAAAGTTGAGACCTTCAACCCTGGAAGACTGGCTATCTGACAGACACAAGGGCAGACTGTTCTATAAGGCAATATGGCAGTGACAGAAGAACTGGTCTGATAGGTCAATATGTGGACCAATTTTGTGGTTTGTAGGCCCATATTATGATCTGGTGGGACAGTTTTTACTATTGAGTTTTCTGATTTTACTGCAAATAGTGCTTGCAGCAAGCACAAAAGCATGCTGTCTAGAATACCCTGTACAGACACCTATTCAGCATGTCTTTACTCATTGAATACTGCACTGATTTGCAAATGTAGGCCCCTTTTTAGGTCGAGGACCGAAGGCTGGCTTGCCAGCCGGAAGTCGGAGATTTAATGATCTTCAGTAGGGCAGTTTAACCCGCCTCTCTCCTCTGTCTCTCCTCCATTGGCTGGCTTCCTAAAGGGAGTGATTGAGCTATTTTTATGGTTAAATGGTTCGATTATGACCGTTGCCCATCACCATCTCAGTATATTTTGATCTAATATAGTGATGCGTAGGCCTGCACAGTATGAATAAGCTACAAAGTAGGGCTTGATTATGCCTTCTCTGTTTCCGACTGTGGTAGTGCTTACCTATTGGCTTTTTCCTCCTCTTATGCCGTCTTCCATACGAATTTTGCTCACATACGGGTGTAGTGGCCTATGCTTAAGCGGCTCCATTTTCTAAGTTGTCGCCATCTTCTGAGCCTTTCTAGGTAAGAAGTCGTGTTATGCTTCTCACTTGTTTTCTGCACCTCGTATGCTGGTAGAAACTGGTTCTTATCGGAGGAATATACGGGCTCTGTCTCGAAGCCATAGCAAAGGCTTGATCAACCAATGCTGTGGCCTGTGGCCTTGGCGCGGAGTGGTACGGAATCTGATGGGAAAAGGGGGCGAGGCTCTCTAGAAGCTTCGTCTTACGTTTCCACTTGCACTAAAGGGTTTGGGTCTCTACCACTGGTAGTTCATCGCAGTACAGACGTGTAGCTGTGACGGTGGAGCAGAGAATCCTGATTCAGCTAGAGAAACAGACTCCCCTCTGGCGAAGTGGAAATGGGATGTGTAGATACTTGGTAAGGTGTTCCACTAACTCTTACATTCTTACTGTTCTTGCCTAACTACCCTCTTCTATTTTCAGGTTCCATACATTTATATACATATAAGTTCTATATATATGTTTTACTGATTGCGTTTAGCAATTGCTTAGGTTCTGATATGAAGACGGCCTATTGTGACATCGTAGTAACTCTTTTTCATCTTATCATTGTGTAATAAAAGAAACCCCCGGGCATATAATTATTTGTCTGTGTTCCTTGGGATGGGACGTCAGGACCTTTCTAATCCAACTGCTGATGTATCGGAAGGATGGTAAGTTTCCCTTCCTGCAGGTAGTTGTCGAAGCAATGGCCATTTTCTAGTTAGCTGTTGGTGTTATTCCTTTCTTGGGTAAGTATTGTGAAGTATTGTGTCCTTTTGGGTCCCAAGAGGGGATAAGGTCGTATGTCCTGATTATTGGCAGAATTATCAGGCCATTACAAGGCAGGATCATTATTTTTAGAAGGCTATGCATGCCCTATTTTTGTCAGCTTTGACCTATCACCATGTCAAAAGTGGTACAAAGTTCAACAAAAAATGCATACAAAAGTGGATTTGTACTTTTGTTTTATTTAAAAGTTGTAGTAGAAACCTATGTTAGCATAACTTCCCCACTGCATTGTGGTATTTGCAGTTTGTCATATTTTCAGTAGCTCACACGTAAAGACTTGCCCACTATCATGTGGCACAGCCACTGTTGGTATGTCTGTACATTCCTGGACGAGTATTTCTGGGTGATTGTCTGAATCAACAGGTAGTGGCAGTTTTCATTCAGGTTTTTTTTAATGCTGCTTGTATTTCATCAGATTAAGCACTTCTCCAGTGCTCGTGCGTGCTTCCCAAGGCTTGTCAGCCTAATCAGTCCCAGAGCAGTTTTAACAATATTGTAGGCAGGGGAGAGGGGCGTGGCAGTGCACTGCAGGCATTCCAGCAAACATTCCCCATTCATTGTGGTAATTGCAGTTTGTAATATTTTCAGTAACTCATGGGTAAGGCAGAGTTCCGGCCAGGGCCGATATTCCTCTGCATTCCTGGACACATGTTTTTGGATGATTGCCAAGCTTCAATAGGAAGTTGCAGTTCAGATTCTTGGTGTTTGAGATGCTTTTTGCATTTTATCAGATCGAGTACTTCCTGTTGAAGATTGGCAGTCATTCAGAAACCCGTGCCCAAGAATGTACAAAAATATTAACACTGAAGACCCAGACTGTACCTGAAAATCTCCATGACTCATTACATCCAGTGACCGACTGAGAACCTGACATAGTCTCACCCAGAATTTGATGTCAGGTATCTGTCGAAAGCTCAAATTGTTCAACAAAGGTGCCAAACAAGCACAGATTTAAGACTTACTATCTGATTCGGACCTGAACAGTTACACCCCAGCAGGCATACAATGCAAAATCACTAGTATTTACCCTCAGCATAATCATCTCATTTAACCGCATGCGCGCTAGCGGGTTTTCCCGCTGTGCGCTGAAATTTCAAAAAAGAGCCTTACGTGACAAAGCCAGCTCGTCATGCGCGCAGCGCAGGTAACACCCATGACGAGCTGGCTTTGTCACCAGCATCGAAGGGGTTAAAGAAAAACTAGGACAGCATGATATCAGCTCTCTCTCCTGAAACTTTCCTTACCTGAACCCAACTTTATAACAACAGTCCAAGGCATACTTAACTTACTTATCTTACCTGGATGGATGCAACCCTTGTTTAATGAGCTCTGCATTACCAGATTTTCCTTGACGGCTGCGCTGAACTGAAAACCACAACCAGCCCAGGCACAAATGATCAAACAGACCCACACTGCGGAAGGCTGTAAGTATAATTGGGCCATGAAATCTTTGATGATAAGGTCATGCCTGTACATTCAGCACTAAAAGCAACCCCCACACTGTAGCCCTCCAAGAAAGTACCAGGGTGGGCACAATGGCCAGTTCAGCTCTGTCTGATGAGCACCCTACATACTGAAGCATGTCTCATCAGAGGACCATGAAAGTTGAATCACATCATCCCAACATTAAAGGAATTTCATTGGCTTCCAATCCAAGCCTTCACCCCCTTTAATTCCAGTAATACTAGTTGCATCACATACAACTCCACCAAAAATAGAATACCAAAAATCACTACCACACGTCAATAGTGGTACACCAGGAGTCAGGTAATCACCAGGCGGAAAACAAAGAAAGATAAAACCAGATGAGAGACTTTCTCATCTTTGCATTAAATATCTGGAATAAGATCCTCATCAACATCAACTAAAGGAGCTAATGACACGCCACTATAGCAAACATTACCTCCCTACATAAGTTCAAGCTTACTGATTATTCTCTTTCATTGTAAAAACTCACAAATCTGATCTTGGGCTTTATGTCCCCTTATGCCCCTGTGCCCCTATTCAGCAGGTAATTACTCTCTAGATAGTGTTGCGCTTTATAAGTGTCATACATACATTCATTGGCCATTATTTCACTTGAGAATTCATCAAATATTCCTGAATATTATCTGGGCCCTACAATTTCGATCAACTTGCACCATTGCTCTAAGTAATAATTTAGGGTTGGAGGATCACTGAAACTTCTTTTTTTTTCCGGGAAGGAAAAAGAAAATCCATACATAATACATAACTTGATGGTTAACCTGAGAAATAATCCTAAAACCATGTCTTATCCCCCACACAGTTCTTAAATTCTCATTAACATCCTAGTACAGTGCAACTATTATTTACTCTGATTGCCATTCTAAAAAAACGGCAGTCCCCTTATTCACAAAAGAAACTTACTCTAACATTTAATAGATATTGATATAAAAAAGGACCACTACAATATTTCTGTGATAACCTTCCCAGCTAAAGTTACATTATAATAAACTTTAAAATGTTCATAAATACCAAAATCCTATTCCTTGAAGTGCCTTAGTGAAAAAAATGACAGTGCTCAACCTTCATTAAAGTGCTTTTGAACCCCGGTATCTCTCAGCCTAGCTCAGCCCTCAGGCTATCTGTCCACCTCCCGGTATGGCACCAGGAAAGGAAAGAAAGACCGTAGGATTAAGGACATGCTCCTCAAAACCCCAGGGGGCCCAGCCTGAGATGCTGTGCCTGCCACGTCCTCAGATGGGAACCCTAGCGCTGGCGCTTCAGAGGAACAATCCCCCGCCCCAACCTGTCTGCACTATTTTTCTCTCTCGGTGAGGATCTCCAGTCCTTCAAGAAGGAGCTCACCACCAAGCTGAAAGATGTCTGTCACGACATAGATGGTCTGGCTGACAGTGTCTCTATTCTGGAGGACCACAAAGCGGGTAGAGAAGAGGAAATAGAGCAACTCCAACAGGAGAACATCCGCCTTAGAGATAAACATTTGGACCTTCAGGCCCATGCTGAAGATCTGGAGAATAGATCACGCCAGAATAACATCCGCATAAGGGGCGTCATTCTGGGGCAGAGGATCAGATATCTCCTCCTTCGTAAAGGAGCTCTTCTAAACGTTACTGGAGGCCTCACTGGACATGGACATTAAACTAAAACGCACTCACAGAGCTGGCACCAGGCGATCATCCACCACCCCTCTACCTGACATACTGATGTGTGTCTATGATGTCCCTCTGAAGGAGCGCATCCTCCAGCGGGCGAGAGATAAACACCCATTACAATTTCAGGGACACAACCCGGTCCTCTACCAAGATCTTGAAGCCATAACCCTCCAGAAACGCAAAGCCTTTTGCCCAATCACCACCCACCTTCGAGCAGCATGGGTACAGTATTCGTGAGAACAACCCTTTTGCCTAGTCTTCCGCCATGAAGGGAAACTACACCAACTTCACTCGCTGGAGGAGGCGCACCACATACTGTACCTCAAGGATAGCTTACCGGAGCCTAAGCAGGGCGTGGACCACGATTGAGACAAAAGGAGAACCCGCGGCCGGAGGGGCACCAGCTCTTCCCCGACTGAACTCTGCCCAGATCCAGAAACCATGGCCGAAGAGTAGCAGGCTGTCCTAGAATCGCTGTTTTCCTTCTCGCCTTCCCTCTTCCTTTCCACCTTCCTCTTTCCATGCTGTCCTTCCTGCTCTGGGACGGGGGGCCCAGGCGGGGAGGGGGGCCGCAGCCACTGATACCCTACTTCATGAACACACCTTGAAGCAGTGTGACATATACTCTGACGAACGTCATGCTGGTTTTATGTTATTTTTTACACCAACTGGTTGGGCAACTTACTGTTCCTTTTTGTTGGCCCCGGGGACTGTTTCCATGAGCTTTTGTCACTGTCACCCTCATCCACAATTTTCCTACCCTCCATCGCCAGCTTACTCTTTCCATGGAAGGGGTAGGCTTCCTTAGCGGCCCACATTGCGCCACCCTATGCTTGACTAATTAGTGGTTCTCACCCACAATGTTAAGGGTCTCAATCACTTTTTGAAGAGGAGCACTATTCTTTCCTACTTGGAGCAATCTAGAGCTCATATTTGCGTATTACAGGAGACACACCTTCTCCCCAAAGAAGAACAGAACTTCCACTTAAGACCTTCCCCACCCAGTACTTCTCTTCCCTCTTGAATAAAGCAGCCAGAGTGGCCATTCTGGTCTCTCGCCATTTCCAGGGAAACGTGGGTCCCAAAGAGGCTGAAATAAAAGGTAGGATGTTAGCATATTCACTGATGGTGGGTTCTAGCACCATTACTGTAGCCACTCTCTACTCTCCCAATCAGGGGCAGGAAGACAGAGGTTTTGGGGTTCCAGGACTGCATGATCTTAGTAGGAGGTGACCTGGAGCCCTTTCCACTGAGGGTGCAGGTGGTTGAAAGATAAGGCCTAGCTGACATCTTGAGAACCTTTCACACACAATCCCAAGACTACACACATTATTCCTTTGCACATAAAACCTATGCCAGGGTGGACTGCTTCCTAGGCTCACCGAAAATCACCACTTAAGGTCAAAGAGTCAGTATCAAACCCAATCCCTTTCGGATCACTCAGCGGTGGTTGTTGCCCTTGCAGCCCCACAAGTTTGCCTATTTTCTAGGACCTGGCACCTGTGGGATGGTCTGTTGCAACACTCTGATAACATTGACCAAATCTCCAGGGTGATTATCAATTATCTTGCCAACGACCCCCCTAATATCGCAGTCACAACTCTGTGGGACTCCCTAAAGGTAGTAGTCAGGGGGGAGTTCATTGCCATATCGGCCTCTGAAAACAAACTCTGTTGGAAAAAAGGGAGCGCCTCTCCCTCCAAGTCTTGGAACTTGAAAGTATCCACAAAAGGACGGGTGCCTCTAGGGTCTGGAGACAGCTGAAAGCTGCCCGGGTCCAACTAGCTGGCATGGTTGTGAACAGGGCAAAATATGTGGCCTTTAGCATCGGTCACCGATAATATGTCGGAGGTGATAGGTTCTCGCCAACTGACTTCGTATCCAGCGTCAGGAATCCGGGGTCCAAGCAGTGCTTGACTCTAAGGGTCGGGATAGGAGTTATGACCCACATATAGTAGAGATGTTCTGTGAATTTTACCAAGATTTTAACATGGCACAGAATCTCCCAGCAGATACCGCAATGGAGTACCTACAGGAGTCACATACCTCTACTCTGATGCCAGAACAAGCGGCCAAATTAGATCAACCCATTTGTATCAAGGAGGTCATCTCTGTATAGCCCCCCGGAAATCATACAAATCCCCACGCCCTGATGGCTTTCCTGCCATCTTCTAAAATACCTTCTGCCAGATTCTGGCACCTCTTCTCACCAGACTGTTCAACGCTATAAGGACCTCATCATCTCTCCCCATTTATGTCTATGGCGTCCCTTGTGGCAAATCCCAAGCCAGGGAAGGATAAAACACAATGTTCCTCATATAGGCCGATCTCCCTCCTAAACGACGACCTCAAACTCTTACAAGCATCTTAGCTTCTTGTCTCAATCCCCTACTACTGGGCCTCATAGGCCCGGACCAAGCGGGATTCGTCCGACAACGACAATGCAGTGATAAAATGGGAAGGCGTTTAATAGAGTCCACTGGCCGTACCTTGTGGCCACTCTAAAACACTTTGGTCTCAGGGAGCGATTCCGGGGGTGGATCTTTAGCACTTATGTTCAACCCACTGCAGTAGTCCGGGTCATTGACCATTCCTGTACCCCGTTTCCCATTGGCAGGGGTACTCGGCAGGGATGCCCTTTGTCACCCCTGCTCTTCGCCCTATATGTGGAGCCCATGGCTTATAGAGGTCGAACTAACCCCATGATACAAGGGATCAAATTTGGCAGAGACTGCTCACAATCAGTTTATAAGCGGATAATGTCCTGGCAACCCTGGAGACACCATCTACCTCCTTACCTGCATTCCTTGATGAGCTGACAGCATTTGGCGAGGCAGCTGGATTTAAAATGAACATTCATAAATAGTAGGCTCTCAACCTGACCCTACAACAGAGCATGCTGGACACCCTCCAACACCCTCTTCAATCAGCCCAACAACATTCATTCCCTACTTAGGGCTTCAAATCACACCCACGATTACAGAATGGTAGCCCTCAATTATCACACTTTGATCTGTCAGGTCAGGTCTGACCTCCGCCGCTGGTGGCCATAGTCTCTCTCTTGGCACGGAAGGATTGTAGGAGTGAAAATGGTGATTTTACTCTGGGTTTTATTCCTCATCCAGGTCCTCGCAGCCGAACCCGCCCCCTCCCCCAGGTACTCTTTGTTCCCTCCAGGAGATGCTTAACTGCTTTGTTTGGGCTGGCAAACAACCTCGCCTCTGAAGAGATCTCAGCTACACACAACCCCTTGAGGGCGGTCTGTAGCTTCCTGACATTTCCCAATATTATTAAGCTACCCGAACCAGAGTCTTCATGGGATGGTCCCGTGCTGAGTCTGAAAAGCACTGGCTTTTCATGGATAGTGCTCTAGCGGGACTTCCTCTGTGGAGAATCCCCTTCCTTTCTTAACGTTCCTGAGCCCAAAACGTATATCTCTCCTTGATCAACAAGCCCACACGGGCCTTATGCGCAGACTGGTAACACGGGTGGGCCTCACCCCCTTTGCCTCCCCACTGACGCCTATATTGGGGAACACAGACTTCACACCAGCTTTGATCTACCCAGCGTTTCACCTGTGGAACTAAGCTCGTTGTAGATCCGCCGGCCACTTATTTGATACAGAGGTACCGATTCCCTTTAAACCACCCCGCACTGATCACGCGCTGCTGAAAAGTGAGCGCCGGAACTTTATCCAGATACGGCACTGGGTGACACATCCCTCGGTTTGCCCAGGAGTACATCGTCACCTCACCCTGTTTGAACGCTGACTGCTTTCGAGCTTGTCTACTACATGCCCTCATCACGCAATTGTACAGCCTCATAAGCCCCACAGACTCACCACCTAAATCCCCTGGCCAGAAATGCTGGGAGTCAGAGATAGGGCGGGACCTGACATTGAGAGAGTGGGGAGACATTTATTACAACGCTCGACATACCACCCACAGCGTACCCAGAATTGAAACAGCGACAAAGATTGCAACATACTGGTATTTCACATCCACCCAACTGCATAAATACAAACCATCCAGACCACCAATGTGGGTCCGCCGGCACGCTCCTAGATATTCTATTGGAATTCCCAAAGTTAGCATTCTACTGGGCACTAGCCCTTAGTGACATCGACACTCATCTTGATACAAAACTACCCAGATTCCCTGCCTATATCCTCCTAGTCCTTCCAGATGCACCCACATTTCCATTTAAATCTCGCTGGGGCAGACAGATCGGGCTGGCAATAGGTGCAGCCCTGCAAAATATCCAATTGATTTGGGGCTCAGGGCGCATCCCAACATACCAGGGATAGTTACATAGATTGTGGTACACATGGGGATGGAGTGAATAACCATTACATTGGTATACCAAGGTACTAAATTCTCTAAGCTGTGAAGTCCATTTTTAAAACCGCTAACGTAAGAATTCCGTAAACGTACGAGCCCCAAATATCTACACCTTCTCCGCGCATCCGAGGTACCCACAGATACCACCTAGGAAACCCTCACTATGGGCTAGACAAGGTGGGAGATAGTGTTATCTCTTCGCTTTTACCTTTGTTTTTGATCCAATCATGTCTAGGTTTCGGGGAGGGAGGGGGGATTTGAGGGTAATGTGGGGGGGGGGGGGGCCTGTGCAAGGGGCCCGACAGGGCCTACAGCGCTGCGATGCCTGCGTAGCTAAAATAACGGACACACACACCTCTGCTATGCTGGTATGGACCAGAAGTGCCGTGCCACCTCCGTCCCTTTAATTAAAGCCTTCTGGCCACGCCTGGCCAGAAGGTGATACAATTGTGGGTAGTGCTTCCGGGGCTCAGGCTGAGACCCTCAGAGCACTAGAGCGCTACATCCCTTCCCAACTTGGATTTTGAAAAGAAACGAAACTAATCAGTTCAACATGCGAAGTCTGCCAGTCTGTGGTTAGGCCGTGGGTTGGGCCTAAGATTGTATTGCCACTTGCCTCTCAGAGGTGTCTGGTCTCGAGAGGGTCCTGGTGATAGCGGAGATGCTTCTTCCGCCGTGTCTGGGGGCAGGCATGTGCTGGTTGTGGCTGTGTTCCCTTCTTCCCTCGCTGCAGGTTGGTCATGGTCGGGGGTTTGTTCCCTCGGTGGTGGTATCTGTTTAAACCATGATATGTTTCGAGTTACTTCCTCTCCGTTTCGGCTGGCTGTGATTGCTGTTCCCCTGGTCTCTTTGATGACCCAGGGTTCTGGTTCGAACGGTGTTTTGAACTTTCCTCCTGGCCTCCTTGTTCGGATTAGCACTGTCTCTCCCGGGTTCAGGGTCCTTGTCTGGGCTCTCCGTTTGCGACTTGCCTTCTCATTGGTCCTTCTTCTCCGTTCTTGTGTGCCTGCTGGCGAGTATGGTGCAGGGGCCCAATTGTCGGCCATGGGTAGCAGGTCTCTCCGGGGTCCAGCCAACATCAAGGCCCATGGTGACTGCAGGGTGGTACTGTGTGGTGTGCTCCTGTATTCCCTTAAGAAGGCTTGCAGTGCTTCTTCTGGGTCACTCCCTTCTGCTGATGATATTCGCAGCACCTTATTCACTGTCCTCATAAACCGTTCCACTTCACCATTAGCCTGTGGCCATTGAGGAGTGATTCAGTGGTGTTTTATTCCCAGATTCTGCAGAAATTCTTTGAAATCGCTCCCTTGGAACGGGGGTCCATTGTCCGTCTTGATGACGAGCGGGATGCCGAACATAGCGAATGCCTTGCTGAGGATTGGGCAAATGTTCGCGAAGCTGGTTGATACTGCTGTTTCTACTATGGGGTACTTAGTGTAACTGTCAATTAGTACCACCGTGATCTTCCCATCCGGGAAACTCCCAAAGTCCAGACTTAGCCACGCCCACGGCGACGGGGCATGGTCTTCCGTGATTACTGGGGCAGGTACTTCAGGGCTACTGGTTATTTGGCATGCTCGGCACTCCCGTACAGTGGTGTCAACGCTCTCTTCCAAGTTGGGGAACCATATTTTCTCTCGCATCCTAGCTTTCATCCTGCGGGTGCCTTGGTGTCCCTCGTGTGCTAGGGTGGTCGCCCTCTCTTGTAGAGTCTTGGGGATAACTACCCGGGCTCCTCTCAGTATCAGTCCGTTGTCAGCGCAGCTGAGGTCGTTGTGGATTTTCCAGAATTGGTGCAGGCGTGTTTTGTCAGTCTCGTTCCACCCACTGACATCCTTCAAGAAGTTTGCCCATGATCCTGAATGTATTGCTTCTTTCGCCCGTTGGATGACTGCATCATTGTCATAGTGGGAAATGATGGTGTCTGCAGTTAAAGCTCGGGGGCATGCTCCGGTTGATATCATATTGATGAATTCTTCGGTCTGGCTTTCTTGGTCCGCGTTGTGGGGTCCTTCTGCGAAAGGGTGTCGTGACAGAAAATCTGCCGGGTTTCTCGCTCCAGGTCGATAGACAAGGTCCATTTGATATTGTTGAACTTGGATGGCCCAGAGTTCAATTCTCGGTGGTGGGTGTGGTGCTGTTCCTCGGAACAGAGGGATTAGTGGTTGGTGGTCCGTCACCATTCTGAAGGGGTGGCCAGATATGTAGAGGTGAAAGTGGGCGCAGGCCCATTTTACTGCCAAAGCTTCTCTTTAGATTTGCGAGTATCTCGACTCTGTCGCTGTCAAGGCTTTGCTCGCGAATGCTAGTGGGGCCCACACCCCTGGCTCTGCTTCTTGTGAAAGTAGGGCTCCCAGTCCCACTGGGCTAGCGTCCACCAGTATCTCTGTGGGTTTTGCAGTGTTAAAGTATGCCATCGTGGTGCTGTCTAATAGTGCATCCTTGATTTGGTGAAATGCTTTGTCCTCGGTGTCTGTCCATTTCCAAGAACTTTCTTTCTTCGTCAGATTTCTTAGAGGCTCTGCGATTGTGGCTAAGTTGGGTATGAACCTTGCACAGTATTGTGCCATCCCTAAGAAACTCCTCACTTCGGACGCGGTTGTGGGTGCTGGAGCGTTCTTGATGGCGTGAGATTTGCGTGGGTCCACCTTAACCCCTTCTGAGTCAAACACGTATCCAAAGAATTCAATTGATTTTCTGAAAAACTGGCATTTATCTTTGTGTAAGGTGACGCCATATTGTGCGAGCCTCTGCAGTGTGGCTCTCAATCTGTGGTGATGCTCCTCACTCGTTTTGGCGTGGATCAGGATGTCGTCGCTTACATTCAATACCCCTTGGAGGCCGGATAATATTTCTTTAATTGTATTTTGAAAGATTTCAGCTGCGGACGATATGCCGAAATTCAGTCTCTTGTACCGCCTTAGCCCTAGGTGCGTTGAGAATGTTGTTATGTAGCGGCTCTCCTCCGCTAGCCTCAGCTGATGGTACCCTGCGTTAAGGTCCAGCTTAGAGAACCATTGGGCCCCGTTTAAGTCTGTCAGAATGTCATCTACAGTTGGTGTGAGGTGCCGCTCCCGTCGTATGGCTTTGTTTGGGATCCTCATATCTATGCAGATACGGATCTTGCCTGGCTGGCGTGGCTTCTCAGCTATTACCATTGGGGACACCCACGGTGTTGGTCCCGACACCTTCTCAATCACTCCCTGTGCTTCTAGCTGGTTCAGTTCTTTCTCTACTGGGGTGCGCAGGTGAAACGGTATCCTTCGGTGTCTCAGTGCCACTGGTTGTATGGCGGGGTCAATGTGTAGTTTGATAGGCGGTCGCTTGATGGTTCCAAGGCCTTCAAATAGCGTGGGGAACATTTGCAGGATGTCTTCAGTCTGGAGCGCTTTAACTGCGTTCGCAAACGCGATGAGGCGGAGGTCTTCCGCTGTATTGCTTCCGACGAGTAGGTCTGCCTCTTTGTCTATGACATGGAAAGTCGTCATTACTTCGTTGTCTTCAGCTTTAACTTGAACTACCATCTTCCCTCGCAGCGGAAGTGGTTCTTGGCTGCCGTAGGTCAGTATTCGTGCCTTTGAGGGGACTAGCTTGGGTCTTGGCTTCAGTGCTTTGTAGTGTTGGATGCCCATGACATTTACGGTGGCTCCTGTGTCGATGACGCCGGTCACTGGTGACCCGTCAATATGTATTTGGCATTTTGGCTGGGGCCTGCGCCGTCTCTTTAGTTCACTTACGAATGATACGTAGTAACATTCATCTTCATCCTCTGTGGATGACTCGTCAAATTGTGCTTGTCTCGGTGACTTGCCTGACCGGGACGACGCTGCGTCGTCTAGTGATAACTGCCTCACGGCTCCGGTGATTGATTTTCTTCCTGAAGCTCCTCTTCCCCGAAAACCACCTCTGCACACGCTTGCGAAATGGTTGGGTATTCCGCATTTCGAGCATGTCTTGCCTCGTGCTGGGCAGCCATCTTGGTTGTGCTCCTCTCTGCCACAGTATCCGCATGGTGTTCGGTGTGGCGTCCTGGTCGGCCATCTTCCTCTGCTCCCCCGACTGGTGCCGCGAACCGCGTCTACCCTTTTTGTCTTCACAGTTGCTCCAACTTCTGCTCGTGGATTCAGGGCTGCTTCCATCGCGGTTGCTCGTGCATCTGATAACTCGTGGGACCTGGCGAGGATTAGTATCTCTTCGAGTGATATGCGCGGCTGCCTTAGAATCAGCGTTCTCAGGTGCTTATTGCGACAACCTTGGATGAGTTGCGCGGTTACTTCCTTCTTTTCGTCATCCTCTGTGCACGTGCTTATGAGATCCCTCAGTCGTGCATGAAATGCGTCCATTGTTTCTCCTTCCCTTTGTTTGGACTGGCGGAATTTGAAGCGTTCATAGTGCGGATTTAATTGGGGGTCAAAATGGGCGTTCAGCGCAGCAACTGCTGCGTCGTAGTCGGTGTCGGCCCCCGTATTTGGCAGGTGCTTGAATAATTTATATAGTTCTGTGCCTCCAAAATGTAGCAGCAGGGATCTCTTCACTTCGTTGTCCTTCTCCCTCGTGGCGGTGAAGTAGTTGTTTAACTGTCCTAGCCACACGGCCCACCTGGGCGCTGCTGTGCCCGGGTCTATCAGTTCACTGAAAGGCGGCAACGCTTGGATTTGGGAGTGGACTGACGGTGCTGGTGGTTGGGCCACGGGGACTACTGCCTGTGCTTGGGGTCCTGCTTGCTGTGCCGGGTCAGCTGCTTGCTGCGCTCCACCTGTCGCTCCCCCTGTGTTTGTAGACATTCTGGTGTTGGGCGGGGGTTTGACGCTCTCTCACTGGTTTTTCACTGGTTTTCTCTCCTTGCCCCGCAGGTTGTGCTTGCCTATGCTTGTTGAGGCAGGTGGATTAGGCACTGGTATTTCGTGTTTCTGGCAGCTGTCATACAGGGTATCAGAATTCACCCAGCTGTGCCTCTGTGTCTCAATATTGGTTCTAGTTCAGTTATATATATATATTTTTTTTCCAATGCGCTTGTGCTCGTTTCTTTTTTTTTTTTTTCTCTCGTGTGGTGTGGCGTGACTCGCAGCCTCAACGGCAGGTGTTATTGCTCCCCTTTTGCCTGCGGGGTGTTTGCGTGTGTTCGGGGCCTCGCGCTCATTTGTCCTGAGGCGCCTCTCTTGCTTCGCGCTCTCCCGGAGCCTCCCTCGAAAGCGTCGGCTCCTCACCTTCTGCGCATGCGCGCACTGCCGGGCCTGCTGCCGGGTCGCCTTCCTCGGCGCGCTTCCTCGCTTGGGCCGTCCTGCCGCTGCTGTCACCGGTGCCGCACGCAGCTCCTTGCATCTGCTGCTTACCGGTAGGTGGATTCTTGTCCTGGGTGACTGGCTTGCTTCGGTCGTCGTCCTCGCTCCGCTCCGGCGCTGCAGCCGGTGTGCTTGGGCAATATTTGATCGGGCAGGTAGCGCTGCTGGCCTGCGCTGCTCGATTTAGGCGGATCCCACCCTCGTCGCCAGTGTGGGGGGGGGGCTGTGCAAGGGGCCCGACAGGGCCTACAGCGCTGCGATGCCTGCGTAGCTAAAATAACGGACACACACACCTCTGCTATGCTGGTGTGGACCGGAAGTGCTGTGCCACCTCCGTCCCTTTATTTAAAGCCTTCTGGCCACGCCTGGCCAGAAGGTGATACAATTGTGGGTAGTGCTTCCGGGGCTCAGGCTGAGACCCTCGGAGCACTAGAGCGCTACAGGTAACTACACATTCATATGCAATGTGGCCTGTTGAAAAAAAAAACCCTGCTAAGCTGCTGTTTTCTTTTGTGATTTTACAATAAAGAAATGTAAACCATAAAGAGCGTTTATACCCGAAGAATAGCAAACCCTACAAATCCAGAGCCCAAGATTTCCATGTCCTATCATATTGGGTCAGATGATTTACTTTCGGATGATACCAGGCTTCCCCCTGGCTGACCTTCCACATTTTTTCTTCCCACTCCTCAGCCCTTGGAGTGGCTGAAACTTTCCAATAAGAGGTAATCAGAGGACGTGCTATCAAGCTATCAGCATTGCTATGAATATAAATCCTCAGTGCCCTGATATTCTGGTCTCTCCACCTCCAATAAACATGTAAGAGCTGGCTTTGGGGAAGGAGAGATATTCAAGCCAATCATCTTACCTGCTGCCCTAAAGACTCCTCTCCAAAATAACTCCACTGATAGCAGGACCAGAACATACGACCGCACTTTGGATAATTTCTAGAAACTGCAGGATATACTTAATTTAAAAATCGTGGTGTAAGGTACAACATCCATCCATTAAAAAAAGCTAAAATCAAAATATTTTTCCCATTGTTTTTCATTTACCTTAGTACAGGTATCTCTTTTCCACTTTGCCCTTATATTTCCAACAATCTCTTCCGATTCCCTCTGTATCAATAACTCAGGGTTGGTTTACATTCTTGTTCCTGAACATCTGTCTAACTAGACTAGAGGAATCAATATCCTCCCCAGCAGTTAATGAAACCTTGCCATAATTGGGAATACCGAAAAAAGTGTGAGTGCCTGTGCACATGTGTTCTCCTAAAAAGGGATTGGGGGAATTTCAATACAGTACCATTAAACAAATCCCCTATCTAATAGACCAATAAATCCGCCCATTTACCTATTATAACATCAGTCAGGCGGAAGGAGAGAAACTTTCAGTATCTCAACGGGGTCTGAGCATTTACTCTAGGAATTCGGGGATTAAGATAGATAGGACATCTTAAATCAGCACCCTCTAGTCTCTTCAACATCAGTCGCGGATCTCATTGTCGAACGTGGAGTTTCAAGCTGATAACCAGTGGAGCTGTAAGATGAAAGAGGCCATATAATATTTTTGAAAATCTGGGAGTCCCAGATCTGTCTCAGTATTAGGCAGTTTCAGTTTTCTAAGTCTAATGAGTGGGTTTTTCTGATTCCATGGAAAGAATGAAGGTAATTGTTCCAGTCTTTTGAAAAAAAAGAGGCGTGCAGCTTATAAATGACTGATAAAAAGAAGAATAAGGATAAAATTGATGTTTTGATTAATGCAATACAGTCTATAATTGATAGAGGCAATTCTGTCAATACTTCCAATAACTTAAAAACCTTATTCATCATTAGCTTAAAATGATTACTGAATACTTCAGTCGGCTCCTCAGAATCAAAGCCCCCTAAATAATTTTCGGACCTGATCTATAATTCTCACTTAGGTAGAGGGAAGGATTTCTGCATTCGTTTTCAACTGAAATTTTTTTCCTCGTTGATTTTGTAGCCCCTACGCTTGTAAAAGTTGTTAAAGTTTGCCAAGCATTCTTAATATTGCCCAAAATTGGGGTTGAATAAAGAGCCAACAAATGAACACGGTTATAAGCATGAGCAGAGTAAAGAAAAGGTAGAATTCTACCATGATGCTAAAACAATTAATATATGCAGGCATATTGTTACATGACAATAATAATGCGCACTCCTATGATGTGAACCCTAACTAAATGTACCTAACTGTAGGTAGCATGTATGTAGGTGTATAGCAAAGAATTCTCTTGGGATGAAGCCAAACCCATTACCTGATTTAAGAGAGCGAAGGACCCCGTCTTGGTCTCAAGAAGGACACCCTGCGAGGGATGTCAGACCACTGCATGCTAGGGTGTCTGCGTGCAGGAACCTCAGCGTCTTGCTTCAGCATGGAAGTCTTTTTCTCCTCTAGTTTGCCCAGTGAAGATGTAGTGCTTATTTACCCAAAAGGTACCCTCAGGGGTTCTACCTAGAAGTGTACTATGGGCATGTTGGGTAAGGATGATGATAGAGGAGACCCTTATACAGAGTTATTATGTAGAAGATAGTAATCCTGCTGTGATACTGAAAATCCTCATGCATAATACATGAGGCTGGTTCTCGAAGAAAGTCACACGACAGTCATGTAGCACCTAACTAGGTAAAAGGTTAGCGTCAGACCAGTTATGTAGAACAGTGATAGGACAGATGTGGGTAAAAGGTTGTGTAACCACCTAGGCCTATATTGGGGTACATTGGGGTTCATAACAACCTCAAATTCAAACCATATATACTTTCGCAAGAAATACTCTAACTTGTGTCTCGAAAAAACCTGGTAACTACCCTCCCATAACATTTTTTACTTTACCGGTTGAATAAGCTGGGACTGCACCCCATTAGCTTTGAACTCACTCGTCATGTGTTTGAACTCCCACTAAGTCTCATAGGAGACAGTATTAAATCTCTATTTTAGGACTTAAGCTGTGCAGCCTTTCGCAGGACCCTCTCGCATATCCGATGGCGGTGTTCCTAAGGGTTCCCTATGTGCTCTGGCAATTGGCAAGTCTAAAGAGGGTCATTGAGTACATGAGTTGCTATTAAGCTAGAGACCTTTCCGTCATCTGCCTTTTACTTCTCAGTAATTCAAACTAAACACAGGTTAGACCTGTGAGGGAAATTCTCCAGATCTTCCAGCTTCATATTTAATATTTGTGCTTCTTTCAGTATTGTTTGAATCAGTTTAGTCTGGCTATAGATCCTATCCTCCAGATCGGACACCCTTTGCTCTACTTCTTTTTGATGGTCACTTAGATCTGAGAGTCTGTATTCTAACACTTTAAATCTCATTTCCAATTTGCTAACAAGATTCTCTTGAACTATTTTAATCTTTTAATCTTCTTTCAGTACAAGCTGGAGTATGGTAAGAGGAGGGTAGTGCCAGCTGTACCTAGTCCTCAGGCCCATTGACTAGGTTTATCCCCCTTAGTCCTGGCTGATAGATTGGGTGCATCAGAATCCTGAACATTGTTCCTTCTCTCCTTCTTCTCCATAACAACTGTTTGATGGCTGACCAGCTGAGGTTGGAGGAGCATTTCTTTCTCTGGATTAGGCAGTTGCTCTTTATGCATCGACCAGTCTGATATTGCCTTCGCTACATGGATGACTCTTCCCATCTCCCTTCTCCAGCCTTTTGAAAAATCGGGTATTAACCCCCACTCCGGAAGACTTCCAGTGCTGCCTTGTGACCAACCTTCTGACCCACTGTCTGATGTATGTACACTTGTATCTGCATCTTTTAAGCCCCCCTTCAATGTCATCTATTCTTGATGCAGAGTGGCAGGCTCCCCTGTTGTGATCGCCATTTACCCCTCTTTCCCATTGACTGACCCATTGTCCCTGACTGGATGGTTTATCCTAGGATGACCAGGGAGAAGCTAACCTAATTTGCCTATCTGAAATAAATCTAGCAAATGCTGACTTTTTGCGTTAGAGAGAGAGAGTTAACTTCATAGGGCTTCATTTTCTTCTTAGAGGGTTTCTAATTTACATGTCTCTGGCCCCTCTGCTTCAAATTTTAAATAAATTAGACTGATCCGCTTGATTTGTTTAGCGCCTTATCTCAATATCCCAACCTGCCGCTACCTTCAGACCCCAAGTTACCCTTCTAGCACACAGCACCTATTGGCTTCTTTTCAAGAACAATATTTACCTGTATTAGTATTGTTTAGCCATGCACAGCATGTGTTCTGAGATAAGGGCCAGGGAGCCTAGAGTCACCAGGTAAGAAGTTCCTCTCCAGTTCTTAACCAAGTTGTTTCTTTTAGGAGGGCAGCAGGTGCACTAGCTCAGCTAAAAATGTAGAAGCAGCAATAATCCCCTCAGATCCCATGGAGAAAGTTTGATCCTCTTACTCACATGCCTTGTGCGTATGAGAATATTTGGAAGTGTGAGCATTGTAAAGCAGGTATGTAAGAAGAAAAAAGAATCTATTACTTTGGGTCAGTGTGCATAAGCAAGCAGAAAGTTCTGGAGTCTCTAGGGAGAGGCAGTAGGTAATTTTCCTCATAGTCCCTGCTGTCAGGCCTCTCTTCTTCCGCGAGGTGCTAATTCGGTTAACGCCAGCTGATGGCAGTCGTGCTCACGGTTCCCTACTGCCTTCATCTCAATCCAATGCATCAGTTTTCAGCTAAACTTTGGACCTGGATCCCGTAGTAGCCTGCTCCAGTCACAACACAGGAGAACAGTTAGATGCTGAAGCCTTCATGACGGGAGCCTTCTCAGGCACACAGCCTGTAGGGAACCTCTTCTACCGTCATCGTCCTCCCACCCATACTCCTCCTCCCTATCTTGAGCTTTTATATCACATCAATGACAACAATCTTCTGCACAGCTGCCAATTTCACTTCATATCACGCTGCAGCCGCTTCTGACACAGTTGACCCGCTCATTCTCATATACATTCTTGAGTCGTAAATAGGATTCACCGGCACTGGTTCTCCTTTTACCTTTCCAACAAACACCAGTTTATTCATATGGGCTCCTGCAGGTCACAAAGCATCCCTATTATGGGGCTGATTATAATGTCGGTCGGAAAGCCTGCAACCACAGGTCAGAGGCTTTCTTATTGGCATGTCTGGTTTCAATTCTGACCGCCTATTAACAATGTAGGTAGTCGAAATTGAAACTGGCCGGTCATTTCGGCTGAATTCCTATGGGTACAAGGAGCCCGTCAGCCAGTGTGAGGCCCCAATTTAATCCCTTAGGATGGAGTTTCCTCCATCGGGATTACGTTGTCGGTTTCCGACAGGCTTTACATGTTGGGCTTCCCGACATGGAAAGGCTGTAGGAAAGTGACTTTAGGGGCCCCTAGCAAGGCCCCCTTTTCCTCCAAGGCCTGTGGCTGGGGCTAAAGGCTCTGTTAATCCCTACACTATGTGGCAGGCGCATAATGGATTAGCAGGGATTAGCAGTATTTCCCATTTCTCCATGTGCTACGGCCGGTTTACGGCCGCAGCACAAGCTCCCACGGAGAAATGGGCATATGGTGCGGCCGCATTGTAATGACGGTGTCGCAACCGCCGACCCGAGGTTCGTTGGTACTGAGACCGCGGCAATGTCATAATTAGACCATATGTGTTGAGCCCCAAGAGGTATCATGCTTTTACTTGTCATCTTCAACCTTTGCATGGAGCAGCTAGAGCATGAAGATTTATAAATATGTCGATGATACACAACTCTACTTGAAAGTCTCCTCCACTTCAGAGATGCAATGCCTCAAACACTGCTTGCACATCATCCAGCTTTCGATGTCCAGCACCTACCTGAAGCTGAACCCATCCAAAACAGAATTTCTGTTATTTGCCGAGGACAATAAACAAAATACAGTACAAACCTGTCTCAGTGACATTAACCTTGAATGTATGATCAATACCCCCAACTCTAACCAAATGCCAACTAACTTGGATTTACCCTCGAAACCAACCTCCCCCTTAAGGAACACATTGCTTAAATAAATAAAAATAGCTAGGTACCAGCTCTCTCTTCTAAAGAAATTCAAACCCTTTCTTCCAGAAAGTGACTTTAGAACTGCTCTTCAAGCCCTTGTACTCTCGCATCTGGATGTTAGTGATGCCTTACTTTGTGGCCTCCCAGACAACATCCTGGAACCCAATGAGAGCATACTACCCACCGCCGTACATCTCATCAAGGGTCTGAAAAGTATGATCCCATCACCCACATCCTTATCACATCACCCACATCCTTATGGAACTACGTGGCTCCCCTTGCCTGCCCGTACCATCTTCAAACCCAGCTGCTTCATTTACAAAGACATCCTAACCAGCACCACCTCTTATCTTGTGGACAAGATCATCATCTCTGGTAGTTCTCAGCACACCAACAGGCAGGACACCATCAGACTGCAGACTAAGAAGTGTAAAAAAAGAAAAACAAGACAACAAGCGTTTCACTCCATGCACACAGGATCTGGAACAACATCCCACTATCTGTAATGACTACCCCATTGCAGATGCAATTTAGGAAAGAGTTGAAGATTCATTCAACTCTTTAAACAACACTGCTTCACTATGGATAAACTGTCCACAACACAGCTTCCTCCCCTATTACTCATTGACTATAATCTTGTCTTTCACCATGTACAGCACTTTGCTGCATTATGGCTAGGTTTGTGCTACGAAAATACCATATACTTCACCCCTATATAATACTTTCTCCCTTCTTTCTGCTTCAAAGTTGTTATCCAAGGATTTTCCGTTCTTCACCTTGTGTTGATCTTCTAATTCCAGAGGCTACTGATCATGAGAATCTCATACAGAATTAAATACAATTAGTCTCCTACAGTCTATGCCTCAGCCAAAATAATGAATCGACGGTCTGCGTATTTTAAGAAAACTGCAGCATCGTTGTTAGACCTGGTATCCTTGGCGTGGTTTCCTATGACATTTTACCTTTACCTCCTATATTTTTGAAGCTGTGCTGAATTTTGTTTTTGCTGGCTTCGATGCTTTGGGCACTTTACCACTGCTGATCAGTGTCAAAGTGAAAGTGCTCCCTGTGAAAATTGCTATTATGGTTTGGTCTCCCTGATTGGCATATTTGAATTAATAATATGTCCTTAGTTAAGTGCACTAAGTGTGCCAGGGCTAGTAAATCAAATGCTACTATTGGGCCTGCAACACTGATTGTGCCACCCATATCAGTAGCCTGAAAAGATGTCTCAGGGCTGCCACTGTGGTGCCTGCACGCGGTCTTTTAACTGCCATGCCCTAAACCTTCCCTTTTCTTACATATCAGTCACCCCTAAGGTAGGCCCAAGGCACCCCTGTGGGCAGGGTGCAGTGTATGTGAAAGGTAGGACATGCCCTGGTGTGTGTGGCATGTTCTGATACAGAAATACTGCCAAATGTCTTTTTCTCTATTGCAAGGCTATCTGTTCCCATAGGATAGAATGGGGAGCTTGCTTATAACATTTTATAAACATAAACTGGGAACTATATAGGAAAATAAAGTTTGATATGCCTGAACTCAGAATGTTAAGATGCATCTTTTAGTGAGGGTGATTTGTACATTCTGTGTTTAAAAATACCGCTTTTAGAAAGTAGGTATTGTCTTGCTTAGCCACCCAGTGTGACTCTGCCAGGATGTGTATTGACTGTCTGGCTTTAGTGTGACAGGGGTACAGTGGCTCCAGAGAGTCTGGATGAGGCAGCGCTAGGGGGAATAGGCCTTATCTGCATTTGGAGTGGTGGGAGGAGTAGCACCTGCACCTTAATAGGGCTGTGTCTGCCTTCCACCATGATGGCTCCACCCCCCAGGGCTCAACAGACAATAGAGGTTGTTGTGCACTTGCAAAGTGCCCCCCAGAACTGGTTTGGACTGGGCTCAGAGCCCTGGACCAGGAGAGAACAAAGAGATTTACTGTATAAAAAGAAGGGCCCAGACACCAGATTTTTAGATCATCCCTGCCCTTTACCAAGGAGAAGAGCTAGAGAGACTGAGGAGAAGTATTTCTGCTGTGTGGGGTTGGCCTGCAGTTGCTGCTTCTGCCAAGGAAAGGAGAAGGACTTTGCTGTATTCTGTGTCCCCTGCTCGAAAGAGCTCTCCAGGGGCCTGTGTGTGCAGGCCTCCTGTTCTGAAGTCTTGGAGACACAAAGACTTCACCCCCAACTCCCCTAAACTCTGCTGCTGTGAGTTCTGACCTTCCAGGAGGTGACTGTGCCAGTACTGGACCTCTGGAGGTTGTTGCTGCTGTTTGTAATCCGGAAGAAAGACGGAACTTGAAAAACAACAAAAACAATGCATCGCTCTTTTTCCGCCAGTTTTTCTGATGCATTTCTATGGCGCTAGAAGAATTTCCACGTATTGCATTTCTGCTGCAAAAACCAATGCAGCGCCTGTCGTCGCTGCAAGAATCGACGCATCAAGAGATCGCAGCTGAAGAAATACGCTGCTGCACCGCTCCAGCATCGATTACCAACGCTTCCCGAATTTCCATGCATCGCACCTGTGTGGCAAGTTTTCCCGATGCATCACCCGCAGACCGTAACTGTCACGAAGAATCGACCCATCACTTCCCCCTACAGACAAGATTTGACGCACCACTTCTCCTGCGTGCACCAGAACTGTTGAATCACCTTCCCAAGGTCTCAGGAACTGACACATCTCTTTGTTTTCGACGCTTCTTCACTCTGCGGATGTTTGGCCTAGTGAATTTTGACGCAACTACATGTACTTTGTGTAAATATCACGCATCCATAGTTTTCTATGTTACAAGTTCTTAAAACCTTTTGAAAGTCATATTTTTTACTGTGTATGTTGGATTTTTGTCGTTTTGGTCTTGTTAAGTTTAGATAAAGATATTGTATTGTTCTAAACTGGTGTGGTGCTCATTTGTGGTGTTTTCACTATGTTACTGTGAGTGTTGGTACAAATACTTTACACATTGCCTTAGGGATAAGCCTGTCTGCTTGTGCCAAGCTACCAAGGGGGTGAGCAGGGGTTATCTAAAGTGTGTATCCCCTTACCTTGACTAGAAGCAAGGGTCCCTATTTGGACATAGGTACCTACATCTGCCAACTAGAGACCCCCATTTCTAACAATCATACTTTGTACTGTTTTCTGCAGCTGCTGCCAGGATTATGCTGTTTAGGCCACACTTGACCTTCAGTGTCTTTTGGCCCAGTGTCACCACTGCAAGCCTGCTGACTAGTGCTTGAACCTTCCTGCTCAACCTGTGGTTGTGAGGCACCATTTTCTTCTTTGGAGGTGAATAGCGGTTTTGTCTATTGCTCTTGTTCTTCATCACTCTCAACCTTCTGCATTGTACTTGATTTTCACTGCCTTTAGCATTCCTTTGCATTTATCTGCTTCCCATTGCAGCGTTCTCTTGCACCTGGCTGACTCTGCTTGTTGCGCTTTATGTACCTGGTGGTCACTACCTATAGCATTACCGTACTGTATGAATGACGGCTCTGTGTTAAGTTGTGGCGATGCACTTTTATCTTGGTCATATTAGCAATTTTCTGACTTATGATAAATGAAACTTTCCTTGGGGCCTTTGCTGTCTTTGAGTATCTCTTACTGGCTGGCAAAGCATGAACCTTGGTGGGATCTGGAGCCATTCCTCCATCCGAGAAAATTTGCCCAAAGAATGTTTAGCTTGTTTTGTAAAACACACTCTTTTCAGCATTCAATGTAAGACCTATATCAGCAAGTAGACAGCACACATGTGTAAGGGCTCTATCATGTTCCTTACGTTTGGCCCCAAATACTATTATATCATCATTGTAACTGAAAGAATGTGTGACAGATTGCATCATGTGACAAATTACATCTAGGAAAAGTTCTGAACAAACAAACATGAGTTGAAATCTAAAATTAGTGACATTATCATTGCCTCTCAACACAACTCTAAAAGTCAAAAAGAGCTTGTGTAGTGCTAGAGAGAAGCTGACTGATATGTTGGAAAATTACTTGAAACATCTGAATGTTTTTCTGTCTAACTGCTAGGACCAGGCTGACATTTTCCTGTACTGAACTTGCTTTTTGCAGTATAGGACACATGTGAGACTACTCCATTGGTTGTTGTTCTTATGTAATATTAACCACCTACACGTTTTAGGTTAATGCAAAACTTGTCACCACAGGAAAATGGAACAGAAAGTGTAGGAAATTGCTTCAATCTATTTAATACCCCTGTTTTTTCACTTTCGGACTACCGGGTTTTGGACTGAGTCTCGCTCATAGTAAATTCTGTGGAAATGGACTGAGAGTGCTAACCACCAGTGTCTGTCTTTTAAGATAAGGGTACTGCTGCACAGCTATGGTGATGGGCTCTGGGCTGGTTACACATGAGCACATGCTTGTGCACACCTGAGTAGGGTTTGTGAGACTACCATCTAGCTCAGCCTGGTATCTGCGCATGGTAGCCTGTCAAAGAAGGGATCCTTCAGGAGTTGGTGCTGACCTGGTGAAAGCCTTATAATGAGAGTATAAGAATTGGCTTGGTAGTTTGGTCTGCCCTGTTCCCATGATGCACTGGGCCAGGGTCAGACTAATTTGCATATAGCCAAGTTCTGAGCTGGGATGGTGCAGTGAGCTGAAAAACGGTGATGGATCAAGCCCTGATCTTTGGACTGGGTAAGAGTGGTCTGCTTAATTCAGACACTCTGATCATCACCACCACCTTTTCTGAATAATAATTTTTGTCCACCGTAATCGTGGAAGGGTATACTCAGACGTGAGTCCCTAGCTCATTGCACCATCAGGATTCAAGCAAGCCGGGCCGAAGACGGCTGAAATGCCAGAAACCGGTCCCCGGTAGCTTGTTTCCTTCCCAGTATAAGAATTGGCTTGGTAGTTTGGTCTGCCCTGTTCCCATGATGCACTGGGCCAGGGTCAGACTAATTTGCATATAGCCAAGTTCTGAGCTGGGATGGTGCAGTGAGCTGAAAAACGGTGATGGATCAAGCCCTGATCTTTGGACTGGGTAAGAGTGGTCTGCTTAATTCAGACACTCTGTTCATCACCACCCCCTTTTCTGAATAATTTTTGTCCACCATAAGCGTGGAAGGGTATACTCAGACGTGAGTCCCTAGCTCATTGCACCATCAGGATTCAAGCAAGCCGGGCCGAAGACGGCTGAAATGCCAGAAACCGGTCCCCGGTAGCTTGTTTCCTTCCCAGTATAAGAATTGGCTTGGTAGTTTGGTCTGCCCTGTTCCCATGATGCACTGGGCCAGGGTCAGACTAATTTGCATATAGCCAAGTTCTGAGCTGGGATGGTGCAGTGAGCTGAAAAACGGTGATGGATCAAGCCCTGATCTTTGGACTGGGTAAGAGTGGTCTGCTTACTTCAGACACTCTGTTCATCACCACCCCCTTTTCTGAATAATTTTTGTCCACCATAAGCGTGGAAGGGTATACTCAGACGTGAGCCCCTAGCTCATTGCACCATCAGGATTCAAGCAAGCCGGGCCGAAGACGGCTGAAATGCCAGAAACCGGTCCCCGGTAGCTTGTTTCCTTCCCAGTATAAGAATTGGCTTGGTAGTTTGGTCTGCCCTGTTCCCATGATGCACTGGGCCAGGGTCAGACTAATTTGCATATAGCCAAGTTCTGAGCTGGGATGGTGCAGTGAGCTGAAAAACGGTGATGGATCAAGCCCTGATCTTTGGACTGGGTAAGAGTGGTCTGCTTAATTCAGACACTCTGTTCATCACCACCCCCTTTTCTGAATAATTTTTGTCCACCATAAGCGTGGAAGGGTATACTCAGACGTGAGTCCCTAGCTCATTGCACCATCAGGATTCAAGCAAGCCGGGCCGAAGACGGCTGAAATGCCAGAAACCGGTCCCCGGTAGCTTGTTTCCTTCCCAGTATAAGAATTGGCTTGGTAGTTTGGTCTGCCCTGTTCCCATGATGCACTGGGCCAGGGTCAGGCTAATTTGCATATAGCCAAGTTCTGAGCTGGGATGGTGCAGTGAGCTGAAAAACGGTGATGGATCAAGCCCTGATCTTTGGACTGGGTAAGAGTGGTCTGCTTAATTCAGACACTCTGTTCATCACCACCCCCTTTTCTGAATAATTTTTGTCCACCATAAGCGTGGAAGGGTATACTCAGACGTGAGTCCCTAGCTCATTGCACCATCAGGATTCAAGCAAGCCGGGCCGAAGACGGCTGAAATGCCAGAAACCGGTCCCCGGTAGCTTGTTTCCTTCCCAGTATAAGAATTGGCTTGGTAGTTTGGTCTGCCCTGTTCCCATGATGCACTGGGCCAGGGTCAGACTAATTTGCATATAGCCAAGTTCTGAGCTGGGATGGTGCAGTGAGCTGAAAAACGGTGATGGATCAAGCCCTGATCTTTGGACTGGGTAAGAGTGGTCTGCTTAATTCAGACACTCTGTTCATCACCACCTCCTTTTCTGAATAATTTTTGTCCACCATAAGCGTGGAAGGGTATACTCAGACGTGAGTCCCTAGCTCATTGCACCATCAGGATTCAAGCAAGCCGGGCCGAAGACGGCTGAAATGCCAGAAACCGGTCCCCGGTAGCTTGTTTCCTTCCCAGTATAAGAATTGGCTTGGTAGTTTGGTCTGCCCTGTTCCCATGATGCACTGGGCCAGGGTCAGACTAATTTGCATATAGCCAAGTTCTGAGCTGGGATGGTGCAGTGAGCTGAAAAACGGTGATCGATCAAGCCCTGATCTTTGGACTGGGTAAGAGTGGTCTGCTTAATTCAGACACTCTGTTCATCACCACCCCCTTTTCTGAATAATTTTTGTCCACCATAAGCGTGGAAGGGTATACTCAGACGTGAGTCCCTAGCTCATTGCACCATCAGGATTCAAGCAAGCCGGCCGAAGATGGCTGAAATGCCAGAAACCGGTCCCCGGTAGCTTGTTTCCTTCCCAGTATAAGAATTGGCTTGGTAGTTTGGTCTGCCCTGTTCCCATGATGCACTGGGCCAGGGTCAGACTAATTTGCATATAGCCAAGTTCTGAGCTGGGATGGTGCAGTGAGCTGAAAAACGGTGATGGATCAAGCCCTGATCTTTGGACTGGGTAAGAGTGGTCTGCTTAATTCAGACACTCTGTTCTTCACCACCCCCTTTTCTGAATAATTTTTGTCCACCATAAGCGTGGAAGGGTATACTCAGACGTGAGTCCCTAGCTCATTGCACCATCAGGATTCAAGCAAGCCGGGCCGAAGACGGCTGAAATGCCAGAAACCGGTCCCCGGTAGCTTGTTTCCTTCCCAGTATAAGAATTGGCTTGGTAGTTTGGTCTGCCCTGTTCCCATGATGCACTGGGCCAGGGTCAGACTAATTTGCATATAGCCAAGTTCTGAGCTGGGATGGTGCAGTGAACTGAAAAACGGTGATGGATCAAGCCCTGATCTTTGGACTGGGTAAGAGTGGTCTGCTTAATTCAGACACTCTGTTCATCACCACCCCCTTTTCTGAATTATAATGAGAGTGGGCATTCATAGTGTACATCTGTAGTGCTCACTGCATTATACCTTATGGGTGAAATCTGCGCTATGCACAGTCTTACCACTTAGGCCTTGAGATGCCAGTCAGGTATCAATTGTGGGGTAAAAATGCACACCAAGTGCAGATCCACTGTCACTTCTATGATAGCAGTACTCCTTTGCACTGCCACGTTGAGAATTGTCATATTTCCCTGATTCAGCCACAATTAGATTCCAAGCCTTCAACGGCCTGTTATACAAAGTTAATTACTCTGCTGGCCAGAAGGAGGATCGGAGTCCTCACCGCATATTAGCACCCTTAACAGTGATTGGCCCAGTTCCTGGGAAGGGAAGGGGTGGGTAAGAAATCTTCAAGTGCTAACTAGCTCTTCACACTGCACTTTGCTTGGGTAAGCTTAAGCACAGAGAAACAAAGGAGGAAGGTCAAACCTCTGGAGCCCAATACACGAGGTGTTCCCCTTTGAGGTTTTGGTGGGAAGGGATGAGACAGCTATATCATTTGGGGGTGGTACGGAGACTCCCAGGAAAAATGTTTTCATAGACCATTTAAAGTCGCCATCTTTAACTGTTCCAGAATGCTGTGCAGGAGGGTTGGGGTGGGGTGGAGTGATGTTGTGGCACCCTAGGTTTGGGCAGAGATACCTACCTTCATGAACTTTCCACACCCACGTACAAACACCTGTACAAGGGAGAGACACTTGAAGACACTGGACAAGGGGCTGTGACAATGGAATAATGCCTAGCTGGAATGACAAAGACCCTGAACCACTGAGAAGAAGGACCTCAGGACTTTGAGAAGAAGGACCTCAGGACTTTGATTTCAGCTGGTTCCCAGGACTAGGGTCTCTCCCGGCCAGACCAGTTGGCCTCCACTCCTGAAACATAGGTACTCTGCAAGATGGCCAGAGCCAAGGGGCCTGGGGAATGTGGCAGGAAGAGAACATCAGGAGCCTAGGCAGAGGGCAGGCCTGGTGAAGGGAGCAACAAAGATCAAGCCCTGATTAAAAGTGCCCTTAAGAGGCCAAGTGGCCTGATGAAAATGCTCCTGGGGCCTAGAGCTGTTCCCCAAGGGCAAAACTACACCAGAATGAGTGAAATCAGCACTATAGGCTGGCGAAACCAACATCTAAAGCTTAGTTCCTGCACCAGACAGGTTACCAAGCATGTAATTTCAGCTTGATTGCCCCTATCAAACTCCGCGGGTCAGTGCAACCTACAGTCATAAATGTTTATGTAGAGGGGGCATGCCTGTGGTCCCCTCCCCGAGATCACTTTTCTTCCTGGGGACCTCATTACCCTGGAGCCTGACACAGTCATTTGCATTCTGGTGCACCTGGGACAAAAAAGACCAATAGGGGCTGCAGGCCCAATAAAGTCACTGTGTAGTCTCTCACCGTTGCCCATGCCTACAAAGTGGGAGTGAGGAGGCACAGCCAGCTCTGCAGGATCCACCTTCAGTTGTACAGGTGGGAGAGACAAGGCCAGGTTCCACACGTGCAGAGGAAAGTGTTGGCCATGCTGGAGGGGCCTCCCTGCACTGGACAGAAGTAAGCATCCATCAGGTGCCCCATTACAGGGTCATCCATTCGAGAGGAAGAAGGATGGCTAGCAAAAAAATAAGCCAAATATATCATAAATGACAACGCTAGGACGCCCATAATCTACGCCTCCCAAAGATCCATGAAGATCCAGAAAATCCACTGGGAAGACCTATAATTTCCGGAGTTAATTCCATTCTTCAAAGACCAGCAAAATATGTTGATACAGTCCTTAAACCTTTGGTGAGTGAAACCACCAGCTTCATAAGAGATACAATGCAAGCCATCACACTGCTGGAAGGCCAACCCTTTGATGTTGAACAGGAGTTACTGGTAATGCTGGATATAGTTAGTTTATATACTAACATTCCCCAAGAAACAGGACTAGAAGCCCTACATTTCTTCTTGAACAAACGAATATGCCCACTTTTTTTGTACTACAATTAGTTGAGATATGCCTAAAATACAACTTCTTCAACTTTAACAAAAAACAATTCCTACAAATCAAGGGGACTGTGATGATGTGTCCCTTCGCCCCAGAAATGGCTGTGATGTTTATGGCTCTATTTGAGGACAAATGCATATACAGTAACAACCCCTACAATGGACACATACAAATTTGGCGTCGCTATATAGACAATGTTTTATGCTTTGGAGAGGAACAGTAGAATATCTGAAATAATTTTTAGTCTGGTTGAACAACAGGAATCCAAATATTCAGTTCACCCAAAGTTTCAGGAAAACTGAGATGAATTTCCTGGATCTCAAGGTGAAACATGAAGGCAGATTCTATACACCACCCTATATACAAAGAAAACTGACAGAAACACACTCCTGCATTTCTCAAGTTTCCATCAACAAAATTTGCGTGAGAATCTGCCATACAGTCAGTTTCTGAGACTAAAGGCGCAATTGCAGCAAAAAGGAGGATTATTTCAGCAATGGTAAATTCCTTCTAAACAAATTAGCTGATAGAGGCTATCCGAGAGAATTACTGAAACGCGCAATGACGAGGGCATGGTATACTCCTAGAGAGACTCTCCTGACGCCAAAAGTAAAGCCTAATAATATGCCCTTGGTCTGCATCACCACATTTTCCGGCCTCACTAGTGAAGTGAAAAAAATTGTACGAAAATAATGGAACACATTATTAAAGATAGGTTAGTGTGTGCTATCTTACAACAAAGAGTATCCAGGAGTCACAACCCTGCTGTCATGCTTTAGACTAACCACTATATGACTAGCAAACTAAATTGTGAGTTAAATGCAATTAAATATGTAAACACCATCTCGACACTCATATCTATGACATACAACCCAGGCAGGAAATTTTTCCCATCAGTTATCGTTCTGTGCCACCACTCTTACATCATTTGGGTACTCCTTACCCAGGAGTTAGTATGAAGTACGTCACCCAAATTATAAGGTGAGGGCTATATGAGTCAGGAGATGTAGGTAATAGTGTTGTTACTGGGTGGTGTCAGTATGGTGTTGGTGTTTACAACTGAAGAGAAGCAGTGCAAGTGAAGATAAGTGAAGTGAGTAAAATTAGGTGGAACTGAGTAGAATAGATATTTTAATGATTTCTCTCAGACCCCTAAGTATAAAAACAAGTGAATAGTGAAGAAACAAGTAGATTTAACATAATATCTACTCAGCAAGTGGTCGACATGTTTCTGCATATAGATGGAAGTTATCCTATGCTTTCATCAGGACCATGATGTTGCTACTGCTGTATTACTAAGTGAAGAAAAATAAATAGAAAAAATATCACCTATTTGTCAGGTGTTGATTCTCCACCACAATCTAGAGTAGTCATAATAGTGAGAAAAGAAAAAAGAGAAACAGGCATATTTATCACAGAATGCACTTCTCAGTAGTGGTATTCTTGTGGTCATGTACATAAAGTTCAGAACGACATGATAACACTCACCCAATTTCTGTGAGGATGGCGCCTCACCTCACCTGGCTGCAGCTCAGGTAAATAAGGAGCACCGCTCTGTTTAGCAAAAGACAATCGTAGAAGCACTCAACCAATTCATGTCAAAGCAACATAGACAAGTAAAAACCTTAGGTATTCATAAGGCTGAGCAAAGATATGCTCTGGAAATGGTGAATTTATGCATGTGAGTCAAGTATTATATTAAATAAGTCACACATCCCACTTTCAAGATGTAGATTCTGACCTATCTGCCACGCCCCCAAGTTAGCACAATGAATTACTTGAGGACACTTTCTTATAGACAGGCCAGGGATTAAGAAAATATTGGGTCGTGTTGATCGTTGCATTTATTAAAGAAAAAGATCACTCGCAATGTTGTTTATATATTACATAATATAGAATGCGAGTCGATCAGTAAATGCAATGAGAGCCGTCGGAAGAAAGTTTAATGAGCCCACGAGTTGTTTACAGATGAGCTGCTGATTTTTGCAGAGGCCGGGACCGAGCGTGGGACTCGGCGCGGGGTGCCTCTCGCAACTCTTTTCAAAAGAACCGCATAGCCAAGTATGTATGCGCGCGGATCATTAAATGCGGCAAGCGCCGTCAAAAAATGTCTGATGTACCCATCGCGTGTTATGGAAAGAGCAGCTTGTTATGGCCAAGATCGAGACCCAGCGCGGGTTGCCTCTCTTAACTCTTTTCAACGGACCGTTTTACAAGCTACAGAGTACACGCCGTGCGCGGCAGACAGGGGAAAGTTAGAGAGCATGCACCTCCCCTCCCTCCGCTTACCTCTCCGTCGGTGTCTCCCAGCGTCCCTCTGGGCTGTTCTGGGGAGGCACCGAACGGAGGAAAAAACGGGCATTTCAAACATTGCCTGTTGCGCTATGGTTTCTGGGAATAGTAGTTTTTTTTAAAAGTGGCGAGAACAGTGTCATATGAATGGACGATTTCATGCCCCATATTATATTGGCACTTTTTAAGCCGTGTTAACGTGGCTGTGTGGAAAAAATCTTTCACAGCATTTCCAGCGTGTAAATTGACGGTCTTATAAGATGTAAGAAGTATATACTTGAATTTCAATGGGAAATCCACAGCAGAGAGAACTATGAATAAACAGTTGACTAGGGATCTGAAGCGCAACCAAGCAAACACGCTGTAATTGAGCAGAGAATGCATCTAAGTGTAGTAGTCTGGGGGTACATAACTTGTACCTGATTTGTGTCACAGATGGTTTATACTAAGCACACATAAAATAAAAAGAGAGTGATGCACAATGATACAGATGTTAATCAGACATGAGAAGACTTATTCTTGCTGGCTACTGGGAACTGCCGTGTTCTGGTTAAAGGATGGCCATCGGATGGTATTTATTACAATATGTGCTAAACGGCGAAGAAGTTTTCCGCAACGCTCAACACATATTGTCCCTCAAAAAACGGGTATACAGCTCACCGGAGGTTTTTTATGGGCAATGTGTGTAATCAGGGTGACTTTTTAAAAATATTTTAGGATATTTTATATCCACACATTCCGGCAAACAGGTTTTTTATACATACAGGCTAGATTTTTCTATAGTGACATCCACGGTATGGGTTCATTAAGGCCTTCCTTGTCACTGTTCAGCTTATAGACCCACTTCTGTTCAATTCTGAACAGAAATTTGCCAATGTCCGGACAGCTATCTGGAATATTGGGTTGTTCCAATATGGTCCATGTGAAGTCGTTAGGACCATGTCCTTTTTCCAAAAAATGTGCTGTTAAACGTGTTGCCTGTTTCCGGCAGCGGACAGTGCTTTTATGTTCGCCGATCCTGATTTTAGTTTTTCTAGTCGTCATGCCAACATATCTTTTAGGGCACGGACAAGTAATCATGTATATGGTGTTTTCACTGTTACAATTAGTGAATTTGCGTTGTTGCCACGGGCGCATGGTTCCTATGTCCACTGTGGTTGACTTGGATGTCTGGGGGCAAACAGAGCAGTTGCCACAAGGGTGATGTCCTTGTACGGGCGGAAGATCCCACAGAGTTCCAACTTGCCTAGATGCTTTACTTTTCGGTCTGGTGTGGACCAATTGATCTTTTATATTCGGTCCTCTTTTAAAGGCAAAGAGTGGGGGAGGTATTGTGTCTCCACTTGTGTTTAATAATTAATATGGACCAGTGCTTGGTTATAATTTTACGGACCTGGTTGGATTTTGTATGAAAGGTGTTTACAAAGGTCATCCTTTTCGTTTTCTCTTTAGGGACACTGATGTCCAACAGGGCGTCCCTGTTGTTATTGGACGCCCTCTTCTTGGATTGACGAATAATTTTCGTAGGGTAGTTCTTTTCCCGTAAATCTTCAGACAATTTCTTAGAATGTTTCTCAAAGGCATCTTTCGTTGAACAGTTCCTCTGGAGCCTGAGAAATTGCCCGAAGGGCAGATTCTCCCTTAGTGCTCTTGGGTGACAACTCTCGAAATTGAGAAGTGCATTCCGTGCCATCGGTTTTTGGTACAGTTCGGTTGTAAGCCCTTCACTTGTTGCCGATATCAGAAGATCCAAGAAGGGTAACTCCCTTCTGTTAAATTCCAGTGTAAATTTGAGAAATTGGTTACAACCGTTTAGCCAATTATGAAATTCCAACAAGCTAGCCTCAGACCCTCTCCACACGACAAAAATGCCATCTATGTATCGCTTCCAAACTCGAAGCGATACATAGTAAGGGTTGTCATTGTTCAGCACCTTAGTCTGTTCCAGCATATGGACGTATAAATTTGCTAGACTAGGCGCGAAGACACTACCCATACTGGTCCCAGAGATCTGGAGATAGGTAGTGTCTTCGAATTTGAAGTAGTTCTCTTTCATGGCCAGCTCTGCTAGATCCATGATGAAGGCAACTGGGGTGATAGATTGAAACTCCCTCTCTTGTAGTATGCTGCCCACAACCTCTAGTGTCTCTGTCTGGGGGATCGATGTATATAAGGACTCTACATCAAATGATACAAGTAGGTCCGTAGAGGTGTTGAAATCTATACTGGGTAATAGTCGTAGCATGTCTTTCGTATCTTTTAGGTACGTAGGCATCTCTTTGACTATAGGATTCAGGAAAAAATCCACAAATGTGGATAACGGTTCCAACACTGACCCTATACCGGAAATTATTGGTCTTCCTGGAGGCGGTCTCTGTGGTTTGTGTACCTTTGGTAGGCAATAGAAATAGGGCACCGATGGATGTGCGGTACATAGATATTGGCCTTCTTGAGGGGTAATCCACCCTTCTGTAGTTGCTTCCTCGACAAGTTGGCTGATCTTAATCCTCAATCTTTCAGTTGGATCATCTCTCAGAGGTAAGTACGACTTCCGGTCTTGTAACTGCCTCAGACATTCTTGTCTGTAAGTCTCTGTGTCTAGGATGACGATTGCGCCACCCTTGTCTGCAGGCTTTATTGTGATGGCTTCATTCGTTATTAAAGCCTTCAATGCTAGTCTCTCCTTGTTCGGTAAATTGACGAAAGATCTGGGAGTTTGAGTATTGAAAAGTAGATTAATGTCTGTTTCAACTGCCTCCTCAAAAGTTTGAACTCTTGTGGGTAAGCCAATGGTTGTGGGATTAAAAGTTGATGGTCTTTTCAGACCGGTATTAATGACCGGTTCCATATTCTCATCAGGGTTCTGCTTGGCAAAGAAATAGTGTAGTCTAACCTTCCTGAATAGTTTGGACAGTTCCACTTGTGTGTTAAACTGGTCTCCTTCATGTGTTGCAACAAAGCCTAGTCCGCGATTGAGGAGGTTCTCTTCGTCCTGGGACAATGTGTGGGAACTCAGGTTAATCACGAGGCTGGAGGGTCGGTTATCCCGCTTGTTCCCGCTCCGTCCTGTGGAATCCTTTTCCCGCTCCTGAGGTCCATTGTCGGTTGTTGCACCGGAGTTGTCCATCTGACCTGGGACCCTTGTCCCTGTCTTCTTCTGCCCCTGTTGGTCCTGGGACCAAACCCTAAAAAAGGCTGTTGTCCTTGTGCTTGATGCATCTGATGCGGGAAGAAGGCTGGGCCCATTTGAGGGAAATTGGGACCATACATCCAAGGGCCTGGTTGCCAGAAGGGTTGGAACTGGTTCTGTCCGAAATTATTATAATTTCCTCTTCGTCCTCTTCTATTACCTCGTCCCTTGAAGGAATTTTCATTGCCACGCTGTGATGTTTCGGAGTCACTTAAGTTGTCATCAGAGCTTGAAGTGGCATAGCCCGAGCCCCCTCGACGTCCGTTCTGATTAAATGATGGGGCTACATAGGAATCACTGGTGTAAGGATACACCTTTTCACTTGAGAATTTAGCTAAATCCTTCTTGAATTTCTCCAATTTTGTGAACAAGATGGATTCTTTAAATTCAGAATTTTTCTTGTTGCAGTCATCTTGTCCAGATTTGAAGGCTGGATTTTTTAGGGTGGTTTTTATTTTCCCTTCAAGTAGTTGTATTTCAACTAAGATTTTATCTGCAGCACGCTTTGCGGTTTTAATAATTAGGACAAGCCAATCCCTGGTGCACCGCCTGGCAATCAGTGACCAATCTTTTAGGAATTCTTTGTCATCCAAGAAAAGTCTTGGTGCATTGGTCACGATTAGTCCTGACGGTGCACAGTTGCCATGTAGGTATTGTGCCATGATTATACCGTGCACTGTGGTCCTGGTATGGGATTTTTTTAAGATCAAGATTTTGTTCCAACCATCATCGGTGGTATTTACTGCAAGGGGGGCACTATCTAATATACTGGGATTTTCATCTAGATGTTCTGAATCTCTGCTTCCTCAAAAGCTAGCCCACAATTTGATGCCATTGTAAACAGTATTTCTAATTCACCAATATACAGAACTAGTGATTTCCAAAGTCTTGCTAAGACGTAAAGAAAAGGGAATGCTCTACAACTGAAAGTAAAGTCAAAACAGAGGTCTGGAACAGACAATAAAGGTTGTATGTCTGTTCTTTTCAACAAAAGGGGACCCACAGCCGAGGCTGTACTTAATCACAAACACACACTATCTAAAAGAGGGTCCAAGGGCTACTTTAACGACTCCAAACTGGACACATGCCCCCAATAGAACTACTTACAACAAAGAGTATCCAGGAGTCACAACCCTGTTGTCATGCTTTAGACTAACCACTATATGACTAGCAAACTAAATTGTGAGTTAAATGCAATTAAATATGTAAACACCATCTCGACACTCATATCTATGACATACAACCCAGGCAGGAAATTTTTCCCATCAGTTATCGTTCTGTGCCACCACTCTTACATCATTTGGGTACTCCTTACCCAGGAGTTAGTATGAAGTCCGTCACCCAAATTATAAGGTGAGGGCTATATGAGTCAGGAGATGTAGGTAATAGTGTTGTTACTGGGTGGTGTCAGTATGGTGTTGGTGTTTACAACTGAAGAGAAGCAGTGCAAGTGAAGATAAGTGAAGTGAGTAAAATTAGGTGGAACTGAGTAGAATAGATATTTTAATGATTTCTCTCAGACCCCTAAGTATAAAAACAAGTGAATAGTGAAGAAACAAGTAGATTTAACATAATATCTACTCAGCAAGTGGTCGACATGTTTCTGCATATAGATGAAAGTTATCCTATGCTTTCATCAGGACCATGATGTTGCTACTGCTGTATTACTAAGTGAAGAAAAATAAATAGAAAAAATATCACCTATTTGTCAGGTGTTGATTCTCCACCACAATCTAGAGTAGTCATAATAGTGAGAAAAGAAAAAAGAGAAACAGGCATATTTATCACAGAATGCACTTCTCAGTAGTGGTATTCTTGTGGTCATGTACATAAAGTTCAGAACGACATGATAACACTCACCCAATTTCTGTGGGGATGGCGCCTCACCTCACCTGGCTGCAGCTCAGGTAAATAAGGAGCACCGCTCTGTTTAGCAAAAGACAATCGTAGAAGCACTCAACCAATTCATGTCAAAGCAACATAGACAAGTAAAAACCTTAGGTATTCATAAGGCTGAGCAAAGATATGCTCTGGAAATGGTGAATTTATGCATGTGAGTCAAGTATTATATTAAATAAGTCACACATCCCACTTTCAAGATGTAGATTCTGACCTATCTGCCACGCCCCCAAGTTAGCACAATGAATTACTTGAGGACACTTTCTTATAGACAGGCCAGGGATTAAGAAAATATTGGGTCGTGTTGATCGTTGCATTTATTAAAGAAAAAGATCACTCGCAATGTTGTTTATATATTACATAATATAGAATGCGAGTCGATCAGTAAATGCAATGAGAGCCGTCGGAAGAAAGTTTAATGAGCCCACGAGTTGTTTACAGATGAGCTGCTGATTTTTGCAGAGGCCGGGACCGAGCGTGGGACTTGGCGCGGGGTGCCTCTCGCAACTCTTTTCAAAAGAACCGCATAGCCAAGTATGTATGCGCGCGGATCATTAAATGCGGCAAGCGCCGTCAAAAAATGTCTGATGTACCCATCGCGTGTTATGGAAAGAGCAGCTTGTTATGGCCAAGATCGAGACCCAGCGCGGGTTGCCTCTCTTAACTCTTTTCAACGGACCGTTTTACAAGCTACAGAGTACACGCCGTGCGCGGCAGACAGGGGAAAGTTAGAGAGCATGCACCTCCCCTCCCTCCGCTTACCTCTCCGTCGGTGTCTCCCAGCGTCCCTCTGGGCTGTTCTGGGGAGGCACCGAACGGAGGAAAAAACGGGCATTTCAAACATTGCCTGTTGCGCTATGGTTTCTGGGAATAGTAGTTTTTTTTAAAAGTGGCGAGAACAGTGTCATATGAATGGACGATTTCATGCCCCATATTATATTGGCACTTTTTAAGCCGTGTTAACGTGGCTGTGTGGAAAAAATCTTTCACAGCATTTCTAGCGTGTAAATTGACGGTCTTATAAGATGTAAGAAGTATATACTTGAATTTCAATGGGAAATCCACAGCAGAGAGAACTATGAATAAACAGTTGACTAGGGATCTGAAGCGCAACCAAGCAAACACGCTGTAATTGAGCAGAGAATGCATCTAAGTGTAGTAGTCTGGGGGTTCATAACTTGTACAGCGTCCCTCTGGGCTGTTCTGGGGAGGCACCGAACGGAGGAAAAAATGGGCATTTCAAACATTGCCTGTTGCGCTATGGTTTCTGGGAATAGTAGTTTTTTTTAAAAGTGGCGAGAACAGTGTCATATGAATGGACGATTGTTTACAGCAGCTCATCTGTAAACAACTCGTGGGCTCATTAAACTTTCTTCCGACGGCTCTCATTGCATTTACTGATCGACTCGCATTCTATATTATGTAATATATAAACAACATTGCGAGTGATCTTTTTCTTTAATAAATGCAACGATCAACACGACCCAATATTTTCTTAATCCCTGGCCTGTCTATAAGAAAGTGTCCTCAAGTAATTCATTGTGCTAACTTGGGGGCGTGGCAGATAGGTCAGAATCTACATCTTGAAAGTGGGATGTGTGACTTATTTAATATAATACTTGACTCACATGCATAAATTCACCATTTCCAGAGCATATCTTTGCTCAGCCTTATGAATACCTAAGGTTTTTACTTGTCTATGTTGCTTTGACATGAATTGGTTGAGTGCTTCTACGATTGTCTTTTGCTAAACAGAGCGGTGCTCCTTATTTACCTGAGCTGCAGCCAGGTGAGGTGAGGCGCCATCCCCACAGAAATTGGGTGAGTGTTATCATGTCGTTCTGAACTTTATGTACATGACCACAAGAATACCACTACTGAGAAGTGCATTCTGTGATAAATATGCCTGTTTCTCTTTTTTCTTTTCTCACTATTATGACTACTCTAGATTGTGGTGGAGAATCAACACCTGACAAATAGGTGATATTTTTTCTATTTATTTTTCTTCACTTAGTAATACAGCAGTAGCAACATCATGGTCCTGATGAAAGCATAGGATAACTTCCATCTATATGCAGAAACATGTCGACCACTTGCTGAGTAGATATTATGTTAAATCTACTTGTTTCTTCACTATTCACTTGTTTTTATACTTAGGGGTCTGAGAGAAATCATTAAAATATCTATTCTACTCAGTTCCACCTAATTGTACTCACTTCACTTATCTTCACTTGCACTGCTTCTCTTCAGTTGTAAACACCAACACCATACTGACACCACCCAGTAACAACACTATTACCTACATCTCCTGACTCATATAGCCCTCACCTTATAATTTGGGTGACAGACTTCATACTAACTCCTGGGTAAGGAGTACCCAAATGATGTAAGAGTGGTGGCACAGAACGATAACTGATGGGAAAAATTTCCTGCCTGGGTTGTATGTCATAGATATGTGTGGCGAGATGGTGTTTACATATTTAATTGCATTTAACTCACAATTTAGTTTGCTAGTCATATAGTGGTTAGTCTAAAGCATGACAACAGGGTTGTGACTCCTGGATACTCTTTGTTGTAAGTAGTTCTATTGGGGGCATGTGTCCAGTTTGGAGTCGTTAAAGTAGCCCTTGGACCCTCTTTTAGATAGTGTGTGTTTGTGATTAAGTACAGCCTCGGCTGTGGGTCCCCTTTTGTTGAAAAGAACAGACATACAACCTTTATTGTCTGTTCCAGACCTCTGTTTTGACTTTACTTTCAGTTGTAGAGCATTCCCTTTTCTTTACGTCTTAGCAAGACTTTGGAAATCACTAGTTCTGTATATTGGTGAATTAGAAATACTGTTTACAATGGCATCAAATTGTGGGCTAGCTTTTGAGGAAGCAGAGATCCAGAACATCTTAGATGAAAATCCCAGTATATTAGATAGTGCCCCCCTTGCAGTAAATACCACCGATGATGGTTGGAACAAAATCTTGATCTTAAAAAAATCCCATACCAGGACCACAGTGCACGGTATAATCATGGCACAATACCTACATGGCAACTGTGCACCGTCAGGACTAATCGTGACCAATGCACCAAGACTTTTCTTGGATGACAAAGAATTCCTAAAAGATTGGTCACTGATTGCCTGGCGGTGCACCAGGGATTGGCTTGTCCTAATTATTAAAACCGCAAAGCGTGCTGCAGATAAAATCTTATTTGAAATACAACTACTTGAAGGGAAAATAAAAACCACCCTAAAAAATCCAGCCTTCAAATCTGGACAAGATGACTGCAACAAGAAAAATTCTGAATTTAAAGAATCCATCTTGTTCACAAAATTGGAGAAATTCAAGAAGGATTTAGCTAAATTCTCAAGTGAAAAGGTGTATCCTTACACCAGTGATTCCTATGTAGCCCCATCATTTAATCAGAACGGACGTCGAGGGGGCTCGGGCTATGCCACTTCAGGCTCTGATGACAACTCAAGTGACTCCGAAACATCACAGCGTGGCAATGGAAATTCCTTCAAGGGACGAGGTAATAGAAGAGGACGAAGAGGAAATTATAATAATTTCGGACAGAACCAGTTCCAACCCTTCTGGCAACCAGGCCCTTGGATGTATGGTCCCAATTTCCCTCAAATGGGCCCAGCCTTCTTCCCGCATCAGATGCAACAAGCACAAGGACAACAGCCTTTTTTAGGGTTTGGTCCCAGGACCAACAGGGGCAGAAGAAGACAGGGACAAGGGTCCCAGGTCAGATGGACAACTCCGGTGCAACAACCGACAATGGACCTCAGGAGCGGGAAAAGGATTCCACAGGACGGAGCGGGAACAAGCGGGATAACCGACCCTCCAGCCTCGTGATTAACCTGAGTTCCCACACATTGTCCCAGGACGAAGAGAACCTCCTCAATCGCGGACTAGGCTTCGTTGCAACACATGAAGGAGACCAGTTTAACACACAAGTGGAACTGTCCAAACTATTCAGGAAGGTTAGACTACACTATTTCTTTGCCAAGCAGAACCCTGATGAGAATATGGAACCGGTCATTAATACCGGTCTGAAAAGACCATCAACTTTTAATCCCACAACCATTGGCTTACCCACAAGAGTTCAAACTTTTGAGGAGGCAGTTGAAACAGACATTAATCTACTTTTCAATACTCAAACTCCCAGATCTTTCGTCAATTTACCGAACAAGGAGAGACTAGCATTTAAGGCTTTAATAACGAATGAAGCCATCACAATAAAGCCTGCAGACAAGGGTGGCGCAATCGTCATCCTAGACACAGAGACTTACAGACAAGAATGTCTGAGGCAGTTACAAGACCGGAAGTCGTACTTACCTCTGAGAGATGATCCAACTGAAAGATTGAGGATTAAGATCAGCCAACTTGTCGAGGAAGCAACTACAGAAGGGTGGATTACCCCTCAAGAAGGCCAATATCTATGTACCGCACATCCATCGGTGCCCTATTTCTATTGCCTACCAAAGGTACACAAACCACAGAGACCGCCTCCAGGAAGACCAATAATTTCCGGTATCGGGTCAGTGTTGGAACCGTTATCCACATTTGTGGATTTTTTCCTGAACCCTATAGTCAAAGAGATGCCTACGTACCTAAAAGATACGAAAGACATGCTACGACTATTACCCAGTATAGATTTCAACACCTCTACGGACCTACTTGTATCATTTGATGTAGAGTCCTTATATACATCGATCCCCCAGACAGAGACACTAGAGGTTGTGGGCAGCATACTACAAGAGAGGGAGTTTCAATCTATCACCCCAGTTGCCTTCATCATGGATCTAGCAGAGCTGGCCATGAAAGAGAACTACTTCAAATTCGAAGACACTACCTATCTCCAGATCTCTGGGACCAGTATGGGTAGTGTCTTCGCGCCTAGTCTAGCAAATTTATACGTCCATATGCTGGAACAGACTAAGGTGCTGAACAATGACAACCCTTACTATGTATCGCTTCGAGTTTGGAAGCGATACATAGATGACATTTTTGTCGTGTGGAGAGGGTCTGAGGCTAGCTTGTTGGAATTTCATAATTGGCTAAACGGTTGTAACCAATTTCTCAAATTTACACTGGAATTTAACAGAAGGGAGTTACCCTTCTTGGATCTTCTGATATCGGCAACAAGTGAAGGGCTTACAACCGAACTGTACCAAAAACCGATGGCACGGAATGCACTTCTCAATTTCGAGAGTTGTCACCCAAGAGCACTAAGGGAGAATCTGCCCTTCGGGCAATTTCTCAGGCTCCAGAGGAACTGTTCAACGAAAGATGCCTTTGAGAAACATTCTAAGAAATTGTCTGAAGATTTACGGGAAAAGAACTACCCTACGAAAATTATTCGTCAATCCAAGAAGAGGGCGTCCAATAACAACAGGGACGCCCTGTTGGACATCAGTGTCCCTAAAGAGAAAACGAAAAGGATGACCTTTGTAAACACCTTTCATACAAAATCCAACCAGGTCCGTAAAATTATAACCAAGCACTGGTCCATATTAAACACAAGTGGAGACACAATACCTCCCCCACTCTTTGCCTTTAAAAGAGGACCTAATATAAAAGATCAATTGGTCCACACCAGACCGAAAAGTAAAGCATCTAGGCAAGTTGGAACTCTGTGGGATCTTCCGCCCGTACAAGGACATCACCCTTGTGGCAACTGCTCTGTATGCCCCCAGACATCCAAGTCAACCACAGTGGACATAGGAACCATGCGCCCGTGGCAACAACGCAAATTCACTAATTGTAACAGTGAAAACACCATATACATGATTACTTGTCCGTGCCCTAAAAGATATGTTGGCATGACGACTAGAAAAACTAAAATCAGGATCGGCGAACATAAAAGCACTGTCCGCTGCCGGAAACAGGCAACACGTTTAACAGCACATTTTTTGGAAAAAGGACATGGTCCTAACGACTTCACATGGACCATATTGGAACAACCCAATATTCCAGATAGCTGTCCGGACATTGGCAAATTTCTGTTCAGAATTGAACAGAAGTGGGTCTATAAGCTGAACAGTGACAAGGAAGGCCTTAATGAACCCATACCGTGGATGTCACTATAGAAAAATCCAGCCTGTATGTATAAAAAACCTGTTTGCCGGAATGTGTGGATATAAAATATCCTAAAATATTTTAAAAAAGTCACCCTGATTACACACATTGCCCATAAAAAACCTCCGGTGAGCTGTATACCCGTTTTTTGGGGGACAATATGTGTTGAGCGTTGCGGAAAACTTCTTCGCCGTTTAGCACATATTGTAATAAATACCATCCGATGGCCATCCTTTAACCAGAACACGGCAGTTCCCAGTAGCCAGCAAGAATAAGTCTTCTCATGTCTGATTAACATCTGTATCATTGTGCATCACTCTCTTTTTATTTTATGTGTGCTTAGTATAAACCATCTGTGACACAAATCAGGTACAAGTTATGTACCCCCAGACTACTACACTTAGATGCATTCTCTGCTCAATTACAGCGTGTTTGCTTGGTTGCGCTTCAGATCCCTAGTCAACTGTTTATTCATAGTTCTCTCTGCTGTGGATTTCCCATTGAAATTCAAGTATATACTTCTTACATCTTATAAGACCGTCAATTTACACGCTAGAAATGCTGTGAAAGATTTTTTCCACACAGCCACGTTAACACGGCTTAAAAAGTGCCAATATAATATGGGGCATGAAATCGTCCATTCATATGACACTGTTCTCGCCACTTTTAAAAAAAACTACTATTCCCAGAAACCATAGCGCAACAGGCAATGTTTGAAATGCCCGTTTTTTCCTCCGTTCGGTGCCTCCCCAGAACAGCCCAGAGGGACGCTGGGAGACACCGACGGAGAGGTAAGCGGAGGGAGGGGAGGTGCATGCTCTCTAACTTTCCCCTGTCTGCCGCGCACGGCGTGTACTCTGTAGCTTGTAAAACGGTCCGTTGAAAAGAGTTAAGAGAGGCAACCCGCGCTGGGTCTCGATCTTGGCCATAACAAGCTGCTCTTTCCATAACACGCGATGGGTACATCAGACATTTTTTGACGGCGCTTGCCGCATTTAATGATCCGCGCGCATACATACTTGGCTATGCGGTTCTTTTGAAAAGAGTTGCGAGAGGCACCCCGCGCCGAGTCCCACGCTCGGTCCCGGCCTCTGCAAAAATCAGCAGCTCATCTGTAAACAACTCGTGGGCTCATTAAACTTTCTTCCGACGGCTCTCATTGCATTTACTGATCGACTCGCATTCTATATTATGTAATATATAAACAACATTGCGAGTGATCTTTTTCTTTAATAAATGCAACGATCAACACGACCCAATATTTTCTTAATCCCTGGCCTGTCTATAAGAAAGTGTCCTCAAGTAATTCATTGTGCTAACTTGGGGGCGTGGCAGATAGGTCAGAATCTACATCTTGAAAGTGGGATGTGTGACTTATTTAATATAATACTTGACTCACATGCATAAATTCACCATTTCCAGAGCATATCTTTGCTCAGCCTTATGAATACCTAAGGTTTTTACTTGTCTATGTTGCTTTGACATGAATTGGTTGAGTGCTTCTACGATTGTCTTTTGCTAAACAGAGCGGTGCTCCTTATTTACCTGAGCTGCAGCCAGGTGAGGTGAGGCGCCATCCCCACAGAAATTGGGTGAGTGTTATCATGTCGTTCTGAACTTTATGTACATGACCACAAGAATACCACTACTGAGAAGTGCATTCTGTGATAAATATGCCTGTTTCTCTTTTTTCTTTTCTCACTATTATGACTACTCTAGATTGTGGTGGAGAATCAACACCTGACAAATAGGTGATATTTTTTCTATTTATTTTTCTTCACTTAGTAATACAGCAGTAGCAACATCATGGTCCTGATGAAAGCATAGGATAACTTCCATCTATATGCAGAAACATGTCGACCACTTGCTGAGTAGATATTATGTTAAATCTACTTGTTTCTTCACTATTCACTTGTTTTTATACTTAGGGGTCTGAGAGAAATCATTAAAATATCTATTCTACTCAGTTCCACCTAATTTTACTCACTTCACTTATATTCACTTGCAGTGCTTCTCTTCAGTTGTAAACACCAACACCATACTGACACCACCCAGTAACAACACTATTACCTACATCTCCTGACTCATATAGCCCTCACCTTATAATTTGGGTGACGGACTTCATACTAACTCCTGGGTAAGGAGTACCCAAATGATGTAAGAGTGGTGGCACAGAACGATAACTGATGGGAAAAATTTCCTGCCTGGGTTGTATGTCATAGATATGAGTGTTGAGATGGTGTTTACATATTTAATTGCATTTAACTCACAATTTAGTTTGCTAGTCATATAGTGGTTAGTCTAAAGCATGACAACAGGGTTGTGACTCCTGGATACTCTTTGTTGTAAGTAGTTCTATTGGGGGCATGTGTCCAGTTTGGAGTCGTTAAAGTAGCCCTTGGACCCTCTTTTAGATAGTGTGTGTTTGTAGTGTGTGCTATCACCACAGAAAAGAAAGGTGCCCAGTCCCTTCGCACAATGTTGGCCTTACCTCCAACCAAAGGCCACAGGAGGTGTGGAAACTGCATTTTACAATTTTTAACAGGAGGGGGGAGAGAGAGAGTCAGTGGATTCAGTCTCCCTAGTCATACGAATAATTTCTTAACCACTCACTTTTTCACCTCACCTCACTCACACTTTTGTAATAAACACACACCCCCACACATAGCTCACTTCAAGTGCTCCTGCGTATTCGCGAGTCGTAGCACGCCGCATCCCGTAGAGGGGTGCGAAGGCCCCAATGATGAAGCATGACACCAAGGGGCCTGTTGGTGTGTGAGGGGCATTTAAACAACACTGTGTGTTCCCCATCACTCTAGGGATCACTACCACTTTGAGTGGATTCCACTTTGTTTATTCGAAACTGCATTTTATGCAGCAGTATCATTGAGGGCATCCAATTCACTTACGGCAACAAATATGTGAAGCATGAAGAGTTCACTAATTGCAACACACACAACGTCTTCTAGTGTGTAACATGCCCATGTCCAAAGGCATTCATTGGTAAGACTACCCAGTCTATAAAAAGAGAATAACCCAACATCGCTCTAGAATAAGATGCAAAGTTTCAAGTGCACCGATGGTAATACACTGTATTGAAAAAGGGCACGGGCCGAATGACATCAAATGGACAGTGTTAAAACATATAACCGGAAACAATATTGACAATCTATTGCCTAGATTTGAAGCGAAATCAATAATGTATTTGGGAACAATTGAGAATGGTCTCAACGAAATGAATCCGATAACACACTGTGGATAACTGGAAGGAGTGTAAGCAGCGAAAGAAGACCGCATGTTGCAAAGGCTGCATTTAGGTATAACTGTCACACACATCTAATAATGTTCCAGACTAAATCACCTGCACTGCAATGCACGCATGACAAAGCGCTAGGCTGACACCCATCCAGGAAGTGCAGCTTAATTAGGAACCCTGTTCTTCACTGACAATTGAGTGATCAGTAAACATGTAAAAGACCATAAGATATGGAGGCACCCTAATAGTATAAAACATGCAACTAATAGTGTCAAAATGCTGTACTGAAAGACGCATTGCCATGACGAAGTCCACACAGGAAGACAGGCAAAGTCAGGCAAGATGGCCTCCACACCTCACCGGCGTGATTACGTCATATGCAAGGAATCGCAATGAAGGCTGACCCCGCATTACAAAAACGCCGAAGAACCCATAAACTCCGGGAGACTTGAGTATCCTAGATGGGAACGCGGAGAAATGTGCGCCCATAACGAAGATAAAACAAGGTATGAGGGAGGAAATGCAGGGAACGCGGGCGTATAAACAAATTTTCACGACAACCTGAGCCCGCACGCTGCAAGCGCACTAACTCCACTGCTTTTAAATCCCTCGCACACTTCGCCGACCACTTAGGTTTTCACGGGGAAGGTAGTAGGCACACAGATGTCTTCCCGATTTGTTGCACGACGTGTGAAGCGAGTGTTAATGAGTGTTTAACACATCAGAGGCATGTGAAGCATGTTTTTCATTTCCGCTTTTTAAAAAAAATCATGAGGGACAGCACCCTTCTAAATACAATTAGGTGATAGTGCATGACAGATACTAAACATTAACTCCAAAACCAAAGACTAAAATGGACCCTTTCTCTTCAATATGATAATTCCAGAATTTCCAATCATTGAAGGGAACAAGGTATTTACAGACAACACAGAACTGACCAGCCTAGGTGACCAGAATCAACTGCACCCAGGCACATCAAGAAAACCATACTTGGTATGTAAGGAGCCCATTTCAAGCAATATTTAAGTGTCTAAAACCAGAGGCAATAGACCCATAGGGGCAGATTTATGTCGGACTTGAGCCGCCGTTGCGTCACGCAATGGCGGCGTATTCGTGGCGCATCCCTGCGACCCATTTACAACGTGACGCATCTAGGCAGATGCGTCACGTTGTAAAGCCCTGCACCACATGTGGGCGTTCCGGCGCAGGGTGTGCGTTCCGGGGCAATTGCGCCTCGCAAAAGTGGCTGAGTGAAATCTACAAGATTTCACTCAGTCACTTTTAGGCCAATGCTGCGTCAAAACCCTGCGCCTGCTTGAAGCAGGCATAAGGCTTGACGCAGCGTTGGACAGATAGGGCACCCCGAGCCTTGCTGGAGCTGCGTCGCGCTTGCGACGCAACTCCAGCAGTGCGCCACCTTTACGGCACAGATGCGTCACGCATCTGTGCCGTTTTTGCCCCTTGCCGTTTTTGCCCCTTTGGGGCACCGCATTATAAATACGGCGCACCATGGGTGGCGGAGCTGCAGCGCACAATAACTGGCGCATCCCTGGGGATGCGCCAGTTATTGTAAATCTGCCCCTTAGTATTATTATTTCAATTTATTCAGGCATCATACATCCTACCCGAACAAAGTCCTGCCCTGATGAAGACCTTCTTGTAAATATATCGTCTTGGTCCCCTAAAGAAGGTCAAAACATGTTGGAGTATATGTATAAGAGGCCTAGAGCAACCAAGAAAAAGAATGCGCTAAATAATAGGCATCTTGAGCTTACCTGAATAAGCTCTAGAAAAGAGTTTGAGAATAAGACTCTGACCTCGTTAGGACCCATGAAGCAGACAGTATTGAGGATACAAAATAAAAAGGTCCCGATAACGAACATAAATCAGTAGGACAATAAGTTCTAATGGAAATATTATCTTTTGATAAATTGGAAGTATATGTATAACAATGTTTGATGTCGTTTTTATGTGTGTAAGATATTATTTGTGGTTAGTGACAAAATATATGTACCTGATGTAAATATAGTTTTTTGAGCCTTCTTGAAAAATTTTGTATAAAAAACGTAGAGGTGTATCTGTTAATGTACTATGTGAAAAGAACCTTCGCTGAAAATAATCCAAAAAAAGAATCGAAATTATTGAAGCCCAGAGTTAATAAAAAGGACTACTGTGGCACAAATAACGTTTCATTTGTGGTTTCAGAGGTACTCCTTGTTTAATTATTGTTCAATTGATTTCAGCCTCTGGAACCCTTAATTGAATCACCCCTATTTATGAATGCCCATTACAGGGTCATGGGCACCCAGTATCCAAAGGCTGTGCTGTAACTAAAGGAAACAGCTTTAGAGAATACGACAAAAGAAAAGCTAATCACCTATTCTTCGGAGGGGCCACGGAGTGCCCCTTAAGCCCCAAGTGTGCCAGGGTAATAAATCCATGATCCTGGGAAAGGCTTCTCATATTTTTAAGCACTCCTGGACCCTGTACTTTTGTACATGGGGTCATGGAGTTAGGGGCCACCTGTTGGTTGGTCCTAAAACTGCAGTGGCATCATATCAAAAGTAGAAAAATTACTCATGTCCACATGAGATTGAATTGACAATACTTTATTGAATGGTTACATGAACAGTGGGTCATAGCACGTTAATCAAGATCACTGAGAGATGGCATCACCAGAGTATGTTTTTAATGTGGTTTACAACGACTTTAAAAGCTATATTTCTATTTCTAAGACCGTGGTGACACCTTTAAAAAGCAATAAGGCCTGACATGTTATAATTGCACCCTATAATATTATTTCTATGCATAGGTGTAGGAGTGCTGTGATTCAAGATTATGGCTTGCTGTTGTGCCAGCTACTCTGCGGTTGGCTCCAAAAGTGTTTTCAGCTACCTTATTGTATATTTTCTTAAGTATTTAGCAGTGTGTCTAAAAAGCAGTTTTCACTTTTAGAAGAAAAAAGCACTGACTGAATAATGATTGGGGCTGGGGTTACTAGGCCACACCACCTCCTTTGAGTAGGCGTTGGACTGCTATGCTGCTTTACCATGCGAGAGTCAAGTACTACAATGGAGGACTTGGTTCCCATTAAAGAAAAATCTGAGGAGGTATTGCTTGTGAAGGACTCATACATTTTGCAACTAATAACCCAATTTCTTACAGTAAGTAAGTAACAATTTTCAGGGCAACTGGATTACCATTGAAAACAAATGCAGTCCTTAGATCATGAATTATGTCAGTTGTTTGAAAAGTGAGAAGCATTGCATATCTTTAGAATATAATTAAATATAAAATTAAAAAGTGAAACAAAATACATTTAAAAGTGTAGACATGTGAAGGAATAAAACAGGAGTCCGCAAGTAAAACTACAGGTGGAGCCACATTGAAACATCCATTAAGAAGCCACAGTAATTCTGGATTTTTTTGAAAATATAGGCACATCCCAGTTAGTGGTTGTCACCAAGGCAAACCAACCAAAGACAAAATTATGGTGGAGAATGTCCAAACTTGGGAGCATGTGAAACAAAGTTTAAAAATATTATCCATTTTAAGTTCAGACGTGGATCATTCATCTCAGCAATCTGCCTAGTCTCTCTCTCATGGATGTCCAGAAAGGGGTGAGGCTGCTTGGTGATCACTCTCTCTGACGTTTTCTTATACATATATGTTTTTAGACTCATCTGCATATCAATGAGTTGTGGAAGGCGGAGGAGGAAATACAGACTGGTGACTAAATGTTTGCAGTAAAATTATGCATCCATTCTCAAGTCCATTCTATTTTGCCTCCCTCAATGAAATGCAGTAAATTTACAGAAGTATTTTGGATCTTAATTCTTCTTTTAGAGGTAATTAATCCGATCCATCGTGGCACAGACTTTTTATTTGTGATAAGTCAACTTTATCATGTTAGTTGATGCCTTTATTTTTGATGGGAGCACACCATATGTGCCATACACCACCAAATTGAAGCTATTCAGTGATTTAGTGGACTGCAAACAATGAGGAATTACAAAATGTTCCGGTTAAATAGCTTCATTAATGAAAAGTATCTTTCTTTTATGCTGTCATGTCACCTGGATTGCACTGTGCTTTCTTGTTGACTGGCCCATTATGGACGACACCGAGTACACAGCGATAACCATTGACCTGTCAAGGCAGTGGTTTGTTCTGGTACATTACACTGTCTGCTTTACTCTTTCAGATCTTGGCAAAAGGTGCAGTTTGGCTTCTGATCTGCTTGTTGTTCAATTTGAATAGTGACTGAGTGGAAGGTGAAGCTGTCGAATACCGTCTCAGTAATTTCTTTCAGCACTAGTGCTTGATCCGCTGAGTCTGCTGTTGATGGCAAAAATAGAAACACATTGTTATGCACAATAGATGTGTTAATACAGCAATAGCCTGTGTCACAGCTTTAATAACAGAGTTACACAAAAGTCACTATAACAACTGGTTACCATGTATGCACATTTCTAAATTTCACAATAGTTATGTATTTATTATTTATGTATTTGTTTGACAGACTTATAATGCACACAGCTGACCGGAGGGGTTTCCCAGATCAGAATAGATGCAGATAACAACCGTTAGTGTATTGTATTTTAATGTAGCCCGTTTTTGTATTTTTTATGTGATTTCTAAGAGGCTTGTAGTATTCACTACTGTGTAGACTGTTTGGACACTTGGGGGATCATTAGGATGACAGGGGGACTTAGTCCGCCCGCCATCCCATCGGATTATGGGACTGCCCGCCATAAGGGGGGGTCCCGTGGGGGGGTATTAGGATGCGCCCGCCACAGTGGCGGGCGCATACTGCATGTTTAACATTGTGGCGGGCAGTGCTTTCAGCGCCACCCCCCACAATGCTAAAAATGCATGTGATGCATTTGCATACACAAAGCGGCAGGCACCCCGCGGTGCCTGCCGCATTGTGTATGCAAATGCAGGGGGTACCACAGGTACCCCCCCATTTGCACCCCCAACTCGCCTTCACCATGGGGGCCCGATGGGGGCCCCCAAAGTGAAGACCGCCTGCCTTTCCGTGGCGGCAAAGACATTCCACAAAGCCCATACTAATAAGGCTGGCGGTGTCTGATAGACACTGCCGCCATATTAAACCTTTTCTGCCCCGGTCGCAATGCGACCGGGGCGGAAAAACGGCGGACCGTCTTTCCGTCCGCCGCGGCACCCCCGCCATAGTAATATGGCGGGGGGAAATGGGTTGCGGACGGGTGACGGGCGGACAAGGATGTCCCGACATCCTAATTGGCCCCATAATGTGCTAGGCTGTGTTTTTCGGTTTAGTGGCATTCTTGGTAATGTGGTACAAACAACAAAGGTTTTGGGAAAGTTTCATCACTAAAGAATTAAGCATTGCACGCAAGTTAGCTTCCCGCCATCTCATGCACATGCAATACCACAATTTGCTGTATTGTACAGAGCTAAACTTTGCGTTCAATCTTTTATTTGTGCCTTTCCAGTTTTTTCTGGAGAAGTACAGGTTCTTCTTTTGCGTCTGAACTATTGTAACTGCCTTAATTTGGGAACCCCAAACTATCTCCATTCGCAGCTCCAGTCTGCGCAAAATAGTGCTGCGTACAAGTTATGTCGTCTGTGGAAGAAATTAGTTAAAAATTGACATTCAATTTACAACCCAATGTTAGAACTGCACCTTTAGAATGCGTTTAAAAGCTGATGCAGAAATAATTTCACTTAGAAATGACACGCAAAATAATGTACTCCCATTATAATGCGAAATAATTCTTCTAATTTATAACCAATACCCGCAGGAGCTATTAATAATTTAATAATGCAGAGAAAATGTACTTGAAATGTTTAAAATATAGAACACATGTGTAAACATTTTTTTGTACCAAGCTATTATTCTTAAGAACGTGCACCTTCAGTTTGTTATTGTTATTTGTGATTTTTATAGCGCTAAATCACTGGCAGGTCTCTTAGCGCTTGAACACAGGTAGACAGCTCACTGCATGGGTGGTAAACACGATCTGGAGAGAGTTACTCAATGTTTAAAGCTTCTTTAAAAAGGACTGTTTTAAGTAGTTTCCGAAAGTGAAGCAGGTTGGGTTCTCTGCGCAGGAGGACGGGTAACTTGTTCCACAGTTGAGGGACAAGTACTGAGAAGGCTCTACCACCTTTCGAGGAAAGTTTATACAGAGGGCATAACAAGAATTGTGCCTCTGAAGATCGCAAAGAGCGTCCAGGAGTATAAACCTCCAAGCGTTCTTTTATGTAGACCGGGGCCAAACCATATATAGCTTTATGAGCTAATCAGAGGCTCTTGAATTCCACTCTTTGTTTTATAGGTAACCAGTGCAACTTGCGTAGCAGCGAAGTGGCATGTGTTTTCCTGGGCAGTCTAAGAATCAGTCTAGCTGCGTCATTTAAGACTACTTGCAATCTATTTAGCAGATACTGGGCAAGGCCCAGGTAAAGGGCGTTACCATAGTCCAACCGCGAGATTATGATGGCTGACACAATTGTGTGAAGCGGGGAGATGGAAAGAAGGGGGACCAGTTTACGAAGTTGTCTGATTAATCCTGTAAAAGTGCCAACCTCTGATGAAATCTGGTTAGCCATCGAGAGTTTATCATCGATTTTTATACCCAGACTTTTTACGGTTGAGCTAGGTCTAGGAGATGGGGCCTAGGTCTTGGGGCCAGAATCTGTCGTTCCAGGGTGATTCGATTGTGGGGATGACCAGGACCTCTGTTTTATCGGGGTGAATTTTTAGTGAGTTAGCTGTCATCCAACTCACGGTAAAACTGAGGATATTTAGTGCTTGAAACTGAGCAGATACAGTGCTGTCGATACTAAGCAGCAGCTGGGTATCGTCTGCATAGTTAAAGATTTTGCAGCCCATATTCGCTAGGGCTGTTACCAATGGCTGCAGGTAGACATTAAAGAGGAGTGGGGACAGGCCTGAGCCCTGGGGGACTCCACAATCAAGGGACCTTAACTCAGAGACTGCATCACCCAATTGAATCCTGTGGGACCTACCCAACAAGAAGGATTCAAGCCATTGGTGAGCCTGATCTTGAATGCCGAAAACGGAAAGTCTATCCAGTAGTATCGCATGGCTGACAGTATCAAAGGCTGCTGATAGATCTAATAATATCAGGGCACACGGTCTTTTACTGTCAGCCATGGCTCTGAGCTCATCAAGCACTGAGAGCATCACCAACTCAGTGCTATGATGTGCTTGAAATCCAGCTTGTCATCCCTGGAGGAGATGGTAGTCCTCCAGGAAAGATGAAAGCGCCTTCAGGACGTGTTGTTCTAGAACTTTAGCCAAGAAGGGTAACTGGGAGATCGGCCTATTACTTTTTAAGTTGGTTGCATCGGCTCCTGGTTTCTTTAATAGAGGTATAACTCTAGCCAGGTGGTAGGTAACCAGTCTCCAGAGAAGTGTTTAGTATGGAGATGATTTGTCCCTCTAGACCTGGGAGCGCCATTCGAAATATTCTAGGCGGGCATGGACCTGATGGAGAACCTGTCTTTATCCCATTCATCATCAGCTTAAGGGAAGCTGTGTCTAGTTCTGGGAAGCTTGAGAGTATGTGATCCTGCGAGGCAATGTTGGGGCTAGGTGGTAGGAAATAGGTGGTAGGGGTGTTATTGATATCTCGAAGAAGACACCTGACTTTTTCAAGGAAGAAGGATTGGAAGGTGTTACAGTCAATTGTAGCTTCAGCTGATGCCCTATCTGTCTTTTTGCTGAGTTCTAGCAAGATTCTAAAAGTTTCTTTCTGTTTGTTTTCGACAGTATTGATTCTACTTTCATAATATTCCACCTTCGTTGCTGTAATACATTTTTTATAGGAGCTAAGCAATAACTTGTAGTTTTCTCGCTCTGCCGGAGCATTCCTTTTGCGCCAGCGTCTTTCTGCATGGCCAAGTTTCCTTTTGGATTCTCTTAACTGAGAATTAAACCAGGGGGTGCCTTTTGCCTCATCCTTGATCTTATACTTTCGCTCCGGTGCTAGCTGGTCAATAGCAGCACATAGATTATTCGTGAGGGCCTCACACTCCTGATCTAAGTTGTTTTGTTTACGGGCAAGGGGGTTGTGGGCAAGAAGAAGATCTACCAGGTTTGCTGGAGTGATTTGTTTTCCATATTTGTGGTGGTTTAGTTAAGACGCCATCTATTGGGATACAAAACCTGATTAGGAAGTGGTCTGACCACGTACACGGTAGAATGTCTATAAGACTGGCCCCCCCTTGGGTGGTCCAGACCTGGTCCAGAGTATGACCTTTAATATGTGTAGGGGCATCCACTACTTGTTGGAGGCCCAGTGAGGTCATCAGAGCCTCCAAATGTAGGGCTGCCGAATATTTAGGTTCCTTATCCATATGCAGGTTAAAGTCTCCCACTACTAGTACTCTCTGATAGCGAGTACAGATGTCAGAAATTATAGTCGTAAATAGTTCATTGAATTGCGGTGTTGATTTTGGAGGACGGTATACCGCTGTATAGGCCTCAAGATCCTATTAGTTCGGCATTTGCTCATAGCATAATAAATATTTATTTCGATTATTTGCCAGGCATCAGCATCTTGCTTACAAATTTGCTGACTCCTATCATGTTCCACACTTCATATTAGATCATTTGCCTGAATAAAAAGAGACAGAATACAAAGAGTTTGCTATATTATATAATGATTTTGACATTTATGTATGTTCCATTAAAAGTTTGCCTCTGCTTTTCCAAACTGGCCTTTGTCGTCATACTGAAACACCTAGAGCATCCATTAGCTTATTTAAGAAGGTTCTTATGAGAACTTTCCTCCATGTAAGGACCTTTCCTCCATGTAAGGACCTTTGAGGCAGTGTTATACGAATGTACCAGCATGTACGCTTATTGTGGGATTCGACGGAAGGGACATCGGAAGCCAAGTAACACCATCCGATGAAAGAATGATCTGTGCCTAATAATGTTTTCTACAATATTTCTCAGTTTATATTAACAAGTATTACTAGCTAGTCGAGAAGAAGCTTTAGAGAAGTCAGAATGCTTTGTCGGTAGACCCATCATCCTTGCCTTGCTACTCTTCTACTGGAGAGATGTGTTTGCTCTGTTACCAACAGCTACTGCTAAAGGTGACTTACTTTCAATACTTTAAAATATTTTCTTTTGGATCAATATTCTACTCCAGAAATCATCTTATTATTGACGGTTGCTACTGCAACTCTGGGGAACTCAGCTTAGTTTCCAGAACAACTCTTTATGGGAAGTTCCATTTTATTCTTACTTTGCTCTTTTCGGAAAACTCTTCATGGGTTCTATTTAAAGTAATTAGTTAATTGTTAATTAATTAATTCCACATTAGAGTAGGATAGGTCCCTTACTTAGTTTAGTGACATTTTCTTTTATGGAAGACCTGTGTATTGATTTATGCTTTCTGTAATCAAATTCATTATTGATTTCTGTAAATTGAATAATTTGAATAAAAGTACAAAAGCATTACTAATCTTTTAAGATGAATAAAGGTTTTGAAACCTTCAAAACCTCTCATCATTAAATGAACAACTAAAATTCGAATTGTCGATGATATATGCCTAATTTATGTTTTCTTCTAGCTCTATTCACATCACGGTGGCAAAGGTTCATTGACCTTATTTAAAGCCATCAGGAATTCCCAAGAACGAAATCTGTAAGTTGAGTGTTAAAGTTTTGAAACCATACTTGGCTAATCCTCGGGCTTTCCTGCACCTTCCTCCCTGGACGTTTGCATCATCTCATTTTGAAAATTTACCACGACTCCCTGTACGATAATGTCTTTTGAATCCTCATGTTTTTGCCATCATAGTTTTTGCCTCTGGCCCTGCCTATCTGAAATCTAAACTCTGGTCATGTCCCAATTGCTGGCTGTCTCCAAGATCCGGAAGGAACTGCATTCTCATACCTGAATCCTAATCTTGGAAATCATCCTCCAACTCCAACACCCCAAGCCCCTGGGATTTAGGAAAGAGAATTATGTGCGATGCTTCTTGGAAAAAAACCTAAGGCCTACATTTTCTCGCAAGTATCGTAAATTTTGATGTGAAAGGGGTCTGCTGGTGCCAGGACACCCTCTGGGTTAATCTCACACTTTAAAACCCCCTAATCATGCATTCTACCACTCTGGATTAGTGTTCTGATGTATTTTGAAGTAATTTATTGCTGTTCATAGTGCAAAGGAGTCATTAGATGTAGAGGAAAGGCTATTCAGTAGTGTTTAGGAGGGTAATAATTACAAAAATCCTGAGCAGAGAAGTGTGATTTCTGGCTGAAAGGAGTCCACTGGCATTGTCAAAAGGAGTGATAATGGTCATCTCTGCTGAGGTCCCTCACTCTCTGCTGAATGTTTACTACTTTTGATGATGATGGTAAACACCTGCTCTGTGTGTGTAGGCTTATGAGTTCAGATGGCATACATTGTATTGTCAATTAGGCAGGTGATTTCAAATGTCTTTATTTGATATTATTTACAACAAGGTTTAAGAAATGCCTAATTTTCCATTAATAGTTAATGCCAACAGTTGTTTCACGAACAATGGTTACTTCATTAGGACTTTGAAACTATTTAATAAACTATGAGGCTTCACTTAATTTTGCAAATGAATTCATTTGATCATATATTTATTTTGTTTTTATCCAGAAGATCAGAGTGCGATGGTCAGTCTATCACATTTAGTTGTCTATAGTATCAGATTGTCTTTCTTTGAAGCAGCTATCATTAATGTTATCTTCTCTATTGCTCTGAGTATGATAAGATGTCACTGAGGAACAGACAAAAGCATAGGCACTACCTGAGGAGCATTAAATGAGCCACTGAATCGGTGGCAAGGTATCTAACAGACGAACTCTGCCTGAAGGCCTTTCATGAATGGCAGGAAGCGCCAGTGTGAGGCAAGATGGCTTACAGAACGGTGCTTTGTATCATTGCTTTTGAAAAAAGTATACATTTTCAGTACAGTACACTTCAGGTTAGAGAAGATACAGAATATGTCAGGCATAAAATGGCTTCTATGTAGGGGATTCATTCTAGACCCTCGACCAGTGTCAAGAAAGAGTTTACTCTTGTTTGCAAGTTTTCTAATTCTTTGATCCTAGGCTAATATGCCAGTTTATTAGACTCACAAGGTGTCCTTATATTCAGATCCTGACATGTGATGTGTTTGCATCACCAATTTAGTCTAATAAACTCCAAAATATTTTTGATCTCAGATCTAAATACAGCATTCTTTATTAGATCATTTGATAGAGTCATCCAAAGCAGTGTATCCCTACTGAAAGACCAATCAATGACCCTACCTATCAGCTCACCATAAGGGATGGCTTTTCTGTCATATTCAAGTAACACAGAGATTTGAGTTTGAAGTTAGAGCCTTTTTTTTTGTTCAAAGGGAAGCATGATTAACTAAACAAGAACAGAAAAAAGAAAAACAAATCTATACTTTGATATACATTCAGTTATAAATATTATTACAATGCACATAATCCATATTTCTATAAACCTTAACACATTAAAAATTATTTTACCAATACATTTATGTAGCATTATTGTACTAAATAAATTCTAAAATGTAAATTCATTCATAAATATAAATCGATCATGATAAACGCAACATAATCTTATTAATTCAGATGTACCGAGGCACACATTGCATCCTAATCTATACCATCCGCAAACTAATCCCACAGTCTGGTAAATTTAGCAGCATTCCAGGAGTGAGAAGCATCTTACTTTCCCTATCTTTCTTCATTTTCCTATGCCACTCTGAAAACCATGGAATTAGTTTTGTCCACCACCTTTCTAGTAACAATGGTCATGCTACTAACATCAAGAAGAAAATCATCTTTAGATGTCTTAGTGATATTTTACCCCAGGGGTTTTCAACCAGTAGAACTATGATGGGGTTGCAGACGATTTTAATCTGCAATTGTTCTTCTTAATATTGAAAATTTGAAACCCAGAACTTGCCCAATTGGTGCAATGCAATGCAACGTGGGACTGTTGGATTTGGACCTTTAAGTAGGTTCACCCCAAAGCTTTTTGCTTTCACCCTCCTGTTTTCTGAACCAATTTTATATTGACTTTTAGTATTCTGTGCACTTTACAACTGCTAACCACTGCTAAAGAGATTGTGCTCTCTCCTTTAAACATGTTAGAATAGGCTTACACCCAAATGCCATTTTCAACCTGATGCTTGGCAACAATATCTCTCAAGTCTGTAAATACTTTCATTGTAGTTGTGTGGTCCTGGGGGTAGAGGTGTTTGCAACCTATATGAATACAAGAAAAATCCCCTGTTGCCCCTATCTTTGTGAATGTTTAACGTTTTGCACAGTATATGTTGACCCCTGAGAAGCTGTTGCTCAAGTACACTGAATTTCCTAGTCCTAAATTCTTCAAACAACATTCAGTTAGTACTACTACTATTCACACCTGAGCACCAACAAGCTGTTATTCTGTCACTGGCAGAAAAAGTTAACCTTTGCAGAGAACCATGGGAGGACCCCAAGAGCAAAGAAACAATTACATAAAAAAAGGAGCATTCTGCTGGATTTGAGTAGTACATTGTTCTGCTTACAGAAAATCCAAGTTTACCAAACCTGGCCAGCAAGCATTTATGTGACTGCAATCTAAGCCTGGTAAGGTCTATTCAGCTACTACCCTTCAGTGATGAATGATGTGATTATTTTTTTCATTCCATTCTATATACTAATTCCAAAGGTATGGCTAGCTAACTTTCCCTAAACTAGGTTATATATGACCACACAACCTCACTGTCAGGCTAACTTGAGCATTTGTCACTAAGAGACTTTAACATTTTTTCTGATTTTTGTTTTTCTTTCACCATTGACTGCAATGAAAAAGGTTATTCCGTTTATATTCTATGGAAGCATTTGAATTTGTCTTATCTGTTTAATGTTTTTACTTTTTATAGTATCTACATTCGGCAGAAGGATGCTTTTGCAAGAAATGTATGAGGCTGGGGTACATCAAATATACAAATGAAAAACCTGAAGACATGGCCATGGAAAAAAGGGACATGTGTATCAACATAAAACCGTGGGACTCCTGTAGGCGAGGGCATTAATGGAAGATATGCCACAAATTGGTACCCTCCTCTCCGTTTCCCTTCCCTGCTTTGGAGGTTGTGTGAATACAGTTTTCCTGATGGTGGAGTCCCAGTTAGATGAGCCGTCGTGAAAACTACTGCCTAGACTGGCATGGCAGGAAAGGAGTTTGAAGATCCACCCACCTAAAGCATTATTCCTTTTTGGACTATCATGACAACTATAGCTAACCCAAACAAAAATAAATCCTGCAGTGTCAACCAGATGCTGGGAGAAGACTATCATTATGTGGGGGCAGTGAATCAGCGATCGACGATTCTTGAGGATGGCTCACTCTGGCCATAAAGCAACGAGTCCTCTAAATGCTAAACAAGACCATATTTCTCTTTCAGCATGTATATTCAAGGGGAGGGGGCTGGAACGTAACACAGTTAGTTGATCTGCAACTGCACGAAAAGCTTAACCTATAACTTTTTTCCTAGACTTTTGACCTGTGTGTTTTCAGTGCATTTATGTAAAGTGCATAACATCATTAAAGAAAAGATTCATTAGTTCATCAGCAGGTCAGAAAGGGGAAGAATGGAGGGATAAGTCCGGAATGGCACTGAATTCAAACATAGTATTGTAACAAAAGTGAGATAAAATAGGGTCAGATTGTCTGGAAGCCTTGGTCTAAGGTGATGTTAACTGTTTTAAAAAGGAACAAAGCTGTTGGGGCTCTATTGTCATAACTGACAAAACATAAAACATTACAAAATGAATCTTGATGAAAAGAACAGTATCAAGGTTATTGAAACACTAGAATTATTCCCAACCAGCCGATTGGGGTAATGGGACTTCAGAATGTTTCTGTTGTCCCTCTTTGTTGCTAATCCACCTGAAGTTTCTTGAATTCTCTCAGTGCATTGCCACCTCATTGGTAATGATACATTTTCCCAAGTAGGCTGTGGCTGTTAGAAAAAGGACATGAGGATAACCTTGAGGTCATGGAACGTTCCTTGTCAATGCTTTAACTTTCATCTGATCTATCTCAGTACATGGCACCTCCTCTGTCTTCTTCTGCTTGCCACTGCCAAAGTGCCAAAACAATGAAACAATGATTCTTGTACTGTCTTTTGAGGAAGGTTAGGAATGGATTTGGGTAATGGAACAACCAGAATGCAGCTGAGAGTTACCATGGTGGGGCACTATTTTCTTAATTGTGTCTGTCTTTTCCATAACTGGTAATCTTTGCATCATGGGGGCAAGTGTCATTCATCACCCCCCACTGTTTTCCCTCTGGGTGCTGTGACTCAGCTCTGCTCAATAATCAAATTCAGTTTGATTTTTTTGACTCTGGAAATCTAGTGAAGAATAATGAAAGGCAAGTAAAGTGTATTGTAAGAGCAATAATAGGTCACAAGCTAAAATGCAACGTAAATTACTGCATGCTGTCTATAACCAAGAGATTGAAACAAAGCTATGCATTAAAATGAGATTTACATTAACGTCTAGCTTGCCGTGGTACTTTGACTCTGTGCTGACACATTGTGAAATCCCAAGGTTTACTCGCTAAATGTGTCATGAAAGGCCCATGTATGGGCATCAGTCTCCACTTCTTCTCCCCAGAGTGCAGCTCCAATTGTGAGACTTGGATATCAGCCTCAGTTACCTCCTGCCACTGACAATTACTTTTGCACTCCACTCCAGGGACTGCTGATGGTCGGCTATTAGACTGCCTGTGCTTGATCTTACAGTGCTTGGGCTCTGAGAAGCTCCTGGTGTTTTGTCAGCTGTCAGCCTGTCTTCTTGCTTTGTAGCCCATGATCATAGTAGGCTGCCTTCAGTGCATCCTGTCAGGTTGAACTATCATCCAACCATCTTACAATGCACTCCAACTTGTAGTTTTGTAATTTACATTCACCCTTTGGGATCTTTCCAAATCTGTGGGCCATCTATGTTACCCATTCCTACATTTTGGTGACTTGCATTCACCCAAGTTACCAAAATGTAAGCCAGAGCACGTATTAGGAGGAAAGACTGGTTATGCATACTGGAGGGTGGTGAGGGGTTCATAGCACAATACATCTGTGCGCACTTCCACTGTCAGCTTGCTGGATATATTTCCTACAAATGTAAAATCCATTTCCAGCAGAAATCCACTTTTGCATCATCCTGCTTTCCAGAGACAGCCACGACAATGCCTCGGTGTAGTTTGAGTGGGTCTAATTTTTTCTTATGCCCTTATTGGAAGAGCCAATTATCCAGGACATCAAAAAGTGAACAAAGCAGGTTCATAGGTTTTTAAGCAGCAGTGATAGTGTCTCAGGTGGTTTGTTGCAATACTTATGTGCCACCTAGCTAAATCACTATGGTTAGCACGCATATAGTTGAAATATTTCTTCCTTGGCCAAACATAGCTGCCATCAGGCTCTGGCGCACATGCACAATCATACTGTAGGAGAATGTGTTGCTGTACCCATTAGTACGTAATACATTTCGATTACACCTCTTTGCTCTAAATACACTAAACCCCCCATAACCTTCTCTACTTTTATGAAGCAATACGTACCAATCATTGGGTATTTATGTATTCTTATTTCTCATTCAGTAATACTCGAAGCTTAATACGCCATTGTAGTATGGAACAATTTGTCTGCTTGAGTTTTTTACTTTTGATGTGTATTGTAATGAGTCTGAAATGGCATGCTGTAAAGCCCAAATGCTTTTTCTGCTTCAGTTGCAAAACTAGCATCCCCGCTGTGAGGATGCCAAAGATTAACAAAAAAAAACAAGCAGCATGTACTTTTCTCATGCATTTTAAAGACTGTGAGCTATGGATGTCCTAACTCTTTCAGTTCACTCGGGTGCATCCTAACATGGGGCCACCAGCATAAAAGCCAACTATATCAACAAAAAAAGTAATATGCAAACTGGGTTCCTTAACCAATAAAAAATTAAAATTACTGGTTAGCTCTGTTCTCCGATTCCTTATTGAAGACATATTTTCATATAAAACAAGTACTTTAAAAAAGTTAAAAGTAAGGGCTATATTATGTAGCCCTGTGTATCAGCAAAAACGTATTAGGCAAACTGTGTTCTTTAACCAATAAAAAAGGAAAAATACTATTTATCTCTGTTTTCCGACTCCCTGTTGAAGAAATATTTTCACATAAAACAAGAACTTTGAAAATGTGAAAAGTAGGGGTTATAATATGTAGCTGCGCGTATATATTCCAAACGAATTTAAAAATGGCGATGTGGCACCCTGTTAATAAAGTTATATCAATAGTGACACTCAAATTTAGAAACACGTTTATAAACAAGCATTGGTGTTGGCTGCCGGCCTTTTTGGGGGGTTTTGTCAATGCTTGTTCTGTAATTTTTTTTTTGTAAAACTCTATTGGTGAGCTGCTTCAGAGTCCTCATCAATATTTAAACAAATTGGCTAATAGCATAAATATGTGTTTGTGCTCAAAAAGAACATCTTGTCATATGAGACCCAGTCACTGAAAGGACCTACTTTTGTGAGGGGATATGCTCCTTGTAAAAGAGCAGAATGAAATCACTCACAGATTAAGTGGACTGTTATCTCTAGCACCCCAGATGACTTTTCTCTTCTCTCTACTACTTCTGCTCTCTACTGCTTAAGGCCTAAACCCAGAAACATGTGTCTAGAGATAAGAGTACTACCTCCACCAACTTTGGTGAAAAACGTCAGCAACCTCAAAGTAAGCGTATTGCATTTACCAGAATACAATGAGGTAAACGGTACTGGGATGAGAGGCAGTGTGCTCCCTCCCCCCTGGTGTTTAAAAGGCTGTCTTGAGCCAACAAGCTGACTAGTTCACTTTGTATGCACCTTTGTGCCGCCTGTGGAGTGGTACTGTGACCTGTGAAGACTTGGGCAGTATTTCTGAAACTCCAGATGACTTTGCTCTCTACTACTTCTGCTCTCTACTGTTGAAGGGCTAAACCAGAGACACATGTCTAGAGCTAACAGCACTACCTGCACCAACTTTGGTGAAAAACTGCAGTAACTTTCAAGTAAGCATACTGCATTTACCAGAATGCAATGGGGTGAGCTATGCTGTGATGAGAGGTAGTGTGCTCCCTACCCTTTTGAATATATGAAATGGATTTGTACGTTTGTCACTAGCCTCCATGCCTACTCAACTCCTGGACCCTGCTATGAAGAACTAAATTCACTTTCATTTCCCTCAAATTTCTCCTCGGGTATGACTGGATCAACCACCTACTAACTCATTAAATGGTTCAGTACACTATAAAAGTGTATAAAGTGAGTCAGTGGAACCTTAATGCACGATTTTGCATTGCAGTCAGTCATCTTTCTGTTTGAAGGTAAAAAGTGAACACGGTCTAAATCTTGAGGACTCTATACTGAAATCTCTTCCAGATTCTGAGAATTCAACAATCTCAAAATATTTTAGGATATGTAATTGTGGAAGCTATTATACAAAATACCTGTGGTGTGTGTAGCCAAAGCACCCTTAAGACCATAGTGACTTCTACCTTGTTGGCACCTAACTCCGCATTGGACGACTTGCACATATTTGCATCCCTTTTCCAAGCTCCATTATAAATATTTCTGTGGTAAAAACTGGAGGGCCCAGAGCAATAGTCAGTGCCTCTAGTCGGCTACCATATGCATAAGGCTTCGTGCTGTGGCATCATGCTATCAAAAATTTGCAAAATACATTTTGTTGTCTTAGACATGGCAAACAAATCGCACAAAACATTTTTTTTGCTAAAATTATAGTGTTCATTGGTTGAAAGGAAATTATTATTTGCTAATTTTAAGCATGTTTGTTCTTACCTGCAGCAACATGAGCAGAGAGAATTACTTGGTTCATTGTTAACGCCCAAAGATGAAGGCTGTGAACAGATTTCACTCCACTGACAGATAAAATCTTGTCTTTCACAGCATTTTGAGTAATTCCTCGTGGCGTTCCTAGAGATAAATACATTTCTTTATACAAATAAGTCACTTTTCAAATATATTAAGAGCAACTTCATTGTAGTTTATCAGACCGGCAGAAGGCTGTTAGAGTAGCCAGAATCAAAATGGCAGATTTAACTGAGCTGTCACACTCCTTAAACAGAGAGACCCACCAGAGCAAACTAAACATTCTTTGAGTATCCATGACCCAACTATGGTACCTCGGCCTGAGCAGCCAAGAAAACCTTCAAAGAAAAGTGTACAGGGTGCTGTGTGTAAAAAAAAAAACAATTAAAAAACATTTAAATAAATACATCTAGAACTGAAAGTCCAACCGAATTTTCAACTAAAAAACACCCACATACTGCGTAACCTTTAAGAAAATTGGACCAGGGGATAGTATATAAAATCTAAATGATCCAAAGGAAATATCTATGAAATCTAAGGTAGTTGTAGAAATCTCGAAAAAATGACAACGTCCCCTCAGAGAAGTTAGACTGGGGCTTTAGGACAACGCTAGGCCAACGCAAGGCCTTTTGGATAAGTGCTGGGGTTTGGCCAGTGAGTTTGTACTTTCCTCCCTTGGAAACCAAAGGATGACATTCTTGCCCTTCTTCTAAACAATGTGCAGGAGGACTCCTACTGATATTGTAGTCAGACAGGGAATCAAGGGAGAAGTTTTCACATCTACTTCCCAGTTGCAGGCAGGCTGAGGCAAAATTAATTCATCTGTCATTCAGAAAGACTATAAAACTTTGAACAGTACAGATGGTTTTGGAGACTGATTTACACAACCTCATACATTTCTCTGAGGAGCAGGTGTCATATTGTCATAGAAAGAGACACAATGGGAGAAGAATAGCAAGGTGAGTAGACTGTAGGCAATGGGGCTGTTGTCTGCTCTTCCAACTTGACACACAGTGGAGGGTGTTCAAAATGTGCAGCTTCAATTTTACAAGTGGTTACTGCCTTCTATTGGCTGATGATAGCCTTTTCCGATTTTTGTAATCGTCATCTCACCTCAAGGCCTGATAAAAAATAAAAATGCATGTTAGGCCTCATTTCCAGAAACAAAAACTCAGAATGGGAAGTATTTACTGGATGCAATAAAGACACCCATATTCCGACATAGTATGGATGAGTGTTCAAATGTGGAACTGGAAGTCCAGAAACACACTGCACATTAATAATTTAAGTGTGCTATTCCAGCTACTTTACTTATTGTTATGTGTCCGCATATATATTCTTTTCAAACATCAGTCAATATATTGAAGATATTTACAATTTAGGAATCAAGTCAATAACATGATTTGCTCAAAACCCTACAATTTGTGGTTAGGGAAAAAAGCTGAGATTACAGTCTTGATTCTCAAAGTTGCACAATTACCCGTTCAGAAGTTCTATCACATTTGAACTTCAACATTCTCTCGTTATCTGAAATTGTACCCATAGGCAGATACAGGTGGCCAATTACCTTATATCAGAATGTGTGATGTCATTACTAATGGTAATTCTTTTTTGGATCATATCACTGGTTTTATATACCTGATAAATGTATATAATTCTTGATTGTGTATAGAAACAGTATATATGGATGAATGATTTTGCATGTTTTTGTATTATCTGTAAATGTGTCATAATAAGTGTGACTGAGTTAATTTTAACAATATCATGAAATACAAAAGGTCTGTCTACGGAATTTAGAAGCTTATTGATTACAAAATTGGATATAATCTCCAGGTTTGTCCTAGTCTTTTTTTTTAATTTCAATTAAAGTTTTTAACCCAAAGATAATACCTTTCATCGCAAGCAGAACAAAATTCCACATATTATAGAACCGGAAGCTGTGTGAAATATGGTTACATGCGGCTGCTTTCTTCTGGTACATATTATGAAAGTTCAGTTTTCTAACTTTTTCATTATTTTTCTTGTATCTATTTGCCCTTGCTAATATTTTTTACCTTCATATTTCATTAGGGATATTTTGATTATGATGTGTTCCATTATATTCAATTCATTTTTCTTTGCTGACATATTTAATGCGTGTTGTTTTTTTTCTTTCTGATATTTAGGGAACACTTTTTACATTTATTTTTCCTAGTAATATTTTTGATTGTTGTTCTCATTCAATATAATTTTGAATAAAACACATTTTGCCATTTACACTCTGTTACATTTATTTTTCCTAGTAATATTTCTGATTGTATTTGTTTTTCCATTTTGTTTTGAATGAAACATATTTTGCCTGCAGGAGATTGTTTCTATTGAATGTTATTATTTTTTTCAGTTTTAACTTTTTGAAGCAATTGTTTATTTTGCTTGTTGTTTTATTTCTCTTATTGAATATGTTTTTTAACCCGTTAACCGCGGCGGTAATTCCGCCGCGGTGCGGGCGTTTCCGTGCGCGGGCGGGTCCGCGTCAGCCATTGGCCGACGGCAGCACTGGGAAGGTAGTGCTGCCGTCGACCAATGGCCGACGGCAGCAAGGAAATGGTTAACATACACAATACAGGAATATTTTTGTTTCTTATTGCATCGTTTTGATGTTGGTTTGTTGAGTACTATACCAATATACAATTTCTCAATTGCTTTGTCATATCAGCCCAAGCTATTAGATGCGGGTGAGGTTACACTCACTAAAATCTCTTTAACTGGGTTGTGGTCATTTTGTGGTAGTTTCCCATCAGCTTGGTACGAAATTCTAAAAGAAAGAGAAGGAATGTCTTCCCCCATGAGTACCAGTTCAGGAATTATGAATTGCAAGGTGACTAGTTAATCCTTGCAAAGAGTCTGTGGCTGCTCAGATGTGTTTGTGGCGCTTTTTGTAGTAACTTGTTATCCTTTGAGCTATAAACTAAATATTTTTGGTGAAATCTGCAAATTATGCAACAGATGGCATATGTGGCAATGCAGCAAATCCATAATTATGAGGAATACAATGCAGTCGCTGAATCACACAATTCCAGCAACCATATCTTTAAGTCTAAAAAAAAAAATAAGGACCACATCTGTCCAATATAATTTTATTATTGGACAATGCCCATTACAGTATACATTTAATTAATTGTCAGGTTATGTAGCTACTATAAATAAGTATAAAATATAATACCATAGCTCTGTGTTTCTTCATACACCATTGTTCTTCCTACATCTCATCAGTGTATTAAAAACGAATGCCATTTTCTCATTTTCCTCGTTCATTTCACATTGAAATGTTATTAATTTTGTGAACACATTTTAAATTCTATTGGTATATTTTACATAGCATAAACCTTGTTAAGAACAGCAGAGCGGTGTGTATGGTAAAATGGTTATTACAATGATCGGGTGGAGGGACAGTATTTTTACAATGTTGAGTAATCTTTGAAGAGTCGAGACACGATTTATGTTAATAATATAGGCCCAATTTAGTGTTTGGCAGACAGGGTACTACGGCGCAAAAGCAATGAAGTTCCTTAACCACCAAACTATCAGTCTGCCCACTTCATTTGGTAATGGGTGGACCTTAAGTTTTCCTCCAACAGTTCGCCCATTGGCAGTGTCGATAGATAATGTTCACAGATGGACTGATGAAGATTGTACAATTACACTGCCCACTCTACTTAGGGTGAATGATGTAATGTCTATTTTGAGTCTGTCAAATCTAGGAAAAACACGATGGTGAGGGACAGAAAAAATAATGACAAGCATTCACTGGGTGAAAACTCCCAGGTTGTGGGAGTCATTAGTTTTTGTTTTTAGAAAACAAAATCCTGCTTTGGGAATGTAAAACGTTTGGTCAACAACAGTTGAAACCCAATGGTGATTGTCCACTAAACCTTTTCTACATTGGAAGAAACCACTGTCGCATTGATTCCTTTCAATATACAGAGATGGCTGGTCGGCCATCGGTCATATCTTAATTTGGACGACAATACTTCATCAAGATGGCAGAAGTAATGACCTCCACCACTCTGACGGACAGAATACCAACCATCAAACTCTAAACCAGTATCTAAGTTCCGTAGTTTACTTGTGTCTACAATGACCCTTTAAACTTTCATTTGATTGTATCAATTGGGAACTTAAGGAGAGTAATTCAGTATAAAAAGGCTCTCTTACTAACGATATTGGCCCCAGTAGAATCATGTTTGGTTATTCAATATTTGTAGGCACATAAATTAAAAGGGATGCAGTCATCCCTCTACCTAAATGGTAGAGGGATGACTGCAATGTGTACTGCTGTGACATGTTTCTCCACACACAAATATAATGCTGACAGATGAATAATTGTTGTACTTTCTCTCTGTATACCCACAATATCTCAAACATACTACAAAAACGTTCTGCTATTTTGTTGCCCCCATAGTAAATCATGTGACAAGATACATTATCCATAAACCAGTACTTTCCTATAGTATTGACTGCCAATTAGCTGTGATTCACGTTTGCAGTAATATTGTCCCTTTTCTTGAATTCAAAAGCATGTTATTAGTTATCAACGTAACTAGAGCAATGCATTGGAATACTGCAGGCACACTGGTGCACTTCTAATGTTACTAAATATGTTTCTAGTATTCTTTGGAATATAATGAACATTTTAACCGAGTCAAACGTTTATTTAGATAGCCATGTTATCAAACAGTCAGTGCTAATTGACAACAAACTGATCTTCCTGTACTTGGGTAATAATAATTTCAAGACATACTATTTTCTTTTACTTAATTTGCTGTTGCTCTGGCATTTATGTTTAAACTGTTTCATTTACTGGTAAACTATGTGTTCTAAGAGCATTTTTTTCTCAGCCTCAGTATTGGTGTTTTCATTAAGAATTTAAGAGGCCTTTCAATTATTTGTTCTCTACATTTCCTGAGTAAAGCAACTGGTTTAATAACTAAAGCAGACCACGTTATCCAAATAGAACACCTATGCCATAATTAAAAGCCTGGTTACTTAGAGGAACATGTAGTGTGATTTTGAGGTCTAATGTTAGCCAATAGATTTTAATTTTACTAAAATTATACTTATCTAATATACTTATGGGGACTTTCAGCCACCCCTCTTCAACCATTGATCTGTTATTTTATCACTCTCATTGTCCTTCCACCCACTTCAGCATGGGACAATGGTTCAATCCATTTGTGCTGTGAGTGACACCATTCTGTTCTTTCGCACAGAGCACCACAGCACACAAAATAGTTCTCTCAATGCCAGGGACTGGCAATGTTAACTTTTGAGACCAAGAAATATTTCTGCTTTTACCTAATGATTTTTAATTATATTTATGGGGGTTTGGCCGCTCCCTCAATAATAAAGTTTTAGAAAAACCAAGACAAAACTAAACAAACATTGATAAAGCCAAAAGCCTAGTAGGCACTGCCAGAACTATTGTTTGCCAAAGCCTGTGTAAAAAGTTACATCATGACAAGGATACTGCTGGGAGCATGCAGTGGCCAAGACATAAAAATAACCCTGGTGTCTATAGCTATCAATTTCCTAGTTGTACATTAAACCATCAGACCAGGGGCATCCCTTTTATAGGACAGTTCTCCTCACCCACCAAAAGATGGCATACTTCATCATTAGGGAACCTCCTCATACCGTACTAGTCACGATACGGGCTACAACCCCCTTACTGGGAGGGAGGAGCTCAAGGATGTTTTCATACTAAGAGAGCTATATACTAAATACCCAAATGTGGAGCCATGGTGGTGAGGGCAGCAGAGCAAGTGAAAAGAGTAATTTAATACTAACTACAGGATTCATAAAAAAACTTCAATAGGGCTACTCTGGGCTGGGAATAAAAATAGAGTGGCATTGCAGGAATAATTAAACCAGCTGGTGTGCCACATAGGTCGACATGTTTCAGCCTGTGACCCAAACGGTGCGGGGCTTTCTTCAGGACCTAATGGTGCTGCTGCTAAAAGTGCTAAAAAAAACCAAACATAAATCATATTGAGGTGTATATAAAACCAATGAGTGATCCCTAGGACTTCAGGGTTGATGGATTTACTGGCAGTACCCACCGTAGTCATGTGTCATGCCCCCCTCAACTGACTTTGGCATGCAGCACATAGAAGGGAGGGGTCTCAATCTTCTAATCCCACCACCGGCATACCACTCGCCACACCAAGGAAGTTAAGTTTTCCCTTCCTTGGTGTGGCAAGTGGTATGCAGGTGCTGGGATTAGAGGATTGAGATCCCTCCCTCCCTTGCACTCCATGACAAGGTTGGTTGAGGTGTGACACTCGACTAATGTGGGTACCACCAGTATATCCTTCACCCCTGAAGTCCTTGGGATCACTGTGTGTGTGGGTTATGGTACGCATTCTGGAAGACTGGATCCATTGTTATTTATGAGCGTGGTAGATGTGATGTATACCATGGCTGGTGCCCACAAGGAGTGTGTCTGCAACTTGTATCTCGTCTATGTATTTGTAGCAAACAAGTGGACACTACATGAAACTTATCCATGAACACATTTAGACCTTTCCATAGATGGGCTTTTAACCAATGGGTGCCCACTGAGTACCCTGCTATGCTGCTGATAAGGCTTGCCTTACTCGGAAGTGATATTGTGAATATGCATTTGTGTTCTATTGCCTGCTCACAATGAGTGTTTGCGTGACTTACATCTTGTCTGGTCATTTTTGTGTTAACCTAGCAATGAGCAAAATCCCTAAGTGATAATAACTCATGGGGAAGTTTCTGTAGCTTTTTCCTATCCTGAACTTATGCCTGATTTGTTTGTGCTTTGGATTTTGTGTGTGTGTTTCTTGTATTCTTTGTGTTGCAGAATTTTTTTTTTGTGTTGCAGGGCCTTCACTCTTCTGGTGTGGAACAACACAATACTGTTTAAGTTCTATAAAAATTGGTTCATCTATTCATGCAATCTGGCTCAAGTGTGAGTTGCATTCTTGTGTGTATCTTATCAACTGATACACCTGGGCCTAGATTTACTAAGGGCTTGCATCGCCTGGTCATCACACAAGGCCACACAAGCACTTAAGTCAGATTAATGATGCCATGCAGAGCCACATTGCGTGGCTCTGAGTAGCATAGTAAATCTTGAGTAATGCGTGGGAGCGCAACTTACTGCCTTGTGTTAGCCTGCCCTTGAAAGGCATTCCATGGGTGCAGCATGCGCGATCCCAAGCATCCATCTATGGTTTTTGGCACATTCCCAGTTTTAATAAAACTAGGAAACCAGGGAATGCATCAAAGTGCTACTCCTTCCCAGGTGAGGTGTAACAAGACGAAATATGTTTATTTCTCCTCATTTTTCTCTCTTTCTTCGCATGCCATATGTAAGTAAATATGGCGCATTCCTGCACTCTCCTTGCCACACTACGCAGCGTGGCAAGTTGTCTTGTTGTGTTGCGTGACTGGTTAGAAAATGTGCCTCATGGTGTGTCACGTCTGTCCTCGTAAGCATGACAGAATTTATATAGATTTGCGATACTTGACATTCAATACTAAACCTTTGTCAAAATATAGTTATGACTGCCTGTTTCTTCTGCTCTGTAACTGTTGATGCACAAACTGGTGTGGTCCTGTCAAGGCATGAGCTACATTGTTTTCAAGCATAATAAAGACCTTGCCAGTGCATTTTTGCCCCAACCCGCTGCACAAAAGTAGGTATACTGTGGCATCCATGGGAGGGTGTACTAGGGCCCTCATCCTCAGGATGTCAATGTATGAATTTAATATAAAACCTCATTTTTCTAGCTCTGCTGCAAGAATAGAAACGCGATCATAATGATAATAACAGTAATCGCACAATGAATATATATAATAATAAATATGACTTGTTTCAACAGATATGGATCTTACCTTCCATCAGCAGAAGAAGTATATCCCGGAGGATGGTGATGGTCGTTGCCAGGACAAAGATTGAAAATATGAAGGTGCAGATAGGGTCAGCTATTTTATATTCTGGCTAGAAAATAAACACATTTCAGTCTTTAGTTTCCTTTTCCCGACCGGACCATCTAGCAGAACAGACATCTACCCTGGCTTAAAAAAGATGCTTTAATATCGTTTCTTTTCCTAAAATGCAGATAGCAGGTTATTCTGTAAACTTATGAAAAATATTTTGTGCTGCTGATTTGCAACTGGCTGTTTTAATTGGTAATCTCATCATTGTATGCAATTTTGAAAAAAGTATAAAATTAAAAAGACATGTCTCTTTCCATTTACGTTTTGGCTTACACTTTCTCGTTTTATGGCACACTTATGATCGCCCCTGATTTCGATTTCCAACAGTGTCTATAATTCAAAAACATCTTACAACAAGTAACAAATGCAGAATTTAATGCCATTTAAAAAAAAAGAGTATCCCAGACTAATCCTTTAGCGATACAAATACATGTTATGTTTTTTTTTAATTTTTGGAAGACCTTTATTTATAACGGTTGTACACAGAGCTCAACAAAAAGCCCGAAGGCTTGTCAGTACAGTACATGGCAATACGTCAGTGCACAGAGGATTAGTTACAGATTAAGTAAGGTCAAATTTTGAATTTTAGGTCGTAAGGATAAGCGGTATCAAGACAATTTTAAGTCAGAACATTGATTCCAGGTTCAAAGGATCAGGAGAAATAAGTACACGTTTCGTTTGTTACACCAACACCACGACTATCCCCATAGAAGGAAGCATCTGAATAAACAGTAGTACACACCGTTTAAACTTCAATAAACGAAAAAGCAGTCCACTATATAGCTCATAGAAGAAAGAAGAAAGAATAGAAGGCCCATAGAACAAAAAGAAATAAACAAAAAACCCTCCAACCCCCCACCCTGCACCCCTGCAGCTGGCTACGGCCTACCCCCCACCCCCCTAGCAGTGTGCCTGTCGCCCCAAAAAAAGGAGTCCCGAAGTATAGAAGATAAGAAAAAGGTCCTAACCTATAACTACAATGAAAGTAGTGAGAAGCGGAGAGGAGCCATCCACCAGTCCCCCGGCATCTCCCTCCCGCAGTTTCTATATCAGCACAGGATGTAAAGTCCAGTAACAAAAACCATTACTAGCAGACAGTGTTCAAAGTACAAAATCAGCATACTGCGCTATCCAGGAAATCAGCTCGTCGCACATCCATCTCTGTCAGCCACTAAGAAACTGTCAGTCCGTAGTATGCAGCATTCATCCCTGTCCCGTCTTATCTTTTCTGCCAATGCTCACCAAAGTGTCAGCTCCTAATGCAATCTTTACGGGGAGTCGAAGTGTCCAAGTGGGCTCGAACAGCAGCCCAGGAGCGTCGATTTGATGCAAACGGACCTCGACCATACCCTTTTCACACCGATCCAGCGGCCCCGGCCAGGTCCGAGAGTACACCTTCCACATGATATTCAGCAGAGCAGGGCCAGGGAGGAAAGTCTCAATGTCCAACAACATCTGGGGCGGCCCCCGGGTAATGGGGAGCATGACTTGGGACGAATACTCCTGTCGCGATTCCAATCCGAAGACTACACGTCGTCCCAGGCATTCAATATCTTCAACAAGAGACGCCCTGGGGTTGGGGGTCCCAAAGCCGTCAGTGTCGCTTAGGGCCGCCATGTTGTTGTGGACGAGCATAGAATCAGGCATGCCGCCATGTCCCTGTTGGCTGGCTATTCTCGATCGCCCCAGTGCAGACACGATCTCATCCACCTTGCCACCCAGGGTTCGAACAGATTGCTCCATGTTATGTCGAAGGGCAACAATAGCAGCCATAAGACTGCCATAGTGCAGGTCTCCGTCGTGTCCCCTCTCGATCATGCCTCTCTTTTCCATGCGTCCACGATGACTTTGTGGCTCAGTCTCCTCGAGGCTACACTCCACCATGCCCGTTGTGGTCACTGACAGGGACACACTGATTCGGGCCAGGTTTCACACCGAGGGGCAGCAGACACCTGTGTGTCGCATAAGTGGCCGACAAAACCAATATAGTACACTAAGCAGCTGACAATGAGATGTTAGTTAAGCAAAAAATTCGGGAGCCGCCCGCCGATAGCGGGATAATGCGCAAGCAGTTTCTCAGCGGCGACAATCAAAGCTCCTGCGAACGTGCAATGCGCCCCAAACAAATTGTCAGGCACACTTTAGATCGCACCCTTAGTCCAGCAGGATATGCGTTTCAGGAGTCGGCCTTCCTCGCCACACATGATCCGACCGGTCCCTCTCAGTCGCTGGCGCCCGTTGTTGTTCACGTGGTGGCCGGCCTAGATATCCACTCGAGGCCCCGGTCACAGGGTTGCTGCGGGCCGCGGACTGTAGCGGGATGTTTCTCCCGTTTGGAAGCAGGCGCGAGCCTCAGGATTTCTCCGTGGGTTGTCGGAGGTTTTCATTTCCGCAAGAAGCCGTTTCAGTGCAGGATTGCAGGCAGGATGCGAGCGCAGGAGGAGATGGTCTTCGGAGCCGAGGGACTAGGCGACCGTCCCGGTCGCCATCTTGGCTCCTCCCATGTTATGTTTAAAATCATTTCCCAGGCTTCAAAATTCCATCATGAATTTTGCATGCACTTGCTCATGTTCATTTATAAAACAAATGTACATGTCCGTACGTTGAACGAAATGTTTACTGACTGTAAAAGTTTGTCAGGAGGAACACTGGTTCGGTGTAGTCATAGCCTGTGCAGGTAAGAACTGTGGGGAGGGGTGGGAGTCAACAGATGACAGAATAGGGAAAAGGATAGGAAAAAGGAAAGAAAGCCACTTACCTTGTGCTCGCCGCATAGCCAAGTCTTAAGGTAAGTGTTTTTTTGTTTTAAAATGTTATTTTCACTATTGGGTCATCTGTCCACCCCCTCAACCCCACCCCACCGCTCTTACCTGCAACAGCCACGACTGGGCTCGATATTTCTATACTCTATATCAAAATTCCAACATCTGACTTAAATAGTCCCTCACAAAAAGTCTAGAATATATTTTCCAGTATTGAGATGATTATATTTCTCAACAGCCCCAACCATCCAATGCAAACTGCCCCTGTACCACGGTACTGGACCTGCCACCTCACCAACTCCATCACCTGGTTTAGAGGTCAACCCAGACCCAGAAGAGAACAATAAACCTTCAGATCTATCCAAGAATTCTTCATTGACAACCTAAAGCTCAAACTAATCCTTCGCCTTGTTACCTCCACATGCGTCAAGACCCTTCTAAATGACTAAAATGTATTTTGTGATAGCCTATTGCACACTCTCGCTCCAAATGAAACATGCAAGTGCAATTCTAACAATTTAGCACACTTATGCTCAAAAGGTCTCAATGACAACAATGCTCCATCCGCACACAGGAAATAAAAGGAAAGCAAATTATGATGACCCTGTCAAGCTAAATTCCCTTGGCACTACATGCAGCAAACTCATCATATAAGCGATAACCAAGTACTACACCAAGACCACAGGAAAGCTGCATCAGAAAGAGAATGTCCCACAAAGCTACCTCCTATGAATATGATGACTTACCCTTGTCCTTAATCAAAGCCCTCTCTGCAGAAATACTCTCAGCTGTACTCACTATCATCAAAGCTTATGTCACTGAAGGCATCTTCCCAGAAGCTCCCAAGAAAGTTCAGATCCTCCCACAGAAATCAACAGTTGGCCCTGAGAACACTGTGAACTACATGCCCTTCACTCACTCACTCTTCATTTGCAAGATCATCACAAAAGTAGATTATCCTCAGTTTCATGATCAAATCAAAGCTAATATTCTTCTACACAGCTACACACCTAACATCGGATTGTACTGCAACACAAAGATTGCTATTTTGCAAATCATAGAAGAAGCACTCCTGAACACAAACAAAGATGATCCCTGTCAATAGATATTGGTGAAGAGTCCTGCTGCTTTTGACACTATCGATCTTCCCACATTCATCCAGACCCACAAGCCTTCAATGGGATTCAGTGGCAATGACCATCACTTTCTATCCAATCTACACATGTTCATTCACATGGGCTTCTCGTGATTTCCAAAGCTCCCAATCATATGCAGAATTTCTCATTGTTCCATATTGTCATCTTCAACATTTACATGGAGCCCTTAGGGACTGTGCTCACTGATAACAACATCTAAACTACCTAAAGCTCTATGCCACCGCAGCAGAATTTCTGCTGTATATTAAGAATATCTGGTGCTGGACGCCTGTATCTTTCAGCATACTGTTTGTAAGCCATTTTAGCCACTCTTGAATTCTCGACAGCAGCTAGCTGGATTTTGGTTAATGAACTGAGTAGGATCTGAACTGCCACTGCTAAAAAAACAAAACACCATACACTGGGAAGAAAACCACAAGTGCACTAGAAAGGTAAAAATTCTAATGCACAATGGAATGTGTTATTATATGTCAACTCTGCCAAAGAAACCGAGAATACCCAGTCATTCTGAAGTTCGATAATGAAGCAAGAAAGAAAAAAGTCTGATGCCAACTAGAGCTGATGTAGGTGTTACCTGTACAGATCAACAGCGAATGTTAAGATAAAATCACCAGTTGGCTGCGAAAACGTACTTGACTGTACAGTACTACAATTAATGGATTTTTGGAGTATTGATGAAAAGCATATGAAAGGAACACATTGGGACCATATGTATAATACTACTGTTATACCTTTTGTACACTAAACAGATCCTAAACTTGTTATTTTTGAAAATGTTAAGAAAGATATGTACCAGAATCATATATATATGTATATATATATTACTGCTGCTATACCCACTGTACTCTAAACTGTATACCTCATGTAGCGGGGAAGCGCTCTGGTACCCTTGTTCACGTTCGCGCTATATAAAACTCTATAAATAACTATTTTTCTATGGCCTGGTTCAACATTTCATACTGTCCATCAGAGGGGTGATGATAACTTGATGACTTGAAATTGGTGGTACTTAACATATTTAGTAATGTTTTCCAGAATTATGAGATAAAATGAGAGAGTCGTCCTGAAATAATGAATCTGGGCAGCCCAAGCAATTTTACTATTTCAATTAGGAAGTATCCTGCCACTTCTAGCTTTGTACGCAATTTAGAGAGTTGTATGAAATGTGCCAATTTAGAAAAGTAGTCTAACACTACCCACATTCTACTGTATAGTCTTCCAATTTAGAGAGCTCTACCACAAAACCCATAGATACTTGAACCCATGGAACCTTTGGTGTTGGTAAAGGTTAGAGCAGTCCCACCAGTTTTCGGTCATTGGGCTTGGGCTCCACAGAAATTACACAGGTCTGAATATGTTGTCTGAGATCTTCAAGCATTAACTACTAAAAGAATTTGGTAACATACTCTTGTGTATTGTTTATCCCAAGATTTCCCAGTAGTGGAGCATCATGAAGCCATCAAATATTTTCTTTTTGCAATATCTGGTCAGACATGAACAATTTATTATAAAGTACCTAAAGTCATTGATGATCTTTCCTTAGATAGATCTGGTCTGTCATGTATCCTTTCTCTTACATTAATTTACGTGTGTTCCTCTTTAATTGTCTACAAATCTTCTTCACTCTCCCAATTATTATTAAACTTGAGTGCCAGAATTGTGGGAGGTGTTTCGGTTCAACTTTTGTTCTGTCCCAGGCAGGATAGAGCATCAACCTTGCCAAGGCAATTCCCTAGCCTGTAAGTGATCTGGTAGGAAAATCTAGAGAAAAACAATGACAACCTGACATGCTTGTTCCTGGAACACTTAGATTGAAAAAATGAAAGTTCTTGTAATCATTCCATAAGGTCACAGGATGTTCGGGACCTTCCATGTAATGACTCCAATGTGAAAATTCCTCTTTTGTCACCAATAATTCTCAATAACAGACAATACAGCTCCTTTCAGTAGATGAGAGTGTTAGAGACAAGAATACAATGGATGTAGTTGTTCTTTGTCAGAATTTCTCTGAGACAAGAGAGCTTCCACTGCAAAAGCTGAGGCATCAGACTCCACAATGAAAGGACAATTGCAATCAGTGTGTCTAAGAGCAGTAGCTGTGGAAAAAGCAATCTTTATGATTTCAAATGTGTGTTCCTTTTTCTAGGCTCCTGTGAAAGGGTACTTAATCAGTGATGAATAAGGCTATCTTTCATAAATCCTTACATAATGTGTGTAGAAATTTGAAAAAAAAAGAACATTTGAATCTCCTTAACATTCTAAGTCTAGGGTCCCTTGCGTACACCTTAAATATTTTCAGGATACATCCTTCTCAGCCGCAGACTCTCAAGCCTTGTAGGCCACCTTGTCACGTCCAGCCCAGATCTTGCTTTACAAGTCTTCTTGTTCTGTGCTGTTCCTTTACCCAATTAACCACAAAGATTTCCTCAGACTTATTTTGTTTGCATGTACCAAGTAATGGTAATCGGCATGTGTTGTTTTTCTTTTTAAAATCCTCACCCAGGGGGGCGTGGCCAAGATGGCAGAGTGAGAGGACGCTTCTTCTCGCAGCTCCCCGATCCGACTAGGCCCGAGCCCTGAAATATAGCCTTAACTCCCGGCACAGGGAGAGGTGAGGGAGAGGTTTCTCCCGGCACAGGGAGAGGTGGCAGAACCAGGCGTGAAGACCCTTGTCTGGTCCAAGTCTCCAATTAGCCTCAGGACAGCCCGCCGGACGGCGTTGGAGTTCCGGATCGGGAGTCAGAGGAGGAAGAGGCCGGCCCCCGAAGCGCGTCGGGGGAAGGACCGCACGCCGTGCCCACCGCCGATCGGAGTGCACCGCCAGAGGAGGTATTGCACCATCACGCCCGGACGGCCCTGAATACCAGCGGAGTCCGCCGGGCCGGCTCCGTGGGAGCAGCTGTGTGCGGCACACGGGCTTCGGTCTATTCGACTGAGCGCCCGCTGGGAGAGAACCGGAGCAGGAGGGGCGCGGACCCGGGGCTCCACGCTGAGTCCTGCATTCCCGGTCCCCCCTGGCGGGGCCCCCCGGCTTGGTGGGCGTCCATAAGGCACCAAGAAAAATCCGGTTGACTTGGAGGTCCCGGAGCTTGCATTGACGCACGTTGGCCAACCATCGGCTACTGATTTCGCGACACGCGGCACGACTGGGCAGAAGTGGGAGGCGGCCTGAGAGACCCGGTGGGCCACACAGCGCTTCCCCCGCCCGGAGTGATCGAGGTCTGGCGGAGGTGACGAGCACGGGAGCGATACCCACGCCTGGCAGAGCCCACGGCAACCGGAGAACGGGGCCTACTGGAAGGGTGAGCGGCGTAATGGGGCCTGCCATCGCAGCCACGACTGAAGCCTAGTGCGGCGGCGCTGGTAGCGCTCTTTTCGGCTGTACCCGGAACTGCCACTGGTGACGACCGACAGTCCCCTACTTGGCCCAGGAAAGCACCCACGGGGCAGGGAGTGTCGTGCCGAGGAGACGGGAGAGCTGGCCTACACTCGATCCAAGATGGCATCCGGCAAAGGCACCAAGCGAGGAGACCGCACTCTCCCCGAAATGCTCAACAGGCCCCAGCAAAGAGAAGACAGGGGGCAACCATCTCAAAGCCCAGCCGGAGGATCGCAGGTTGCGAGTTGAGGGGAACCGCCTGTCACTGGATCGTTCCTTGAATCGCTGTTCAGCACCCTCAGAGACGATTTTCAGACATTAAAACAGGAAGTGGCGGATGAAGTTCGGAGGTGCGTAGAGAGGTGGATGAATTGGGGGAGCGAGTGGCCACAGTGGAGAGCACGAACCATCGTCTCGACGAGGACCTCGTACAGCTGCAACAGGAGGTGTTGCGCCTCAGAGACCAGCATCTGGACCTGCAAACGCACAATGAGGACCTTGAAAACCAGTCTCGACGAAACAACATCCGAGTCCGGGGAATTCCGTCTACAAAAGAAGGCTCGGATGTGGCTGGTTACCTGAGAGACCTGTTTAGGGCTATCCTGGGCGAACCACCGGAGTTCCCGGTCCGGATCGATAGGGCACACAGGGTTGGACCGCCGCGACGAGCGTCGGCGACACCTCCGGACATCCTAGCGTTTCTCCCAGACTTTCCACTGAAGGAACGCATCATGGCTGATGCCCGGAAGCAACCCTCATTCACTTTTTGTGGTCACTCTGTGGGACTATATCAGGACTTGTCTGCCATCACTCTCCAGAGACGGAAATCATTTAAGATTGCCACTGACTTTCTGAGAGAGCATGAAACATCCTATGCCTGGGGTCACGCCTTCCGCCTCATCTTTAGATGGAATGGCACGATGCATCAACTCAGATCGCTGCAAGAAACGTGTGCGGTTCTGGGGATCACGGCGGAGGAGGAAGACACGACTACACCGAGCCAGAGACGCTGCCCCAGAGACAGCTGGCAGAGGGTGTCGCGGAGACGAGTGTCTGCCAACTCCAGACGACCGGACTCACCTACCATTAGAACTGGCATAGCGAATGCAGTCTCCGAAGCGGCCAGAGACAATGCTTCCAACGGTGATGTAGCGCTGACAGCATAATGACGCTCCGGGGGGAGAACACCACAGCCTTACTGATGGAGCAGGTTCGGGTCTTGGGGGGAGGGGGGCTATGGGGGGGGGGGAAGGGGGAGTAAGTGGCCGGACGTCCACTTTGGTAACTCACCACAGACTTGTCCGCTGGGCATGACTGGGACTGACAATTGTTGGGGTTTCAGGGGTTTGAAGGAGGGAGGGTGAGGAGGGTGCTTGGTTGTTTGCAAGAGGGGTTTGTTGGGGTGTAGAGGGAGACGGGGAAGGGGGGGAGGGCACGTTGTTTGGGGGAAGTTTGCGGGGGGTTGGGGGGGGAAGAACAGGGACCGTCCAGTACTATTGATTCAGTCGCTACAGCCTCACAGTGCTCCTACACACTATCTGCACCACAGCACCCCTCTTGGGCTGTGACCCACTGCTTGAACTTTGGTTTCACCCACACAGATGACAGCTCTTACAGTAGTCACCCTTAATGTGAAAGTGTTATATAACCCTGTCAAGAGGAAGGCAGTGCTCTCCTTACTGGAAAACACACGCGCATATATTTGTCTCCTGCAGGAGACTCACCTCCGAGCCAAATACTGTCAGAGGATGCGCTCCCACAAATTTCCCACACAATTTTTCTCTTGCAACATTACCAAGGCAGCCGGGGTAGCAATTCTAGTGTCCAGAACATTTAAAGGGGAGGTCCTACATAAATTTGCTGAACAGAAAGGTAGACTCCTCGCTTATAGGGTTAAGTACGGGGGTTTGATATTCACCATCGGGTCAGTGTATAGCCCCAATGAACACCAAGAACGATTCCTTCACTCGGTCATGGTGGATGTCACCGCCACCCCAGACAGGCACATAATTAAAGGGGGGGACCTGAACATGGTATTCGATTCTTCCTTGGATAGGTCAACGCAGAGGTATCCGCAGACAGGGGAAATTTCGCAGACGGGCAAACACCAACTGGAGGAGTTAGATCTCCACGACCTTTGGCGCCGCCTCCACCCCACCGCCTGAGACTATTCCTATTACTCGCACGCACATAAGACCTACGCATGTCTTGACCACCTGTTAGTCACGGGGCCGGTCTGTGACTTGGCCATTGATTCAGGGATAGGGGTTCTCTCTCTGTCGGACCACGCCCCTGTTACGGGGACGTTTCAATTGCCACCGATGTCGCCCAAGCGTGGGGTCTGGCGCCTCAGGGATACTCTTTTGCATAAAAAGACGGTGGTGAAGCATATTCACGACTCGATACGTGATTACCAAACACACAATGATAATACTGATACCACCCAGGCGACACAGTGGGCGGCATTGAAAGCAGTGCTCCGAGGGGAATTCATTGCCATCTCCTCCGCGGAGAATAGGGAACGACAGCAAAAGCGGGATGAACTCACCAGTAAAGTGCGAGAGCTGGAACAGGTTCACCAGAGGACGGGAGCTCCCAGAATCTGGAAGCAACTTAAGGCTGCGAGGAAACTTCTGTCAGCCTTAGATATGGACAGGGCGGAATATGCTGCATTACGCTTGAAGCACGCATATTATGCGGGTGGAGACAAATGTGGCAGGCCTCTGGCACACAAGCTCAGGGAAGTGCATAAAAGGCACTTGGTGAAGGAGCTATCGACATCTACTGGGGTGTTGGTTACGGAGGATAGCCAGATAGCGGAGGGCTTTCTCCGATTCTATGCTGACCTCTATACGGGCGAACCCCCGTCAGCACAGGCGGAAGCGGACTATCTGGCCTCGATTGACCTTCCCTCTCTCACTCCGGAACAGGCGGAATACCTTGAAAGGGACATCCGAGTTGAGGAGGTGATTACAGCCATCTCCAGGCTTAAACACGGGAAGGCCCCGGGCCCGGACGGTTACACATCACTTTTCTATAAAACATTCTGCCCTGTGCTAGCCCCGATCCTCACGCGCCTCTTTAATTCCTTCTCCACTCCTGGAGCTATCCCTCCAGATCTACTTCGAGCAACTGTTTCGGTCATCCCTAAACCGGCGAAAGATCGGACGCAATGTAGTTCCTACAGACCGATCTCTCTCTTGAATATCGATCTCAAGTTGTATACTGGGATCCTGGCGGCCCGTTTGGCACTTCATCTCCCGGGACTGGTGGACTCAGATCAGGCCGGATTTGTCCCCGGGAGGCAAACAGTGGATAACACCAAGAGGGTGATCCATATACTAGAGAAAGCCTCCCGGATACCCGGGGAGAGGATGCTGCTAGCCGTTGATGCGGAGAAGGCCTTTAACCGGGTGCATTGGCCGTATCTGAAGAAGGTATTATCGAAAGCGGGTATTGGTGAGAAATTTCGCACCCTGGTGTTCAATTGCTACAAATCCCCATCGGCAGTGAGGCGGGTTAATGGCTGCAGCTCCCAACAGTTCGCAATAGAAAGGGGCACCAGGCAGGGGTGTCCATTGTCCCCGCTCCTATTCGCACTTTATATGGAACCCCTTGCCCAGAGGATACGCCAAGAGTGCGCTGGGAATAAGGATGGGGAGGTACATTCATACCATTAGTCTCTATGCAGACGACATCATATTGACACTGGCAGATCCGGAGAGGGCACTCCCAGCATGCATTGATGAATTAGAGACCTTTGCTGCCGTCACAGGCTTTAAGATGAACATGGGGAAGTCGGCGGCCCTTGACGTTTCGCTGTCTGTCGCCACTAGAACTAACTTGCAGGGCCGGTTCCCCATGCACTGGTCTAAAGATCTGGTGCCCTATTTGGGCATACGTCTGGCGCCACGTTGCCCGCCATGGTGACCGCTAATTATACCCGCCTAGGTACGAAAATAAAGGAAGAACTGGGTCGCTGGAGCAAAGGCACCTTGTCCTGGCTGGGCAGAGTTGCCGCGGTGAAGATGACCATCCTGCCGCAGGCACTATACCTGTTTCGAGCCCTGCCGCTGCAGCCCCCGAAAGGATGGCTCCAGCAGATTCAGGCGGACATTGCACGTTTCATATGGCATGGTCGCAAGCCCAGGCTTAAAAGGGCCCTGACTACACTGGCACCTGAGGCGGGGGGACTGGGGGTACCGGACTTACGCAAATATTTTCAGGCAGCTCAATTACGCTACCTAGTGGAGTGGAGCAAGTGGGAGTCTGACAAACACTGGCTTTTTCAAGACTAGGCGGTGGCGGGCCGGACTCTGCAAGAGGTGCCCTTTTTGCGTAGGGCACATCGCCCACCCAACTTATAGTCGTCTTTTATCACACGGGGCCCGATAAGAGTGTGGGACGCCACAAACGCGATGCACGGGCTCACCACCTTCCCTTCACCGTTCACACCACTGATTGACAACCCGGATTTCCATCCTGGAATGGAACCAGGGGCCTTTGTGCGCTGGCGAGCTGCGGGATGCAGAGCGCTATTTCATGTATATAGTCAGGACGGCGTCATTCCGTTTCCAGACCTCAGGAAGGAATATCAATTGCCTGAAACGGAATGGTTGCGCTACATGCAGGTGCGCCATTGGACGCTGCAGCCACAGGTGCGTGAGTCGGCAGATAGGAAGCTCCTTCCCTATGAGAAATGGCTTGTAACACGCATCTCAGATACGAAACTTATCTCAGATCTGTATAAATTCTTGCAGCCTTCCTCCTTTGATCTTTATAACCCTGGTAGGGAACGCTGGGAACGAGAACTGGTGAGATCCTTAAGTCACACGGATTGGGACCACATCGCTTATCGAGCTCGACACTCCGCATACCACACTGGGCTTACAGAAACATTCACTAAAGTGTCCACATACTGGTATTACAAGCCACAGAGACTGCATGAGATGAATCGCAACATCGACAACACTTGTTGGCGAGCCTGCGGGCAGATAGGCACCCTCACTCATGTTTTATGGGACTCCCCATTACTGTGCCCCAACTGGAAGGAAGTCCTGGATGAGATTGACTCAAACTTCAATATTAAATTGCCCCGCTTCCCAGCATACGTACCGTTGGGCTTACCCAATGGGCTAATGTATCCTCTGCGGTCTGGTAGAGGGAGGCAAATTGCGATAGCACTGGGCTCTGCCGTGCAAAATATACTTATTCACTGGCGCACCACCACACTCCCCTCCACAACAGGTTGGTAGCATAGATTATGGCATGTCCTGGGAATGGAAAAGTTGTCGCTTGTGGTGGCGGGTGAGGTGGAGCAGTTTAATGACCTGTGGCAACCGTTTCACTCACTGCTTGTAAGGGAATTTACAGAACTTACATACCCCCGATATCTCCGTTTGTTGAGATTGACTACACTAGCGGATTCAGATGACCAGCGTGCCTAGGACTGTGGGCAGCTGAGGGAGAGGGGCGGTTTGGGGGGGTTGAGGTGGGAGAGGGAACGTGGCACTGGAGGGGGGAGGAAATGGGGGGTTTGCGGGGTTGGGAAGGGGTGGGGGAGTTTGGGGGGGTTTGCTCATTTTGAAGTATCTTATTGCAGCATGCGCACCAACCATCACATTTGGATGAATGTTACGTTTTGCAGAGCCCTTGCGCGCTGGTGCGCTACTATATGGTTGTGTCTTATGCACTGCTTCTTTGTGACAACTGTTTTTTTTTCATTTGTGAATGTCTCAATAAAATGCTTTAAACCTAAAATCCTCACCCAGTCTTTTAGTGCTCTGCTTCACCATCGGCTATCATCCTGGTTCCAAGAAACAAGGATGGGCCCAACCATTGTGAAGGGAGCACTTTGATATATCTTTTTTAGGGTCAGTTAAAAGAGAGACATTCCTAAGGCTTCCCCAGTATCCCTTTATTTTCGGTGCCCCCATTCCAGTTGAAATTAAAAGAATTTGGATGCTCATGGGTATGATTCTTCTGGCATCTTTTAGTTCGACATGTTTCAGCTATGTTAATAATAATGTTGCCCTATGCCATATCATTGAACCTCACATATACTCCTCTTGTGATACTATTGCCCGTGCTATTTCAGTGCTCGTGACTGTTTTTTTTAAATAAAAAATCATTAAAAATTAAAGGTTCTTTCAACTTATTGTCCATTCAGTCAGTATGTTTTTCTATTTGGTTTCCAAGCAAATTGGTTTTAGATCGAATTGTTTCAAAGTAATTGTATTTGGCGCTCTGTTAATGGAACTATTCACTTATTGCAAATGATATTGAAATTAAAATATCAACTGTCTCTGGCTTTTATGGTACAGTTGGAGCAGGCAGTAGGTTGGTGGGATAAGGGGGATTCAAAGTTTTTTTTAAATGAACTCATCTCAGTCTCTGTCCAATAGTGCTTTCATGTTGGAAGGCAATCTCGCCGAGCCTTGTTTATCTCTGATTGGCATCCCTTATTTAGGGGAATTAAGTTACTATGTTGCCCAGTTTCCCTGGTGTATGTCTTGACTGCCAGACCAAGATGCTCTCTCCATGGGCCCCAATGTTTCTGAGGTTTTCCTACACACACCTACACACACCCTCCCTTCATATATCACAGCTCACTGATTTTAGTGCAAAATATGGACATGATCTGTGAAAGATGTCTTTGACCCTGATTGCTGCACAAGAACACAGGCGTAAATTGCAGTCCAACATGGCAGATGGACCCTCTGCACAGATTACTACAAAGCCTCTAGAAAAGTAGCAACCTGACTTTCTTCAAGCAAATGGATTATAAATAACATGGGGGCTAATTCACAGAACTAATCTGAGACAAAATCCTAAACTTACTACATCTAGTATTCACAGAGGGCACTTATGATTTTTAGTACTCACAGAAATCACTTATGACTCCTAACTTTACGTCTGCAGTCGGACCCTAATCTCTGCATCCGGACCATGCTCTCCGCACCCGGACCGTACTCTCCGCACCTGGACGGTGATCTCCGCACCCGGGCCGTATTCTCCGCCTCAAGACGTAATCTCTGGTTCAGGCCGGATAAAGTGTAATCAATGGGCTGGAATGCAATTTTTACGAAAAGGATAAATTAGGAATGTGTGATAAATGATAGAGAAGGTCATGAAAAATAGTCTAGGCAGGGAAAAGGGTATGGCCAGACACTACATCATAACACAGAAGAGTTTTCTCCTTTGGCAGATCAGTTGTCTGGGGGTGAGTGTTTGATTTGCTCAAATGCTCCGTCCATCATCCCCTTTAGTATCGCTTTGTTCGCCTTGAGTAGGCAGGGTCCTTTGCTTACTCTGCCACTGGATTCAAGATAGACTGGCTGATGAGGGTTATGAACCCGAAAGCGTTCCCGAGATGCTTGTTTCCGGTCCAGGGAAGACATGGCTTGGCAGTTCGGGCTGGACTGTTCCCATGAGGCACAGGGTCAGACTGATTTGCATATGGCCATGTCTGAACTGGGTTGGGGGAGTGAGCTAAAGAATGAGGATGGATTTAACTAAGATCAGTTGACTGGGGGTGAGTGTTTGATTTGCTCAAACGCTCCGTCTATCATCCCCTTTGATATCGCTTTGTTCGCCCTGAGTTGGCAGGGTATGCCCAGACGTGGATCCCTTGCTTACTCTGCCAATGGATTCAAGATAGCCTGGCTGATGAAAGCTATGAACCCGAAACTGGTCCCAGCATGCTTGTTTCCGGTACAGGGAAGACATGGCTTGGCAGTTCGGGCTGGACTGTTCCCATGAGGCACAGGGTCGGACCGATTTGTATATGGCCATGTCTGAACTGGGGTGGTGGAGTGAGCTAAAGAATGATGATGGATTAAATCCAGATCAGTTGACTGGGGGTGAGTGTTTGATTTGCTCAAAAGCTCTGTCCATCATCCCCTTTGGTATCTCTTTGTTCCCCCTGAGTTGGCAGGGTCTGCCAAGACGTGGGTTCCTTGCTCACTCTGCCACTTGATTTTAGATAGCCTGGCTGATGAGGGTTATGAACCCGAAACCGGCCCCAGGATGCTTGTTTCCGGTCCAGGGAAGACATGGCTTTGCAGTTCAGGCTGGACTGTTCCCATGAGGCACAGGGTCAGACTGATTTGCATATGGCCTTGTCTGAACTGGGGTAGTGGAGTTAGCTATAGAATGATGATGGATTTAAACAAGATCAGTTGACTGGGGGTGAGTGCTTGATTTGTTCAAACTCTCGATCTATCATCCCATTTGGTATCGCTTTGTTCGCCCTGAGTTGGCAGGGTATGCCCAGATGTGGGTCCTTTGCTCACTTTGATACTGGATTCAAGATAGCCTGGCTGATTAGGGTTATGCCCAGACGTGGGTTCCTTGCTCACTCTGCCACTTGATTTAAGATAGCCTGGCTGATGAGGGTTATGAACCTGAAAACAGCCTCAGGATGCTTGTTTCCAGTCCAGGGAAGACATGGGTTGGCAATTCTGGCTGGATTGTTCCCATGAGAAACAGGGACAGACTGATTTGCATATGGCCGTGTCTGAACTGGGGTGGTGGAGTGAGCTAAAGAATGATGATAGATTAAACCCAGAACCGTTGAATGGGGGTGAGTTTTTGATTTGCTCAAACACACCGTCCATCATCCCCTTTGTTATCGCTTTGTTCGCCCTGAGTTGGCAGGGTATGCCCAGACGTGGTTCCCTTGTTCACTCTGCCACTGGATTCAAGATAGCCTGGCTGATAAGGGTTATGAACCCGAAACCTGTCCCAGGATGCTTGTTTTTGGTCCAGGGAAGACATGGCTTGGCTGTTCAGGCTGGACTGTTCCCATGAGGCACAGAGTCAGACTGATTTGCATATGGCCTTGTCTGAACTGGGGTGGTGGAGTGAGATAAAGAATGATGATGGATTAAATACAGATCAGTTGACTGGGGGTGAGTGTTTGATTTGCTCAAACACACCGTCCATCATCCCCTTTGTTATCGCTTTGTTCGCCCTGAGTTGGCAGGGTATGCCCAGACGTGGTTCCTTTCCTTACTCTCCCACTGGATTCAAGATAGCCTGGTTGATGAGGGTTATGAACCCGAAACGGGTACCAGGATGCTTGTTTCCGGTCCAGCGAAGACATGGTTTGGCAGTTCAGGGTGGACTGTCCCCATGAGGCACAGGCTCAGACTGATTTGCATATGGCCATGTCTGAACTGGGGTTGTGGAGTGAGCTAAAGAATGATGATGGATTAAACCCAGAACCGTTGACTGGGGGTGAGTGTTTGATTTGCTCAAAAGCTCCGTCCATCCTCCCCTTTGGTATTGTTTTTTTCCCCCTTAGTTGGCAGGGTATGCCCAGACGTGGGTTCCTTGCTCACTCTGCCACTGGTTTCAAGATAGCCTGGCTGATGACGATTATGAAACCGAAACCGGCCCCAGGATGCTTGTTTCCGGTCCAGGGAACACATGGCTTTGCAGTTCAGGCTGGACTGTTCCCATGAGGCACAGGGTCAGACTGATTTGCATATGGTCGTGTGTGTACTGGGGTGGTGGAGTGAGCTAAAGAATGATGATGGATTTAACCAAGATCAGTTGACTGGAGGTGAGTGTTTGATTTGCTCAAACGCTCCGTCCATCCTCCCCTTTGCTATCGCTTTGTTCGCCCTGAGTTGGCAGTGTATGCCCAGATGTGGGTTCCTTGCTCACTCTGCCACTGGATTCAGGATAGCCTGGCTGATGACGATTATGAAACCGAAACCGGCCCCAGGATGCTCGTTTCCGGTCCAGGGTAGACATGGCTTGGCAGTTCAGGCTGGACTGTTCCCATGAGGCACAGGGTCAGACTGATTTGCATATGGTCGTGTGTGAACTGGGGTGGTGGAGTGAGCTAAAGAATGATGATGGATTTAAACAAGATCAGTTGACTGGGGTGAGTGCTTGATTTGCTTAGACGCTCCGTCCATCATCCCCTTTGGTATCGCTTTGTTCGTCCTGAGTTGGCAGGGGATGCCCAGACTTGGTCCCTTGCTCACTCTGCCACTGGATTGAAGATAGCCTGGCTGATGAGGTTATGAACCCGAAACCGGTCCCAGGATGCTTGTTTCCGGTCCAGGGAAGACATGGCTTGGCAGTTCGGGCTGGACTGTTCCCATGAGGCACAGGGTCAGACTGATTTGCATATGGCCATGTCTGAACTGGGTTGGGGGAGTGAGCCAAAGAATGAGGATGGATTTAACTAAGATCAGTTGACTGGGGGTGAGTGTTTGATTTGCTCAAACGCTCCGTCTATCATCCCCTTTGATATCGCTTTGTTCGCCCTGAGTTGGCAGGCTATGCCCAGAGTGGGTCCCTTGCTCACTCTACCACTGGATTAAAAATAGCCTGGCTGATTTGCATATGGCCATGTCTGAACTGGGTTGGGGGAGTGAGCTAAAGAATGATGATGGATTTAACCAAGATCAGTTGACCGGGGGTGAGTGTTTGATTTGCTCAAATGTTCCGTCTATCATCCCCTATGATATCGCTGTGTTCGCCCTGAGTTGGTAGGGTATGCCCAGACGTGGATCCCTAGCTCACTCTGCCACTGGATTCAAGATAGGATGGCTGATGAGAGCTATGAACTCGAAACTGGTCCCAGGATGCTTGTTTCCGGTACAGAGAAGACATGGCTTGGCAGTTCGGGCTGGACTGTTCCCATCAGGCACAGGGTCGGACCGATTTGTATATGGCCATGTCTGAACTGGGGTGGTGGAGTGAGCTAAAGAATGATGATGGATGAATTCCAGATCAGTTGACTGGGGGTGAGTCTTTGATTTGCTCAAAATCTCCGTCCATCATCCCCTTTGGTATCTCTTTGTTCCCCCTGAGTTGGCAGGGTAAGCCAAGACGTGGGTTCCTTGCTCACTCTGCCACTTGATTTAAGATAGCCTGGCTGATGAGGGTTATGAATCCGAAACCGGCCCCAGGATGCTTGTTTCCAATCCAGGGAAGACATGGCTTTGCAGTTCAGGCTGGACTGTTCCCATGAGGCACAGGGTCAGACTGATTTGCATATGGCCATGTCTGAACTGGGGTGGTGGAGTTAGCTAAACAATGATGATGATTTAAACAAGATCAGTTGACTGGGGGTGAGTACTTGATTTGCTCAAACGCTTGATCTATCATCCCCTTTGGTATCGCTTTGTTCGCCCTGAGTTGGCAGGGTATGCCCAGACGTGGGTCCTTTGCTCACTTTGCCACTGGATTCAAGATAGCCTGGCTGATGAGGGTTATGAACCCGAAACCGGCCCCGGGATGCTTGTTTCCGGTCCAGGGTAGACATGGGTTGGCAGTTCGGGCTGGACTGTTCCCATGAGGCACAGGGTCAGACTGATTTGCATATGGCCGTTGTAGGAGAGTAGGGTCTGCTATCCTATGGTCACCCCAAATGTTTGCTTTTTGCTTCACTGGTTTATGACTTAATGTGGCTGTGGGCCTGCTAATCAGACCCACAGCCTGCTGTTCTCTCTCTAAATTACTGTCAATGCACTCTAGGTGCATTACGAATTGGAACTGGTTCACCTTATTGGCCCCTGTAACAGTGTACCCTAGGTACCCAGGGCATAGGTGTTTCCAAGGCCTACCAGGGGCTGCAGCATGTATTGTGCCACCGCTGGCCTGGCCTCAATATTTGACACAACTGGCTGATCACTCAGCTGGGGTAAGTTGGTGTAATCACCTCTTTCTTAGATATAGTATCCCTATATCTAACCTTAACTGGACACATATGTTCCTATCAGCCACTCCTATGGAAGGCCTCATCAATCCTGGGGGCAGAGTGCTTGAAAATATGTGAGATGGAGCTCTAGCATGAGCTGAGCCTGTCTGCAGCTGTCGGGAACAACTCCCTTAGCTGTTCCGGGATATTGCCATACCATATACTCTTAAGTGCATTATAATCCTCGCGGTTATATGCTAACTTTGGTTTGGCTTTATCAAAACATGTCGAGTAAAGTGTCATACGATTTGGAATACTATCCCCTCGACAGTTCTGTCGACGGGGATAGCATTCCACCCTTCTAGAGGGACACAACATGTACATAGCCTTAACCCCGGTTAAAGTTAACCAGAGCCTCAGCATCACAAAATGGATGTTGCCACCACAGACACAAGTCTGACCTCCTGCTGCTGGGAGTCCTTCCAGCGAGGGAGATTTGGACAAAGGGTTTCCTGCCTTGGGAGGTGCGAGCACCACCCCAGACAGGATTTTGTGTATTGGGTAGGACAGGGCTGAATAGAATCAGACATGCCCGGGGCACACAAGGTGTCCCCGTGCATAAGCCAGTCCAAACCGGTCCTGGGACTTTCCAGACCCAGGCCTGGCGAGGAGCTGGACAAAGGAAAGGGGGTGTAACTGCCCCCCTTCCTGGTCCCACCCAGAGGAGGGACCTAGCAGGTGATCCACCCCTCAGATTGGGAATAGGAGTGGGAGCAGTGCCATAGCACCTCAGATCATCCTGAATCAACTTGAAACTAAGAAGATGACTGGACTTCCACATTCTGCTGCACAGAAGACTGAGGAGTATCTCCCTTGTGGCCTAGGAGTGGCCACCCTGTGAATACAGGCACCATCCAGCAACTGGAAGTCTGTTTTGCCGCCGCCTCCCGCCGGTGCCCGAGCCCAGAGCCTGACAAGACCCAGACTCCCAGACTTCTCACAGCCCGATCCACAGTCCCTGCAAAGAAGGGACCCGTGGAGGCACCGAGAGACGTGGGACCGGACCTCTTGAAAGACCCCCGAAAAGCTGACTGCGCAGCATCCGAGGCACCCTCGACGTTGTGCTTTGGGGACTGAGAAGCCCCACCACCGAACAGCCCTTGCACCGAAGATCAGCCCCCCAGCATCTCCACGATCTGCGTGAGGCCCTTTTGCATCGTGCCACTCGACGCGCCATCCCGGCCACTTGCCACGTGGTCAGCGGCCATCTTGGCAACGAAACCTACAAACTACACTGCGGGTCTGGTTGCTCCATACTTGCCCTCCCTCCTGTAAAAGGGAACAACCGCTCTGACCTTGCTGGTCCGAGTGATAAGCCTTTTTCGATTCCTGCGTGGCTTGCATTAGCCAAGGCCTGTTTGCTCCAATCAAGTTGCCGACACCGCCAACAGCGAGAAGCCTGCTTGGGACAGCTCGAGATTGACTCCTGGACGTCCTCGACCTCTTCGTGTCCACGTGGCTGCAGAGAGAAGCTACACCTCATCGCCTGTTTGCACCCGACATCGCCTGGTTCCAATCTGGTTCCACGGTAGTCACTGGCTAGTGACTTTGAACATTGTCCCCTCTGCTTTCAGGTCTTCACCACTTCAGATCCACCCTTGGATCCACCGGAACTCTTCGCATCGATCTGCCTGCAGCATCTTCAGCTCCAAGCACCATTGACCTGCATGACGAAACCCGACACTACTTTGCACCTGTGCACCCGCTTCCTGTGGGTGAGGTAACTCATCAACGCCGGTGTTCCCACTCTGGTACACACCTCTAGTGCCCGTGTCTTAAGTTTCACTCCTCTAGGTCACTCGGAAGGTTCCTAAATAACTAACTTTGTAACTTTTACGCACCATAAACAATGCATTGGTGAGTGCGTGCACTTTAAACACTGCACCCGAATCCCGCAGGCCTTTCCCGACTTAGTCACTGCTAGGCCCGATCAGCTCCAGCGATTCCCAAGGCCCTAGGCCTGTTTCATTTTCAATTGGTATCTCTTATACCACTTTCTTAGTATATGGTTTACGTGGCCCCTAGGGCTCATCCATATTGTGCAACTTTTGTGTATTTTAACTGTGTTTTGTTTTAACGCTTGTGCTTCTGTGCTCATAAAGAGTATAGGGGATATTTGTAGTTAATAAATAAATATATATATTTTCAATATATATCTGTGTGGTGTCCTTTCATTAGGTATTCAAGGGGGTTGTATATGGTAAAACAGCTTGCTTCACATGCCTTTCAGAGTTTAGCCTAAGACTGCTTTGTCCACGCTACCACTAGGATAGCTGGTCTATAAGGTTGACTTACAACCAATCATCATAAGGGTTGCTTGGCATGGTACAAGGTGATCACTAGAACTAGTGAGCATCATATACCAGGCCAACTTCTCACATCTGTGTCTGAACTGGGGTGGTGGAGTGAGATAAAGAATGATGATGGATTAAACCCAGAACCGTTGACTGGGGGTGAGTGTTTGATTTGCTCAAATGCTCTGTCAATCATCCCCTTTAGTATCGCTTTGTTCGCCCTGAGTTGGCAGGGTATGCCCAGACGTGGTTCCCTTGCTCACTCTGCCACTGGATTCAAGATAGCCTGGCTGATGAGGGTTATGAACCTGAAAACAGCCTCAGGATGTTTGTTTCCAGTCCAGGGAAGACATGGGTTGGCAATTCGGGCTGGATTGTTCCCATGAGAAACAGGGACAGACTGATTAGCATATGGCAATGTCTGAACTGGGGTGGTGGAGTGAGCTAAAGAATGATGAAGGATTAAACCCAGAACTGTTGACTGGGGGTGAGTGTTTTATTTGCTCAAATGCTCTGTCCAGCATCCCCTTTGGTATTGCTTTGTTCGCCCTGTGTTGGCAGGCTATGCCCAGACGTGGGTCCCTTGCTCACTCTGCCACTCGATTCAAGAAATCCTTGCTGAGGAGGGTTATGAACCCGAAACCGGTCCCAGGAAGCTTGTTTCCAGTCCAGGGAAGACATGGCTTGGCAGTTTGGGCTGGACTTTTCCCATGAGGCACAGGGTCAGACTGATTTGCATATGGCCATGTCTGAACTGGGGTTGTGGAGTGAGCTAAAAAATGATGATGGATTAAACCCAGATCAGTTGACTGGGGGTGAGTGTTTTATTTGCTCAAACGCTCCCTACATCCTCCCTTTTGGTATTGCTTTGTTCACCCTGAGTTGGCAGGGTATGCCCAGACTTGGGTCCCTTGCTCACTCTGCCACTGGATTCAAGATAGCCTGGCTGATGAGGGTTATGAACTCGAAACCGGTCCCAGGATGCTTGTTTCCGGTCCAGGGAAGACATTACTTTGCAGTTCGGGATGGACTGTTTCCATGAGGCACAGGGTCAGACTGATTTGCATATGGCCATGTCTGAACTGGGGTGGTGGAGTGAGCTAAAGAATTATGGTGGATTAAAACCAGAACCATTGAGTGGGGGTGAGTGTTTGGTTTGCTCAAATGCTCTGTCCATCATCCCCTTTGGTATTGCTTTGTGCGCCCTGAGTTGGCAGGCTATGCCCAGACGTGGTTCCCTTGCGCACTCTGCCACTGGAATTAAGATAGCCTAACTGATGGGGGTTTTGAACCCTAAACCGGTCCCAGGATGCTTGTTTCCGGTCCAGGGAAGAAATGGCTTTGCAGTTCAGGCAGGACTGTTCCCATCAGGCACAGGGGCAGACTGATTTGCATATGGCCATGTCTGAACTGGGGTGGTGGAGTGAGCTAAAGAATGATGATGGATTAAACCCAGATCAGTTGACTGGTGGTGAGTGTTTGATTTGCTCAAACGCTACGTCCATCATCCCCTTTGGTATCTCTTTGTTCACCCTGAGTTGGAAGGCTATGCCCAACGTGGATCCCTTCCTCACTCTGCCACTGGATTCAAGATAGCCTGGCTGATGAGGGTTATGAACCCGAAACCGGTCACAGGATGCTTGTTTCGGGTCTCGGGAAGACATGGCTTGGCAGTTCGGGCTGGACTGTTCCCATGAGGCACAGGGTCAGACAGATTTGCATATGGCCAGGTCTGAACTGGGGTGGTGGAGTGAGCTAAAGAATGATGATGGATTTAAACAAGATCAGTTGACTGGGGGTGAGTGCTTGATTTGCTCAAACGCTCCGTCTATCATCCCCTTTGGTATCGCTTTGTTCGCCCTGAGTTGGCAGGGTGTGCCCAGAAGTGGGTCCCTTGCGCACTCTGCCACTGGATTCAAGATAGCCTGGCTGATGAGGGTTATGCCCAGACTTGGGTTCCTCACTCACTCTGCCACTTGATTTAAGATAGCCTGGCTGATGAGGGTTATGAACCCAAAACGGGTCACAGGATGCTTTTTTCCGGTCCAGGGAAGAATGGCTTGGCAGTTTGGGCTGGACTGTTCCCATGAGGCACCGGGTCAGGCTGATTTGCATATGGCCATGTCTGAACTGGGGTGGTGGAGTGAGCTAAAGAATGATGATGGATTAATCCCAGATCAGTTGACTGGGGGTGAGTGTTTGATTTGCTCAAACGCTGCGTCTATCCTCCCCTTTGGTATCTCTTTGTTTGCCCTGAATTGGCAGGCTATGCCCAACGTGGGTCCCTTACTCACTCTGCAACTGCATTCAAGATAGCCTGGCTGATGAGGGTTATGAACCCGAAACGGGTCACAGGATGCTTGTTTCCGGTCCAGGGAAGAAATGGCTTGGCAGTTTGGGCTAGACTGTTCCCATGAGGCACCGGGTCAGACTGATTTGCATATGGCCATGTCTGAACTGGGGTGGTGGAGTGAGTAAAAGAATGATGATGGATTAAACCCAGATCAGTTGACTGGGGGTGAGTGCTTGAATTTTCTCAAACGCTCCGTCTATCATCCCCTTTGGCATCACTTTGTTCGCCCTGAGTTGGCAGGCTATCCCCAACGTGGGTCCCTTGCTCACTCTGCCACTGGATTCAAGATAGCCTGGCTGATGAGAGTTATAAACCCTAAACCGGGCACAGGATTCTTGTTTCCGGTCCAGGGAAGACATGGCTTGGCAGTTCGGGCTGAACTGTTCCCATGAGGTACAGGGTCAGACTGATTTGCATATGGCCATGTCTGAACTGGGGTGGTGGAGTGAGCTAATGAATGATGATGGATTTAAAAAAGATCAGTTGACTGGGGGTGAGTGCTTGATTTGCTCAAACGCTCAGTCTATCATCCCCTTTGGTATCGCTTTGTTCGTCCTGAGTTGGCAGGGTAGGCCCAGACGTGGGTCCCTAGCTCACTCTGCCACTTGATTTAAGATAGCCCGGCTGATGAGGGTTATGAACCCGAAACCGGCCCTAGGATGCTTGTTTCCGGTCAAGGGTAGACATGGGTTGGCAGTTCGGGCTGGACTGTTCCCATGAGGCACTGGGTCAGACTGCTTTGCATATGGCCTTGTCTGAACTGGGGTGGTGGAGTGAGCTAAAGAATGATGATGGATTACACCCAGACGTGGGTCCCGCGCTCACTAAGCCACTGAAATCAAGCTATCCTGGCTGAAGACGGTTAACAGCCAGAAACTGGTCCTAGGATGTTTGACTCCGATCCAGGGAAGACATGGCTTGGCAGTTCGGGCTGGACTGTTGACTAATTTGAATATGGTCATGTCTGAACTGGGGTGGCTTGGGGAGCAAAATAACGATGGATTAAACCCAGATCTTTATCTGGGGGTGTATGTGTTGCCATTGTGCAACATTCCATCCATCATCTTGTGCGTTTTGCTGTTCACCCTATGTTGGAAGGGTATACCCAGACGTGGGTCTCATGCTCACTAAGCCACTGGAGTCAAGCTGTCCTGGCTGAAGACGGCTGATAGCCAGAAACCCGTCCTAGGATACTTGGTTCCGGTCCAGTGAAGAGATGGCTTTGCTGTTCGGGCTGGACTGTTCCCATAAGGCACAGGGTCAAGACTGATTTGCATATGGCCGTGTCTGAACTGGGGTGGCTTGGTGGGCAAAAGAACAATGTAATATACCCAGATCTGTGACTGGGGGTGAATGTTTTGCCATTGTGCAACGTTCCGTCCATCATCTTGTGTCTTTTGCTGTTCACCCTATTTGGAAAGGGTATGCTCAGAAGTGGGTTCCGTGCCCACTAAGCCACTGGAGTCAAGCTATCCTGGCTGAAGACGGCTGATAGCCAGAAACTGGTCCTAAGATGCTTGATTCCAGTTCAGGGAAGACATGGCTTGGCATTCTGGCTGGACTGCTCCCATGAGGCTCAGGGTCAAGACTGATTTGCATATGGGCATGTCTGAACTGGGGTGGTGGAGTGAGCTAAAGAATGATGATGGATTAAACCCAGATCAGTTGACTGGGGGTGAGTGTTTGATTTGCACAAACGCTGCGTCCATCATCCTCTTTGGTATCTCTTTGTTTGCCCTGAGTTGGCAGGCTATACCCAACGTGGGTCCCTTGCTCACTCTGCCACTGCATTCAAGATAGCCTGGCTGATGAGGGTTATGAACCCGAAACTGGTCACAGGATGCTTGTTTCCGGTCCAGGAAAGGAATGGCTTGGCAGTTTCGGCTGGACTGTTCCAATGAGGCACAGGGTCATACTGATTTGCATATGGCCGTATCTGAACTGGGGTGGTGAAGTGAGCTGAAGAATAATGATGGATTAAACCCAGATCAGTTGACTGGGGGTGAGTGTTTGAATTGCTCAAATGCTCTGTCCATCATCCCCTTTGGTATCGCTTTGTTCGCCCTGAGTTGGCAGGCTATACCCAGACGTGGGTCCCTTGCTCACTCTGCCACTGGATTCAAGATAGCCTGGCTGATGAGGGTTATGAATCCCAAACCGTTCACAGGATGCTTGTTTCCGGTCCAGGGAAGAAATGGCTTTGCAGTTCAGGCTGGACTGTTCCCATGAGGCACAGGGTCAGACTGGTTTGCATATGGCCATGTCTGAATTGGGGTGGTGGAGTGAGCTAAAGAATGATGATGGATTACACCCGGATCAGTTGACTGGGGGTGAGTGTTTGAATTGCTCAAACGCTATGTCCATCATCCCCTTTCGTATCTCTTTTTTCGCCCTGAGTTGGCAGGCTATGCCCAACGTGGGTCATTTGCTCACTCTGCCACTGGATTCAAGATAGCCTGGATGATGAGGGTTATGAATATGAAACTGGTCCCAGGATGCCTGTTTCCGGTCCAGGGAAGACATGGCTTGGCAGTTCGGGCGGGACTGTTCCCATGAGGCACAGGGTCAGATTGATTTGCATATGTGCCATGTCTGAACTGGGGTGGTGGAGTGAGCTAAAGAATGATGATGGATTACACCCGGATCAGTTGACTGGGGTGAGTGTTTGATTTGCTTAAACGCTGCGTCCATCATCCACTTTGGTATCTCTTTGTTTGCCCTGAGTTGGCAGGCTATGCCCAACGTGGGTACCTTGCTCACTCTGCCACTGCATTCAATATAGCCTGGCTGATGAGGGTTATGAATCCGAAACCGGTCACAGGATGCTTGTTTCCGGTCCAGGGAAGAAATGGCTTGGCAGTTTGGGCTGGACTGTTCCCATGAGGCACCAAGTCAGACTGATTTGCATATGGCCATGTCTGAACTGGGGTGGTGGAGTGAGCTAAAGAATGATGATGGATTAAATCCAGATCAGTTGACTGGAGTAAGTGTTTGTTTTGCTCAAACGCTGCGTCCATCATCCCCTTTGGTATCTCTTTGTTCGCCCTGTGTTGGCAGGCTATGCCCAACGTGGGTCCCTTGCTCACTCTGCCACTGGATTCAAGATAGCCTGGCTGATGAGGGTTTTGACCCCTAAACCGGTCCCAGAATGCTTGTTTTCCGTCCAGGGAAGACATGGCTTGGCAGTTCGGGCTGGACTGTTCCCATCAGGCACAGGGTCAGACTAATTTGCATATGGCCATGCCTGAACTGGGGTGGTGGAGTGAGATAAAGAATGATGATGGATTAAACCCAGATCAGTTGACTGGGGGGTGAGTGTTTGTTTTGCTCAAACGCTGCGTCCATCATCCCCTATGGTATCTCCTTGTTGGCCCTGAGTTGGCAGGCTATGCCCAACGTGGGTCCCTTGCTCACTCTGCCACTGGATTCAAGATAGCCTGGCTGATGAGGGTTATGAACCCTAAACCGGTCACAGGATGCTTGTTTCCGGTCCAGGGAAGACATGGCTTGGCAGTTCGGGCTGGACTGTTCCCATGAGGCACAGGGTCAGACTGATTTGCATATGGCCATGTCTGAACTGGGGTGGTGGAGTGAGCTAAAGAATGATGATGGATTTAAACAAGATCAGTTGACTGGGGGTAAGTGCTTGATTTGATCAAACGCTCCGTCTATCATCCCCTTTCGTATCGCTTTGTTCATCCTGAGTTGGCAGGGTAGGCCCAGACGTGGGTCCCTTGCTCACTCTGCCACTTGATTTAAGATAGCCTGGCTGATGAGGGTTAAGAACCCGAAACCGGCCCTAGGATGCTTGTTTCCGGTCAAGGGTAGACATGGGTTGGCAGTTCGGGCTGGACTGTTCCCATGAGGCACAGGGTCAGACTGCTTTGCATATGGCCTTGTCTGAACTGGGGTGGTGGAGTGAGCTAAAGAATGATGATGGATTACACCCAGACGTGGGTCCCGTGCTCACTAAGCCACTGAAATCAAGCTATCCTGGCTGAAGACGGATAATAGCCAGAAACTGGTCCTAGGATGTTTGACTCCGGTCCAGGGAAGATATGGCTTGGCAGTTCGGGATGGACTGTTGACTACTTTGAATATGGTCATGTCTGAACTGGGGTGGCTTGGTGAGCAAAATAACGATGGATTAAACCCAGATCTTTGACTGGGGGTGAATGTGTTGCCATTGTGCAACATTCCGTCCATCATCTTGTGCGTTTTGCTGTTCACCCTATGTTGGAAGGGTATGCCCAGATGTGGGTCCCATGCTCACTAAGCCACTGGAGTCAAGCTATCCTGGCTGAAGACGGCTAATAGCCAGAAACCCGTCCTAGGATACTTGGTTCCGGTCCAGTGAAGTCATGGCTTGGCTGTTCGGGCTGGACTGTTCCCATAAGGCACAGGGTCAAGACTGATTTGCATATGGCCGTGTCTGAACTGGGGTGGCTTGGTGGGCAAAAGAACAATGTAATATACCCAGATCTGTGACTGGGGGTGAATGTTTTGCCATTGTGCAACGTTCCGTCCATCATCTTGTGTCTTTTGCTGTTCACCCTATTTGGAAAGGGTATGCTCAGAAGTGGGTTCCGTGCCCACTAAGCCACTGGAGTCAAGCTATCCTGGCTGAAGACGGCTGATAGCCAGAAACTGGTCCTAAGATGCTTGATTCCAGTTCAGGGAAGACATGGCTTGGCATTCTGGCTGGACTGCTCCCATGAGGCTCAGGGTCAAGACTGATTTGCATATGGGCATGTCTGAACTGGGGTGGTGGAGTGAGCTAAAGAATGATGATGGATTAAACCCAGATCAGTTGACTGGGGGTGAGTGTTTGATTTGCACAAACGCTGCGTCCATCATCCTCTTTGGTATCTCTTTGTTTGCCCTGAGTTGGCAGGCTATACCCAACGTGGGTCCCTTGCTCACTCTGCCACTGCATTCAAGATAGCCTGGCTGATGAGGGTTATGAACCCGAAACTGGTCACAGGATGCTTGTTTCCGGTCCAGGAAAGGAATGGCTTGGCAGTTTCGGCTGGACTGTTCCAATGAGGCACAGGGTCATACTGATTTGCATATGGCCGTATCTGAACTGGGGTGGTGAAGTGAGCTGAAGAATAATGATGGATTAAACCCAGATCAGTTGACTGGGGGTGAGTGTTTGAATTGCTCAAATGCTCTGTCCATCATCCCCTTTGGTATCGCTTTGTTCGCCCTGAGTTGGCAGGCTATACCCAGACGTGGGTCCCTTGCTCACTCTGCCACTGGATTCAAGATAGCCTGGCTGATGAGGGTTATGAATCCCAAACCGTTCACAGGATGCTTGTTTCCGGTCCAGGGAAGAAATGGCTTTGCAGTTCAGGCTGGACTGTTCCCATGAGGCACAGGGTCAGACTGGTTTGCATATGGCCATGTCTGAATTGGGGTGGTGGAGTGAGCTAAAGAATGATGATGGATTACACCCGGATCAGTTGACTGGGGGTGAGTGTTTGAATTGCTCAAACGCTATGTCCATCATCCCCTTTCGTATCTCTTTTTTCGCCCTGAGTTGGCAGGCTATGCCCAACGTGGGTCATTTGCTCACTCTGCCACTGGATTCAAGATAGCCTGGATGATGAGGGTTATGAATATGAAACTGGTCCCAGGATGCCTGTTTCCGGTCCAGGGAAGACATGGCTTGGCAGTTCGGGCGGGACTGTTCCCATGAGGCACAGGGTCAGATTGATTTGCATATGTGCCATGTCTGAACTGGGGTGGTGGAGTGAGCTAAAGAATGATGATGGATTACACCCGGATCAGTTGACTGGGGTGAGTGTTTGATTTGCTTAAACGCTGCGTCCATCATCCACTTTGGTATCTCTTTGTTTGCCCTGAGTTGGCAGGCTATGCCCAACGTGGGTACCTTGCTCACTCTGCCACTGCATTCAATATAGCCTGGCTGATGAGGGTTATGAATCCGAAACCGGTCACAGGATGCTTGTTTCCGGTCCAGGGAAGAAATGGCTTGGCAGTTTGGGCTGGACTGTTCCCATGAGGCACCAAGTCAGACTGATTTGCATATGGCCATGTCTGAACTGGGGTGGTGGAGTGAGCTAAAGAATGATGATGGATTAAATCCAGATCAGTTGACTGGAGTAAGTGTTTGTTTTGCTCAAACGCTGCGTCCATCATCCCCTTTGGTATCTCTTTGTTCGCCCTGTGTTGGCAGGCTATGCCCAACGTGGGTCCCTTGCTCACTCTGCCACTGGATTCAAGATAGCCTGGCTGATGAGGGTTTTGACCCCTAAACCGGTCCCAGAATGCTTGTTTTCCGTCCAGGGAAGACATGGCTTGGCAGTTCGGGCTGGACTGTTCCCATCAGGCACAGGGTCAGACTAATTTGCATATGGCCATGCCTGAACTGGGGTGGTGGAGTGAGATAAAGAATGATGATGGATTAAACCCAGATCAGTTGACTGGGGGGTGAGTGTTTGTTTTGCTCAAACGCTGCGTCCATCATCCCCTATGGTATCTCCTTGTTGGCCCTGAGTTGGCAGGCTATGCCCAACGTGGGTCCCTTGCTCACTCTGCCACTGGATTCAAGATAGCCTGGCTGATGAGGGTTATGAACCCTAAACCGGTCACAGGATGCTTGTTTCCGGTCCAGGGAAGACATGGCTTGGCAGTTCGGGCTGGACTGTTCCCATGAGGCACAGGGTCAGACTGATTTGCATATGGCCATGTCTGAACTGGGGTGGTGGAGTGAGCTAAAGAATGATGATGGATTTAAACAAGATCAGTTGACTGGGGGTAAGTGCTTGATTTGATCAAACGCTCCGTCTATCATCCCCTTTCGTATCGCTTTGTTCATCCTGAGTTGGCAGGGTAGGCCCAGACGTGGGTCCCTTGCTCACTCTGCCACTTGATTTAAGATAGCCTGGCTGATGAGGGTTAAGAACCCGAAACCGGCCCTAGGATGCTTGTTTCCGGTCAAGGGTAGACATGGGTTGGCAGTTCGGGCTGGACTGTTCCCATGAGGCACAGGGTCAGACTGCTTTGCATATGGCCTTGTCTGAACTGGGGTGGTGGAGTGAGCTAAAGAATGATGATGGATTACACCCAGACGTGGGTCCCGTGCTCACTAAGCCACTGAAATCAAGCTATCCTGGCTGAAGACGGATAATAGCCAGAAACTGGTCCTAGGATGTTTGACTCCGGTCCAGGGAAGATATGGCTTGGCAGTTCGGGATGGACTGTTGACTACTTTGAATATGGTCATGTCTGAACTGGGGTGGCTTGGTGAGCAAAATAACGATGGATTAAACCCAGATCTTTGACTGGGGGTGAATGTGTTGCCATTGTGCAACATTCCGTCCATCATCTTGTGCGTTTTGCTGTTCACCCTATGTTGGAAGGGTATGCCCAGATGTGGGTCCCATGCTCACTAAGCCACTGGAGTCAAGCTATCCTGGCTGAAGACGGCTAATAGCCAGAAACCCGTCCTAGGATACTTGGTTCCGGTCCAGTGAAGTCATGGCTTGGCTGTTCGGGCTGGACTGTTCCCATAAGGCACAGGGTCAAGACTGATTTGCATATGGCTGTGTCTGAACTGGGGTGGCTTGGTGGGCAAAATAACAATGTATTATACCCAGATCTGTGACTGGGGTGAATGTTTTGCCATTGTGCAACATTCCGTCCATTATCTTGTGTCTTTTGCTGTTCACCCTATGTGGGAAGGTTATGCCCAGAAGTGGGTCCTGTGCTCACTAAGCCACTGGAGTCAAGCTATCCTGGCTGAAGACGGCTGATAGCCAGAAACCGGTCCTAAGATGCTTGATTCCGGTCCAGGGAAGACATGGCTTGGCATTCTGGCTGGACTGTTCCCATGAGGCTCAGGGTCAAGACTGATTTGCATATGGGCATGTCTGAACTGGGGTGGTGGAGTGAGCTAAAGAATGATGATGGATTAAACCCAGATCAGTTGACTGGGGGTGAGTGTTTGATTTGCTCAAACGCTGCGTCCATCATCCCCTTTGGTATCTCTTTGTTTGCCCTGAGTTGGCAGGCTATACCCAACGTGGGTCCCTTGTTCACTCTGCCACTGCATTCAAGATAGCCTGGCTGATGAGGGTTATGAACCCAAAACCGGTCACAGGATGCTTGTTTACGGTCCAGGGAAGGAATGGCTTGGCAATTTTGGCTGGACTATTCCAATGAGGCACAGGGTCAGACTGATTTGCATATGGCCGTATCTGAACTGGGGTGGTGAAGTGAGCTGAAGAATAATGATGGATTAAACCCAGATCAGTTGACTGGGGGTGAGTGTTTGATTTGCTCAAATGCTCTGTCCATCATCCCCTTTGGTATCGCTTTGTTCGCCCTGAGTTGGCAGGCTATACCCAGACGTGGGTCCCTTGCTCACTCTGCCACTGGATTCAAGATAGCCTGGCTGATGAGGGTTATGAATCCCAACCCGGTCACAGGATGCTTGTTTCCGGTCCAGGGAAGAAATGGCTTTGCAGTTTGGGCTGGACTGTTCCCATGAGGCACAGGGTCAGACTGGTTTGCATATGGCCATGTCTGAACTGGGGGTAGTGGAGTGAGCTAAAGAATGATGATGGATTAAACCCAGATCAGTTGACTGGGGGTGAGTGTTTGAATTGCTCAAACCCTATGTCCATCATCCCCTTTCGTATCTCTTTTTTCGCCCTGAGTTGGCAGGCTATGCCCAACGTGGGTCATTTGCTCACTCTGCCACTGGATTCAAGATAGCCTGGCTGATGAGGGTTATGAACATGAAACCGGTCCCAGGATGCCTGTTTCCGGTCCAGCGAAGACATGGCTTGGCAGTTCGGGCTGGACTGTTCCCATGAGGCACAGGGTCAGACTGATTTGCATATGTGCCATGTCTGAACTGGGGTGGTGGAGTGAGCTAAAGAATGATGATGGATTACACCCAGATCAGTTGACTGGGGGTGAGTGTTTGATTTGCTTAAACGCTGCGTCCATCATCCACTTTGGTATATCTTTGTTTGCCATGAGTTGGCAGGCTATGCCCAACGTGGGTCCCTTGCTCACTCTGCCACTGGATTCAAGATAGCCTGGCTGATGAGGGTTTTGACCCCTAAACCGGTCCCAGAATGCTTGTTTCCGGTCCAGGGAAGACATGGCTTGGCAGTTTGGGCTGGACTGTTCCCATGAGGCACCAAGTCAGACTGATTTGCATATGGCCATGTCTGAACTGGGGTGGTGGAGTGAGCTAAAGAATGATGATGGATTAAACCCAGATCAGTTGACTGGAGTAAGTGTTTGTTTTGCTCAAACGCTGCGTCCATCATCCTCTTTGGTATCTCTTTGTTCGCCCTGTGTTGGCAGGCTATGCCCAACGTGGGTCCCTTGCTCACTCTGCCACTGGATTCAAGATAGCCTGGCTGATGAGGGTTTTGACCCCTAAACCGGTCCCAGAATGCTTGTTTTCCGTCCAGGGAAGACATGGCTTGGCAGTTCGGGCTGGACTGTTCCCATCAGGCACAGGGTCAGACTAATTTGCATATGGCCATGCCTGAACTGGGGTGGTGGAGTGAGATAAAGAATGATGATGGATTAAACCCAGATCAGTTGACTGGGGGGTGAGTGTTTGTTTTGCTCAAACGCTGCGTCCATCATCCCCTATGGTATCTCCTTGTTCGCCCTGAGTTGGCAGGCTATGCCCAACGTGGGTCCCTTGCTCACTCTGCCACTGGATTCAAGATAGCCTGGCTGATGAGGGTTATGAACCCTAAACCGGTCACAGGATGCTTGTTTCCGGTCCAGGGAAGACATGGCTTGGCAGTTCGGGCTGGACTGTTCCCATGAGGCACAGGGTCAGACTGATTTGCATATGGCCATGTCTGAACTGGGGTGGTGGAGTGAGCTAAAGAATGATGATGGATTTAAACAAGATCAGTTGACTGGGGGTAAGTGCTTGATTTGATCAAACGCTCCGTCTATCATCCCCTTTCGTATCGCTTTGTTCATCCTGAGTTGGCAGGGTAGGCCCAGACGTGGGTCCCTTGCTCACTCTGCCACTTGATTTAGGATAGCCTGGCTGATGAGGGTTAAGAACCCGAAACCGGCCCTAGGATGCTTGTTTCCGGTCAAGGGTAGACATGGGTTGGCAGTTCGGGCTGGACTGTTCCCATGAGGCACAGGGTCAGACTGCTTTGCATATGGCCTTGTCTGAACTGGGGTGGTGGAGTGAGCTAAAGAATGATGATGGATTACACCCAGACGTGGGTCCCGTGCTCACTAAGCCACTGAAATCAAGCTATCCTGGCTGAAGACGGATAATAGCCAGAAACTGGTCCTAGGATGTTTGACTCCGGTCCAGGGAAGATATGGCTTGGCAGTTCGGGATGGACTGTTGACTACTTTGAATATGGTCATGTCTGAACTGGGGTGGCTTGGTGAGCAAAATAACAATGGATTAAACCCAGATCTTTGACTGGGGGTGAATGTGTTGCCATTGTGCAACATTCCGTCCATCATCTTGTGCGTTTTGCTGTTCACCCTATGTTGGAAGGGTATGCCCAGATGTGGGTCCCATGCTCACTAAGCCACTGGAGTCAAGCTATCCTGGCTGAAGACGGCTAATAGCCAGAAACCCGTCCTAGGATACTTGGTTCCGGTCCAGTGAAGTCATGGCTTGGCTGTTCGGGCTGGACTGTTCCCATAAGGCACAGGGTCAAGACTGATTTGCATATGGCTGTGTCTGAACTGGGGTGGCTTGTTGGGCAAAATAACAATGTATTATACCCAGATCTGTGACTGGGGTGAATGTTTTGCCATTGTGCAACATTCCGTCCATTATCTTGTGTCTTTTGCTGTTCACCCTATGTGGGAAGGTTATGCCCAGAAGTGGGTCCTGTGCTCACTAAGCCACTGGAGTCAAGCTATCCTGGCTGAAGACGGCTGATAGCCAGAAACCGGTCCTAAGATGCTTGATTCTGGTCCAGGGAAGACATGGCTTGGCATTCTGGCTGGACTGTTCCCATGAGGCTCAGGGTCAAGACTGATTTGCATATGGGCATGTCTGAACTGGGGTGGTGGAGTGAGCTAAAGAATGATGATGGATTAAACCCAGATCAGTTGACTGGGGGTGAGTGTTTGATTTGCTCAAACGCTGCGTCCATCATCCCCTTTGGTATCTCTTTGTTTGCCCTGAGTTGGCAGGCTATACCCAACGTGGGTCCCTTGTTCACTCTGCCACTGCATTCAAGATAGCCTGGCTGATGAGGGTTATGAACCCAAAACCGGTCACAGGATGCTTGTTTACGGTCCAGGGAAGGAATGGCTTGGCAATTTTGGCTGGACTATTCCAATGAGGCACAGGGTCAGACTGATTTGCATATGGCCGTATCTGAACTGGGGTGGTGAAGTGAGCTGAAGAATAATGATGGATTAAACCCAGATCAGTTGACTGGGGGTGAGTGTTTGATTTGCTCAAATGCTCTGTCCATCATCCCCTTTGGTATCGCTTTGTTCGCCCTGAGTTGGCAGGCTATACCCAGACGTGGGTCCCTTGCTCACTCTGCCACTGGATTCAAGATAGCCTGGCTGATGAGGGTTATGAATCCCAACCTGGTCACAGGATGCTTGTTTCCGGTCCAGGGAAGAAATGGCTTTGCAGTTTGGGCTGGACTGTTCCCATGAGGCACAGGGTCAGACTGGTTTGCATATGGCCATGTCTGAACTGGGGGTAGTGGAGTGAGCTAAAGAATGATGATGGATTAAACCCAGATCAGTTGACTGGGGGTGAGTGTTTGAATTGCTCAAACCCTATGTCCATCATCCCCTTTCGTATCTCTTTTTTCGCCCTGAGTTGGCAGGCTATGCCCAACGTGGGTCATTTGCTCACTCTGCCACTGGATTCAAGATAGCCTGGCTGATGAGGGTTATGAACATGAAACCGGTCCCAGGATGCCTGTTTCCGGTCCAGCGAAGACATGGCTTGGCAGTTCGGGCTGGACTGTTCCCATGAGGCACAGGGTCAGACTGATTTGCATATGTGCCATGTCTGAACTGGGGTGGTGGAGTGAGCTAAAGAATGATGATGGATTACACCCAGATCAGTTGACTGGGGGTGAGTGTTTGATTTGCTTAAACGCTGCGTCCATCATCCACTTTGGTATATCTTTGTTTGCCATGAGTTGGCAGGCTATGCCCAACGTGGGTCCCTTGCTCACTCTGCCACTGGATTCAAGATAGCCTGGCTGATGAGGGTTTTGACCCCTAAACCGGTCCCAGAATGCTTGTTTCCGGTCCAGGGAAGACATGGCTTGGCAGTTCGACTGGAATGTTCCCATCAGGCACAGGGTCAGACTGATTTGCATATGGCCATGCCTGAACTGGGGTGGTGGAGTGAGCTAAAGAATGATGATGGATTAAACCCAGATCAGTTGACTGGGGGTGAGTGTTTGTTTTGTTCAAACGCTGCGTACATCATCCCCTTTTGGTATCTCTTTGTTCGCCCTGAGTTGGCAGGCTATGCCCAACGTGGGTCCCTTGCTCACTCTGCCACTGGATTCAAGATAGCCTTGCTGATGTGGGTTATGAACCCTAAACCGGTCACAGGATGCTTGTTTCCGGTCCAGGGAAGACATGGCTTGGCAGTTCGGGCTGGACTGTTCCCATGAGGCACAGGGTCAGACTGATTTGCATATGGCCATGTCTGAACTGGGGTGGTGGAGTGAGCTAAAGAATGACAATGGATTCAAACAAGATCAGTTGACTGGGGGTAAGTGCTTGATTTGCTCAATCGCTCCGTCTATCATCCCCTTCGGTATCGCTTTGTTCGTCCTGAATTGGCAGGGTATGCCCAGACGTGGGTCCCTTGCTCACTCTGCCACTTGATTTAAGATAGCCTGGCTTATGAGGGGTATGAACTCGAAACCGGCCCTAGGATTCTTGTTTCCGGTCCAGGGTAGACATGGGTTGGCAGTTCGGGCTGGACTGTTCCCATGAGGCACAGGGTCAGACTGGTTTGCATATGGCCTTGTCTGAACTGGGGTGGTGGAGTGAGCTAAAGAATGATGATGGATTAAGCCCAGACGTGGGTCCTGCGTGTAGGAGAGAAGGGTCTGCTATCCTATGGTCACCCCAAATTTTTGATTTTTGCTTCACTGGTTTATGACTTAATGTGGCTGTGGGCCTTCTAATCAGACCCCCAGCCTGCTGTTCTCTCTCTAAATTACTGCCAATGCACTTTAGGTGCATTACGAATTGGAATTGGTTCACCTTATTGGCCCCTGTAACAGTGTACCCTAGGTACCCAGGGCATAGGTGTTTCCAAGGCCTACCAGGGGCTGCAGCATGTATTGTGCCACCCCTGGCCTGGCCTCCATATTTGACACAACTGGCTGATCACTCAGCTGGGGTAAGTTGGTGTAATCACCTCTTACTTAGATATAGTATCCCTATAGCTAACCTTAAACTGGACACATATGTTCCTATCAGCCACTCCTATGGAAGGCCTCTTCAATCCTGGAGGCAGAGTGCTTGGAAATATGTGAGATGGTGCTCTAGCATGAGCTGAGCCTGTCTGCAGCTGTCGGGAACCACTCCCTAAGCTGTTCCGGGATATTGCCATACCATATACTCTTAAGTGCATTATAATCCTCGCGGTTAAATGCTATCTTTGGTTTGGCTTTATCAAAACATGTCGAGTAAGGTGTCATACGAATTGGAATACTATCCCCTCGACAGTTCTGTCGACGGGGATAGCATTCCACCCTTCTAGAGGGACACGACATGTGTGTAGCCTTAACCCCGGTTAAAGTTAACCAGAGCCTCAGCATCACAAAATGGATGCTGCCACCACAGACACGAGTCTGGCCTCCTGCTGCTGACAGAAACTCGGCAAATGGTGGCCTGGACAAAGGGTTTCCTGCCTTGGGAGGTGCGAGCACCACCCCAGACAGGGTTTTGTGTATTGGGTAGGACAGGGCTGAATAGAATCAGACATGCCCGGGGAACACAAGGTGTCCCCGTGCATAAGCCAGTCCAAACCGGTCCTGGGACTTTCCAGACCCAGGCCTGGCAAGGAGCTGGACAAAGGAAAGGGGGTGTAACCGCCCCCCTTCCTGGTTCCTCCCAGAGGAGGGACCTAGTAGGTGATCCACCCCTCAGATTGGGAATAAGAGTGGGAGCAGTGCCATTGCACAGCAGATCATCCTGAATCAACTTGAAATAAAGAAGAAGACTGGACTTCGACATTCTGCTGCTCAGAAGACTGAAGAGAATCTCCCTTGTGGCCTAGGAGTGGCCACCCTGTGAACACAGGCACCAACCAGCAACTCGACGTCTGCTTTGCCGCCGCCTCCCGCCGGAGCCCGAGCCCAGAGCCCGACAAGACCCAGACTCCTAGACCTCTCACAGCCCGATCCACAGTCCCTGCAAAGAAGGGACCCGTGGAGGCACCGAGTGACGTGGGACCGGACCTCTTGGAAGACACTCGAAAAGCTGACTGCGCAGCAACCGAGGCATCCTCGCTGTTGTGCTTTGGGGACTTAGAACCCCCACCACCGAGCAGCCGTTGCACCGAAGAAGAGCCCTCCAGAATCTCCACGATCTGCGTGGGGCCCTTTTGCATTGTGCCACTCAACGCGCCATCCCGGCCACTAGCCACGTGGTCAGCGGCCATCTTGGCGACGAATCCGACAAACTACACTGCGGGTCTGGTTGCTCCAGACTTGCCCAAGCTCCTGTGAAAAGGAGCACTCGCTCTGACCTTGCTGGTCCGAGTGTTAAGCATTTTTGAATTCCTGCGTGGCTTGCATTATCCAAGGCCTGTTTGCTCCGATCAAGTTGCCAACACCGCCAACAGCGAGAAGCCTGCGTGGAACAGCTCGTGACCGACTCCTGGACGTTCTCAACCCCCGGTGTCCACGTGGCTGCAGAGAGAAGCTACACGACAACGCCTGTTTGCACCCGACATCGCCTGGTTCCAATCTGGTTCCACGGTAGTCACTGGCTAGTGACTTTGAACATTGTCCCCTCTGCTTTCAGGTCTTCACAACTTCAGATCCACCCTTGGATCCACCAGAACTCTTCACATCGAGCCGCCTGCAGCATCTTCAGCTCCAAGCACCATCGACCAGCGTGACGAAACCCGACACTACTTCGACCCTATGCACCCGCTTCCTGTGGGGGAGGTAACTCAGCTCCGCCGGTGTTTCTACACTGGTACACATCTCAAGGGCCTGTGTCTTAAGTTTCAGCGTTCTAGGTCACTCAGAAGGTTCTGAACTAACTAACTTTGTACTTTTTCCGCACCATAGACTTTACATTGAGAAGTGCGTGCACTTTAGACACTGCACCCGAGTCCCGCGGGCCTTTCCCGACTTAATCATTGCTAGTCTCGAATAGCTCCAGTGATTCCCAAGGCCCTAGGCCTGTTTCCTTTCCAATTGGTATCTCTTATACCACTTTCTTAGTATATGGTTTAGGTGGCCCCTAGGGCTCATCCATATTGTGCAACTTTTGTGTATTTTAAACTGTCTTGTGATTTAACGCTTGTGCTTCTGTGCTCATAAAGAGTCCAGGGGATTTTATAGTTAATAAATCAATATATATTTTCAATATATATCTGTGTGGTGTCCTTTCATTTGGTATTCAAGGGGGTTGTGTGTGGTAATACAGCTGGCTTCACATGCCTTTCAGAGTTTAGCCTAAGACTGCTTTGTCCACGTTACCACTAGGATAACTGGTCTACAAGGTTGAATTACAACCAATCATCATAAGGGTTGCTTGGCATGGTACAAAGTGATCACTAGAATTAGTGAGCATTATATACCAGGCCAACTTCTCACATTGGTGAGCAGCGGATTGGGATCTGAGCTTGCTGTTGTTTTACCATTACAATCTTTGAGATTATCATTTGAAAGATCATACAGGTACCTGCTAGGTACATATAAAACAAGACTAGTATACTTAAGTTCTACTGAACTTAGTTGTTGTAGAGCAAAGGGAGTAGCACACCCTGACTACAACTACTAGATAGGTTTAGTAGGTAAACACCAGTGTAGGTAGATTGCAACACATCCACCCACACTAGAGCAATGTCTGGAGCAGAGGGTTCCACTGGGAACATCCCTGTTGAGAGTGACCCTCCAAGGGCACCATCCAAATTTGCTATTTTTTCCTTTAAGGAATTAAGACAGCTTTGTGTCTTAAGGAGTCTGAGGACAGGGCCTTCCCCTACCACAGACCACCTTAGAGAGCTCTTGGATCAGCCTGAGACTCTAAAGACCTCTAAGGCAGACCCCACAGGGGATGCTGAAGGAGGCCATCCTTCAGAGGATGACACTGTAGACACCCCTGTCCCTATCATCCTAGTAGATGAGGAAGCCCCCATCACTGGAGCTCCTCAGGTAGACCCAGAGGAGGAAGAGGAAGAAGAGACAGAAGAGGGGGGGAGCAGTGAGTCAGATGATGACAGAAATAGTCAGGTGCTGGTCAGTAGACTGAACCAGGCTAACTTAAGCCTATTTGGGACTGAATCTGGTAACAACCCATTCAGACCCCAGGTGGACTTAACCAGAAGCCTAGGAGGAGAAGGACTCACTCAGGTGACTCTAACAACTCACATGCTTCTAGAGGTTCTCATGGTCACTCCAGAAGGGAGATGACTAGCCCTCAGAGAAGGGAACATGAGGCCAAAATGAGAGAGGCTGAATTGAGGTTCCAGAGACAAGAGTTAGAGGTTGCCCTGGCCCAAGAGAAACTTGCTAGAGCAAGACAGCCTAGAGAGAGTGGGGTAATAGAACCCACTGGTGGCAGCAATATCCACAAGGATAAAGACAGGTCTTTTGATAACAGAAACCTGAGTAAGATTGTGCCCCCCTACAAAGCTGGAGATGATATCCATAAATGGATAACTGCAATGGAGATAGCCTGCAGAGTACAGCAGATCCCTCAGGAGCAGTGGGCAGCAATCTTGTGGCTCTCCTTTGAAGGTAGAGGCAGATACAGACTCCTCACAGTTAGTGATGGGGATTCTTGAAACTACCTGGTCCTGAAGAGTGCTCTGATTGATGGGTTAGGCTTAACCACTGAACAGTACAGGTTAATGTTCAGAGATACCCAGAAGACACAGACTCAGGACTGGTCTGAATTTGTTGAGTGCGCCACTAAGGCTCTGGAGGGATGGTTGCTGGGAAGCAAGGTTACAGACTATGAAGGATTGTATAATTTGCTGATGAGAGAACACATTTTAAATAATTGTCAGAACCAGCAGTTGCATCAACATTTGGTTGACTCAGATTTGACCTCTCCCCAAGAATTGGGAAAGAGGGCAGATAAATGGGTAAGAACCAGAGTTAAGCAAAAGAACCAGAACCAGGGTGGTGACCAGAAGAAAACAGACCAGAAGGGTGGGGAGCAGAAATCTAAAGACCAGAAGTCTTCAACAGGGCCCCAAACTGAAACAGAGGGTGGGTCCCAAACTTCCAAGAAAAAGAAGAAAGAAGGTCAGAAGAAACCCTGGTGTAAAACTTGTAAAAACACCTCTCACTGGACAAGTGCGTGTAAAAAGGGTGGAGCCCCCAGCACTGCAGCCCCTAAGGCACCTGCACCCACTAGTACAGCTAGCAGTGCTGGTCCACAAGCCAAGGGGGTAGTGGGTATCACTTTGGGAACTGAAGGAGATTCTGACCTAGTCAGAACCCTTACACAGGCTGTTCTGATTTGTGAAGGGGACATAGATTTGACCCCTGACATCAGTCCCAGTAACCTGGGCAAATACAGACAGACGCCTTTGATTAATAACAAAGTGGCTCAAGCTTACAGGGACACATGTGCCAGTGTCACAATGGTGACACCTAACTTTGTGGACCCTGGACAATACATGCCAGGTGTCAATTACCTGGTGACCAATGCCAGCAATGTCACTACTACACATAGTGTGGCACTTGTTAACTTTTCCTGGGGAGGGGTAACTGGCCTAAAAAGAGTTGTGGTTAGTGCTGATCTCCCAGTTGAATGTTTGTTGGGCAATGACCTGGAGAACTCTCTATGGTCAGAAGTTGAGTACAGGACTCATGCAGAGATGTTAGGGATATCATCACATGTCCTTGCTGTGACCAGGTCACAGGCCAAAAAGTGCCTCTCTGAACCTCAGGTCTTGGATCCTGGAACAATGGACCAAGCACCTTCCAAGAAGAAGAACAGGAGGGTTAAGGCTGTGCCTTCCCAACTGCCTGCAAGTGAGGATCAAGCTTCACAGGAGGCTGATCTTGAGACCCCTAGAATCAAGCGAGAAAACCAAATTGCACAAGCACCCTCTTAACAGTCCATTAATCTATGAACATGAATGTGGTCATTTCCGAGGTTATTGCACCAACATTATTAAATGGTTCGATGTCAATGTAAAATATGGATCCAAAACCGAATCTTGTTCTTAAAGTTCTTTATTATTCAAATAGGTTAAAAGATTCCCAGCTTATCTTTGCCGACACGTGTTTCGCCCTCTCCAGGGCTTTTTCAAGGCTATCTTGTTCTGGTCTTATGCTGCTCTGGTCGTGTGCTGCTCTGGCATCGGACTGGTTTGTAATCAAAAGGGTGCTGGTACGAAGCGTTTTATGCGAAGCCTATTGAAAGTTTTTAGTCACAGCGAGCTCTTAAGCAAGTAGGTTCCCTTTAGGTAACACGGATCTAGTTTAATCCCTCATGGATCATTGAACGAACAGAGCTGATTTGAATTAGTCTTGTTATGAGGGTGCGTCTCACTGCGTGGAGGTACGTCCTATCTCGTTAGATGAGAGGTTATTAAAGACCTTGGTAATTTTGTTATGAGGGTGCGTCTCGCTGTGTGGAGATACGTCCTATCTCATTGGATGAGAAATTCTTAAAGACCTTGATAAGTCTTGTTCACGTTGTTTCCGGGCGCCGAGTCTCCACTGCAAGGCACTGATCTTGAGACCCCTGAAGGAACTGTCTCTGAAGAACTTGAACCTGATCAGGTTGAGTTTCTGGGGACAGGGGGACCTTCTAGGGCAGACTTGGGGCAGGCTCAGTTAACCTGTCCTTCTCTTGAACCCCTCAGACAGCAGGCTGCTGCTGAGGCTGCTGGGAATGCTCAAGGTGCCCATAAAGTTTATTGGGATGAAGGACTCCTTTACACAGAGGGTAGAGACCCCAAGCCTGGTGCAACCAGGAGGTTGGTTATACCTCTGCAATTTATGGGCTTCCTTCTCACCTTGGCCCATGATATTCCTTTAGCAGGACACTTAGGCCAGAATAAGACCTGGGACAGGCTTGTCCCTCACTTTCACTGGCCTCACATGTCTGAAGACACCAAGGAGTTTTGTCGCTCCTGTGAAACCTGCCAAGCCAGTGGTAAAGCAGGTGGAACAACAAAGGCCCCTCTAATACCACTACCTGTGGTGGGGGTGCCCTTTGAAAGAGTGGGGATTGATGTTGTAGGTCCAATGGATCCCCCTACAGCATCTGGGCACAGATTCATACTGGTGGTGGTGGACCATGCCACCAGGTACCCAGAGGCAATTCCACTTAGGACCACAACAGCTCCTGTTGTGGCCAGGGCCTTACTTGGAGCTTTCTCCAGAGTGGGGTTTCCTAAGGAGGTAATATCTGACAGAGGTGCCAACTTCATGTCAGGATATTTGACAGCTATGTGGAAGGAATGTGGTGTCAACTACAAGTTCACCACTCCTTATCATCCACAATGTAATGGGCTTGTTGAAAGATTTAACAAGACCCTAAAGGGCATGATTAAAGGATTACCTGAAAAGCTCAGGCGAAGATGGGACATCCTACTGCCCTGCCTTTTGTTTGCTTACAGAGAGGTCCCTCAAAAGGGGGTTGGCTTCAGCCCCTTTGAATTGTTGTTTGGGCACCCTGTAAGAGGACTCCTGTGTCTGGTGAAGGAAGGATGGGAGTTACCTCTCAAAAAGCCTAAGCAAGACATAGTGGACTATGTACTTGGTCTCTGCTCCAGGATTGCAGAGTACATGGAAAAGGCATCCAAAAACCTTGAGGCTAGCCAAGAATTACAGAAAGCTTGGCATGACCAAAAGGCTGTCCTTGTTGAGTTTCAGCCTGGACAGAAGGTATGGGTGTTGGAGCCAGTGGCCCCAGCAGCACTCCAAGACAAATGGTCTGGACCCCATACAATTCTGGAAAAGAAGGGAGAGGTTACCTACTTGGTGGACCTAGGAACTCCCAGGAGCCCCCACAGGGTGCTCCATGTCAACAGATTGAAGGCATATGTCAGCAGGGCAGACATGGGCTTGCTCATGGCTACAGATGAGGGACAGGAGGAAGAGAGTGACCCTCTCCCAGACCTGCTCACTCAGAACCCTGAGGATGGCTCAGTTGATGGTGTGGCCTTAGATGGCAGCCTCACTGAACATCAGCAAAATGACTGTAGACAAGTTTTACAGGCATACAGGCATATGTTCTCATTGACACCCAGTCAGACTAACTGGTGTACCCATGTGGTGGACACTGGTGACAGTCTTCCTGTAAAGAGCAAGATTTACAGGCAACCTGACCATGTCAGGGACTGTATAAAGACTGAGGTGCAAAAGATGCTGGAATTAGGTGTCATTGAGCCTTCAGAGAGCCCCTGGGCTAGCCCAGTGGTTCTGGTCCCCAAACCTCACACCAAAGATGGCAAGAGAGAGATGAGGTTCTGTGTGGATTACAGAGGACTCAATGCTGTCACCAGGACAGATGCACACCCTATTCCAAGGGCAGATGAGCTCATTGACAAGTTGGCTTCTGCCAAATATTTGAGCACATTTGACTTGACAGCTGGCTACTGGCAAATCAGGTTAGCTGAGGAGTCTAAAGCCAAGACAGCATTTTCTACCCCTAGTGGGCATTATCAATTTGTGGTAATGCCCTTTGGTTTGAAAAATGCACCTGCCACCTTCCAAAGGTTGGTGAATCAAGTCCTCACTGGGTTGGATGACTTTTGTGCAGCTTATCTGGATGATATTGCTGTCTTTAGCTCCACCTGGGAGGATCACCTGGTCCACCTGAAGGAAGTGCTTGAGGCTCTGCAGAAGGCAGGCCTCACTATCAAGGCAACAAAGTGCCAGATAGGGCAGAGCAAGGTTGTATACCTGGGCCACCTTGTAGGTGGAAGCCAAGTTCAACCACTGGAGAGTAAGATCCAGACCATAAAGGACTGGTCCCCTCCAACTACCCAGACTCAGGTCAGAGCTTTCTTGGGCCTGACTGGGTACTACAGGAAGTTTGTTAAGAACTATGGGTCCATTGTGACTCCTCTTAATGATCTGACATCCAAGAAGATGCCCAAAAAGGTTCAGTGGACAGAAATCTGTCAAAAGGCATTTGATGACCTGAAGAAGGCCATGTGCTCTGCACCTATCCTGAAGAGTCCTGACTACTCAAGAGAGTTCATTGTCCAAACAGATGCTTCTGAGTTGGGAGTGGGAGCAGTGCTTTCACAGCTTAATGTAGATGGCCAGGACCAGCCCATTGCTTTTATTAGCAGAAGGCTGACCCCCAGAGAGAAACGTTGGTCAGCTATTGAGAGGGAGGCCTTTGCTGTGGTGTGGGCCCTGAAGAAGTTGAGACCATACTTATTTGGCACTCACTTCAAGATTCAGACCGACCATAAGCCCCTCTTATGGCTTAATCAGATGAAGGGTGAAAACCTCAAACTACTCAGGTGGTCCATTTCCCTACAGGGGATGGACTTTACAGTGGAGCACCGCCCAGGGAGTGACCATGGCAACGCAGATGGTCTCTCCAGGTACTTCCACTTAGAACATGAAGACACAACTGGTCAAGGTTAGTCTAATGTCCCTGCGTTTGGGGGGGGTTATGTAGGAGAGTAGGGTCTGCTATCCTATGGTCACCCCAAATTTTTGCTTTTTGCTTCACTGGTTTATGACGTGATGTGGCTGTGGGCCTGCTAATCAGACCCCCAGCCTGCTGTTCTCTCTCTAAATTACTGCCAATGCACTTTAGGTGCATTACGAATTGGAATTGGTTCACCTTATTGGCCCCTGTAACAGTGTACCCTAGGTACCCAGGGCATAGGTGTTTCCAAGGCCTACCAGGGGCTGCAGCATGTATTGTGCCACCCCTGGCCTGGCCTCCATATTTGACACAACTGGCTGATCACTCAGCTGGGGTAAGTTGGTGTAATCACTGTAGGAAGGTAGATACCTGACTATGGTTACCCCCAACTTTTTGCCTGGTGTTTTGCTGGTTTTCCGACTTAGTTGACCTGGGGCCCTGCCAATCAGGACCCCAGGCCTACTGCTCTCTCTCTAAAATGGATTCCATGTACCTTAGGTACATTTCCAATTGGAACTGGGCCACCTTATCAGACCCTGTAACTCAGGGCATCGGTGTACTCAGGGCCTACCAGGGGCTGAAGCATGTATTGTGCCACCCCTGGATGGCCATCTAAATCTGACACAACTGGCTGCACGACAGCTGGGGCAAGGTGGTGTAATCGCCCTTTGCTTTAGATATAGTATACCTATATCTAACCCTAAAATGGACACCCGAATTCCTATCAGTCACTCCTATGGCAGGCCTTGACAATCCTGAAGGCAGAGTGCGTGGAATCGTGTGAATTGGGCTCTGGCATGAGCCGAGCCCGGTTGCAGGTTGCGGAACCAAGACCCAATGGCTGTTCCATGGTAACGCGTACCATACATCGCTAACTTCGGTAGCGCGTTATCAAGACATGTCGAGTAAGGTGTCATACGAATCGGGATACTGACCCCTCACCAATGCTGGCGACGGGGTTAGCATTCCACCCTTCTAGAGGGACACGACATGTACGTAACTGTGAACCCCGGTTAAAGTTAACTGAAGTCTCAGCTCCACAAAATGGATGCTGCCACCACAGACACGAGTCTGACCTCCTGCTGCTGGGAGTCCTTCCAGCGAGGAGAGCTTGGACAAAGGGTTTCCTGTCCGGGGCGGTGCTCGCACCATCCCAGACAGGGTTTTGTGTATCCTGGGTAGGCAGGGTTTTACAGGAAGGTGACTGCGGAGTGGCACCCCGGTGCTCACTACGCATCTGCCGGCTAGAACCAGTTCCAGGGGCACCCCAGCCCCTGACCTGGGGAAAGTCCGGCATAAGAGAGGGGTGTAACCACCCCCCTTCCTGGTCCCACCCCTAGGGCAGGACCTAGTCGCGTACCCACCCCTTTCTTTAGGATAAAGGCAGGAGCGGGGACCCTTCCAAATTAGATCATCTTTGAATCAAGAATACTTTCTACGAAAGGAACTCTCGACTTCTTCTCAAGATTTCTCCCTTGTGGCTAAGGAGTAGTCACCCTGCATCCGCAGGCACCATCTAAGAACTCTGCGGTTTGCTGCACGTCTTTCCTCAGGAATCCGACTGCCCAGCTCGACGAGAACCGGCTTCCCTGGCACCTCTGACCTCTACTCACATCGTCAGCTCAGCTGAGATCTGTGGGTGCGACGAGACCTCGAGGGACCGGCCATCATCAGAACTTGCACGACTTCTAAACCAGCACGACCGCCGAGTGATCCTCTGGTGAGTGCTTTGGGGTCCGAGAAGCCCCGACCCTGAGCAGCTCCAGCATAGAAGTTCAGCCTCCCTGCATCTCCACGATCTGCGTGGGGCCCTTCTGCTCTTTGCTGCTCATCACGTTGTCTGGTTACTAGCCCGCTGGCTTGTGGCCTTCTCGACGACGCCCGACAACAACGCTGCTGGTCTGGTTGCTCCAGACCGGCCTTTGCTCCCTTCTGAAAGAGGAGCACCCCGGACCCTCCTGGTCCATTCAAGACGCCATTTTAGGCCCACCACGTGGCCCTGAATTTGCCAAGGCTTGTTGCCCCAATCCTGGGCCTAGCGACGCCGACAGCATCAACCTTCGTGGGACAGCTCGTACCTCCATCCTGGTCGCCGACAACGCCTCCTGGTCCGTGAGACTGCAGAGCCTAGCGTCGCCCACTCACCTAGTCGAGGTGACGATCATCCGGTGCCCTCCTGGTACCCTCTGACTACTGGCTAGTAGTTACGAACTTGGTCCCCTCTGCTTTCAGGTGTCATCTATCTCTGATCCAGGCTTGGATCTCTACGAACTATCTCCACTGGTCGCCGGCCAGCAACTCCTTCCTTCCGGCTCCTGGTTCGTCAGCGAGGACTCCCGACGTCTGTAAAGACTTGTGCAGCCGCAGCCCCTGGGCTAGGTAACTTCGGCATTTCGGTGTCCGCATAGCCTCATTATCTAAGGGTCCCAAGTCCCTGTCGCTTCCGACTTACCTTATCGGGTTCGCCCGAGAACACTAAACTTTCCGTGCCCTCGGGCATTTGTGTAGATTGTGCACTTGAAGTATTTTCTTAAGAGTTTCGTTGTGTGCTTAGTACCCTGTCCTCATAAAGAGTACAGGGCTGTTGTGATTCTAATAAATACACTGTTTATTTTCATAACACTTGTGTGGTGTCCTTTCACTTGGTGTTCAAGGGGTATGTGATGGTATAACAGCTGGCTTAACACGCCCTCTAGAGTTTAGCCCGAAGACTGCTCGTATCCACGCTACTAGGATAGCTGGTCTAAGGTTGACTAACAACCAATCACCATAAGGGTCGTTTGGACTGATGCATAGTGATCACTAGAATAGTGAGCACTGCATATCAGGCCAACTTCTCACAATCACCTCTTACTTAGATATAGTATCCCTATATCTAACCTTAAACTGGACACATATGTTCCTATCAGCCACTCCTATGGAAGGCCTCTTCAATCCTGGAGGCAGAGTGCTTGGAAATATGTGAGATGGTGCTCTAGCATGAGCTGAGCCTGTCTGCAGCTGTTGGGAACCACTCCCTAAGCTGTTCCGGGATATTGCCATACCATATACTCTTAAGTGCATTATAATCCTCGCGGTTAAATGCTATCTTTGGTTTGGCTTTATCAAAACATGTCGAGTAAGGTGTCATACGAATTGGAATACTATCCCCTCAACAGTTCTGTCAACGGGGATAGCATTCCACCCTTCTAGAGGGACACGACATGTGTGTAGCCTTAATCCCGGTTAAAGTTAACCAGAGCCTCAGCATCACAAAATGGATGCTGCCACCACAGACACGAGTCTGGCCTCCTGCTGCTGACCGAAACTCGGCAAATGGTGGCCTGGACAAAGGGTTTCCTGCCTTGGGAGGTGCGAGCACCACCCAAGACAGGGTTTTGTGTATTGGGTAGGACAGGGCTGAATAGAATCAGACATGCCCGGGGCACACAAGGTGTCCCCGTGCATAAGCCAGTCCAAACCGGTCCTGGGACTTTCCAGACCCAGGCCTGGCGAGGAGCTGGACAAAGGAAAGGGGGTGTAACCGCCCCCCTTCCTGGTTCCTCCCAGAGGAGGGACCTAGTAGGTGATCCACCCCTCAGATTGGGAATAAGAGTGGGAGCAGTGCCATTGCACAGCAGAGCATCCTGAATCAACTTGAAATAAAGAAGAAGACTAGACTTCGACATTCTGCTGCTCAGAAGACTGAAGAGAATCTCCCTTGTGGCCTAGGAGTGGCCACCCTGTGAACACAGGCACCAACCAGCAACTCGACGTCTGCTTTGCCGCCGCCTCCCGCCGGAGCCTGAGCCCAGAGCCCGACAAGACCCAGACTCCCAGACCTCTCACAGCCCGATCCACAGTCCCTGCAAAGAAGGGACCCGTGGAGGCACCGAGTGACATGGGACTGGACCTCTTGGAAGACACTCGAAAATCTGACTGCGCAGCAACCAAGGCATCCTCGCCGTTGTGCTTTGGGGACTGAGAACCCCCACCACCGAGCAGCCCTTGCACCGAAGAAGAGCCCTCCAGCATCTCCACGATCTGCGTGGGGCCCTTTTGCATTGTGCCACTTGACGCGCCATCCCGGCCACTAGCCACGTGGTCAGCGGCCATCTTGGCGAAGAAACCGACAAACTACACTGCGGGTCTGGTTGCTCCAGACTTGCCCAAGCACCTGTGAAAAGGAGCACTCGCTCTGACCTTGCTGGTCCGAGTGTTAAGCATTTTTCGATTCCTGCGTGGCTTGCATTAGCCAAGGCCTGTTTGCTCCGATCAAGTTGCCGACACCGCCAACAGCGAGAAGCCTGCGTGGGACAGCTCGTGACCGACTCCTGGACGTCCTCAATCCCCGGTGTCTACGTGGCTGCAGAGAGAAGCTACACGACAACGCCTGTTTGTACCCGACATCGCCTGGTTCCAATCTGGTTCCACGGTAGTCACTGGCTAGTGACTTTGAACATTGTCCCCTCTGCTTTCAGGTCTTCACAACTTCAGATCCACCCTTGGATCCACCGGAACTCTTCACATCGAGCCGCCTGCAGCATCTTCAGCTCCAAGCACCATCGACCAGCGTGACGAAACCCAACACTACTTCGACCCTGTGCACCCGCTTCCTGTGGGTGAGGTAACTCAGCTCGCCGGTGTTGCTACACTGGTACACATCTCAAGGGCCTGTGTCTTAAGTTTCAGCGTTCTAGGTCACTCGGAAGGTTCCGAACTAACCAGCTTTGTACTTTTTACGCACCATAGACTTTACATTGAGAAGTGCGTGCACTTTAGACACTGCACCCGAGTCCCGCGGGCCTTTCCCGACTTAATCATTGCTAGTCTCTAATAGCACCAGCGATTCCCAAGGCCCTAGGCCTGTTTCCTTTCCAATTGGTATCTCTTATACCACTTTCTTAGTATATGGTTTATGTGGCCCCTAGGGCTCATCCATATTGTGCAACTTTTGTGTATTTTAAACTGTCTTGTGATTTTGTGATTTAACGCTTGTGCTTCTGTGCTCATAAAGAGTCCAGGGGATTTTATAGTTAATAAATCAATATATATTTTCAATATATATCTGTGTGGTGTCCTTTCATTTGGTATTCAAGGGGGTTGTGTGTGGTAATACAGCTGGCTTCACATGCCTTTCAGAGTTTAGCCTAAGACTGCTTTGTCCACGTTACCACTAGGATAACTGGTCTACAAGGTTGAATTACAACCAATCATCTCAAGGGTTGCTTGGCATGGTACAAAGTGATCACTACAATTAGTGAGCATTATATACCAGGCCAACTTCTCACACCGCGCTCACTAAGCCACTGGAGTCAAGCTATCCTGGCTGAAGACGGCTAATAGCCAGAAACTGGTCCTAGCATGTTTGACTCCGGTCCAGGGAAGACATGGCTTGGCAGTTCGGGCTGGACTAATGACTAATTTGAATATGGTCATGTCTGAACTGGGGTGGCTTGGTGAGCAAAATAACGATGGATTAAACCCAGATCTTTGACTGGGGGTGAATGTGTTGCCATTGTGCAACATTCCGTCCATCATCTTGTGCGTTTTGCTGTTCACCCTATGTTGAAAGGGTATGCCCAGAAGTGGGTCCTGTGCTCACTAAGCCACTGGAGTCAAGCTATCCTGGCTGAAGACGGCTGATAGCCAGAAACCGGTGCTAAGATGCTTGATTCCGGTCCAGGGAAGACATGGCTTGGCATTCTGGCTGGACTGTTCCCATGAGGCTCAGGGTCAAGACTGATTTGCATATGGGCATGTCTGAACTGGGGTGGTGGAGTGAGCTAAAGAATGATGATGGATTAAACCCAGATCAGTTGACTGGGGGTGAGTGTTTGTATTGCTCAAACGCTGCATCCTTCATCCCCTTTGGTATCTCTTTGTTTGCCCTGAGTTGGCAGGCTATACCCAACGTGGGTCCCTTGTTCACTCTGCCACTGCATACAAGATAGCCTGGCTGATGAGGGTTATGAACCCGAAACCGGTCACAGGATGCTTGTTTACGGTCCAGGGAAGGAATGGCTTGGCAGTTTCGGCTGGACTGTTCCAATGAGGCACAGGGTCAGACTGATTTGCATATGGCCGTATCTGAACTGGGGTGGTGAAGTGAGCTGAAGAATAATGATGGATTAAACCCAGATCAGTTGACTGGGGGTGAGTGTTTGATTTGCTCAAATGCTCTGTCCATCATCCCCTTTGGTATCGCTTTGTTCGCCCTGAGTTGGCAGGCTATACCCAGACGTGGGTCCCTTGCTCACTCTGCCACTGGATTCAAGATAGCCTGGCTGATGAGGGTTATGAATCCCAAACCGGTCACAGGATGCTTGTTTCCGGTCCAGGGAAGAAATGGCTTTGCAGTTCGGGCAGGACTGTTCCCATGAGGCACAGGGTCAGACTGGTTTGCATATGGCCAAGTCTGAACTGGGGTAGTGGAGTGAGCTAAAGAATGATGATGGATTAAACCCAGATCAGTTGACTGGGGGTGAGTGTTTGAATTGCTCAAACGCTATGTCCATCATCCCCTTTGGTATCTCTTTTTTCGCCCTGAGTTGGCAGGCTATGCCCAACGTGGGTCATTTGGTCACTCTGCCACGGGATTCAAGATAGCCTGGCTGATGAGGGTTATGAACATGAAACCGGTCCCAGGATGCCTGCTTCCGGTCCAGGGAAGACATGGCTTGGCAGTTCGGGCTGGACTGTTCCCATGAGGCACAGGGTCAGACTGATTTGCATATGTGCCATGTCTGAACTGGGGTGGTGGAGTTAGCTAAAGAATGATGATGGATTACACCCAGATCAGTTGACTGGGGGTGAGTGTTTGATTTGCTTAAACGCTGTGTCCATCATCCACTTTGGTATCTCTTTGCTCACCCTGAGTTGGTAGGCTATGCCCAACAGGGGTCCCGTGCTCACTCTGCCACTGAATTCAAGATAGCCTGGCTGATGTGGGTTATGAACCCTAAACTGGTCACAGGATGCTTGTTTCCGGTCCAGGGAAGACATGGCTTGGCAGTTCGGGCTGGACTGTTCCCATGAGGCACAGGGTCAGACTGATTTGCATATGGCCATGTCTGAACTGGGGTGGTGGAGGGAGCTAAAGAATGATGATGGATTAAACCCAGATCAGTTGACTGGGAGTGAGTGTTTGTTTTGCTCAAACGCTGCGTCCATCATACCCTTTGGTATCTCTTTGTTCGCCCTGAGTTGGCAGGCTATGCCCAACGTGGGTCCCTTGCTCACTCTGCCACTGGATTCAAGATAGCCTGGCTGATGTGGGTTATGAACCCTAAACCGGTCACAGGATGCTTGTTTCCGGTCCAGGGAAGACATGGCTTGGCAGTTCGGGCTGGACTGTTCCCATGAGGCACAGGGTCAGACTGATTTGCATAAGGCCAGGTCTGAACTGGGGTGGTGGAGTGAGCTAAAGAATGACAATGGATTTAAACAAGATCAGTTGACTGGGGGTAAGTGCTTGATTTGCTCAATCGCTCCGTCTATCATCCCCTTTGGTATCACTTTGTTCATCCTGAATTGGCAGGGTATGCCCAGACGTGGGTCCCTTGCTCACTCTGCCACTTGATTTAAGATAGCCTGGCTTATGAGGGTTATGAACCCGAAACTGGCCCTAGGATGCTTGTTTCCGGTCCAGGGTAGACATGGGTTGGCAGTTCGGGCTGGACTGTTCCCATGAGGCACAGGGTCAGACTGGTTTGCATATGGCCTTGTCTGAACTGGGGTGGTGGAGTGAGCTAAAAAATGATGATGGATTAAGCCCAGACGTGGGTCCTGCGCTCACTAAGCCACTGGAGTCAAGCTATCCTGGCTGAAGACGGCTAATAGCCAGAAACTGGTCCTAGGATGTTTGACTCTGGTCCAGGGAAGACATGGCTTGGCAGTTCGGGCTGGACTGTTGACTGATTTGAATATGGTCATGTCTGAACTGGGGTCGCTTGGTGAGGAAAAATAACGATGGATTAAACCCAGATCTTTGACTGGGGGTGAATGTGTTGCCATTGTGCAACATTCCGTCCATCATCTTGTGCGTTTTGCTGTTCACTCTATGTTGGAAGGGTATGCTCAGACGTGGATCCCATTCTCACTAAGCCACTGGAGTCAAGCTATCGTGGCTGAAGACGGCTGATAGCCAGAAACCCGTCCTAGGATACTTGGTTCCGGTCCAGTGAAGACATGGCTTGGCTGTTCGGGCTGGACTGTTCCCATGAGGCTCAGGGTCAAGACTGATTTGCATATGGGCATGTCTGAACTGGGGTGGTGGAGTGAGCTAAAGAATGATGATGGATTAAACCCAGACGAGTTGACTGGGGGTGAGTGTTTGATTTGCTCAAACGCTGCGTCCATCATCCCCTTTGGTATCTCTTTGTTTGCCCTGAGTTGGCAGGCTATGCCCAACGTGGGTCCCTTGCTCACTCTGCCACTGCATTCCAGATAGCCTGGCTGATGAGGGTTATGAACCCGAAACCGGTCACAGGATGCTTGTTTCCGGTACAAGGAAGGAATGGATTGGCAGTTTTGGCTGGACTGTTCCAATGAGGCACAGGGTCAGACTCATTTGCATATGGCCGTATCTGAACTGGGGTGGTGAAGTGAGCTGAAGAATAATGATGGATTAAACCCAGATCAGTTGACTGGGCATGAGTGTTTGATTTGCTCAAATGCTCTGTCCATCATCCCCTTTGGTATCGCTTTGTTCGCCCTGAGTTGGCAGGCTATGCCCAGACGTGGGTCCCTTGCTCACTCTGCCACTGGATTCAAGATAGCCTGACTGATGAGGGTTATAAATCCCAAACCGGTCACAGGATGCTTGTTTCCAGTCCAGGGAAGAAATGGATTTGCAGTTTGGGCTGGACTGTTCCCATGAGGCACAGGGTCAGACTGGTTTGCATATGGCCATGTCTGAACTGGGGTGGTGGAGTGAGCTAAAGAATGATGATGGATTAAACCCAGATCAGTTGACTGGGGGTGAGTGTTTGAATTGCTCAAACGCTATGTCCATCATCTCCTTTCGTATCTCCTTTTTCACCCTGAGTTGGCAGGCTATGCCCAACGTGGGTCATTTGCTCACTCTGCCACTGGATTCAAGATAGCCTGGCTGATGAGGGTTATGAACATGAAACCGGTCCCAGGATGCCTGTTTCCGGTCCAGGGAAGACATGGCTTGGCAGTTCGGGCTGGACTGTTTCCATGAGGCACAGGGTCAGACTGATTTGCATATGTGCCATGTCTGAACTGGGGTGGTGGAGTGACCTAAAGAATGATGATGGATTACACCCAGATCAGATGACTGGGGGTGAGTGTTTGATTTGCTCAAACGCTGCGTCCATCATCCACTTTGGTATCTCTTTGTTCGCCCTGAGTTGGCAGGCTATGCCCAACGTGGGTCCTTTGCTCACTCTGCCACTGGATTCATGATAGCCTGGCTGATGAGAGTTATGAACCCGAAACCGGTCACAGGATGCTTGTTTCCGGTCCAGGGAAGACATGGCTTGGCAGTTCAGGCTGGACTGTTCCCATGAGGCACAGGGTCAGACAGATTTGCATATGGCCATGTCTGAACTGGGCTGGAGGAGTGAGCTAATGTATGATGATGGATTTAAACAAGATCAGTTGACTGGGGGTGAGTGCTTGATTTGCTCAAACGCTCCGTCTATCATCCCCTTTGGTATCGCTTTGTTCGCCCTGAGTCGGCAGGGTGTGCCCAGTCGTGGGTCCCTTGCTCACTCTGCCACTGGATTCAATATAGCCTGGCTGATGAGGGGTATGCCCAGATGTGGGTTCCTTACTCACTCTGCCACTTGATTTAAGAAAGCCTGGCTGATGAGGGTTATAAACCCGAAACCAGCCCCAGGATGCTTGTTTCCGGTCCAGGGAAGACATGGGCTGGCAATTCGGGCTGGACTGTTCCCATGAGAAACAGGGTCAGACTGATTTGCATATGGCCGTGTCTGAACTGGGGTGGTGGATTGAGCTAAAGAATGATGATGGATTAAACCCAGAACTGTTGCCTGGGGGTGAGTGTGTGATTTTCTCAAATGCTCTGTCCAGCATCCCCTTTGGTATCGCTTTGTTCGCCCTGTGTTGGCAGGCGATGCCCAGACACGGGTCCCTTGCTCACTCTGCCACTCGATTCAAGATAGCCTGGCTTATGAGGGTTATGAACCCGAAACCCGTCCCTGGAGGCTTGTTTCCGGTCCAGCGAAGACATGGCTTGGCAGTTCTGGCTTGACTGTTCCCATGAGGCACAGGGTCAGACGGATTTGCATATGGCCATGTCTGAACTGGGGTTGTGGAGTGAGCTAAAGAATGATGATGGATTAAACCCAGATCAGTTGACTGGCGGTGAGTGTTTGATTTGCTCAAACGCTCCCTCCATCCTCCCCTTTGGTATTGCTTTGTTAACCCTTAGTTGGCAGCGTATGCCCATACTTGGGTCCCTTGCTCACTCTGCCACTGGATTCAAGATAGCCTGGCTAATGAGGGTTATGAACTCGAAACCGGTCCCTGGATGCTTGTTTCCGGTCCAGGGAAGACATTGCTTTGCAGTTCGGGCTAGACTGTTCCCATGAGGCACAGGGTCAGACTGATTTGCATATGGCCATGTCTGAACTTGGGTGGTGGCGTGAGCTAAAGAATGATGATGGATTCAATCCAGATCAGTTGACTGGGAGTGAGTGTTTGATTTGCTCAAACGCTGCATCCATCATCCCCTTTGGTATCTCTTTGTTTGCCCTGAGTTGGCAGGCTATACCCAACATGGGTCCCTTGTTCACTCTGCCACTGCATAGAAGATAGCCTGGCTGATGAGGGTTATGAACCCGAAACCGGTCACAGGATGCTTGTTTACGGTCCAAGGAAGGAATGGCTTGGCAGTTTCGGCTGGACTGTTCCAATGAGGCACAGGGTCAGACTGATTTGCATATGGCCGTATCTGAACTGGGGTGGTGAAGTGAGCTGAAGAATAATGATGGATTAAACCCAGATCAGTTGACTGGGGGTGAGTGTTTGATTTGCTCAAATGCTCTGTCCATCATCCCCTTTGGTATCGCTTTGTTCCCCCTGAGTTGGCAGGCTATACCCAGACGTGGGTCCCTTGCTCACTCTGCCACTGGATTCAAGATAGCCTGGCTGATGAGGGTTATGAATCCCAAACCGGTCACAGGATGCTTGTTTCCGGTCCAGGGAAGAAATGGCTTTGCAGTTCGGGCTGGACTGTTCCCATGAGGCACAGGGTCAGACTGGTTTGCATATGGCCAAGTCTGAACTGGGGTAGTGGAGTGAGCTAAAAAATGATGATGGATTAAACCCAGATCAGTTGACTGGGGGTAAGTGTTTGAATTGCTCAAACGCTATGTCCATCATCTCCTTTCGTATCTCTTTTTTCGCCCTGAGTTGGCAGGCTATGCCCAACGTGGGTCATTTAGTCACTCTGCCACGGGATTCAAGATAGCCTGGCTGATGAGGGTTATGAACATGAAACCGGTCCCAGGATGCCTGTTTCCGGTCCAGGGAAGACATGGCTTGGCCGTTCGGGCTGGACTGTTCCCATGAGGCACAGGGTCAGACTGATTTGCATATGTGCCATGTCTGAACTGGGGTGGTGGAGTTAGCTAAAGAATGATGATGGATTACACCCAGATCAGTTGACTGGGGGTGAGTGTTTGATTTGCTTAAACGCTGCGTCCATCATCCACTTTGGTATCTCTTTGCTCGCCCTGAGTTGGCAGGCTATGCCCAACGTGGGTCCCTTGCTCACTCTGCCACTGGATTCAAGATAGCCTGGCTGATGAGGGTTTTGACCCCTAAACCGGTCCCAGAATGCTTGTTTCCGGTCCAGGGAAGACATGGCTTGGCAGTTCGGGCTCGACTGTTCCCATGAGGCACAGGGTCAGACTGATTTGCATATGGCCATGCCTGAACTGGGGTGGTGGAGGGAGCTAAAGAATGATGATGGATTAAACCCAGATCAGTTGACTGGGAGTGAGTGTTTGTTTTGCTCAAACGCTGCGTCCAGCATACCCTTTGGTATCTCTTTGTTCGCCCTGAGTTGGCAGGCTATGCCCAGACGTGGGTCCCTTGCTCACTCTGCCACTTGATTTAAGATAGCCTGGCTGATGTGGGTTATGAACCCTAAACCGGTCACAGGATGCTTGTTTCCGGTCCAGGGAAGAAATGGCTTGGCCGTTCGGGCTGGACTGTTCCCATGAGGCACAGGGTCAGACTGATTTGCATATGGCCATGTCTGAACTGGGGTGGTGGGGTGAGCTAAAGAATGACAATGGATTTAAACAAGATCAGTTGACTGGGGGTAAGTGCTTGATTTGCTCAATCGCTCCGTCTATCATCCCCTTTGGTATCGCTTTGTTCGTCCTGAATTGGCAGGGTATGCCCAGACGTGGGTCCCTTGCTCACTCTGCCACTTGATTTAAGATAGCCTGGCTTATGAGGGTTATGAACCCGAAACTGGCCCTAGGATGCTTGTTTCCGGTCCAGGGTAGACATGGGTTGGCAGTTCGGGCTGGACTGTTCCAATGAGGCACAGGGTCAGACTGGTTTGCATATGGCCTTGTCTGAACTGGGGTGGTGGAGTGAGCTAAAAAATGATGATGGATTAAGCCCAGACGTGGGTCCTGCGCTCACTAAGCCACTGGAGTCAAGCTATCCTGGCTGAAGACGGCTAATAGCCAGAAACTGGTCCTAGGATGTTTGACTCTGGTCCAGGGAAGACATGGCTTGGCAGTTCGGGCTGGACTGTTGACTGATTTGAATATGGTCATGTCTGAACTGGGGTCGCTTGGTGAGAAAAATAACGATGGATTAAACCCAGATCTTTGACTGGGGGTGAATGTGTTGCCATTGTGCAACATTCCGTCCATCATCTTGTGCGTTCTGCTGTTCACCCTATGTTGGAAGGGTATGCCCAGACGTGGATCCCATTCTCACTAAGCCACTGGAGTCAAGCTATCGTGGCTGAAGACGGCTGATAGCCAGAAACCCGTCCTAGGATACTTGGTTCCGGTCCAGTGAAGACATGGCTTGGCTGTTCGGGCTGGACTGTTCCTATAAGGCACAGGGTTAAGACTGATTTGCATATGGCCATGTCTGAACTGGGGTGGCTTGGTGGGCAAAATAACGATGTATTATACCCAGATCTGTGACTGGGGATGAATGTTGTGCCATTGTGCAACATTCCGTCCATCATCTTGTGTCTTTTGCTGTTCACCCTATGTGGGAAGGGTATGCCCAGAAGTGGGTCCCGTGCTCACTAAGCCACTGGAGTCAAGCTATCCTGGCTGAAGCCGGCTGAGAGACAGAAACCGGTCCTAAGATGCTTGATTCCGGTCCAGGGAAGACATGGCTTGGCATTCGGGTTGGACTGTTCCCATGAGGCTCAGGGTCAAGACTGATTTGCATATGGGCATGTCTGAACTGGGGTGGTGGAGTGAGCTAAAGAATGATGATGGATTAAACCCAGACGAGTTGACTGGGGGTGAGTGTTTGATTTGCTCAAACGCTGCGTCCATCATCCCCTTTGGTATCTCTTTGTTTGCCCTGAGTTGGCAGGCTATGCCCAACGTGGGTCCCTTGCTCACTCTGCCACTGCATTCCAGATAGCATGGCTGATGAGGGTTATGAACCCGAAACCGGTCACAGGATGCTTGTTTCCGGTACAAGGAAGGAATGGATTGGCAGTTTTGGCTGGACTGTTCCAATGAGGCACAGGGTCAGACTCATTTGCATATGGCCGTATCTGAACTGGGGTGGTGAAGTGAGCTGAAGAATAATGATGGATTAAACCCAGATCAGTTGACTGGGCATGAGTGTTTGATTTGCTCAAATGCTCTGTCCATCATCCCCTTTGGTATCGCTTTGTTCGCCCTGAGTTGGCAGGCTATGCCCAGACATGGGTCCCTTGCTCACTCTGCCACTGGATTCAAGATAGCCTGGCTGATGAGGGTTATAAATCCCAAACCGGTCACAGGATGCTTGTTTCCAGTCCCGGGAAGAAATGGATTTGCAGTTTGGGCTGGACTGTTCCCATGAGGCACAGGGTCAGACTGGTTTGCATATGGCCATGTCTGAACTGGGGTGGTGGAGTGAGCTAAAGAATGATGATGGATTAAACCCAGATCAGTTGACTGGGGGTGAGTGTTTGAATTGCTCAAACGCTATGTCCATCATCTCCTTTCGTATCTCCTTTTTCACCCTGAGTTGGCAGGCTATGCCCAACGTGGGTCATTTGCTCACTCTGCCACTGGATTCAAGATAGCCTGGCTGATGAGGGTTATGAACATGAAACCGGTCCCAGGATGACTGTTTCCGGTCCAGGGAAGACATGGCTTGGCAGTTCGGGCTGGACTGTTTCCATGAGGCACAGGGTCAGACTGATTTGCATATGTGCCATGTCTGAACTGGGGTGGTGGAGTGACCTAAAGAATGATGATGGATTACACCCAGATCAGATGACTGGGGGTGAGTGTTTGATTTGCTCAAACGCTGCGTCCATCATCCACTTTGGTATCTCTTTGTTCGCCCTGAGTTGGCAGGCTATGCCCAACGTGGGTCCTTTGCTCACTCTGCCACTGGATTCATGATAGCCTGGCTGATCAGAGTTATGAACCCGAAACCGGTCACAGGATGCTTGTTTCCGGTCCAGGGAAGACATGGCTTGGCAGTTCGGGCTGGACTGTTCCCATGAGGCACAGGGTCAGACAGATTTGCATATGGCCATGTCTGAACTGGGCTGGAGGAGTGAGCTAATGAATGATGATGGATTTAAACAAGATCAGTTGACTGGGGGTGAGTGCTTGATTTGCTCAAACGCTCCGTCTATCATCCCCTTTGGTATCGCTTTGTTCGCCCTGAGTCGGCAGGGTGTGCCCAGTCGTGGGTCCCTTGCTCACTCTGCCACTGGATTCAACATAGCCTGGCTGATGAGGGGTATGCCCAGATGTGGGTTCCTTACTCACTCTGCCACTTGATTTAAGAAAGCCTGGCTGATGAGGGTTATAAACCCGAAAACAGCCCCAGGATGCTTGTTTCCGGTCCAGGGAAGACATGGGCTGGCAATTCGGGCTGGACTGTTCCCATGAGAAACAGGGTCAGACTGATTTGCATATGGCCGTGTCTGAACTGGGGTGGTGGACTGAGCTAAAGAATGATGATGGATTAAACCCAGAACTGTTGACTGGGGGTGAGTGTGTGATTTTCTCAAATGCTCTGTCCAGCATCCCCTTTGGTATCGCTTTGTTCGCCCTGTGTTGGCAGGCTGTGCCCAGACACGGGTCCCTTGCTCACTCTGCCACTCGATTCAAGATAGCCTGGCTTATGAGGGTTATGAACCCGAAACCCGTCCCTGGAGGCTTGTTTCCGGTCCAGCGAAGACATGGCTTGGCAGTTCTGGCTAGACTGTTCCCATGAGGCACAGGGTCAGACGGATTTGCATATGGCCATGTCTGAACTGGGGTTGTGGAGTGAGCTAAAGAATGATGATGGATTAAACCCAGATCAGTTGACTGGCGGTGAGTGTTTGATTTGCTCAAACGCTCTCTCCATCCTCCCCTTTGGTATTGCTTTGTTAACCCTGAGTTGGCAGCGTATGCCCATACTTGGGTCCCTTGCTCACTCTGCCACTGGATTCAAGATAGCCTGGCTAATGAGGGTTATGAACTCGAAACCGGTCCCTGGATGCTTGTTTCCGGTCCAGGGAAGACATGGCTTGGCATTCTGGCTGGACTGTTCCCATGAGGCTCAGAGTCAAGACTGATTTGCATATGGGCATGTCTGAACTGGGGTGGTGGAGTGAGCTAAAGAATGATGATGGATTAAACCCAGATCAGTTGACTGGGGGTGAGTGTTTGATTTGCTCAAACGCTGCATCCATCATCCCCTTTGGTATCTCTTTGTTTGCCCTGAGTTGGCAGGCTATACCCAACGTGGGTCCCTTGTTCACTCTGCCACTGCATTCAAGATAGCCTGGCTGATGAGGGTTATGAACCCGAAACCGGTCACAGGATGCTTGTTTACGGTCCAGGGAAGGAATGGCTTGGCAGTTTTGGCTGGACTGTTCCAATGAGGCACAGGGTCAGACTGATTTGCATATGGCCGTATCTGAACTGGGGTGGTGAAGTGAGCTGAAGAATAATGATGGATTAAACCCAGATCAGTTGACTGGGGGTGAGTGTTTGATTTGCTCAAATGCTCTGTCCATCATCCCCTTTGGTATCGCTTTGTTCGCCCTGAGTTGGCAGGCTATACCCAGACGTGGGTCCCTTGCTCACTCTGCCACTGGATTCAAGATAGCCTGGCTGATGAGGGTTATGAATCCCAAACCGGTCACAGGATGCTTGTTTCCGGTCCAGGGAAGAAATGGCTTTGCAGTTCGGGCTGGACTGTTCCCATGAGGCCAGGGTCAGACTGTTTGCATATGGCCATGTCTGAACTGGGGTAGTGGAGTGAGCTAAAGAATGATGATGGATTAAACCCAGATCAGTTGACTGGGGGTGAGTGTTTGAATTGCTCAAACGCTATGTCCATCATCCCCTTTCGTATCTCTTTTTCGCCCTGAGTTGGCAGGCTATGCCCAACGTGGGTCATTTAGTCACTCTGCCACTGGATTCAAGATAGCCTGGCTGATGAGGGTTATGAACATGAAACCAGTCCCAGGATGCCTGTTTACGGTCCAGGGAAGACATGGCTTGGCAGTTCGGGCTGGACTGTTCCCATGAGACACAGGGTCAGACTGATTTGCATATGTGCCATGTCTGAACTGGGGTGGTGGAGTTAGCTAAAGAATGATGATGGATTACACCCAGGTCAGTTGACTGGGGGTGAGTGTTTGATTTGCTTAAACGCTGCCTCCATCATCCACTTTGGTATCTCTTTGTTTGCCCTGAGTTGGCAGGCTATGCCCAACGTGGGTCCCTTGCTCACTCTGCCACTGGATTCAAGATAGCCTGGCTGATGAGGGTTTTGACCCCTAAACCGGTCCCAGAATGCTTGTTTCCGGTCCAGGGAAGACATGGCTTGGCAGTTCGGGCTGGACTGTTCCCATCAGGCACAGGGTCGGACTGATTTGCATATGGCCATGCCTGAACTGGGGTGGTGGAGGGAGCTAAAGAATGATGATGGATTAAACCCAGATCAGTTGACTGGGAGTGAGTGTTTGTTTTGCTCAAACGCTGCGTCCATCATACCCTTTGGTATCTCTTTGTTCGCCATGAGTTGGCAGGCTATGCCCAACGTGGGTCCCTTGCTGACTCTGCCACTGGATTCAAGATAGCCTGGCTGATGTGGGTTATGAACCCTAAACAGGTCACAGGATGCTTGTTTCCGGTCCAGGGAAGACATGGCTTGGCAGTTCGAGCTGGACTGTTCCCATGAGGCACAGGGTCAGACTGATTTGCATATGGCCATGTCTGAACTGGGGTGGTGGAGTGAGCTAAAGAATGACAATGGATTTAAACAAGATCAGTTGACTGGGGGTAAGTGCTTGATTTGCTCAATCGCTCCGTCTATCATCCCCTTTGGTATCGCTTTGTTCGTCCTGAATTGGCAGGGTATGCCCAGACGTGGGTCCCTTGCTCACTCTGCCACTTGATTTAGGATAGCCTGGCTTATGAGGGTTATGAACCCGAAACTGGCCCTAGGATGCTTGTTTCCGGTCCAGGGTAGACATGGGTTGGCAGTTCGGGCTGGACTGTTCCCATGAGGCACAGGGTCAGACTGGTTTGCATATGGCCTTGTCTGAACTGGGGTGGTGGAGTGAGCTAAAGAATGTTGATGGATTAAGCCCAGACGTGGGTCCTGCGCTCACTAAGCCACTGGAGTCAAGCTATCCTGGCTGAAGATGGCTAATAGCCAGAAACTGGTCCTAGGATGTTTGACTCTGGTCCAGGGAAGACATGGCTTGGCAGTTCGGGCTGGACTGTTGACTGATTTGAATATGGTCATGTCTGAACTGGGGTCGCTTGGTGAGAAAAATAACATGGATGAAACCCAGATCTTTGACTGGGGGTGAATGTGTTGCCATTGTGCAACATTCCGTCCATCATCTTGTGTGTTTTGCTGTTCACCCTATGTTGGAAGGGTATGCCCAGACGTGGATCCCATTCTCACTAAGCCACTGGAGTCAAGCTATCGTGGCTGAAGACGGCTGATAGCCAGAAACCCGTCCTAGGATACTTGGTTCCGGTCCAGTGAAGACATGGCTTGGCTGTTCGGGCTGGACTGTTCCCATAAGGCACAGGGTTAAGACTGATTTGCATATGGCCATGTCTGAACTGGGGTGGCTTGGTGGGCAAAATAACGATGTATTATACCCAGATCTGTGACTGGGGATAAATGTTGTGCCATTGTGCAACATTCCGTCCATCATCTTCTGTCTTTTGCTGTTCACCCTATGTGGGAAGGGTATGCCCAGAAGTGGGTCCCGTGCTCACTAAGCCACTGGAGTCAAGCTATCCTGGCTGAAGCCGGCTGAGAGACAGAAACCGGTCCTAAGATGCTTGATTCCGGTCCAGGGAAGACATGGCTTGGCATTCGGGCTGGACTGTTCCCATGAGGCTCAGGGTCAAGACTGATTTGCATATGGGCATGTCTGAACTGGGGTGGTGGAGTGAGCTAAAGAATGATGATGGATTAAACCCAGATCAGTTGACTGGGGGTGAGTGTTTGATTTGCTCAAACGCTGCGTCCATCATCCCCTTTGGTATCTCTTTGTTTGCCCTGAGTTGGCAGGCTATGCCCAACGTGGGTCCCTTGCTCACTCTGCCACTGCATTCCAGATAGCCTGGCTGATGAGGGTTATGAACCCGAAACCGGTCACAGGATGCTTGTTTCCGGTCCAAGGAAGGAATGGATTGGCAGTTTTGGCTGGACTGTTCCAATGAGGCACAGGGTCAGACTGATTTGCATATGGCCGTATCTGAACTGGGGTGGTGAAGTGAGCTGAAGAATAATGATGGATTAAACCCAGATCAGTTGACTGGGCGTGAGTGTTTGATTTGCTCAAATGCTCTGTCCATCATCCCCTTTGGTATCGCTTTGTTCGCCCTGAGTTGGCAGGCTATGCCCAGACGTGGGTCCCTTGCTCACTCTGCCACTGGATTCAAGATAGCCTGGCTGATGAGGGTTATAAATCCCAAACCGGTCACAGGATGCTTGTTTCCAGTCCAGGGAAGAAATGGATTTGCAGTTTGGGCTGGACTGTTCCCATGAGGCACAGGGTCAGACTGGTTTGCATATGGCCATGTCTGAACTGGGGTGGTAGAGTGAGCTAAAGAATGATGATGGATTAAACCCAGATCAGTTGACTGGGGGTGAGTGTTTGAATTGCTCAAACGCTATGTCCATCATCTCCTTTCGTATCTCCTTTTTCACCCTGAGTTGGCAGGCTATGCCCAATGTGGGTCCTTTGCTCACTCTGCCACTGGATTCATGATAGCCTGGCGGATGAGAGTTATGAACCCGAAACCGGTCACAGGATGCTTGTTTCCGGTCCAGGGGAGACATGGCTTGGCAGTTCGGGCTGGACTGTTCCCATGAGGCACAGGGTCAGACAGATTTGCATATGGCCATGTCTGAACTGGGCTGGAGGAGTGAGCTAATGAATGATGATGGATTTAAACAAGATCAGTTGACTGGGGGTGAGTGCTTGATTTGCTCAAACGCTCCGTCTATCATCCCCTTTGGTATCGCTTTGTTCGCCCTGAGTCGGCAGGGTGTGCCCAGTCGTGGGTCCCTTGCTCACTCTGCCACTGGATTCAATATAGCCTGGCTGATGAGGGGTATGCCCAGATGTGGGTTCCTTACTCACTCTGCCACTTGATTTAAGAAAGCCTGGCTGATGAGGGTTATGAACCCGAAACCAGCCCCAGGATGCTTGTTTACGGTCCAGGGAAGACATTGGCTGGCAATTCGGGATGGACTGTTCCCACGAGAAACAGGGTCAGACTGATTTGCATATGGCCGTGTCTGAACTGGGGTGGTGGACTGAGCTAAAGAATGATGATGGATTAAACCCAGAACTGTTGACTGGGGGTGAGTGTTTGATGTTCTCAAATGCTCTGTCCAGCATCCCCTTTCGTATCGCTTTGTTCACCCTGTGTTGGCAGGCTATGCCCAGACACGGGTCCCTTGCTCACTCTGCCACTCGATTCAAGATAGCCTGGCTTATGAGGGTTATGAACCCGAAACCCGTCCCTGGAGGCTTGTTTCCGGTCCAGCGAAGACATGGCTTGGCAGTTCTGGCTAGACTGTTCCCATGAGGCACAGGGTCAGACGGATTTGCATATGGCCATGTCTGAACTGGCGTTGTGGAGTGAGCTAAAGAATGATGATGGATTAAACCCAGATCAGTTGACTGGGGGTGAGTGTTTGATTTGCTCAAACGCTCCCTCCATCCTCCCCTTTGGTATTGCTTTGTTAACCCTGAGTTGGCAGCGTATGCCCATACTTGGGTCCCTTGCTCACTCTGCCACTGGATTCAAGATAGCCTGGCTAATGAGGGTTATGAACTCGAAACCGGTCCCTGGATGCTTGTTTCCGGTCCAGGGAAGACATTGCTTTGCAGTTCGGGCTGGACTGTTCCCATGAGGCACAGGGTCAGACTGATTTACATATGGCCATGTCTGAACTGGGGTGGTGGCGTGAGCTAAAGAATGATGATGGATTAAATCCAGATCAGTTGACTGGGGGTGAGTTTGTGATTTGCTCAAACGCTCCGTCCATCATCCCCTTTGGTATCGTTTTGTTCGCCCTGAGTTGGCAGGGTATGCCCAGACATGGGTCCTTTGCTTACTCTCCCACTGGATTCAAGATAGCCTGGCTGATTAGGGTTATGAACCGGAAACCGGTTCCACGATGCTTGTTTCCGGTCCAGGGAAGACATGGCTTGGCAGTTTGGGCTAGACTGTACCCATGAGGCACAGGGTCAGACTGATTTGCGTATGGCCATGTCTAAACTGGGGTGGCGGAGTGAGCTAAAGAATGATGATGGATTAAACCCAGATCAGTTAACTGGGGGTGAGTGTTTGATTTGCTCAAACGCTCCGTCCATCATCCCCTTTGGTATCGCTTTGTTCGCTCTGAGTTGGCAGGGTATGCCCAGACGTGGGTCCCTTGCTCACTCTGCCACTGGATTCAAGATAGCCTGGCTGATGAGGGTTATGAACCCGAAACCGGTCACAGGATGCTTGTTTCCGGTCCAGGGAAGAAATGACTTGGCAGTTTGGTCTTGACTGTACCCATGAGGCACAGGGTCAGACTGATTTGCATATGGCCATGTCTGGACTGGGGTGGTGGAGTGAGCTAAAGAATGATGATGAATTTAAACAAGATCAGTTGACTGGGGGTGAGTGCTTGATTTGCTCAAACGCTCCGTCTATCATCCCCTTTGGTATCGCTTTGTTCGCCCTGAGTTGGCAGGGTATGCCCAGACATGGGTCCCTTGCTCACTCTGACACTGGAATCAAGATAGACTGGCTGATGAGGGTTTTGAACCCTAAACCGGTCACAGGATGCTTGTTTCCGGTCCAGGGAAGACTTGGCTTGGCAGTTCGGGCTGGACTGTTCCCATCAGGCACAGGGTCAGACTGATTTGCATATGGCCATGTCTGGACTGGGGTGGTGGAGTGAGCTAAAGAATGATGATGAATTTAAACAAGATCAGTTGACTGGGGTGAGTGCTTGATTTGCTCAAACGCTCCGTCTATCATCCCCTTTGGTATCACTTTGTTCGCCCTGAGTTGGTAGGGTATGCCCAGACGTGGGTCCCTTCGCCACTCTGACACTGGAATCAAGATAGCCTGGCTGATGAGGGTTTTGAACCCTAAACCGGTCCCAGGATGTTTGTTTCCGGTCCAGGGAAGACATGGCTTGGCAGTTCGGGCTTGACTGTTCCCATGAGGCACAGGGTCAGACTGATTTGCATATGGCCATGTCTTAACTGGGGTGGTGGAGTGAGCTAAAGAATGATGATGGATTTAAACAAGATCAGTTCACTGGGGGTGAGTGCTTGATTTGCTCAAATGCTCAGTCTATCATCCCCTTTGGTATCGCTTTGTTCGTCCTGAGTTGGCAGGGTATGCCTAACGTGGGTCCCTTGCTCACTCTGCCACTTGATTTAAGATAGCCTGGCTGATGAGGGTTATGAACCCGAAACCGGCCCTAGGATGCTTGTTTCCGGTCCAGGGAAGACATGGCTTGGCAGTTCGGGCTGGACTGTTCCCATGAGGCACAGGGTCAGACTGATTTACATATGGCCATGTCTGAACTTGGGTGGTGGCGTGAGCTAAAGAATGATGATGGATTTAAACAAGGTCAGTTGACTGGGGTTGAGGGCTTGATTTGCTCAAACGCTCCGTCTATCATCCCCCTTGGTATCGCTTTGTTTGCCCTGATTTGGCAGGGTATGCCCAGATGTGGGTCCCTTGCTCACTCTGCCACTTGATTTAAGATAGCCTGGCTGATGAGGGTTATGAACCCGAAACCGGCCCTAGGATGCTTGTTTCCTGTCCAGGGTAGACATGGGTTGTCAGTTTGAGCTGGACTGTTCCCATGAGGCACAGGGTCAGACTGATTTGCATATGGCCTTTTCTGAACTGGGGTCGTGGTATGAGCTAAAGAATGATGATGGATTAAGCCCAGACGTGGGTCCCGTGCTCACTAAGCCATTGGAGTCAAGCTATCCTGGCTGAAGACGGCTGATAGCCAGAAACCAGTCCTAGGATACTTGGTTCCGGTCCAGTGAAGAAATGGCTTAGCAGTTTGGGCTGGACTGTTCCCATGAGGCACAGGGTCAAGACTGATTTGCCTATGGCCATGTCTGAACTGGGGTGGCTTGGTGGGCAAAATAACGATGTATTGTACCCAGATCTGTGACTGGGGGTGAACGTTTTGCCATTGTGCAACATTCCGTCCATCATCTTGTGTGTTTTGCTGTTCACCCTATGGGGGAAGGTTATGCCCAGACGTGGGTCCCGTGCTCACTACGCCACTGTAGTCAAGTTATCCTGGCTGAAGATGGCTGATAGCCAGAAACCGGTCCTAGGATGCTTGATTCCGGTCCAGGGAAGACATGGCTTGGCAGTTCGGCTGGACTGTTCCCATGAGGCACAGGGTCAAGACTGATTTGCATATGGCCATGTCTGAACTGGAGTGGCTTGGTGAGCAAAATAACGGTGGATTAAACCCAGATCTGGGACTGGGGTGAATGTTTTGCCATTCTGGAACATTCCCTTCATCATCTTGTGTGTTTTGCTATAAAACATTTGACGGCACCAAGCAAGCAAAGCATGTGAGCCCACCCCTCCATTAAGGAGCTTCCTAGTCTCTTCCATTCAAGCATCTATCCTTTCGTCCTAAAATCCACTATTTCGTCTTTAGTTTCTGTCATCCAATAATTCTTTCAACCATCATTCAGTCTTTCCCTATTCCACCCATCCATCCACTATCATGTATTCATCCATCAACTCTGCCTTGCATCAATCTGTCCACCCATCCACCAGTCCATCCATCCTTCCACCCTGAATCCATTCATCCATCTGCTCATCCATCCATTTTTTCATCCATCCACTCTGCCAGCATCTCTTCATCCATCCCCTTTGCCGTCCATCCATCTACTTTGATATCCATCCATCCATCCACTCTGCCATCCATTCATCAATCATCCATCCAGCCAAACATTCATTCATCCATCCACTCTCCTATCCAGCCTGCCGTTTATCCATCCATTCATCCATCATACATTCATCTACTCTGCTATCCATTCATACATTTATCCATCCACTACTGCCATCCATTCACTTGTCTTCTGTACCCACTTATCCATCCCTTTACTATTTCATCCTTTTACCTCTCCATCCACCTTTTCATCCATCCCTTTAGTCTGCCATTATTTCAGCTGCCCATCCACCTATCCATTCACTCACTGATCCATCCAACCATCCCTTTACTTTGCCATCCTTTCAACTATCCATTCCCCTATCCATTCACTTATCATTTAATCCACTAATCAATCTACCCACTTATTCACCCACTCATCCATGCATCCTTTCACTCTTACTTTCATTCAATATCCTTTCCATCTTTCCCTCTCCTGTTTACCCATCTTTCGTTCCTTCTTGCTACTGCTTACTCTTCTATTGACGCTGTATTCATTTATCGCAGTATTTAGAAGCTGTTGTATGCCGAGTTGCAGACAGGAGGGCCCATAAAGAACCCCACCCTCCCTGAAGCCGCTAAAGTGTGTTCAAGACGCCCTGTGGTGTTATGTTACATTACGTTGTATTGTGTTATGTTATGTTATAGACCCTGCCCCAATCCAACTGATCTGGTCTCTTCTACAATATTGTTGCATTAATGTATACTATTTTATGTTACCGACTCTGCCCAAATTCAACGCATCTGAAAACTGATGTTCTTTTCTCCAGGCCCTCTTGTCTGCCATGTGACTACTTCTGTCCTAGTGATGCCTTCCAGGTTTAGTGGAGTGAGGTGTCTCAGCTCCTTAAAGGTGAAAGGTGAAGACTTCTGTCCAAACAAAGAAACGAGCATGGAGGCAACTCACCCTGTTCCCTCGGCAACCATTATAAGTATTGATATGGCAGATGTTTATGATCAATCTATATATTGCCCCCAGACTATTTTGCACACAGATCTGCTTCAAGGACTGACAGATTGATGATACGTTTGCTCAACTGACTCACCACAAGAACTATCGACAATGCACATGAAACACGCAGAAAATGTCGAAGAAACACAGTTTATGTGAACATTCAATTAAATCGCTGGAAAATAAAAAAAAAAGCTGACCTTGAGGAATATTATGAGTGCACTGATCAGCACACTGACGCTCTGGAAGAGGTCCCCGATGGCGTGTATGAAGGCGGCGCGGACACTGGCGTTGGCCTGAGGCGTGTGATTCGCTTCCAGTCTCTGCTGGTTGCCTTGTGACCCGTGGCTGTGGCCGTGGCTTCCTTGATGCAAAGTGAACCCCAATCTGGACAAGACACGGGCGACAGGACATTATTTCTGCAAAGCTTCTTGAAGTGATTTGTGAAGGGCATATAGCAAATTAAAAAGTGAATTAGATGCATATGTGCACGTGATCGCCAAATGAAAGCAAAGGTAGTTTGAGAAGCGGGGCAGTGGAATCTTGGAACCAAAGCAGGAAGACTTACATAATGTTGGCCACCAATGCACCGACAGCTGTGACAAGCATGATGGTTCCCTCGATGTGATAGGTGGGGCGGACTATCCTCTCACAGGCCAGGTACACCAGCACTCCAGTCACGATCCAGATGGTGATCATTGAAAACAATGCACCAAGGATTTCTGGGAAGGCAGATATTCAATGAAGGTTATTTCCATCTCAGTGACGTCATCCTCCATGTTTTCAAATACAAAAACCCACCAATGGCAATTATTGGAAATATACAGCAATGCGTTTAAGATTGAAACACGTATAATACATCATTCAGTCTGCATTTTCCTTCCATGAAGGTAATAAAAAGTAATCTACAATTGGCTTATAGTTTATGTTTATATTTTATAAATTCTCTACATGTCAGATATTTTATAAATGATTTAAGATGATGACGTTTTTCTAATGTAACTGCTTTTCAAATTAGATACTTGTTAGAAATGGGGGTCTCTAGTTGGCAATGGCCGGCCACTGTCCAAGTAGGGACCCTTCTTCCTAAGTCAGAGTAAGGGGGCAACACCCTTCGATTTTTTATTTTAAAAAAAATATGTTTATTCAAGTAACATCAGAATCATCCAACCCTGTACAGAACGTGACTCTCGCGGACTACATATAGATAGTTATGCAAAGATTAATGATCATAGTGTAATATATAGGGATGGGTTGGCATATCATATCAAATAGACCGTATATAAGAGTGCCTCGACATACAATTGTTGGTGCCGGATATAAATAATCATTGTCGTACATCATGAACCATACCCATTTAGACTGATTCCATTTGGAGCAATCTCAACTAACAGAAACATCTTCCCCCTCCCTCCTCCCCCTCTCACCCTCCTTCCCCCAGGCGTGGCACAGAGATCAAAAGTACTAAGAACCACAATAATCTGAAACAACATCTCTTTCCAGTGGGTAATATGCAACTTTACTTTGGGTAGCAGTGGAACCCTTCAACTAAGTCATGAGCAATGTTAGTCTGACCGGGGGATCCCCACACCCCCATATGCGTGTCCAACAAGTTGTCATCAAGTTTGGCCAGTCTGATCACTAGTAGTGGAGTCCACATCCGAATCTGCCTCCGACGCTCTCAAAAACAGCGTGAGCACCTCCCAAGCCCTTGCAGTTTCCAAAGCCTTTTCACTGTGCGCACGACTAGCTGCTTGAATCCTAGCAGTGTCCTCACACTCTGCCCATCTGAGAAAAACACCCATCCATCTCTTAAAGCTGGGACCTCTTCTAGATTTCCAGTGTGTCGTAATCTCTTGCTTGGCTATTAACAGACCCAAGTCCATAAACTTGCTAGTGATCTTGGTTTTGGAGGTGTGAGGGAACCAGTGAAGTAAACAAGGGCCTGGCGCCAGTTCTACAATCCTCTCAGTGATGTTGCATAACAACTCCATCATCTCCGCCCTAATACACTGTCAGTGTGGGGCAATCCCAAAGCATATGGCGAAGATCCGCCCTCTCCTTGTTACATCATGGGCAGTGTGCTGTGGACACATTAAAATATTTATTAATTTTTGCTGGGGTCAGGTACGCCCTATGGAAAATAAAAAGTGGAACCAGCTGAAAGCAAGCGTTTCTAGTGCATGTAGTGTCGTGCTACCAAAAATGACAGACACACTGTGTGCTTTTAGGAGAGCCTTTATCCTTGCTGCTACTCCTGACCACGTCCCTACTCTAACTGCCCCTTTCCTGTCCCTTGCTCCTCCTCTTCCTTTCCCTCCCCTAACTCCCACCCATTAAGGCTAGACTGCATACATCATTACATCTCCCCCTTTGTTAACAAAAGAAACAAATGACAAAGTCTGACTTGATTATAGTTCTTCAATCAGCCGTATGGGTCGGCGAATAGTTCGTCTGGGCCTCAGAAGCACGTTTCCACTTTCAGGACCAGCTTCTATCTGGTTCTCAGATGTCTGGGCTGCCAAGCTGGGCTCGGGCCTCTCTGCTGTCGGTCGCTCAGTCTCTTGGTTGAGGATATCTTTAACTGTCGGAGCACACCTTTGAAAATGTGAGATGTTCCGTGTGATTCTCTTATTCTCTGACTCATCTGTTATCATGGTACCCTTTTGCCGTGTCACCATCAAAGGTTCAGCTCGGAATTTACAGTCTGTTTTCTTCCGTTGTTCCTGCTTGACCAATACCCAGTCTCCTTCATAGAGGGATGGAGATCTTGCTCTCCGCTGCTCGTCAGTGTAGGATTTCATCTTGCACTTGCGTTCACGGTCGGCAACCGATACTTCCTGGTGCACATCTTTTAGTGATACCGGCCCTAAGGCACCTTCCCATGTGGGTATCCGTGTCCTGATCGGTCGTCCCAACATGAGTGTGGCAGGATATTTCCCGGTAGTGGCATGGGGTGTTGTCCGATAGGCTCTTAGAACCTCCTTTAGAGCAGCTTGGAAATCTTTTTTGTCAAGAGTGGCTTGCTGGAATGTCTTTTTTAAAGTAGCCATGAACCTCTCCACCATTCCATTGGCTTGAGGCCATAAGGGAGTAATTTTGCGATGCCTGAAGTTGAGGTGTTTTGGAAATTCTCCAAAGTCATGTCCATTGAATGGCGGTCCATTATCAGTCTTGACTTCTTTCGGGACACCCCACGCGGCGAAGACTTCATCCAGCACAGCAATGGTGCTAGTGGCATTTGTGGATGGCACGAACTGTGCTATGGGAAATCTAGAGTACTCATCCATTATCACGAGGACGTATTTCCCTGACTGAAGGGGTCCATAAAAGTCCAGGGCAAGTTCTTGCCATACACCACTGGGCAGCTTGGACATTTGAAGAGGAGCTGGAGGATCTCCTTGACTCACAAGTTGGCACTGAGGACAATCTTTCAACGTGAGTTCGACCATCTGATCTAGTAGCGGGAGCCATACTCTCTCTCTGAGCGCCCTTTTGGTAGCTACCACTCCACGATGACCCTCATGCGCCAGATTGATGACGCCCTGACGTAGACGCATGGGAATGACAATCCGTTGGTCCCTCAGTAGGAGCCCCTCTGAGGTGGCTGACAATTCCTCGCTCAAATGTCTAAACGCCTGCATTTCTTGTTTGGTGTGGGGATCGTCCCCGTCGTCTTTGTCAACGTGGCGCCACCGGTTGTTCTGCAGTCGGCGCATTACCTTTTGGAGGACATCGTCTTGAGCCATGGCTTCACATATGGCTTCAAGGGGAACCGCCGGTGGTCTGGCTTGGTCCACTACAAAATTAATGTACTCCTCGGCCAGGGATGGAATGGACGCCTGCGACGCTTGAGGGTGCCTTGACATGTAGTCAGCTGGATTGGCCGACTTTCCTGGTTTGTGCACTATCTTGTAAGTGTACTCCTGCAGACGCAAACCCCAGCGCTCGATTCGAGGTGGCATTTTGGCTCTTGGGTTTCCGAAGATGGTAACCAACGCTTGGTGGTCGGTCACTAGCGTAAAATGCTTGCCATATATGAAGATATGAAAGTGTTCCCACGCCCACACAACAGCAAGACTTTCCTTCTCCGTTTGAGAATAGGACTTTTCAGTGTCTGTCAAGCTTCTGCTGGCATAAGCCACGATATGTCTTTGATCTGTGTCACAGTCAAACTAGGCTAGTATGGCGCCTAACCCCACTGGGCTGGCATCCACTGTGATTTCAGTGTTTCTCTTGGGGCTGAAATATATTAGATTGTCAGAGGACTCAACAGCCCGTTTGATTTCTTGAAATTCCCACTCACATTGAGGAGTCCAGATGAATGGTTGCCCTTGTTTAGTAAGAGCACGTAGCGGATGGCTGATGGTGGCGTAGCCTTTAATATACCTGGCGCAGTAGCTCGCCATGCCCAAGAAAGATCTGATATCACTCACATCTTGGGGACTCTTGGTGTCGTTTAGGGCCATCACCTTCTCGGGATCAGGTTTCATCCCGGCTCCGGAAAAACACGTGTCCAAAGAATTGGAGAGTGGATTGGTGGAACTCACACTTTTTCTTGTTGAGGGTAGGGTTAGGTTCCAGGAGAGCGTGGCACACAACGATCTAGTGCTTTGTCATGTTCTTGGATATTCGCGCCATACACTAAAATGTCATCACTGTAATTCAGCGCATTTGGTATGTGATGTATGGTCTGACGGATGGCTTCTTGGAAAATCTCCGCTGCAGATGAAATTCCAAAGCTGAGACGCTTGTACCGGAATAGCTCCAGATGAGCGGCGAATGTTGTTATATAGCGTGACTTCTCATGCAGTTCTATCTGGTGATAACCTTTGTTCAGGTCTAGTTTGGAGAAGACCCGTGCGCCATTAAGAGATGAGATCATGTCACTTAAGTGAGGACCTGGATGACGCTCTCTTTCTATCGCTGTGTTTAGAAGCTTCATGTCCACACACAGGGGCACCTTGCCTGGAGTGCCCTTCTTTGGCACGATCACCACTGGTGAGACCCACAGGGTGGGGCCCTCTGTCCGCTCAATAATGTCTGTTCGTAATAGTTCTTGAATTTCATCTTCCACAGCTTGTTGAAGATGGAAGGGTACTCGCCTGTGGTGTTGTGCTACAGGTCGTACTTGTTCATTGATATGTAGCCGAATCTGACACCTGGTCATTTTTCCAAGTCCGGAGAATAGTTTAGGGAACTTGTGTATGATATCGGGATCATCACTCACCCGATATAGAATGTCAACCAGCCGAAGACGCTCAACTGTGGGGAGGCTGAGGAGGCAGTCAGCTTCCGGGCCATCGATGACATGTATGTGAGCCGGCACAGATATTGTTTTGTGCTGGAGCGTGGTTGCAAATTTTCCCAGGCATGGAAGAGGTTTCTTCGACATCCATGTGTATACTCTGACATGTGCCGGGCTCAGAGTGGGTGGCGGCCGCCTTTTATTGTACTCTGTTACTGGGATGCAGTTCAAGGATGCTCCACTATCTAGTACAAACTTGGTTGCATGTGTTCCCACACATATGTCCAGTCTGGGGTACTTCTTCAGTTGGTCTGGATCAGCGACCATACTGGCATATTCATCAGTGTACAGCGATGCTGGAGATGCTGACCTGGATTCTCTGGACAGAGATCTTCTCATCCATTGCGACCTGCGAGACTCTCTGCTTGAATGTGAGGACACAGAGGATGACTCCGGTCAATCTTGCACCGCCTTGGCGTGATGCCGCTTCGTGACTGGGCAAGAGGATTTCGCGGACTCTTTCGTCCTGTCCTTACGATACTCCCCACACACGATTTCAAAATGCTTTTCTCTTCCACACTTACGGCACTGCTGCCCGAGCGCCGGGCACGCATCTGTGTGTGGAAAATCATATCCGCACCGGTAGCACCTCAGGGGCCGGTCTCGTTTCTTGTCTCCGTGGCCAGACTCATGGTGTCTGCGCACAGTATAGCGTTGGCGGGACGCAGGTCTGGATGTCCGCCGCCGATCTCGGGAGTATTTGCGAGTGGTACTACTTTGGAGACTGTAGGCTTGTTCCCACCTCTCGACACGTCCTGCCTCCATTTTCTTGGCGTGCTCCTCTGCTTGATCATATACCCTGATCATCTCTTCAATTTCGTCTAGGTTGTGACTCTTCCGTAAGAGTCGCCTTCTGAGAGTCTCTGATTGACACCCTTCAATGATTCGCAACCGAATAGCATCTTCCGTAGAAAAATTGTCAAATTCACAGTAGCGAGACAGTCTTCGAAGTCTTGTTATAAATGTACTCATTAGTTCTTCCTTCTCTTGACAAGCTAGGTTAAAGGTGTACCTTTCATAATCTACGCTTCTCTTGTGTAGGAATTTTTTATTTAATGCATCTCGCACCTTAGAATATGATCATGTTTCCGCAGTCGGCATTTCCTTAATCAATTTACCAACTTCTTTTCCAACCAAATTGCGCAGCGCAATTAATTTTTCATCTTTGTCAGTGACTTTGGATCCCTTCATAAAATCTTCAAAGTCCACCTGATGCCCATGCCACCTCCAGCTACCAGAGCCAAAGGTTCTGGGGCGCGCAAATATGAGACACCCGCCGCATTTGACGTGGGCGCTGCTGGACCGGCGACATTTCGCTGTGGAGACGTCATTGTTACTTAGTTTTCTGCGTATTTGTCTTTGCTCGTGCTTGTTTCTGTGTTCCTTTCTTGTGTTTGCATGTGCTTGTTGTCTTTCTTATCCTGCTTCCTGCATTGGGTCGTGTTTGTTTCCTCTTGTTAGTGTATTTACTTGTGCTTGATGCCCAATGTCAGCTTGCCTGACTTCAAAATGGCCGCCCTTTGTATTTGATAGGGACTGGAGCTCACTGCCTGACTTCAAAATGGCCGCCGCGCTGGAAATCTCGTTCCCCGCGAGATCTTGGGCTCATTCAATCCTGGTTCGTTTCTAGTCAACCGGCACTCACCGGCAGCCGGCTCCCGCAGCAGGCAGCACCTTCACACGCTCCTCAGGGCACCAGGTGAGATCAGGGTGGGCTCCCGATCCTCTTTCTTCGCCGCACTCGACTTCCTGCATTCGGGGTGGGCACCCGATCATGAACGCTCGACAGCGTCTCCTAAGGCGGGACATTCCAGCGCTCAACAGCGCTTACCGGTCTGGGCTCCACGCGACTAGCTGGTCGTAGAGCGGCGGGCATTTACCGCTGCCCGTTTAACTCTCGGCGGCGGTCTCCTCGAGGCACACGTGTCGCGACGGCGACTTTTCTTTGTGTGCTGGACGTGGTCACTCGTCTTCAGTGGTTCAGGGGTCACAGACTGCAGGTTCCCACCCTCGTCGCTAGCTGTAGCGTTGTGCTACCAAAAATGACAGACACACTGTGTGCTTTTAGGAGAGCCTTTATTCTTGCTGCTACTCCTGACCACGTCCCTACTCTAACTGCCCCTTTCCTGTCCCTTGCTCCTCCTCTTCCTTTCCCTCCCCTAACTCCACCCACAAAGACTAGACTGCATACATCATTACATCGCATTTCCAAGGCCGTTCCAGCAATGCAGACCACTCCTTCTCAGGCATCTCCTTGCCCAAATCCTCCTCCTACTTCTGCTGCAGGTCCGCTAATGGGCCGAGCCTCTCTTGCGTCATTCGCCTATATAAGCATGTGACTGCTTTGATAGTACCTGACGCCAGAACCACGTATTGGCAAACCATGGAAGTCTGCGGCTCAGAAAGACCCTGACTACACCCTTTGATAACCCCAACTCAACCCTGTGGTAACGTAGCTAGGCTTATCTCAGAGGCAGTGTGTGAAGTATTTATGACCATACACAGTAACACAGTGAAGAACACTACAAAGGGACACCACACAAGTAGTTATGAAAAAATAAGTATCTTTATATATAGACTTATAACCAATAACAGTAAAAATCCACAATACTGTAACATGGGATTATTCTTGAAATCCTGCAAAAGTAGTTCAAGGTGCGCAAAAAGGGGTTCAGTTCAAAGCAGTGATCTCTGCGACCCTCTTACTTACAAAGTACCTGGATCCGGGAGCACTACAAACAAAATGTAGCAATGAAGCTGTAGCGATGATTTTTGGCACGTGAGGCCGGTGATGCGATGAATCCTTGCCGCGAGGGAGGAGACGATGCACCGAGCTGCTGAGGCGTGCGGAAACGAGGTGACAGACTTCTTCACGCTAGGCCGTTGATGCAAGGACTCCTTGCCGCGAGGGAGGAGACAAGGCGATGATCCTGTTGCTTATGCGAGTAGGCTGTGATGCGAAGTACGGGCTCTCCACTCTAGAGTGGCAATCCGGGTGCGATGCAGTGACAAGGGCGGCCGCGATGCGTCCGTGTTGCGATGCTGTGATGCGCCGATCACTGGGATGCAACGCGCTTGATGCAATGGAACTGATGTCGCATGCACTCAGCAGCAGCAGCGCGACGGTTCATGGTGGCGCTCTCAGCTGCGGCGGCCCGCAAACGTGCGTTAGCGATGATCTCGGCACTCTCTTCTCTGTAGTAGAACTAACAGGAGCTTCACCTGCAGATAGAAATCCTCACTGGGAGGAATTAGGAGGCTGGTGGTGGAGTCAGATGTCCCTGTGACTCCAGCAGGAGGCTAGCTCTCTTCTAGCCCTTGGGTGATTGCTTTAGCAAAAATAAAAGTTCTCTCAAAGTCCTTTTCACTCTTCTTCCAAGTCTAGGGGAAATTACTGCAGGCCAATCCAAGAAATAGCACACAAGCACAAGGACAGTCCTCTCCTGCAGAATCCTTCAGTGACACGGACAGAGGTTTGTCTTGACATCCAGGAGCAATACAAAAATCAGGGGTTTGGGCACAGATATTTATACCCCAAAAGTCTTTGTTCTAAAAAGTCACTAGTCACTGAACCCAGACAAAACCAGTTCTGCTCAGGCCTGGAGCACCAGGCTGCATCCTTCCTTTCAGAAAGGGGGGGTCTGCCATCAGACGCACAGTAGGAGGTGGAGCCAGCATTCACCTTGCTAGGCACAGCCCTATTCAGGTCAAGGAGCTACACCTCCCTAATGCTCAATGCAGATCTCTCTATTCAACCCAGGTCTGACTCAGCCTCCCTTGTCCCTCTAAACCCAGACAGCCAATAGACATAACAGCAGAGCACACTGGAAGGCTTAGGCAAGAAAATATCTACTTTCTTTTGGTGGTATTTTCAAACACAGAATATAAAAAACCAACTTCTCTAAAATATGTATTTTATCATTCTGAGTTCAGGCATACTAAACTCGAACTTCTACCGTGTTCCCTGGAGAACAGGTAGCCTTGCAGTAGTGAAAAACAAAATGGGGGATAATTCACTACCAGGACATGTTACACATATCAAGCCATGTCCTACCTTACACACACAATGCACCCTACCATTGGGGTGACTGATATGAGGCCAAGGGAAGGTTGAGGGGTGGGTAAGTGTGGGCACTTTACAGCCAAGATGGCAGTTGTGGACTGCACACAGACACTGCAGTGGCAGGTCTGAGGTACACTTTACAAGCTGCTTCTGTGGGTGACGCACACCAGCGCATCAGGCCCACCAGCAGCATTTGGGTTACCAGCCCTGGGCACACACAGGCCACACTACTAGGGACTAACAGGTAAACCAAATAAGCCAATCAGGGATATACCAATTCACAGTCATAGTTACACAGAGAGCATTCACGCTCTGGCACTGAATGGCAGTGGCATAGTGGCCAGAGCATCTAATACCAGCAAAAACAAAGGAAACCACAGCAGAAAAGGGAAGGGAGATCCACGTCAATGGTGCCGGGTCTAACAATACTGATTTAAGTTTATTTGATCATTTAATGGCAACATCAGACTACTTGTTACAATGACCTACAAATATACAAGAAAATAAATTGATGGTGTCCAACTCAAACAGTTACCCGGATAACTCAATTTGTGGGCGTCCTTTAGAGTTTGGTGAAAAAGTCAGAAACACGTTTTTCTCAGTGCTAAATTACAACTTACCCATCACTCTCCGAGGGCGAAAGGATTTATAGTAGGCGTTTGAAAGCTAATTAAAATAATGATTTAAAGAGGAAACAAAAGAATAAGATGTTTTCCGTGTTGAGTGAGAAACTGGACCATAAACCTAAAACAAGCATCTGGTGTCTCAGTCTTAAAATAAAAGACTTAATAAACTGAGACCCGTCTAGACAACGCCTTTGATTGGCACTGGTCGGGAATTGGACTGAAGATTTGTTTTGGGAGTGGAAACATGTTTTTCGTTCAGAGTATGGTAACTGTATTGTAAGTTGAATATATGAATTAACCAGGTGAAATTTTATGTAGACGTCTAGGTGGGAAGAACGAGCCAATGTGCCTTGGTGAATAGTTCTGAATGTGAAATATGTTACTGATAAGAGAGGAGTAAGATCCAATTCTGATTCACAGGCTCAGTCTAGAAAATTCAGATGTGCAAGCGTTAAGTTGCCCACACTCTCAGAAACATGTGGAGATCAGTTTGATTCTCAAATTTAACACAAGAAAATAAAAACTGAACAATTATAAATTAAAATGGGCCTGTGAGAACATATAATATTATGTTACATATTATTTAAACCATGTGTGTTTTCAGTGCCCTGATAACTGATGTCCTAAACTAAGCACCCACCTTGGTGAGAGGCATCATTAAAAAAATGGTTTGTTTGTACCCCAATGATCATTTTCCGGAATATCACTGAAAGTTCACTCTTTGCTGAGGGATGAAGGGAGGAAACTGTCCCATCATCTTTTGATGATGCATTCTGTGTACTGCTGTGTCGTTGTCTTATGGAACAAACAAAATGGCATCCAGTCTCTGTGATGCACATGCTGTGGTGGTTTCCCTCTGGTTTATGGGGTCAATAGGTGTCCCTGTCCTACATGCAAAACTCCTCCTACTGTTTGTCCCTTCTCTAATTGCATTCTGCCTCCTGTTCCCGGCTCTAGCCCAGACTTGCCACTTTGTTCTTTCCGTTTTTATCTAAATTTTTGTGTGAATGCAATCGAGGGGGTGCAGTTTGAGGTGTGTTCAAACGGTTACAATTAAAAGTCCAGTGTAACTGCAGTTCCAGCTGTTCCTCTAGTTTATGTTGAGTTACCTACTTTACAAATGTAAAATGTGTAACTTGTCAAAGCGTTCATGCGAATAAACATATATATTTAAGAATGCATGGATTAAATGATATAAATATGCAAAAATACTGTATCGCTGTGTTTTTTAATGTAAAAGAGGGTAAAAGTAGTGCGTAATTTGTTAAACGTAAATAAATGTGCTATTGCCCCAAATTTCTCTAACCCCTTCGCTGCTAGGCCTCTCCTATGTGCGAAGCCTATTTTTGGCTTTTTGGGGTAGTTCACGCTTAGGCCCCTGTAACATTTTGACCATATAAGGAATCCACGCCAAATTTGCGTCCTTCTCTCCCAACATCATGGGGATTCTAAAGGTGCCCAGGGTTTGTGGATTACCCTGGAAGGGACCCAGAAATTAGCCAAAATACAGTAAAATGTAGTTTTTGGGGGGGGGGGGGGTAAAAATGGGAAAAAGTGCTGCAAATGAAAGCTTAAATTTTTCCCCTGCAAATGGTATCAACAAAGGATTTGTGAGGCTGACATCACCATTTTCCCAGCTTTGAGGATCTGAGAGACTTTTGTCAGAAAACCAATTTTTTTACACAGTTTTGGAATTTTACTGTGATATATCGTATTTTTGCAATTTTTTGTGCTTTCAACCTTCTTCCAGTTAATGGTAGAAATGGGTATGAAAGCGATAATGGATCCTCGAGCTATATATTTTAGAAAAGTGGACAAAATTCTGAATTCAGCAAGGGGTCATTTGTGTAGATCCGTCAAGTTTTCTTTATAGAAACTAACAGTTGAATATAGGAAAAATTGAAAATGACTTAAAAAAAACAGCCCTGTGTGCCAACGTTTTCGCCTGTAACTTCTTATATTTATGACAGATTATTGAAAGCAATATACCATTATATCCGCTGGACCTTTCTGGTTGTGGGGATATATAGGACTTGTAGATTCACCAAGAACCGGACGAACTCAAAGCCAATGCCTGAGCAGCGTCTTGCAATGGTTTTTTATTATGTTCCGGGTATATAGCAATTAATTTGAGAAAATATATACAGTGAAAAATCGGGATACAAGACACCTATGTATTTCTGAAATTGGAACAAAATATAGAGTTTAGAAATCAGTAGCTATTTGCACATTTCCAAAATTCTGAGTACCCATACTAGCATGAGAATTATAGGACATTTTTCAAAGTGACTTCTTTTTTACACATTGACTTTCATTTGGAAGGCAGAATTACATCAAAAGTCAATAGGTAATAACAGTTGCTCTACAACTCTGTGTACCCTAAGTCTCCCGATAAAAATGGTACCTCACTTGTGTGGGTAGGCCTAGGACCCGCGACAGGAAATATCTCAAAACGCGATGTGGACACACTTTATTTTTACAGTGAAAACTGACCTTTTTTTTGCAAAGTGCCTAGCTGTAGATTTTGAACCCTAGCTCGGCCGGCATCTAGGGATACCTAGCAAACCTATACATTTTTTAAAACTAGACAACCAGGGGAATCCAGGATGGGGTGACTTGACTGGCACTCACCAGGTTATGTTACCCAGAATTCCTTGCAAACTTCAAACTTTGTTAAAAAAAACACATTTTCCTCAGATTTCTGTGTTGGAAAGTTTTGGAACCTGCATGGGTCCATAAAAGTCCAACCACCCTGCATTTCCCAAAGTCTTCCAAGATAAATGGTACCTCACTTCTGTGGGTAGGCTTAGTGCCCGCGACAGGAAACAGCCCAAAATGCAACATAGACACACCACATTTTCACACTGAAAAATGACCCTCTTTTTACAACGTGCCTAGCTGTAGATTTTGAACCCTAGCTCTGCCAGCACCTATGGAAACCTAGCAAACCTATACATTTTTGAAAACTAGACACCCCAAGAAAACTAGGATGGGGTGACTTGTCTGGCTCTCACCAGGTTCTATTACCCAGAATCCCTTGCAAACCTCAAACTTTGATTAAAAAAACACATTTTCCTCAAATTTCTGTGGTGGAAAGGTCTGTCACTATATGGCCGCCAAACCCTGGCTTGGCGGCCATTTAGGGAAACCTACCAAACCCATACATTTCTGAAAACTAGAAACCTGGGGGAGTTCAGAGAGGTATGGCTTGCATGAATCCCCCAACATTTCCCTACCCAGAATTCCCTACAAACCTCAGATTTTGATGAAAAAATCTAATTTTTCTCAAATTTCTGTGTGTGAAAGTTGTAGGACCACCAGGCTGACACAAATTTACTACCACCCAGCGTTTCCCTAGGTCTCCCGATAACAATGGCACCTCACTCGCATGGGTGGGTCAAGTACCCGCCACATGCAAGGGCCCAAAATGTTTTGAGGAGACTTCAAAATGACCTATCACAAGACAACCTGGTTTTGCAAGAGTGGTCACCTGGGTTTTTGGCCCCGGGCTCGGCTCCCATCTTGGAAAACCTACCAAACCCACACATTTCTGAAAACTAGACACCCGGGGGAGTCCAGCGAGCTATGGCTTGCGTGGGTTCCCCAACGTTCCTACCCAGAATCCCCTGCAAACCTCAAATGTAGCTGAAAAGTTTTTTTCTCAAATTTCTGTGTGGGAAAGTTCTGGAATCTGCGTGGATCCACAAATTTCCTACCACCCAGCTTCCCCCAGGTCTCCCGATAAAAATGGTACCTCACTTGTGTGGCTGGGTCAATTCAATTCAATTCAAATAAACGTTATTCGGTTTTCGTATGTAAAACCATAAAAGTTACACAGATACGAGGACATAAAAACAGTTAAAAAATTGATACATTGTTTTAAAAATTATTCTGTACCGTAGTAAATCAACTGAATTATTAGAAAAACATGCCAAGGTAAACCGACTTTACACATCCATACAGGTCCTAGATTTCACAGAAGCTTTTAAAAACCCTACTATAAAAAAGATACAGTCTTCTTTCAATTGTTGAAGATACAGGAGGGCCGGACGTGCCTGTCTAAAATTAATTTGTTTTAAAAAATAGGAACCAGAAAATGCTTATGGGGAAATTCTTATAATTTGCATAAAAACCAAAAGTGCAGCAAATCCTGACTGACCTTCGCAGACGCAGGGAGCTAGCACTTGACCTCTACTAAATCACTTAGGTCTGACTAACAAGAGGTGGAATAGGTTCATCCGGAACCTAGATAGCAGGAACTTCTTATGAGTTGACAGGGACCCCATAAGATAGGATTCCGTCATCGGGGTTGTTTTAAGCATTAAATACATCTGAACACTAGGTTTTAGCCCCTCCTCGGCTTCCCTGTCCGCGTTCCTTAAAGTCAGAAAGGCAAGCGTGCTAAATTTCACATCCTTCTTGACGATAGCGTCAGGGTTGGCGAATAGATCACCCTGCCCTATCCCTATGCCCTATCCCTTCAAAACTTCTTTTGATATACATAAGCCAGGGAATAAGGGCTGAGTTATCAAGAGAAATACACTATCTAAGCATTAGGTGATTGAGAGTTAAACCTTTATTCAGCCAGCACTTTAGCCAAAAGATCAGGGGTCGCAGAGCAATACCATCACTTAGGTAGGGGACCCCCAGTTCCTCATGGACCGCTAAATTAGGGGTTCCACGCAGAACACATAGTAAGCGTTTCAAGAAGTCATTCTCCACTACCTGAAGGGAAGCTACGGCAGTGTATCCCCAGATTTCACTACCATAGGTGGCTATGGCCAGGCTTTTAGCTTGATAAGCTTGCAACATAGATCCGGTGGGTTTCTTCGCTATTTTAGAGGCAAAATAAAAAATTGCAGTGTTTACCCGAGCCAGATCCCCTTTTTTCCTTAAAATTAGGGGACCCCATTTAAGTTGGTCGTCAAATAGAACCCCTAAATAGGAAAATACATTCATACGGGGGATCTTGGTGGGCCAACACTAAAGTAAAAGCTCTTTTTCGATTGTTGCCCCACTTCCATGACGTAGGCCTTGGAATTATCAACTGCCATGTCCTGGTCAGACATGAATCTGGATAATGTGGTTAAAAGGGATTGCAAACCCATTTCGGTCCTGGATTTGAGGACAGCGTTGTCCGCATAAAGCAGGACAGGGATGTGACGCCGTCCTACATAGGGGTAATCCCCTCCAGTTGCCCTTAATGCACTATCCAGTTCATTTATATAAAATCTAAATAAAAAGGCGCTAGTATGCATCCTTGCCGGACTCCTCTCTTAATCTCAAAGTCCCTGGAGACCTGCAAGTCCTGTGAAAACTTGACATTAGCTTTAGTTGATAAGTGCAGGTCCTCGAGAAAATTAACTATACTGTTATCCACCCCCATTGCCCTCATGGACTGCCACAGCTTGTCCCTGCTTACACAGTCAAAGGCAGATGGCAAGTCCATGAAGGCAAGATTGATGGTTCTGAGGCGAGCCACAGTATATTTGCGCAGTATCATAGATAAATTAAGACACTGAGAAACTGTAGAGCATCCCGGCCAGAACCATATTGGACATCCGACATGATTTTATGTTCCTCAGCCCCAGTTGATAACCTCTGTAAAAGAATCCATCCTACTACTTTAACCACCGAGTCAATACGGGAAATCAGTCTGTAACAGTTGGTACTATTTTTATTGCCCTTCTTAAAGACAGGGACTAGTTGAGGATGACCAAGACTGAGGGTAGCCATTCCTTCCCGCTGCATTAAATACTGACTCCAGTGTCGTGGCCCAGAACCGTAGGGTCTGACTTAAAGAAGTCTGGGGGATCCCATCTGTGCCTGGTGCTTTGTTAATGGATAGTCCTGTGATTCCGTCCTGGATCTCACCCCTTTCAAAAGTTATTACATGGTCCATCTTAACCTGGCTTTCTTGGGGGTTAGGCTCAAGTGGGCAATCAAACATGGATTTAAAATGAAGTACCCACTCCTCCTCTGTGATATGTGAGTTTAGCCCCCCCCCCCTTTCTGATCAAAGAGGGGTCGGTTCACAACACTCCAGGACCTCAAACTTTTCCAGAGAGTGCTTGAGTAGATCAGCTCCCTCCAAGCTTCCTCCTTCAAGGCACCCTTCCATTTGGCAAGGGCTCCTTTGCATTCCTTACGACAAACACATACCTCTGATTGAGTTCTTGGTTTGGCTGCCATAGCCTCCCTCAACCTTTTTGCTGCTTTAGAGCAGTGGCAATCAAACCATCCGGGACCCTGTGTGGTATTTTTACTGGCTGGAGCACTTAACATTTTACCCACTTTTTGCGCTATCGGCTCACATGCACCAAGAATCACATTAGGGGGAAAACCCTCAGTTGTACATATTGTAAATTCATGTGCACAGGATATTTTTACTTCATTGTAAAATTTATCTCAGTACACCACTGGTTGTAGCAGACTCAGACTTATCTGTTAATGGGCCCATCATATAAATAATTAGAGGATTATGGTCACTAAACTCACTCTCCCTAATATTAAAGCCATGAAAAGAAGATTGCATCGAAGAGAAAATTAAAATGTAGTCAATAAATGACCCCCTACCGTGCCCTTTAAAAGTGGGCATATAAAACTTAGTATGCGGATCAGTTAAAGACGTCAAAGCCACCATATCCAATTCATTTATCATGTTGTTCAACAGTTCCCCCCGGGCATGATGTTTGAAGTGAAAACCCCACTTACGGGGTCAGCCCAATTCAGAGATACAAGATGTTGTTGGGTTACCACAGGGGTGTATATTGAGATCCCCAGAAACCACAAGATTATGTAGACTGTGACCCAAGAATTCTCTTATAAACTCTCCCAGATTAGTGATGTTACAGTCTTCATGCAGACGCGCCACTGAATTGTAGAAATTAATAATACCCCATATGGTATCCCCCCTTTTGGCGGACAATGTAAGGATTCCACGGTGTGTAGTTAGCATTACCCGGATCTGACAATCGACAGCCACAGAAATGTATACAGCTAGACCACCCTTTGGTCTTCCGCTCACCGAGGGGGTGGCCGGGACAAAGAAAGCCTTATAACCTTCCAGAAATAGATCACAATACACAGACCATGTTTCTTGGAGGCTAATTACCGTAAATTCCTTCACATATTGCACCCACCGTGGATCTTGGAGCTTATTAGCCAACCCTGCAATATTCCAGGATAAATAATTATTAGATCTCAAATCTGGGGGCCTTACCGCTTCCTCTACTAAGATCTGATCAGAAGCATCATGCTCCAGCTCAGGGGGTGGAGCTCCCTTAGTCAATCACAGTCCTCTAAGCCAGTTAGGGCAGCAAATCTGTTGTTTAGTGGTACTAAGCGATCAGTACCAAACTGTCTATCTAGTTCAGAAGGTGAATAGACCATATAAATAGGCTGTTGCCTAGGTGCTAGTCTATTTGGCCACCCACCTCGAAGAGGAATCCTAGGGTCATTTTCCAGCATGTCCTTGTAAGGGACTGGCTTGTAGAAGTAGTCTAGGGGTAAAGCTCTTATAACAGATCCCAATAGGGGGGGAGGGGGAGGCTGATTGCCCTAGATAAAGTACGGCCCGCAGTGTGGGGATGATCAAAATTTACAATAACACAGTCACCTGAGCCCTTTTTGCATGAGCTCCCTCTCCAGCTGACCCTACGTGCCATAAGGATATTTCTGAGCACACAGGCAGCCACGGTGGTATTATGTGTGAACCAGTGAGTTAATTTATTCATCAACTGCCCGTGGTCTTCATTAGCCCCTTTGGGGAGAGAGGGAACATTCCCCCAAACCACTACGTATATGGTGGATTCTGGTGGGAGGTCAATAATTTGGAGACTTGATAGCTGTAAGTCCCTTCCTTGTGGTTTCTTTGCCCTAAGAGGTGCAGATGGCCCAGCTCATAGGAGTCTGAAATGCGATTGCTGGAATGTCTACACTATTGGGCCTAATGCTGTTGGAACTCCACTTATCTAGTACCTCACTGTTTACGGTAGACCTCACAGGTAAGCTTACTCTTACACCTTACACCTTTACTCCCCGAGGCTACATAGTCTTTACTGTTATTAATCTTAACTGACGTTGTAGCCAGCAGATTGCAACTATCCTGCCCCTCTAGTTTTAATAGCCTAGCTTCTACTGAACTCAATTGGGTCCAGTAGGGTGGACATCATAGTTTTGAGCCTGCCACTGAAATCCCCCTCCTGGGAGCTGTCAGCGAGCTGCCCTATCATTATCTGATTCATGAGAGTAGGGGGACCCTCTTTGCAAACGTTTGTGGAAGGGACAGCTAGCATTTTCTTTCCAGATGTGCCCTGAGCAGATTTATTTGATTTTGATGGTCCCTGACTTTTACTTTTTATAGAGGGGGATTCGCTAATATAAGTTGACTTCAGTTTTGCTTTCTGCCCTCTAGTTGTAGCTTTAGATTTAACAGGGCTAGAGTCTTGCTCTATAGATGAACAGGAAACAGAGTCTATCACTGTAACTGGGGCAACAAGTGGGGACTGACCCAGCCGGGATGGAGATACAACCTGACTGGAGAATCAGAAATTGCGGGGGTTAGAGAGGGTCTAACTTGCAAGGGGTGGGGCTCAAGAGATAGTCTGCATTCTGTATGTTTTATTTCATTAATGAGAACGGATTCTGCCCTCCAAATGAAGGCATCTAAAGTTCCAGCCACACTCTTCCCAAGATTTGGCTTCCGCTTGTTCATATTGGCTATTTCTAAACACACTGAACTGTTTACACAAATCCCAGATAAAGTGCTAAAGTGCTAAACCAATTTTAGGGCAAAGTGCCTGGTGCAATATACAAAGAGGGCAAATAAATACAGTACTAAAACACAAACCAATAAAAATGTCAAAAATAAAACACAACTAGACCTTGTATTTACACTAAAAGAGCAAAGTGCATATATGTTGATTAGAAGCGATAATACTGATACAAATAGACAGATTAAAAACACTAAAGTGCAATATGCGGCACAGTGCCCAGGGTTAGAGAGCAGAGTCTAGGTCCATATGCCTAATTGGTCCAGATTCAATATAGGGGATTTAGACACACCTGAACCATTAGGACATAATACGTGAGGAATATACTGTTAGCAATGGAGCAACGGAACTGCCAGCAAGCTCAAATGACTGTAACAAAAGGAAGCGGACAGTACCTGCAGCCAATCTCCAAATGCTGAACAAGAATCCACAACCTCAGATGAAAGCGGAGTACGGGCGGCGTATTAAAAGCTTCAGGTCTCGCCTCCCTCGCAGCTGCTGAGGATAATATCACTGCGTTGCACTCTGGGACAAAGAGTCCCAGCAGAGTGTGTACTGGCCTCTGCGTGCGTGCCCCAAGTGCTGCTGGTGTCAGGTGGAGCACAGAAACACCCACAGCCCCCATAGGTAATCCGCAGCTCACCCGCATCAACTCACCCACGGCAAACAGTGCATCCCGCGCTGCGGGGTGGGAGCAGCGTTTAATACTTCAGGCCACGCCTTCCTCACAAAACTGCTGAGGATAATATCACTGTGTTGCACTCTGGGACAGAGAGTCCCACCAGAGTGTGTACTGTCCTCTGCGTGCGCGCCCCAAGTGCTGCGGGTGTCAGATGGAGCTCAGAAACACCCACAGCCCCCACAGGAAATCCGCAGCTCACTCGCGTGAGCTCACCCACGGCAAACAATGCATCCCCAAAAACGCAGATACACCCTATGTATCTAAAAGAATGACCTTGTTTCGCATGGGGGGGTTACATGAGTTTTTGCTCCCGGGCTTGGTAGCCATCAAGAGAAACCTACCAAAGGGAGTTCAGGGAGGTATGACTTGCGTGGATCCCCCTAAGCTCCCCTACCCAGAATCCCCTGCAAACCTCAAATTTTAATGAAAAATCATATATTTCCCAAATTTCTGTGTGGGAAAATTGTAGTATCAACGGGCTGACACAAATGTCCTACAACTCAGCATTGCCCTAGGTCTCCAGATAAAAATGGTACCTCACTCGTGTGGGTGGGTCAAGTACCCACGACAGGCAAGGGCCCAAAACGTATTTTGGAAACTTCAAAATTACCTATCATAAAACAACCTGGTTTTGCAGGTTTTATCCGCAAAATTTGAGCTTTGCCGGGGATTCTGGGTAGGGAATCATTGAGGGATCCACGCAAGCCATACATTACTGGACTCCCCAGGGTGTCTAGTTTTCAGAAATGTGTGGGTTTGGTAGGTTTTCATAGATGGCTGCTGAGCCCGGGGCCAAAATCCCAGGTGCCCCCCTTGCAAAACCTGGTCGTTTAGTGATAGCTTTATTTTGATGTCTCCACAATTGTTTGGGCCCTTGCCTCAATTTTTTGGGCCCTTGCCTGTCATGGGTACTTGACCCACCCACACAAGTCAGGTACCATTTTTATCAGGAGACTTTGGAGAATGCGTGGTGGGTGGTACTTTGTGGTTCCACGCAGATTCCAGAACCTTCCCTCACAGAAATGTGGGGAAAGTGTGTTTTTTTAAACAAAGTTTGAGGTTTGCAAGGGATTCTGGGTAGCAGAACTTGAGAGACCCACATAAGTCACACCATCCTGGATTTCTCTGCATGTCTAGTTTTCAAAAATGTATAGGTTTGCTAGGTTTCCCTATGTCTGGCCCAGCTAAGGTTCAAAATCTACAGCTAGGCACTTTACAAAAAGGGCTCAGTTTTCACTGTAAAAATGTGGTGTGTCCACGTTGCGTTTTGGGCCATTTCCTGTCATGGACACTAGGTCTACATACACAAGTGAGGTACTATTTTTATCGGAAGACTTTGGAGAATGCAGGGTGGGTGGACGTTTGTTGATCTGCACAGATTCCAGGACGTTACATCACAGAAATGTGTACAAAGTTTGAGGTTTGCAAGGGATTCTGTGTAACAGACCTGAGGGAGAGCCTCACAAGTCACCACATCCTGGATTCCCCTGGGTGTCTAGTTTTCTAAAATGTATAGGTTTGCTAGGTTTCGTTGGGTGCGATCTGTGCTAGGACCCAAAATCCAGAGGTAAGCACATTCCCCAAAAAAGTCTGTGCCTAGTGGGCTTTCTGCTGCCCTGGGGAGGGGGGAAATCAGGGACTATTGCCCCGATATGCCACCAAGGGGGACAGAAAAGACTGTGGCTATTTTGGTTGGGTGGGTGGGGACATGGGGATGCCCATTCTGGGCAGCCCCCACCCCTATGTATAAAATAAGCCAGCATAATCGCTGGCACCTTGTGGGCTCTGTGCCCCTCTGGTGGCAGATCAGGGGCTACTGTCCCCATCTGCCTCCTGGGTGGGACAGAAAGACAGTGGCATTTTTTTTGGGGGGGTGCATTGGCCTTCCCATTCTGGGCAGCCCCCACCCCTGAATTTTCAAAAACATTTACCCCTGGTGCCTAGTGGGCTTTCTGTCCCCCGAAGGGGCAGATAAGGGGCTATTGCCCCATTTGCCACCCGGGGGTGGGCAGAAAGACTGTGGTAATTTTGGGGGGGCATTGGCATGCCCATTGTGGACAGCCCCTAACCCTATGTATAAAAAAAATCCCTGGTGCCTAGTGGGCTTTCTGCCCCCCCGGGGTAGATCAGGGGCTACTGCCTCATCTGCCTGCTGATGGGGGCAGAAAGACTGTGGCATTTTTTTGGGGTGGGAGTATTTGCATGCCCATTCTGGGCAGTCCCCATCCCTATGTACATATAAAAAAAATCCCTGGGTCCTAGTGGGCTTTCTGCCCTGGGGGGCAGATCAGGGGCTATTGCCCCATCTGCCTCCTGAAGGGGCAGAAAGTCTTAGTCCTTCTTTGGGGATTAGGGTGGGAGCTTTGGAATATCCATTCTTGGCAGCCCCCACCCCTGACCTATAAAGAACATCCCTGCCATCTAGGGTGCTTTCTGCCCCCACCCAGAGGGGCACATTGGGGACTACTGCCCCCACCTGCCCCCAGCGGGTGGCAGAAAGGCTGTATGGAAACAATGTAATGGGGGAGTAAAGGCCCTTCCCTAAGGGGTCGCTCCCCCCTCCCTGGTGGCTAGTGGGTGGATCCTTGCTTGGGGATCCCCCCCCCCCCCCCTCACTTCCTTCACTGTTGCAACCTTTTCTTCAGAAGACCTTCCATGTATCACCCCAAAAGCAGTGCTTTGGGTATGATTGACTACAGGTCACACACCACAATCAACCACAGTATCAGTTTAGAAGTTTCCTATCAGTGGTGAATGAATAATGCTTCGTCTCTGGCACTACTGGGTGCAGTTTGATATTCTGCCACAAAATGGTGCCAGTAAAATTACAGAACCATACTTACTAGTATGGTTTACTTATAGTCTTTGAATTTTGGGGCCTGCGGAACAAATATAAGCTTACCTAGGGCTTTAAATTGGATGAAAATACTAGGGGGTTCTCAAAGGGCCGTGGCCAATGGAATTAAGGGTGTGGCATAAAAGCACATAAGCTAAAATTCTGTGCTTAACATAGGGTGCTGCCCGACTTGTATTTTGCTGTTTCTGGCATTGCATCCAGATATATGATACAAGTAACATCATACCTACAAGTCAGGACTATTGTCTTTGTCAATGGTTGTTAATTGCATAAGATAAATAAGCAGCAATTAAAACTTAAAGCAAAGCTTCCACTTAAAGCCCTGATAACACCATACAATGTTGCTGCTTCTGAGTTTCAAAAAGAGAAGGGAAATCCAGGGAAAAAATGACTCACTTTAAAGAATTTCCCTCCCCCTGCAATGCTCACCTTGCATGACGTCATGCTGTAACTTCTCCACTTGTGAGAAGTGAGCTGTGTGAGCACGCGCACATCAATGTGCCTGCTGTCACTGCAGTCCTGAAAAAACGGACCGCCTGTGCCAGGGCACAAAACAGAGCCCAATAGAGACACGTTTCGAGGCCTCCTTTAAAATACCGCCGGTGCTTAGCGCCAGTGAGACCTGGCCCAGGTGAAGCCTTGGCTGTCCCTGTCCCCTAAAACCCTAAAGTAGATGCTGGTGGTGTCCACAGGCAACCACCAGCTCCAAGGAAGTTTTGGGTAAAACCAGTTGTGTGCAGGCCCAGTTGAGAGGGTAAGATGAGACTCTGCTTGTAGTCTGAACTACTCTGTACATTTCACAGTAGCTGTGGTGTACTTCGGTATGGTTTACGCAGATGAAGCAGTAGAATCTGTGCACCTTTCTCTCATTCAACACACAGAGTGAATGCAAGTTTGAAGAAGGGAGAGTGTGTACTCCATGAGAAATCAACGGGTACTTGTTTGGATTAATATCCGTTCTTTAGAGTCGTCATACAAAGGCCAGAACTACTTCAGATTGCAGTGAGGCATCTTTATTGTTTTATAATGAAACATGGACAGCCGACATGTGTTTCGCCCCCTTTTGGCGAGTTGCGCCGGGGCTTCCTCAAGGCTATTTCCACATATACAACGTATATTATTTCATTTCTGATTACCTATTGATTTCTCATGGAGTACACACTCTCCCTTCTTCAAACTTGTCTTCTTTTATAAAGCTCAAGAGGTCCAGAGCTTCGAGTGTGTCTCCAACTACCTATAAAAGGAGCTTATCAAAGCGTTGTTTAAACCTGGGAATCTTTGGACCTTTCTGTCTTGCTGATCACACAGAGTGAATGCCTCAGTCTCCTCCCCACTTGCACGAGTGGTATGCACAATTTCTTTCACTTTCAGTATTTACTTTACTGTTGACTATTTCGATCCTAGTTCATGCACTTGTCAGCCTATCTCCTGTACCATTAATTCTTCGTGCAAAGGGTTCATTAGTATGCATTTTAGGGATTATATATTTACTTTTAGTTTTAAAGTATGTTCCTGTTTGGGTATAAATATCAATACTTTTTAGTTATGCTTGCTGTTTAAAACATATTCAACTTCAAAATTGTACATAATTTAAGATAATCGCTAAATCTACTATTTTATAGGAGATTAATTGCTGTAGATTACAAAGAAAATAACATGCTCTTTAAATTAAATCTGAGTTTTGATCAGTTGGTTTAATACTGTGGTCCTTGTTCTTTGCAGATCATTAATGTTTGAGATGTTTGTGGACAGTGCTGTATATTCTGTACTATGGTGTGTTTTTATCTGTTGTACATTAACCTGTGTGTACACATTCACCTTCGTTTGGTATTAGTCTGTATTAGGCTTTACTATGTGCCGTGTTTTTTAAACAAGTGTTTGATTTCTTTGTGCAGAATTTGCAGGATAATATGTTCTCTTTTGTGTGCATATTGCCACAAGTGTTCTACTCCTCACTGCTGAAAGAGCAGAAAATATTAGAAGATATTAACCTTACACAGCTGCTAAAATGCATCTTGGTAATTAGGTAGAGAATGATTAACAAAAACAAAACATAGGAAAATGTGCATTTCTCAAATGTGTTATTCAGCCGAAAGCTCCAATGTCCATCGTGCTTACATGACTAGACCTCATTTTTTCCTTTTTTTTCTCCTTTTTTTCTCCTTTCTCTTTCCCTTTAATAAAATAATGCCTTTTAGTACTGCTGATTAAATCCAATATTTAACTGTAAAACGTGTCATTGTCTGAAAACGTTTTGTTCAAGGAAAAAGTATTTCTTTCCTCACACCATATGATTTAGTCGTATTAGATCAAGACACCTGCTATGTGCTATTATGAATAAACTGTTTGGTAGAATTAAGGCTTGTTGAAGAAAACGGTTCTCATGCTGTAACTAGGACATTGCAAATAGGAATTGATTAATTTTTTTGACTAGTCCATTGAACCAGGGTACATTAAGAAACTGACAGAATAGGCTTACAGAGAGTTCTTGTAAGAAACTTCTTCAAATATATCTAATGTTTTAAGCTTTAGCAGTCTCTGGATAACTTTAGGTCAACTCACATGCTTTCCATGGGAACCGAGAGGAGAGGTGACGGACAATCTGTAGATCCTTCTTCACGTGCTAATTTGAAATTACTGAAGCATCTGTAATTGCAACATATGTTTTGTGCCTCTCTATATAGAACATGTCCCTAGCTAAAGAGTTAATGCATTCTATACACAGCTACCCTGCAATGCCCTTTAGCACCGTGTTGTGCTTGCCCGAATTACTGTAAGCTACTACTAACGATGACTTTCCTGTTTTCCTTACCCTTTGGTCGGAGACTTCTCTTCTTTATGCTGAATCATAGCTTGCTGTGATTAATTTCCTTTTAACTTTGATTGGTGATTGTTACAGCAACTGTCGGGGAACTCTGCTGAGTTTCCAGAACTTCTGTTAATGAGGAGTTCACTCCCTTAAAACAATTAGCTAAGTGCTCCAAATCATTGATCTTTTCCAGAAGGAACTCTTTATGGGTTTCATGCTAGGTAAGTTCCTTTAGCTTAAGAGAGGAATCTTTCCTTTATGGAAAATGCAGTTATTTTCATGCTGCGTCTAACCAAATGTTTCTTGATATTTCTGTAACTGAGTATATCTGACTAATCTGAAAAAAGACAAAAAGGTTTACTAATGTGTTAATGAGAAATAACACTTTTAAAACGTTACCAAACCTCTCATCATTGACTGACCTCTAAACTGCTGTAAGTTGATGAATTTTGATTTGAGCTCCATTCTATAACTGTTGCAAAGATCTGTTGACCGAGAGACGGAGTAGGTGCAGAGGTGAGGATCTCTGTCGTAAGTTAAAGGGTTAATCTATTTATACATTTCCAGCTATCAAATCAGGTGGAAGAGGATGGTTCACACCCTGAACGAAGCTATAAAATAGATACCGAAACACTTACTTAACAATCCCTGATTCCTGAATCAAATGTCCAGAACCTGTGGATCGACAAGGCAGTATTCGAAGGCGGTTGCAGTTTTGAAGGTGTGAGTATTAATAGGCCAAATGTGTTAGGTTGTGTTTTTTCATTTGGATTAAAAGCTTTGATAGAGTGAGCAGGTAGAGAAAGTATTGTTGTTGAAGAAATTGAGTGAGGAGTCAAAAGATCCTGGAATATTACAAATTAATTTGAAAAACTTGTTTGCAGGATTGAGATGTGGTGTGTGGGGTACCATCACCTAGTGACAGAGTTATTGATTTTTGTTGTGATTGAGTAACATTTATTGGTGTTAGTTGGAAATAATTGTGCAAACGGGAAAACTGTGTTTATTTGGGTGATTACACGCCAGTCGAGATTTCACTAGCGAATGTGAAGTGTATTCTTCTAATACTTATTGTCTTAGTAGAGAAAACAAGAAGGTGTTTTAAAAGTCAAAAATTATAATTGTGCGAGTACAAAGAAAATTGTAAAGGAGGGTGAGCTGCTGCAAGGAGTGAGGTTGTGCGTCATAGAATTTTGTGCTGGGATTGGTTGGTTGGTGTGTTTTTGAGCTATGATTGGTGGTGACATTGCAGTGTTGTGCTGGGATTAGATCCCTGAAAATAAATACTGTATTTGGATTTGTTATCAAGAACTGTGAAAAATACTAACTGGAATTGAATTTGTTCAACAGGACATTTACGTATATGGAACAAAATCATAACATTTGGTTCAATTGTGTGGTTTCAAATGTATTTGTAATTATGAAATGTTTCAGGGAAATTAAGAAATTGGTGAGAGGGGATGTTACAGTTTCTGTACCCAAGGGAAAGAGGCACATCCTGAGGGTACGACTGCATATATTATGACTACCGAGCATGGTTTAAACGCATTTGCTTGGCTTTCCCAGTGGAGTAGAATCACAACGAAGGAGGGTGCATTCAGCTTTCCTAGATATGGGACATTTAACACTAGAATTCTAATTCATTTGAAGGGAAAATTGTTTGAAATGACACAGCCACTAATATCCCTTCAGTATGAAGCATTTAATGCTTGGGAAACAGTTGCCAGGGAGAAAGAGAGGCATATATACCAAAGGAGGACTTATAGGGTAGTAAACATTATGCAAATGCCCAATGGGATGAAGAGCCGTGTAGACAAAGAATGGCTATTATAGAAGAAACTAGATCATATCCAGTACTCATAGCAAAGGCTACTAAGAATGGAAAGGGTATAGATTCCTTTAAAAAAGAAGATGATGAGCCAGATACAGATTCAGGGGATGACATTTTGGAACAAAAGTTGACTCCAGTACCAGTTCTTACACGTCTCTCAATTGAAAGTTGAACTGGAAGAAATAATAAGGGCATCTTTGGAATTTGAGCACTTACAGCAATACCAAAGGAAAGAATTATTGTACCTATGCAAAGAGAAGGGCAGCTTTAGCTCATGACAAAATAACAGAACTAGCTAAAAAATATGAAAAAGGTCTTACAAAAATGTGCATTTACTCCGAAGGTATAGGGTTCAATTGGATGACCTAGCATTCAATAATATGAGAATTACAGGACTGTGTTTGCATATTATAAAACTGGCAACGTGCATTCGCAGATGCAGTGAGACTGGACAATTTTAAACCAATTGGGCTAAGAAACATAGAATGGCTATTATGTTGCGTGCTTATCTAGGTTCCTGATCGATACTGTGACCTTATGCCCCTATTCGGCTATAAATCCATTTATTCCCTATATTGGCATAACCGTTCAAGTGCGATTTTCTGAAAAGTCATCTCTGGCCTCACACGAACAGAGCCACATTCCAGCATGACTCTCTGCTACTTCCTTTGCGACCAATTAGTGCAATGACAGAGCAGCAGTCACTATCTGATATTCCTAGATAACACTCCGAGTTCTTCAACAAGATAAAAACTTAGCAAACCTGGAAATCCCCGCTTGCTATGTTTTGATTAGTAATGGAACTCTAATGAGCAACTGATAACTGTCACTTCCTAGTGACATCTTTAATTGACGTCTTATGTCCAGCAAACTTGCGTCAAACCCGGCACCTGTCAGGTATAAATATTACCAACGTTGCCTTAAGCAGTGAGCGAACCTGTTGCTGATGCCAGCTGCCTGCATGACCCCGTGTTGGTAAAAACTAGCACTCTGTCGCTGCAGCCTGCTATCCTGTGGTGGTGAAGCTACTGATTACCATTATCGCCGCTACAGCGCGAACTATGGTTCAGTACGCTTGAGGAGCCGAGCAGCCGTCCTCTGCGAAGACATCCAGCAGATTCCAGCTGCCCGCGGACGCTGTCACCCCTCCTTCCTCGACGCGCTGAGAGAAGCCGCTGCCTTTCTCGTGCAGAGAAATCCAGTCCCGGCGCTTCCAGTTTACCCTCGCAGGTGACTGGGATATCGAGAGAGACCCCTGAAGGAGATACCAATCCTCCATCATTCTATTCAGAGGTATGGTGTTGACTAAACCCTTAGACGAGAATTCTTGAAACAAACCTTGGCAAAACCAACTTAACTTAAGCTACTTACTTACTCCCCTTCTCATGTGTTAGGCTTAGGTCAGGCACACTGGGGTAGGCTTAGTTAGAAGCACCAGTTGAGTACGTTAGCCAAATGTATATATGACTGTATATATGTTTTATTACTTTTAAACCATTGTATGGCTAAGAAACCATATCAATGCTTTTACAGTTCTATTTCGCAATACTTATCTTACTGTACGTACTTTTTATAATAACAGTTATTGCAATTGTGGCAATACATTTCTCTTGTACGAGAAGAAAGACTGTTCAATAAATGTTAACCCTTTATTGACTAAACGCCCGTCTCTCTATTCTCTACATCTTGTGAAAGTAAACTGCACTAGACTGACTGAGTGAAATACATGTCTATTGTTTCACACGACCCTAGAGATTGACTCTTGATCTGAGGAGCAAAGTTGTCATGTTGCACGGTTGTTGGAAAACTGAATCCCTTCTTGTCTGTGCCAAGGAAGCTGATCACTTCCTATGCAGAGAAGAAAGTTTCCAGTGACCTCTGAGCTAGTTGGTAACACAACCCAATTAAGTTTAGCATAGTCAGTGGAGGCCTGGAATATCCGCAGTTCCACGTCGATACTACTGTTTATGTTATTCCAATGCGCAGGGCCTAGTGGGAAACTAGGAACTACACTACATGGCGCCCAACGTTTGGTAAGGCGATAAACTAACGCAAGACTTATAGAGTAACTCAGTCGTGCATATTTCACAGACCCCTTTCTCCCGTAAATACTCCAATAGACGTCTGGAGTGGGTGAAAGGTTAAAATCCGCCCGACCTTAGTAGGAAGAGATTCCTATGTAAAGCTCTGGTTTATTCAACGTTGAAGGATACAGTGTTCCAAAATATTGTGCACCTAATCTTTGTCTCCTTGGAGACCTACTCTGCAAAAACTACATTTTCAAAATGTCAGACAATGAAGAAGCAGCTAGGCTGGCTTCCATACTAATAGAGGAGGACTCGAGTCTCCTACAGGCAGACCCGGATGCTATTATCATCCCGGTCCACTTAAGAAGATCTATAACTTTAAAACTTATAGAGAACGGACTGACACCACAAGGTGGTACAGTAATTTTCGTGATAGAGGCTCACGAGTATCGGCAGACAGAGGTATTCTATTCATGGATAAACTTTCCAGCGGTAAACGCAATAACAAAAGAGTTTCACTATTACAAAATAGAGGAACCTCCGGGAGAGTACGCTCCTTTCGAGGAGATTGAAATCCCACTTAAATTTCAAGAGCACCTGCTCTGGTTTAATGGCGCCCTAAAACATAATGATCACATAACCAGGCTCGGTCCACTAGGTAGACCAGGAGCCACGTGGCCGGTTCTAGCCAGCTACACACCACATCCTGACATTACAAGAATGTCTAAGGAAGAGCTGTTAGCACAGCTAAACACATTAATAAAAATACATAGGCAATTAGTCCAATATGTAATGCGGACTTCAACAGTCCAGCCAGCTGTTAATACACCACAGCTGACCCCTCATCAGGGGAACACAAATAAAATTACACCACAGAACATACAATCATGTCTTGGTAAAACACCCGCAAAACGGGAACAAATTCCTTTCTGGTTAGCCCAGAAAATCACTCAAATAGAGGCAGTATTTCCTAATACTACCCCTATTGAGAAACACAGAATCTTGACCATCTGCCTTCCTATGGGAATCGCACCACACGTGGAAGACTGTGACACTTGGGGTACAGTCTTTGCTTCCATTTACACAAAAACACACGGTGTTCCGTCTATGGCGGTAATACCAGAAGTGCTAAAACAGATTCAAAATGAATTCGGTCCAGAGCCCGCTTTAAATCTAGGTATGAAATTACTGAAAGACTTCAAGCAGGTCACGGCTATATTATTAGCCAACATAAAGGGAGAAGCAGCATCTGTGGCGATCCGCCAGAAGTTGAGGGAAACAGATATAAAAGATCCTGTTGAACTAGCAAAAATCATAGAAAAATGCTATGAAGAATTAGGTAGAGACAGCTTGGGTGGAAAACCAGTTAAGCCCCAACTGCTCGAAAATCCTGAAAAATTATTTATTAAAAATAATTTAAATACTCCTAAAAAGAGCTGGGATGGAAATAAACAATCCACTCCCAAGGAAAAAGTTTTCCAGTCCAGAGGAAGGTCTCCTCGACGGAGGGAAAGAACTCCGACTCGAGAACGCCAGTCTCCCCAACGGGAGCCCTCTGAGAAAAGATATAACCTTAGAAATAGGGATAATATAAAAAAACCTGATAGATATCAAAGTATTGATACACGTCCCTCTCGATCTCTTCCACAGAATTCGGAAAGAAGAGGACGGTCAGACCCAGGAGAGCACACCAAGTCCAAAGACAAGGAACCTGCTCAAAATAAGAAATCTCAATTTCAGAAAAAGAAGGTAGCCAGTATTAGAGTAATCAACCATGCCGAGAATACTGAGGACACAGTTGAAAAACGGGGAGTGGGCATTGACAATGTTGGACAGTGCAGCAGAGATCAGTATAGCGCGCAAGATCTTGATGAGTCATCTGGAGACAGTGGACACGAATGAATTCATTCAGGTTGAAACTGCCGACGCCAGACTTAGCGAGCCCCATAAAATATACGAAATAACATTGCGTATGGAGGGTGATAAGACTAGGAAAATTAAGGGTCTATTTTGGGATAAGCTCTCAAAAGGCTATGATATTCTGTTAGCTGAAAAAGATTGGCCCCCAGAGTTTGTCAGGGAGTGCCCTCGTGGCGAAGAAGTGATTATGCCTGCCTTCTCGAATCACATTCCGATTCATAAAAAATATACATATGCAAGGAAATGGGCAGTAGCCCAGGCACCTGCATTATATAAAAATCATGTAGGATGGGATGAGGATTCTCCTCCTCACAAAATCCAACTAAAAAGTGAACCAACTGCCCAACGGCAGTATCCCATAAAGCAAGAAGCTAAAAAACAAGTCAGGGAGATCTTAGATCAACTTGAGTACCAGGGGGTGATTGAAACATGCACCTCTCAAATGAACAATCCTTTGTTTCCTGTCTCCAAGCCAGACAATTCATATCGTCTAGTTTTGGACTACAGACATCTTAATACGTGTTGCAAAACTTTTGCAGTACAAAACTCGCATAGTGCAGCCCTAATGAATAACATAGTTAGGAAAAAATATAAAACGACATTAGACATTTCTAATGGTTTCTTTTGTCAAAATATTGCACCAGAAAGCAGATATTTGACCGCTTTCTCTGCATTTGGGTCACAGAAAAAATTCTGTCGACTCCCACAGGGGTTCAAGAACAGCCCAGGACTATTCTCAGCTAGGGTAACAGAGTTACTACAAATCTATGATGATGAAGCATTATCTTGCGTAGATGATATTTATCTCACAGACGACGACTTGGATACTCACTTGAAAAGAGTGAACACCATCATACTTGGGTTCGCAGCAGAGGGTTACAAATTCAACTTTAAAAAGTCCCGAATTGCCCATCTGACAGTACTGTTCTTAGGGTACGAATTATCAAGTGAAGGGAAAAGCCTAGCGGACAACTTCTTAGAGAAGTGCGCTGTACTCCAAGCTCCAAAAACGCTGAAGAATTTACAATCAATACTAGGTTTTCTGAATTTCGGAAGAACTTACATACTAAATTACGCAGAGAGGGTTAAACCTCTCTACGAACTAATAAAACCTGATTTAAAACAAATCAATTGGACTCAAAAACACACAGAAATTTTGAGATCACTGCAAACAGACATGTTAGCAAAAACAAAATTAGATACACGTGACAACACGATCGATCTTGTAATCCGAGTCATCCCAGGAAGATGCGGATTCACGTACCTAACCTCTAATGAGGGAGAAAAGGTACCAATTTCAATTAAATCTCACTTGTACACACAAGCAGAAAAAGCATTCAGTCACACAGAAAGAACTGTGAACGCAGTGCAAATCGCATTAGCAAATGAACGAGAACTAGCACACGGCAAACGGATTAATATCCTTACAGCGGAATCCGCCTTCGAGGCGCTATTCAGCCCAGTAAACCTGCCTACAGTGTCACTGGATCCGAGATGGATACAGTATATAGATTCTCTAGGAGCGGAAGATGTGAAATACTATTTCGCCCCGCAATTTGAAGAACTGAATGATTTAGAATATGAAGAAGAATATCCTCTGCCAATCGAAATTCTGCCTCTCCCACAATATGCCTGTATAATCTATACAGATAGCTTTGTACAGCATTTCAACGTAGAGAGAAAATCCTACGATGCAGCATGTGCGATTATTAAATGTCGTTGGCTGTGCGGTAAATTCAAACCGAAAATAACAAAAACTGAATCAGTAAAGTACTGTTCGGTTCAAAGAACTGAAATCAGATGTTTAAAGATGGCGCTCGAAAATGCAGAACGTGAATTCCCGACACTTATAGTGTGCGATTCTCATTTTTGCGTCAACTCTTACAACAATAAACTGCAGAGTTGGATCGAAAACGACTACAAAGATGACACAGGTGCCACAATAAAGCATAAAAAGCTCTGGAACGAGGTAGCTCTTTTACACAAAGAACTACAAAAGACTCACGTGATTCACGCACAGAGTCTTCAACGTGATGGCGTTCACGTTGCAGGGAATTCATTGGCTAATACAGCCAAAGCGGAAGCAACTAAACCGGCTTCCGTAGCCACAAAAAAGCGTACAGATAAGTACATAGACGGGGAAACCATGCTGGCAGTAAAAACGACCGTAAAAGGCGACTGTGCAGCATTACCCGTAAACTATCCACTCAATTATGCATACATAATCGATGCAAACTCCGTTCCTTTTGCTCGAATCCCTGGAGTGGGGGATAGAGTAATTCCAAACATGAACAGGAGAATATTTTTAATAGCAGACGCACACATGGGTTTGGGTCTAAGGCACAGAGAGATCAAGGAATCACTGACTGAATTACAATCAGTATTCTGGTGGCCGGGAATGAGTGTAGAACACCAAATATATGCAAACAACTGTGAAAACTGTAATAGGGATCGCAGTAGCGAACCTTGCTACCGGTTACCAATCAGAAAGAGCGTAACGCTGCCTACACCCCACCCTGCGTCCTATTAACAGTTAAGGCGAAAAGCACTTAAAAAATGAGGCCTCCAGGGCTCGGCTGACGCTAGAACGGTTATAAAAGATTTGCGAGTCTTTATCGGCACATACGCAATTACCACGTTCCATTCTGACCAGGGTCCTGCTTTCAGCTCTCGAGCCTATAAGGAGGCCATGGCCAGCATGGGAATTGGGTTGCGGTATTCTTGTCCGTCGCACCCGGAAGGGAACAGTGTGGTAGAAAGAAAAAACCGTGACATAAAGCAATCTATAACAGCGAAGGTATTAGGTTCAGGCGCTGGGTGGGTCAAACATTTAATAAGTGTCCAGACTAGTCTTAACAACATGCCAAGAAATTCTCTAAAAGGTTTCAGCCCATACGAACTATTGTTCGGAATTAGAATGAACATTCAGGACCTCGATAGTCAGATGTCAGTGGTACAAGAAGAAAAAACGCAGTTTGAAGTAAAAGACCGTTTGGCTGTTTTACAGGAACTGAATGAAACAAGAAAATCATTAAGCAACATAAAGTTAAAGCAACAGCCAAATACCACTGACGAGGCACCACCCGCAACAGCCCCAGCAAGGCCTGTCTGGATTCCAAAGATTGGGGATCTAGTCAGAGAAAAGATCGCGGTTAAGAAGGAATTTGGGCCTTCTTACAGAAAAGCAGTACCTGTCTTAGCAGTCACCGGAACAAGATCAGTTGTGCTACCGCCCCTTGCTGGTAAAAAGGAGAACAGAATCGTGTCTATCGATCTGGTAAAACCACAAGCATGTGGCCTATAATCAACAGTAGGCCCAGTGGACTCCCAAGAAACAACAGAATACCCAAACTTGCAACAATCCAAGAGGTTCAAACTGAAAGACTCATCACATTCGATCAGCCTGCAGTGCACAATGAAGGACTATGCAATAATGCCATGGAACTCGTGCCTCTTGAAACACAGATTGAAACAGTTCGTCAAGAAACAACACCAGTCTACACTAATGTGGCATCAGAAAGTGCTACCGAGAGACAGATTGAAAGAACAATCCCATCAATTGACAGAACTGCCTCTGGTTATTTCATCAACTTCGACAACTTCTCTGAAGATTTAAACGACCCCGAAGTGATGCCAGAAACAAAAAAGTCTTTTAAAGAAAAAGCATCGGAACTCTTTCATCAACTGAAGGAAATCTACTTAATTTCCCCTTGGCTAGAGTTCTGGTTTGGTCTAGGTGTATTTTTCCTCCTGCTTTGGCTCATCATGGTACTGTGCTTGGGAAAATTCATTGAGGGAAAATATATTACAATGGACACAGCAAGTCAGAACATCAACCTAGTCTTGAAACCACACAGATCATCCCACGTGAAGAAAAGAGAACTGTCAACAGTAAATGTCACAGCAATTCCAATACCTGGTGGGGTAGTATGGGAGAAAACAGACTATGAGATATATGGTCCGGTCGAAATCCTGAAGTATCCTCATCAACTGAAGGTTTCCTTAAGTGACTTTGTGACACCTAGTACATTCTCTGATAATTGGGACTTTAACAGTATTAATGACATGATGTCTGATTTAGTAATGTCAGCTAGATTCACAGATCATGATTATTTACAAGGTTCATCTAGTTATGAACAGTTATTCTGTTACACCCACTATGGGGATCATTACTTGCATAAATCTGCACAGCCTAGAAATGTTTTTATGTATAATCAATGGGAACATTGTTCTACACCACCTAAAAGCAGTTCTAAAGCATTTTTTGAGAAATTCAAATACTTCTCAGGGTTTAACACCAGTGATGCAGAAACGTTTTATTATAAACTGTTAGATAAAACAGGAATGAAAACAATGCTGACAAATTCTAAATTGATATATTCAGAAGCATTTTATGACAAAATGATGACATTTGGTTTTGATTATTGGAAAAATAATATTGAAACGAAAACAATTTGGGGTACAAAAGATTGGCAGGTGCAAGGCATAGAAGCACTATTTAGAACCTGCATGATACCTGAACAAATGTTGTTTTTAAATGACACAATACACCAAACATCTTGTCTTGGCCTAGCTAAGAACAAAGACCTTAAAACACCGTCTATTCCAAAGCCAATACCTGAGAATACAACAGCTGATATTGAGTTAGACGTGTCACAAATTTTACATTTCAACAGAACAAATCCTGATTGGAAAAAGTGGTTAATCTGGCCTACAGACACAAATAGCTGCCAAGATAGATTCCTGAATAAAACACAGGGGTTTAAAATGACCAGATTAGACCCTAGATACTCCCAGAGACAACATCCAGGGATTATAACAACATACAGTGTAGGGAAACTCTGCCTAGAATGGCTTACAACATCCACACTGGCTGAAATTAAGCAACACTTGTCTTTATTAAAAGATGGTGCTGACTTGCGCGATTTCATTCTTGGACCACGCAAACAGCGTCAAAAGCGTTTCATAGCGACCAGTATCTATGCTGCTTACAACGAGGCTTGGAAAGTAAAGCAAATTGAAACTGCTGAAAAAATACGAGAAATTGATCGTATTAATTTGGAGAAATCACTTTCTGTGGTAGACAATGGGTTAATGTCTCTGTCTTCCAGAATATATTCTTTGGACAATATTGTATCCTCTGCCTTTGATGTGATAGACAGAGATTTGCTAATGTTACAACATGGCCAGTCTCAATTACGCTCTATTATAGAATTAGGCTGGACGCTGCAAAATCTTCGTTCAGGCTATGTGCCTTGGCGTTTAATCAACACAACGTCATTGTTTTCCAGTTTTAACCTTACTGATAAACAGATCAATTTGGCACAGAAAGGAGCAGACTATACAATCCTGAGCATCGAAAAACTCGAGAGATTATCATTGACAATGTCAGAGAGTCCTGTCATTGAATGGATAATACACGGAATTATCACGATTCCGATAACAACTTTCCGATTTAAAAAGTGCCTTGAGTACATACCTGCTGGCCAATATGAACAATTGGGTAAGGGATATGTAAAATCCGAATGGAAATTACCATACACTCATTCTTGCTATAGTGACAGTGACAAAAATGTATTTCTTAGTGGTGACAACTGTAAACACTCACTAAGCGGTATACTTTTGTGTCAGGGTATTAATTTACACGGAGCATGTGATGGAAATTCAAACAACCTTTCATGCCACCAGCTAGTCACACCTGCAACTCAGATAGAGCCCTTCTTTATGCAACTCGCAAACGGGAGTTACATTCTTAGAACGGATCACAGATGTTGTGGCCTGACGCCAGGGAAAAGTTATCTAATACAAGTAACGTCCATGGTCAAATGTTGTATGCAAGCATTGTTTCCGAGCGGGCCTCCAGACATAGTGACTCCCCTCTGGCCTCGTCTGAATCTCTATTCTATACGAATTGATACATTAAGCAAAATGAAATCTGTACTTTTACAGACAACAGTGCCTATAACGTCATCTAAAGAGACGTATGATCTTCTAGTCGCAAGGACGGCTACTGAAGTCCATGACCTTTTATCAACAAATTGCCCCGTGCATTTCGTAGAAATGTTCAGCCAACTCCTTAACATGTCTAGTGCAACAAGCATCCCAGGCATATTTAAGACAGTCTTTACGGGACTGCTAACACCCTTCCAGGCAATTTTGGGAATCTTTCCTAATTTTGTGCACTCCATTTTTTGGCGGCATTCCACTATTTTTGGGACTCGTTGCAGGGATTCTATTTTTGACCATCCTGCTACGTTATGGCAAGCCTCGGCTCAGACATAGCTCCCATGGGAATGGAAGAGACAATCCTAGCAATGCGCTACAGGGACAGGATAACTAACGTCCTCGGATTGGCCAGGCTGAGAGATCTAAACATGACCTGGTTCCTTTCATTCAGACCGATATGGCAAAATTGCATTTTACCTGTGCTACGGTGTATGCTTTGCGGCGATGAATGCGTGTTGGACATCTGTCTTTCACTTCCATCAGCAGTACCAATGGACGTCGATACTTTGCTAAGTCCAATAACGGCTCACGCATTGTGTTGTCCCCAGCGGCTACCAATCCTGATGACGGCATTCGTGGAGACTCCTGTACTACAGCCAAGTGGTATCAGTGGAGCGAGTGACAAAAGCAACATCATCCAGGTACAACGTTCTGTGAGCATTGCTGGTCCTGCCTTCGATGACAGCAATCATTCTCACACCTGCCAAGTTACAGCGCTATCTACTTTGGTTGAACTATCACCTGAATTTGTAGACCAATTCTTTGAGAGCCTGTCTGATACGATGTTCTCACCCACAGAGAAACAATAACTTTTGAGAAGCCTTCCGACACACAGCGTTCCCATGAACTCTGAATTCGGCCTTCAGTTTTGATCAACAAAAACTGCCAGGAGCTTTGGAAATCTATTTTCTTTGAATTGGACAATTTTTTTAATATTGACCCTTTTTGGCACGAACAATTCTTTGCTTAACGTAAAAACTATTCTTAGAGAACAGAAGCTTCACACTTCTATTTCTAAACACATCTAGAGACATAACAACATAACACCAGCCTCTAGCACTCATGTTATTACAATGCATTTTTATGTGATGATTTATCTCGCCTTTCTTCTGTCAGAGATACTTCATGTGTAATTCCTTTTGCATAATCGTTCATTGATTCCATATGCAATAATTTTTTGAATGATTAATATGCTTTAAAAAACGTACAGTACCTAAATTCCATGCATTACAAGTACGCCTATTTCGAATGCATTTATGTATTTTGGGGTGGGCAATGTTACACATGCATCTAATTGCTTTAGTTTTAGTAATTTTGATGGACATGTAAACGTGGAGTGGGTGTTGCGTGCTTATCTAGGTTCCTGATCGATACTGTGACCTTATGCCCCTATTCGGCTATAAATCCATTTATTCCCTATATTGGCATAACCGTTCAAGTGCGATTTTCTGAAAAGTCATCTCTGGCCTCACACGAACAGAGCCACATTCCAGCATGACTCTCTGCTACTTCCTTTGCGACCAATTAGTGCAATGACAGAGCAGCAGTCACTATCTGATATTCCTAGATAACACTCCGAGTTCTTCAACAAGATAAAAACTTAGCAAACCTGGAAATCCCCGCTTGCTATGTTTTGATTAGTAATGGAACTCTAATGAGCAACTGATAACTGTCACTTCCTAGTGACATCTTTAATTGACGTCTTATGTCCAGCAAACTTGCGTCAAACCCGGCACCTGTCAGGTATAAATATTACCAACGTTGCCTTAAGCAGTGAGCGAACCTGTTGCTGATGCCAGCTGCCTGCATGACCCCGTGTTGGTAAAAACTAGCACTCTGTCGCTGCAGCCTGCTATCCTGTGGTGGTGAAGCTACTGATTACCATTATCGCCGCTACAGCGCGAACTATGGTTCAGTACGCTTGAGGAGCCGAGCAGCCGTCCTCTGCGAAGACATCCAGCAGATTCCAGCTGCCCGCGGACGCTGTCACCCCTCCTTCCTCGACGCGCTGAGAGAAGCCGCTGCCTTTCTCGTGCAGAGAAATCCAGTCCCGGCGCTTCCAGTTTACCCTCGCAGGTGACTGGGATATCGAGAGAGACCCCTGAAGGAGATACCAATCCTCCATCATTCTATTCAGAGGTATGGTGTTGACTAAACCCTTAGACGAGAATTCTTGAAACAAACCTTGGCAAAACCAACTTAACTTAAGCTACTTACTTACTCCCCTTCTCACGTGTTAGGCTTAGGTCAGGCACACTGGGGTAGGCTTAGTTAGAAGCACCAGTTGAGTACGTTAGCCAAATGTATATATGACTGTATATATGTTTTATTACTTTTAAACCATTGTATGGCTAAGAAACCATATCAATGCTTTTACAGTTCTATTTCGCAATACTTATCTTACTGTACGTACTTTTTATAATAACAGTTATTGCAATTGTGGCAATACATTTCTCTTGTACGAGAAGAAAGACTGTTCAATAAATGTTAACCCTTTATTGACTAAACGCCCGTCTCTCTATTCTCTACATCTTGTGAAAGTAAACTGCACTAGACTGACTGAGTGAAATACATGTCTATTGTTTCACACGACCCTAGAGATTGACTCTTGATCTGAGGAGCAAAGTTGTCATGTTGCACGGTTGTTGGAAAACTGAATCCCTTCTTGTCTGTGCCAAGGAAGCTGATCACTTCCTATGCAGAGAAGAAAGTTTCCAGTGACCTCTGAGCTAGTTGGTAACACAACCCAATTAAGTTTAGCATAGTCAGTGGAGGCCTGGAATATCCGCAGTTCCACGTCGATACTACTGTTTATGTTATTCCAATGCGCAGGGCCTAGTGGGAAACTAGGAACTACACTACAATTATAGAAGAAACTAGATTATATCCAGTACTCATAGCAAAGGCTACTAAGAATGGAAAGGATAAAGATTCCTTTAAAAAAAAAGATGATGAGCCAGATACAGATTCAGGGGATGACATTTTGGACCAAATGTTGACTCTGAGACAACCACCAGATGCGATCCCTGCAGAGCAAAGTAAATCTGGCGCTAGTACCAGTTCGCCAGTACCTACCATTCTAGCACATCCAGGTGCAACCCCAACTGAGCGACCCTTATAAATATTGCAGATTACCTCACAAGTAATAGCTCGACCACAAGTTACTGTTCCAATGCGGACTACAAGGTCTGCCATGACTAGTATAGCACCAGTGGATATTGTTAATGCTCAAGCTGGAACTATGGTAATACCAAGTGCTCCTCCATTTGGGACCCTAAGACCTGAGACTCAGCTAGTTGCCAGAGGTTTACCAACCTTGGGATTTGTCCCGACGTTCCAGACCTCACTGATAGTTGCTTGAAAGCCATCACTAACAGTGCAAGCACTAATAGATGGAGAGATGTTAGTACTCACAGCTCCAGTATCACCAGAAGAAATAGTGGTGACTTAGGAGGGATATATACCAGCCTAGTTTGATGAAACAGTGGGAACTAGTAATGCAGCGAGTGCAGGGACACCTTAGAAATCAGAAGTTGAGAAAGAAAAGCCCTTACAAGTCTCTCAATTGAAAGTTGAACTGGAAGAAATAATAAGGGCATATTTGGAATTTGAGCACTTACAACAATACCAAAGGAAAGAATTAATGTACTTATGCAAAGAGGTCACGAGAAGGGCAGCTTTAGCGCATGACAAATTAACAGAACTAGCTAAAAAATCTGAAAAAGATCTTGCAAAAAAATGTACATTTACTCCGAAGTTATAGGGTTCAATTGGATGACCTAGCATTCAATGATATGAGAATTACAGGACTGTGTTTGGATATTATAGAACTGGCTAAGTGCATTCACAGGTGCAGTGAGATCGGGCAATTTTAAACCAATTGGGCTAAGAAACATGAGAAGAAAAAGAGAGAAGCAGCTATGACAGGGAAGCATGATGAAGGCAGTAAAGGAGAGGTGACAGTTTACCCACTTAGAGAAAACAGCAGTATGTACATGTTCATTGGAAGATGAGGTGATTTGGCAAAATTCACGAACAATTTTCCGTAATTGACAGATAAGCTTGTGCAGTGGTATGCACAAGTTGAGCGGTTTATAAAAATGTCAAAAGTATTGTGGGCAGATTTGAATACATTCTTTGGTACCTTGATGCCTGATGATTTATGGACTGAATGTAAGATTGCAGTACTGTGCCCTAGCGAGGAACCAGCTAGAGTGGCTAGGACAATAGCGCTGTCTCCTATGGTGATGGAGAAGTATGAGGCAGTTATTACCTTTTCGAAAGGCAGAGTACCCCCGAAAGATATGGATTGGCTCAAAAGCTGCTTTACACTCCTTCTGGACTAAGCTCTCCACAGCTACCACTTTGAGAGCTTTCCAAATGTTGTCTAAGACCTCTTAAATCACCATAAGGGTTGTTTGGATTAGTGCAAGCTGCCCACTTAGGTTAGTGGACATCATATACCAGGCCAGCCTCTTACAAAAAGTGAATACAGAAGTTTGGGACTTTACAGGTAAAGATATTGGACTTCCTAAAGGGGTAGAACCAGTCCGATCACTGTGAGGGCACATGCACTTTTTCCCAGAACGCCACTATATCATCTGATACCAGAAACAATTGCAGGAATAAAGTTAGTGTTAGATGACATGTTACAGAAAGGGATCCTGTGAGAAATGATTGAAAGTCCATGTAATTCTCCAATCATGGGCTTACAGAATCCCAATGGAAAGTTCAGAATAGTACAGGATTTGAGGAGGGTGAACAAAATTATAGTGCTCTGCTGTCCTGTGATACCAAATCCAGCTACTATACTGTTTCAAATCCCATGTACTGCAGAATGATTTACAATGTAACAGACAACTGCCACTGCTTTCCAGTCACATCCCACAACTACCTTCACAGCAGCGCGTCTCATACCAGTTACTTTTGGAATCTAGAAATTGCCTGATTGCAATATTCCATGACTCATACAAGACAGGAGCTCGAGGAACATAAAAGGATATACCACACCACCCCCCTCAACAAGAACACAGATGTAACCTAACATAAAACTAGTGAGAGAATAAATAAGTAATAGATACAATAAGAAAACGTCCTAAACTCAATATTGCTGAACCATTCGATATTTAAAAAGTTACCAAATAAACACATTAAAAAAACTAAGTTTATCCCAGTTGGCATCCTACATTTGCCATGAGAGTGAAAGGAATCCTTCTCCCCATTAAAATTGGAAATAAATCTTGTCACTTTCACAACTTCTCCAATCTAACAGTACAAACATATTTACTGATTTCTGCTACCTGGCAAGGTGACCCAATTTTTATTGTACCTTTCACAATCTTATGATTATGCAGCTTGATATGAACCCTATCCCATTTTTCCAAACAAACAGAATTGGCTTGATTTACTCTTCAATTGACTTTGCTGTATGCTTGAATGTATCTTGTTAATATTTTTAAGAACATTAAAAATAGTATGAACTTTAGATAGTTTACTTAACCAAGGCGAAAATCTTGAGAAGCCATGCTCCTAAAAGCCTGAAATGGTGAAACCCTGGCACGCAATGCCGGACATTACGGTAGGGCCATAACATTGCTTGAACATCATACACAACATTCACCCCTACTATTATGGCATTTATGTTACATTCACTCACAAGCCTATTGGACCTCTCTATCTGGCCACTGCTCTGTGGATGATATAAATGACATTTCTTGTGCTAGAATCCCGCACCACGCAGAAATTCACTAATCTCAGCCGAAACAAACTGTGCTCATTATCAGATAAATTTTCAGAGGAGAAACCTTTCCTTGAAAAAAGATGTGTCTGAAAATGAATTACTGTCTTAGTTTTGGCTTCACTTATAAATTTGACTTCCAACCATTTAGATACAGGTACCTAGAAGTGTATGAAACGACTGAGAAAATCTAAACTCACTCTGCTCCAAATCCTTTTCAGACTACCAACCTCCAAGCCTCCAAGTCACAGACTTAAAACTCTTATCATTCTGCAAACAAATGGAATACTTCTTGATTAATTCTTCACCTCTCTGTCAATTCCCGCCGCCAGTAAGTTTCTCTTATTCTTCTCTTATTCAGTCATACCTAAATGACCTTCATGACTACATTGTATTAATTTGCCTCAGATTGTGCCTGGTTGAACCAATTTGTCTTGTCTAAATACAATACCTGCTTCAACTAATACTTCTGTCGGTATCTCGCTAAATGGCTGTAAATTGAAACACAGGCTCCCCTCTCATTGCCCACCCTTCCTCACGTAATCCACAACCTTACTTAGAGAAAGATCTTGAACAACAGCTTTTCTCCAACCTTCTTTACTGCCAAACTTAATTTTGCCCCTCGCTCCATTCACTACCAAACAGTCAAAATCCTGCTGTAATATTTCATCCATGAGAGGCGGGACAAACAATCTACTTTTTATTTTTTTCCTCCTGAATGTATTTAACTTCAAAATGAAATTCTAGAAGTTTTACACTTAACTTAATTACCTGGCTGTAGCTTTTGAAGAGTGAACATTGAACTCACTGCATAAGTCTTTCTCTGTGTCAAACGCCATCCGCAATCTTCATTGGTTACCTGTGGCAAGGCGCATTGAATTCAAAACCTTATGTATTTCTTTCAAGGTTTTGAAACTGGGCACCGCTCCCATTCTGGACAATCTCCTGTCGCCATACGTCCCATCACAGCTTCTCCGTTCACAGGGTCAGCACTTGGTGGTGGTTCCTCGGACACAGTGTTCTTGCCGGTTGCCACTCTTTTCGCTACAGAGCTGCCACTCTTTTGGAACACAATCCCTGTGTAGATCCGTGGCCTTGACACTTACTTAGAATTTAGAAAGGCCATTAAGAATGATCTTTTCCCTGCATCTTAGTCCATGCCTGCTTCTTTTACTTGTCAGTCTTTCCTGTACTAGCGCCGGGACGCCCCCTTGCTGGGGCAGCTGTTGTGCTTTTATAAGACATGATAACATAACATAACTACTAATTATCACCAAAGGTTTCTGATCAGTGTGTAAAAGACATTTTGTCTCCCAGGCATAGGTTTTAAACTTTTCAACTGCCCAGGGAATGGCCAAGGCCCCAACTGACATGCTTGAGTTGAAGCCTAGGCGAACGGAGCCCTGTTTCCAAACTGAAATGAGATTTATGCCATCATCCATCAACATCTGACACTTGCGGGTCCCTAGCATATTAGGGGCATGCTTTTGGGCCTGGTGGAGGGGGGGATATGACAGCATGGAGATGGGTGACTACTGGCGAGGCATGCCACTAGGCCTTCCTCTATGGTCTATGCCTGTGCTGCTACAACCACTGCCTGCAGAGGCCGTAATGTCCTGACTGGCAGACCAATGCAACACTGATCCTTACCTGGGAAAAGTCCCTGCTCATCGGGGTGAGCCATTGGAGCCCCTCTACAGTCCTGTATTGCTATTGCCATCCTCTATTAGACTGCAGGCCACTGCCTGCCTGCATTACCTGTCCGACTGCTGGGTGTCTGAGCGGAGCGGGGGAACCTCCTTCCATGAGCCCGATGTGGATCCTGGCCAGGTGGGGATGTTAACTGGAGACCCTGCTGATAATCTGGGCTGAGGCCGAGAACACACCGGGATTTGAGGCGTTGGAGGGTAGAAGAGGCGCTGCTGCAACTGCCCATCTTCAACCTTGAGGAGTCTCCCTGAAGGCCACATACACAGACCGTCAGGAGCTAGCTGACGAGCCATGTCGGATTGGCCTGAGCACCTCCTGCACCTCATCTGCCTAACATCCACCCCCCCCACTCACATGTGCCTTGAAGGCCCACTGCTTTTCTTGGGGGCCCAAGGGGGCATGTTACCATCTAGCGAATCACCAGCTACTATGGCGGGCATAACAAAGAAACCCCCATACCACCTGTGGGTTTTTCAATACAGTGCAGTGCTGGGGGTCATATTTCTTCATGACACTGAGATCTGGGCATATATGTGAGGCTTCTTAGTACCTTTTCATGTCCTAGGGAGCCCATGCCTTGTCCGTTTAGCCAATGATCCAGCCACTCCAGGCCCGGTTTACATCCTGGACATGCTGCCTTCAGTTTGAACACTAATCCTTGGTGCCATCACCTATTCTGCTACCAGGTACCTCCCCACTGATTTGGCATTCACACCTGATCTTGTGCTCTCACCTTGTGTCTTCTCTATGTTGAGGCCCTGCATTCTATCAATCAATCAATCTTTTAATTTGTAAAGCGCACTACTTACCCGTGAGGGTTTCAAGGCGCTGGGGGGGGGGGGGGGGTGCTGCAGCTACTGGTCAAAGAACCAGGTCTTGAGTTGTCTCCTGAAGGTCAGCAGGTCTTCGGTTTGTCGTAGGTAGAGGGGGAGGGTGTTCCAGGTCTTGGCGGCACGGTGGGAGAAGGACCTGGCTCCGGAAGTGGTTCTGCGGATGTGCGGGACAGTGGCCAGGGCGTTGTCAGCAGAGCGGAGTTTCCTGTTGGGTACGTAGAAGCAGAGTCGACTGTTGAGATAGACTGGTCCAGTCTTGTGGAGTGCCTTGTTTGCGTGGATCAGGAGCTTGAAGGAGCTTCTCCTGTCGACGGGGAGCCAGTGCAGGTTCCTCAGGTGGGAAGTGATGTGGTCGCGGCGCGGAACGTCGAGGGTCAGGCGTGCAGAGGCATTCTGGATTCTTTTCAGTCTGTTAATGAGCTTGGACGAGGCTCCGGCGTAGAGGGCGTTCTCGTAGTCGAGTCTGCTAGTGACTAGGGCCTGGGTGACTGTTTTCCTTGTGTTTTTCGGGATCCATCTGTAGAACTTGCGGAGCATGCGGAGGGTGTTGAAGCAGGTGGAGGAGACAGCGTTGACTTGTTTGGTCATGGTGAGTTTCGAGTCGAGGATGACTCCCAGGTTGCGTGCGTGGTCAGTGGGGGCCGGGGGGTCCTCAGTGATGCGGGCCACCATGAGTCGTCCCATGCTGAGGGGTTGGAACCGAGGATGAGGATCTCTATTTTGTCTGAGTTCAGCTTAAGTCGGCTTTCCTTCATCCAGTCGGCGACTGCCTTCTGGTGGAGGTTGGATTTGGCGGTGAGAGGGTCCTTGGTGAGGGAGAGGATCAGCTGAGTGTCGTCGGAGTAGGAGATTATGTTGAGGTCGTGCTGTCGGGCGATGCAGGCTAGTGGTGCCATGTAGACATTGAACAGCGTCGGGCTGAGAGAAGATCCTTGTGGGACGCCGCAGATGATCTCGGAGGCCTCGGACCGGAACGGGGGAGGCGGACTCTCTGAGTTCTACCGGAAAGGAAGGAGGTGGTCCAGTCCAGGGCCTTCTCCCGTATCCCTGCGTCTTGGAGTCGCGAGCATAGTGTGCGGTGGCAGACGGTGTCGAAGGCGGCGGAGAGATCCAGGAGGATGAGGGCCGCTGTCTCGCCGTTGTCAAGAAGGATCCTGATGTCGTCTGTGGCGGCGATGAGGGCAGTCTCGGTGCTGTGGTTGCTGTGAAATCCTGATTGGGAGGGGTCCAGGATGTTGTTGTCTTCGGGGTGACGGGTGAGCTGGGTGTTAACTATGTTCTCGATGACCTTTGCTGGGAACGGGAGCAGGGAGATGGGTCGGAAGTTCTTGAGGTCGCTCGCATCCGTCTTGGGTTTCTTCAGTAGGGCGTTGATCCCTGCGTGCTCCCAGTTCTCAGGGAAGGTAGCGGTCTCGAAGGAAAGGTTGATGATTTTGTGAAGGTGGGGTGCGATGGAATTGCTGGCTTTGTTGAAGATGTGGTGTGGGAGAGGGTCGGACAGGGATCTGGAGTGGATTGGGCCCATGGTCTTGATTGTGTCCTCAATGCTCACGTTGGCCCAGGTTGTCAGGGTGTCGTAGGCGGTGGGGTGTGGTGGGTCCGGTGCGGCGAGGTCTGCAGGGGTCATCCGGGGTTTGAAGCTGTCATGGATGTCGGCGATTTTCCGGTGAAAGAAGGTGGCGAGGGAGTCGCACAGGGCTTGCGATGGTGGGATGTCGTTGGCGCTGGAGCTGGGGTTGGATAGTTCCTTCACGATGGTGATGAGTTCCTTGTTGCTGTGTGCGTTGTTGTCGAGGCGGTCTGTGAAGGAGGTCCTTTTGGCGGTCCTGATGAGGTGGTGGTGGTTGCGGATGGCAACTTTGTGGGTGGCGCAGCTGTCCGGCGTCTTGTCGTTGTACCATATGTTCTGCAATATTCAGCAGGTGCGCTTTGAGTCAAGGAATTCTGGGGCGAACTAGCTGACTCTTTTGCTGGTGTCTCTGTTGGTGGGTTTTTTCAGTGGGGCTATGGTGTTGGCGCAGTCGTTCATCCAGCGTTCGAGGGTGAGTGCATCATCATCGGGGTTGGTGGTGTTGGTCCGGGGTTGAGTGCGAGGTTTGTCTGTAGTTGTTCTTCAGTGACTTTGCCCCAGCAGGGCGGGGGTCTGAAGGGCGCAGTGGTTTTCGGAAGGAGAAGTGGATGCAGTGGTGGTCTGTCCAGGTGAGTTTGGAGGCGTGGCTGAAGGTGAAGTGGGGGCTTGAGGAGAAGATGGCATCAAGCGTGTGACCTGCGATGTGGGTCGGCATCGTGACAAGCTGTTTCAATCCGAGGTTGGCGAGGTTGGCGATCAGGGTGGAGAAGTTGTTGTCGTTGTTGTTCTCCAGATGATAATTCAGGTCTCTGAGGAGGTTGTAGTTGGTGGAGGTCAACATGTGCGTGCTGATGAGGTTGGCGATGGAGTCGCAGAATTGAGGCCGGGGCCCTGGCGGTCTGTAGACGAGGGTGCCTCTTAGGGTGGTCTTGGGGTCTGTGTGGATCTGGAAGTGCATGTGTACGGCGTGCTGAGGGTGTTGTTGGTGTTTGTTGAGACCCTGATGGTGTTTTTGTGGACGATGGCAATTCCTCCTCCGGCCGGGTTGATGTGGTCTCTGCGGGTGATCTTGTACACGTCCGGGATGGCTATGGCGATGTCTGGCGAGGAGGCTTCGTTCATCCAGGTTTCGGTCCGGAAAGCGACGTCCGGTTATGCGGTGTCAAGTAGGTCCCAGAGTTCAACAGCGTGTTTGTGTGCGGAGCCGGTGTTGATCAGGATGCATCTAAGCTGGTTGGTTTCGTCGTGGCAGGCGTCTCGACGCTTTCGAGGCAGGAGAAGCTGCAGTTCAGGCAGGTGAATGGACCTTGTCTGCCCTTCGGGGTGGCCTTGCAGCAAGTGTGGGTCCTTCCTGGGATGAGAGCGACAAGGGTGTTGGCGTCGTAGCGGCGGCAGTGTTTGTGGCTGGTGCGGGAGGCAGGGGTTCTGGCGTGGTTCAGGCGCGGATGGGCGCAGACGGGCTTGCCTTAGGCGCGCCTTCGGCGCGCCAACAACGCAGCCATGCAGCGGCCGCCATATATGAGGAGGAGGGGAGGGAGGAGCAGCTGGGAGGCGGGAGGGGTGGTAGCAGGGGCAGCGAATGGGTGCGGAGGTGGCAGGGCCGCAGTGGAAGCAGGGGCAGGGGCAGGGAAGTGGAGCGGGGCAATCTCAGGAAGTAAACGGGCAGGGATCAGGAGGGCATGGAAGTCAGCAACGGGGCACAGAATCAAAGGGGGCAGCAGCAGAGAAAAACGGGGCACAGAAACAAAGGGGGCAGCAGCAGAGAAAAAAGGGGCACAGAATCAGGCAATGGGGCAACAGCAGAGAAAAACGGGGCACAGAATCAAAGGGGGCAGCAGCAGAGGAAAACGGGGCACAGAATCAAAGAGGGCAGCAGCAGAGAAAAATGGGGCACAGAATCAAGTGATGGGGGACAGAACAGAGCGGTGAGCAGGGGGCAGCGGGCATAGAGAAGGAGCGGACAGGCAGAGAAGGCACAGTAGAACGGATACAAACCAAAGCCACCACTGGCCACCAGGGATGAGGCGCAGGTGAAAGCCTGCGGGTGAGAGCCTCGACTTCGGCGGCGATCAGGAAACTTCAGCGGGGGTGCTGGTGGAGCTGCAGCGGGGGGGAGCGACCTACCAGGAAGGTCAAGCCCACCTTCTGCCCTACAAGTGCTACTTGGAAGCTGTACCACCTTAAGCTGCTATCTACATCCTTGGGAGCGATTTCTTTACTGGTGCCCCGACTTGTGCCCTACAGCAGCGTTGCAGGGGTACAATCTGCTGTAGGCGAGTGACATTTCTGACTACTTGCCTGCTCCCTGCTGTAGGCTGAGAGTAGTGTTCACAACTCCACCCAGGACGCTGTCCTTCTCACCCCATTGAGTAGACCTCCACCGCTTTACCTACTTTGCCAGCATTACAGACTCCACAACATCTCAATAACTTGAAGGACACTCCCTTATCACCTCTGCCCAGCTCTCAATGAGCCTTCTGGGGTCTGTCTCACCCCTTCCCCCTCATTCTACAGGTTATGGTTAATGGTGAACCCAAACAGAGATGTCTCAATTTTGAGAAGCAGAAACCCACGGAAACCACCCAGCCTCCACCGATGGTGGGAGGCAGCGCTGGCCCATCCAGCTAACTGGCACAGGCACAATCATAGCTGTACTCAGAGCAGGCTTTGGGGCCATTGATGGCTGGTTTGATACCATGGCCAAGAGACTAGACACTATGAGTGAGCGCCTAGACTGCCACCACAATCGATTTGAGGCTGCTGAGGGAAGAATATTAGACATGGAAGACAGTGCTGCCCAATTTATGAAGCTGCTGGAAAGAATGGAGAAGCTGCTCAAACCTGTGGCTAAGAAAATCAAAGATCTGGAGATTAGAGGCAGGTGCAATAATCTATGCATACTGGAGATACCCAAATCCACCAATACTGGCCATCTTGATCTGTTTGTAGATTGACTTTTGATCGATCTGTTTGGAAAGCATTTACCTCCACGTTCATGGTGGAACGGGCTCATCGCTCACTAGGCGGTGCCCCAATCCTGGCTGCCCCCGAGACCTATGATTGCTCGCCTCCTCACCTTTAGGGACCGTGATACTGCCCTGTGCCAAGCCATAGAAAAAGGTCCCTTACAAAGGCAGGGCTCTCCCATCTTCTTGTTTTCTGATTTCACCGCTTTGGTCAAGGAGATGCGCAGGAAGTTCACTGACATAAAATCCGCACATCAAAAAGTAGGATTTCGCTATGGCGTGCTGTACCTGGCGCACCACAGAGTCGAAGCCAAAAGTAAGCCCCACTTTTTTGACAATTCAGCCAAGTCGCAGACCTTCTGCAAGCAACATTTGGGTGAACTTTCTTCTTCCCGTCATTCCACTCTGGACAGATCCCCACTAAACATTAACTCTAGGGCAAGTGCGGATCTCATACCCATTGGCTGACAGCTGTGTCTCTTCCTCACTCAACTTCCATTCAGCAAAGATGCCTGTGGACCCCACTCCAAACCTATGATGGTACTGTCCATTTACTTTGTTTAGATTTTAAAACATAGATACTTTGGGTCCATCTTACCGCTCCACAAACTGATCCTATTGTGCATGGATGTCAGCCATAGCATTGCCACCCGTAGTGGTACACACACCTATATTTACTGTATTGTTATTTCCATTTTGCAGGGCTACTTTTAGGGTCTAATAGTGGGCCTTTTTGTGCCTGGTGTGGGAGATGGGCGGTGGGGTTTCTTGAGAATGTTTGTATTGTTGCTTTTTTCCTCATTTCAAATCAGTATAAAATGGTTGATCGCCATCCTCATTTCCCAGTCTCACTTGCCATACCTCATGGTCCGTACACACCCACTGAGTAATATGTCTTCCCTCTTACGCTCCTGTTCTGGAGTATCAGGAGTCTAAAATATCATCACAAGGGAAACAGGTCTTATAATACCATGCTCGTCATGGTGCACACATCCTTTTCCTTCAGGAAAGGCATCTTCCCCCCGGAACGGTACACATGTACATGTCTACTTAGATCTCACACCAATTCTTTTCTAGCAGCAGTTCCTACTCTAGAAGGGTCTGTACACTTATTCACAAAAATGTACCATTCAGGCACATCATCACTGTTTCAGATGATGGTGGGCAGTATTTCCTAGTCACTAGTATTCTGGCGGGACACTCTGTACTTTTGGATATCATCCATTGTTGGTTCCCCAGAGCTTTTCCTGTCCCTCGCCACCTGTATTTGATGTTGGATTCTGACCATCTTATCGTAGTTGGTGAGCTCACCCTCCTAATGGACCCTGCCACTGACACCATTGCACCAACACTGACCACCAACCCAAGATCATTCCATGTACTCAATGGTATTTGTGCTACACACAGTGCGTGATGCTTGGCTCTTAAGACATAACTCAAACCTGGGATTCACCCACTAGTCGACCCCACATTATACGTGGTCACGCATCGATTATTGCCTTATCTCTGCCACATTATGTCCATGGTTACTTTCCACACAACATCTTTCACTCACACTATCCGATCACTCCCTGGTTCTGGTCCTTCTTAGCATTCCTTTTGGTGGCAGTCGGGAGAGACAATGGCCCTTCCCTACTTTGGTGATTCAAGACGCACTGTTCGGTTCTGACTTGTGCACAGCAGTTTTGGAATATTTCCAGCCTAATGAGGGTACAAAAGCCTCCCATGCCACCCTTTGGGAGGCGTTCAAAGCCTATATAAGTGGCATCTGCAGCTCTACGTATTCTGGGGTCCTTGGGGACATACATAGGTGCCTCAAGTGAGTTCTGGCTGATCTAGATCTTCATACAAAGCTTAGTGCTGATCTACCCTGCCCTCAGGTCAGAGCTGCCCTGATGACTGAATACTGTGACTCGGCTGAGAGGGAAGCCCTTTACCTGGGTAAACATGCTAGAGCATGCAGATATGGTGAGGGCAAGCTTTGTCCCATATACCTCTCCCCCCTAGGGCATCTCGTACGTTTATGGGGCACACAGATACTTCCAATGAGGCCCTACTAGAGACCCTGCTTCAGTATTACATTAGCCTTTACACCTTGTGCCTTACAGGGGACACCGCAGCCCAGACGGCCTACCTGGAGGAGGTGGCTATTGTTTGACTCTCTAATCCGCAACATCAATTTCTTAATGAACTTTTATCATATGAGGAAATAATACAGGCCATAAACTCCCACAATGGCTCCAAAGCCCCCTTCTTGATGGCGAAGCGGGGGAGTTCTATGAACATGTATAACATATACCGGTCGCCACGACTACTCACAGTTTATGAGGATTTATGCGCAAGACTGTCACAACTCTCATTGCTGAACCCTACAAGGAACCCTACACTGCAGTTCTTATAGACCATTGTCACTCCTCAAATTGGACAATAACATAATGGTAAAAGTTCTCTCCAATTGTCTTTCATTATTGATGGACCAAATAATTTCGGGATTTGTCCCCCACCGCTCTACATCGCTGAACATGAGGCAGTTTTCCACAGAATTTCTCCAGCTATCCCCAGAGTAATCACACTTATAGACACCGAGAAGGCATTTGACTCTTTGGAGTGGCCTTTCCTTCATTCTGTAATTCGCAAATTCAGAGTACCTCTTGCTTTTTCTTCCTTGATAAATCCCTTGTATGCACAACCCACTGCACCCCTTAGAGTCAATGGCTTTCTCACCACCCCATTCCCTATAACGAAGGGTACACATCACGGATGCCCGCTGGCACCTTAACTTTTCATATATACAATGGACTCCTTCATCCGTCATCTCCATATGCGCCACCTACACCATGGTTTTCAATTTAAACATGCCCCCCTACTCATCCTCCTCTATGCAAAAGACATTTTACTCTTTATCCGTCGCCCGGAGGAGAACCATACCCCAATTCTAGATGAATAGACACGTTTTAGGATCCTTTCTGGTTTTCAGATCATCTGGTCTGAATCTGAACTTTTTCCCACAACTCCTGCCAAAAAACTCCATCCAAATAAGGAACAGGTAATACGGCTTAACTATGGTCCCGCCGTTGACACACTGTTGACTCAATTCGACTGGTGGCTTTGTTTGCCTCTTTCAATGGTTGGTAGGATCATGATCATGAAAATGGTGATCTTCCCTCATTTCCTATACCTGTTCCTTAACATTCCCATACCACTCAGAAAGTCATTCTTTCTTACCATGCGTGGCTTATTCCTTAAACTCATCTGGGCCTATTGGCGCCACTATTGTCAGTTGGGATACATTAGCGCTCCCTTACGAGAGAGACGGGTTTGGGGTACCCCATCATCAGTTTTATTACCTGCCTGCACAATGCCATTACGCCCATCATTGGTACCATGCAGATGCCCGGTTACGATACACCAATCCAGAGATGGACCTTGCTGCTCCCACTCCACTTGTTTCCATCCTTCTGAAAGAGATCACTCTGAACCCAAGAATGTTCAAACACTATCCCCCACCTACTGGTTGTGAAGAAAGCGGCAGCAACCCCTGGGTGGAACCATCCTTTACTCTCTGGCCTTGACGTTTGCAGACAACCCATTGCTCCCCATCACCTGCGAAACCCTAGTGAAATGCAATTTGTCACAATACGGCCTCCACACTTTTGGTGACCTCTTTCTGGGGGACATGCAATAACACACTCCACAGACCAGCTCTTTAATGATGCTTCACTCATGGATAGTGTTATTATGCACAGCATCCACAATGCTTTACAGTCTACCATATCAACGTATTCGATAGCTCCCGATGAGTTCCCTCCCCTGACATTAATGATCATTGATTCTGATGGGGTACAAATTTTGTCCAAACTATATCAAACTAGTGTGGCATTTCTCCCAGCTCACAATGAGAAACTCAGATCATACTGGGAAAGGGACCTGGGGAGCCCCTTTACAAATGAAATATGGGCTTTGTGCTGTGCCCAAACTCAGCTGGTGTCACCTAACTATCATCACAAATTCCTCCATTTCAAGTTTTTGCTGCACGCTTACATACCTCTTACTGATCAACACAAATATGACCTTTCGCGCTCCTCTGATTGCCCTTAATGCCAGACTCCTGGAGCATATTTTCTGCAACTGACTTAGTCCTGTAGATATGTAACACACTTTTGGGGTGAGATTCCTCCAAGTTATCCCAAATGTTGGAGATTGATCTGGGTGTTGACTAACTACTCACCCTGTAGGGCTAAGTACTCTATCTTCTCAAAAATACTAGACAATTTACCCCTATTACTCTCCTTTTGCCCAAACGCCAAGTTGTGATACACTGGGGTAAGTGCCTACCTCCCACCACTGCCAACTGGCTCACCAGTATGATGTACTGCAACACTACCAGTGAATTAAACGCATCTCTTCAACCCTCGATATGTAGAGCAAAACTCATGCCGGGTCTGGTGGCTCAGTGGACTGATGCATCCACTGCAGAGGCCTATGTTCGACCTCATGGTCACAGGTTCAAATCCTGGTGGGTTCACTCAGCCTTTCATCCAGCTGAGGTCGATAAAATGAGTACCACTGAGTTGGGTAGCAATAAACTTCTGTTATTCAGCGCCAAGAGACCTCGTTGGGGGTGAGCGTGCGCTTTACAAAATACACATGTTCTGTTATTTGCCAACCACTGTGTAATTACTTACAATCACTCGCATCTCCGTCCAAAGAGGCCAGCTCTGCCCTATCGGAACCTCCCCCGCCTACTCAATAACTTACTCCCGGGTGGTCAGTAGCCCTGTGCCCCACCCACGTCATCTCCATACATGCACTACGCCCCGAATGTATCAGAGGACTTCCCTCCATGATCCTCCTGCCTCTCCCTTCCTCTATCAACCGGTTACCATTACCCTACAACTCTTCCCTTCCTTATTTGACATTATTCTTTACTATTGCAAATTTTTATAGACAATGTGGCTCAAGTGACCTTTTCTTTCTGCCATTGAGGAAATTGTCGACTTTATTGATTTTTTTTGTCATGCTTAGTTACCTTTTGCAGCATGGATGGCATATGCTGATTACATTGTATCCTTCTTCGACACTTCCGCTTATCTATTCAAATGGTCATGGTCATCTCATCATAATTTGCAATTGCTATCCTTTTATGCCTATGCCATGTCAACTTCTTTGAAAATGAATAAAAACAGTTAAAAAAATTCTCACTGACCAAACACAAGCTAGCATCTCTTGTTCAATCACACAATAGAGACTTTCATGTGGTTAAAGAGTACGTGAAGCGAAAGCAACAATACTGTCAAATCTTCCCTTCTCTTCAAATAGAGCTGCTCCCAAACCAATGCCACTTGCATCAATAGTGATGATTAATTACGTCCCTGATATGTACAGAGAAAGTAGAGAGTTCTTAGTGAGTTCTTTTTGGTATATTGGTATATGATCCTTCCTGCATTGGACCCCAAATTAACTTTAAACTCTTCTTCAGAAAAACAAGAAGATGTTCTGCGTTGGTAGAGAAAATATGCATGAATTTAGCATAAAACTAACACACACCAAGGAAAGCCTGAAGTTGTTCATGGTCAACTAGTGTAAGTACTACTTCTAAGGCCTTGAGCAACCCTAGTTAAGAACTAATATCATCACCAGAACTTACATGTCCCAGAAATTCCACTCTAGATACTCCAAACTCACATTTATCTCTTCTCAATCTCAAACCTTTGTTTTTATGGGCAGATGGTACATTTTCTAAATGTCAACAGCTGTCCTGATCTATTCCAAAAACGAAAATGACATCCAGGAAAATGAAGACCCCTACAAGTCTTTCAAAACTTCACCTATGACTTGTCGAAAAACAGCTGTAGTAGAAGCAAAGGCATCCTTCAAAACTGTAACGCTCCAAATGGTGTAAAAAAAGCAGTTAGATGCCTTGCCTCTTTATTGAGACCTACTTAGTGGTACGCTGACTTCATGTCAAGTTTTGAAAAACACTTTGCACCAGCTAATGTGATGATCATTTCTTCAAAGCGTGGTAAGGGATGCCCATCTACCCATAAAGCTTTGTTTAGACTTCTAAGATCAATACACATTGTGAGTTCATTGTTTTTCTTACGTGCCACTTCTATGGGGATAACCATAAAGAATACTCAATAGTTTATATTACTTTGTCTTCACACAATAGAGAAGTTCCTCAAGATTATTTCTAATACTTTTTAGAGCACATCTTAGATTATGTTTTACAGGTACACGTCCATCTTTGAGTTTATTAGTGTGTTCGAAATTGGCTAATTTCTCCAATTTATTTTTAAATATTTCATCATGTTTTGCTAACACAGTTTCCAAATCTGAATATGCATACAAACTGCTGCCATCAGTTTAAGACTAGTTATTGAAGAAGCAAAATATGGCTTTGTACTGGAAGGAAAGAGTACACAATCGCCCTGAATGCCTGACCCAATTCCAGGACACATCAGGAAATTTAAAATAGCCACTGCTGAATGCCTGACCCAGTTCTTATTTCAAACAACATTGGTCCCATGCATACAACGGAATAGAAAGCAGATAAAAATATAGACAGCTGACTGACCACTATATAACCTCAATCGGTAATATTGTCAATGACACCTTGCCTCAAAAACTGAAAAGAGTCTCGGAAAAACCCAAAAATCCTTGGTTTAATGAGGCTCTGAACGAGGACAGGCGAATACTGAGAATGGCTGAAAGGAAATGGAGACAACATCCCGCCTCCCCTGAACTGAAGGACCTCAGAAAAACGAGGAAACAATATAACTTAAAGATAACCAACGCCAAAAAAGAATTTATAAGGGCTGAACTGGACAATGCCACAAACAGACCCCGAAAACTCTTCGAGATCCTAAAACAACAGTCAAACAAACTAACTAAAACCGACCAAGAGAACCCAAAAAATCCTATAAGCTGTGAGAAATTCTCCTCATTTTTCACGGACAAATCTAAATTGCTAGAAGCTGAGCTCACAAAATCAGCGGCTAACATCACGACCCTTCCCCCTTCAAAAAAGGAGACGAATGCGCCAGCGATGGATTTTTTCACAAAAAACAAGGCAAGCTGGGACACATTTGAACTATACAACCAAGAAACGATCGCCAAAACGCTAGCGAAACTTAAACCCAACAACCACTACCAAGACCCGCTACCCGCAAAATGTGTAAGAGAAATCAGTCACACTCTAGTTCCAATCTGGACGGAGATAATAAATGCCTCACTAATACAAGGGACCCTTCCGGACTGCCTAAAAACGGGGCAGGTAGTTCCCATTATCAAAAAACCGACAGCTGATGCAACAGACCCGAACAATTATCGACCAGTGACCAACATCCCGTTACTGGCTAAACTTCTTGAGAAATGTGTACAAGGCCAACTGAGTCAACATATCGCTAAGTTCTCACTACTAGACGACTGCCAATCAGGTTTCAGAACAGGTCACAGCACGGAAACTGCGATATTACATATTGTTGATGACGCTCTACAAGCCCTCGACCAAAATCATGCGTGCCTACTGATTCTACTGGACTTGTCATCGGCATTCGACACGGTAAATCATGCGATTCTGATGACCAGACTACAAGACAGGATGGGTTTATCTGGTAACGTACTGAAGTGGTTTAATTCCTTCCTGCAGAACAGGACTCAGCTATTCTTGGTCAACGAGGCAACCTCTTCTCCTCGCCCTAACACAATAGGGGTCCCTCAAGGCTCAACGCTATCCCCTGATCTATTCAACTTGTATGTAGAACCTCTCACAGAGATTCTTCGGATCTCACAGATATCTTATCACATGTACGCAGACGACACCCAAATATACATGAAGATTGCCTGCAGTGAAGACATTGATCTTATGAATGAAACTCTAAAGAGAGCATTGCAGTGGCTTACAGCCAATCACCTGAAACTGAATGCCAATAAAACTGAATTCCTGTTAATCTCACCGACAAGGAGTTACACAGAGGCAAAGGAATGGGCGAAATTGGTGACAGCACTGAACTGCACCCCGACCATAGTTAATTCAGCTAAATCATTAGGAATTACACTAGACAAGAACTTAGACATGAAAGAACACATCAACTTGATGGCCAAGGGCGCCCGCTTCCATTTAAACTATCTAAGGAAACTGAAGCCCTTTATCTCTGAAGCAGACCTAAAACTTGCCATCCAATCGTTAGTTATCTCGAGGATCGAATATGGCTGTACCACATTAGCTGGCCTACCGAAAACATCCACTGCACCACTAAAAGCCTGTCTCAACGCAGCGGCAAGACTCATCACAGGAACTAGGAAATTCGACCACATATCTCCTCACCTGAAGGCTCTAAACTGGTTACCTTATGATGCTAGAATTAAAATGAAGATGGCCTGCATCACACATAAAGCGGTCCACTACAACATGCCGAGGTACCTCGCCAAGAAAATTAAGATATCGGGAGGCAACAGAACAACAAGAAGCTCTAAAGAGCTGCTATTGCGGCCGGCCTTCTTCCATAAAAAAAAGACTTATGACCGAGCTTTTTCAGGAGCGGCCCCCAGAGTCTGGAATTCACTCCCTCCTTACATCAGGAGGATTCAAAATACCGCAGCTTTTAAAAGGGAACTGAAAAGCCACATGATGAGTAAATACCATATATAGAGATGCCCACAGACTTGTGATACGAACATTTCTGCCAAAAAGGACTGGAGTCACCACGAACACTTGGAAGACCAATAAGACAAACGACTGATGCCACCCAAGCATCGGCTCTACAACCTATTACTACCTCACTATTAGGTGATATCTATGCTATACCGTTCACCGGAAGATATCACCCTTACCTTGAACTTGTTAATATTTATGTTCGATGCATCCAACTATTCCCTCACTACTCTTATGGCTTATTACGCCGATATTGACTTGTTAATAATATACAATACTACCTCATAGAACTTGACTGCATGACTATGACACTACCTAAACATAGGCACTCCCTAATACTAACTACTTAGGCGTTAGGAATATATCTTACCTTAATCACCGTAGACAGCACATTACCTCCCACACCTGATTTGTTTTTGCTGCTATAATTGCTATTATAATGTCAACTGTTTAATTCTTCTATGTCCCTAGGTAATCCCCTTTCTAACCTCCCTGATAGCTCTCTGCCCTACCTCTATATATGTTTTGTTGCTATAAATGTTACCACTATGTCAATCTGTTTTCCATATGTTAAGCGCTCTGATACCCACGGGTCATGTCCGCGCTATATAAAACAATATAAATAAATAAATAAATAAATAAATCTATATTAAGAGAGACATGTCCAGCCGGACAGTGGTCTTTCAAAGTTTTACTCAATTGTCATGTAGTTGATATCACACAGGGTACCTTCCACAAGTCAGCCAGTGTGGAACACAAGCCTATGCCCAGCACTAACAGAACGGGTACAAAGCAAAGAAGGGCTTTATAAGGCAAAACACGTTGCTCTGTCATAAATGCAATTGTACAGAGTATTACAACCAAGCACCTCAGAACACATAGTAATCACGTTTAAGCTGTTTGGTGCTTTAAAAGGTCGACGGCGTTTCGGACCCCTATTAAATCATAGGGTCCATCATCAGGACATTTGCAGTGAAAGCCTTAACAAGGTTATAGCCTCTAAATGCCAAAGTTGCATCAATGGCTGGCAGTAGGAAATAACGCTCGCCCAGAATCGGGCAGCGGAAGCCGCGATACTCGATGGTATCCGTCGGCAGCCAGGGGAACCTATTATATTATATTATATTAAATATTGCCTGCCTGTCCATTTCCCTGTGAGCACGCCGGGGAGAGTGATTCTCAACCGACTGACCCGGTTCCCCTGGCTGCCGACGGATACCATCGAGTATCGCGGCTTCCGCTGCCCGATTCTGGGCGAGCGTTATTTCCTACTTCCTACTTCCTACTTCCAACCAATGTTGTTTGAAATAAGCATGTTCCCCGAGGTCCCTGCTGACTGATTTGGGGCCCCTTGTTGTTCAAAAATTGACCCAGTTCTTAGACACATCAGGCAATTAGAAAAAATGGCTGCTAGTCACGCACTTACCAATGGGAATGAGCCCAAGTAGAAACAATTGTCAAATGTATGCTGAAAGCAATGAAAACAATCCCAAACAAAAATATGATCTGCTATATACCGTCTGCACCCTTTACAGCTATGGCTACAAACTCTATTTAATCTGTATAGCATTCGCCCTTGCCCTCACGCAGATCATTTCTGTCTTAATGATGAGCCCCCTCAGCTCGCGACAGGGTTCATTAAATACTAGTCTGGTTATAGCCAATTCAAATCAGCAGCCACCAGGGCTGGACTGGGAACTGAAACTGGCCCTAGCAAATTACATGGCCACCCTTCCCGTTGAGGGGGGGGAGGGTGCATGACCGACATGTTTGCTAGGCCGATTTTGTTACAAGGGGCCGATATTGGCACCCCGGAAACAAAAATGGCCCCCAGGGGCTCAAAACCGACCCCCACAGCCGGTGCCTGCCTTGCCTGTCCGGCCCTGGCAGCCACCTACTCTTTTCACTGACAAAAATGCTTTGCAACAACAAATGACTAACACTTTTCCCTCTTAACTCTATTTCCTAAATGTAAATAATCACACAGGCTGCCTTGAGTCTCAGGATTTATTAGAGACTGTGTAACATTCATGAAATGAATGTTACACAATGAATGTTATGGAAATCTACATAAAATATATTTACATTCTTCAATAGTGAGTGGTTATCCTTCAAATCGGTTTTGGATCCTTTCTTTATTGATCTACTTTGGAGACCCTTCTTACAAAAGGGCTGTATCCTGAGGCTCATTCCCATCAAACACCTGAATAACTTGCAATATGTATATAATTTCTGTCCGTATAATACTACCTTTTACGAACAATTTCGGCTTTAATAATAATAAAAGTTACATTTTACTTCTTCATGAGAGTTCTGACAGGAAACAAATAATGAATTGTATTTATACAGTGACTTAATTTATGCCTGGTTTGATGTTGTGGCCCAAACTTTGGAGAGAAAACATACCAGATAATGATTTCTACTCCACCCTCTACCTGCTGTATTGCAGGTATTTTACTCTGTTTTTGCAGCAAAGGTTATAGAGAGATTTTCTGCACTGAATAAAATCGTGTATAGTATCTTAGACTTCCGAGTCCTCAGTTGCAAATTCATCATTTTTAAGATGTAACTAAAAGTACATAAGGTTCATAATAAATTCAAACACTACATTTTGAAAAAGGAATTTGAACAATTACAAGTTTATTTTAAATACCCTTCGGCTGTGCTGTGTTATTATGTTGTGTTGTTATTTTTCTGTCTTTGTGTTGGCATGCTCCTGTACTGTTTTGTTGTTTAGTTCTTGTGTGGACTATGGGAACATGTTATGGTTGTTATTGTTATGTTGCTTTTATGTTTTTGCATTGTGACTGTGTTATCTTAGCTTTTTTGCTGCTTTGCAGTTTCGCTGCTGCACAGTTTTTGTGGTATTGCGATTTGTGTTTTATATTTTTTTATTCAGCGGCGGCTTCTTTGCTATGGAGGAGGAGTATTGCCCCTGTCAGCAGCCTCAAAATAATAATAAAGCATATTCAATTTTGCTTTTTTTCGCTCCCTGGGCCGAGGTATGGGGGCAAAGCCATTGAGGGGCAGGTGAGTGGTAAGTACTGGTATAAGTATGCATGACAGTTTGGCCCACCGTCTCAGGCTGGCTAAACCGTCATGCGCACTAAAGCTGTCTCCAGCCGAACAGCTTTGTCGGGTTGGAGGCAGCAGACATAGGCTCCCAGTCTCCCTGGGAGCACAAATCCAGGGCGATAATGCCAGTTCTGACGCTGCTGTCAACATGAGAGCACCATCAGAATTGGCATCAGGATTAGCCGCAGGGGAGTCTGGGAGCCTGTGCTGCCTGCAGTGAAGCCTGAAGATCGGAAGAGCGGCGATGTGGCAGGTAAGTTCTTAATTGTAATTATTTTATTTTTTATTTTTTACGTGTTCCTTCGCCCCCTCCTCACCTCTCTACCCTGACACCAGCCGCCACTGGTTTTATTGTTATTATCATGGTGTTGTTGTGGTTTGTGTCAGCCGCACATCAACTGCGGTTAGTTTGTTTATATATGCACGCACATGTTTACCTCATACTATCACCCTCAAAAATATGTTTACTTGGTAAATTAAGAAAAGGCAATTGCACCAAGCTCTACCTGATCTACCAACAAGGACATCTAAGAAAGCGGATTAAAATGTTTTGTGATCGCCTCCAGTACTCTGTGCTGACCTCAGAATGCACATAACCTCTAAATGTGTTCTGGTTGATTGACACAGAGTGTTACTTTTTCCTCCTGAGAATAAGATAAAAGCCGTTCTGAATCCACATTTTGCTGCTGGGTATTTATTTGCTATAAGGAATTATGTATGACAAGTGTTAAATTATAGGACCTGAAATATGTTTGTATGATTGATTTTGAGTCCAGCTGTATTTGCTGTCAAATTACTAATAAAATGAATAATTAACTGAAGCACGAGGAATATCACTATGAAAGGTTAAGTAAAAGTACTGTACATGTATAAACATTGCACATATAGATATTGTTGTCATCTTAAGTAACTATACGAATTTGCTCTAGGAACCATCTGTGTTTTTTTCACATTCAAAAAATGTACTTTTTTTTACCCGTACATTTATTGACTTATGACACTGCTGAAGTTGGAGAAGTTGGAAAGGATAACTTGTTGGGCAATCATTTATTAGAATGGTTGTGTCTGAGGTGTATTTTGTATGGAAAATGACTCTTGAATGTTGCAGGGGCCTCAACATGCTGCATTCTTTGTCTTTTGTGTGGTAAAAGAATACACAAAGTGCAGTTTGTACCTGCTCTGTGCCAGCCGAAACTGAACCTCTGCGTGGCAGGCTTCGAAGATACCCACAGGGAACCGAGGCTGATCAGAAAACTTGTCAAGTCGACTAGGAGGTGTGCTGCATCTGTTATGATAGCAAGACTTCCAGCAACGTACCCACCTACAAAAACAAAGAACCAATTATTTATGAGATACGAACATTGCAGGAATTGGTAACGTTATTAAGTAAATCAATCCAATTAGAAGTGAAAATAATGTTGTTAAAATACAGGTGCAAAGTTACAATTTCTTAAAAGGTGTAAATGCAGATGATGAATTATAGATTTTACACTGTAATTCAGCACTTTCCTGTAACATTTCGTCCTGTAGTATTGCTGAGACTTAAATCAACATTTTTGGATCAATATTAGGAGTGGTTGAGAAAAAATAACATCAAGAGTATTATTGTCTGCACAGTGATGGATAAGCTCACTGCTGGACGGGAGCTGTGTCTGGTACCCGGCATGCAGTCTTCAGGGACCGGGTCCATTTGATTTGGATGATGGTGTCCCCAGGTAAAAGAAGCTTATTCCCTCGTAACATTGGCTCAGTTTGCCTAATTCGTTTTTGCAAAGCCTGCAAGGTTTAGATCATCTTTCTTGCTGGTTTGTTTCTGAACTTTATTAGCTTACCTCCTTGGATCTGCCTTAGTGTGGCACTGTCAATGGGGGAGCAATCTAATACAAAACCTATAAGGCCCCCAAAGACACAGGGGTCAGACTTCTATCCCTCGGATGCAAGGACTTAGTTCAATGCATCAGGAATTAATTGGAAATCCAGTTGGGCAGCAGCCCTGACACTAGCATGGTGAGCAATCTTGCGTGGGCAGTGTTTTCAGATTACTATCAATCCCTCTAGATGACCTAAGAGACACAGCAGCAATCCAAGCAATCTTTCATTTATGAATAACACACTCAAAAATAGCACTAAGAAACTGGGATGCCTAGTTTAAAATGTTTATTTTAAAATCATCCATCTAGTGCATTAAATATGTATGGTAACCCCACAGAATGTGAACATAATGGCAGCTTGGCATGTACCAGTCATTGAAAACAAGAGAAATGTGGCTAACATGTTAGTAAGTTTCTGACATCCTAAATCAATGATACTTCTAAACGCTATGCCAAGCCTCAGCTAGAGCATCAAATAGCAAACTCTGAATTGTGAATTTCATAGGATGGATATCTCAGCATACCTTTTTATAGCTGGTGCCAGAAATTGAGTTTTCAGCTTGGCCGAGTATACACCCTGTTCAAGCAGGAACACCAATCCTAGTTAGGATAAGTCAGATACACAACCTAAATTAACCTGTGCTCAACTTCTGGTAGCTTTGCACAGAAAAGTCAGTTAAATTCACTGGCAATGTGTAAAGTATTTGTGTACACTTTAATTACAGTAACAAAGTGAAAACACCATAAAATACTCCAAACCAGTGTAGATAAATGGATAATATTTATCTGAGTAAAGCAAAAACCAACCTGTAGAAACCGAGATATGAATTTTTAAACATTACATCCCAAAACAGGGCTTAGAAGTCAATAGCACTAATAGTTACTTGAGGTCATGCTAGACCTTGGTAAATTCTAAGTTCAGGTCGACCACGAAGGAGGACAGGCCAGCTACAGGACCCATGCAGGGCATGCTGAAAAAGTACCTAGTACCGGGCAAGTATCGGCTTCGAGGACTCCCTGCGTCGGTTCTGATTCACACAGTTGGGTCAATGCATCAGAGTTGAGGCTCGCTGTTGGTGTGGAAGGATATTCACTGCATAGAATTTGAGGGTTACATTGGCATCTTTGATTCGGTGCTGCGTCATCGTTGAACCTCGCAGTCGGGGCCCGCCTCATTATTAAATCGGCACTGCATCAGAGAGTACTGTGTTGGTATTGATCATTGCATAGTCGTCACTGTGTTGATTTCTGCAGAAAACAGCTGCAGAACCCATACTGAGGCCCAGGAATGGAGTCGGTGAAAATAGTGCTTGAAAGCACAAGGCAGCAACTGTAGTTATCGGGATGTGCTGGACAGGGACAAAGTCACAATCGCGATGGAACATAGGCCGGACACAGGGACCAGGCAAGGACTGTTGAGAATTGTACCTTATGCACTTGATGCTTGTTTTGTATCACACCATGTCAGTTGGTAGGTGTGATACAGGGCCCTGCTTCCAGATGCATCGTGCAGTGTCAGTTACAATGACCAATGCGGAGTCTTGGGTAGACTTGCATCACACTTCATCAGTTCTGATGAGGAGTTGTGTGTTCCATATCGATTTGGGTTGAGCTGTGTTGGTTCCTTTGAGGAGCTGTGAGGGATGTGTGGTGACATTTTGCATAGATTTGCATCATGTTGCATTGGAGCGACAGCTGCACTGGCAGAGCACCTCACCTCACTGTCAAGGGACCAGGACTTGAGAGGCACCACTTCAGGGGTTAGGACTCACAGCAGGCATAGTCCAGAGGCAGGGATATAGATGGTTACAACCTTTTCTGACCCTGAGGTGCTAGACAGTAGGCTCGTCAACTAGCCCTTCGAGTCCCTCTGGTGGTCCTGTGTTCAAGGTGCAGTTCCAGCTCTTCTCACTCAGGCCCCGTCGCCAGTGGAGCAGTCTTTATTTCAGGCAGAGCAGCTGGGTAGTCCTCCCTGCAGCAAAATAGCAGGGCAGCAGATCAGTCCTTCTTCTGAGTCCTCCACATGTCCGGAAGTGATCTGAAGAGTGGGTCTGAGAGTCCCATTTTATACCATGTGCCTTTTTTGAAGTAGAAGAAGTTTATAGAAGTTCCCCTATCAGAAGTGCTTGGAATTGTCTGCCTCCATGGCCTGGCTCCAGCCTGGCTACATGTAGAATAGACTAGAGTGAAGACCAGACAGGAGTGCAGTTATTTTTGTGAAGGCTGGGCATACCCTATTGACTTGAAAGTGGGGCTGTGCCCAGCTCTGTTCTCCATCCTCACTGATAATGCTCATCCAAGCACACGTAATCCCTCTATTGTGGGGATTTCTGGGAGGAATATATAAAGGCCAACTGCCACTCATCCCTAGTTATCTGCTCCAGTCACAGGCTGCAGGCACCAAATAGTTAGGGTAGGAAAATCCAACTTTCTAAAAGTGTCATTTTCAAATTTCTGATTTATAAACAGACTTCACCATTAAAAAAGATTTTAAATTACAATTTTTCATACACCAAACTTTTTGTGCCTACTCCCAATTGAATGTTTACAAAAAGTGATGGTTGAGTTAATCTCAGCCACTGGTAATTATCAGGTTCATATTCAAGTCCATCGTTTTTTGCACTCCTTGCCACCTTTGTTTTGAGCCAGCCATATGTAAATGAGTCTTGACCCTTGTTGTTCTTTTCTGCAGGGGTAATCCCCAAGCTTTTTGCCTTCACCCCCGTATACTGAACCAGTTTTTGTTTGGCTTTTAGGACTCTCCGCACTTTACCAATGTGAACAAGTGCTAAAGTGCTTGTGCGCTCCAATTTACACAGGGTATATTGGTTTACACTCAATTGGCACATTTAATTTACTTATAAGTCCCTACTAAAGTGGTACTACATTTGCCCAGGGCCTGTGAATTAAATGCTAATAGGGAGCCAGCACTCATTGTGCCTTCCACTTAAGCAGCTTTTTAATCATGTCTTAGGCCTCACATTGCAGCCTGTGTGTGCAGTTAACCTGCCCTTTCAACCTGGCACAGTAATCATTTTGACAGGCCCAAATCTTTCTTTTTAATGCATATATCACCCCTAGAGTAGGCTCTAAACAGCTCAAGTTCAATTTTTTTAAACGTTTTACATGTCCTAGTAATGAAAAACACTTAAATGTGTTTTTTCACTACTGCAAGGTCTGCCTCTCCCCTAGGATAACATTAAGTTAACTTATTACATTTAATATGTAATAACCTTCTATTGAAGGCAGGTGGGAATATCGAGTTTGGTGTCTAAAGAATTATACTTTAGAGCCCTTTTTAATGGTAACATTGGATTTTATGTCACAATTCTGAAAATGCTACTATTAGAAAGTTGCCATTTTTTTGTTCCTACCATTTTTGTCCGCAGCTTGTATGCTGGTTGCAGGACTAGGTATAGCTAGCAGTTGGTCTTTGTGCATTGCGCCCAGACAGTGAAACAAAGGGAAGATAAATGTGGCCAAGTTGGGCCATCTCTGACTTGATGATGTGGAAGAGCTCTCACTTACCATGCTTGCACATCACAAAGGCCCTGACTGAGCACACTCTCAAAGGGTTTGGCACTAGTCTTCCACCCTACTTCAGAGCTGGCATCAGGCATAAATATTGGGTCCTCGGACTGAGCTCTTCAGTACACTGCTGGACCTGTGGAGGACTTAGAAGAACTGCTGCCCTGATGCCTGATTGAAGGACTGGGCCTGCATCTTAAACCCAGGACCACTAGGGTAACACCAAGAGCCAGTTGCCTGGCCTCCTGATCAGAAGCCTCAGGGACAGAATAGTCTCCAACCACTTTGAGCCCAGCACCTGGACTCAAGCTGCTGTGAGTCATGTCCCCAAAGTGGTGTCAGTAGTATCCAATTAGTGCCTGGATACCTCTGGTGATATGTTCACTACACAAATACTCATAACGTAACCCCAGTCCTGGACCCTTGGAAGTGGACCTGAAGGTGCTCTGCCAGCCCAGCTGTGGTCACGTGGGCAAAACCAACACAGTGCCGCACATCTACTCGCAGCTCCGCTTCGGAACCACCGCTGCATGGCACATCCTCGACGCAGGTCTTCGCATCGCAAGCCCCTCGTTTTTGGTATCCTCGACAATGACGCAGGCCTCAGCATTGCAAGCTTTGCAACGGCTTTGGAACCAGCCGGTGCGCGACGCATCATAAAGGCAGGCCCTCGCATCGCAGCCTCACAGATCCACGAAACGCCTGCGGCATGATGCATCATTGACGCAGGATCGTGCAACACTCCGCAACCGGGATTTAAGGTACTCTTGTTCAGTAGGCCTGACTTTGTTCTTGTATCTGGCCCACGCTCCATCATGATTGTATAGAACTTGTGACTTTGTCCCAGTCCGGCGCAACTAGATTACCACAATTGGCACTTTGTCCTTTTAGGCTCTATTTTCGCTTAAATCTTCATGATTGCATATCTGTGGTTCTACAAATTGGATTTGTCATTTTAGTATCAAATAATGTATGATATTTTACCCTATTTTTTTAAAATGGTGTGGGATTTTTCTTTTGGCATGCTTTTAATTTACTATTGTTGGAAGTGCTGCATAAATAATTTACACCTGGCTCCTTTGTGCCAAGTTACCAGAGGGTTAAGCACAGGTTAATTTGGGTTTTCTTGTATTTCACCCAGACAGAGATTGTGGTTACTGCTTGAGTAGGGTTTCAACCCCCTCAACCAAGAACCCAATTTCCAATAACCTTGCTCCAATGGGAACAGTACAGCCTGAATTGTCAGGCCCTCTCTGAACCAAAACACAACCAGCCCATGACCAGTTACATTCTATTAGGTGCTCATTAGCCAGGGACAGCTTAGTTTCAGGGACATAGTGTGCACAGGACCCATGTCTGAGTATACATTTCTCACTTTGGGTGTCAAACATAATGAATCTCAATAAATATTTACCTTGAGCAACATCCCAGCCCATTGTTCTTTTGCACACCATTCCACCCCAGTTTGGACCCGTCCATTTGCAATTCAGTCTTGTCTCTGCTCCAATGGGAATAGTCCAGCCCTAACTGCCAAGTCAGGTCCTCCCTGAACCGAAACACAAGCAATCCAGGAACACTTTAGCCTGGTTAAGGCCATCAGTCAGGGATAGCTTGGTTCCTGTGACAGTGTGCACAGGACCCATGTCTCCGTTGCGCGAGTCTGACGTTTGCTTTCAAAGGGAAACTTTGGCTGCTTAGGGTACGTTTTACCCATGGTAACAGGACTCGTTGCGGAGATACAAGACAAGCTGGTCAGTCCCACAGACTTAGGCAGGATGGCAGCAGTGATGCTGTATGCAGTGGTCAGCCTCGTAGGCGCTATCCTAGAACAGCTGCGTTCAGTGCCTGGGCTGCTGTAGGCTGTGTGGTGATGCGCCCTGCTACGCGGCCCTAAAAATGAGAGACGAGCCTAAGTATGCAAGAGGGAAGCAGGAGACAGGGCTCTTATGGCAATGGGACAAGCCTGGTTTCCAGCTTTGGCCACCATAGCGTAAAGAGAAGTCCGAGATGGTACATACATATCTCGAAAGGGGCCATATTGACATATGTTGTCTCCAATAGACTCACTTAAAATGTGGACAGACCTTAAACTGAAACACAGATTTTGGGGGGAGATACACTCGGCGTCAAACTCCAACAATGCCAGAGGAGTCTTGATACTGATACGATGGGGACTCGGCTGATCGACTACACACCCGCAAATAGACCCAGACGGGCGTTATGTCATTCTCATGGGCTCCCTCATGATCATGCAGGTCACCCTGGTGGCCATTTATGGTCCAAATATGGACGACCCTCAATTTTTTATTGCAGTATGGGCCAGGATTATGGCTTTGGGGGGAGGGACACAGTCATCTGGGGTGGCGATTTTAATGCCATTCGGAACAATGACAGGGATAGGGCAGGAACCCCTCGCAACCCACACCTAAAGGCAACATTACAGCTAAACAACATCTTACTTGAACACAGGCTCACTGATACTTGGCGCAACAGACACCCAGACGCCAGAGAGGGCACTTGCATCACTTCCTACCACAGGGCCTGGTCCAGATTAGGTTACTGGCTTGTAACGTGTGACGTTGCGTCTTGGACAGTGAATGTGCTATAGCTGTTGCGCACATACTCTGATCACGCCCTGGATATGCCCAAGAGGAGAATTCCACACACTACCCCACAGGCGTTCAGCTGGCTTCTTCACCCACATGCGCTCCTAGACACAGCATTTACGGAGGAAATTAGAGATTACATCACACAGTATTTCGCTACTAATGAGGGGACAGTAGACTCTCCCTCTATGCTGTGGGAGGCCTTCAAGGTGATAATCAGGGGGGCCTGTATTTCTAAGCAATCTGGAGTACTTCGGTCAATATACTCTACTCTCACAAAACTGAAGCAAGACATCAAATCTCTTGAGCTTATGTTTTTCACCTCCAGAGACCCTAAACAACTGGCTTCTATACGTAGCAAACTCTCAGAATTTGAAACAGAGGCAGAAAGGGAGAGCATATTCTTGGGCAAAAACACCGAAGGGTGCAGTTATGGGGAGGGAAACAGGCCAGGCAAGACCCCAGCCAATGTGCTCAACCAACACACTTCCCCAAATTTTATACCTGAGCTGTTAGACGAAGACTCATCCCCCATTTGAGGACAAATAGCCACACATCATGACCTGACCAAATTCTATTCTTCTTTATATACTTCCACCCAGCGTACACCCCATCGAGACCTGGGTGACTACCTAGACTCAATTGAGCTACTTTGACTCAGTGCAAACCACAGAGAATACCTAGATGTACCCTTCGAGGTTAATGATCATACATGTCATTTGAGGCTTACCAGGAGGGTAGACCCCGGGGTTGGATGGGCTGGCCACACTATTCTATAAAAAGTATGCAGCAGAACTTGCACCCAGCCTCCTTGAAATCTACCAGGAGTCAATGGAAATTGGTGAGCTACCGCCGACAATGCGGGAGGCACTTATCATCTCCTTGTTAAAACCAGATAAGGCCATAAACGTCTGTGACTCCCACAGGCCTCTCTCACTCAATAATGTTGACGCGAAGATCCTAGCTAAACCAATAACCAACAGATAACAGCCTCTTTTGCCACTGATTGCTGGACCCGATCAATCAGGCAGGTCAACAGCCCACAACTTGTGCACATTCTTTTCTACAATTCACCAAATAGACCCTCATATTCCAGCCATTGCAGCTTTTTTGGATGCAACTAAGGCGTTCGACTCTCTGGAGTGGCCTTTTTTGTTTTACCATCCTACCCAGCCTGGGCTTCAGTCCTAACTTAATTAAATTAGTCAGCTTGCTCTACACCAAGCCCACGCTCAGCGCGAATGGTTTAATCTCATAACCCTTCTGCATCACCCGAGGTACCAAGCTGGCTGCCCCCTATCACCTCTTCTTTTTGAGGTAGCTATGGAGCCTCTAGCTGCTAGAGTTCGCCAGCATCACTTCGCTAGGGATCTGTTTTTTACAGATAGAAACCTTATCATCTCAATATATGCCAATGCCATTACGCTATACATTCACAACCCAGATGAGAATCTCAACCCAGGATTAAAAAAAGTCCTTCCCTATGGCGGAATGTCTGGCATTAAAATCAACTGGTCTAAATCTTCTATCCCTCCTCTTACAGATGCCCCTCTAGATATTACTTTAGAGTTTCCACTCAAATGGGCGGATGACGCTGGGAAATAGCTGGGTGTATGGCTCAGCAGAGACCACCAAGACATCTGGCGCTTGAATTTTGGCAAACTATTGGACTGGCTGGAGGGCATTTTTGGTTGCCTTGCCTTTAACACTAGTGGGCAGGATTGCCATAGTTAAAGTGATAGTTCTTCCTAAATTCTTATACCTCTTTGTTAATATTCCCATACCCTTAACTCAGGCCTTCTTTAACTCTTTTATGAACCGTCATGATCGCTCTGGTCTGGGCCAGTGGTCAGCCCCGGGTGAGCTGGTAACTGCTTACAGGCCCACTATCGCAGGGAGGGCTTGGAGATCCTGATTTCAAACTCTATGCGCTCAGCACGCAGGCACAGTTTCTTCACATTTGGGTACATCCCATCCCGTTTCAGCCACATGTGGCCAATGAAAGGGACGTAGCTGACCCAATGCCCCTGCACGCTGCTGTGTATAAACCTTATAATAGAAATGCTACAGAAATAAACACAGTCGAAACCGTGCGCTGGGCCTGGGAGGGTCTGAGGAAGAAGACAGGCACTCCGCTGCTATATGCTCCCTCCACACCGCTTGCGTTTCACCCAGACTTCCCCTTCCTATATGATAAGGGAGCCATTGCATGTGCCCGTAACATGGGGATTTCCATGCTTGGAGACCTATACCCGCAGGATACGTTTTTAGACCCGCCAACGGGCCAGGCGCACACACCGATCCCTGAATTACTCCTATACTACCAATTCCGATCCACCTGCAAAACACTGCATTCCACTTTTCCCAACACCCCAGCCACTATGAAACCGTTAGAACACCTGCTAACAACACCGTCTCCTGGTAGATTGGTCACCAGGCTCCACACTATCACTCAAGCGACCACTCCATGGCTTCCCCCAGGACCCAGGAGTAATGGAGGAGCGAGCTGGTTGATCGTTCCACAGATGAACAATGGGCGTTTTGCTGAATGCAAATAAGATGTCTATCCCCTAAATACAGGCTGAGGCTTATACATTTTAAATTCTTGCACTGCTACTATTGAACCCCCTTACAGCTATATAAGTTGAAGCTACGGCCTGATTCGCGCCGTTGGAAATGCAAATGTGAAGCCACCACTTTTCGACACATTGCGTGGGACTGCCTGGTGGTTGTCCGGATTCTGGGGGAAGGTGTACGATTCCATACAGGCCATCACGGGGCTGCCGCTGGCCTGTTCCCCACTGGTTGCACTACTGGGATATTTTGAGGAGACCCCACCTGAGGCACGCCACCTCAAAGCTACTGTTGCTCGCAAAGCAATGATTTACCATGCACTGGGGTGCCCCTAGACACCCTTGAGTTCCTGAGTGGATTTGGGACGTGGCTTATTGCCAAGAGCAGCTGGCGGAATTTTGGGATCTCATGCCAAGAGCATCCCGCCTGAAAGATATCTGGGAGCCCTTTACGACTTGGCTTAGATAGAGGGATGCACGCCTCACTGATGACATTGGAATATCGTTAGCCGCTGCCCCCGCAGATCAAGACCCAATAGCTGACTCTGCTCCTAATACCTAGTGTATGCTGTCCTTCTGTTTCGGTCAACTACTGCCCCTCCCCCCCCCATGAATGGTACTCTGAGTAGATGGTCTGATGTTTCCCCTCTTACTATTTCAGTTGTCTCAGCATCATCTCTCCCACTTTGTGTACATATCAGGCCGATTACTCTCCACACCATTCATCTAATTGCCTGTTATAATTTAGGTGGAGAGGCATTTTATTCATGCAATGTATAACTGTGTGGGGTGTCTGGCTGATACTGCCTATTAATGTTATTCATGTTCGATGCCCATTGTGGTAACGCTGTGTAATGCAGATTTTCAATCTGCTTTGTTATATTTCTGTCTGACTGAAGATTTTAAAATTAAAAAGAAAAGAAATTCTATTTGACCACACATTCTCAGTATCCTGAAAGGGGTATATGTCTGTATTTTCCCCTACTCACTTTTGATACTTTATGTTTTGTCTCCCACTTTTATGAGGATTGCTCACAACTTGTAATTACCTTTTCCTCTTTTCTACCACAACCATAGGTATATGTCAACCTCTGCCTTGTGTAGGCCAAAATCAATTCTAATTTTGTCAAACGTTATCGCAAAAAGAAACAGAATTTTTTATTTTTCATCACATATTACCCTTCATTCTAAAATTTACATTTCATCATCTCTATAGCATGTTACTACTACAGCTCAAAATCTTAATGGTGTATTTCATTCTAAGTTTAACTATCTTCACCAAATACTCTCCACCTTTGGAGATTCTCATTTTCAAACATATCATCAGACTAATACATTCCTTCCTCTTCTTTGCAACTTCTACTTAAAACCCTTCTCTCTCTTCTTAATTACAGCTGATCTGTCTTTGTTAATCTGTCAAAATACTTGACAGCCTTAGTCCAGATAATTTAGTGTTCTTTTGTGAATTTTTTGTTTCTCTTTCTTACCATATGCATATTACTTTTTATCTTGTGCATCTTACTCTGTTTCTTCCCTGTTTTCTCACTGGTTTCACTGACCTTGCCTTTTTTATGGCCTCTGGTTTCATTAAATATCTCCACTCAAATTCTCAGCTGTGCTACTCTATCTCTCGGTCTCTGAAATGCCACAGGACTTCCATGTGCTGCCTTTTGCTTTCACCTGTTTGCTGTCCAAGTACATAGACTTTGGAATGAGCTCCCAGTTCGCATCAGCAGTGTTTCAATCCTTCACAGGTTCAAACGTGCGAAAATGCCTTCTACTTCATTTGTCCAATCAACCTTGATTCATGTGATTGAATGTTGTGTTACTGTTATTATCTATTAATCTGCTGTTTTCCCTTTTTTCATACAGCACTTTGGATAAAGGACCTATAGTAAATACAATCAATACACATACATATTTTCTTCAGTAAGATGAGAATGACCTTCCCCCATATCAGGTACTGTCATTAAAGTGTGGTCAGTCTAATACCCTTCAACATTCCTTCAAATTCCTAAAGGGATGAAAATACATACTCACTGACAAAGGAGATGCAAAACGGATGGATGAGAAAAAAACCATAATTGTTATAACAGAAGCCATCCTTGGCGGTGTATGCACTATGTAGCACTAAAAGAAGTGCAGTATTTTGGAAATTACTGAGAACAGAATTGAAGAAGATTATGAATGACTAGAGTTTAATGGATAAAATATTTCTGATTAACATAATATTCCCTTTCAAAACCATTAGGCAAGTATATGCTTCTATATTAAGCAGAAGCTTACATCAATATATGTTAGTGCTGAAATTCATTTCTATGGACATATGTAATGTGTTAGTACTCTTGGTTGTGCAATAAATTGTATATGTAAGCCTAATAAAATGTAATAAAAAGAGTTTGATGGAAAACATAAATGGAAGTGAATAAGCATTTAAAAACATAAAATCAAGAACATAAAAGGGATGCAATCCAATACAGAAGAACAATAATACAGCTTAAATGTTCATATATGTCTATCCTGTAGTTAAACTAACATAATTTCCATGTACTGGTCACTGTGTATATTATGAACTTGAAAAGGCAGAAGAGGTACAGCATATGAGGAGGCTGGTATGCAGGTCAAGGCCGCATCAGCAATTGCACTAAGTATGTGAGCCCTGTGGGAAAATTAAGTGAGCCATTTAGATTTCAGCTGAGCAGAAATTCTCCGATAAGTTTGGAGCACGCAACTCGGCTGAACATGCACTTTCTAGTTTAGAGGTGGGGACCACTAGATTTCCAATGGTGAAGGCTTATTTAACTCTGCCATTGGAAACTCTTCATCTGGCGATTTGTCCAATTTAGAGCTGACAGTTTGTTGAAGGTTGCCATCCCCTATTTAGGGACAAAGCAACCATCAGTGATTTTTCCTGTTGGGAACAGTTAAGGAATGGTGACCCCAAGCAGGAAAATAGCAAATGCATCTACTGAGCAAGGATCTTGGGCAGAGGAAAGGGAATTTCCCTCTATTCCTGGGCTGTTTTTGGAAGTAACCCCAGAGAGGAGTGAGGAGGGCGATGAGGTGATGGCATAAAATCAGGATGCAGCAGGACTTCTTTCACTTTCCTCATGCAGAAGCGAATTTCATTTGCAAACAAAAATGGTTCTTATTAAAAATGTATAAAGTTTAAATAGCACTTATACTAAACACACATTTTTGTAGTAGGTAGTCATATAAGTCTACAAGTGAAGTGAATAAGTGATTATTTAACTTATCCTAACTTCTGATGCCATAATAACAGACGTTTCTCATTAGTATTAAAAGGTCTGTTTTCCCTATTGAGTTGTTGTTTTCACAAAATGTGTTTTCCTTTGCCGCAGATGTTGCTTTCTGAAACTTAGCGATTAGGTATTTGTTTTGTATTAGACAACTGATTCTGAGGTTTTCACTGGGAGGAGAGGAGGCACTAGGAAGGATGATTCCTGAGAAGTGTCTGAGCCACAGAATGTGGAGAATGTATCTTTTCAAGGACTAACGTCTATAGACCATTGTACAGATGTGAGAAGAAATAGAGTTCACCTATTCCTAGGACGTTACTGAAATCCTATTCGAAGATGCAGGAGCTGAAGGAAAATATGTTCCTGCCTAGAATTTGGTTTGTTTATATTAGTGTGTATTCCTAGAGCATGGCAAGGCTTTTTTTCCTTAGAACTTTTCTCTAAGAGGGAATCTTTCTCACTCACACTTGCTGGGGACTCATCTTTGAGTTTTTTTTAAACCACTCTACTTGGGAGGTTGGTTAGCCTATTTTTTTAATGTTTGATGATATAAAGCCGAGGATTTTTTCCAGATTGATATATGCTTTATGCTTATACACTGATTTTATCACCAGAACTCATTACTGAGTATGTTAACTGACACCTCTTTCTGCCATATTCCAATTTATTATAGATCAGTCAACTTTCATTAGGGTACACACTTGTTTTATTATCACCATATTGACTGTAATGTTATCCAACATTGTATTCTTCTTTATATTGAAATATTGATAATTGGATTATGTTAACTTTTATTGCTCATAATTAACAGATTCAGTCTTATTGAATAAACAATGAAATACTAGAAGTATTGAAAATACAACCCTTTAACTTAGGCAAGTTCCCTTTATTGACTGTAGTAACAGTTCTAATGGTTTTATTACAATGTGGTTAATGTAGATGATTGCTCCATTTTACTTCTCGTTGTCGACCAAACAAAGGTCCATATGAGAGACGGGGGTTATTTAATGATTATACCCAAAGACTGAGATATAGAAAACCCCGCTCCGACAAGTGGTAGTGAGGAGAGGGTTCATGTCACAGATAAGGAGCTGAAACAATTTGCCCAAGTTTAGAACTGGCCAAATCCTTAAGTCCAACGCTCAAATTTGAAATCTGAAAGTGTCTGCAGTTATGAAGGTGGTTGCAGTGGTGGAAGTGTGAGTATCAATAGAGTTGAGCATGGTAATTGTTGTAATTAGAAGTTTGTCATTGTGTCAAAATTATATGTTTGGTATTTTGGCTGAGGCTGATAGATGAGTTTTTTATGTGCTTTATGTTGGTTAGTCGAAGTTGTTGTCAGATTCAGAGTAGTCCAAGATCCCAGGATAGTTAAGAAATAATAAGTTGTGGTGTTATTTGTCTGCTACGGTTTTGTGGTGTAGATTCATGAATTATCATCAACTGCACAATTGAGATAGGGACTATCGCAAATGTTTGTGATTGTACTAGTATTGATTGGTGTTAGTGGAACCTATTGCACAAAGGGGAAACTATATCAGTCAGGGTGATTTATCTTGACGAGATTTCATGTGTCTGTGTAAGGATGTCAGAGGGTGTTAATTCTGATTTATTTCTTGTAGGAATGAGCTTTCCTGAATTCCTCAGTGGGGGAGACAAGAGCATTTGTTTTGTGTGCTTGCTTAAAGTTGTAGAATTTTGTGTATGAGAAAATTGTAAAGGAGGGTGAACCGCTGCAAGGAGTGAAGAACTACAACAGAGGCTGTAGTTCTTCACTCTGGGATAGGTCAGTTGATGTTAAGTACCACATTGAGATTGGAGGACAAATCATCAAGTACTAGGCTTTGATAGGCTTATGAAAACAGGATTGTGGCAGGATTAGAGAAAAAGATTAACCTACACGGAATTGTAAAGTGAATAAAAACATTTACATTTTCTAAATTGATTATTGTTAATTTATTGTTGAATGTTTGCAATCATGAAATAGTTTAAAGCTCTTAAAGATTTGATTAGAGGTGATGTACGAGTACCAGTTCAGGAGGGTGAAGAGGCTCCATCAGAAGGTATGCCAGTTTATTATATTATGACAAATGTAGGGCTTTATACATGTTTGTGGTTTCACCAATGGTACAGTGTCACTGACAATGAAGATCCATTTTGATTTCCATAATATGATACTTTTAATTTAAGGATTATTGAACATTTAAGGGAAAAACTATATGAAAAGAAGACACCTCCTAGTCTTACACAGCATAAAGCATTACATTCCTTGGGGTGAGCACCTCTTACATTGAGAAAGAAAGGAACTAGAACAGAGTAAAGAGAGTGGTGCAAAATTACACAGATGCCCAATGGGATGAAGGACAGCAGAGGTTGAATAAATGCATAGTCAAGAGAGCTAGAATGTACCCAGCAGCAGCAACAGAAAAGACTAAAAAGAATCAAAAGCAGGGAAATGATGACGAGGAAGCTGCAAGAATAACAGACATTGATAGCGAGTATGTGGATGATATTTTAGATGCCTTTTTATCCCTATGTCCACCAACATATGAGGCTCCTACAGCAAATACAGATTGTGTTACATCCACTAGTATCACAATGGCTACAGACCCTGTTGGTCCTAATATACCTCTGATTGAGAGACCACTTCCAGTACCTCAGGTTGCAACTGCACCTTTTAAAGCAGCCCCTAGGGCAGTGTTTCCCAAACTGTGGTCCGCGGACCCCCAGGGGTCCCTGACACATTCCCAGGGGGTCCGCAGGCAGCAGTTTTAAAAGCACTGCAAAGTATATTGTTTAATTAGCTGTGTTCAAAGAACAATAAAAGTGTCAAGATAACAAAAGTGATTAATGTCCCTGCTGGAGAGACAAGAGAGTTTTGTCCAGTGGCAGCTTTTACTGAACTAATGTAGCACAGAGGGTTAATATGCCTACTGCAAAGAACTTGTATCATGTATTTTCAAAAAACATTATTTTATATGGAAACTGTCATCAAACAGCTGCTTTCAAACTGCAAGTACAAGTTAGTGACTTATGTTTTTTCTCAGTCTTTCATTATCCTGATGCTCCTAAAAAGGTTTATTTGGGTTGAAATACATTTTTATTGTTAAAGCCAATGCTAACCACTGTGTTATGTTCTGAATCCTGACTTTGTGCTTCTCCAGACCAGCACTCTTTAAAAATGCCTACCAGTATGAATTACATGTGAATTCTACACCTTGTAGTCCCCTTTGCCTTATGTAACATTTTCTATTCACTGATTTACATGTATGATTCACTGTCTCCTATATGTGTAGGATGTAAAGTGCTCTGACATCCTACAATTATATGAGAGATGCTATAAAAAATGAAATACATATGACAGAGGGGCTATGGAGCGATGAGAGGCACTGTTGGAGGGTGATAGTGGGGGAATCATTGAAGAACCCCCAGAAAGATTGTCGCATTCTTGTGCATAGTCAGGTCTTCATTTACTATTCTTTAAAAGCTAATACAATTCAATATATAATGATAAATGTGTTGTAGAATGCACCATTAGTTCCTAAATTTCTTAAGGGGAGAGTCTCCTAAAGGCCCCCTTTGTAGGGGTCAGGCTCAATCACTGCACTTGGTGTGCACCGTATGGGCACTGGTCTGAAATAATTTGCCAGGGCTGCTTTGGGTTTCCAGTCTGGCCCGGGTAGGAGCAGGAGCCCTGTACTGCGAAATAAAGCCAACCATTGAAAAGTCACGGAGATGCAGCACCAACCTTCCCATTAACTTTTTTTGTTTTCTTGCAAATTCTTTCAATATCAAATACAACAGAAGTGGCGGATAGTGTCACTAGCCTCCTTGGCTTAACAGCACACTTCGCCACTTCAGAAACGCAGGGCTGCACCATATTTACAAGAATATGGTGCAGCCCTGTGTTTCCCCAGCGCTGGAGCTACACTTAACAGGGGAAGATTGTTTATGTACAGGAAGGTCCCCCTTCCTGCACAATTGTTTATGTACAGGAAGGTCCCCCTTCCTGCACATAAACAATCTTGAAATGTAATTTTGTCACTTCTATGTGTGCTGCTTAATACAGCACACATGGAAGTTACAAAATTTCATTTTTTTAAAGGTTTTTGATGTGCAGGAAGGGTCACCTTCCTGTACATAAACAATCCAAGGTATTTTGCAAAACCAAAGAGAAATGAAGCATTTTACCTTGTTTCGCCAAGTTCAGACCAGGTTTTCCCTGGTCTTAATTTTGGCGTTGCTTTCCATTTATGCTGCCCTTGTAAATAGGGGACAGTGTCAAAATCAATGGGTGTTGCAGGGGAAACGCCCATCGCAACACCCACTGCCCACCCTTTTCACGCTAAGCATTGGGTGAAAGGGGGTCTTATTTACAAGGCACCATCAAGCCACTTTAAGTGGCTTAACATTGCCTTGTAAATAAGGCAAAGCCCCTATCGCAACGGGAACATCTCAAAAAGTGATGTTCCCATGGTGATAGGGGCTTGTAAATATGCCCCTAAATCATTAGTAATTTGAGTATTTGTTTTGTGTGCACACGTGTTAATTTTTTCTGAATTACTGTTTTAATGTTTGGAATTTAAATCCTACAAATTGCTTGGGGGTCCCCGGCTTCCAGTGGTGGCTCAATGGGGGTCCTCAGGAGTCAATAGTTTGGGAACCACTGCCCTAGGGTATTAGTTCCAGGTGTTACTGCTTATAATGTGATTTTTCCTGTACCTGTGTTGCAGGCTGTATAAGCTCACAGTTCCCATTGCAACTGCACTAATACTTATTGCTCTGAATCCTACTATTCCAGGTGCTCTAGGAGTAGCTGCGACAGTTGGCGTCGCAAAAGCTTAAGTGCAAGGACCCCACCACAAAATGTTCAATGATTAAGAGAAGGGAGAAGGATTGTCTATACCACACCAATTGCATAGAGTGAGACTCGACCATTTGGGGATGGTATTTTACACCCATGGGTTGAAGAAACATCAGAAAATAAAAAGATGGGAGAAACAGAGAGACATCTACTAGCGATTGAGGGTAATAGATGTACTAAAATTGTAGGTGAAATTGGGAGAAATTATTACAGAGTGTCTAGAAATTTCTCATTTGAGTCAATATCAGAAACAAATAATTAATATATTTGAGTTAAGAAATCACAAGACGAGCAGCTGCCACTCAAGAAAAATTAACCATGCTGGCAGGACAAAATTAGGTGGATCTCTCAAAGAGTGTTATCGTTTGAATATCATAGATACTTTAACTATGACACCACTCTATAGACACACTTGTAGCACTAGTGATGGTGTTGTGTAGTTCCTATAAACCATATAGGACATGCACATTCAGACAACAGAAAACTGTGGGAGTGGTGTCCAGACTGATTCCAGACACTCCCCCCCCCCCCACCGGATATGTTCGCCTGTATACCAGCTAGCTCACAATGTCACTATGAACCCCTCTTGCCAAGGAGAGAATAGTTTCTGGTAACTATCGAACATGACAACCCATTCCCTCAGGGATCGTGAAAACAGTGCAGTACTTTTCGCTCAGTCACTCATGTTCACTTTGTCTCAGAGAGATACACAGAATAAATGGTGGTGACGTTTTCAATAAGCATTTATTGAACCAGTGTCATTCTAGTGTAAATTATGTGTGCTGCAACAACCATAAGACAGAAACAGATATAAATTATTATAATTACCAACAGAGTAAATGGATGGTAGGTTTCTACCATAGTGCTAAAACAATTAATATATGCAGGCATATAAATACATGACAGTAGAAGAGACCAATTGAGCAAACAGTCTCATAGTGCTTTCTTTCTATTATTCCGCAATCTGCCCAAATCAGCACTGGAGGTCTTATAGAAAGAGGGCAGCCAATCCGAATGAGTGGAGGGTGTAGCCTCTACCCATCTCCTACATATTTCTCATCTGGCCAGCAAGATTGCGTAGAATAAAAAACCCCTAGCAGGGCCTGTGACTCCACTGGCAATGCCAAAGATGATCAGGGCAAGGGAAATTTGGACTAGGGTTGCCCCTACTCTCTCTCAAAATTTAGGAATGGCTGGATAATCTTTAAACATATGTTTATCTGAGGCATTCACCAGGTCGCACTTCTTGCAACTGACAGGGGGGCCCTTTGCTATTTTAGAAAGTCTAGAAGGAGATAAATAGGCCCTGTGTGTAGTGAAGAAGTGGTTTCTCCTGATTCAGGCTGGCTTTACAATTGTAAACAAGGTGTTAAAGAAAGTTTGCCACAGATCTTCCCAGTCTTCATCTGGGTTAGAAGCTCCCCACAATTCTACAGCTAGTTTAAAATCACCATCAATAACTTCCTCTATGGCCCAGTAAAAGAAGGACACCTCTTTTCTACCCCCCTGGCCTCAATACCAATTTCTCCTCTAGAGTAGTCTCATTACCTATAGATTTTTTAAGATTCTGGGACCAACTCTGCAATTGCAGATATTTGAACCTGGACATGCCCTCCTCTAACTTATTATCAAGTGACGCCCAAGACAGAAGTCAACCATCAGCAGCCAAATCCCCCCACTCCAAAAACCAAGCTGTTTTTAGTGGGGCTGCCAATTTATCTTTCAAGCAGATTGGAGCCCCCGGAGAGCCAAATTTGAGAAATAATTTAGGCCACTACATTGCTTAATTCTGGCCCATGTACGAGCCGTACCTAATAGGACTTTCAGACTGATCTTCTTAAAAAACATTTGGTCTCCATATTTAAAAAGAAACCCCTCATGTGACAACCCAACTCCATCAAGCATGGCCAAGAACATAATCCCCCCTCACCGACAGGTCTTGGGATTTCAGCAGCATTCTTCAGTGTGTTAGTTGAAAAGGCCAGGCGTAGTACTGGAGACCCAGGAGTCTAAGGCCCACTTTCTCCCTCTTGTGCCTTAGCTTCTTCCAAGCTATCCTCGTAGCTTTATAGGCCCATACAAATGAATTGATCACCTGCTGAAGTTTATCAATGGCCTGCTTTTCGGAATGTAAAGGGATAGTATTAAAAAGAAAAGTAATTCACCATTAAATAAGACTTTTGCTGATGGATCACTATATATAAGCTGGATAACTCATCGTAATTCCACCCGCCACCGCACCCAGCCTATCTGCCAAGATCCTAGTAAAAACGTTATAGTCTGGTTTAAGAGGGAAATGGGCCTATAAGACCCACAATTCACCAGAGACTTTCGTGCCTTCAAAATCAATGTTATAGTGGCTTCTCCCCACGAGGCAGGAGGTCTAACACCTTCAACTAGAATCTTGTTGAATCGGGCTGTCATAGTCAGAATTATTCCCTCTCCCAAGAATCTATATAATTCCACTGGGAGCCCATCTGGCCCCGCATCCTTTCCACCTTTGCAGGCCGCAATAGCATTCCTGACCTCCTGCTGAGATACTTCTAGCTCCAGTTTTTCTCGTTAGGAGGAGTTTAAAGAGGTAAGCTCCAGCCCATTTAGCCACTCTCCACCACGTTGTCTTCATTGTATCTTGGGCTGATAACAAGTTTGCAGCCCTGTTAAAGCTGTGAGTGATGTGGACAAGGAAACCCAGATGAAGAAAAAGATCATCAAGGTTGGTGACTGATGGGTATCCAAGGAAGATATAATATTTCTTTCTATATTCAGAGTGGGTTGTTTCATGTTTTGTGAGAGATCAGATAATGCTTTTTCAGACCCGTGGATACTCTTGTTGTTGTATATTGATATTTATAGGGCTATGTATCCATGCTGGTCTTTAAATTTAGCCTTAGACCCTCCCCCAAAATAAGTGTTTTTTCTGTTTTTAGGTTGTACATTTTATTATTGTTCATGATTTTAATCAATGGAACCAGCCATGCTGGTACGGTAACATCAACGCCGAAAAATACAGTATCGCAACGATCTCTTACGAGCAGGGATGGGAAGAAATTGGATTTCCTGAATCGATTTGGGGGCAACAACTACAAACATTGGGAACGTGGAAACATATAAGGGAAGATACAAACTGCACTGATAAAAGACTGACACAAGAATAATTAAATGAACAGGGCCGACCAAGAAATTAGGTTGGAAACAGGGGAAGTACTTGAATACAAGATACCAGGAAAAAATTGCAGTGCCCTGAAGAAACTCCTTGGTAGGGAGTGAAATGTGTTGGCTGAATTTGTTGTATACTATTTGATGATCTGTATTTTAATAATGGATAAAGATAAATAAAGAACTTTTCTACTTACCATCTTTTTGGACTTCTATTTGGTGCGCCCCCATGAACATTGAACAAACCATGATTTTTAAAAGTGCCGGAAATTTTTGCTGGGCAACTGTGCCAAGTTTCTTAAAATCATCAATTTTCCTGCCCAGCTCCCATTGTCTATCCACAGTGACGCGTGCCAGGTCAGAGCGGATTTCAAAGGCAAAGTCTCTGGGTTTCAGTGTTTTTTGTTGTAAGGCACAATTCAAAATCTTTTCTTTCAGAAAAAATGTGAGAAAGTTTATTAAGATCTTCCTTGGCTTTGATAGGTTATGATGCTTCCTGAAGGGGTCCTTGTGGATCCTCTGTATTTCCTTCAAGTCTTCCTCAGATTCTTCGATCTGGACTGATTCTTTTATAAGAGTCACGATGAAAGCCTTGAGATCTTTCCCCTCCTTTCCCTCAGGAACAGTCAGATGACGTAGATTATTACGCCAAGAATTGTTTTCCAGCATTTCAAGTCTCTCCGGGAGCACAGCCTCTTCCCTTTAGAGCATTGATATGTCTGCTTTAGCTGCTCCCAAATCATTCCTAAGTTCTCCAACTGAGCTTTCTAGACCCACAGTCCTTGAATTTAGTAGACCGATTTTTTTCTCAAGTGACTCACAGAAGAGCCTGCTCTTCCCCTGATTTGCCTCCGATACAGAAAAACCCTTTCTACTATCTGCTGAAAGAGTAGAAAAAAGCGCCTCAAGCGATGCCACAGGCGATCCCACAGAACCGTGGTCCACAGAGATTTTCCCCTTTTCTCTACTACCACTGGCCTCTATTCTTTCGCACGCAGGGCTTTCTCCTCCTGAGTGACCATTACACTCATCTGAATCCATGATTGAAACCGATCCCAGGTTTATTCATGGGTAATATTTGTGTATCAGAGAGGGGAGTGCCAGCTACCTCCTCCATATCCTTCAAGAAGGGCCTCAACTCAAACTGCCCAGAGCTCTTTCTGAATCTCTCTCCGAGTTTTACCATGTCTAGCACTTGTGGTTGAAATTTAAAATAAGACCTCAGAGAGGAGGTGATCCTTATTTTGTAATCTAAAGAGTTACCCTGAAGTCTGCTTGCTTTAATGCTTCTTTTCCCCTAATTTCACAGTGTTAAAAGGTTGAACTGTTCTCGGGTTCTGTAACCGAGGTAATACCTCCCTTACTTTGGGTTACACTGTTATGTGTGCCAAATTTACCCCTGAGGGCAGCTTAATATTTTCATCGAAAGGTTTCACCTTTATCGACCCCTGCGCTGCTCCCCCACGCTTCCTACCTCTCCCTGCGTGTTTTGTTATCCGGGTTTTGATATTAACAGAAGCTTTGCTGGTCCTAGAGAGCCACCCCTCCTGACCTCCGATAGCTGATCTGGACTGTTCTGCAGCGTATAGAAAGAAAGCAGTACAAGATTACCGTCCTCCCTTGCGAACGCTTTGCTAGAGGGAACTGCGCCGAGGTGGCCCCCTCCTCCTGGCCCCCCTGTACCTTGTGTTGCTGTAGCTGTAGGTACGAAAGAGTCGGGGTGAGCCTGTCGCTCTCCGAGGGTAAACACTCGCCCGTTTTCACCAAACAAGCAACCTCCTCCAGCGTGGATAGCCTCCCTGTGCTGCCTCTACCTCTTCCGGAATACGCTCGGAGGAGTCCGCGAGCCGTCGCTCTGCGGGCCCTCCTCAGCTCCAGGGCGGAAATAGTCCAACGTGGCAGGGCAGACCTGAAACACTCCAAAACACATTCCCCAGTCACCTAAATTAAGTTGGGCCTCTAAAAATAGCGGGGTCACAGGAGCACAAGTTGTGCGCGTTTTGCGGGTCTCAGCTTCTCCCCATTTAGGCGTGGGACATGGGTGCCTCCAGAGGAACGCGACTGCTTAGCTAATGGCTGCCATGTTCTTTACCCCGTACCTAACATGTATCTAGGTGTATTGCCAAGAATCCCCCTAGGATATAACCATCCCCATTACCTGTTGTGAGAGAATGAAGGACCCATCTTGGTCTCGAGATGGACACCCCACGAGGGATGTCAGACCACTGCGTGCTGGGATGTCTGCGAGCAGGAACCTCAGCGTCTCGCATCAGCATGGAAGTCTTTCTTCTCTGTCTGCCCCAGCAAATATATGGTGCTTATATACCCAAAAGGTACCCTTAGGTGTTCTACCTTGCTGTGTCATGTCGGCCGAGGATGACAAAAGGGATTACCCTTATACATAGTTATCATGCTGAAGATGCAGTAGATGGTAATCCTGCTGTGTTTCTGAGAATCCTCATGAATAATAAATGAGGCTAGTTTTTGGAGAAAAAAACGCAAAATTTATGCAGCACCTAACAAGGTAAAGGGTCAACACAAACCTGTTATGTAGTACAATGGCACAGTAAATGTAGGTGAAAGGTTAGGTGACTACCCAGGCCTATATTGGGGTGCATTACAAATCATAACAATGGTACACAATTAGTGGGAGATATTTTTGGCGCAATCATACCATCAGCAGGAGTACTTTTTAGTGACAAGAAAACTATAAAAAGTTATCAACTGTAGTTTACAAGCTGGCTACCAGTACTTCTGGTGCTTTCCTGGCATTTAACGCAGAATTAGAGACCGTATAGATCAATGGGTTTGAAAGATCGATTAGCTTTAGATATATATTGTTAGCAGAGAAAGGCAGAGTCTGTAAAATGTTGAATGCTCCACATTGCTGCTCATACATACTCAATAAAAGTAAAATGATAGAAGAATTTGCAAAGAACAGTTCTGAACAGAAATCTGAATTAGAACCTCTAGGAATGGCTAGTGTACAAGGAATGTTAGACAAGGAGGCTTATGTTATCGGCAATTGCTTTGCATCAGTAGAGGAGGACTCCTAAGAATCATGTATTAACTATCGATATTCGTTTATTATGCCTATATGTTTTGTTTCGAGGATTTACATTTCTATTTAACAAGGAAGAAGAATAAAAAAGACAAACAGAGAAGAATTAGAAATCGAAGAGAGAAAAAATAGAGACTATAAAAAGTTAAAAGAAGTTGAAACTCTGAAAAAATGAAAGTGATGACTGTAAAGAAAGAGCGTGCATTCTAAAGAATAATTTGTGAAAAAGAAATTGTGATGGTTATTGAACCACCAGAGGGGAGAAACTGCAGAAATTAATTTCATTTGGTAACAGAATCCCTTTTTATCAAAATATTTGTAAATCTACAAGTGAAGTGAATATGTGCTGATTTAATTACGCTAATTTCTGATGCAATGTTAACAGAGATTTCACATAAACATTGAAAGGCCTGTTTTCTACATTGAGCTGTTGTTTTCTCATTTGCTGCAGACATATTTTCCAGAAGCCTTCTGTTAATCAGTGAGTAGGCATTTGTTTTGAATTAGACAACTGCTAACAAGATTCAGGAGAGAACTGTCTGGGCCATAGAATGTGTAAGATATACCTGTTCAAGGACTAACATCTATAGACCAAGGTACAGACGTGAGAAGAAGGAGTTTACTAAAATCCTATTGGAGGATTCAGGAGACGAAGGAAAATATGTTGCCACCTAGAATACTGTGTGTTTATATTAGTGGGTGTTCCTAGAGCAAGGCATGTTTTTTTATTTGAGCTTTTCTCACTCATACTTGCTGGGGACTCATCCTTGAATTTCTCAATACCTCTCTACTGGAAGGTTGCCTAACCTATTTCTTTGATGTCTGCTGATTTATAGCTGAGAATACTTTCCAGCTTGATATACAAATGCCTTAAGCTTATGCATTGATTCTCTCAACAGAACTCTTTATTGCGTATCTGAAATGACACCTTATTCAGCCTTATTTCAATTTAATATAGATTAGGGAACTTTCTTCTTGGAACATGCTTGTTGTCTTATTACCATATCAATTATACTTTTATCCAGTAATATATTCTTCCTTAGACTGAAATATCGATTATTGGATTATATTAACTTTTAATGCTGATACCTAAAAGATGAAGTCTTATTAAATAAATAATGAAGTGCTAAAAGAATTGAAAATAAAACCCTTTGACTCACACAAGTTCTCAATATTGACTGAGCTAAACGTTTAAGGATTGTATTACTATGTGTTTAATGCATGATTGCTCCTTTTTACTTCTCCTTGTTGACAAACAAAGTTCCATACAACTAGCGGCAGAGTTATTTAAGGGTTAAACCCTAAGATTGAGATACATAAAACCTTACTACATGGTGAAAATCTCTTGGAAGCCAGAATTGCCAGGGCTTTTTGTTGTATTGATGTTGTCTCTGGTGGCAAACATGGGGATGGCTCAAAGTACAAGAATTGTAGAGTGCTGGTAAAGGAAGGAAGAGAATATCAGAGGAGGAGGAAGAAGTAAAGGTCCGTCAAAAAGTAAGACTGTTTCTGGGAAAAGCAGGATAGAGAACAAGGTGAGAGGTTGTAGGAAATGATCTAGAGTTTAGAGGAAAGAGAAGTTATTAAATTGTTCAAATGCTGAATAAAAGTTTTATTGTTAGGAATAAGAAGGGTGGGAATTTGTAGGGGTGGGAAATTATTTAATGGGGAGGGAGAAGGGTTAGTCTTTATTAGTTGGATCATTATTCATGGATTGTTAGATTGTATGGCATGGTCGAAGGATGTGTGCATTGTGAGCCTAACCTGCTCCTGAAAACAAGCAGCCTTTTTCACATATCCGGGTGTGGTGTCAGTTCCTTTATTCTCCTCTAAATCCCTGTGTCAAGGACATTTTTAGTTTGGACTGCAGCAGGAATACCCTGATTTGGGCAAAAACGCCAGGTAATATCAATATGGTCACACTTTGCATTTTTAACACAGACATATTGCTTTATTCAATGTTTGCCTCGTCTAAGTTTTGTTTCATTCTGTGCTTATGTAGCACTGCATACTTGGGTAAATACTTGCACAAATGAAAGCATGAATTTAAGTGTGTTTTACATTTTTAGAAAGTTGTAAAGGTGAATTATGTTCTCTCGTATACCATTATAATTGCTGACAGCCCTGCCAAAATGAGAGCTATGTGGGTTACAGTCTTTTGGCGATCAGCAGTATTGATGGGTTACTGTTCATTTGAAGCTATAAAGGAACAGCTTACTTATCGTCCTAAACATATGGCTAGCAATTGTAAGGTAAAATAAACTGTCAATATGTATTTCATTAGACTTTTTCTAAGAAAAAGAATTGTTCTATCAAGAACGAAAGCCTTAATCATAAATATTACAGTTCAGGTTCTGATGAAGTCCAGACAGGTTGCCATTCCAAAACTACACAAAGGCCCATAAAACTGAAAAAAAAGAGTCATTAAGTGTTTGAGATACCGGAAAAAAGATCTGTGGAGAAAATGAAAGCAAGATTGGTAGCACAATTCTGGGTCAATGAGTTCTTCCATTTATCATGTTTGTCATATTTGTAGTAGAAATAGGATTTTTACTAATTACTAATCTTGCAGCGATCACCTTAAAAAAATGTGTTAAACTTGACAAAAATAGAAAAAATATGTGAATGCTAAATATTACTGTAATTGATTTTATATATTTATTTTGAATGTAGAACAAAATGCAAAATCTACAGACTAAACTTGATTTTTGAAAATTATCACAATTATGTAATAAAAGTACCACTTAAGTTTAGAATTATTGTTGACTGCATCAAGTCCCTCCTGATTAGTTTGACATGGGCCAGTCAGCAGACAACTGAAGCTCTCTGGGGAGTTGTGGGCCCTGTCATTTGAACAGGCTGGGCTGTGAGCACTCAAACTGGAGCTGTATTATTCTTGCATGCAGACCCAGTACATGCACCACTGGATTTATCTCATGCTGTACCAGCAGCACATCATGCTGGTGGCGGACAATGCTGACTCCTGCCCTCTGGCCACAGTGAGTTTGTGCCCCACTGACGCACCTTCGGGGAGAGATTGACACTGTCAATTTTGTAGTGTGGGCTTAGGACTGGCTGAGTTGTAGGGTCCATCAAGACTGTCTCTACTCTCCTGGTCGGTGCCTGGCATAAAACCTGGTGCTTCCCCTTATGGTGAACAAGAGCATCAAGCAATTCGCTCCATTTATATTTCCTGGATACCGACTGTTTGGGGTTTCACACAATCTTTTTTTTTTTTTTTTTGATTTCAAGAAGATTTTATTGAGAAAGATAATGATACAAATAGTAAAACCAAATACAATATAAGTGATACATTTGGAGACAAGCGGAAAATACAAACATGTGCTCGACTTGGGAAGTGAGTAAAATAGCTGTAAATAAAATTAAAAAGAAATCGAAGAGAAGTAGAGGATCTGAACCAATATAGGCTTCCAGCAAACAAAAGCAAACGTATCACTTTCTGATTTGAGGATGGGGACAAGGGAGGAAACAGAAGAAAAGAAAGAAAATAGAAAAGAAGAGAAGATAGCAGCAGAGAAGATGAAAGGGAAGAGAGGACAGGAAAGGAGAAATAAGAAGAAGAAGGATTCCCACAGGACTGACCCAAACTAGAACAAAGAACAGACAATAATTAGACAGACAAATCAACAGGGAACTGAGGGACTAACCCTTTCGATGAGAGCTCCATATAATCATCCAAGGCTGTCCAAACCCCCTTAGAAATGGAAGGCGTAAGGTGTGCTAGATCCACCGAGGTGTGGGCACTGCGTAAAAAGGATATCCACGCCCACCACGTATGGTAAGAGACAGACGAAAAGGATTTCCATTCCATAAGAATGATTTTGACCGCTACAGTCAAGAGAAGATCTAGGAGCTGTAATTCCAAAGGGTCTAAAGGGAGAGGGGTAGGAGCAGCCAAGGGGCCTAGTAAAACTAAAGGAAAGGACAGTTGGAGCTCAATGTTAAAAATAAGAGATAAATGTTTCTGAATGAGGTCCCAAAAAGGTTTAAGTAAGGAGCAGTGATAAAACATATGGGGAAAATCACCAGCCACCAAACCGCAACTCCAGCAGAGATCATCGTCTTTAAGGTTGAGCGAATGAAGACGCACAGGCGTCCAATGGAGGAGATTGATCGAGAAAAACTTAGATTGCATTAGGGAAGGAGCTATTTTATTACGGAGAGCTAATTTACCAATGGATTGCCATGCTTCGGACGAGATATGGTCCGTGATGTTGTGATCAAAATGACGTGACCATTTTTGTTGCGCAACCGTCTGATCAGGAAGCGAAGTAGAGGACAGAAATTTATAGATTGTGGAGGCAACATGACCAGATTTGAGCCAAATGTGGAAAAGCGAGATGGTGGAGGAGGAGGGGTGAAGACGGACTTTAGAGACAGCCACCTTGATTTTAAGCAAGGTATAAAAGTCGAGATTTGTCAAAGAGTGTTTATGAGCCAAGGTAGAGAAAGGTAGGGGGTCACCAGAATTACTATACAAATATTGAACAAGAGAGATTCCCTTTGCTGCCCAATATGCCATGAGGGTGGGAGAAATATTAAGCTTGATTTTGGAGTTTCTCCAAATAGAAGACCATCTAGTTTTATGCAGAGGAATTGCCACCTTCCTATCTAATTTCTTGACCGCAGCAATTGTATCAATAATGATAGAACGGGAAAACAGAATATGCAAAGTAGATGTAGTACAGAAAGAGGCAATAGGTAAAGGTGATGCTAAATCCTGTTCTATGAGCAACCAAGAGGGAACATGACGAGTTGGAGGAGAGAACCACAAAGCACCCTGAGAGGCCAAGAAGGCAGTTTGGTATTTCTCCCAATCAGGAAAGTTACAACCTCCCATGTCACAGGGTCGACGCAAATATTTATATGCCAAACGAGCTCGTTTGCCATTCCATAGAAATTTAGATGTTAGAACATCAATTTCTCGGAAGAAGGAATCAGACAATTTAAGCGGAAGCATGGAGGAAACAAAATTAATAATCGGTGTGATCATCATTTTTAAAGTTTGTAAGCGACCCCACCATGAGATATGTTTTGGAGACCATGTATCCAAAAGACGACGAACTTTGAGGAGAGTCTGAGATTCATTATAAGCTACAGTGGCATGAAGAGTAGAACAGAAATAAATTCCCAGATATTTCAGATTTTTAGATTGCCACTTAAAGCCAGCCGAACCCATATGAGCAGGAAAACAATAGGCATTCAAAGGGAACATCTCCGTCTTATCCTTATTTAGGGTATAACCCGAGACCGTTGAAAACAAGGAGATGGTGTCAGAAATAGCAGGGATGGCCAAGGCGATATCATCCGAGAAAATAAGAACATAGTCCGCGTATGCGGCAGTTTTAAGACAGTGAGAACCAAAAGAAAAACCTTTTATATCAGGATGTAGGTCAATCAACCGAAGAAGAGGATCAATAGATAATAAAAATAAGAGTGGGGACAAGGGACATCCCTGTCTCGTGCCCTGGCGAAGATTAAAAAACGAAGACGTAGCACCATTAACTCTAATGTTAGCTTTGGGTTGGGAATATAAGGACATTACCATATTAATGAAAGAATCTCCAAGGTTATGCGCGCATAAGACAGCTCGAAGGAATGGCCAAGAAACCTTATCGAAGGCCTTTTCCGCATCAAGGGCCAAGGCCGCAGCAGGGAGTTGAGATCGCTTGGCAGCACCAATAATATGACAGAAAGTGCGTATATTGTCCCTTGCAAGACGGCCTTTTACAAAACCAGTTTGGGAAGGATGTACAAGATGGGGAATAAAGGATTCTAACCTTTTAGCCAGGATTTTAGCAAAAATCTTTGCTTCCATGTTTAGGAGAGAAATAGGACGGAAGTTTTTAGGATCCGAATGATCTTTCCCCTCTTTCGGGATCACCACAATGGTGGCTTCAGCAGCCGAACCAGAGACAGATCCATCCTGAACAAAAGAATTAAAGACAGATTGTAACTTAGGGACAATCGAAGGGAGAAAAGTTTTATAAAATAATATTGGATAGCCATCAGGGCCAGGGGCCTTACCAGAACGGGTGGCCTTGATCGCAGACACTATTTCGTCGGGAGAGATAGGTTAATTTAGAATAGAGCGATCTTCCTCAGAGACTGACTGAATCGGAATCGATTTTAAAAAATCTTGACATTGGTCGAAAGAGGATTGGTTAGAAGGGGTATATAGTGTATTATAGAAGTCGCGAAAAACTTCAAGTATTTCCTCTGATTGGAATTTTTTAGCGCCGGTGTGATCCGTAATAGAAGAGATTTGCGAGGACTTAAAAGAGAAATCTTGAAATTTTAAGGTAGCAGCCAGAAGTTTCCCAGCCCGATTTTTTAATAGCAGTTTCTTGGACTTTTGTGCTTGGACACCAATATGAGCCCTTTTAGTAACAATTGTATTATATTTGTATTTTAGTAGCTTTATTTGTTGTAAGCAAGCCGGATCTTTAGTATGCCGGAAGGAAACTTCAAGAGTTTTGATTTCAGAAGATAAATCTGTAAGTTCTTTTTTAATAGCTGAGTTACGCTTGGACATACATTTAATGACCTGACCCCGGAAAGTGCATTTAAAAGAGTCCCAGAGAACGATCGGGGAAGATACAGAACCTTCGTTTTCACGGAAAAAAGTATCTATAGCTGTAGAAAATTCAGCAACCTGAGAAGAGTCATGTAACACTTCAGTATTTAATCTCCATGAACAAGAACGTGGTTTAGGGGCAAAGGATGATAACGTAAAACTGACCGCAGCATGATCAGAGACCAAAATAGGGTGTATAAGCGGAGAGGAAGAAGAAGAAACAAGAGAAGAATGAACTAGGAGATAGTCAATACGAGAGAAGGAGGAGTGAGGCAAAGAGAAGAAAGAAAAATCACTACCAGTGGGATTATGGAGACGCCAGATATCGTGAAGATGAGAGATGGAACACATGTTAAGCATTTGTTTGTGGGATTTAGGAGGACGAAACTGAAATGAAGAATTCCTATCTAAGAGAGGGTCCATCGGTAAGTTAAAATCGCCACCAACAATGAGATTACCAGCATGTGGGGTGTTATTCAATGTTTTGGTAATGGATTTCCAAAAAGTTGGATCATCAACGTTCGGAGCATAAATATTCATAACATATAAATCGTGCTGACCATCCGACAGTTTAGATAACAGCCACCGACCCTCAGAATCATGATTTGAAGAGATTATTGATAAACCAGAGTTCCTCGAGATTAAAGTAACAACCCCATTCCGTTTGCCAGAGGCATCAGAGCAAGAAACATCCGAAACCCAATCCTTCTTCAAAAACAAGGCTTCTCTATTGGTGATCTTGGACTCTTGAAAAAGAACCAAATCTGTAGAGAGAGACTTACAATAATCCAAAATTTTCGACCTCTTCACCGGATGATTCAAACCCTTAACATTAAGGGATAACACATTTAAACCCGGCATATAAAAAAAGAGGGGTAAACAGAAGACGACACTGATAACAGAAAAAGAAAACATGTCATAAATACAAGGGACCAACCATTAAACAAAAGAAATACTGAGGGAGCATCCATGTGGGAGAACCAGGAGAAAAAAAGAGAAAAAAGAGATGAAAAGAGAATAGAAAGGAGATAGAAAAGAGGCAGGAGGGGAGGTCTAAAAAAGACCCACATCATGCAAGGGAGAACGTGGAAAAGGCGAGCAAGGGACCCGTACAAGGAGCAAAAGTGGGTAAAAACAGTAGCCCAATACTCAAATAAAGCGGCTGATAGCAGGAAAATCGAAACTGGTAACAAGGAACAAATAATGCCTGAAGACATCGTTATAATGTAAATAATAAAACTGATAATGAAAGCTTGCTACACTGCAATATAGGGTAACAACAACCTAGCGAGAGAAATAACTATAATACGCCACAGTAGTAGAATAAATAACAACAAAATACTTATATGAGATAAAGCCTAAATAGTATATAAAATCGAAGAGAATACAATACATATTGTAAAAGCAAACAACATATTAAAAGAACAACCTATAACTGCATATGACAATACTATGAAGTTGAATTACAGAAGTAAGAAAATAGAGATGTATGAGAAAGGAACTGTCGAAAAACAGCATCTTAGGTAGATAAAAGAGAGAGAGAATAGAAATAAGAGATCAAGAAAAAGAAATATCAAAACTAATACTGAAGAGATAACGACGCCAAATATAATATACCAACATCTTAGCAGTAGATATATGTATAATAAGTAAGATTAGTAAAATAAGTAATGACACAGTAAGTATATAATGTAAATCCTAAACAGTAGATAAATGCAAGGCATATAATATACACATATTAAAAGAAACATCATAATTAAGGAACAATCTATAACTGTATAAGATAAGAGTATGAAGCTTAGTGACAGAAGGAAGAAAGTAGAGATGTAAAGGAACAGAAATGTAGCAAAAGAGGAGAGTTGGTATACAAAAAGATAGAGAAAAGGACCCGTAATAGAAAAAGGGAAGTAAATGTTTGAAGAAGTAATCAGGAGGAACAGAGAAGGACGACAGATAAGAAATAAAAGAGCGAGAATGTGGATAGGAGTAGAATAGAAGAGAAGAAAACATTGGAAAGACAAAAAAGTGGTCACATAGAGTAAATACTATGAATAAGATAGAGAAGTAACATACGAGGAAGAAAGATAAAATCGAGATTAGCATGGAGAAAAGAAGAACAGAGTTAGCACGAACATAGCTAGAAGGAAAGACCGACAGATAAGCTTAACTGGAGAGAGGAAGGGAGCAGGCACCCAGAAAAAATACATCCAGAAACAAACAAGAAACAGTTCAAGTTCCCGAAGAACCAGGGGACTGCGAAGTTGCTCTTTGGATTTCCATCTCTATCTCCAACTGGTTGTCCAAGAATGTAGCCAAATCCGCTGGCTCATCGAAGATTCTAGAGCGACCTTTATGAGTGATGCGAAATTTTGAAGGACCAGAAAAAGAAAAAGGAATGCCCATTTCAGAGAGACGTTTCCGAAGATTCAGGAAGCCTTTCCTTCTTATAACCGTGTCTCTGGCAAAGTCCTGGGAAATGGAGATGCGATGGCCATCCCAGCTGACTTGTTTAACTTTCCGCATATGAGAGAGAATCAACTCAGTATGTTGATGCCGCAAAGGCTTAAAAATGATTGCTCTTGGCTGGGTTGCTGCTTTGGGTCGAAACGTTGGAACACGGTGTGCTCTTTCAATCTCAAACTCTCTGTGGAATGATATTTGTAATGTGTCCGGAATCCAATGAGATAAGAACTCTATCATAGAGGAAGATGATTTCTCTGAATCTTCCGGTACACCAAAAATACACAGATTAGATCTACGATTACGGTCCTCCTGCTCAGTGAGATCTCGCAATGCCGCCATGGAGCGCTCCAAGTGGGTGAGAGATCTGGACTGTTTTTGCATACCATCTTCTGCAGAACTGATACGTGATTCTGTAGCTGATACACGAAGAGAAAGGGCTTTAAAGTCATTTCTGATAGCAGACACCTCCACTTGTAACAAGTCTGTGTTAGTTTTGGTTGACTGCGCAATATCATGTACTTCATTAAGGCGCGCTAAAATCGTGTCCAACGTGGAAGCAGTGTCTGTTTGAGGAGACTCGGGCGTCGGAGAGACTGACTTAAGCCTTTTCAGCGACGTGCCAACATCTTTTGAGTCTTTGGTGGTCGCAGAACGATTCATAGTTGCAGTGTTGAAGTAGTAGACTGCAAGAGTACCACTTGAGGGAAATAGGAACACAGAAGTTGCGCAGAATGACACACAAAAATAGATATAGGAAACCAAGTCCAATGTGCGCAAAGATATTACTAGTGGCGAAAGTATGTGCAGAGCAGGGGAGCACAGTATTGAGTTCTTAGGAAAAAATGTCGACACCTCTATGAAAGAAGCGCTCTGAGAAAAAAGCCAGCGCGCGAGCAGCTTAAAAACCAGCCAAGCAACAATGAAATAACATAAAAAAGGCAAAAACGTTACCAATAGTAGGCCTCATGGAAGAAACGCACTAGGAAGTCAAGCGGCACTGCAAATTTGTATCCACGGCGGCGCCTCTGAAGTAAAATGACAGGAACGTCAAGAGCGGGAAAATGGCGGCCGCTCGTGAGGAATGCGAGCGCCTTTGAAGGGTGAGGCAGAAATCATGTAGCCGCTGAGCAAACCATCAGGAAAACGGCATCAATCAGCTCTCCGCATGTTCCGCTGATGAGGGTTGCCTTTTCCACGAAGAAGGGCAGCAAGAAGTGGAGAAAATCGCTCGACGGGACGAACTCGCCTCGGAGCTCAAGCGCAACACGCCATGCAGAAGCGGCGCGCAAGCCACGCCCCCGGGGTTTCACCCAATCTAATCACTGATGTTGCACTTTTGGTGCATATATTGCTCGTATATCTGTGGGTTTCCTTATTCCTCAGCCTTGAAAAAGCCCTCGGTCTTCCGGCCACCGGGCGAAATATGTGTCGGCTATTTTTCTGTCCGTTTTTCACTGTGACGAGGTGTAACAATGAAAATAAATAAAGAAACTTCACAATAAGGATATTAACTTCTTCAATTATTTCAGGGGTACAAACCTCCTTCAACTGCCTAAACATACATTGCTAATTGGCTGCAGTCATTGATGTTATGATGTTTTTTTCTTGATCGCTATGCAGGTGGTCAATATTAACATATAGATGTAAATGCAAGTGCCAAAATTACTGTATGTGTGTGGGAACCATGCTATTTGTTTTGTATGTTACTTCAAACCTCAATAAAAAAATATTTTTACAAAGTTTAGAATTAATGTAAAGTATTTTTTTTAATTGAAGTTACATTTATTTTTAAATTAAAATGTAATTATTAAAATGTTATCATGAAATAATATTTTTTCTCACATATAATTGTTTTAATATTACAATAAATGCATACATATTTTTAAAAAGCCAATATATATTAATTTATTTTAACATGATTTCCTATGGGGTTTTATTTTAAGTCCCTGCTTCCATGATTTTCTATGGGAGGGTGATGCAGTAACAGGGCTTGGCCATGGGTAGTGCTGTACTTACTCCAGGTCTGAGCTGGAGAACATCTACTACTGTTTTGGGTCTTTTTTGGCTGTAGTAACTTTAGAAGTGGAGTTTCTTAATAGCAATGGGCATACTATTTTGGGGATGGGTGTCTATCCCTTCCTAACCCCCTTCTTAGCACTCTCAAAACCCCTCCTTACTTCTCCCTAAACCGCTATCATTTAGTAGTAAGTATGCCCTTCTTTCCAACCACTCCCTATGGCCCCTCCCACATTTATTACTATGTAGTACATTTACATGTGGTAGGCTCTGCCTCAGTAAATGTTGAAGAGGAGGAGATTGCCACTTATAGGTTTGTGAATTGCATTTTGTGGTAATTAAGTAGTACTACTCTAGTACTACTTCACGCGCTACAAAATGCAGTTTGTCAATGGGCCCTTAAAAGTTCATTTAGTACGTTAAAGTGTACTTACCTACAAGCTCTCCAATGAGGAAGGACAGACAAATTACTGTAGCTATGTAGAGTTTTCGCTTGGCTGTGCTCTTCTCCCTCTGTCTGGCCTCGTGGGCTTTGGTGTTGTTGTGGCAGTGGTAAGTTGCAATGGACTGAGGGGTGTCTTCATTGGTCTTTTCTTTAATCAGCTCTTTCTCATGTAATTCACTGCCAACATTCAAACTAGAAAATCAAATGGAAATAAAAAAATATCAGGTTATAATAATTAATCAACCAGTAAAATCTTTGCATGGCATATACTATAAGTGTATTCATATCATGTATAATTTCTGTAATTATTTATTGTGCATAAATTACTCAATCTTCGGCTGGACTACAGAAGGTTGCAGGTCGCAAAGAATGTAAAATAATACATGAAGAGCATAAAAGTGGGGACGAATGAACAGTAAAGTGAACTGGGGCAAAAAAAGTTACATATAATTCTTGGAACTCAAGGACATTCTTATTGAAGAGAATTCATAATCCTGGCAAATATATTTAAGAAGGTTTGAAACACAAAGATTTCAAAGAAAGTGATTTGCCAGAAAGGACCTGGCACTGTAGAGCTAGTGTTCTATTTGCATGGACAGTATTTTTTCCACTCAGGTGTATTTGTGGAGGAATCTTTAAATTATCCAGGCCCCGATGAAGGGTGAGATTAAAAAAATCTTTAATTTCCCTTTAGTCCACACATGTATGTTTTTTACTCTTTTCTGGTCTTCACAATCTTTTGGTGCTGAAAGTCGGCTTTGGCGGGAAAGTTGAGATCCTACGAATTATAAACAACACAGTATTTGCAACTAGTTAGACAGAATGGTCGCTGTTTGTGCGATCTATGTATCCATCTATCTATCTATTTTTTTTATATCACCTACTAGGTAGTCACAGTTAGGACTTAGTTTTCATAGGAAGAGTGTTTTTTGTTTTGACAATAACTTTAGCGTTGTTTGACGAATCTTCGCAAAAATGTAAAAACTAATAAGGCGCTCACTTTGGGGGTCCCAACACGCGGTTAGTCCATGTTAATTGCCATTAGAACTTTAGGCGCAGCCATAGACCGAATTGCTGAAGAGAATTCCGCCAAATTTGGCAGGAGAGTAAATATTGGTCCAGGGAAGTGCCTATGTGTGATTTAGTGCACATTCATTTAGTAGTTTTAGGGATATTAACCAAAACCCAAATTTGTATATATAAGGGACGCAGAGGCTCTGCAACCCCTCCTGATCTCATGCTGAAATCTGATAGGCAGACAACACCTGAGCTGAGTGCTACAAAAAACAATAAAAATTAAGAGAAGGGGCAAGTTATGAATAAAGAAAAACCAAAGGAAATGATGGAAGGAGTGTTGACAATACAAGCACTCACCCCCAGTCAACTGATCTGGGTTTAATCCATCACCGCTCTTTAGCCCACTCTGCCACCCCAGTTCAGACATGGCCATATGCAAATCAGTCTGACTCTGTGCCTCATACCATACAGTGGAATAGCGTTCACTGAAGTGTTGTAAAGTGGAGTGCCATACTCTAGATTAGCAGCCACGGCCGCTGCAGGTAAGAGCAGTGGGGCTGGCGGGGGCTGATTTCGAGAGAGGACCATGAGGGAAAATTATTTATTTAATTTCCCTTTGTGGTCGTATCTCGAAATCCCCTCCAGCTGGTCCCACCGCCCGCAGCTTTTACCTGCAGCTGCTGCAGTTGTGGAATAGCATACAGTGTAGTGGAGGACAGTGGAGGGGAATACAGTTGATTAGCATACAGTGGAGTGACGTACAGTGGAGTGGTGCACAGTGCAGTGTGATAAACTGGAATGTCATACAGTGGCGTCCAATGCAATTACGCAGAATGGAGTGTTGTACAGTAGTTTGGCATAGCTTTCAGTGGCCTACAGTGGACTGCCATACAGTGGGATACAATGGAATACTGTATAGTCGAGTAGCATACAGTGGAATACCATATAGTTGAGCAGCGTACACTGTAGTTGAGTACGGAGGAGTAGCGTTGACTGGATTAGCATCCAGTATAGTGTATACAGGGGAGTTGCGAACACTGGAGTGGCAAATACACTTTATGCAAGTGTTGGCAGCCTTCTTGGGATTCAGTTTCAGCAGAGTCCCAAAAAAAACACAAAAAAAGAGAAGTTGGTAGGGTAGGAATACCCTGACCCCCCATGCATCTTGAAGGGGTCCCGTAGGCACCCTGGATGGGGCAAAAAAGCATTTTAGGGGGGAATTTTTCACTGGAAGTAGTGCTGGATCTGCAGTTCTGGCTGGAAAGAAAAGCGCATTCCTACACTTCTGTAATGCACGGTGCCCCCTCCGAGGGCTTATAAAAGCCCCAGGGACCACCACCTCTCAGATACGAGCCCGAATAAAGGTCAGCATAGAGCAGAAAGAGTGAAAATAAAGGTGTGAAACAATCAGAAAGAGAGGGAACCCTCAGTAGCAAGGGAGACTTGATCTCCCAACGAGTAGTGCATCAGGAGAAGCGTTTGCAGAGTGGTTGAGAAAGGGGGAGGAACCTCTGATGAGGTTGCAGCAATCTCGCTGTGGGGGACTTACTTCTGGTAATAGGAGGGGTTCTTGGCCGCCAAGGAGACTTCATCCCCCTACCAGTAGTGCATCAGGAGGCACGTTTGCAGAGTGGATGAGAAAGGGGGCTGGGCCTCCGATGGGTTCTCAATAATCTTGCTGTGGGGGACTTTCTGGTGGCAACAGTTGGAGTTCTTGGCCCACAAGGACCATCAGTAGCTAAGGGGACTTCATCTCCCAACCAGTATTGTACCAGGTGGTGAATTTTCAGAGTGCTTTAGAAAGGGGGTGGGCCTCTGAACATATTTTAGCAGCCCCACTGTGGGGGACATATGGTGTAATGAGCAGAAAACGGGGTAAAATCCACTCAGACACTCATGCACCCATTCACAGAACAACTCAGATACACATCCACTCAAACACTCATTCACCCACTCACAAACCAAGTGAGACACACACACTCTACTCACACACCCACGCCCACTGAGACATTCACTCACACACTCAGGCTCAAATGTTACAGGTTGCAGTTAGGAAATAACATTACAAAATAGTAGAATGTCACTGAAAAACAACAAAGGATGCAGGGACATTATAGATAGGGAATAGAATTTAAACAGCCTTAGAAATCACTGAAAAAAACAAAAGGTTACAGGGTGTTGTAGTTAGGCCCAGATTTTACTCATACAAAACCAGTGAAAGTGAATTATAAGTGATAACTTACACCCCCACAATGCACTGCTTATGATGTCACATATTACATCACTCATGAAATGGTCAGTGACATCATTGATGACATCTCAAATTACATCATTCACAGATGCACTCACACACAACTCATATCCCATACAGCCTCTCATACACCCACTCACACCCCACACAACCACTCACAAATCCATTAATGGACCCACACAAGTACACACAGGTACTCACACACCTACTTATATACCCATATAGCCACTCAAACACCTACTCACAAACAGATACACACAGTCACACAGCCACTCACATAATATATGTTGGAAATAGTTTCACTCCTTAGTAGTACAGAAAGTATACTATTTTAACTGTAAAACCTTGGCATATATGTTTAACATTAATAAACGTTTACATACTTGCTGTATGTTCTCCATTTACATATTGTAGTTCTTTATTGTATGCATGTCATGTGGGGCTTTTCGTGTGAATATGCCATTGATTCATGGGTTGGTCTTTCTCACTCTCTTGGTTGTTTCACTTTTTAGTTATGCAACAGTGGCATCTCCCTTATGGCTTGAGAGAGGATTCTCTTCTTTCCCAGTATAGGTAAGATGATTACGAGAGTTCGCTCACTGGGCACTGCCCTGCTTTGACATTATTAATGTTTGTATTGTCTATTCCTTGCAGACAAACAGTGGACCCACAACGTATACGGTCCATCAATGTTTGTAACAGGCAAATCATTTGGTGGTCAGTGTATTTTGATTCTCTATCAATTTTTGGTTTTGAACAAATTGACTATTTGTGGGTATATTTGCTGATAACTCCTGGTCTACTTTTCAATCCTGTCCCAGATGACCACTGAATAAAGGTTGTTTGGCCTTATATAGACAGTTTTACTCACTATCCTCTCTGCACTTTCCCCTTCACTCACTATCTACTATTGCAAAACACCTCAGCTTCCCCTCTCTCTTAGGGGAGTTGTAGCCCACACCAAGAATCTTGTGGCCTTGGTGTGAGGATGTCATCTTCAGGTGAGTGAGGACTCCAGTCCTTTAAGAAGCTCTTTTCAAGCAGTTACATAATACATTGTTCTACATAAACATTACAACATAATTGTGTGCAGTGTTCCTCTTTCCTTTTATTGAGCAGATGTACTTTGTGTGAGGTTCAATTATGAACAGGGAGTAGTATATCATTGGTTGTGCCCATCCCGTCAGATCCTCTGTGTGTTTATGATGTTATAATTAGGCTCAGGTTACACAAGCACAAAACCATAGGAATTCAGCAGTTATATTTACCTGAGCTAACTATAACTTACGCCCCTGCAATGCACTGCTTATGACCTCACATATGAAATCACTCGTGGCATGGTCAGTGACATCACTGATGACATCTCAAATGATATCACTAATGACATCATCCATAGAACGCCTCACATACCCACTCACACCCCATATAGCCTCTTATAAACTCACTCACATATCCATTCACAGACCCATACAACTACTCACACATCCACTCACTCATCCATAGAGCCACTCGCTCACACAGCTACTCACTCACTCTTACTGCTACTCACAAAACCACTCACTCACCCATACAGCCACTCACACAGCTACACATTCAGAAACTCACATACCTACTCACTCCTCCCATCAGCCTCTTAACATAGTCACTCACTCACCCATACAACAGACTAACACACCCGCTCAAACACCCACACAACTGCTTACATCACCATTCAGATGTCCATACAATCACTCATAGACCCACTCATTCACCCGTACAGCCACTCACACACCAACGTACTTTTTTTTTCCGAATACCTTTATTGAGATAAATCAAGGCAGACACAGTACATCGTGCAACATCGCAGTGCAATATACAAAACAGAAAGCACGTCAAGCGTTCCATTTCATATAGGCGTCAACTGTCGACACAGTAAATAATCATGAGGATAATGTCACAGATCCATCTCATCAAGGTCCCCCCTCGTGGGGAAACACAGACAAAGCGGTGTCAGCAGTGAAGGGCTAAGGAAAAAGGGGCAGTGGCGCCATTTGCAGGGGGAGAGGCAGTCACTGACCAGCACCGGCGGCAGCCGCGGACCCAAGGCTGGCGGGGAGCGCGGGAGAGGCAGCGTCACTAGGGTGGGAATGGGAAGAAGGTAGGTAACCAAAGGACCCCAGATGTCAACAGGTCAGGACCTAGCAGGCATTAAATCCCAGAACTCCGACAGGAGAGTCTGGCACCGAGAGGCGTCCTCCAGCCAACTCTCAACCTTGGGAGCAGGCCTGCGACCCCAACACATGGCCATCCTATGCCTAGCAAGGACCAGCAGAAGCTCAATCAGACGGCGGGAGACGTCAGGTCAGAATTTGACAAAACCGAGAAGGCACAGAGGTGGATCGGGGCGGACCGTAGCACCGGTAATGTCAGAAATGGCAGAACACACTGCCTGCCAGAACTCCGAGACCCTAGGACAAATCTAAGCAAGATGAGAGAATTCCGCCGCAGGAGCTGCACAACGAACACAATTATCACCTGAAGTGAACCCGAGTCTGTGGAGCTGCACCGGGGTGCGGTAAAGCCTATTCAAGTACTTGAAATGGATTAAACGAAGCCCGTAGTTCGGTGACAACTTCTTCGTCTGATTACAGCAATAAAGCCATTCAGCTGGCGAAATGTCAGTCCAAGATCAGCACCCCATGCCTCCCGGGCATCGCAGAGGAAATGGGGGCAGACACTAGAGTGAGGGCATATAATTTGGTGACTAATTTGTGCAGGCTCCCGGAGATATAGATGAAATCCAGAGCCGACATGTTTGGTCGGGGCTGAGGAAAAGTAGGATGCAGCTTCCGGCACGTGGCACGCAGCCGGTAAAATAGGAGCATGTCCAGTGGCCCGAGGCGTCAGGGAGCGTATAAAAGGTGTTCTCCGGATAGTGGTCTGCCACCATCGTCAGGCCCAAGCGCGCCGCACTCCTGGACATGCTGGAGGCCAGAAGTGAAGGAAAATCCGGGTGATTAACTATGGGCACGGAGTTAGCAGAGAGCATGGGGATGCCAGACAGCAGGTTCAGGCCAGACCAGGCCCATAGAAGCGTCTCGACCATGTCAATATCGGCCCGAGGGCGCATCGCGGGTGCAAACAAAGCTGTGGACAGAATCCAGGGAGAAGCTACATCTGTCTCAACAGCGACGTGAGGCTTATAAGGGGAGGGGTGGATCCAAAAGTGCAGGAAGCTGGCCTGGGCGCACAGGGCATAAAGCCTGAAGTCAGGCGTGCCCATCCCGCCGGCAGACATGGGTAGAGTAAGGATATCGTAAGCTACTCTTGGCTTTACCCACCCAGACCAACAAAATGTTTAGGGAGCGTAATTTGCAAAAAAAATGAGAGGTGAGAGGGATGGGGATATTTAAAAACAAGTAGAGGAATTTAGGAAGAACAACCATTTTGGCGATTGCGATGCGGCCCGCCAAAGACAGCGGAAGCCGGCTCCACAATGGAATCCTGGTTTCCAGCCAGTCCACTGCATCACCCAAAGTTTGATCTCCACAGTTCATCCAGGTCCCTACTGAGCCAGATGCCCAAATAGCACGTGGGGCCGGAAGCCCACACAAATGGAAAGTCGGATGAGAATGGCACAGTGGCATCAGTCAAGGGGAAAAGAACCGACTTGCTCCAGTTCACCTGGATGCCTGATAGCCCACCAAAGCAAATGATCTCCCGGACAAGAGGGCTAAGGTTCTCTTGGGGATGACGAACATAGAGTGTAACATTGTCTGCATACATTGAGACGAGCAGGGAACGGGACGAGAAACCAATACCTCTGTGGATATGGTGCTGCCGCAATCTGGCAGCCAGGGGCTCTATCACTATAGCAAAAAGCAAGGGCGATAGTGGACACACTTGACGCATGCCTCGGGCGATAGTAATAGGGTCTGAGACTTGACCGTTGATGCGGAGGCGTGCCAAGGGGTTGGTATAGAGGAGTCTGACCTTGCGCAGAAAGATGTCACTGAAGCCTATATGGGGTAAGATGTAAAATCGGAAGGGCCACTCCAGCGTATCAAACGCCTTTGTGGCGTCCAGCAAGGCAGCCACGGCCGCTAGGGTGGGATTGATTTGATGCATTAACAAGAGAATTGTACAGAGGTTGTGCGAGGTAGCCCTTCCGGGGATGAAACCCAATTGATCAGGAAGGGCAGTGGTGGGCATAAGTAAGAGAAGGCAGGAGGCAATCAATTTGGCAAAGATTTTGTTGTCTATATTTATTAAAGAAATGAGGCTGTAGGAGTTGCGACGGTCAGAAGGCTTATCGGGTTCAAGAAGCAGGGTTATCAGCACCTCACGCAGGGAAGGTGGGAAGGAACCGGTGTTGATCGAGTCATTATACATTGCAGCTAGATGTGGTTCTAGAAGATTGGTGAATGTTTTGTAGAAAGAGGCAGGCGGGGCATCTAATCCAGGGGCCTTATCTCCGGGTAAAGGCTGCCAATATTTCTTCTCTAGAGAACGGTTCATCAAGGAATTTACGGTGGTAGTCTTCCAACCAGACCAGTGTGATAGAATCAAAATATTGATCGAAGTCCTCCCGTGGCAGGGGAGTGCCAGCAGAGTAGAGCTGTGAGTAAAAGTCGAGAAAGCGTGACTTAATGTCCTCCTGGGAGGTAGTCCTGTCTGGGCCGCCATCACTTAAAGCCGTAACATAGGAAGCGGCGCACGGTGGACGTAGAAGGTTGGCGAGAGTGCGCCCCGGGCGGTCCCTCTCACCATAGCGGCACGCCTGGCCCTCCCTACCCAGAAAGGACAGTTCGCGTCTAGCCTCATCAGAGAATTCAGTGTGTTTATGACGCAGTTGCACCAGTGTCTCGGGACTGGGGCGCGGCTCCTGGGCGGCGTCCAGGTCCTTGATTTCCTCCTCCAGCTTTGCCAAAGTGGCTCGAATAGGTCGAAGGACGCCTGCCTGCTTGGAAATACACTTGCCACGAATGACGACCTTAAACCCCTCCCATAGGGTGGAAGCAGACTCCACCGAGCCCGCGTTGAGATCATAGTAATTGGTGATCGCGGTCTGGATGTCTGCACAGAAGACAGAGTCCCGGAGGGGGTTAGGAGGAAGGCGCCAAGTAAAGGCCTGTCGTGGGGAATGAGGAGGGCGAAGACGGATCTGAACTGGCGTGTGGTCAGAAAAGGTGCTAGCCATGTGCATCACGTCGGAGACCCAGGACAGAACGTCCGGGGAGGTCAGCCAAAAGTCTATACACGACCAACAGCCCTGCGTGCCAGTGAAGCAGGTGCCGTCCCACACATCAGGATGGGAGTGGCACCAAGCGTCGTAAAGAGCATTATCGGTTAGAATCAATGAAAGAGCTACAGCAGCACACGAATGAGACGTGTGGGAACCCGACCGGTCCAAAGTCGCAGATAGGGTAACACTAAAGTCCCCACCCCAAAGAATCACCACGGGACCACAGGAGGAGATGAGATGCCAAACGCAGTTGAAGAATTCTGCGTCCAAAAGTAGTTGAAGAATTCTGCATCCTCACAATTGGGGCCATAGACCGCGGCAATCATAACAGGTTGTGCAAGTAGTAAGCCATGGAGAATCGCATACCTGTCTTCCATATCAAGGATCACCCTGTCAGCCTGCCAAGGGAGGCCTCGCCTTATCAAAATAGAGACGCCCCTGGCATATGAGGAGTAGGTGGCAGAGTGGGATTCCCCCCAGTACCTGGAGTGGAGTTTGGAGATAGACCCTGGCAGCAGGTGCGTCTCCTGCAGGAGACATATTTCCACTTTGTGGCGTTGTAAATGTGAATGAATCAGTCGGGCTTTGCAGTGATCATTCAGGCCCCGGATATTCCAGGACCAGCATACTACGTCAGCCATAGAGGGGCAGTATTGAATACAGTACCACGCGGCGCAGGCGGCAAGCCCCGCGCAGAGAAGCATAGCGCATGTGGGGAACAGGAGGGAAGGAGGGCAGCAGCCAGTGACTCAGGCTGGAGAGGGGGTCAGACACCTCAGATCGTCCCACGGGGGAAATACGCAATCGGGACAGTGAAGGAGAGGCGCGCAAGCAACTAACGGGCAGGGAAGGCCTAGAGCGCAAATCACTAAAATGAACAGTGAGAGCCCAACACAGGTGTTAGACCTGGCATCTTTGGCGTGGTTTCCCCTGTCTTTTTGCCTCTTCCTCCTGTATATTTGACTCTGTGCTGGATTTCGTTTTTGCTTGTGTAAATGCTTTGGGCACTTTGCCACTGCTGATCAGTGTCAAAGTGCAAGTGCTCCCTGTATAAAATATGATTGTAATTGGTTATCCAAGATTGCCATATTTGTCTCATCCAGAAGTCCCTAGTAAAGTGCACTGCGTGTTCCAGGGCTAGTGATACAAATGCTACAAGTGGGCCTACAACACTGATTGTGCCACCCACATGAGTAGCCCTAAAATTGTGTCTCAGGCCTGCCACCTCAGTGCCTGTGTGCAGTCTATGAACTGCCATGTCCTCCTGGTCAGTGTCACCACTGGCCAGGCCCAACCCTTCCTTTTCTGTATACATTGGTCACCCCTATGGCAGGCCCAAGGTACCCCCTTGGGCAGGGTGCAGCGTATGTGAAAGGTAGAGCATGTACTAGTGCAGGTGACATGCTCTAGTAGTGAATGACAGACATTTTCGTTTTTCACTATTGTAAGGCTACCTTGCCCATAGGCTATAATTGGGAATGCTGGCAACAGTGGCTACCAGCATATCTTCCCATAGGAGCAAGGCAGGATCCCTGAACTCAGAATTTAATAACACATCTTTTAGGAAATGTTTTTAAATCCTGTGTTTGAGAACAGCACTTTTAGAAAGTTGTCTGACCTTTCTGTGTGCCTTGGCCTGTTTGTGAATTGACTTTCTGGTTTGAGAGTGACAGGAGCTGGGGAGCCCCCAGGAGGCTGGCTGAGTCAGCTCTAGGCTGAATGACTGAATCTGCATCTTGAGTGGTGGGAGGGGATAGCACCTGGGCCTGAATAGTGCTCTGCCTCCCTTCCACAGTGCTGGCTCCACCTCCTGCTGAGCGGCTGATGGCCCTGCCCCTCTCTCTGAAAGGAAAGGAGAAGCCAGGAAAACAAAGTGCTCAAGGAACACCCAGAACTGGTTCAGACCGGGCTCAGAGCCCTCCTGCACAAAGGGAACAAAGACTTTTAGGGGTATTAGTACAGGACCCCTGACTACAGAAAATTAGATCATCCTGGAATCAAGAAGGAACCTCTGCCGAGGAGAAAGCTGGAAGACTGAAGAAGGAAGACTGTCCTGCTGTTGCTTTGCTGGACTGACCTGCATTTGCTTTGCTGCCAAGGAGAGGGGAAGGACTTTGCTTTGTGCTGTGTCCCCTTGCTTGAAGAAGTCTCCAAGGGCCTGGAGAAGAGCTGGCTCCCTGTTAAGAAGTCCCAGGAACAAAAGGACTTCATCCCCAGCTTCCCTGAACTCTGCTGAGGGAGTTCTGTCCTTCCTAGAGTGCTGGGTCAGTTGTGGTACCTCTGGAAGTTGTACCTGTGTTGGGAAGCTAGACACCAAGATTTAAAGAACTTTCTGAAAAGTTTATCACATCGCTCGCTTGCGGAGCGCATCCTCGTCAGTGCGAGGAAATTGCCGCCTCTATGAAGGCCGAGATCGACGCAGCCCCTGTTGCCGCTACCAGAGTCGTTTCATCCTTCGTTTACGGGACGCACCAGTCCGGTGCGGGAAGATTACCATCGCTGCGAGTGTCGTCGCAGAGCCTGTCGTCACCGGGTGAGATTGCCGCACGGTTTGCTTGCGGACCGCATCACTTTGCTGCGAGAGTCGACGCAGAGCCATCGCATCGAAGGGCCTCGTGAGTAGAAAATCGACGGTGAGCCGCGCATTGTCGCCACCCCGGAGATCGTCGCCGCTCCGAAGATTGTCGCATCGTACCTTTTGCGAGCCTCTTCCACCAAAACCTGTGCACCGGAATCCACGCAAGGTATTGTATCCCTCCCAATACAGACCAGAGTCACCGCAACACACCTGTTGCGTCCAGCAGGGTTGTCACATCGCCTCACCAGGGTCTCAGGAGTGACACATCGCTTGCTTTTCAACGCTACAGCTTTCACTTGGATCTTTTTGTTGCATCTAAAGGTACTGTTGGCTAAAACGTGACGCAACTGTGGATTATTTGGATTATTTTAACGAAACCTTAAAAACACTTTTGAAACCATATTCTTGAACTGTGTATGTTGGATTTTTGTTGTTCCGGTCTTGTGTAGTTTAGATTAAATACCTTTATTTTTCTAAACTGTCCTGGAGTCAGTTTGTGATGTTTTCACTGTGTTACTGTGAGTGTTGGTACAAATACTTTGCACATTGCCTTCGATAAGCCTGACTGCTCGTGCCAAGCTACCAAGGGGGTGAGCAGGGGCTATCTGAAGAGTGTTTCCTCCTTACCCTGACTAGTAGCAAGGGTCCCTATTTGGACAGTGGTACCTACCTCTGCCAACTAGAGACCCCCAGTTCCAACAACAGGACCGACCACAAGAGATGTGGCATGTTGGGAGAGTAAGGGACCAGTAGAGGAACATGTTGACCTTCAATCCAATCCCAGTGAGCAGGAGCAGGGAAAGTCTAAAAGCACAATGGAACGTAGCCTGCGAGACTAAAAGCGAGTGGCCAAAGCAATAAGCAAAGTAGTGTTAATGGTGAAGCATGTAAAAGCAATACTGAGCAACAACCTGGCGTCAAATTGAAGCCGCCTCCTCAATAGAGGAGCAAAACACCTCGTATTACCCCCCAACTCTCCCACCCCATCCCTGCATAACAGCCACAGACCAGAAAACCCCACCCACCCTGCACCCACTCCAACCCCCCAAACAGGCGGAGTTGTCCACCCGCCCCACCCCGGGACCCCACAACTAGGAGCGGGAAGAACAGTGGGAGAAAAGGGAATCATCCTGTGAGGGCACGGCAGGGCTAGGAATACGCCTCTGCAAAGAAGCAGGGTGGCCGAGCTGTAGAGTTGTCAGACATAATTCAGAAGGGGTGGAAGTCAATGAACCAGTAATGTTTGCACTTCTCAATCGTTGTCACTGAGGCGGCCAGTTCCGAGATGTAGATGGGGAGGAGCGGGCATCCTTGTCCAATCTCTTAGCAAATGCCAGGGCCTCTCTGGGGTCAGGGAAAATGCTTCTCTTTCTAACGATAATGGCATTACTCCTAGTCCTACTCCCTCGCCTTCCTTCCATACAATTGAGGCTCCGCCTCCCAATACCAGACCCACCCCCAGCATAAAAACTCTGCCTGCCCCCTCCTCCACCTGTACGTAAACAAGCCGAGCTAGCACTCAGTTGAATCGCACAGGGAGGGAGTGCGGGTCCTCGAAGGAATGCGAGGGAGTAGGACTAGGAGTAATGCCATTATCGTTAGAAATGGAAGCATTACCTCCTGTCCCTCCCTTGCCTTCCTTCCATACAATTGAGGACATAGCAAGCAGAAGAAAACAGAGACGGACAACTGAGTGATAAAGAACACCAAAATTTAATACAGTGCCCCAAACACAGCAGATCAACATCCCTGGCCCAGCATAGAGGAAAAGACCCTGTGGCCCAGAACATTATCCAAACGTTCCAGACTCGCAATTCGATAGTGGCGGACAAAAGTAGACGGAGAAGACCAAGTCGCCGCCCTACAAATCTCCACCACAGAAGCCCCCTGCAACTCAGCCACCGTAGCAGCCATACTGCAAGTGGAACGCCCCTGAACCCCCACAGGAGGATCCACACCCTTAAGATGGTAAGCCAGCAAGACCTGGACCTAATCCAACGACTTAAAGAGGCCATGAAAGGCTTAACCCCTTTCCGAGCGGACCAAAGTTAACAAACAAAGAGTCCACCACCCGGAAGGACTCAACAACATGGAGGTACCACAGCAAGGCCCGTCGGACATCCAAACAATGGAAGCGAGAATCCTCAGCCGAGGAAGGAGCAGGACAGAACTCAGGCAAAATCACCTCCTGACTGAGGTGAAAAGCCGAATTGACCTTAGGGACAAAGGACGGAACGGGAACCAGAACCACCCGATCCGAAAAGACTTTACAGAAGGGAAACTTGCAAGACAAGGCCCCCAACTCCCCCAAGCGCCTCGCAGAGGTGATAGCGACCAAAAAGCAAGTCTTAAAAGTCAAGAGACGCAACTCGAGACCCTCAAGGGGCTCAAAGGGAGGACCAGACAGGACATCCAACACCAGATGCAAATCCCACGAAGGGAAGGACCGAACAGGGAGGGGAAACAAGTTCAACAGACCCCGAAAAAAACGAGGCATCAGAGCTCCATCATCCTGCAAATTACGCCAGGAGCCCCTAAAGGCCTGAATAGCTGCCCACTGCACCCGCAGAGAAGCCACCGACAGCCCCAGAAGAGCCCCATCCTGAAGGAACTGCATCACCAAAAACAGGTCAGCAAGCGTGGGGTCAACACCCTTACCAGCACACCAGACCGAAAAGACCCGCCAATGCCTAGCATAGGACAGCAGAGTGGAGGACCTACGCGACGCCTGCAAAGTAACCGCCAACTGGGCAGGAACCCCCAACCCAGCCAAGCCCTGCCGCTCAACAGCCAGGCCGTCAGGTGCAACCTCCGGAGTGAATCCAGGGGAAGGGCCGGAAACTTCAAAGGGGACGGAACCACCGGAAGGACCCACTCCCGGTCACAACACAACTTGGTCAGGAGAGGAAACCAATTCCCCCGAGGCCAATAGAGAGCCACCAACAACACCTGAGCACAACCCCTCCGGACCCGCACCCGAAAGGACCGAAGCAGTGGAAAGGGGGGGAAGGCATACAGCAGACCCTGAGGCCAAGGACAGGTCAAGCTGTCGACCCCAAGAGACCAGGGACACCTGCCCAGAGAACAGAACTGTACCACCTTGGCATTCCCCAGATCCGCAAACAGGTCCACCACAGGGAGGCCCCAACGACCCACCAACTGGAGGAACACACCGGGAAGGAGAGAGAAATCCCGAGACGACGGAATGGCCCTGCTCAACAGATCCGCCCTCACATTGTCCACCCCCGATTGTAGAGAGCCGACAGACCCAGCACCCAGACCTGAGCCCACCGAAAGAGGACACTGGCAATCAAGTTTAAGGACCTGGACCGGGTCCCCCCTTGACGGTTGACATAGGACTTCCCCACCAGATTGTCCGTCTGAACCAACACCCAATGCTCCCTCAGAGTCCTGAAAGTGCACCAGGGCAAGCCCAATCGCTCTCAGCTCCCGCCAGTTGGAGGACCTCCGGGAATCCAGCAGTGTCCAGAACCCCCGAACCTGCTCCGACCCCAGCCAAGCACCCCACCCGGACAGGCTGGCGTCCGTAGTCACCACAAGCAGATCCGGGGGAGTCAGTGAAACCCCCGCCAGGAGGTGTCGGCGGTTGAGCCACCAGGAAAGCTCCTTCCGGATCCGGTCCGTCATGGGCAGCAGGGACAACAGACTCTGAGACCCCGGTGACCAACCCAACAGGATCCAGTTGGCCAGGCGGAGGAGATGAAAACGAGCCCATGGAACCAAAAACACCACGGAAGCCATGTGTCCCTGCACCCGCAGCCACTGGACCGCCGGAGGAGCCTCCCGGGACATCAAGGCCCGAACCTGCGACTGAAGAGACACCAGGCGCTTGTCGGACAAGGTAACATGGCCGAGCAAAGTCTGAAAACGAGCCCCGATGAACACCAAGTCTTGAGACGGGACCAAAGAAGACTTTTCCCAGTTCACCAAAAATCCGTGTCCCTGAAGAACCTCCAAGGCCCTCCCGATGTGCGAGAGCAAAAGAGATTCCCCCGCAGCATGCAGCAAGAGGTCGTCGAGATAAGGATGAATGAAAACCCCCTCCGCATGAAGGAGAGACAGGAGAGGTGCCAGGACCTTCGTGAAAACCCTGGGCGCAGACGTGAGGCCGAAGGGAAGTACGCAAAACTGAAAATGGGCGTCTCCCACAGCGAACCTCAGGAAACGTTGAGAAGCAGTGGCAACAGGGACGTGGAGTTTAGCGTCCTCGAGATCCATGGATGCCAGGAAGTCACCAGGCTGAACCAAAGGAATGATGGCCTGAAGGGTCAACATACGGAAGTGCACCGACCGAACCCAGGCGTTGACCCACTTGAGATTGAGGACAGGCCGAAAGCCCCCGGTCACCTTCTGAACCAGAAACAGAATGGAGTAGGTCCCCGTCCCCACCTCCTCGACAGGAACCCGGCAGATGGCAGCCTTGGCAAGCAAACAGGACACCCCGTCCAGCAGAGCCACCCTGCGGGGACCGGAGACAGGCAGAGGAGTCAGCCGAACCCCAGAATCCGGCGGAACCTGCAGGAAGTCTATCACGTACCCACGACCCACAGTGTCCAGGACCCAGCCATCCGAAACGTCCCGCTGCCAACGAGGAAGAAACTGCTGAAGACGACCCCCGACCGACAGTAGTTGTCAGGGACCCTACTTGGCAGGGCCCTTAGGAGTGGAGGCAGCGTGCCTGGGAGAAAAACGGGGCTGAAAACACCACCTGCGGAAAGACTGACGAGAATCACGCTTCGGGGAAGACCTAGGGTCCTGCCCTTATACGGCAAGGCATGCTTCCGCTCCTTGAAAGCCTTTGAAATCATGGCAGGCAAATGGTCCCCAAACAGAGCCAGTCCATCAAAAGGCAATTTTAACAGAGCCGCCTTCTCCCCAGGATCAGCCTTCCAGGACCGGAGCCAGAGGGAACGACGTGCCGCCACCAAAGCCCCAGTGGACACAGCCGAAGACTTTATAACATCCGATGAAATGTCCGCCAATAGCCTAGCCTGCTGTTCCATAGCAGCCAGGAGGTCAGAGCACTCAGAGCCCTCCTGAACCGCTGCAGCCAATTTCTCGAAATCCTGACCCAAAGACTGCGCAGAGTAGGCAGAGAAAAGGCTAGCCCTCAGCGCCAGGTTCCCAGCAGCAAAGGAGCGTTTAAGGCCAGAATCCACCTTCTTATCAGTAGCATCCGCCGGGGTACAGTCCTCAGGCTGAATAGCAGTCTTGCCAATCAGAGTGGCCAGGATAGAGTCCAGCTTTAAATCTTGAGGCAAGCGGTCCTCCCCCTCCAAAAGGTAAAGTTTCTGAAGGAAGCGAGGGACCTGTAACTTATCAACCTCACGCCTCTCCCTCAGCACCATGTCCTTGACCAGACCCTGAAAGGGCATGCCCAACCTGGAGGGAGAAGCATACTGGGGAAAGAGATTCCCATCTGTCTCCCCGAGCTGGAAAGGAGGGAACCCTAAATTGTCCCGCACATGAGCTAGAATATCCCACCTCACCTCCCTGGAGATAAACTTCCCTCCCGAGGAGGTAGAAGGACCGTCATCATCCGACAAGGAAACCTCCCTCGCAGGATCCAGTGAGCGTGGATGAGAAGAAGCAGCAGGCACCGGACGAGCCTCGAGAGCCTTAGACACAGCCGCCTCAATCATGCCCTGCACCTCCACCTTGGACATGAGAGGCACATCACCCCCAGAAAGGCCCCGACACCGAGGGTGCTTGGAGGGAACAGGAGAAACCTCAGGCGAGGAGGAAGAGGAAGAAGACACCACATTGTTCCGCTTAAACGCCTGCTTGCAACCCATGGTAGAAACACAAAGGGGCAGAAAACCCCTCGCTGCTATATGAAGGGAAAAAAATCACAACCGGGAACCAATGACAGCCCCGGCCTGAAAACCCGCCAAAAACAGGCCCTACCCCCATTACAACTAGCAGAATGTAAAAAAATAAAAACAAAAACGGGCAGCAACCCGTCCTACCAGGTCTTCCAGAAGAGTGCAGTCTGGGAGGAGGCATCCATGACAGCCCGACCCGGAAACACAGCCCCAGCCACAGGAGGACCGCCCAACAACGCTGCGGCTTCCCGAGTCACAGCTCCGCCCCCAAACCATGAGGGAGACGAGGAGAGGAGACACAGCCAGGAGAACGCTGCTGAGGACACCGTCGCCGCAGAGAACCAGCACGAAGACTCCCCGACACCGCCACAGGGAGGAACTGAAGGTAAGTCCCACTAGGGAGACAAAAAAAAAACAGGTGGAGGAGGGGGTGGGCAGAGTTTTTATGTTGGGGGTGGGTCTGGGTGGGAGGCGGAGCCTCAATTGTATGGAAAGAAGGCGAGGGAGGGACAGGAGGTAATGAGTGATTTTGTGCCCTGGCAGACCCTCAGCTTCGCTGGATAGGCCAGTGAGTATGAAACCTCGTACTTTAGTAGGGTGCGTTTGGCTGGGAGGAATTCTCTTCATGCAGCTTGGACGGCACGGGTATAGTCTGGTTAAAAGGAGATTGCGTTACCCTGGTGGGTGATGGTGTCCTTGTCACCTGCAGCACGAAGGATGGCGTCCCGGTCCTGGTAGTTCAAGATCTTGGCTATGATGGGACATGGGGGCAGACCGGGGCTGGGACGGGGACCAAGAGAACGATGGGCTCGTTCCACGATGAAAGCAGAGAATGAGATGTCACCGAATAGGTCCTTGATCAGCTGTTCCATAAACTCCCCCATCCTGGAAAGGTTTGTGGAAACTGGAAGGCCCATAATGCGGAGGTTGCTCCGCTGGGAATGGGCCTCTAAATCCTCGTTCTTATCCCGGATAATGTCGAGGATCTTGTCCATCTGCAGAAGTTTTTTGCTGGTCGTGGGTGGCAGCATCCTCAGCGTCCGAGGCCCTGGTTTCGACGTGTAGAATACGATTGTCATGGGAGTCGACACAGGCTTTTACTGTGTCCAAGCGGGCTAAGAGTTAGTCCAGCTAGGCGGCAATACCCGTCACCATGGACTTGACGTCCAGCATGATGGCCTTAAGGTCGTCCTCACGGGTCGGGAGGCTTCAATGTTGACAGCAGAGTCGGCACCCTCGGAGCCCGCAACGTCCTGGCGAGAAGACCTTCGGAACTCGAAGGCGATCTTTGGCTGTTTTGGATCGGTTTTCCCCCATGCTGGGGAGGCCCCGGCAGTCGAGGAGTGGCCCAGAGGAGTTAAGAAGAGCCGGAAGCCCACCAGCCCCTGACAGCCGGCAGCAGAAGTGGAGCGAGAGGTAGGTGGATTCCGCTCAATGCGCCTCCAGGGAGAGGCAAGGGGCACCTTAAGGAGCAGAGAAGAGAGAACTTGGAGCCCCCAGAAGTGGAAAGTAGCATGGGTGAACGATGGCACGACCCGGGCCAGCTCCACCCGAGGCACCAGGCTACTGAGGCTGCCAAGCAGGGTATCCAGCGGGCTGGTGATCAGGACAATACAGTCAGCCGACTTACTCCGGCTATCCCAAAGAAAGCGAGTCATAGGAGGGCACCTCCGAAGCCGAAAGAGAGTGAGCCCCTAGGAGGAACAAGGGCGACGATACTCCACACACCTAGCCACCGAGTCAGGCAGCCACACTCTGAAGATGATAGTCTGGCTAGGGCAGACCCCGTGAGGTAAGCAGGGCAGTGAGGCGCGGTCCGGCACCAGACGGAGCTACAGGACAGCATGCAAGCAGTCCCAGTGAGCCCACAGGGGCGCAAGCACCAATAAGCAGGGGTGTTGCAGGTGCGGACGTGGCAGTTTCAGGTGGGCCAGCTTAGGCGGCGGCGAGAAGGGAGCAGGCGAGTTGTTCAAGGGGTCTCAGCAGGTCCAGGGCCCAATCTTGGCAGTACAGCTCCTGAACAGGGTGCAGAATTAGGAGCAAAGGCAGGTAGGGCACAGAAAGCACCATGCAGCTCCCACGCAGCCCTGAAAGCGGATTGTCACCAGGTGGGGGGAGGTGCACCAGACTGCAGCAATAGTGAGCAGGGATTCGGGGGGGGGGCACGCCGCTCACAGCTCCGAGCCCAGGCACCCACGCGAAGCGGCCAGGAGGCAGCCAAGCACCCGGCGCCCTCCCCGCAGCACTCCAGGACAGGCGGAATGGCCCACGAGCCCCCTACCCTTCCCGCCAAGCCACAGAGGCCACCACACTCATCCGCTGGACCTGGGAGGTGTCCAGCGGTGCCCAGCAGGCCACAGCAGCCACAGGTGGAAGAGGCCTGACCACGTGGTCCAGAGGTCGCAAGGGCCCGGTAAGGCAGAGCAATGGTGCAGCCCCTCCAAAGGACACAGCTAGAGGGCTGCGATGCAACAGCTCCAGGGGACAGCAGTCAGGAAGTGACCCGGGGGCTGGCGGGGCCAAAGCGGGGGCCGAATCACTTCGGTGCAGCACACAGGTGGATGAGGAGGCAGGCGGAGCACTGGCTTCAGCGGGCAGCGCCCGCGCACTCCGGGGGACAGAGGGGCGTCAGGGGGGTGCACGGCAAGCTGGGTCAACAACAAGTGGGTAAACACGGGGGCCGCCACCCGCAGCTCCGAGCCCGGGCACCCACGGTGGCCATGCAGAGCAGACCGGAGCACACCAGAGGCCCGGGCCTACCTCACAGCAAACTAGGCCTGGCGGGACGGACAGACCCACAACCCCACCTGCATAGCCACAGCAGCGGACACACTCACCCGAGGGCAGCGAACAGTGCACGGTGGTGCCCAGTGCCCACAGGCAGTCCCCCGTGGAGTATGCCCGACCTCGCAAACCAGAGGTCGGAGGCCCGACGTCACAGGAGGAATGGCGCAGCCTCACCGCCGAGCCCGTCAAGGCGACTACAGCGCGATCAGGATTCAGCTGAGAAGCGCAGCAAAGGTAGGTTTGTCGACAGGATTATTGCGGATTTTGATGCTTGGCTGGCCACGCCCCGACACACCAACTTACTTAACCAAACACCCACCCAAACAGCCACTCACTCACCAATACAACCACTCACACAGACACTAACTTTCCAATACAGCCACTCACACACCAAGTTACTTAACAAACACCCACTCAAACAGCCACTCACTCACCCATACAACCAATTATACACCCAGTCACTCACTGATACGACCACTCACCCTCCTATACAGCCAATCACACACCACTCATTCACTTATACAGCCACTCACACAACCACTCTCTCAGTAATGTCATATGAGATATCACTGAGATTTGAGTGTGCTGCGACACCTGATTACAGTGGAACTGTTTTTTAGTGAGGTGAAAAACTACAACTGCTCTAAAATTGACTCAATGTCACCTACCTCGAAAGGTATTTTAATAATGATTACCTTGGGCAAGTTTGAAAACTACTGTTGGATAATTCTGAGATATCAGTGGTCTCATGTGCCCCTTCTCATGGTCAACATGTTTCAGCCATTTATTCTAAGTAATCTCGTGGGTCAATATGGCTTTCATCAGGATGGAATAAAAGTACTCATGCATGTTTAAACATGCGTAAATGAGCTTGCACTGTTTTTGAATCACCCTTTTGATAAGTTTTACTACACAACATGGATTGCTTCGAGGGGATGGACTCTTTTGTCACAATTTCATCAAGGTGTCTCACTCATGAGGAAAAACATTAGGTGTATCAGAAGGTGAGATACCTCTACTAAAATCAGGCATCGAAGAAGACCTTGGAGGCACTTGCCTTCCAGTGCGGGAACCCAATGATGAAGCATGTCACCAACTATATTGGTGAGTGAGGGTTAATTAAACAAATTCCTAAGGATCCCCCTTTTGCTGAGAGTTCGAGACTCTTTAGGAAGTCTTGTTAGGCAAACTGGGAATTCTCTCTTGTAGTTTGGTATATTTAGTAAAGGGAAGACGTGCACATTTTTATTCTTTCTCTCTTTTTGCTGCTTGGATCTTGACAGCTCGACCATTCTTCCTGGACAGTCAAGACTTGCAAGGCTAACTTTTAGTCCCAGGGGGAATACCCCGCGCCCTGGTTAGTAAGGAATGCCTGTAATCTCACCAGCAAAAATGTCATGGAGCTAATGTCTATAGGGAATAAAGTCTTAATGTCACTCAGAAAAGTGGCAAAATCCATTAATCTTCTGGCTCAGTCTCTCAAAATAAACACATGTAAAAGAAGCTGTTGCTAGGCATTGGAGCAAGCATCATAAACCAGCATCCAACTATATCTATTGGGGGAATGCCATGGAGCATGAAGAAGATCAATCAACCAATCAAACACACACATTTCTAAAGTGCGCTACATACCCGTGAGGGTCTCAAGGCGCTGGAGGGGGGGGGGGGGGGGGCGCTACTAGTCGGAGAGCCAGGTCTTGAGAAGTCTTCTAAAGGCCAGTAGGTCCTGGGTCTGTCGTAGGCTGTTAGGGAGAGTGTTCCAGGTCTTGGCAGTGAGGTAGGAGAAGGATCTGCCGCCGGTGGTGGCTTTCCGAATACGAGGGCCTGTGGCGAGGGTGAGGTTGGCTGAGCGGAGGCTTCGGGTGGGGGTGTGGAAGCTGAGTCGGTTGTTGAGATATGTAGGTCCGGTGTTGTGTAGTGCTTTGTGTGCGTGGATGAGGAGTTTGAAGGTGATCCTCTTGTTGACGGGGAGCCAGCGCAGGCCTCTCAGGTGGGGTGTGATGTGGCTGCGTCGGGGGACGTCGAGGATCAGTCGTGCCGAGGCGTTCTGGATTCGTTGTAGTTGTCTCAGGAGCTTGGTTGTTGTTCCTGAGTAGAGGGTGTTTCCGTAGTCGAGTCTGCTGGTGACGAGGGCCTGGGTGACGGTTTTTCTCGTGTCGGCGGGGATCCATTTGAAGATCCTGCGGAGCATTCTGAGGGTGCTGAAGCAGGATGCGGAGACGGCATTGACTTGCCTGGTCCTAAGAGGGTGGAGTCGAGGATGACCCCAGGTTGCGTGAGTGGTCAGATGGGTTCCGGGGCTGTGCCTAGCAATGTGGGCCACCAAGAGTCGTCCCAGGCTGATGGGGTGGGTCCGAGAATGTGGACCTCCGTCTTGTCTGAATTCAGCTTCAGTCTGCTGTTCTTCATCCAGTCGGTTACGGCCTTCATTCCCCTGTGGAGGTCGGCTTTGGCGGTGTGGGGTCTTCGGTGAGGGATATGATCAGCTGGGTGTCGTCGGCGTAGGAGATGATGTTGAGGTTGTCTTGTAGTGCGACGTGGGCGAGCGGTGCCATGTAGATATTGAATAGCGTCAGGCTGAGGGAGGATCCCTGTAGGACGCCGCAGATGATCTTGGTGGTTTTTGAGCGAAAGGGTGGGAGACGGACGATCTGGGTTCTGCCGGGGATGAAGGATGTGGTCCAGGCCAGGGCTTTCTCTTGGATTCTGGCGTCGTGGAGGCGTGCTGATAGGGTGCGGTGGCAGACTGTGTCAAAGGCTGCTGATAGTCCAGGAGGATGAGGGCGGCTGTCTCTCCTTTGTCCATCAGGATCCTGATGTTGTCGGTGGCGGCAATGAGGGAGGTCTCGGGCTGTGGTTGCTGCGGGAACCGGATTGGGAGGGGTCCAGGATGTTGTTGTCTTCTAGGTAGCGGGTTAGTTGTTTGTTGACAATCTTCTCTGTCACTTTAGCCGGGAACGGGGGCAGGGAGATGGGCCGGAAATTCTTGAGGACTTTGGGGTCCGCCTTGGCTTCTTCAGAAGGGCGTTGATCGCGGCGTACTTCCAGCTTTCTGGGAAGGTTGCTGTCTCGAAGGAGCTGTCGATTATTTTCCGGAGGTGGGGCGCGATGGTTGTGCTGGCTTTGTTGAAGACGTGGTGAGGGCAAGGGTCAGATGGGGATCCGGAGTGGATGGAGTTCATGGTTTTGATGGTGTCTTCGTTGCTGATGTGGGACCAGGCGGTCAGGCGGCTGAAGGTCGCAGGGGTGGTGGACTCGATGGTGGGTGCGGGGGTGTCGGAGTTGAAGCTGTCGTGGATGTTGGTGATCTTGCGGTGAAAGAAGGTGGCCAGGGAGTCGCACAGGTCTTGTGATGGTGGGATGTCGTTGTTGTTGGAGCTGGGGTTGGAGAGTTCTTTCACAATGCTGAAGAGGTCTTTGGTGTTGTGTGCGTTGTTGTCTAGGCGGTCTTTGAAAGTGGTCCTTTTGGTGGTCCTGATAAGTTGGTGGTGTGGTTGAAGGAGACATGGGGGCTTGTGGAGAAGATGGGGTCCAGCGTGTGTCCGGCGGCGTGGGTGGGTGTCCTCACGAGCTGTTTGAGTCCGAGGTTGTCGAGGTTGTCGATCAGGGCGGTGGAGTTGACGTCGTCGTTGTTCTCGAGGTGGAAGTTCAAGTCCCTGAGGAGGATGTAGTCCGTGGAGGCGAGGGCGTGGGTGCTGACGAGGTCGGCGATTGTGTCGCTGAACTGTGGTCGTGGTCCGTGTGGTCTGTAGATGAGTGTTCCTCTGAGGGTGGTGTTGGGGTCGGTGTGGATCTGGAGGTGCATGTGCTCGGCGGTGGTGAGGGTGTCGTCGGTGTTGGTCGTGACTCTGAGGGTGTCCTTGTGGATGATGGCGATTCCCCCTCCCACTCCGTTGGTGCGGTCTCTGCAGGAGATTTTGTAGCCCTGTGGGATGGCTATGGCGATGTCTGGTGCTGAGGTGGCGTTCAGCCAGGTCTCCGTCAGGAAGGCGACGTCAGGAGCGGTGGAGTCTAGGAGGTCCCAGAGTTTGGTGGCGTGCTTGCGAGCGGAGCGGGTGTTGAGGAGGATGCAGCGGAGGTGGTTGGGTTCTCTGGCTGGTGGTTTGGTGGGCTGGATGCTGGTGAATCTGCAGTTCGGGCAGGCGAAGGGCCCTTGTGTGTGCTTAGGGGTGACCCGGTGGCAGGGTGTTGAGTGCGTGGAGGGTGCTGGGGTCGTAGTACAGTCTGGCGTTGCGGGGGGCGCGGGGTCCAGGGTTTCTGGCGCTGTGCACGGTCCAGGCATGGACGGGCGCAGACGGGCTTGCCTTTGGCGCACCAGCGGCGCGTCCGCAGCGCTTCCGTGCAGCTCCCTTCATAAGAGGCGAAGTGGGAGGGAGGAGCAGCTGGGAGGCGGGAACGGGACGGCCAATGGGCGAGGGCAACGAGACAAAAGGCAAAAGGGGGCGGGCCGCAGGGGAGCAGCGGTGGGGAGCGGGGGGCTTAGAGGGCAGTGGCGAAGAGGAGTGCTTAGGCAGAGAGACCAAACGGCAAAAACAAAAAGGCAAGTTACAGAAAACGAAAAACAAAAGGTAGGCTAAAAGGACAAGTTTGGGAGAAAATGCAAACGAGAATAGCAGTACAGCCAAGCAGTCACCAGGGGCGGCAAACCCTCGGCAGCAGCGGGGGCGAGAGGGACACGAGACACAGGCACCCTGGAGGAGCCGTGCGGCGTGGGGAGTGACCCGAGGACAGATGGGATTGTATGAGAAGAGCTCCATCTTCTCAACATAGAACTCCATATGGGACACACTATTATGTGAGATCTCAGGAGCACCATATGGCTACATCGACTGGAAATGTCCGCAGATAAGCTGTCTCATTAAGCATATCGTTAAAACCCTGCTACACATATCCCCACCTCATGTCAGGTCACAGAACATGTATTCAGATCTACATATTATGCAGTAGCTGACTGCATCATAGTCAGATTTAAAGCTGTAAATTCAACTTTGTTTTGCAATGGCGATGACTGTGATGCTACACCTTTGGGATCCTCCTGAGAATCACCCGAGACAGCATGACATATCACTGCCATCCTTCTACAAAGCACATGACCTATGTGCTAGGTCATGGATGCACTCAAGCCCCTTGAGATAAGCCATGTTAAATTCCTCTAAATACCACTGCAGAGATGTAAAATCCCAGAGGGATGTTTACGGCATCTATAGAGTTCCCATGGCTTTTAAATGTAGGTGCAGTAGATGATGTCCCTCCATATACTACAACTGCAAATGATAAACATGTGTCTACATAGAATTTGTATGTGACACCTCCACAGTCCAAACCATACTTCAAATGGATCTCACACTCCAAGCATGATTTTGCTATGCTGGATAGCAGCTGAGCTTCCGTATGAATAATGACCCAGGGCTAAATCCTACTGCATCAGTTGTGTCCATTGCCGCATATGACACATGACACTAATCCTACTGCACCTGATTACATAGTGTCCACTGCAGCTGACTACAGCAAACTTTGATAAAATGATTAATGTCATTCTACCATAACTTCACAGCAAACGAACAAGCTACGTACAGAAGAGCATGGTCTGGATGTGATGCATTATCTAGTGCTCAAAAATGGGTTTGTACATGTGAATTTGCCAGAGTCAAGCACACCTACTGAATTTGGGATCATGCACATCTGTCTTCTCCTTCACAACAAGGCAATAAAAAGATTACTACAGATGTTGAATATGCACCACCCCAACCACTCTACCTACATTTCTAATGAAAACTATCCTAACTTTTGGGAATATTGGTAACTTGATCTTGGGGTTCCTATTTTTCCTCATTGACAATGCCTATTTAAAGTACAAGAGAACGGGTTCTTATGCTCTCATCATTGGCTAGTTCAGTCTGATCAATTATTATAATCCCTTGATATATACCATTTTACGTTGCATGCCATTAAGTTCACTGGATCCTCTCGGGATCCTCATATGTATTTTTAGGCATACATATTGGAAATGGACAGCACCTTATTGTTCCAATAGATATCTGGTCACAACAAAGACAACTATGACTTACACCCCTGAGCAGCCAATTTGATGCACACCTAAGCTACAGCTAGGATGCACAGATCGTTGGCATGGTCAAGGGTCATGGTAACTGAAATGGGAGACATATTTGGAAATGTATAATAAAACATTTATCCATCTTTAGACAGAATATGGACCACACATGGAGTATCACTTAAAATAAGGCGTAATGGCAGTAGTGATGCATTAATGCTGGAATTGTGAGTTGTAAGAACCACCTAGTCATGAGCGCCAGATTTTCAATTTGGAAATTGGTGAGAGCAAGTGCCACATCCTTACATAGACCTCACCACAGAGAAACCTTGGTTTAATGGAGGTATTAGATTGGTCATCTGGTTCTGCATCTACAGAGGGAAAGAAAGAGCCATTTTATGCTTCAGAGCTTACCTGCCCAAAATGGCCCTTGAACATTTTTCTGTGAAATCATGTACTGTCCTACCCATCTACAACGGAGTAGAGAGCTGAGAAGGATGAGCTGGACATTTTCGATTCCCCTATTTTTCATTGTGTTAATCATTTGCCTTTGATCTTTTTTGACCCTGATTTATGCTCCTTTTCTCTGTAGATTTATTCTCTGTTGGACTTTTTGGCCTGGAAGATTTTGCTTGATTCGTTTGCTACTCTCTTTCAGGGTAGTTTGCTTCTTGCTTTCTAACTCTTGTAAAGCTCTTCATCTTCAGTTAAGGACTAGCCAAATTGTTAAGACATTTTTTCTGGCTTTTTATGGAGACTCGTTAATGTTAAACGTCCTTTATGTTTATGTTAAGTGCAGGGTAGCATCAGGTGGCTAAGAGGAGTCATTTGATCCTGACAGCTAGTAGCAATATTATAGAGTTCTTCATTTTAATGGTGGCTTGCACAGTCTGAAAGTGAAATGAGATGAGATTTAAATAAGTAATTTGAGGAGCAGGCATGGAGCTTAGTTGTGGATTACTCCTCTATAATCTCTACAAATGCATAGTTTACGCTGTTGCAATATAGTTACTAATATGGAATGATTCAGAAAGGCCTTTCCACTTCACAAAATCTTTTTAGTGACTTATTCTGAAATGCAAACAGAAGAGCGTGTGAAAATGTGTGCCCTTTCCTATTTGTAATTTGATGTATCACTGGGTTTCGACTTGGACTGTGGTTGCAAACCATTGAAATGTTTCTGACTTGCCAAAGGAAGTAGTAACAGATCGACAAATCAGGAGCTGTCCTCGTTGGACCACTACCTCTTTGGGAATAATAGTGAGTAGCCTTTGGGAGAGCAGGCATTGATCCAGAAAAGGGATCTTGGCTTACAGTCTCTTGCAGGCCACCACCCCTTAGCCAATCACAGGGGTCATAAATAGCGACCTTCCTAACCAATATTCCGGAAGTACAGTGATCCCTTGTTGTTGTAATTTGGCAGCGATTAGGTTAGCATTAGCGGAAGCCATCCTGCATTCAGAGACTATCTTGTCCGTTTCATGGAATCCATTTTGTATTTCTGTCAGCCATTTTGTTTGCCATGTGCTACCATGTGCTCGCCATGTGCTCTGTCCTACCTTTCTGTTAACTGATCTTGTAATCTGCCTAGAAACTGACTATATTTAGCACCTTCCACCTTCGCACATGCTCAGTTGAGCTTGCAGCTGTCCTTGCAGCTGTTCCCAGTCTGTAACTGTCAGGATGTGTTCACCAGAATTAGCAACTGTTAGCTCCTCCCACTTGTTGATTGTGCATTTTCTGTATGACCTTATATGTACCTAAAGCCAGCATTTTGTACTTGTACCGCCTTCATTTGAGCCCCTGTGTGGGTTTAAAAGGACCAAGCTCCTTCCATTCAGTGTGCTACGTCATACATTACCGAAGGGTGTTGTGTGAATGTAGTTCCACCTCATGAGGTTTAATAAACTCTGTATTTTCTATTCCAGTTTCTGTGCCAACATCTTCCTATTGGTCTGAGGACTCTGTGCAGAGAAGGGCGAACCCCTTGCACTGGTAGCCCTTGCTGAGGCTCACCACCACAAATTGGCACATCCAAAGTGGGGCTCATCTGCGACTCGGATGCCCAAAGGAGTGGTCGAGACGAAGGATTGGAATCTCGCTTTGGACGCGATGGCTGCCTGAGGAGACCCTAGTCTTGGCAGCTACGGTGTTTTTCCTTTCTTTCTGATCTGACCATCCAGGTGGTGCCGGTCCTTAACTGAGATCTCTCCTGTTGATTCTCCGTGCAGTGACCATTTGGTTGATTTGAGAACTTGGTAGTTGGAACCTGGACACCATTTGATTGGTAAGAGTCGTTCTGCGGCACTTGCTGTTGGTTTTCGATGCCTTGGATTGATAAGGTAGTTTAGTAACACTTACTGCAGCTTTTTGTTTGAAAGATTGGCCAAAATTAGTATCTGTTTGACATTTATATATGAATTGCAATTTATATAGGCAGGTAATGAGGAGATTTTTCTCTATTTGAATGTACGAAGAGTACCTTAAGCGCTACTTTGATTATAATACTGCATATTCTGCACAATTTTTGTCATGCCTGTTTCCAGCACACTTCGTAGGATGTGTTGCTTTTTTTGTGCTACCAATTTGAGACTCGATGTAGCACAACCGGCCCCCCCCCGGAGGGGACGCCTAATAGGGACATGTATATTAAGTATGGTATTTCTTCCATAATGTACAGCACGTTATGGAACAAATACACTCGTAAAGATCCTGAGTTGCGTTGGCCTATGCATGGGTCATTTGATTTGCGAAAGATTCAGTATGTGGAGCAACAAATGTTTAAGCGAAAGGCTAGGCAAGATATGTTTGACTCTGTGAGAATGTGGGAGAAAGAAGTGCGTGAGCGAATGAAGCGTGAGCAAGCTTTGATTGAAAACGAACAACGTAAGAGCATTCATGCGAAAGCATTGGAAATAAAAAATAGGGAAATGAAAGAAATTAGAGAGAGGGAAAATATGGAGCTTTGTTTACAGGTAAATGGCCAATACACTGTTTGTAGACCTCTTTATCCTATTCTTAATAAACCCCAAGATGATTCTCTCTTATTAGATCGTTGTCCACCTCTGTATACTCTTCCTTCTGCTCCTAATGAGTCAGATGAGGACTCTTCTACGGACCAGGACAAAGGACAAAGCTCGAGAAACTCGCTCAATGTTATCTGCTGAGCGTGCGTCTGAGATTAGATCTGCTACGCGTAAAGCCGTTCTTAGTACTAAAACTGCTTCTGAACTTTTAGATAGTATAAAAGATTGGCAGAAAAGGGAGCAAATATATTTTACCAATACATTTGCCGCAGAGGTTTTTGAATGGTTTAGGAAATATTTGGAAGTAATGGAGCCCGAAGATGTAGCAGCTGATTGTAAACAACTACGTGAAGGTCTTTTTGTCTTCTCCCACGTGGCTGACACGATCAGTCGCTTGGTGAAACTGTGTGTTGACGCAGCCCGTTTGCGAGAGGAGAAAAAGGCAGCAGACGCAGCTGCACCAACATCCTGAATTAACATGGCACAAACTTCTACTCCTGAAACAGATAAGAATGTTGTAATTAATGTGAAACCCATGCGGGAAGACGCGCCTTTATATGTTCCTCCTAAAGGAAGGGGTACAAGTGATGATAAGACTTCTACAGATGCAAAAGGATATTTTATTTATATATGGGTTTACACTCCTTGGAATAGAGTAGATGTTATGGCCCTTAAAAATTAATTACCTGATCCGCTAAAGAATCCAGCAGCCTTTTATGAGGAAGTTGAGGGTGCCATTAGCTCTTGTACTATGACTTTTCCTGATATTGATTTGTTTTTTGGACTAATATTACAGCCTAATATGTGGAGAACTGTGCGTAAAGTTGATGATCCTGTGACATTTGGAGCATTGTGGAAAGATTTAGAGCAGTTAGATGAAGATAGAGAACCTGCACAGAAACCGTGTCAGTTAATTTTAAATCTTCCGGCAGCTATATTAGTTAAGTTAAAGACGATTATTCCCCCTAAAAAGATAGATTGGACAGTGTTAGCGTCTTACAAGCAAAAGGTAGATGAATCAGTTTCTGACTTCTTCACACGCTTTGAAGAAGCATTCCACAATTTTAGTGGACAGTCATTGACAGATGATACAGGCAGGTATCTGTTTGTCAATAAATATGTTGCAAACCTTTTGCCAGGTATAGCTAGTCACCTAAAGGCCAGTGAAAGTTCATGGGCTACCTCTTCTCCGGTTTCTCTCCTAACTATGGCTCAGTATTATGAACAACAGGAATTAGAAACTAAAAGTAATGAGGATAAAAAGTCTAAAGAGTTGAAAACAAAGGTTATGTTGGCTCAAGCTTATGTTCCGCCTTCTAGAGGTAATGATAGAAGTGGACGTGGATCTTATGGTTCGTCCTTTCCTTCCGATACTTGTTCAAATTTGTCTGTTGATCAGTGTGCGTACTGCAAGGAATTTGGACATTGGCTTTCTGATTGTCCAGTACTGCGTGCTCAGCAGTGTCCACGTGGTCGAGGAAAAATTAGAAATTGTTCAGGATATTCAGGGCCGAGAGGAAGCACAAATGATCGTGCTAGGTTTGATGCTAATGCATGTGGACAGGATGGGTTTAACACTTTTGATAGACGGAACCAATATCAAATGTCCGAGTATGTGCCGTCTGATTTTCAAGATTCTGCTTATGCATAGGATTGCCTAGGATGGGGTAAGGAATCAGTTGAAGTTCCAGTAGATCAGAGGGGTCCCTATGTTACAGCACATGTTTTGGGTTCTACTGATCAGTTTCTGGTTGATACAGGAGCTACTCATAGCGCTTTGTCTAAACACTTGGTTCCAAGGGCTCCCCTATCTGGCTTAACTATTACATCGATAGGTTTCGATGGAACACCTTCCCTTAGCCCACTGTCACAACCACTTGCATTCCATGTTGCAAAGATTACTGCTCCATGTCCGTTTTTGCTTTCTCCAAACACACCAGATAATATTGTGGGTCTCGATATGCTCAAATATTTCAGGGCTACGATACGATGTTCTCCGGAAGGAGTACCGTTATTTTGAATGACAACTGCCCTGTGATTGAGAGATCCTGTATTGTTAAAGAGGACATTGCATTAGCTTCACTCCCTAGTGCCTTGTGGGCTACTTCAGACACCGATGTAGGGCAAATGGTTATTCCGCCAGTGCATATTAGTGTCAAGGAAGGTGCTTCATTGCCAAGACTGCCTCAGTATAAAATTTCTCGAGAAGGAGAAGAAGCACTCACACGCATTGTACATGATTTGATTAAAGTGGGGGTTGTGGAAGAAGTTCCTTACAATGTTTGCAATAGTCTGATTCTTCCCATATTGAAAAAAGATACTGATACTAGGATTTACAAATTCATCATTGATTTAAGAGAAGTCAACAAGATTTTACTACCGCAGTACCTTGTGGTTTCTGACATAGCGATTTTACTTACCCTGGTCCCTCCAACAGCAACTGCATTTTCTGTAATCGATTTGAAGAATGCTTTCTTCTCGATTCCTATTCATCCTGATAGCCGATATTTGTTCGGTTTCACTTTGAATAATCGATCATACATATTTTGTAGAGTTCCTCAAGGGTATACTTAGAGTCTGAGTATTTATAGTCAAGCCTTAAAACGACAACTCAATTAAGAATGATGTTATTGGGCAGTGGTTCAGAGCCTATGAGGTAGTCATGTCTTCCCACCGGGTCCCTGAGAGAGATTGGGGAGTGGGGTTGTGGGGGCGGTTCCTTACTGAGGGGCGGGACACACTGCTGGACTTGCCTTCTGAAGTCCATAATTCCTATAGCCACATGAAAGATGCATTATTGACTAGGTATGGTTTGACGGATCACTGAAATAATATCGAGAGACAGAATATCGACCATCAAAATATCGTTGACAAAATATCGACTGGCAAAATATCGAGTTTCTATCTACAAACAGGTAAGTACAAAAATATAGAGTTAAAAATATCGTTTACAAAAATATAGTTTTAAAAAATATCGACTTTACTAAAAACAATGTTAAATTAAATTAATATTAAAAATTAATTACTAAAATATACTTAAAAATACTTAAATTAACTTATAATAATTAAATAATTAATGAAAGTAAAAAAAAATGTGATTCATATTTCTTAAAACATATATATATATAGTAACAAAATATAATTAAATATTAGCTAATATTATTAACGTACAATAACAAAAGTGTAAAAATTACTATTCCCACTCCAAAGAGTGCAATCATAGGGTAAGCGTTGGATAGCGTAGGGGTGAAAATTACTATTCCCACTCTAGTGGGTGCAACAGTAGGGAAAGTGTTGGATAGCGTAGAGGTAAAAATTACTATTCCCACTCCAAAGGGTGCAACAGTAGGGAAAGCGTTGGATAGCGTAGGGGTTAAAATTACTATTCCCACTCCAAAGAGTGCAACAATAGGGAAAGCGTTGGATAGCGTAGGGGTTAAAATTACTATTCCCACTCCAGTGGGTGCAACAGTAGGGAAAGCGTTGGATAGCGTAGGGGTTAAAATTACTATTCCCAATCTAGTGGGTGCAACAATAGGGAAAGTGTTGGATAGCATAGGGGTTAAAATTACTATTCCCACTCCAGTGGGTGCAACAGTAAGGAAAGCGTTGGATAGCGTAGCGGTAAAAATTACAATTCCCACTCCAAAGAGTGCAACAGTAGGGAAAGCATTGGATAGCGTAGGGGTTAAAATTACTATTCCCACTCCAGTGGGTGCAACAGTAGGGAAAGCGTTGGATAGCGTAGGGGTTAAAATTACTATTCCCACTCCGGTGAGTGCAACAGTAGGGAAAGCGTTGGATAGCGTAGGGGTTAAAATTACTATTCCCATTCCAGTGGGTGCAACAGTTGGGAAAGTGTTGGATAGCGTAGGGGTTAAAATTACTATTCCCACTCCAAAGAGTGCAACAATAGGGAAAGCGTTGGATAGCGTAGGGGTTAAAATTACTATTCCCACTCCAGTGGGTGCAACAGTAGGGAAAGCGTTGGATAGCGTAGGGGTAAAAATTACTATTCCCACTCCAAAGAGTGCAACAGTAGGGAAAGCGTTGGATAGCGTAGGGGTTAAAATTACAATTCCCACTCCAAAGAGTGCAACAATAGGGAAAGCGTTGGATAGCGTAGGGGTTAAAATTACTATTCCCACTCCAGTGGGTGCAACAGTAGGGAAAGCGTTGGATAGCGTAGGGGTTAAAATTACTGTTCCCACTCCAGTGGGTGCAACAGTAGGGAAAGTGTTGGATAGCGTAGGGGTTAAAATTACTATTCCCACTCCAGTGGGTGCAACAGTAAGGAAAGCGTTGGATAGCGTAGCGGTAAAAATTACTATTCCCACTCCAAAGAGTGCAACAGTAGGGAAAGCGTTGGATAGCGTAGGGGTTAAAATTACTATTCCCACTCCAGTGGGTGCAACAGTAGGGAAAGCGTTGGATAGCGTAGGGGTTAAAATTACTATTCCCACTCCAGTGGGTGCAACAGTAGGGAAAGTGTTGGATAGCGTAGGGGTTAAAATTACTATTCCCAGTCCAAAGAGTGCAACAGTAGGGAAAGCGTTGGATAGCGTAGGGGTAAAAATTACTATTCCCACTCCAGTGGATGCAACAGTAGGGAAAGCGTTGGATAGCGTAGGGGTTAAAATTACTATTCCCACTCCAGAGATTACAACATTAGGGAAAGTAAATATTTCATATATTAATCAAAAATCTAAAAATGAATATCTATTAATAATTAATTAAAAATAAATAAAAATGTTATCTAATATAATAATTAATATTTTAAATTTACTAATTAACAATGTTTATTTCAATTAATCACCTATTAATACAAATTAAGGAAACATTACCAATTAATTATTTAATAATTAAAACATATTTTACAATTCTTTCCAAATAAATAAATGTTAATTCATTTTATTATTTAATTAATTATTAATAAATTACTTCCCACCCTATGCCCCTATAAACCCACAACCCGCTACAGAAATTAAATTAGTAAAATTTACATAATTACCAATTAATCAATTAATATAAATTAATTAACAATTATAATTAAATTAATTAACAAATATAAATTAACAATCAATTACTAATTACTATCAATAAATAAATTTACATAGTTAATTAATTATAATTAAATTACTTCCCACCCTATTCCCCTATAAACCCACAACCCACTACAGAATTAAATTAGTAAAATTTACATAATTACCAATAAATCAATTAATATTAATTAATTTCCAATAACAATTAAATTAATTAACACATATAAATTATTTAACAATTAATTACAAATTACTATCAATAAATAAAATTACATATTTAATTAATTATAATTAAATTACTTCCCACCCTATTCCCCTATAAACCCACAACCCGCTACAGAATTAAATTACGCAATAATAATAAAAACAAACTTCATTAATTAAAATTATTTATAACATAAATACACACTTTTCACACATGTTATTACATAAAAATACACTATAAAAAATTATATATTATTAAAAAATCGATATTTTTACCTATCTATTTTATATACTTCGATATTTTAACTATCTATATTTTTAACAGTCGATATTACTTCACTTACCTTAAAAACGATATTTTTGTTATCTATATTCTGTCCTGTCGATATTTTGTCCAGTCGATATTAAAAAATCGATATTATGTCCAATCGATATTTTGGACTCGATATTATGTCTGTGCACCATGGTTTGACCCCTGAACTCTATAGGCAGAGGTTCAGGTATTGCAAGAAGATAGAAAACAGTACCTGGGTAAAATATGTCACTTTCTTTTGCAGAACATTGGATGGTTGGGTGAAGGGCAGCAAAGCTAATGATTTTCAAGTTCTCTTTGATTTGATTGCATGGGAGCACTTGTCCAATAATTGTTTTCCAGAGCTGCACCAGCCCCTGATTGATTGCAAGCTGACTAACCCTAGGAAGCTTGCTGAGGAGGCGGACTGGTGGGTGAGCACCCGGGTCTACAAGGGTCACATGGGAGACTCAGCCAAAGGTGGGCAGGGTCCCCAGCAGAAGAGTGGGGGTACAAGGGTAAACAGAAGGAGTTCCATAGAGGGCCCCAAAGTAATTCCCAAGGGAACCAATGGAAAGGTTTCCAGCATCCCCCTGAGAGAAAGCAAGGGGTCCAGACAGGTAATCCTGTTCTACGGGGACCCCTGAAATGTTACAAATGTGGGGACCTGGGTCATATGGCGAATTATCCCAGGTGCCACCTATTTAGAAAAGCAGCACCCACTGGTGCTCCCCCCTGGCAGATGGCGAGTGTAGCCTTGGGGGAGGAGATTTGTGTCAAGGTGGGTGGGTCCCACAGAAATGTCCTTTGTCTCTTTAGGAGACAGTGAGGTGGTCCCAGGGACCCAACTGCCCAATAACACTAAGAAATATGGGCAGTGGGTGACAATCAATGGCCATAAGGTGGAAGCTCTTAGAGATACAGGAGCCAGTGTGACAGCTGTCAAGTGTCACCTGGTGTCTCAAGAGCAGATTGTCCCTCATGCATTTTGCCGAGTTATTGCCGCCGACAACACAGAGAGCCATTGTCCAATGGCTCAGGTTCCCTTTGAGTGGGGGCGGGTCTCTGGTACTCTTCAGGTAGCTGTGAGGCCCGCCATGCCTGTTGACTGTTTGTTGGGAAACGATTTGGAGAGCTCACCTTGGGGGAAGGTGGAGAAGAGTACTCATTCGGAGATGGTGAGTCTGCCTGACTGGGCGTGTGTGACCACCCGGTCAATGTCAGCCCATTGGGGTGCTCAATAGGATCTGGAGCCTGAGAGGGAAGCCCAGTAACCTGCCTTAGGGGGAAGAGGAAGGGGGTGCGGGACACCGGCCCCCAAAGTTCCCACGGCCCAGGAGGAGGTAGACCCTGAGGGGGATGCCCAACAGGTAGCTGAACTGGGGTTCCTGCCTGACCTGACCCATTGGCAGCAGGAAGGAGGCCCCTCCAGGGAAGAATTCTGCCGGGAGCAGAGAGAATGCCCTTCTCTTGAGGGCTTGAGGCAACAGGCTGCAAGCCAGGCAGCAGGTGATCAGTCTGGATCACATTGGATCTACTGGGAAAACGGTCTCCTGTATAGTGAGCCTAAGGTTGCTGAGCCTGGGTCAGTCTGAGTGCTGGTGGTACCCCAGAGCTTCAGAGCCTTCCTACTGGGGCTGGCTCATGATGTGCCATTGGCAGGACATTTGGGGCAGGACAAGACCTTTGAGAGGCTTGTCACCCACTTTCATTGGCCCCAAATGCGCAAGAGTTCCGACACTCATTAAAGGACAAGTCAGACTTGCCAGGCAAGTGGAAAGAGTGGGAAGAAGCAGAAGACTCCTCTCCAGCTATTCCCTGTGGTCAGTACCCCCTTTGAGCGGGTGGGGATTTACATTGTGGGGCCACTGGAGCCCAAGACAGCCATGGGCAACAGGCTCATCCTGGTCCTGTTGGACCATGCTACCCGTTACCGGCAAGCCATACCCCTGAGGACAGTGACGGCCCTCGTGTTGGGATGAGCCCTGATGGGAATTTTCTCCCGAGTGGGATTCCCTCTTGAGGTAGTGTCTGACCGGGAAACCAACTTCATTTCCAAATATATGAAGTCCCTGTGGCAGGAGTGTGGGGTAACTTACAAGTTTACCACTCCTTACCACCCCCCAGGAAATAGGTTGGTTGAAAGATTCAACCGAACCGTAAAGGGCATGATTATGGGTCTTGGGGAACCAATGAGGCATAAGTGGAATGTCCTCTTACCGTGCCTGTTCTTTGCTTACTGTGAGGTGCCACAGAAATCTCTAGGATTCAGTCCCTTTGCGCCTCTCTATAGACACCCAGTCAGAGGACCTCTGAGTCTCGCCAAGGAAGGCTGGAAGCAATCTCCCAGGAAAATTCCTACATGCTGGCCTTCAGGAACCAGACTCGGTGTTTCAGACAACTCGCTGAGGCGAATCTGGAAGCCAGCCAGGAGGAGATGAAGTGATGGTATGACCAGAATGCCACTCTGGTAGAGCTTCAGCCTGGTCAGAAAGTGTGGATCATGGCCCCAGTGGAGCCCTGCGCACTCCAAGATAAGTGGACCGGACTATTTGAGGATGTGGAGCGCAAGAGTCCAGTTACCTACTTGGTGGATTTGCAGTCTCCCAGGAACCCCTTGTGGGTCCTGCATGTCAACCGCCTTAAGCCCCACTTGGAGAGGTCCAAAGTGGGCATGCTCCTAGCGACAGATGCTGGAATGGCGGAGGAGACTGAGCCTCTTCCTGACCTCCTGTCTGCAACAGAGCAAGATGGGTGAGTGGATGGTTAAGCCTCTCTTCCACCCTGACCCCTGAGCAACAGAATGACTGCCGTCAGTTACTAGGACTGTTTTCTGATCTGTTCTCCCTAGTTCTTGGTATCACAGATTGGTGCATCTATGACGTGGACACAGGTGACAGCTTACCTATGAAGCATAAAATTTACGGGGTAACTGACAGGGTAAGGGCTTGCATCAAAGAGGAGGTCTCAAAGATGCTTGTGCTAGGGGTGATTGAGTCCTCTAGCAGCCATTGGGCCAGCCCAGTGGTCTTGGTCCCAAAGGTTGCAGCGCCGGGTGGCACATCCGAACTCCGGTTCAGTGTGGACTACCGAGGTCTCAATTTAGTCACAAAGACTGACGCGCACCCCATCCCCAGGGCTGATGAGCTCATTGATCGGCTACGGGCTGCACGTTCCTCAGCACGTTTGACTTGACGTCTGGGTACTGGCTGATCTCCTTGACTGATGGGGCAAAGGAGAGGTCAGCATTCTCCACACCAGATGGGCATTTCCAGTTCTGGGTTATGCCCTTTGGGATGAAGAATGTCCCTGCCACCTTTCAGAGGTTGGTCAAACAGGTGTTGGTTGGACTGGATGTGTTCAATGCCAACTACCTGGATGACATCGCAGTTTTAAGCCCCAGTTGGGAAGAACATCTGTGCCACCTCTGGGAAGTGTTGTTGGCACTGTGAAGGGAAGGCCTCAAGATCAAGGCGAGTAAGTGCCAAATCGGGCAGGGTTCCGTGGTGTACTTGGGACACCAAGTTGGGAGCAGCCAGGTGGCGTCCCTACATCCCAAGATTAAAACCATCCTGGCTTGGGAGCCCCCAAAACCCAGACAGAGGTGAGAGCCTTTTGAGGACTCACAGGGTACTACAGGAGGTTTATCAAGGGGTATGGCAACATTGTTGTACCCTTGACAGAGCTGACTTCCAGGAAGCAGCCCAAGAAAGTGATTTTGACTGACACCTTTCAGAAAGCTTTTCAGGCCCTGAAACCTGCCATGTGCTCGGCGCCCGTGCTCCTGGCACCCATCTTCTCCTAAGAGTTTATCGTTCAGACAGACGCTTCAGAGCATGGTGTGGGGGCTGTTTTGTCACAGATGAATGACCAGGGCCTAGGTCAACCTGTAGCCTTCATCAGTAGGAGGTTACTTCCACGGGAACAGAGGTGGAGTGCTATTGAACGTGGGTAATTTGCTGTGGTCTGGGCACTGAAGAAGCTGAGACCATATCTGTTTGGGACTCACTTCAAGGTTCAGACAGACCACAGGCCCCTCAGATTGTTAATGCAGATGAGGGGTGAGAACTCAAAGCTGTTGAGGTGGTCCATTTTCCTACAGGGTATGGACTTTGCAGTGGAACACCTCCCTGGTACAGAACACACCAACGCTGATGGTCTGTCTAGATTTTTCTGCCTTAGTGATGAGAACTCCCAGAAGGTAGGGTAGTTCGCCCCACATTTCAGCTGGAGGGGACACGTGTTAGATCTGGCACCATTGGCGTGGGTCTCCATTCCATTTTTGCTGTTGCCTCATGTGTTTTTGCTGGTGTTAGATGCTTTGGGCACTGTGCCACTGCTGTCCAGTCCCTCAGTGCAAGTGCTCCCTATTGTAAATTAATGTGTTAATTCGTGATTCCATGATTGGCTGATTTGGTTTACTTTTCAGACCCTAGTACAGTGCACCAGGAGTGCCCGGGTTTTAAACCAAATGCTGCTGGTGGGCTTGCAGCACTGGTTGTGCCACCCACAGAAGCAGCCTTGTAAAATGTGTCTAAGGCCTGCCATTGCAGAGCCTGTGTGCAGTCTGGTACTGTCATGCTTACTGGGCAAGTGCACCAACTTCCCAGTCCCTAAACCTTCCCTTTTCTTCATATCAAATACCCCTATGGTAGGCCCAAGGGCAGGGTGCATTGTAGGTATAAGGTAGGACATGCCCTGGTGTGTGTGGCATGTCCTAACAGTGAATTACAGCCATTTTCATTTATCACTATTGCAAGGCTACCTGTTCTCCATAGGCCAGAATGGGCAGTTATATTATTACATCTCATAATCCTAACTGACTCAGGGAACATGGTAGAAATTCGAGTTCAGTATGCCTGAACTCAGAATGATAAAATGCATCTTTTAGTGAAGTTGGTTTTAATATTCTGTGTTTGAAAATACCGCTTTTAGAAAGTAGGTATTTTCTTGTCTAACTATCCAGGCCTGCCTCTGCTAGGTTGTGTATTTCTTGTCTGGAATTTGAGTAACATTGCTAGGGGATTTCAAGAGACTGGATGAGTCAGCCCAGTGGTGAATAGAGAGTTCTGCATCTAGATGGGAGGGAGGAGTTGCACCTGAAACCTGAATAGGGATGTGCCTTCCCTCCACAATGCTGGCTCCATCTCTTGTGGTGTGTCTGATGTCTCTGCCCTGCACTGTGACAGGAGAGAAGGAATCATGTCAACAAAGTGTTCCAGGGCTGTGCCTTTCCTCCACAATGCTAGCTCTACCTCCTGCAGGACGTCTGATGTTTCTGCCCTGCACTGTAAAAGGAAAGAAGGAGTCATGTAAACAGTGTGCTCCAGAACTGGTTTTGACTAGGCAAAGGCCCCTATGCCCTTAGAGGACAAAGGATTTTGGGGTATAAATATTGGGATCTTGGTCCCAAGAAATTAGATCACTTTTGGTTACAAGAAGAAACCTTTGCTGAGGAGGGGAACCTGAAGAAACTGAGAAGAGACTATCCCTAAGCTGAAGCGCTGCTTGGGGGATTGGCCTGCAGTGGTTGCCTGACTGCCAAAGGAAGGAGAAAGGAACTTTGTGTGCTTTATTTCAACTTGTGAAGGATCTCCAAGGGCTTGGAAAAGAGCTTGCCCCCTGACCGAAGTCTCAGGACCAGTAGACTTCACTAGCCTTTGTGGATTGCTGCTGGGAATGCCGTTTCAGTGGCTACAGAGGCAGGGAGCTGTGGCTGACTCTCACGACCGGCCCGGTGTCCTGTAGGCACTGCATCGAACGATGTCTGCATCGAACACCGCAAGCTCTGGGCTCACCGACTCCACGACTGCACAGAGAAAGGCTGTTACACAATAGTAGATTACGCCATCTTAGACTGGATAATTCAAGTGGCAACTAAAAACAAAGATATTCTGCATAATTATGGGTAGCAGCAAACCCCTAGTAACTTACACGAGGCAGACCACCCTATTTAAGCTCGTGATTTTTCATAAGGACTAACTTTATATATTCTTAAACCAAGCGGTGTAGCTATGAGGCATAAGTGGAACATCCTCTTACCAAGCCTGTTCTTTGCATACCCTGAGGTGCCACATAAATCTCTAGGATTCAGTCCCTTTGAGCCTCTCTATGGACACATAGTCAGAGGACCTCTGAGTCTGGTCAAGGAAAGCTGGGAGCAATCTCCCAGGAAACCTCCTACATGCTGGCCTTCAGGAATCAGACTCGGCATTTCAGACAACTCGCTGAGGCGAATCTGGAAGCCAGCCAGGAGGAGATAAAGCGATGGTATGACCAGAATGCCACTCTGGTAGAGCTTCAGCCTTGTCAGAAAGTGTGGGTCATGGCCCCAGTGGAGCCCTGCGCACTCCAAGATAAGTGGACCGGACCATTTGAGGTTGTGGAGCGAAAGAGTCCAGTTACCTACTTGGTGGATTTGCGGTCTCCCAGGAACCCCTTGCGGGTCCTTCAGGTCAACCGCCTTAAGCCCCACTTGGAGAGGTCTAAAGTGGGCATGCTTCTAGCGACAGATACTGGAATGGAAGAGGAGACTGAGCCTCTTCCTGACCTCCTGTCTGCAACAGAGCAAGAGGGGTCAGTGGATAGTGTAAACCTTTCTTCCACCCTGACCCCTGAGCAACAGAATGACTGCCGCCTGTTGCTAGGACAGTTTTCTGATCTGTTCTCCCTGGTTCCTGGTATCACAGATTGGTGCATCTATGATGTAGACACAGGAGGCAGCCTACCTGTGAAGCATAAAACTTACAGGGTGACTGCCAGGGTGAGGGCTTGCATCAAAGAGGATGTCTCAAAGATGCTTGCGCTAGGGGTGATTGAGTCCTCTAGCAGTCATTGGGCCATCCCAGTGGTCTTGGTCATAAAAGCTGCAGCGCCGGGTGGCACATTCAAACTCCGGTTCTGTGTGGACTACCGAGGTCTCAATTCAGTCACGAAGAATGAAGCGCACCCCATCCCCAGAGCTGATGAGGTCATTGATCGGCTATGGGCTGCACATTCCTCAGCACGTTTGACTTGACGTCTGGGTACTGGCAGATATCCTTGACTGATGGGGCAAAGGAGAGGTCAGCATTCTCCACACCAGATGGGCATTTCCAGTTCAGGGTTATGCCTTTTGGGATGAATAATGCCCCTGCCACCTTTCAGAAATTGGTCAATCAGGTGTTGGTTGGACTGGATGAGTTCATTGCCACCTACCTGGATGACATCACAGTTTTCAGCCCCAGTTGGGAAGAACATTTGCGCCACCTCTGGGAAGTGTTGTTGGCGCTGTGAAGGGCAGGCCTCACGATCAAGGCGAGTAAGTGCCAGAACGGGCAGGGTTCCGTGGTGTACTTGGGACACCAAGTTGGGAGCTGGACAATACAAGTGGCAACTAAAAACAAAGATATTCTGCATATTTATGGGTAGCAGCAAACCCTTAGTAACCTACACTGGGAAGACCACCCTATATAAGCTTGTGATTTTTCATAAGGACTAACTTTATATATTCCTAAACCAAGTGGTGTGGCTAAAGCACTTAAAAACTCTACATTAAAATCGCATCAATGTCTGCAATTAACAATGCTCTATAGCTATCAATAATGCAGTGGTATCCTCTTATATGTGGTCCATGTGCTCATAATATCCAATGCTGCTGTTCATGCATATTGGGAACCGATACCTGACCCAATCCCAATCGCAACCAAGAATATCAACAACACAACATCTAGTGTGTTGCAGAGAAAAGATTGGTTGATTTCTATAGTCAATCATTCAAGATAAATAATCACAAAGGAAATTCATACAATGAGACACCTCCATGATGTAATCAACTCTCTAGGGTTACATTTACCATGGTCTAGCAACATTCCACTGAATATCCTCATTAAGTCCATGTTTAACACTATCCAAAGTAAAAATCAACAAGGTTTCTCTTCTTTTGCGTATAATGTCAGTGGGTGTACCTGCTTGATATTTTATCTTTTCCAGAATACACCACATGAAATCCTTCTCTGAGTGGTGTGCATCCAAACAATGTTGGACAAGCGGGGCTGTAACCTTACTTGTTCGAATAGCTGATTTATGTTCACTATATCGTGTACGGAACTCACAAGATGTCTCCCCAATGTATGCCAGCTTACAAGGGCATTACAACATGTATATAACATTTTGACTCCTACAATTTGTAAGGTCTCTTAGTTTAATGTTGTGTCCCTGATACGTAAGAGATTCTGTAAAAATAGCAATGTCACAGGCATGGCAAGACCCAGGATAGCTTGTAGGCCGGTGCTAGTCATCTGTCGTGAATTGTCATATGGTAGGGGTCTAGTGTGTACCAAAATGTCGATCAAATTACGTTTCCTCAGATAAACTACCAAGGGTAATTCTAACTGGGTCTCATTTTCTTTAGTGTTCAGAATTTTCCTTTTTTTTTGGTTGATGTTTTTGATTTTAAAATTGAGTGGTCAATAATTAATGACACATACCACTTGATTTTGAGAAGTGCGATGTGCTCCCTGTAACAAGGCATTACAATTGTAATACTTCGCCCGTTTATAGGCATGTCTAACTAGTCTATGAGGATAACCTCTAGCTAATAGTCTTGTCTTTAGAACATCTCCATGTTTGTGAAAGTCAGAGATGTTTGTACAATTTTGCCTCACCCGCGAAAACTCCCCAAAGGGGATGGAATCCTTCTGACATGACGGATGGAAACTATGGTATTGCAATATCGTATTCTTTGCCATTTGTTTCCTGAATAAACTAACTTCAAGGATGTTATTGGATCCAGTGATCAAAATTTCCAAACATTCTACACTAGTAGAACTCGATTTAGCAGTCACATGATTGCTGTCACTTGCATTGAGCCACAGTATATATTCATTCAATGTGTCATTGTCTCCTTTCCATATGAAAGAATTGTCATCAATGAACCGTCTCCACATAAAGACATTGTCAAAAAATGGAGCCGCTTCATTGAAGACATTTCTGATCTCCCACTCCCCCATATAGGTGTTCGCTATGCTAGGAGCACACAAAGCTCCCATACTGGTGCCCTTTACTTGTTGGTATATGGATCCATTGAAGTCAAAAAAGTTATTCATCTAGACTATCTTGAGGCATTCAAGTATGAAGCCATCCGGTCTGTCTCCTGGAGATCTCTGTAAAAGTGATGCCGCTGCTAGTAACGCTTGACTTTGAGGGATATTGGTGTATACGGCCTCAATGTCAAGCGTGACCAGTAGCTCTGTGTTGCAATTGAATGGCATACCCTCACTTTTATTGATGGTGTCAACTGTGTCTCGGATATAGGAAGCATAGTTATGTGTGAGAGTATATAAGTAGGAGTCAACATATTTGGAGAGCGGCTCAGTACTTGAGCCAATGGTAGAGATAATAGGGTGTAATGGAGGGTTCAGTACATTTTTGTGGGTCTTTGGCAGCCCATATAAACCTGTAATTTTAGGGTAAGAATTATTGAGGAAGTTAAATTCTTCCTGGCAGATATAGCCTTGATCCAAAGCTCTAGGAGTAATTTCTTGAATAGTTGTTTTCAGTTTTGATAACTCTCTGGGTGAGATGTTATCATTGTACTCTGATTTATTCATAACAACTATCCCGCCACCCTGGTCACAAGACTTGATGATCAAGTCCTTGTTTGATGTTATTCAAAGCCACATTTTTTACATGTGTTAGATTACTACGAGTGGTTGGGCGATGTAGTTTAAATAGGTTAGGCTGAGTACTGGGAACAAATTAGAGGCCACAGCTGCAAACAGCGCGTTCCTACAAATCAAGGATGACTGAGGAAAGATTAAAGATGGGTAGGGCATCTTTGATGGTAATACCCCCCTCACTATCTGGTCTTTCTACCGCCAATACTGTTGCTTGCGTGTTTTCAAGTATGGCTGTTGATGTTGTGGGGCCATCTGTTGTGGTTCCCCATGGTCTGGTACCCATCTCTTCTTCCTCCCTCTTTATTGGCGTCTCAGTAAAAAAGGGGACTGGCCAAGGAACAGTTGTTGTACTGCCTGTCTACCCCTGTAAGAACAGGGATTGTATGGGGCGTCTGCCATTTCCTGAGCGTTATCATTTCCAGAATCTGCTGAATATGTATCAGAGAAAATAATAATCTTTTTTCTGTAGTTTATGTTTCCCTGATAGCCCAGACTTTGATTCCAATCTTGGTAATAGGACAAGGTCAGGTACGGATATGCTTTTTCTTGAGTGTACCACCTAATGTCCTTTTTTAATGTTTCTGTTTTCTTATTTGTTAAGATAGATCTCAAAGTCCTTTTTTTTTTTTTTTTTTTTTTGGAAGACCTTTATTGCACATTGTTAATATACACAGCGGTGTGCCCACAACCCACTGCTGGGGTCGGCCGCAATCAGAGTGTCACAGATATCATACAATCTTGAGATAATACGCCAGAGGCACGAGTGCAGAAGTCCAGAATCCCTAGCTCAGATAGGCACTGCAGCAGAGACATATGCATTAAGTCCAACACTCCCAACGACTGCGGTCGTTGTGCCCCCATGTGATCTCGGTCTAATTTCAGTTTTATAAACAACAACAACCCTAAGAACCCCGAACCCCCCCTCCCCAACAGAACCTGATCAGCAAGAATAGTCTAAGTCCTTCAGCCAGAACATGACAGGATAGGCGATACTGCAGACGGCCGACAGGGCCTCCAGAGAAGGATATCTTCACCGCTCTCCCGCAACTTCCCCTAGGCTGTAATGAGGCACAGTAAGGCACACTGGCATGCCCATCTCAGCAGAACAAGACATACCCACTCGCACGGGCACTGTCTAGGTACTGTTGGAAGCAACCAGAGAGTATTCCACTCAACACACAAGGTAGTCGGAGCAACACTCCACAAGGACACCTCACTCACCCGCATCCCCTCCAACAGACAATGCTGTAACCACACTATCGTCACTATCGGACTCTGTCAAAGACAGCATGTACAGTGTGAACGGCGTCCATATGTCCCTCGGGCGGGACACCGCAGGCAATTCGTCATAATAGCAGTTCAGTTGGTCCCTGCAATAGGCCATGTCCTTCAGCCACAGTTGCACCTCAGGCGCTCTCCTCCCTCCCCAAACCATAGCGACTCTCCTCTTGGCCATCTGAAGCGCCAGCACCACAAAGCGTCGCAACGGAGCAGCCACACCAGAAGCGATACCCAAAAGACACAGGCGTACATCCAGCCGCACCTCAATCGAGGTGATGATAGTCAACCGTTCAGTCACCTCTCTCCAGAAATCGTAGACTCGGGGGCACCCCCAGGCCAGATGAATAAAGTCGGCCTCCTCGGCCCCACACCGGACACATTGAGCAGTGGATCTAAGACCATATCTCACCAGTTGGGTAGGCGTATAGTACCATTGTTGCAGAAACTTATAATGTAGAAGGCGGAAGTTGCCATTGATCACATACCCCCCCGTCATCGCACAGCATTCATTCCACTCATCGTCACTCAGCGGTTCCGGGAGGTCCCTGTCCCACCGTGCTCTAGCCAGCGCCGCCCCCCCGCCCTCATCTTCTTGTGCAGCCTTATATAGTTTAGATAACAATTTAGTCCTGTCTTTAATCGTATATAGCAGCTGCAAGGCACTTAGGGCCGGAGGCTCATCCGGATACGTAGGATATAAGTCACGCACAGCGGCCCGTAATCTAACATACATAAAGGTGGACATAGTGGCATTCGTCGAGTTGATCGTCATCTCCCGAGAGGAGATAAACGAGGCTCCAGGAAACAGGTCTCCCATGGTCTGTAGCCCAGCTTCCCGCAGTATCTGCAACCCTCCCGGTTCTCCCGTCACAGAAATATCTGAGTGATAGAGTAGTGGCATAGCCGGGGCATATAGCGGCAGTCTATCAGCCCGTTTGCCTAAGCTGTGCCATGCAGTCGCCGTGATTCGCACCGTGTCAATCTCCCCCTTCTCAAAGACCGAATGTTCATTGGCGATCATAGCCCTTAAGGGGTATGGCAAAACCGCGCTCGCTTCCAGCGCCACGTGCGGAGTGTATGGCGGTGCGGTTATCCAGTAACTCGCGAAGTGTGCCTGCGCGCATAGATAATAAAGCTGCATGTCCGGCAGGGCAAACCCGCCCAGACCGTATGGCTTGACCAACACCTCCCAAGCCACTCGCGGCCTCTTGCCAGCCCATGTGAGAGATATTAACAGGGATCTGAGCCTCGCAAAAAAGTGGGATGTCAACGCAATTGGGATGTTCGTGAAGAGATACAGAAATTTCGGAAGCACCACCATTTTTATTAGTGACACTCTGTCCGCCAGGGTAAGCGGCAAGTGAGTCCATTTCGCCACCTGATCCTCCAGCTTGGATATGGCAACGCCGTAATTGGCCCGTATGACTTCCTGACAATCCCTATGCACCCAGATGCCCAGATATCTAACCGACTCCGTCGCCCACTCCAGCGGGAATTCTAAAGGGACCCGATGGGTAGCATCCGTGAGAGGTAGCACAATCGACTTGTCCCAGTTTATGGTTAGTCCGGAGTGCCTACCGAATTTGACGAACTCTCGAAGTATACGTTCCAGGTGGAGTGCTGGGTCCCTGACGTATAGGACCATGTCATCGGCGTACATCGAGACAGCCAGTGATCGGAGAGGAAATTTCAATGCTGCGTCCGCATACCTTTGTCGCAAAATACAGGCCAGTGGCTCCATCATTATTGCAAAAAGCAGGGGCGAGAGAGGGCACCCCTGTCTAGTCCCCCTCTGTATCTGAAAGGAGGAAGAGACATACCCGTTAACCCTGACTCTTGCCGTGGGCGCATTATATAGCAGGGCGATCAGAGACGTGAAGAAGTAAGGGACCCCCATTCGGTGTAGTACGGCCATCATGTACCTCCACGCCACTGAATCAAAGGCCTTGGCGGCATCTAGCAGGACCGCCACCGCAGCCAGCTCCGGCTTAAGGAGATGCAGTACAGCGAATAATGTCCGTAGGTTGTGAGTGGTGGACCGAAGAGGGATAAATCCCGACTGGTCAGGTAGTACCATGACCGGTAGGATCAGCCGCAGTCTCGTGGCCAACACCTTGGCAATTATTTTAACGTCAGTATTCATAAGTGAGAGCGGGCGGTATGATTCGCATTTATTCAGAGGTTTACCGGGTTTGGGGAGCGCCACTAACAGCGCTTCTCTCATGGTCGCCGGAAGCCGTCCGCATTCAAAGGCCTCCTCCAGAACCATCGCCAACCGCGGAATAAGCAAGTCTGCAAAGGTCTTATAGAATTCAGCAGGCAAGCCATCCGTGCCAGCCGCCTTTCCATTTGGGAGTGCAGCGATAGCATCTCGGAACTCCGCTTCAGTGACATGGTGCATTAGGAATTCCTGTTGACCCCTGGAGAGCCACACTAGCGCCACATCCTCCAAATACCGTGTTATGTCTGCCTCTTCCGCTGTTTCCCTATGTTCATAGAGTTGTGCATAATGACTCGAGAAGCAGGCGAGTATACCTTCCGTCGTGGTCACCACTTCCCCCTGATCCTCAATTTCCAAGACAGAACAGTGCTTTGCCCAAGGATCGCGAATTCTATCAGCGAGCCCCTTACCCGGCCTACCCCCTTCACCATAGTACCTTGCCGTAGCTCGTTTGGACAGAAATTTCACCTCCTGGTCGGCTAATTCATTATATTCTGTAACCTTCGCCCTGACATCTGCTAAGAGCGTGTTCTCCGCCCCCTCCTCCAGTTGGCGCTCCAGAGACAACAGCTCCCTCTCCAATCTGGACATAGAGTCTCTGATGGACGTGAGGACCCCGGACCGCAACCCAATACAAGCACCCCGCACTGAGACCTTAAAGGCCTCCCACACCGTGAGCATACTATCCACAGAGCCCACATTGATCTCAAAAAATTCCTCAATCACCTGCCGCAGGCGTTCACTCAACACTTGATCCGTCAATACTCCAGGTGAGAGTCGCCAAGTAAATGGAGCAGGAGTGTGCATAGGCATCCGCAGCTGCAATTTAACAGGGGCATGATCAGACAGCGTACGGGGCAGATGTTCCACAGTCATCACCCAACCACTCACATCTCGGGTCAATAGCCAAAAATCCAGTCTCGACCACGTATTATGCGCTGACGTGTAACAAGTCCCCTCCCGTCTGCCAGGATTCCGCAAGCGCCAAACATCCACCAAGTGCAGGCCATGCATTCCCTCACACACTGCATCCGTCGCCCTCCTATGTTCATGGGGCCGATCCCGCCTTCTGTCCATACCAGAGTCTAATGTAACATTCCAATCCCCCCCACAGATGATAGCCGAGGGTGGCAGTTCATACAGCTTGTTCCAGAGAGCAACGAAAAAATCAGGATTATCTATATTAGGACCGTAGACATTGAGAAGAGTGACCAGCGTGCCACACAGTTTACCCTGCACAACAATATATCTACCATCCTGGTCCACGTCCACATGCATCACCTCAAAAGGAACATTCTTTTTTATCAAGATCATTACCCCACGGGCATAGGAAGAGTACGCCGTAGCCCACCTCGCCCCCGCCCATTGTTTGCCCACCATTTCGGCCGCCGTGCCCTTCAGATGCGTCTCCTGCAGAAACACTACTTGAGCTCCATGTCTGTTGAGAAAGGCAAGCATTTGTCGTGTTTTTTGCGGCTTATTCAACCCTCGCACATTCCATGTAACACAATTTAGGGTGCCCCCCCTATCCATATCGCCAAGTGTGTAAGCATCCCATCAGTGATTTCATCCCCAGCAGCCCCATCGTGACAGTCCCCCCCTCTCCCTCCTCCAGCCCGGTGTCAACATCAATAATGCAGGTAATCTTCCCACATCCCCGGCTGTGACCCCACTCGCCCCCCATGCAGTTCCCAGACTTCGTCTCTTTGATCAGGAAAAACCCCAACAACTCAACAGTTCTCAACTTCCCTTCCCCCAACCCTCCACCCACTTCAGCACCCCCAAATTGCCAAAGAATCCCCACATCCCCCCCCTTTGCAACCCCCAACAATGCAAACAACCACATTTTGGGGATCTCCCTTATCTGGGGACGTAGCGGCGCCTCACCCCCGCCAGAACTGACGAGAGCTTAGACCATTGCCGTCATCAACAACCCCAACTCCCCCACCCACACCCCGGTCAGAGCTGCAAACCCTTTAATATTCGTGCATCAGTACATTGCACTGGGCGCCCATGAAGCTTCCCCGCCTAAAGTGGGGCTCGCAGAGCTCAGAGGTGCCACCACAGCCAACGTGGTTACTCATATTGTCCAACAGAATCTCAGTCAACCAAGCTGATCCCGTAGAAAGACCCCAGGGAGGCGAGCAGGCGATATAAGCAGGAACAGCGTCAGCCTGAGCGTCGCCCCCCTCAGCTTCCAAAGCAATAGTGTTAAGTGGATCAAATGCTGAAGTGCCCTTGTGGCTCTCGAGTGTCAAAGAGCACCATGCAGTAGAGGCGGCCCAGTGCAGTCACCCGCCGTTCCCTCCGCCCTAGGGCTAGCAGTGCGACTCAAGTCAATCCTCTTCTCCCAGTCGTTCATCATCACCCTCATGGCGCCCTGGCGGTTCCTTGGCACGTTTTTTCAGCCTCTTGGCATAGTCCATAGCCGCCTTGGGTGAAGAGAAGATTTTGTTATCCGAAGGAGGCCCAATCCGAAGGCGCGCAGGATACAGCATGGCATAAGCCACGTTCTCGACCCTCAGCAACTGTTTCACCGCAGCGAATTCCTTCCGTGCAGTCTGTACCGCCATGGTGAAGTCCGGAAAGAACTCCAATTTATTGCCCTGATATTCAATGGAGCCCTTCTCCCTGGCTAGCCTCAAGATGGTGTCCCGGTCCCTGTAGTTCAGGATCCTAGCCACAATAGGACGCGGCGGCGCTCCCGGTGGGGGTTTCTTGGCCAGAGAGCGATGCGCACGCTCCACAATGAATAGGCGAGAGAGGTGGTCAGCGCCAAAAATGTCAACAATCATGCGTTCCATGTAGTCTTCCATGCGCCCCACGTTGGTGGACTCCGGCAGACCCGTAACGCGAACGTTGTTCCGCCTAGACCTCCCTTCCAACTCCTCATTCTTCGCTTGTATGACCGCCAGAACCCTTTCCATACTGAACACTTTGGACGAGACTGTGGCCAGACCGTCCTCCGTGGCCGAAACTCGCTGCTCCACCTCGCCCATCCGTTCGTTCTGACGGTCAAATTGCGTCGCCATTTGGTCAAGACGATGATTGACTGACTCCATAGTGCCCTCGATAGATTGTAGAGTCTTTTGCATTGCCACCAGTGTGGATTCTAGATTAGGCGTACCCCCAGCAGCCCCCCCCTGGTCAGAGTCCACTGGCGCCTGGGAGGAAGTCTGCGTAGCCTTTTTTGCTTCAAAGTTAATTTTGGGTTGGCTTCTGTCGGGCCTGCCCATGCCTGCGATTGGGGTCAGCGCGGTTTCAGATTCAGTCCCTCAGGGCCAGCAGTTCCCACACGTGTCGCTATCCGCCCCGGAGTACGACCAGGCCCAGGCCCTCAGGTATTACTAGTGTAGGCCAAACAGTCCCTTCAACACAGCGGGCAGAGTGCGCCGAAACAATGTCTATGCCTCAGCAGGAGTGTACAGTCTTATGCAGTTCCCAAGAGGGCCCTCCGACACTGCCGATGTTAGAGCTGTATGCGCCGGAAGATCTCCATTCGCTGGTGCACAGACGCAAGCAACAGCGCAGATAGATTGCCCAAGATGGCGGGTGCTCCTTCTCTCCGCGGCCCCCAATGTAGTAGGCCCCCCAGGGGACCCGTGTGTCCTCAAGTGCTTCACCAGGCAGCCCAGCGCAATCTCCCGCCGGTGCTCCCAACCGCACCTCAGCCGACTCTTCTTTCAGCCCCCCCTGGCCCCAGCTCGCGCGGCGCGGGCCAACGCGGCCCAGTACCACCTCCGCAGCACCGAGCTAGCGTGATCCCCGCCCCACTCACCGGGACCAGTAGGGCCAAGTCCAGGCCTTCCAGCGCTCCGAGGCCGCTCCAGAGGATCCGCTGGCAGTTCCACCTCCGCGCTGCTGCAGTCCCGACACGCCGTCTCCCAGGCTCCGCTCGCCGAGGCAGCGACGATGTCCAGCGCCCAGATCACCTCGAGGCCGCCGCTCCACAGCCGCCGGGTTCGCCGACCTGCACGCCCAGCGCGGGCCGCTCCGCTCCAGACGCCCTCGGCACAGCCTCAATCCTTCCGCAAAGCGCCCCAGGGGGTCACCGCTGAAAGCGGAAAAGACGCAGCCGGGGTGGAAGGCAAGAGAGCCGGGGTAAATCAGGATTTTTGAGCGGATTTGCAATGGCCGGGACGGAGCCTCACACAAGTGCGGCCATCTTGTCCGGCGCCCTCTAGCGCCCCCCGATCTCAAAGTCCTTCATATCAGTATTTGCTTCTTCCAGAGCCGAAGAGGTGTTTAATTTCTCCTCCATTGCTGTTATTTCTTGACTCAATAATGCCATGACCTCTCTAGCTGTTTCTATTATAAGAATCATCCAGTCCCTGGAGCAGCGGTTCGCAATGTGGGACCACCGCTCCAGGAACTTACGGATTTCTTCAAATAGGGCCGGGACATTACGTACCCTTAAGCCAGATGGTATAACTCCTGCTCTTAAATATTCGAGTATATAGTGTGCATGGGACTCCATGCGCTTCAGTTTCTTTCTCAAATTTAACAAGTTATTCCACTCCCCATTGTCTCCTTGATGTGAGGAAGGTGGATTATCACTTGACATCACTTGTCCTATCAATGCAGAAAAGTCCTCATCCGTAAATCAAAGGTTTAAGGCCTTCCATTATAACAAGTTTTACTGACCTGGTCCTGCAAAGAAGAAAAGAATACTCCCAATCACCAAATAACACCACAGAAAGTGAAATGTCTCTCAAGGATCAAGACAAATACAAAACCAAATAACAACATAAACTAGAATGTAGCAAGAATAAAAAGAAAAACAAAAGAATAATTATAATTTGTTAACGCCGGTCCAATCAATATTATCAGAACTATTGACAACACACAGAAATGTGTTACCCAATCCCACAGTTCAATAACTGTGAATGCTATGCAAAAAAGAGGGGACCCCCTCTGCGCAAAAACTTTTAAGGTCAGGGAGAAAAGGGGAAAACAAAAATACCATTAGAAGAAGCTCCCTCGTGACCTATATTTCTTTTATCAGATTGAAAATGAATTCAACATAGGCTGAAATCAATTTAAACAATAAATAAATTAAAAAACATAAGCATATTTGTAAATCCCCACATTATTTATTAATGTTCTTTGTTTTATCAAAAATATCTTTTATACTTTCTTTTATATACTTTTACATGTAAAATACATTTTGTCGACATATACACTCAATTTAGCAGTATAATGACATAACATTTTCACGTGTCAGCATCTTAAACCCCCGGGTAGAAAGAAAAAAAAGGAGAAAAACCATTCACACAAACTGTCTCACATACATACCTCCTCTACTACACTCATACCACATTCAATAAAACATATATCTGGAGAATGAGAGACCAAAGGTTATTTCAAGTCTCCATGACCATTAAGAGCAACTGCATGTAGCAGGATCTGTACAGCATGGGTAGAGGCGTTTCGGTGACTTGAAGAATGGATAACACCACCTTCCTCAGAACCTGGCAGATATCTTAACAATCTCACTAACCTAGGGGATACCTAAGGGGGTATAAGTACAATAAGTTCACAGCCCATGATTAACAACATGATGCCCATGATTGTATTCTCTGCAGCAAAACTCTGCCAAAGACCTTCTATAGTGCTTCTATCAGACTAATTGGTCTCTAGTTTGAGTGGTCTTCATTAATCCCTTTTTATTGATCGGAAACACCTCGGCACCTTTCCAAGACCCTGGTACTGGGGCTCTACTAGCTACGGCGTTAACAAGGAGGATGTAGCGTGCCCAATTTGGAGTGTCCGCTAGGAATAAATCACCAGGCAGACATATGCTCCCGCTGCTTTGGCCGGCACTATTTTCCCTAGTGCATCCTCAATCTCGGCCAGATCAAAACCCTCACTGCCAGCCTTTGGAAGGCCATAGGAATCACATGGTTCTGCAGGTGACATATCCACAGGTGCAGAGTAGAGCTTCCGAAAGTGATTGTGCCATTCCTGGCCTGTGATGTAATTGGGAGGTGGGCATGCGCCTCTCTTATTTCCCCAGGTCACTAGGGTCCAAAATAAGTTGGAATCCGTGGCTGTGCTTGCTTCCTTTAGTTGTTCCCAATGGCATTCCTCCCATGTTATCTTTGCTTGGTGCAAGGCTGCTCTATAGCTCTTTCTTACAGTTTTAATCAAGGGGAGTTCTTTTCTTTGATTGCTGCAGCTAGAAGCAATCGCTTGTGCCTGCAATCCTTCATGTACCATGAATAGGGCCCTCTTGAAGGTAAGCTAGGCTCGATGTTCGTATTGGGAGCTAGGAAGTGTGTACTAATTTGTTCCACTGTGTGATTCTGGACCAAGGGCACGTCTGCCAATCGCCGTGGGTCTGAAACTGCAGCCTCAAGGTCTAATGTGCTTGATTTTGAGACTTGTCGTATGCAGATGATCTTAGATTCTTGCAGGGCTACCTTGCGCCATTTTAAGAATCTACTGCAATTTGAGGGAACAATCTCCCTGGAGATGGTTACGGGTAAAGTGCTCTCCGTATGGTAAGAGGATTCCCACAGGGGTTTCAAAGTTGCACAAAGATGGCTATGGTCGCTGTCTGTAGTGGTGCCCACATTCATATCTACCAGATTTCCCCAGTGCCTTACATCTAATAAAATAAAGTCAATACGTGACGGGCAGCTAACTATGTTTTAAGTGTTTGCACCCTGTCAATCCGATGATGTTCTTCCGTTGGCTGCACTTAGACTGAACTCTGTGCTAAGGGCGTTAAGTTGGAGCGCCAGCTGTGATCATCTTTTAACTGGAGGAAGTTTTAGTGGAGGGATGACCTATTTGTTGTGATCGCCCTCGACACCTAACACGTCTTCTGTATCCAGAGGCTCAAAGGTGCAATTCTAGAATGAGGTGATCAGCTGGCTAAGCTTTCTTCTAATACAGGAATAATGGGTGAAGGTCTGTCCCCTTTAGTCCCTCTCACGTAGACATTAAATAGATCAATTGTTCCCCCCCCATGCCCCCTGATGCTACGTCTTAAAATGTCAGGATTGGAGCTTGGTTGACAAGAGGTACGACAGCCCAGGGCAATGTTTACCCATATAATCTGTCCCCCTGATGGGCGCCCTCTCCCTACCGTTGTTGCTGGAGAGTAGAAACAAGCATAAACTGGTTTGTGTAAGGGGACCAAACTCCAGGTCTCTTGGAAAATACATATGTCAAAACCCTCAATTACTGCTTAAGCCTGCCACCTTCCGTGATTTAATCTTCAGCCTCTGGTGGAGTGGAGAGTCTGTTTTTAGTTGAAATACCTTGGTTACGTAAAGCTAGATCTTGAGATGGTGCTTGAGGTTTTAAGGGTGTAAAATGATCTGTGCCCGCCACCTCCCTATTGTTAATTGAAAAACTACTTGGTCCAGTGTCCCCCTGGGATCTATCTTCTGCTACGTCAGGGCCAATACATGGAATCAGGGTGCTAGGGAGGAGGGCCTTATGATTTAGAGGAGCAGTGTGTAAACCATGGTGTGGATGTAGCTCACTCTGTAGTCAATCATTGGCCTCCAGTGAAGAGCATCCTGCTAAAGGAGTACGTGTTTGCATAGCAGGTTGCCTGTATTTACTGGTAGGTGAGGATCACATAAACTGTATGGAAAAGTTTCAGGGGGCAAGTACAAAATTCCAGGGTCAGAAGGTTTTCTGCCAAATCAGACCCGTTCAGGGTATGCTCAATACAATTTAGCGGTTGGGCTGAGAGGTAAGCCTCCGAGCTCTGATAATATCATCCCATATAACTGAGCAGAAGCCCCTTACATGGCGCATCCAATGGATGGCTTTGTTAGTCAGGGAATCTGTGTTTTCAACATTGTTTCTAATGTCAAGCATGGGTACATTAACCATGCAGATTTTGGGGGCGTGGGACAGGTTGGGAATATTCGGATAATTCGGCTGATGTTGTACTCTGCATAAGGGATGTTGTGCCTGTGATGAAGAGGTGAGTCTGGTATGGACTGGGTGGTCCTGCGTGGCTGCGATACTATGGCAGTCATTTTGGTGGTTAATGCTGGGGTTGTTTAGGTGCTTAGCCATCGGGAGGAGTGACGCTAGCTTATGTGTCAAGGCAGCAGGGGGGACAAAGTGGGACCACTGACGAGGGTGCCCTTGCCGTGAGTGGCTGCCTCACACACAGTATATTTGTCCTGATGAAGTTGTAGGAGATGTCCTATCTTAAGGTTGTCGCTGTGGGTGGGGAGAATCCTTTTGCAGTAAAAGATTAACCAGGGAAGCAAGGCCCTCGTTCATAGATCTCCAAGTCCCTATTTCGAGTCTAAGCGTGTTACCGCGTGTTATGCTACCGAAGAGAGCCTCAGCCAAAAGAGCGCTGGCCTCCCTGCACTGGCTTCCCATCAGGGAGAGAGTGAAGTTTAAGGCCATGTGCGTGAGCCATCGGATTCTAAAGAAGAAGGGGCCTTTGTATTTGCACGAGCTACTCACACCTTATATACCAACCAGACTGCTTAGATCAAGTGGGAAAGGAAAGGTGCATATCCCCAAAATCATGAGATCCAGGATGGGCGGCCGCTCTTTTCGATATTTGGCGGCCCAGATGTGGAATACTCTCCCTCAGAGTCTCCGGTTGGAGTGCTCTGAATCCATCTTTCGGAAAGGACTGAAGACCTATTTGTTTCCTGTGGTCTAATTTGTTCTGTTACCAGGTTACTGTGGATGTTGCTCTCTTTTTAGCTGTTACCTCAGCGCGGGGACACACTGGTTCAGTGTAACCAGGTGCTTTAGAAATGCAATTATTATTATTATTATTAATGAATTGGTGCGTGTCCTGGGATTCTGAGTTTGGCCTTGAGCCTATCCCTATGCTAGGTGTAAGGGGTGGCTGGGGCCTATCTTTCCTATTGTCGTCAGCCAGGTCCAGCAGGGGTGAAAGCCTATTTACACAAGGAATAGCAGGTCCTGGCTGTTGGGAGTTAGTGCCAAGGGGATTGTTAGGAATTGGCAAGCCCTCACTGTGTCTGGTTTTACCTCCATGTTGGATATAGGCGCCCTTTTCTAGGCGGTTTGCAGTACATTGCTGGGATGGCAGGGAGCGGCTTGGGTTGAGTTGATCGGGGGTGGGATTTGCCAGGAATAGTGTGTGTGGTTGGTTCATACACAAAGATACATTCACACTCACAAGGGTATCTATTCAATCTAGGGCACAGTTACTGCCTGCATGTTTCTGTGACTTCCTGGCCTTTTTCCCTTTGTCACCCATTAAAACCACCGCCTCCAATTCTCTCCATGGTTTTTCTCTTCCCCATCCTTCTGGACTTCTGGTTATTAACAGGAGGAAACAACGAAGGCCTACCAACTTGTGCTCAAGTAAATAGCAAGGATTGGAACAATATCCGGACAACAGTCAAACAGTGTTAGCATGCAATCTTAAGATGATTACAGTCAATTAGGTTTTTATCTGAACTCTAAACATATCCTGCGCATACCAGGACAACAGGGTAAACACAGTACCTCAGCAAGCAGGTGCTAGTCTGCGGTGCAGCCCAAAGTCTAAAGGCCATATGAGAGGGGGGTGGCCCTGCATCTTCCTGTCAATGATGGGCAAGGACGGGCCTGCCCTTGGCCCAATGGGCAAGGACGTGCCTGCCCTTGGCCCCTGCACGGCCCCCACAGCGGGGTGGTTGTAAGCTAATTTATGCATCTCCGGGCACGAAAACCAGCGGAAGCAGGAAGCGGTGGTCCGGGGAACCTGGGGGAAGTAGCCCTAGGCTTGGCTCGCACCCCTGTGTCATGTTGTGTGACCAGAACAAGCTTCCCGTGCAGTGGGAGCTTGTAAGCTAATTTATGCGCCGCCGGGCGCTGAAACCAGCGGCAGAAAGAAGCGGCGTTGCGGGGGAGTCTGGGGGATGTAATCCCTAGGCTTGGCTTGCACCCCGGTGTTGTGTCGTGTGGCCAGAAGAAGCATTTTTGATCAGATTGTTTCTGGAATAAATAGTGTTGGACTCGGCCCATTCTGCATCCCCATACTTTTTGCCTATACCTTCCTGTTTTCTGAACCCATTTTTATTGGATGTTAGGGCTCTTTGTACTCTACTACTGCTAACCAGAACTTGTGTTCTCTCTTGTAAACATGATGAAATAGACTTACACCCAATTGGCACATTTAATTTACTTTTAAGCACTAGTGAACTGGTACTATCTGTAGTCAAGGCCTGTAAATTAAATGCTAATAGAGGGCTTGCAGATCTCATTGTGCCAACCACTTAAGTAGCCCTTTTAAACATGTGTTAGGCCTGCCATTGCAGCCTGTGTGTGCTGTTTTAAACGTCCACTTCAACCTGGCAAAAAAAAAACGTTTCCCAGGCCCAAACCTTCCTTTTTACGTCTCGCCTAGCGGCGCAAAAGCGTTGCATAGGCAAAAAGACCTTTAGCTATCACTACGGCTTTTCAGCCAAAAACGTGCATGCATTCCATTGCCTTCAATGGCAACGCTTGCACGTCTGGCGATTCCCTTGTGGGAGCGAGCTTGACCCCATATGTTTGTAATTAACTTGCAAACATATGGTGCCTCTGGCTGGCTCCTGTAAGTGAAACGCTTTGTGTGCTTTCGCACTCCTCCCACCCCTCCCACTCCTCCCACTTTTTTTTTGTAGCTGCCCGTACCACTAAAGCTTGTGTGCTGCCCTGTATTACTGAACCGGAGTTGCCAATCTCCTCAAATGCTCTTTAGTTTAAGTACCCGGAAGGAACACCTGCAGTGGTTTTAAGGTGGACCTGGCGTGAGTGTGCGGATTTTCCTACTTCAAATGCCATGTTTCCCTGCCTCTTTGTCTTCGTCTTGCCTCCACCTCCCCCAGCAGCCATCCACTGCGGGCCCTGACACCTGAAGGCGAGACATAATGACTAACAGAGCACCAGCCAGTCTGGAGCACGGCCAGTTTTTTTTTCTTCTGAATAATCAAAGGCCCGATGTATCTCAGCTGAGCTGTACCTGAAAGTGCTCCGATAAACTATGAAGTGCAGCAGAGCGGCGCCGCCCATGGCGTGTGTGCTGCTTCTGCAGCCAGCTTGGGGCTCCCAGTGGTGTTAAGGCTGCTGCCAGGATCACACTCACTCAACTGCTACAATGTAGCACACGGCATTATTGTGATTCCCCGGGACGCGGCTTCCACTGCCGGTCAACCTAACGTTATCGCCAATGGCTGACTGGAACTCACAGGAGTCAGGGCAGCCTGGATTATCACTGGAGGCAGTCTGGGGGGCAAACCCGAATTTCCATGGCTAACGGCCTGAGCCTGCCTGCTGCTGCCAGCCTTGCAGAGCAGAGTCGCTGCCTGCAATTATGGAGCTACACCCACCACAGCTTCAAATCCGGACTCGACTGTCTGTCATCTGCGGCCAAAGTAAGTACTGGGTGTGGTAATTGCAAATAGAGACACCTGTAGACTCTAGGCTCTGTGGTCACTAGCTTAATTCCTAAAGCAGATCTTACTTCTGCACCAGCCCTCATACTACACGAAGGTAAATTAACTCACCCCAGGTAGCCAGCAGAACAGAAGCCTCACTGAGATGCAGACGGCGATTACAGCCCCTGCCTCGTGACCAGAGCCCTCTAGTGTTTCTCTCACTGGTTGCTGTCTGTTTATGTAAAGGCCGGAGTTTCGGCCTCCGGGAAGTCCTCACCCTCCAACTCCATTGGCCCACAGAGCCCATCGATGCCTGCTGCAGCGCCATCCCTGGGCCTTGGCTGGTCTTTGGTGGTGTCGAGGTTCTGGTAATAAATGATAAAAACTCAGTGACCCGAATCTTCAGAGGTAGTGGGAGTGCCCAGCCTCTTAATCACGAAGGCCCCGGTGCCTGCTTATTGCTGCAGCCAACAGAGTGGGTTAATAATAATTCAAAATAATTGTTGGCTTTTTAGCAGTAGCAGCGTGATCAGCTGCCTCAGTGGCGGTAGTGTTGCAGTAAACTGTAGGTCAGAGTTCTTCTGCCCAGACATGGCTGCAGGCTCGAGACTGCCGGCAGGCTATGTGTGACCAAGAGTGTGCCTGAGGCTTCCGCGCCCGAAATGCCCAGGGTGCATGCTGCTGTCTGCCCCTGTTACTGGAAGAACAGCTATAGGTGGGTTTCAGAAGATTCCACACTAGGTTGTGTGTGCAGAGCAATGCCAGCCTTAACTCAAGGTTGGGATACATGCCCCAAAAATGGCTGCTCCAAGAAAACCTTTGTCCTATACCCTTCTAGTTGAGACGCCATCATGGGCTCTATGGAAAATACCTCCTCTCTCGCTTTGGACTTTGCCTCTTCTAACCAATCCTGTGTGGGTGGGAGCAATAGGAGTTCCTAATGGTACAGAGAGGATGAGAGTGTCATACATCATCTGTAGACACAACAGTGGGACTTGCATGGCATAAAACCAGCATGGGAAGAGAAGTACAAGAGGGTCTTGCAGTAACAGAGGGAAGTATTTGCTGCTGACTGGCTGCACCTGTCCAAAGTGAAAAGAAGTTTGCACAGCTTCTGCTTTGGCGCCGCGCTTGTGTCATTAGGTCTCTTATAGAGCAGCGCATGCGCTGCCTCTACGAGGCATCAAGTAATTAGCATTAGTGGTGAAACTCCACCCATTGTGTTTTTTTTTGTTTTGTCCCTTGCCATTGGTTTAAATCTGATTCAGAAAAGGGGGAGGGGTGGTGATGAACAGAGTGTCTGAATTAAGCAGACCACTCTTACCCAGTCCAAAGATCAGGGCTTGATCCATCACCGTTTTTTAGCTCACTGCACCATCCCAGCTCAGAACCTGGCTACATGCAAATTAGTCTGTTCCTGTCCCAGTGCATGATGGGAACAGGGCAAACCAAACTACCAAGCCAATTCTTATACTGGGAAGGAAACAAACTTCCGAGGACCGGTTTCTGGAATTTCAGCTGTCGTCGGCCCGGCTTGCTTGAATCCTGATGGTGCAATGAGCAAGGGACTCACATCTGAGTATACCCTTCCACGCTTATGGTGGACAAAATGATTCAGAAAAGGGGGTGGTGATGAACAGAGTGTCTGAATTAAGCAGACCACTCTTACCCAGTCCAAAGATCAGGGCTTGATCCATCACCGTTTTTTAGCTCACTGCACCATCCCAGCTCAGAACCTGGCTACATGCAAATTAGTCTGTTCCTGTCCCAGTGCACGATGGGAACAGGGCAAACCAAACTACCAAGCCAATTCTTATACTGGGAAGGAAACAAGCTTCCGGGGACCGGTTTCTGGCATTTCAGCCGTCGTCGGCCCGGCTTGCTTGAATCCTGATGGTGCAATGAGCAAGGGACTCAAATCTGGCATTGCTCATTTTATCTCGCTCATCATAGGCTGGTGGTCTGATGCCTCACTTCGGTTTTCTTCCGTTGTAGGAGGAAGCAGCATTGACCAACTACAGTTACATTCCGCTGCTGGGCTCTTATGTTTTTATTTAGGGACTATTTTCTTGTTTTCAATAAAATGGTCCTGTGCCGCAAACACAGCTTTATCATGGCTGCGCTATATTTTTATGAGCAGCAGGCGGCAGGCATGAAAGGCGAAACTTTGCCACTTGTTTCAGTAAACTGCTCCCACCCCGTTTGCAATCCTACTATGTACATTTATTTGGACTGTCTCTCGTCGTGTTTTGAAGACTTTGAAGCCGCTGCTGCGATGCCATTAACCCCTGGGATCCCGAAAGACTCTTAACGGTTTTTGTAATCCTTTCATGCCATGCACCTAATCTCTTGGTGCGCCGTCGCTGCTCCTATCTAAATGGCTGCAGCTGCGTGTCTTCGTGAAGCCCAGCAGAGCACGGTTTAGGCTGTGGTCACAGACTCTGCCTGCTGTCGGACCCAACTCAGGTTTCAGGGAAAAGCTGCGCGTGAGACGATTGCTGAAACAAGCTGGGGTGTGAAGGTGTTTAGTTTCAGCAAGGCAACGTTGGAGCGGGAACAACAGCAGACATGCCAACCCTCCTGATTCAGGCGTGAAACTACCGATTTCAAGGCCAGTCTCCCGCCTCCTGATTCCTGCAAGCAAAAACCCGACTCCTCTGGGGTTTCAGCTAATAGGCCTTGGTATTGTGTAACATGCTAATTCTTCCAGCAATAGTCAGAGTGGCGAAGCAGGGGCTCTCCAAGGGGTGAAAAATCAACAAAGCCTCATTAATAAGCGAATGGTGTTTTAAAGACCTGTGAAGTACTCAGGGTGGTTGTGTGTGTGCCCGGGAAGCTGTTTCAGCCTGGGCTGCCACACAGGGTTATGGGGTGGGGAGGGGAGGGTGAGTTGGGGGGGTAGTAGGCGGCGGGGTAGGGGGGGGTGTATGCACTGCCAGCAACCTGCCAGGCCAGTGCACAACACTTTCATCACCCTCTCTCTGCCTGCCATTGGGCTCCATGCTTCTGACAGGTAAGAAAAATGTCAGATCCTGCAGCAGCATACTTCCAAAGCCCTTACATGACAGTAAGCCGATTCAAGGCCCAATTCTCCCGATTTTAAAAAAGATCTCCCACTTTGCTCTTCTGTAATGTTGGCATGTATGCAGCAGCTACCTCTTGTATTTTGTTTGCTCTTGATACATGCACAATTGTCACTATTGCCTTATGTAACGTAACGTTTGCTCTTGTAACATGCTGACTTGTAATTGTTCCTCCTGTTCCACTACTGTTCCTATTGTGAAGCGCTCTGACACCTTCAGGTAAAGTCCGCGCTATATAAAAACGCATTAAATAACATAAATAAATAAAATAAATACATTTCACTTGTGCTCTGTTTCTACTGCTCCCAGGCGAGACGTATGGCTCCCGGCCTTGCCTCCTGGGGTGAAGAGGCGCAGGCATTTGGTGCAAGTTGTCTGCTGTGTCATTTCTTGTATAACAGGATCAGGACTAATTAAACACCTGTGTGACCACCCTTCGCGGTATGTAGGAATGCGGCGTGCGTGTCACCTAAAGGTTGCATAGCTGGAAAGTTCCTCACGCAGCTCTGCCAGAGGCAGCGGCGAATGATTATGCCACCAGTGTTAGGTAATAGGGACAAGGGTATGCAACGCTATTATGCAAGTTGTGGCCGTGAGAAGGCATGTGTCACACAAATGTATTTCCGTGCACACGTCTTTTGTGCTGGTCTGCACAGCGTGTTCACCTAGTGTTGTTGTTGAAGCTCCTACCTATGGCATGGACTGCAAGAAGATGACTTCAGCAAGAGCGGATATGATCACATGCGGTATTCTGTGGCCCAAGACAAGGTTTAACCATAACTAGGCAGCAGCACCCTGATCAATTGGGTCGAGATTGATTTTCAGTTTCTGCAGTACTTTGAATCTTATTTATATAACAATCTCAGAATAGGGTATTTAAATAGGGCAAATTAATTGTGGTTTGGCGTTTCCAAATATTAGGTTTTATTGCAGCCCAAGTGAGTAGTAAACACTATTGACCTCCCAATTATGGCAGGTTGAGTCTACTCTGTCTAAGTTTGAACCCCAGTCCGGCAGACAATCCTTCAGGAGTACTCCTCAACTTTTTCACTGGCCCAGAATCTGTATGGGTTGGTGACAGACTGAGGGACACACTTTTCAAAACAACAGGCACCACCGCCATTCAGTTTAGCGTTGTGCACTTTCCAGCCTTCAGAAGGATGAAGGGCGAAGTTCACCCTGACAGAATTGGAACTTGTGGGTTGTAAATTCTTGTGTCTCTTAGTCATGTTCCTTGTATCTCTGGGGAATCCTACTTAGATTTCCTTTGAACGTTACATGTATACTGCCTCCTTGTGGTGTGCCAACATTGCTAAACTGGCGGGGAAAAGACAGTACCTGCACTCGGATTCTCATCTTTACGTTTGATCTTGCAGTGTATTATGCTACAGTAGTCAATTTCGTTTTTAATTTGCTCGTTTCTTTTGTGCTTCCTTTTACTACTTTTCTTTGAATATTTGCTTTGTATGTAGTATGTGTTCAAAAGCGTGTTCCTCAGGGCTGTTTGTCTGCCTTCTACCACTTGCAGGTTTGGTCAGGAAACAGAAATAGGCCTGTGCACCCAACACAAGTGGCACACATTCACAGATTGCAACTTGCTGTGAAGCATTGCTCTGTTAGTATGAGCAGATTCATCTCAGGACCAGTAACAATGGGCAAGAATGTACATACCATGCAGCTTATCTTCAGGCCTCCCGATGGTAATCTACAAGTCTCTAGATATTCCCTTAATCCTAAATTCCCTTAATTCTCTCCCTTAGGCTCTTTACCCAGTGAGAAGACTAAGATCCCAGAATGCCCTGCTCAGCATCAGGCACACAAGCTCGTGATTATGCTGATGATAGACACTTCCCACTGACCGCCAGGCCTCTGTCGGATCATGCACTCCGTCCACTCTGGAGAGTTTTGCTCCCCTTCAGGTCTCTTGGAATGACCTCACACTGAAGCCCTGAGGCTTCCACTCATACCCAAGTTCATCAGGGGGGCGTGGCTTGCGCGCCGCTGCGAGGTGGCGGGTCGCGCTTGAGCTCCAGGGTGACAGCGGCTGTCGGGACGATTTGAAGATCCCGCTCGAGGCTGTTTTTCTCCAAAAACCAACCATGAGGTGTCGGAAGGTGCAGTGAGAGATTCCCTTTCACCTGCAATAGCGGACGACGACAGGAACTGTCCTTCTTCTTGTCTGGAACTTCGGTGCCGGCATTTCTGTGAGCGGCTGCCATTTTGTTTTTGCGGTGGCGTCGCTCGTTTCTTTGACACCGGAGCATATTTCTGGAGCGCAGCGTGTATAACAGGATGACCTGAGGTGACATTTGTTATTTTTTTTTTTATATATATTGATGGTCCTCTGGAGTCCTTTCCCTGCATACAGGCGCAGTATGTCATTACTGCCTTATGTGGCTCTCTAACTATCAGTACTCACCTCCCTATACTCGCTCATGGGACTTCCTTGCTTCACCTGAGGTTTTGTGCTCAGTTACCTGATTTCTAGGTTACTTTCTATTTGGAAGGTGTTTTTTCCGCGCTCTGGGGGTGTTTTCATGGCTTCTTCTTTCCCCTCCATTGCTCCTGTTCGCCATTTTCTGAGCTGACGTCATGGTCTTACTTTGAGCTTCAGGAGCTTCATATTAGTGGCATTTGGCGAGGCATTCCTTTCTTTTTTTGGCATTTATTCGCTCCTTAATATTTATTTCACATCACATATTTATTGTGGTACCTTTTTAGAGCGGTCTATTGAGCCTGGCTCTTATGGCGGACAACATGGGGCCCTCTCCCACTGCTAAAGACTTTAAGGGGACCTTGAAAAGATCTAAACAACAGTCCCCCACTCCTGAGTCTTCTCAAAAAGATACTAATCCCACCTTGGAGGCTATTCTGGCGCACTTAAATGTTGTTCATGATATTGCGCAGTCTACTAAGACTAATACCGACCTCTTGCAAGTGGAGGTGGCTGCTATCAGAAATGACTTTAAAGCCTTATCTATCAGGGTTACGAATGCTGAATCCCGTATCAGTGGGGTCGAGGATACTACACACCAGCACACGAAATCTCTTCAACAGATGGAGCGTTTGATGATGGCACTGCGCAGAGACCTTACTGAGCAGGAGGACCGTAATCGGAGGAGTAACCTGCGTATTTTTGGCCTTCCTGAAGATGCAGAGAAATCGGCCTCCTCAATGATTGACTTTCTATCTACGTGGCTTCCGTCTACCCTACAAATCTCCTTTCAGAGAGATTTTGAAATTGAGAGAGCTCATCGAGTACCTACGTTCAAACCCAAATCCTCCACCTATCCGAGGGCAGTCATCATTAAACCGCTGCGTCATCAGCATTCGGAACAGATTTTGGCTCACATGAGGAAAGTTAAGTCGGTGTCCTGGGAAGGTCATCGGATTGCTATCTCCCAGGATTTTGCCAGAGACACTGTTATTCGACGGAAAGGATTTCTCAATTTGCGAAAACGTCTGTTGGACATGAATATCCCCTTTTCCTTTGCTGGTCCTTCCAAGTTTCGCATAACTTTCAAGGGACGTTACCGGATTTTTTATGAACCTGCTGACCTTTCCTTTTTCCTGGATAATCAATCTGAATCACAGATGGATTCTTCTTCAGCTCCTGGGCCCTCTGGGTCTTGACTTTCTGCCTTGCTGATTTACGTGGTTTAGTGCGTCTTGCTGTTTGACAAGTATTGCTGTGTTGTCGCTTCATGTGTTGCTCGTTGATTGATATTCGTTTTTCCAGCTGATTTGTCCGTAACTGTCAGCTGTCATGTTGACTCGTTCCTGTTATTTATCCGTCTGGTTTCCTCGTTTGGAACAACTTATGTTCCTGATGTCTGACGTATCCGCTATTTGTACGTTTTCCTTTGTCTTTTTTGGTAACCTTCCCTGATGTTGGTGGTTTCTGGTTCCTTGTTTCTGCCTCTCATATTATCTGATCCAGCTGGATTCTGCTCCAACTCTTGGGCCCTCTGGGTCTTGACTTTCTGTCTTTGTTGACTCACGTGGTTTATTACATCTTGGTATTTGACATGTGTCGCTTTTTCTTCGTTTCACCTGTTGTTCGTCGATACGATATTCGTTATCCAGCTCAGTTGTCCGTAACTTGTCAGCTGCCATGTTGACTTGTGATTGTTATTCTCCGTTTGGTTTCCTCTTTTGGAACATATTATGTTCCTTGTTTGAAGTATCCGCTATTTGTACGTTTTATTTCATCTTTTTTCGTAATATTCCTTGTTGTTGGTGAAACTCTGGCTTCTTGTTTCTGTCTCTTCATATTCTCCGATATTTGTTTCTTCCTTTTATGGTGTATGCCTCTCCGTTTGTTTTTCTCACCCGATCATTCCGCTCTTGTCAGATTTATCTCTTTGTGCTCACTCCTTTCGTTTGCCTCTATTATTTGTGGCTGTATTGATACTACTTTATGGCTCCTTTCGTAGTGATTTCTTTCTGTCAATTGGTTCTCTTCTGTTTCTATTTCCGTATTGTTTTTCTTTTTTAAAGTTACAGATTTTATTCTTGCTCATATGTGTTATTGCCTGTTAATATATTAGCCGCCTATTGCAATTATCACACTTATTGCTAGCATCGTTTACCATGTATTCCATCCCCTCCTTTTTTCTATTTGCTAGCTTGTGGTTCTCAACACTGTATGCATTTCATGCTTACTTCTCTGTTCTTTCTATAGATTTTGTATTTATCTCCATTGGTTTATTTGACTCTTAGATAAGTCTCTTCTAGTTCATTTTAACTTCTATGTATCCGTATTGTCTATCTTTTTTAAAAATTACAGATTTTATTCTTGCTCATGTATGTTCTTGCCTGTTAATATATTAGCCGTCTATTGCAGTTTTCACACTTATTGCTAGCATTGTTTACCATATCTTCCATCCCCTCCCTTTTTCTATTTGCTGGCTTGTGGTTCTCAACACTTTATGCATTTCATGCTTATTTCGCTGTTCTTTATATAGATTTTGTATTTATCTCCATTGGTTTATTTGAATCTTAGATAAGTTTCTTCTAGTTCATTTTAACTTCTATGTATCAGTTGTCTCTTTGATATGCCTTACATTGTATGCCTAATTTTCTCGCTCTTGGGTGCCTTGCTTGTTTCTTCCTCTTCTTCAGTCTGGGATCTACAATTTTATCGACTGATCTTCCTGACGGTCCTATGTTTTCCCTTCCCATGTTCCCCCTGGTATGAGTTTGGTCCCTTATGGACCTACCCTAGCGAGTCTCTTCTTTTTTATCTTCTTTTATGCTTTTCTTTCTCTTTTCCAATACTTCTTTCACTTTTCTCCTTTTTCTCTTTTTTCTTCTCTTCACGAATTTCTTGTTGGGGTTCTCCTTATGTGTTGTTTGTGATACGGCGCTGGTGGTCTTCTCTTGTCGTTCGTTTCTCCTTTCTGTTATCTACGTATTATGATTTATCTTTTCTGGTCGAAATATGCCGGGCTTGAATGTGTTGTCCCTCAATGATAGAGGATTGAATCATCCGGTGAAAAGATCAAAAATTCTAGATTATTGTAAATCCTTATCTTCAGATGTGGTACTCTTTCAAGAGACGAAAGTATCTTCCAAAGAGGCCTTGTTTTTGAAGAAGGATTGGGTTCTTGACATTGCTTGCTCGGAGGCCTTGGGCAAAAAGAATGGTGTGATAACGTTAATTTCTAAGAATTCTGGTTTATCCGTGATCTCTACTGAACATGATTCGGAGGGCAGATGGTTACTATCCAAGTTTTCTTCTGGTACGGATGATCTATTTGTTATGAATATCTATGCTCCAAACATTGATGACCCCTCATTTTGGCGAGCAATTACTAAAACATTAGCTGATACTCCGCATAAGGGTAATCTAATTGTGGGTAGAGATTTCAATTTACCAATGGATCCCCTGTTAGATAGAAGTTCTGCATTTAACTTCCGTCCCCCTAAAGCTCATAAGCAAATGACGAATATGTGTTCCTTGACTCATCTCCAAGATATTTGGCGTCTTCATAATCCTACGGGTAGTGACTTTTCCTTTTTTTCCTCTCCCCATTCTAGTTTCTTTCGGATTGACTATCTTTTGGTTCTTTCGTCTCTTGTGCAGTCTTCCTCTTCCCCTTACATTCATCCTATTCTTGTCTCTGATCACGCGGCTGTTTCCTTTACTCTTCTGTCCTTTGCTTCTAAATCGCGTCCTCGTTCCTGGAAATTAAATACTGAGCTTTTACATGATGAGTCTCAAATTTTGGCCATTTCCAAAGAAATTGATACTTTTTTCACTGATAATGACGGCTCCGTTTCTTCTCCAATAGTCTTGTGGGATGCTTTTAAGTGCACTCTTCGTGGTCACATTATTAAGCGTATGGCGAGCAGAAATGCTGCCATCAAAAAGGAACTTGCTGATTTAGCGGATGAAGTCAAAAAGCAAGAATCTCTTTATCGCAATTCGAAGGACAACAAATGCTTACAGACCATTAAGAATTTAAAGTATTCCTACAACACTATTGTTACCAAAAGAGCTCATATAGGAGTACAAGCTCAGAAATCCAAACGCCTACTTTTAAAAAACCGAGCAGGTAAAATTTTGGCGGCTACGTTGAAGTTTCAGGAATCTTCTTCTCAATCATCCCTGATCTCCTTTATCAATGATAGGTCTGGTATCAAAAAATTTCAAACCGCAGAGATTCTCGATGTATTCCGAGATTTTTACAGTAAGCTCTATACTCCCACTAACCAGGCATCTTTTTCCCAATGTCAAGAATTTTTGAAGACACTTCCTATACAATCTGTCTCGGTGGAGGATAGTAGCAAATTGGGTGGCTCGATTACTTCTGAGGAAATTATTGCTGCAATTAAAGCTACCCAGTCTGGAAAAGCTCCCGGTCCTGACGGTTTCCCCATTTTGTTTTATAAGACCTTTCTTCCTTCTGTTGTTCCTCGCCTTAAATCAGTTTTTGAGGCCTTTATTCAAGGGCGGTCGGTTTCGGGTTCGGCAGCTGACGCCACTATTGTGGTAATTGCAAAAGAGGGTAAGGATCATTCTGATCCCAAGAATTTCCGTCCTATTTCCCTTCTTAATATGGAGGCTAAGATTTTTGCCAAGATTTTGGCCAAACGCTTGGAGTCTTATATCCCTAAGCTTGTTCACCCATCTCAGACGGGGTTTGTCAAGGGTAGACTGGCCAGGGACAACATTCGTACCTTCTGCCATATTCTGGGTTCGGCTAAACGCTCTACTCTTCCAGCTGCAGCTTTGGCCCTTGATGCCGAAAAGGCCTTTGACAAGGTTTCTTGGCCTTTCCTACGTGCTGTTTTACTGGTGCATAACCTTGGGGATTCTTTTGTTCATATGGTTATGTCCCTTTATACTCAACCTAGAGCCAACATTAGAGTAAATGGGGCTACGTCGTCTTTCTTTAACCTTTGCCAAGGCACCAGACAAGGCTGTCCTCTATCCCCGCTTTTGTTTTTACTGTCTATCGACCCGCTCCTCCGATTGATTGATCTCCACCCAGACATTAAAGGTTTTAAATTTGATTCCCATTGTATGAAGACAGCTGCTTATGCGGACGATGTTCTGATCTTCTCTGAAGATATAGTATTGGCCAATCCCGCCATTACTGATACCATCTCTCTCTTTTCTAAGGTCTCTGGTTATACCCTTAATAGAGACAAAACAGAGATCTTCCCCTTGAATGCTTATTGTTTCCCAGCGCATATGGGTTCTGCAGGTTTTAAGTGGCAATCTAAACAGCTTAAATATTTAGGGATTTGGTTTTGTGGCACCCTTTATGATACTGTCGCGTATAATGAAGCCCAGACTATAACCAAAGTACGTTGTCTTTTAGACACCTGGTCTCCGAAACATATTTCTTGGTGGGGTCGGCTACAAACTTTGAAAATGATGATAACACCTATCATTAATTTTGTATCATCTATGCTCCCGGTGAAATTATCCTCTTCTTTTTTTCATGAGATGGATATCATTACCTCCAAATTTCTCTGGAATGACAAGAGCGCTAGAATTGCTTACAAGTTTTTGAGAAAGCCTTACGATATGGCAGGTTGTAACTTTCCGGATTGGGAGAAATACCAAGCTGCTTTCTTAGCTTCTCAAGGAGCACTTTGGTTCTCTTTGGGTCCTGCTCCTATACCTTCATGGATGTTAATTGAACAGGAGCTCTCTGCCTCTTTGCCACCTTCTTCGTTTTTAACCACTTCCACTTTATCTATTCCGTTTTCTCGTTCGATTATCTTAGATACCATTGCTGCAGTCCGGCTGGTTGATAAGAGTGTCGCTATTCCTCTTCACAAAACACGTTGGTCCTCAATTTGGCGTAATTCTAAGATTAAAATTGTTATTGATCACAAGTTGATGTCTTATTGGGCGGCTAAAGGGATTTCGCTTGTGCGACATCTTTATGACTCACATAATGATCCGTTACCCTTCTCCTCCTTAGCTCAACAATTTTCTCTCACTAACTTAGACTTTTACACATTTCTAAAAATTAAAGTTGCTCTTGCTACATTACGATTGGTTCCCAATTCCCCTACTGTTACCTTATTTCACCTTTGGCTCAGAACTGGTCATGTGGCTTCTAAAATTTATAAATTTCTCTCTTCCGACTCTTCTGTCCAGCATACTGTTACCCTACAAAAATGGTTGCGTCATTTTGCTCATGATCTTACACAACATATTTCACCAGATTCCTGGCAGTTAATTGGGAAGCTATCTCTGCGTAATAAAATTGCCCCTTCTTTAATTCAGTCTAAGTTCTTTTCTATCAATCTCCTGCATTGGACTCCAGTTCGCTTGCATTCCCTGTCTCTGAAGGAGAATGACCTCTGTTGGAGTTGTGGCTTAACAGCTGGTAATTTTCCACATATGTTTTTTGAATGTTCTCTTCTACAATCCTTTTGGGATATGGTGCATAAACATCTTATGTTAATCTTTGATGTTCAATTCCAGCTCTCCTTTCCCATGATTATGCTGGGTCCTTTGTCCTCTCCAATCCCGTTGCCTCTAGATCCGTTACATTTACAATTACTAGATCTTCTATTAACTGTTGCTGTCAAATTGATTCTTATGGAATGGAAGTCTTTTTCCTCAGTCTCATACCATACCTGGTGGACATGGGATTCATGGGTTTCTTTTTTGAGAAGTGCACACACCTCGGTTGATGAGGCCCATCTCTCTCCTTCGATTTCTAGTGGCGTTTGGAAAGCTTTGGATGCATATATGGATTTAGCCTCGAAAGGTTTAGTTGCTCAATATCCCTTTGTGTCACCTGATTAAGTGTGTCTTGTGTGTCTGGTTGTAGAGCCCCACAGGAGGAGTTCGTTTCTCTCTCTTTTCTTCCCTCTCTCTTCCTTCCTTGCTTTCTTACTCTTTTCCTTTATCTTTTCTTTCTCTTTTTTTCTCCTTTCTCTTGCTAGTTCTCCTTTTTTCTTTTCGATTGCATAGTGATACTGTTGATGCCTGTTATTATCCAAATCACTATTTCTTTGCTTTTTACAACAACTATATGCAACTTTTCTGATTTTTTTGTGTAACCTGGTCCCCATTGTTATATTACTCGATATCAATATTCATCACCTGTATCACTTTATATTTTGATTTAATATTTATTTACTGCCTTAAAATCGAATAAAATGTTTTGAACTAAAAAATACCCACGTTCATCAGGGTGCCACTCACTCTCAGTTTCCTAGCAAGGACCTTGCTCAGCTTATGTCTCCAAGACTCTAGGCTCACCCTCTGATTGATATTCACGGCTTCTGCTCAGCCTCAGTTCCACAAACCTCCTGCTAGCGTTCGCTGTTTGAGTTCTCCTACTCACCCTCAGTCCAATGAGGCTCCTGCTCACCCTCAGTCCCATGAGGCTCCTGCTCACCCTCAGTCCAATGAGGCTCCTGCTCACCCTCAGTCCAATGAGGCTCCTGCTCACCTTCAGTCCCATGAGGCTCCTGCTCACCCTCAGTCCAATCAGGCTCCTGCTCACCCTCATTCCCATGAGGCTCCTGCTCACCCTCAGTCCCATGAGGCTCCTGCTCACCCTCAGTCCCATGAGGCTCCTGCTCACCCTCAGTCCTATGAGGCTCCTGCTCACCCTCAGTCCCATGAGGCTCCTGCTCACCCTCAGTCCTATGAGGCTCCTGCTCACACATAGTCCTATGAGGCTCCTGCTCACACTCAGTCCCATGAGGCTCGTGCTCACCCTCAGTCCCATGAGGCTCCTGCTCACCCTCAGTCGCATGAGGCTCCTGCTCACCCTCAGTCGCATGAGGCTCCTGCTCACCCTCAGTCGCATGAGGCTCCTGCTCACCCTCAGTCCCATGAGGCTCCTGCTCAGCTTCATTTTCCCAGAGGATCAGACTAACCCTCTTTCCCCGGAGGCTGCTGTTCACATTCATTCCCTGGGGCTGCTGTTAAACCTGGGGTCCACAGGGAGTCCTGCTCAAAGAATGGCAGAGTCCTGTGTGCACAGACCAGCTGCATGTCAGGGCTGAAGAGAGATGTGTTTGCATATCTTGTGTGTATTGAGGTGCACTGGCAGAGCTTTCCCTCTTTCTTTACCTATGTTTCTATCTTACATTTCTTGATTCATCATATTTTTTTGTGACCTCCTCTTTCATTCTTTCCTTCTCTCTTCCAGTTTCTCCCACTCTTTCTGTGCTTCTCTCAGTTTTTCTCATGTTGTCTCACCACTTTATCTTTGCCTGTCATTCCTTCTTCTATATCTCTTCAGCTCTGTTCGTCTCACTTCCCCCTTCTTTGCTGATTTTGTGTTTTCTTGTATAACCTTCATTTTCTGTTTTTAACCTCTTTCTGCCCATCTCTTCCTATATAACAGTCTTCTCATTTCCCTCTCTTTAATGTGGCTTGTCTCTCTTTGCCTCTTTTTCTTCAACTGTCTACATCTCTTTTGTCGCTTGCCACTCTCACTCTTTCAACATCTGTGTATTCTACCTCACCCCTCGCTTTCTTCACCTGCGTCATTATTATATGGCAAGATCAATTGCAAGTTGTCAGAATAACATGTCCTCTTCTTGTGTAATTTGTTCTTCCTCTGATACCATCATATTTATGAATGAATACTCTGCTTCTATAAGTATGTACACCTAAGAAGGCAAAATGCACACACTGGTCCTTGCAATGCAATAGGTCTCGCATTTGCTGCAATTTGAACTATTGGCATTGTAAATGACAATGCCTTTTATTTATGTTTTGAAAACTTGCAAGTGGTGTGTAAACGCCCACTTTGAACTTGTAGTCCTTGCTTATGAGAAGCAAGACTGGCAGTAAAAGAGGTGCAGTTACTGCCAGCCTTGCCTCTCGTAATCAACAACTTTAAGTACAAAGTGCGTGTTTACGAACCGCTTGCAGGATTTTAATCCACATAAATGAAACACATTGTCATTTACGATGCTGATAGATCAAACTTTAGCAAATGCGAGACCTATTGCATTGCAAATGCTTGTTTTTTTTAGTTGCTCAGCTTCCCCCCCCCCCTCCCTCTTCCCCCCCACCCCCACCAGCTTTTACAAAGCCTTCACCAGGTGTATTTATGATGTTGACTCAGAAAATATTTTAGTTAAATAAATACTTTCAGACCAGCCCTGTAAAGCAGTTGTAGAAGGAATGTAATAAACATCGTTCTTCCACACGCGCTGGCTAAGCAGCTGTCATTTGCTTAATTGACAGATTTATATGCACACAACAAAAGAAAAATATCCAATTATCTTAACCAGTTGTTTCTCTCTTTTACATTGTAATTCTTTACATGGTTAATCATGTCACAACCAGATTTAGGATGCACGTGTGTGAACATTTGGTGATTTGACAGTCTGTCCTCCCCGCTATATAATTAGTTTGCAACCGTTTTTTAATGTGATGAATTCTAGGGCGGGGGTCCTTTTTCCTAATTACACTACTCAATGCAACATAAATACACTCCACATTCGACTCAGTCCCACATAATTAAACGCCACATAATTACACTATAGTCAATGCAAGATTAATACACTCCACATAATATCACTCAGTGCCACATAACTATATGCTACATAATTACACTGCACTCAATGCAACACACTCTCCAAATATTATGACTCAGTGCCACATAATTACACTCTACTGAATACAACATACACTCCGCATAATACCACTCAGTTAACAGTTTACTTCATGTTTATTCGGACCATTGGTCCACAAACAATACATAACAATGATAAAAATTCGTCTTGAAAGAACATTTCATTAGCACACATAAATACATCCTAAAAACAGATTCAATCTAAAATCCCCACTATTACCCAAATTACTTGAGGATTGGCTAAAAATCATTAAAAAGGTATAACACAGCCTTCACTTTTTGCATAAATTTCCCCATTGCCACGGCAATATCTAAATAGGCCATTTCGGTAATCAGTATCACAGCCTGGGACCTAGTTTTAATCTTATATTTCATAAATATTGGTTTTAAAAACATAATACGCAACTCCAGGAATTTCAGGCAATCAAATAAAATATGCAGAAGATCACATTGAGTACCCACGGAGCAAGTACAGCCTCCCATGCTATTTATCATAACACACTTTACCAGATTGTTCATATAACAAGGGTTTACCCCAATTCTTACTCTCAGCACTTCATTTTGTAATTGACAGTCCGGTATCTTATCAATATAAGGGAAGCATTGATTATTTTTCCATGTAGCAGCCATGAAATGTATCGAGATTTTATTTACAAGGTCATTTTGATCCTGTGCATTGGATAATTCCATCCCCATCAAGCTGAGTGTCTTCTTGTCGATAATAGTCACCTGGACAGTGGGGCATATATTAACTCCCATCTTATTACATAGCTTTGTTATTATCCCCCTGGTCTCCCTTGCCCATTTTAGTTCCCTGTTCTGTATTTCATTTTTACACAGTTGAGATATTTTAGTGTTTACGCCTATATCTAAGCGTTGCCAGAAGCGTAATAGGGCCATACCTACTTGAATATCCCATGAAGTCAAGCAGAGTTCCAGCCCTATGGCCTGAACCATTGCTGACATGGGGAGACTAAATAGCTTTTTTAGGTTTTTACCTTCCTTGACATCCCAGTTTTCCTTGCCACTTAAAAATAACAGTTCAGCACCATACAAAAATTGCGGGGGTACAATAGCCGAATATGCTTTTAGCAGTGGTCTGTCGGTCATTGCACCATAGACTTTGTTAAACAAGCAGTGTTGGACTGGAGGATATTCTATACTTAAGTCCGCTTCGTAGAGGACCGAATAGCTCGAATGGGGGCAGATTTGGGCGCCTGGGAGCAGGGAGATGACCGAAGAACATGTCTTACAGCTCGGCGCTAGCCACCTTGGCCATGCCCCCCGCAAGTGATATTTTAAAGGCAGAGGAGTCTATGGTCAGTGTTAACATTTTGGTTTTATCACACCAAGATATGAGAAAGTTATATAAGTGAAGGTGGAATGTGGGGAAAGAGCCTGACACCTAGGAGCATGGCCTCACCTCAAAAGAGCTACCGGGCAGACATGGGCCTCTGCCTTTGTGGTCTGCAATTTTCAGCCATGTGTGCCCCCAAATGTGACATTGGAGGGCCTGCTTATTCCTGGACCTAGTCTAAGGAGTAGGAGTGGTCTTCGGAGTATTTTAACCCCATTTGCGGTGAGACGCGCTGCAGCCGACTGGCACAGGAAAAGGTACGCTAGCTCCAGTGCCTGTGTGACCACAGTTCTATAACCTTGAGCTTCTGGAAGAGCCAGGGTTTCACTGTTTACCTACATCATCAGCATATAGGAGATGGCTTACCAGAGCATCCAGGTACTGGGAGGCCCTGTACATGGAAACACCTGGCGACACCAAGTATTTGGAGGGGTCTTCTCATGGAGGAAGGCAGCTGGGACAGAGGAGGATAATAGAGGGGCCCCAGAGTCTTGAGAGGCCCCACTTGTGACAGCCGCATTGGGTAAACTGTTTACCTGCCACTTTAGGCATTGAAAGTGAAGAGACATACAACCAGGCCAGGTGGCAATTGGTTGAGGGAGAGTCTCCTATAAGCAGATGTGAACAATAGCAATGGATCACTGACAGAATATTGACAGCACTAATATCGACCTACAGAAATATCAGGACATAAATGTTGTTGTAAAAAATATCGACCTCCCATCTTTATAATCGTAAGTAACAAAATAGCGAGAAAAAAATATTGTTGTTAAAAATATCGAAGTACAAAGTATAATTTTTTATATATATAAAAAATAATGTACAATAAATTGAATGATACATTTAACTTTTATTTGCACATTTTACCAATTATAAATAATGAATATCATTTAAAAATAAATTAAACATACATATATAAAATGTAATATATATATTTACTTAAAAATAATCAATAAATAATCATTTTAATTAATTATAACATTTTAGAAATGTATTACAAAAAAATATATGTATATACACATACACCTGTAACAAAAAAATAAAAAATATAAATAATATAAATTAATATGTTAAAATGTCATATTTTTTAAACCTACATATTACACTACATTCAGTGCCACAGTAGGGAAAGTGTTGGATACCGGAGGTGAAAAAATTAGTATTCCCACTCCAGCGGGTGCAACAGTAGGGAAAGTGTTGGATAGCGGAGAGGAATAATTTACTATTCCCTCTCAATTGAGTGCAACAGTAGGGAAAGTGCTGGATAGCGGAGGGGAATAATTTACTATTCCCACTCCAATGACTGCAACAGTAGGGAAAGTGTTGGATAGCAAAGGGGAAAAAATCATTATTTCCACTCCAGCAAGTGCAACAGTAGGGAAAGTTTCGGATAAAGGTGGGGAATTAATTACTATTTCCACTCCAGCAAGTGCAACAGTAGGGAAAGTGTTGGATAGCGGAGGGAAATAATTTACTATTCCCACTCCAATGAGTGCAACAGTAGGGAAAGTGTTGGATAACGAGGGGAAAACATTACTATTTCCACTCCAGCAAGTGCAACAGTAGGGAACGTGTTGGATAGCGGAAGGATAAAAATTCCTATTCCCACTCCAGCGAGTGCAACAGTAGGGAACGTGTTGGATAGCGGAAGGATAAAAATTCCTATTCCCACTCCAGCGAGTGCAACAGTAGGGAAAGTGTTGAATAGCATAGAGGTAAAAATTACTATTCCCACTCCAGTGAGTGCAACAGTAGGGAAAGTATTGGATAGGGGAGGGAAATAATTTACTATTCCCACTCCAGTGAGTGCAACAGTAGAGAAAGTGTTGGATAGCGGAGGGATACAAATCACTATTCCCACTCCAGCGAGTGCAACAGTAGGGAGAGTGTTGGATAGCGGAGGGGTAAAAAATACTATTCCCACTCCAGCGAGTGCAACAGTCGGGAAAGTGTTGGATAGCGGAGGGTAATAATTTACTATTCCCATTATAGCGAGTGCAACAGTAGGGAAAGTGTTGGATAGCGGAGGGGGTAAAATTACTATTCCCACTTGAGGGAGTGCAACAGTAGGGAAAGTGTTGGATAGCGGAGGGGTAAAAATTACTATTCCCACAGAACAAAATTCAAATTTAAAAACAAACTAAATCCAAAATATAAGAAAAACAAAACATATATAATGATATAAAAATTAACAAAACATATAAAAATCTAATGTAGCAAAAATCTAAAATTGGCATAAAAAATGTATTTTTAAAATGTAACAACAAATTTACAAACAAAAAAATATTTTGTAATAGAAATTAATTTTAAACAACAAAATAAATATTACATAGATGTAATATTTATTTTCCTACCCTATGACACAACACAATTTACATCACACATCTAAATTTCTAAAAAAAAAAGTATACCTCCATAATTAACACAATTAATCATCAATTAGACAAATAATAATAATTAAAAAACACATTTAAATATGTAAAAGTGAATGTACTAACCAAATGTTACAGCAATTTAACCTAGATCCCCAAACAAAATAAAAACTAAACAGTTACCAAAAATATTCATCAATTAATAAATGAATATTAATGATCAAGTAATAATTAATTAATTTAAACGAAATTACTTTGCACCCTCTACCCCAATAAACACCAAAACCCACACCTAAAAGTATTTACACGATTTCCATTACTAATTTTACATTAATACATTATTATCTATTAACAACAAATCATTAATTAATTAATTTTAAAAAAAATGACTTCCCACCATTTACTACTATAACCTCAGAACTCACACATCACAATTATTACACAATTGGCATATTTACATTTTAATTACTTAATCAGCATTAATTACCAAAAAATTATTTAGTTATAAATAATTTACCTCCCACCATATTACCCTATGAATGCCACCACCAATTTCATAAAACATGACACAAGTAACATAATTAATTAACAATTAATTATTTAATAACAATTAACAAGCAAAATATAAATATTTATTAATAAATGTTTTCACACAACTAACACTGTAAAATAAAATGACTTGAATATATTAAAAATATTAATAAATGTATTAAAAATAAATTACGTCGAACTCTACTCCCCTATCAACCCACAACCCTCTCCTAAAAAATGTCACAATTAGCATATTTACCAATGAATTAATAATAAACAACCAATTATTAAAGAATTAATAATACATTAATTCCCACAATTAACAAAATATTAAATAAATACATATGAATTAATAAAAATATATTAATGAACTAATTATAATGATATTTCTTCCCACCAAATTCCCCAATAAACCCACAACCCGCTCCTAAAAAAGACACAATTAACATATTTACCAATTAATTAATCAATAAAATAAACAGCCAATTAATAATTAATTAATAATACATTAATTACCATAATTAACACTATTAAATAAAAAATACATTTTTACTAATAAATACAAATTAATATTATATTTATTAGAATTAAGAATATTATATTTATTAGAATTAATTTACTTTCAACCCTATTCCCCTATAAACCCATAACCCACTACGGAACTAAAAGGCAAACTTAAAATAAATGTAATAACTTTAACACATATATCAAAAAACAAATGCAATGCTTAGACAAAAAAATAGAGCACATACATTTAAAATACATACTAAAATACATAACACTAACTAAAGAAACAATATTTTTAACAACTATATTTTTGCAAACGATATTAATGACTTCGATATTTTAGGTTTAAAGCATTTTATTGCAGCATTGAGAGAAAAAGGAAACAATACAAACAAAGAACCACAGGTGCCCCGCGTTAGATAATGCAAACAGTTCGTTATATATGTGCAGCCCGCTCATACAGTGTGTTGGGCACATCCTGCTCCAGGTCTTCAGGGCGAATGCATCTGCGGGCGGGGCAAACTAAAAAGAAAAACAACACCCTCCCAACCAACTACCCTCCTCCCATCCCCCCCGAGTCCCTCCTCCCACCCCCTGTACTGTGCTAACGATCTGTCCCCCTCTCCCCCGCAGCAGCGTGGCCAACCATCCCTCCTCCCAATTATCATATCAGGCAGTTCAGGTGGACGGGGCCGACTGGGACGTCAGCCGCTGCAATCTGAGGTATCTTGGACAAGTAATTTCCCGAAACTCGGACTGTAACAACGTATGGAATGGCAACCACAGCTCTTCGAATGTGTCTACATCCCCCGCCACCACCAGGGACATCTTCTCCATGCCTAGGACATGCCACAATCTATGTAGCCAACCAACAACAGTAGGGAGCGTGGTAGTGCGCCAGTGAATGAGTATGTTCTGAATCGCCGAGCCCAAGGCAATCGCTATCTGCCTACCCTTCTTAGATTTTAGGGGGTACATCAAGCCGTTCGACAAACCCAGCAGAACATAGGCAGTGAAGCGGGGTAATTCAATCTCAAAGCATCGGTCTATCTCATTCAACACTTCATCCCAGTAGGGATTCAGTAGGGGGCATTCCCATAGTATATGAGTGAGTGTGCCAGTCTGTCCACAGTCTCGTCAACAGGTCCGGGGAATGGTGTGGTTCATTTCATGGAGTTTCTCGGGGGTACGATACCAGTAAGTGGATATTTTGGTGAATGTTTCTGTGAGTCCAGTGTGGTAAGCAGAGTGTCGTGCCCGGTAGGAAATGTGGTCCCAATCAGTGTGGCTCAGTGATCTTCCTAATTCCCGTTCCCAGCGTTCCCGTCCGGGATTGTAGATGTGAAAGGGGGGGGGCTGCAAGAACTTGTAGAGATCCGAGATAAGCTTGGCGTCTGAGGAGCGTGTAACTAGCCATCTTTCATAAGGCGTGAGCTTCCGGTCCGCCAAGGTGCGTACCTGCGGCTGGAGCGCCCAGTGACGAGCCTGCATGTATCGCATGCGCTCTGTCTCGGGCAGGGCGAAGTCCCGCCGAAAGTCCTGGAAGGAAACAATACCCTCCGGGCCGTACATATGGAATAGGGCAGAACACCGGGCCGCTCGCCAGAGTTCGAAGGCTCCGGGTTCCATACCTGGGCTAAAGTCCGGGTTCCCGATCAGTGGCGTGAACGGGGAAGGAAAGGTGGTAAGTTCATGTTTGGAAGACACGGAATCCCAAATTTGGAGCGGAACCCGCGTGACGAAAGACGCATAAAGGTTGGGAGGACGATGGACTCTGCGTAGGAAGGGTACTTCCTGGAGTGTCCTGCCCGCCACCGCTTGATCCTGAAACAATCAGTGTTTATCAGATTCCCATCGACTCCACTCTACCAGGTAACGTAGTTGTGCGGCTTGGAAATATTTGTGCAGGTCCGGTATGCCCAGTCCTCCGGACTCAGGCGCCAGCGTGGATAAGGTACGTTTGAGCCTGGGTTTACGGCCTTGCCATACAAAGCGTGCGATATCAGACTGGGTCTGTCTGAGCCATCCAGTAGGGGGTTGCAACGGGAGGGCCCAAAAGAGATACAGGACCTGCGGTAGAAGGGTCATTTTCACCGCAGCTATTCTGCCCAATAATGACAGTGTGCCTTTGTCTCAGCGGGCCAGTTCCTCCTTAATTTTCCTGCTTAAGGCCGTGTAGTTGGCTGTGACCATGGCAGGAAAAGAGGGCGCTAAAAGAATTCCCAGGTAGGGTACTTGGTCCTTAGACCAGCTCAGAGGGAAAAGCCTCTGTAAGTCAGCTCTAGTGGTTTCAGACAGCGAGATGTCGAGGGCTGCCGATTTCCCAAAGTTCACCTTAAAACCTGCTACAGCTGTAAAGGTTTCCAGCTCATCAATACAGGCAGGCAGCGACCTCCTAGGATCATCTAGTGTCAAGATCACGTCGTCCGCGTAGAGACTAAGGGTGTGGACAAACTCCCCCATGCGGACGCCCGTCACATCAGGGTTCTGGCGAACCCTCTGAGCGAACGGCTCCATATAAAGGGCAAAGAGTAATGGTGATAACGGGCACCCTTGCCTGGTGCCCCTCTCGATCGCGAATTTCTGGGAGCTGCAACCGTTCACTCTCACTACTGCGGATGGGAATCTATAGCAGTTGAAGATCAAGTGTCTAAACTTCTCCCCTATGCCCAGTTTACACAACACTTTCTCTAGGTAGGGCCAGTGCACTCTATCGAACGCCTTCTCTGCGTCTATAGAGAGGAGCATACGTTCCCCCGGGATCCGTGAGGCCTTCTCCAGTATGTGGGTCACTCGTTTAGTATTATCAACTGTCTGCCTGCCTGGGACAAACCCGGCCTGGTCTGGGTCAACCATACCCGGCAGGTGGAGTGCTAGACGCGCCGCAAGGATACTGGTGTATATCTTCAAATCCACATTTAGGAGCGAGATCGGGCGGTAGGAGCCGCACTCGGTCCGGTCCTTGCCCGGTTTAGGGATCACTGACACTGTCGCCTGGAGGAACTCCGGAGGGATAGCACCCGGTTCCGAGAAGGAGTTAAACAGGCGCGTCAGCAGTGGTGCCAGGTCGTGGCAGAAAGTCTTGTAGAAGAGAGGTATAAAGCCATCGGGTCCCGGGGCTTTCCCGTGTTTAAGTCGGGAAATGGCCGTGACCACCTCCTCAATTCGGATCACCCGTTCAAGATACTGGGCCTGATCTGGCGTGAGGGAGGGGAGAGTTACCGACTCCAGATAATCAGTCTCGGCTGAAGGTGAAGGGGGGACACTTGCGTAGAGATCGGTGTAATATCCACGAAAGCCCTCCGCAATCTGGTCATCTTCTGTGACCTTCCCTCCGTCAGGAATCAACAGTTCTTTCACCCGGTGCTGCTGGTGTTGTATGCGGAGCTTATGCGCAAGGAGTCGGCCACACCGGTCTCCACCAGTATAGTATTTGTGCTTCAGGCGTAATACCGCGTATTCCGCCCTGTCCATGTCGAGCGCGGACAGGAGCTTCCTGGCGGCTTTAAGTTGCCTGCAGACTCGAGGGGCTCCTGTCCGCTGATGCACCTGTTCGAGCTCCCTCACCTGGCGCGTAAGTTCGTCTTTTTTTAGCTGTCGGTCTCTATTCTCCGCTGAGGAGACTGCAATAAACTCGCCGCGGAGCACCGCCTTCAGGGCGGCCCATTGTGTCGCGCGGGTGGTGTCATCATTATCGTTGTGGCGCTTGTATTCCTCGATTGACTCGCGAATATGTTTTACTACTGTTTGTCTGTGCAGCAGAGTATCCCTGAGACGCCAGACCCCTCGTGAGGGAGACACAGGGGGTAGTTGAAAGGTGCCTTCCACCGGGGCATGATCGGAGAGAGACAGGACTCCTATGTCAGCGGCCGAGGCCAGCTCACACATCGGACCCGTCACCAGGAGATGGTCCAGTCTCGCATAGGATTTGTGGGCGTGAGAGTAGTATGAGGAGGCACGGGTCGTAGGGTGGAAGCGGCGCCACATATCATGTAGGTCGAGATCGTCCAGGCGGGACCTAAACGAGCGCGAGAGTTCCCCTGATTGCAGGCGTCTTTGCACTGACCTGTCTAGGGACGCGTCAAAGACCATGTTCAGGTCCCCTCCCAGAACAATGTGTCTGTCAGGGGTGGTTGTCAGGTCTTCCAGTGCCCTGGTCAAAAACTGTTCCTGATGGTCGTTGGGGCTATATATCGAGCCTATAGTGAACACCAGACCTCCCACCTTGACTCTATAAGCTAGCAGCCTCCCCTTTTGTTCCGCTACCTTTTGTAGTATCTCCCCCTTGAACTTATTAGACACCATGATCGCCACCCCCGCTGTTTTGGAAGTGCAGGAAGAGAAAAGCTGTGTGGGGAACTTTGGGGAACGCAATCTGTGGCAGTCTTTAGCTAAAAGGTGGGTTTCCTGCAGAAGACAAATGTCTGCCTGCGTGTCTTCAAGGAGGGACAGTACAGCTTTCCGTTTGACCGGATTATTCAGCCCCTTCACATTCAAGGTGACAATCTTAAGGGCCATCAGGGAGGGGGGTCCCAGGAGCGCTCAGCAAGTCGGGCACCGCCCGCAGGGCTAAACTCGAAGGCAACAGAACGCAGCCACAGCACGCAGCGAGAGCAAATTACATCATAGCACAGTACAGTCCCTGTATCCCCCCGCCAACTGCAAAAACCCCCTCCCCAGAGCCCAACTCCACCCCCTCCCCCCGTCGCCCAGTGAACTCCCCAAACCGCAAACTTCCCCTGCCAACTCCCTCGCCCACCCCCCTCATCCCCAACCATGCATAGCACTCCATTGTCCCAGTTCGGTCCGTAACGGACAAGGCCGTGGAAAGTCAGTCAAGTGGACGTCCAGCCACAACCTCCAACGCTCCCGCCATCCCCCCACCCCCGGAACCCCCGCACCTGCAATGAAGATAAGGCTACTGCGATCTCCCCCCGGAGCATGTTCAAGCCGTCAAGGCTACATCACCAGCCGCCGTGGTTCTGGAGGCCTCCTGTATGGCGCTGGTCATTTCCGCTCGAATTGTAGGCGAGTCAGGTCTCGTGGGCGGCGGTGGGGATCGCCGTCCCCCGGCCAGCAGCCAGCCGTCTCGTGTGCTTCACCTACGACGAGGCGCTGGAGTGTCTGTGTCCGTTGCTGTGATTCCCAGTACTCCGCAGACGTCCTGGAGGGATCGGAGCTGGTGCAGAGCCCCATTCCAGCGAAAGATGAGTCGAAAGGGATGACCCCATGAGTACTGTGTGTCATGTTCCCTCAAAAAATCCGTAGCAATTTTAAAGGCTTTCCGTTTCTGCATCGTTATTGCGGACAAGTCCTGATACAGAGCAACTTGGTGGTCTCGGAAACTCAATGGCTGCTGTCGCCTGGCTTCACGGAGAATCCGCTCCTTCAGAGGGAAGTCCGGTAGGAAAGCTAAAATGTCTGGAGGAGGTGCCGAGGTCCTTCGGGCTCGACCCACTCTATGTGCCCTGTCATTTCGAATCGGGAAATCTTCAGATTCTCCCAGGATGTCACGGAATAGGGCCCCCAGGTAGGCGGCCACATCCTCACCCTCCTCACTGGACGGAACACCTCGGACCCGGATGTTGTTGCGCCTTGATCTGTTTTCAAGGTCCTCGACATGGGCCTGTAGGTCGATCTGTTGATCGCGTAGTCTCAGGACCTCCTGCTGTAAATGTGTGATTTCCTCATCTCTGGAGTGGCCAGCTGCCTCCACCGTGTTCACTCTCTCCCCCAGGGAGTCAACCTCTCTTCGAACCTCTCGGACCTCTCCGGCCACCTCCTGCTTTAGGGCTTGAAAGTCTTCCCTCAGAGAACTGAACAGCGACTCCAGAAAAGATCTAGTCACCGGAGGCTCCCCGCCTTCCGCACCCCGAGAGCTGGTCGGGGGGCTCAGGGCCGGTTGGTTCCTGTCTTGTCTCGGGGCGCCTCTGCCCAACATTTCTGGCAAGGTCCGGTCTCCTTTTCTCGACCCTCTTGCATTCGACATTGCGGGGTTGGGGGAGTCACCGAGGCCCACGTGTTATGGCGAGGAAGGGGTCAGGGCCCGTGTAGTTGTCCGTCACCGGGTGGCAACCCCCACCACCCGCGGAATCTCTGGACTCCGGAGCACCGATGTCGGACTGGAGCACTGCTGGGCGCCTCCAAGTGCCCGGAGCGATGGCTGCCTCGCAGGGCCGGTGCGACCGATCCGTCCCCGCCCAAGGTGGCAATCCGCTTCTGAGGATCAGCGTGGTTGTGGCGCAGCCTCGTCTCTTGGGCTGAACGTGTGCTGCTCCTCTTCGGCCTGGGTCGAAGACGAGATCTTCTGTTACAGGGAGAGGCGTCTCAGGACGGCTCCCTCTCCGGTCGTCGCTCCACACCACCGCCAGCGACCCCGTCTAGGTCGCGGCTATGGATAGTTCGCTACTCCCGGGGCTTGCTGTAATTATCCGCCGCTACCCAGGCCAGCCAAGGTTCCACGTGGAGAAGGCGGGATGACGCGGGCCTTTTTCAGTTCGGTAGCCGGAGTCCAGGCCCGCTCGATTACGACTGTTCCCAGGCCGGCCAAGTAGATCGTTCTGTGGCAAGGGCCGAGGAGGGGTCAGGCCCCATAGGCAGCGAGGGTGTCTCTGGGCGGTTGATAGTCTGGAAGCACCCGGCAGGGGCGCAGGGCGGGGCCCGAGGCCGGGCCCAGCAGCGTAGGCCTCGCGGCCTACCTGATCCCCGGGTTTGCGTAGCTGCTTCCGGTCGGCCCCGCCTTTCGGTTCTCCGCTTACTCGGCTCCGCTCCGCAGGGGATGGCCGCATCTAGACCACGTCGGGATCTCTCCGCCGGAGCACCTGCAAGCTGCTAGTCCTCCTCGTGCTCCTAGGCCTCCTCTCTGGATCCCCGGAGGTCCGTGGTCGGTGGGTCTTCTCGGCGGTTCTTCAGACGGTTTTCGCCGCGGGCCGGCCCCAGCGCGGCACTGCCGCCGTAACAGGGAAATTGGGGGCTGCGGACTGCTCCACACACCCGCGGGGTGCACTGGGCGTGTTTTCCGCTCGATCCGGGGGAGATCAGCGGTGGAAAACGGTGCAGGGTTTCCAGGGGCTCTGGAGCTCACGGCAAGAGCGTCCTCTCAGCCCGCCATCTTGGCCACGCCCCCGACTTCGATATTTTAGAAAACAATTTTTCTTACCTTAAACTCCATATTCTTGACCACGATATTCTTGCAGGCAATATTTATGTATCTCAATATTTTGCACTCAATATTAGTGCATGTCGACATTTCCAACGCAATATTCGGACTCTTTACCCGTTATGGAGAGCATGGGACTCACGTCTGAGCATACCCGTCCCACTCGGGGTGACAAATGCAAAAACAACAGTTGATAGACAGAATGCTGAACAATGTTTGGGAGGACCTGACTTGGCAGTTCTGGCTGGACTGTTCCCATGGGGCACAGGGTCAAGACTGATTTGCATATGGCTGGGTTCAAACTGGAAAGGCATGGTGAGCAAAACAATGATGGATTTAGGCCCAAATCTCTGTACTGGGGTGAATGTATGACATTGTTCTGCATTCTGTCCATCAACTGTTGTTTTTGCATTTGTCACCCCGAGTGGGACGGGTATGCTCAGACATGAGTCCCGTGCTCTCCATGCCACTGGAATCAAGCTATCGTGACTGATGAGGGCTTTCATGCCACTGGAATCAAGATATCCTGGCTGATGAAGGTTGAAAGCCCGAAACCGGTCATAGGATGCTTGTTTCCAGTCCAGGGAGCACCTGGCTTGGCAGTTCGGGCTGGACTGTTTCCATGGAGCACAGGGTCAAGACTGATTTGCATATGGCTGGGTTCAAACTGGAAAGGCATGGTGAGCCAAAAACTATAGATTTAGGCCCAGATCTCTGTACTGGGGTGAATGTATGACATTGTTCTGCATTCTGTCCATCAACTGTTGTTTTTGCATTTGTCACCCCGAGTGGGACGGGTATGCTCAGACGTGAGTCCCGTGCTCTCAATGCCACAGGAAACAAGCTATCCTGGCTGATGAGGGCTGAAAGCCCAAAACCGGTCCTAGGATGCTTGTGCTCCAGTCCAGGGAGGACCTGGCTTAGCAGTTCGGGCTGGACTGTTCCCATGGGACACAGGGTCAAGACTGATTTGCATATTGCTAGGTTCAAACTGGAAAGGCGTGGTAAGCAAAAAAACGTACCATGGATTTAGGCCCAGATCTCTATACTGTGGTAAATGTATGACATTGTTCTGCATTCTGTCCATCAACTGTTGTTTTTGCATTTGTCAGCCCGAGTGGGACGGGTATGCTCAGACGTGAGTCCCGTGCTCTCCATGCCAATGGAATCAAGCTATCCTGGCTGATGAGGGCTGAAAGCCCGAAACCGGTCCTAGGATGCTTGCTTCCAGTCCAGGGAGGACCTGGCTTGGCAGTTCGGGCTGGACTGTTCCCATGGGGCACAGGGTCAAGACTGATTTGCATATAGCTGGGTTCAAACTGGAAAGGCATGGTGAGCAAAAAAACAATAGATTTAGGCCTAGATCTCTGTACTGGGGTGAATGTATGACATTGTTCGGCATTCTGTCCATCAATTGTTGTTTTTGCATTTGTCACCCCAAGTGGGACGGGTATGTTCAGACGTGAGTCCCGTGCTCTCCATGCCACTGGAATCAAGCTATCCTGGCTGATGCGGGCTGAAAGCCTGAAACCGGTCTTAGGATGCTTGTTTCCAGTCCAGGGAGGACCTGGATTGGCAGTTCGGGCTGGACTGTTCCCATGGGGCGCAGGGTCAAGACTGATTTGCATATGGCTGGGTTCAAACTGGAAAGGCATGGTGAGCCAAAAAACTATGGATTTAGGCTCAGATCACTTTACTGGGGTGAATGTATGACATTGTTCTGCATTCTGTCCATCAACTGTTGTTTTTGCATTTGTCACCCCGAGTACAATGGGTATGCTCAGACATGAGCCCCGTGCTCCACATGTCGCTTGAATCAACCTATCCTGGCTGATGAGGGCTGAAAGCCTGAAACCGGTCCTAGTATGCTTGTTTCCAGTCCAGGGAGGACCAGGCTTGGCAGTTCGGGCCGGACTGTTCCCATGGTGCACAGGGTCAAGACTGATTTGCATGTGGCTGGGTTCAAACTGGAAAGGCATGGTGAGCAGAAAAACAATGGATTTAGGCCCAGATCTCTGTACTGGGGTGAATGTATGACATGATTCTGCATTCTGTCCATCAACTGTTGCTTTTGCATGCTGTCACAGCATGACAGCAGCGTCTTGATCGGATAAGGTATTTGGCTGTGTGACATCACCTCGTGCTCAAAGGAGTCTGGAGCCAGAGACTGGAGAGCATCAAGCACATGCTGAGGCATAAGGTAAGTAACTGTTATTTTTTCTTTCCTAGATGTTTATTTTAATGTGTTTTAACATAATGTTTTAATGTATGTGTCAGGATCTGCCAAGGCGCCTACCTAACGTTAAAAAACTACAACTCCCAGAAGGCTTACACAGGGGGCGTGGTCCTATAAAGCTGGGTGGACCCATTGCTTCCTGTTCGTGATTTTGTGACCTACGGTGCTTTTGTTCCCAGGTAGAGCGCTGTTTTCTTGTCTTCTCTCTGGTTCCTGCACAGAGAAGTTTTGTCCGTTTCATTTTGGCTCCAGCGCGAGTGAAAGTGAACGCGCTTGTATTGCGGAGTAGATTGAATTCTGCCGATTAGAGCGGGAACGGTGTTTCCTGTTCATTTGTTTTCCCCCTGGCGTTCCTGCTGTCACCCAACATCGTGGCGGAAAGGATAGGAACAAGCAACGGAGGAAGAGCGGACAGTAAGGAATCGGCTCAAGTGCTGTGAGTTTACACGCAACGCGTGGTGTTTAACGCGTTGCTGGAATAGTAATTAACTGTTATGCTTATAATGTGAATGAAGGACTGCCGTGAATAGTAGTGGATTCCTTGTGGTGTTAACAACGGAGAGCGGAGTGTAGTGGGGCCAGCCTTCTGCGCACTGCCGCTACGAAGTAAGGCACTAGTGTCTACAGGGCTAATTGCCAAAGCGGAAGATAGTGGGAAACCCTACATCTTGCCGTGTTTGGAGCATTATTATTTGAGAGGCATCGGAGTTTGTTGGAAGGGAGCGGAAGACAGTAGTAGGAAGCTACGTCTTGCCGTATTTCTTAAGGAGTATTCTTGTACTTTCTGGAATAACAGACATTATCTTTGGAAGAGACTAACATTTGATTTGGATACACTTGGTTGGTGGAATTACACACGTTTTATTTAGAGCACAGTTTATTCAAGGAGGGGTAGGTATAACCTCGCTACAGATAATTGAATATTTATTCTAGGGGTGACCTGAGAGTAATTGTTGTTTGTATTCCATAGGGACTATTGGTGCAGCTATATACACACCCATGGTACGGGGAGGAGGTGGAGAGCGATTATTCAAGAAAGGTGAACCCTTTAACATAAGTAGAGAGAGTGAAACGAGAGCAGGGGTTTCGCAGTGAACAGTTGTAACCTATATACTGTTTTCTTGTCTTTCAGCCATCCCTTCCCAGCTGCCCCCTTCCTTCCCTTCCTTGTTCTATTGTTTTCCCTCGCCCTGTCACTCGAACCCACTGTGTTTTTTACCAGTGTGTTGGTGAGGTCGGGAGGTGGAGTTTTATGTACATCAGCCGGATCCTGCAGCGTGGAGTCTGACAGAATCACGAACCCACGAATTGCATTCTGCCTGGTCCGGTTGGGGTACATATGGCCACCTTGGATGATGTGTTAAGGGCCTTGGCTTTGGTTCAACAAGAACTAGTAGCGTCCAAAGCTGAAGCGGTTGCTCTGAAAGATAGGGTTGAGCAATTATCAAAGAACCCTTTTTCTTCAGGCTCATCCCAGATTCAAGTTACTGTTCCTCCCCCTATCCCTTTAGCTACTCCAGAACGGTATGGGGGGGATCCACGCAAAACACAGGCTTTCATAACGCAAATCTTGCTGCACTTCTCATGTAAACCGGCATCTTTTCCTACGAATCATTCCCGGGTTGCGTTTGCCATTTCGTATTTGGTGGGGGATGCAGCCAATTGGGCCGTGCCCTTGGTCAAAGGAGACGATGCCATGCTGTCCAACTGGAATGCATTCAGGGAGGAGTTTGAGAAAGTCTTTGACAGAAGGGCCACTAATTTCAGTGCTGACAAAGAGTTGTTATCGTTGCGTCAGGGGAGAAGCGATCTGATAACCTATTTAACTACTTTCAATCGCTTAGTAGCCGAAACGGAATGGCCAGAGGGTAAAAGAATGTCCCTGTTTTATCAGGGTTTACGGGATGAATTGAAGGATGCAGTGGCACACATAGACCCGCAGCCCACTACTTGTGTAGATATGGTGAACTTGGTATTACGGTTGGATGGTAGGTTGACTGAGCGGAGTGGGGATAGAAGGAAATGGGACAGGCGCTATGCCCGAAATGTAAGTTTTCCTTCTAGGGCTATGGGTTCCGCTGAGGCCGGGGTGGAACCGATGGAAATAGGAGCTATTAGACCCCCTTTATCGAAAACAGAAAGAGAAAGCAGAAGAGTCCAAGGTCTCTGCATGTATTGCGGGAAGAAGGGACACTATGTACGAGAATGCCCTTCAAAACCCAAGACTCCAAATACTTGGAATAAAAATCAAAGGGTGGCAGTTTCTAGTACGGCAAGAGAGATGGAAGAAGTGCAATCATCCTTGCCTAAGGCGGAAGAGATCCCCGACTGGAAACTTACATCCTTGTCATCCTCTGGGATAGGGGAAACCGAGTCCCATTTGGTGTTAGAGATGTCCTTGGAGTGCGAGCAAAAAATCCATTCAGTAATGGTTATGTTAGACTCAGGGGCCACAGGGAATTTCATTGACAACGTGTTGGTGAACCGTCTGTTGTTACCTAGTGTACCCAGAGGCAATCCCGAGGAGGTTTTAGCTGTAGATGGGCAGCCCATTAAATCGGGTCTCATAACCGAGAAAACTGCTGAAGTGGAGTTGTCTATAGAGGTGTCAGAAGGGAGACACGTGGAGAAAGTGGAATTGAATATCATCGATGCTCCACAATATGAAATCATCTTGGGGATGCCATGGTTCACATTCCATAATCCTTCCATTGACTGGAAATCACGCACAGTGCATTTCTCTTCAGGGTTTTGCAAGGAACATTTGGTGCCTTATGTATCTTCCCCAGTGGCAGTGTTAGCCTTGCAATTCATGGTGGCTACAGCTGCCGAGAAGGAGGTGGTGCTTCCGAAACATTATGAAATCTTTCAGGATGTCTTTAGTGAAAGCAGAGCAGAGAAGCTACCGCCTCATAGGGATTACGACTGTAGGATTGATTTGATTGATGGGGCAGTGATTCCTACCTGTCGTGTATATGCTTTGTCTGTCCCTGAAACCGCTCATTTAAAGGAGTATATCAATCACTATGAGAGCATAGGATTTATAAGGCCTTCACGTTCCCCTGCAGCCTCTCCACTTTTCTTTATAGCAAAGGCCAATGGTGATTTGAGGGCATGTGTGGACTACCGCGTCTTGAATAAAAATACCATCCGGAACCGATACCCTCTCCCCCTCATTACCGTGTTGATCGATCAAGTGAGAGAAGCTGTGATCTATACTCGCTTGGATTTGCGAGGTGCATATCACTTGGTCAGGGTTCGAGAGGGGGACGAGTGGAGACGGCATTCAAGACGCGGTATGGCCTATACGAATATCTAGTCATGCCATTTGGGCTGTGTAATGCCCCGGCGGCGTTTCAGTTCCTGATAAATGATGTGCTGAAGGAGTTCATCGACTTGTTTGTAGTCGTTTACATAGATGACATCCTGGTGTACTCAATGGAGGAAGGTTGTCATGTGGAGCATGTTTGCAAGGTACTGGCCAAGTTGAGAGAACACAGTCTCTTCGTGAAACTCAGTAAATGTGAGTTTGGAGTGTATAGTGTGGAGTTCTTGGGGGTAATGATCAGTCCACTGGGGTTGCAAATGTCAGAACGCAAGGTGGAGGCAGTGCGTGACTGGCCTGTTCCGAGGAATGTGAGAGAGGTCCAGAGTTTTCTGGGCTTCGCGAATTACTATCGTCGCTTTATTTTGCATTTCTCGTTGACTGCTGTGCCTATTACCAGACTGTTGAGGAAGGGTAAGCCCTTTGAGTGGACCAATGAAGCAGGGGAGGCTTTTAGAACTCTTAAAACCTCATTCATTACAGCCCCGGTGTTGTCCCATCCCAATCTAGAACATCCCTTTGTTGTAGAGGCTGATGCTTCGGATGAAGCTATCGGGGCGGTGTTGTCACAGAGGGATGTGAGTACAGGGCAGTTGCACCCGGTGGCCTTTCTGTCAAAGAAGTTGAGTTCGGCTGAACTCAACTATACAATAGCGGAGAAAGAGTTGTTGTCTATCAAGAGGGCTTTTCAGGAGTGGAGGCAATATCTATGGGGGGCCCTTCATACCATCACAGTATATACTGACCATAGGAATTTGCAGTTTATGTCATCTGCTAGGCACTTAACCCAAAGGCAAATGAGATGGATGCTTTTTTTTGCAGAATACAATTTTGTGGTCACCTTCCGCCCAGGGTCTGAAAATAGAAAGGCAGATGCCCTATCTAGACAGTCTATGCCAGCAGATAGTGTGGAAGAGAAACAGGCCATCATTCCTGAAGGGAAAGTCCTATGCATAGTCAGAGCAGAGACCTTTTTGGATGAGGTACGAAATCATCAGTATCCGGGAGGTTGGATGTCATGGGCTCATGGCATATCAGAGAGGAAGGTGAGAGATGGGTTGCCTTTTTTTCAGAATAAGTTGTTCTTGCCCTCAACACCTTTGCAGAAAAAGGCGTTTGGTTGGGGTCATGAGGGAGAGTTGGTGGGACATCCTGGTGTTCGTAAAACCCTCGATATCGTCCAAAGGCATTTCTGGTGGCCTACCCTGGTTAAGGATGTCACGGCATGGGTGGCTAGGTGTGATATCTGTGCTAGAGCAAAGGGAGTAACCACTAAGAAAGCGGGGAAACTTATTACCATGCCTACCCCCAATCAACCCTGGCAGCATATTAGTCTGGATTTTGTGTCTGGCCTTCCGTTGGACAAGGGTTTTTCCGCTGTTTTAGTAGTAGTAGACAGCCTCACCAAAAGGGGACACTTCATCCCTTGTAAAAACCTCCCAAATGCCAGCCAAACGGCACAACTTTTAGCTAGCAACGTTGTCCGTCTGCACGGTATTCCTAGGGTGATCCTGTCCGACAGGGGACCTCAGTTCACTGCCAGGTTCTGGCGCATGTGGTGTCGCGCCCTGAATATTGAGTCCAATCTGTCTACCAGCTTCCACCCGCAAACAGACGGGCAAACAGAACGTCTGAACCAGACGTTAAAGAAATATTTGAGATGTTTCTCCAAAGAAGCTCATGAATCCTGGGTAGATCTTTTGTGGATGGCGGAGCTAGCCTACAATAACACTTGGCACAGTTCAACGGGGATGTCACCATTCAAAGCTAATTTCGGATTCGATGCGAAAACATTGCCGATTGACATACCCCCCCGATCTCCAAGACCAGCCCTCAGTTAAGGAAAGGGTCTTGATGTTGAGGAAGGTACACAAGGGAGTGCAGGTGCATTTGAACAAGGCAAAGGAAGTTTACAAGAGGTGGGAGGATCGCCGCAGGATAGAGAGTCGTCAGTATGTGGTGGGTGATAAGGTCTGGCTGTCTACCAGGAACATTAAGTTTAAGTTGCGCAGTGTGTTCCACCCAAGGTACATCGGCCCTTATTCCATCGCGAAACAGGTGAACCCTGTAACATACAAGCTGAAATTGCCGGGTTCCTTGCGCATACACCCTGTGTTCCATGTACAGTTGCTGAAACCTGCTCTTTCCTCTCGCAGGGCGGCCCCTCCGCCAGTGTTGTGTGATGGGGGAATGGAATATGAGGTGAGGAGCATAAGGGACTCCAAGTGGTGCAGGGGTGTTCTTAAATACCTGGTATCATGGAAGGGGTATACCGCTGAGGATGATTCCTGGGAGCTCAGTTCGGATGTGCATGCCCCGGCGGCGGTATGTATGTATGTATGTATAGGCATTTATATAGCGCACTACTTACCCGTAGGGTCCCAAGGCGCTTCGACCGCTGCGAAACCCTTCCTGGCTTCCCTGAGAGATGGTCCCTTAATGGGTATCTCCAGGGTGAGACCAGGCATCCCCGGCGGTCTGGTGGGGCCGTTAGTGAAGATGAGGCAAGCTAATGCCCAGAGTTGCCGAGTGTGATCGCTGATCAGAGTGGGCACCGAGGCGAGAGAATTATCGAGTCCGCTGACCCTGGTCCAGAAACCTGCCGCGCCGGGAATCGAACCCTGGTCCCGGGCCGTCCTCTGCTCTCGGGTCTGCCGCCTCTAACCAGTGAGCCACACTACTTCACTGCACGGTGCGCTCTTTCCACAAGAGATTCCCTGCTAAGCCTGGCCCTAGGAGGCGCTAGGGACGGGGACATACTGTCAGTATCTGCCAAGGCGCCTACCTAATGTTAAAAAACTACAACTCCCAGAAGGCTTACACAGGGGGCGTGGTCCTATAAAGCTGGGTGGACCCATTGCTTCCTGTTCGTGATTTTGTGACCTACGGTGCTTTTGTTCCCAGGTAGAGCGCTGTTTTCTTGTCTTCTCTCTGGTTCCTGCACAGAGAAGTTTTGTCCGTTTCATTTTGGCTCCAGCGCGAGTGAAAGTGAACGCGCTTGTATTGCGGAGTAGATTGAATTCTGCCGATTAGAGCGGGAACGGTGTTTCCTGTTCATTTGTTTTCCCCCTGGTGTTCCTGCTGTCACCCAACATCGTGGCGGAAAGGATAGGAACAAGCAACGGAGGAAGAGCGGACAGTAAGGAATCGGCTCAAGTGCTGTGAGTTTACACGCAACGCGTGGTGTTTAACGCGTTGCTGGAATAGTAATTAACTGTTATGCTTATAATGTGAATGAAGGACTGCCGTGAATAGTAGTGGATTAGCCCAAGCTAATTATTACAAACACATCAAGGCTGCCCGCAAAAATAACATCGCTCAACAGCTCATGGAAGCCGATAACTCTCCCAGAGAATTGTATAGGATTCTTGACACTTTTGTAAAACCCACGGCTTGTATATGCCCAGACGACTTCTCACTAAGTCTATGTGAAGAAGTGTCATCTTACTTTGAAAATAAAATAGAATCCATTTATGGTAAAATCCTAGGATCCCAACCCAATAGCGATTCCCATAAGGCCTCCTCCCTCAATGTGAATACAAACTTTACCTTAACTACATTCCCTCCTATAAATATCGAAGAGCTTGACACAATAATGACTCAAGTCAAGTCTGGATCTCCGGACGATCTTATTCCCGCTAAAATCCTAACCCCATTCCGTACCCTGTTAGCCCCCTACATTCAGGATATCATCAACCAGTCCCTTAAAGAGGGAAAAGTACCAACTGAATGGAAGAGAGCAGTGGTGAACCCAATCCGCAAGAATGCGGCCCTTCCTTGGACGGAGCTTTCCAACCTCCGTCCTATCTCGCTCCTACCTTATTACAGCAAGATGGCCGAGAAACATGTTAATGCACACCTGTCCAACTACATCGAGGCAGCGGGCGGCCTAGACCACTCGCAATCTGGTTTTAGGCCCAACCATAGCACCGAATCAGCCCTTCTGTCAGTGACAGATAACATCAGAATGTTACTTGACAGAGGGAGCTCAGTGATTCTGGTGCTATTGGATTTTTCCGCTGCCTTCGACACGGTGTCGCATGAAGTTCTTCTCGGCCGTCTGAAGGGAGCTGGAGTAGAAGGGACCGCCCTTGCGTGGTTGGAGAGCTTCCTCGGAGACAGACAACAAGGTGTCAAACTAGGCTCCTATAAATCTGTCTGCAGGAAGCTTACCAAGGGGGTGCCACAGGGCTCATGTCTAAGCCCCACGTTATTCAACGTATATGTGGCCCCCTTGGCAGAGATCATTAGATCTCACGGGTTTTCACCAATCTCTTATGCTGACGATACTCAGCTGCTTTTCCCCTTTCAAACCATTACACCCGCAGTCATGCAGTCTTTCCAAGACGGTATGAGAGCGGTGGCAGGTTGGATGGCCCAGAATTTCCTCCAATGCAACGTGACCAAAACTGAGGTCATGTTGTTTGGAGGGGCCTCCCTGCTTTGGTCCCCGGAATGGTGGCCAATGGAGCTCGGTCCTGTCCCAGCGCCCAAGCAAACCATCAAGAACCTGGGAGTACGCCTGGACCAATCCCTGATTATGAAAGATCACGTCAGTCAGGTTGCGGGAACGTGTTTCCGCACAATTGGTCTCTTACGGCGTATCTTCCCCCTCCTACCAAACACCCATAGGAAGACGCTGGTTCAGGCACTAGTCCTTGGACGAGTGGACTACTGCAATAGTCTACTCATATCTGCCAACCAGGAACAACTTCGCAGACTGCAGGTAGTACAGAACACCGCGGCAAGACTTATCATGAATGCTCCGCCCCGCACCCCTTCCCGTCCCCTCCTCTCCCATCTCCACTGGCTTCCGGTGCAACAGCGGATTCATTTTAAGCTGTGCTGTATTATGCATAAATGTATCTACGGCTCTGGTCCCAAATATCTGAAAGATGTCTTCCTTCCTTACTCTCCTGGACGTACCCTACGCTCCAGCAACACTATGTTGCTATACGTACCTAAAGTAAACAGAGCAAGACAGGGTGGCCGTGCCCCCTCCCTTAAAGGCCCAATGCTGTGGAACTCCCTACCCCCCCAGCTAAGACAAATTCCTCACCTTCTTAACTTCAGGAAGAAACTAAAAACTTACTTATTTACACTGGACTAATTTAGCTTCCCCTCTGCCCTTTCCGACCTATAGTGTTGCGTTATTCATTCAGAAGCCACGCGCGGAGATACCCCTTCGGGGCTGATTCTAGCGCGATACAAGACTATAAATAAAATAAATAAAATTCCTTGTGGTGTTAACAACGGAGAGCGGAGTGTAGTGGGGCCAGCCTTCTGCGCACTGCCGCTACGAAGTAAGGCACTAGTGTCTACAGGGCTAATTGCCAAAGCGGAAGATAGTGGGAAACCCTACATCTTGCCGTGTTTGGAGCATTATTATTTGAGAGGCATCGGAGTTTGTTGGAAGGGAGCGGAAGACAGTAGTAGGAAGCTACGTCTTGCCGTATTTCTTAAGGAGTATTCTTGTACTTTCTGGAATAACAGACATTATCTTTGGAAGAGACTAACATTTGATTTGGATACACTTGGTTGGTGGAATTACACACGTTTTATTTAGAGCACAGTTTATTCAAGGAGGGGTAGGTATAACCTCGCTACAGATAATTGAATATTTATTCTAGGGGTGACCTGAGAGTAATTGTTGTTTGTATTCCATAGGGACTATTGGTGCAGCTATATACACACCCATGGTACGGGGAGGAGGTGGAGAGCGATTATTCAAGAAAGGTGAACCCTTTAACATAAGTAGAGAGAGTGAAACGAGAGCAGGGGTTTCACAGTGAACAGTTGTAATCTATATACTGTATTCTTGTCTTTCAGCCATCCCTTCCCAGCTGCCCCCTTCCTTCCCTTCCTTGTTCTATTGTTTTCCCTCGCCCTATCACTCGAACCCACTGTGTTTTTTACCAGTGTGTTGGTGAGGTCGGGAGGTGGAGTTTTATGTACATCAGCCGGATCCTGCAGCGTGGAGTCTGACAGTATGTGTCTTTTTATGTATGTAGGGCCCCACCGTATTTTTATGTTACCAATAGCCACTACCTTTCATTTTTCCTTGATAGACTTAGGAATTAATTGCATCTAAATGTTTGAAGGTGAACATCAATGGTCTAACATGCTATGTTAAGGGGAAGAAGATGCTTATTATCCTGAAATCTCAACACCCCGATTTAGCCTTTATTCAAGAAACACACCACACCAATAGTGAATGTAATATACATGTGCCCCACAGCGCTGTAAGAAGCTAATCCTACATCTCCTTTTGGTACATAGGAAATAAGGAGTAGCGATCCTATTGCACAAATCATTTTCAGTGAGAAGCCTAGGCAAATGGGCAGTCAATTATGTCCAATATATATTTGCTAAATTGAAAATTCAAGCCATGACCATATAGCTGGTACTGTCTATGCCTCAGTGGGAGTGGAGAAAGATTTTCTGACCCCACTATTAAGACTCCTTTATATGTTGGAGAAAACAAAGCTCTAATTGAAGGAGATTAGAATATTACATTGGACCCAATAATTGACCCCTCAGGCACACTAGATGCTAGGCTCAATAGAGGAAGATCCATTCTGCGGGATGTAGGGGCAGACCATGCCTCGATTGCCCCTTGACGTCTGGTGCATTCTGATGATAGAGATTACACATTCACATTGTATGCCCGTGGTACGCATAGAAGAATTAACGTCTTTTTACTTCCAACAGCATTGTACAGATGTATTGATACAGTGGTGGTAGTTTCATGCTCTGTGCCAGACCATGACCTGATAGACCTTATGCTAGCTTTTAACTTACTACCTGTACCTCTGGGCTGCTGGTAAATTAATGTTGCTAGATATAGGGACCCACAAGACAAGAAACAACTGATTTCCTGTCTGAAAGAATATTTGGAGATAAATGAATGCTCTCTGTCTTCCATATTCACACTCACGTATTAGAGGGGCTCATATGAGGGATGCACTGATACAAAAAAGAGGACGAGCAGAGGCAGAAGACCAACTCCATGACGGTTACACATGATTTGAATACATTGTATTCTGCTCAGGCTGAACAATCCCTATTTAGACTCAAGCAAATACTTTACAAGAGCGGAGAAAAAGTAAGGAAACTTTTAGCAGCCCAACTAAAGCAGGCAGAAGCTACCAGGCATTCCCTGAGAACAGAGAAGTTCAAGACACATTTCTAACTAACTCGGGAGATATCCTGGCAACTTTAACTGACCATTATAAAACTTTGTATACCTCTAAGGCTCATGCTCAACGATGAAAGAAAACCTCTATATGATGGGTATTAACTTAAGGACATAAGGCGGGTTTCCTGGGGGGTGAGGGAGATGTCTCGGAGAAAGAGGTATGATGAACTGTAGATGGGACGGTGATGAACAAGGTACCAGGAGAAGATGGTCTACACACTGCATTGCATCCCAGTGCTGCATAATCTTTTTGCAAAGGCCTTGGAGGAGGGAAAATTCCCGAATGAATATGACAGGACCTGGATAGTTTAATACATTAATCTGGTATGGATCCCCTGAGCTGTGCTACCTATAGGATTATATCCCTTACCAATGCAGACATGAAAACGTTGGTGAAAATCCTAGTTATTAGTCTAAGGCGTTATCTTGCAGTTCACACTGCTGAGTAAAGATTAATTTTTCCCAAGTTGTCATCGGCCAATCACCTGAAAACTCTCTCCTATTTACTGAGGCAGGTCGGAAATGATGGAGACAAAAAGGTGATGATGTCGCTCAATGCCAAGAAAGTATATGACTGTATGGAATGGTGATACGTATTTCAAGTATGGACAATATGATTTATGGGGCATTATTTATCAAGAGGGTTATTCTGTAGTATACCAAACCCACAGCTTCAGTGAACTGTGGAGCATTTCATCCCCATATTTTCAGATTCTTCGTGGTACGCAAAAGGTGTATCCCCTTTCATCTTTATTGTTCCTACTAACGGTAGAATCATTAGCCATTGCTTGAAGAAGGAATAAACAGGTGAGAAGAATAGATATGGTGGTGGGCAAACAAACACATTTTACTGTGTAGATGGTATCCTAGTGTCTCGGTCTTCTTCTTAAATTACTGATTTTCAAGGTTTTCAAGCTATTTAGGCTAATTGGTCCAAATATGAAGCTCTTCTTTTGACAGCTAATATGACGAAAATATTCATCTGGATTTAGACCATCATGTGTGCTTTGTTGAAACTGATATACTTAGGTATATATGTCAACAGCGGTCTAGAGAACATAAGTGACATAATTGACTATTTAATTAAACTCAATATCTTGAAATGGTCCATGATGAAAATATCAGACAGAACAAATGATTCAAATGAATACCTCCTGCCCCTTCACCAGGTACAGTTATGTGTTTGGGTTATTGCTATTGAAACTATCTATGGTCCTACTTAGATCTGTTGAGTTGAAGATTACGAATTTTGTATGGGAGTGAACAGGACTAGGCTGATGAGTGCAGAACTACACATGGATTCCAGATCCAGAAGGTTTCATCTACCCAATATAAAATCTTATTGGCTGGCCAGGCAGCTAGTTCCAACTATATAGTTGCGAGTCATACAGGGAAACAGCAACATTAGCTCAAATCAAAATACATCTTCTGGGATCCAAGGCAGAATTGGCAGGATTCTGTACTGCGCATGGCAATACAGAAGTTAATATTACTCCAATTATGCCTTGAAAAAAAAGCACACAAAGTGCTGGCAGTACCAGTAATATTACACTTAAAGGCTCCTGTGGTATCCTGCTCTCATTGATGTTTAGTCCTTTCTTTGTATTTTGTACTCTGCTGCTCAGCAATTGTGTGAGTGATGTCATAGAGTGTTCCTGTGTGTATGGTTGAGTGAAAAGTCGGTTGGTGTATGTGGGCTGAGCAGCTGGGATCCGGCTCCCGATGGGGCTGATACTACTGCAGCTATCTCATCATCTAATTTTCCGGTAACAATATACTCTGGATTGAACTGAAGAATAAACCATCTTTTTGAACCTCCACCAACTCTGTCTACCCTCCTTCTTTTAATATTACACCTCCCTCAAGGCAAAATAGAAAAATACTAATTGGAGGTAGGGAAGTAGCTTGGTCAATGTGGTGGTATAAAGGGGTAAGAAGTTTAGGTCACTAGTTTAGAAGAGAAGCTACAATCTTTCTGCCCACTTTTTCAGGATTTTGAATCACCACATTCCCAGTGCATTGTCTCAAGACAACGCTAGGGGCTAAACAGTCCCACTACTAAATCACATATATCGCAATACTTACAAACAATGAAAGTGTTCAGGGATACTATTTTGGGTCCATACTTGGTTATGATCCCCAAAAAATGTTAGTCAAATTATTGCCCACAATATCCTGATGGTAGGAGAATCGGCTAAATATCCAATTTTACGATGACAAATGGTCTGCTCTTATGGCAGAACATGACATTTATATGAGGGAAGCCAGACTCAAAATCAGTTACTTTAAGGCTCTCCCCCATTGCCACTGGTCACCATCATGATTTTTCCAGGTGACGTTGTGCCCCATCTCGAATTGTTGAAAATTTACACAGAATGTGCCACTATGCACGTACAGTAAAACTGTACCTCTTTAGCTAGTTACTGGAAGCCCGTATGGACTACGCTGACTTTGAAATTAAATCCACTCATCCACTGACTGCTAGGGTCATACTGTTACATGACTCTGTTGAACTTATGGCAGTATTGCGCCACGTCTGGAGATGGTTAACACTACTGGCAGTAGCCAGAAGCAGTACTGGCAGTGGCCAAGATCGGCATATTACAACTTTGGTCGCATGATTGCAGTGTAATACTCTGTACTAATAAGTGCTATTCTATTTCCCGGGGAAAGAAAGGTTGTCAGTGCACTCAGAATGTTGGTGCCTCTTGGAAAAATTCTTCGCATCTCTGAAGAGCATAGGCACCTGAATGTAAATTCCAAAAACTACATTTCTCATAAAGCCACAGAACGTTAGAAATGTCTGTGCGACCATCTTGAGTATAATTATTGAGTATATGTTTCCACATAGTTCAGAAGGTCCTTGCTAGGCAATCATGATACTTTGTTGCAGTAACCAGGACCTTGTTAACAGGCCTTGTGAAAACCTTGGAGATTGTGCGTTTCCATTTGGAAACAGCAATGAAAGTTGAAGTTGAATGCAGAGAAGTATTCTAAGAAATTAAGTAATACTTTGGATTTTCCTGCCAAACATGCTCACTCTAGATTTGGTTTTCAAACCCAGAAAGAGTGCATGTCCGTGTCTGCCACTGGAACCATCTCCATGTCTCATTACAGGTACCTTACTCTCAATACCTAAGAACACCTGTCTCAACACCACCTGGCAAACACTCAGAAGCCCCTTGACAACTGCCAGACTCTAATATGCTCAGACCATACCTGCCCATTCTACCACTACTATCCTTGTCACCAGCCACCTTCACAACCTCACAATCACCCATACAATGAGGGACTTCTCCAGCCAGCAAAAATGTGTTTTCTTGGATAAAGAGCCCTTGATGTTCACATCAACACTTCTTGCAATGGTAGATGGCTAATGTACCAAACACTTCCACTCTCAAGCTTTACCATGTTCTTCATTCCTTTGGCAACTCTCTCCGATCTACTAACACACGTCTACATTTCAAACCATTCCTGCCACTCTTAACACGTATCCACTGTCCAGGGCATTTATGTACATCCTTCACCTCATGCTTGGAGTCATATTACCTGAGAAGACCGGACATGTTATTTGACATCTTTAACACCCTGCACAGACAATTTGCTCCTACACATCCTCCCTGGGTTAGCTCTGGAACGAGGTATTCCACAGTTCATAATAGTAAACAGTCTCACTCCTAAGGATTCATGTGTGGTTAAGCTGAATGCCCAAAGATCACCATCTCTTATTACTGCCATTACGCTAATTGGTTCATCAATTTGGAAAACATATTGAATAAAAAAAGACGAACTTAAGGACTATCTTCCCATGTTATTATGGGTCCCTTGATGTGCAAAGCTACATTCTCCAAGGCAAGACTAGGACACCCCAAGAACTTACTGGAAGTTTTAAAGTTGTCTGAGTTTTTCTGCTTTTTCACATTCATTGCAAGACCTGACAAATGTATCATCACCAAATCACCTTTTGGCCCCCAATACAGTTTTTCATTTCATTCTTGTGCTCGCTCCATCCATTTACAAAGGTACCTTTAAACCTTTCAGTTCCTCATCACTGTCATATGCCACACTCCAATCTTCCTCTGAAAGACTTATCTGAGACACATGAATTTCCTATATACATGCCACACAAAACCCATTTCATGGATCATCATCCACCTCTTCCATGAGTAGCACCATTCTGCTTAAAAAATCTGCAGTTACATTCTTTATTCTAGATACACACTGGACATTGTACAAAAAAATCTTGTAAACGCATCAAGAGTTGAGCAATTCTGGCAGAAACATTGAGAAGATTCTCAGTGGTTAACAGATTTGTCAATGGTTTATGGCCACACCTGAGCATACATTTTTCCCCCCAAAGGTACTTCGAAAGTGTTAATGTGCCCAAATGCAAACAAGGTTCTCCCTATTGATAATGGAATACTACAACTTCCTTGCCACCTTTGTTTATGTGGGTAAGAACATTACCCAAACCTTTGTCACTGGTATCTGTAGTGGCAAATGTAACCTTCTCCAAGTTAAATCCTTACAATGTCTAGCATTCTTCAGACAGCTCAAAACTAACTTTATTTTTCAATCAAGACCTCATATGATGTGTTTTCTGCGAAACGTTTTTCACAAATTTGGAGTAAAACTCCACCATGCCTAAAAATTATGTAAGATCAACCTTGAACTGAGGCAAAGTAGCACTTGTAATAGCTTCCACCAATTTCATTTTTGATCTGATACCCTTATGACTAATTCCATGGCCTAGGTCGGTAACACACTGCTCTGCAAACTTGTATTTGCTCACTTCAGCATTCACTCATTTATTTTTCACAACGTTCAAAATACTTTCACATTTTGAGTCCTGCTCCTTCTAGTTATGACCAATAGCAGGAAGTCTTCCTACACATATTCTACTCTGTAATAAAGGTAAATCCTGTTCCAAGAAGATGATGAGCCACGATGAAAATGATTCTCAAAAAGCTTTAATAAGTCCCATAATGTTGAGCACAACTTAATCCCAAGAACCTTTCGATAAGCTTTTCATCACCATCGGTTGTGTTCTTGGTTCCAACACCTTCTAACTCACCATGTACTGAACACATTCACAAACTAACCTCTCAGCCTCCATGTCCATACCTGGCCACCAGTATGCCTCCCTTAATCTTTCTTTAGTCTTAGTGGCTTTCATGAGCCATCTCCAGCAAACCTTTCCTCAACACAACCGGGGGTACCAATCTGGTTCCATGAAACAACAACCTGTTTGCCTCTGACGACTCCTCTCTAACCAGACACCAAAACTTCAGACAATATTTCCTAACACAATCATTTTTACACCAACCAGTCCTAAGCTTTTCCCAAACCTCTTGCAAATCAGCATCATTCCTTACAGCATGGGTACTCACAAACTTTCTGTCAGGGGCCAAAATTACAGTGTGGGTTGTGGCCGAGGGCCGCACCAATAGGGGAGGGGTCAGTGGGGGCAGGGTCTGTGGGGGGTTGGGGCTAGAGTAAAAAAAAAAAAAAACTGTTTCAAAACATTAGACAATGTAACAATGCTATATTTCAAAGGCAGATATAAAAACAAAGAGCACATTTTGACAATATATTCTTATTAGCAGACAATAGCAATCTTAAGAGGCGTTGCATAGCTCCATACACACTTTGACCCCAATTCCATGAGTCTCTCTCTCTCTCAGTCAGTGTCACTCGCTCTCAGCCAGTAAGTCTCTCCGTCAGTCAGTCTCTCTCAGTTAGTCTCTCTCTCTCTCTCTCAACCAGTAAGTCTCTCCGTCAGTCAGTCTCCCTCTCTCATACAGTCTCTCTCTCTCTGTAGTCTCTCTCTCTCAGTAAGTCGCTGTGTCAGTCAGTCGCTCTCTCTGTCAGTCTCTCTGTCAATCAGTCACTCTTTCGGTCAGTCTCTCTCTCTGTCAGTCAGTCTCTCTCCCTGAGATAGTCAGTCAGTCTCTCTCCCTGAGCCAGTCTCTCTCTCTCTCTCTGTCGGTCTCTCCCTCTCAGTCAGACTCTCTCTCAGTCAGTCTCTCTCATAGTCAGTCAGTCAGTCTTTCTCTTTCTTTAAATAGCAGTATTTCTCTACTATTAACAGACATGCAACAGAACCTAAAAATAGATTTTTAGATCGAACTACGGCGATATTAACACATAACTTACCTGGTTACAGGGATTTTAGTAGGATGAAAAACCTGAGGGTTCTCTCAAAGGGTCATGACCAATAAAATTAAGGGGTTGGCTTAAAAACATGTAAACAAAAATATTTAGCATAGTGTGCCACCCTACTGGTATGTTGCTGTTTGTCAGTGGATCCAGATAAATCAGATGCAACCAGTAACATCATACCTGCAACAAGTCAGAACTATTGGCTTTGCCAATAGTTGTTAGTTGCATGAGATAAATAAGCAACAACTATGGCTTTGTTGTATATAAATTTCATCCTGAAGGCAAAAATGGTCACAACTGCGCCATTTCTTAATTTTGAAGACACCTTATAATGTCTAACTTTATGCTTGTTGCATTATTTGCAAGCCATATATTATCAACACGCCTTGCACCGGTTCTTAAAGCTAGAGCCTACTCTTATCTCCGCTCTCCCTGTTAATTTGAGGCTCGCCCACCTCTACTTCATCACTCGAGTTCACTCAGTCCATCCGGAAGTAATATCAGTGAACTGCAAATTAGGAAATATATTTTCAGTTAATAGTTCTCTCCCCGAAGAATATTTTGTGTGGTGAGGAGAACCGGAAGGCGTGTTTTTCTCCATTTTTAAAAGGAAGTGATAGCCTTTGCCCAATACAACAAAGCATGCACGTTATTTAAGGACATGGTAGTGTATTCTACGGTGCTCTGTAGTAACTTAGGCAAGAGGGGTATCTAATGTTGTCGTAAATTAACAGCAACGGGTTAGCATTTAGCTGAAGCCATCCTGTATTTAGAAGTTATCTTATCCGCTTTGTGAAAGCCATTTTGTATTTCTGGCAGCCATTTTGTTTGCCATGTGCTCTGTCCTCCCTCAGTGTTAACTGCTCTTGAAATCTGCATAGAGACAAACTGTATTCAGGATCTTCCACTTCGCACATGCCCAGAAGGGCCTAGCTAGTAGAATGCACCTGCTTCTCTAGTATAACTGTCAGGGTCTTTTTGCTGCTGTATGGAGAAGTAACTCTCCTCCCACTTTGTTGAGCAAGTAGATCTTCTATGCCCATCTTAGTCATTTTGCATGCTTACATGAGCCAGGACTGCCCCTTGCATTTATGCTTACTATGTAACCCTAAGCATATATAAAGCCCCAGCTTTCAGTACTCCTTAGACTGCCTCATTCAGTTGCTAAGGCTTCTGTGTGACGTTGTCTCACCTCATTTGAGGTTAATAAATATGATCTTTAATATTTCAGCTTCTGTGCCAATTTCTTCGATGTTGGTTTAAAAGGACTAAGTATCAGTGAGACCCCTAAGAAGGATTTTTGATTACTACAATGTGACCAATGGAATTGGATAAGAAGGGGGCTGCCCAGAAGCATTGGAACTCCAATAGATGCAAGAGTGCTGTAAGTCACGCATCTCATTTGTGTTTAGTACTCTTGAAGTGTGACACACTGAAATCTGCATGGCCTTTGGCACTGTGTTAGCTACTGGCAAAATGTGTTGGTGCTACTAATATTTCATGGTGGGACAAGGACCCTGGATCAATCGGTCTTACAGTGTGTATGGCTTAGCGAAGACGACTCCTGCAGGGTTTGTGGATAAACAACCAGGCAGGACAGGCACAGTGATGAAAAACTCCTCAATGAAGATTTTACCACTGAGTGTTTTGGTTAAAAAACGACCAATGCTAGCAGCCTGGAATATAGTGACATGGCTGATCTTTACCATTCAGGGGAGCTCAGGGTGAGGAATATAGGCTACATAACCCCACATTCCTATTTTCCTGTTGCATAAGATACATACAAATAAGGCTTTGTTTTATATAATATTGAAAATGCTTCAGATCTGAAATGACGAGACTGAAAGTATGAAAACTTGTTGATTTGAACTGACAGAGGCTTTCTGAGCAGTAGTGCTGCTACTGAGTCAGTATATATATATATTTTTTCCACTCTGAAGGCAAAAATTGAGCCCCCGATAGCTACCCGTCTCAGCATCTGCTTTGAAGCACCAGGCCCACTAAAAACCTTGCCAGTTAACTCTGTGAGAACAAACTGGCATAAAAAGTAAATTTTGCTGGTGATTAACTCACAATTGGTCACAACAGCGCCATCTACTGTCGCATTCACGTAAATTAACATGCAAAACCACTCGCAATAAAAATAAAGAAAGGCAGCAACTTGCGTGCCTTCTTTTAAAATCCTCACCTGCCTTGACCCAAGCCTATGGCCTCACGGGGGCAAATGAGGGCAGAGGCCGCCGGTGACCATGCGAAACCCTACTTGTCTGCGCATGCCCCTTTGTCCTCTTCTCAGCAAATGCGGCCCCGAGGAATCACAACAGCAGTAATGGTGCTGAGTCCCTGACTGCTTTTGTTTTCCATGGGGGCTGCAAAGGAAGGTCTGACGGGCTGCAAATGTTCCCGCGTGCCGTACTATGAGTACCGCCGCCTTACAGCATCCCGCCATTCATCTTCCGATATAGCCGCTCTTCCTAAAACACTAACACATTCATCCTCTTCAATTTCCTCACCATCTGACTCCAGACATGCATTATTTTCCGACACCAACCTCGACAGTGCATAAGCAACAACATTCCTACTACCTGGAATGTAATTCACCCTGAAATTATACTCCTACAATGCTACAACCTAGCAGGTAATCCTCCTGGATACCGCATCAACAACCTCACTCTGAAAAATATTTCTTAATGGTTTATGGTCAGTTTTAACACAAAACTCCAACCCCCACAAAAACTGTCTCATTTTCTTTACTGCCCAGTATATAGCTAAGGCCTCCCATGTAAACTCCTAGAAGCAGACATGATAGTCCTTGTCCTGGGAGCATCCCCCTGCAACAACATAGCGCATGAGCCCTTAACACTTACATCAGTGATTATAGTGCATCTCAAGTTAGGATTAAAACTCCTTCAAACTAGAAGCCTCACCAAGCTCATTCTTCAATGACTTCAACTCTTCCTCACAGTACTCATCCCATTGAAATAACACACCCTTCTTTAAAAGCAGTCTCATTCTTACACACTTCGAAGCAAAATTAGGAATTAATATCCCATATTACTCATACCTAAGAACTTGAAATGATTCTCTTTAATAGTAGGAGAAGCTAAATCCCTTATGCATTGACCAAGCTAAGTTTCGGTTTAACACCATTCTTAGACACAACTCAAACCCTATATATTCAATACAGGACTGCCTGAACTTGCACTTCTCTCTCTTTATCGTCAAATTCACATCTTCCAATCTTTTAAGAACCTGTCTCACTCTTTTGTCATGCACACGAACATTTGGACCAAAAATTCAAATATCATCCTGGGAAATCCGGATGCCTTCCATTTCCCTTGAACTCCTTTCCCTGACTCTCTGTAAAACAGAGGCTGCACATACCAAACAAAAAGCCATCCTTTTAAACTGGTAGGTCCCAAAAGGTGTTTTAAAGGCCATAAAATCCCTTAATTCTTCATCTATCTCAGTCTGGTGATAAGCTGATCTTAAATCAATTGTAGAAAATACTTCAGCACCATCCAATAAAACCAGCATCTCCGTAATATTGGGAATGGGATATCAGCCTATCACAACACCTTTGTTAAGCTCACAAAAGTCAATGCATAAACACAGCTCCCACTACTCTTCTTGGCCATGAAAACCAGAGCTAACCAATCAGTCTCTTCCACCTCTTCAATGACCCCATCTTTCAACAATTTCTCCAACTCCACCAGCATGCCATTCCTCCCTGAAAAAGGCACATTGCTCACCTTACTGCACTTAAACTGCACACCCTCTCTCAACCTACTTTTATGACGATACCCCTTGTACCCCTTGTACCCCTTGAGACAGACTAACTCTGACATGAAAACAGATGGAAACTGATCAACCAATCCCTGCTCGAAATCATCCAACGATATGACACCTCCCACATGTGCAACAGCCTGCACTTCACTCTTCACAATTATATCAAGCAAGACACCCACATCATGCTGGTGAAACCAGCTCAAAATGCTGTCACCCCTAACAGCACACATGCCTTTCCAGCAACCCACCTACCCTTGTATTGAATCATACCCATGAAGTATCCTCACAATTTGATGGGTTCATCCCATAGGCTAATGGTCTAATATCAGTTTAAACAATTTTACACTCTCTACAAAATTCTGTTCATAAAAATCCTTCAACACTAATGTGACTTTTGCTCATGAATCAAACAAAACTTTAATTTGTTTACTGTCTACCAAAAAACCCTTAATGGTACATTTACGAGGACCGCCATCGACTTGCAACTCTACTTGACCACACTCAAAATCAGAGTCCTCACCACATGTAACTTCCACTTCCTTCACTTTCACACTCTTTTGCATCTTTCTTTTTACAGTCACTAGCAAAATGACTCCTCTTACCACAGCCCATGTACACCACCTTGAGGGCTGAGCACTCTTTGTAAAATGCTAAATAGGTAGCACTTCCACACCTAAATCCTTTCTTCCCATCTTTAGTTCTCACCACCCCCTCCATTTCTTTGTTGAATTGAATTGAATTGAATTAAGTTCTTATATAGCGCAACTGCCACCCTACGGGTATCCTGGCGCTCAGACTTGAAAAACCAACCTAAACATAGACCGGAATGACAACAGGGATAGGGCTAGGGATCGGTCCTAGGAAAGCGCCAAGTTTTCAGGATCTTTCTGAACTCAGCCAAGGAATTGGCTTGTCTGATATTCTGGGGCAGCTTGTTCCATAAATGAGCAGCGGCCACACTAAAAGCCCCCCCCCATCCTGGAGCGCCTAAACCTGGTAGTCGTAAGCAAATTTGCGCTGGAAGAGCGAAGCTGCCTCTTAGGATTGTACCAGGTGAACTTCTCTTGCAGTGGGACCGGACCCGAGTCATGTGCTGCTCTGTAAGCAATACAAAGTGATTTAAAATGAACCCTTTCCTCAATAGGAAACCAATGAAGGTCTCTCAAGGCCAGCGTTGTGGAGGACCTGCGTTGCCTATTTAACACCATCTTTGCCGCAATAGACTGGACTCTCAGCAGCCCCTGAAAGATGTATTGCGGTGCTCCCAAATACAGGGAGTTGCAGTAGTCCAGCCTACTCAGTACTATATTCTTCACTACAAGGGAGCGAGAGTCTTTAGGGAGTAGTGAAAGGATCTGTCGTAGCATGCGCATTAAAGAAAGAAACACGCTGACAGTTGTGTTGGCCTGCGACTCCATTTGGAGGTTACCGTCCACCAAAACTCCCAGATTGTGCACCATTTTAACTGGAACCAAAGGCTCCTCATCAGGAGTGAGCCTGAACTCTAGAGGTAGATGTTGGGACATTCTGGCCGTGGGGCAGTATACCACCTCCGTTTTCCCCCCGTTAAATTGTAAAGAGTTTCTCCTAAGCCATCCAGCAGTCTGAAGCATACACTCCTGGAACGTATCCATGGATACTGCTTGTTTCCCCTCCAGGGAAAACACCAGTTGAGTGTCGTCAGCGTAGTTGACCAGGTCAATGCCTAAAGATTTAATAATGGGGAACAGGGGCTGTAAGTAGATATTAAAAAGAATGGGACTAATCACAGAGCCCTGGGGTACCCCATACTGTACTGGGGACTTTCTGGAGTTGAAAGGTGTCATAGTCACCATCTGTTGTCTTCCTGATAGGTAAGACTGTAGCCATTGTAGGGCCCGTCCTGACACCCCTATCCTCTCCAGTCTTTCCACCAGTACTGCGTGGCTCACCGCATCGAATGCGGCTGACAAATCTAGTAATACTAAGATGGTATCATTCCCATTGTCAGCAAGCATTCGTAGGTTGTCTAATACGGTGGCCAAAGTGGTCTCGGTGCCGTGACCTGGACGAAACCCAAATTGGTCCATATCCAACAGATGGTTATCTTCCAAATAGCAAGAGAGGCTTTTGCTGACTGCTTTTTCCAAGATTTTAATTGGATATGGTAAAAGGGAGATGGGTCTGAAATTTGCTGGTGTCTTAGTGTCTAGTGAGGGTTTTTTTAACAGAGGTGTCACTACTGCCTGCTTCCATGCCTCTAGGACTATTCCTACTTCCAGAGATTGGCTGCAGATCTGTCGCAGCCAAGGAAAGGTTTCTTGACCAATAATTTTCCAAATCTTTTGTGGAAGAGGGTCAAGTGGGGAGCCAGAGGACACCCTGTTAGCCAGATTGTTAAAGGAGTCATCCGTGAGGACTAGAAAGCTGTTGAGGGAGGTGTTCACACATGCGCTTCATCTGACCTCTGGATACAATTGTCCTAGTCACTAATATTATTAGGATGAAAATTTCCAACAATTTTAGCAATTTTATCTTCAAAATGAGCGGCAATCTCCTCGCAAAGTTCGTGCGAAACAGCTACCTTATTACTCATGCAAATTGGACTGGAGAGGTCCTTGGAGATTTTAAAGAGAGCTTTGGTGCTGTTAGGGGCTTGTAGGATGGAATTGGCATAAAAGTCAGATTTGAACTTAGCAATAGCCTCCTTATATTTAGCCTGAACTAGTTTCAGTTCTTTCTTATCTGGGTCTGAGTATGTCCTCCTCCATTTTCTCTCGGCTTTCTTGCATGACGAACACAGTAATTTCAGTTCTTCATTGTACCTGGGGGCTGAGACTTTCTTTCTATTTTTAAGGCTTTTTACTGGAATGATCGGGTCCAGAGTGCTGGCTATATGATTACAGAATATTTGATAATTCTCCTCTACAGAAATAGCGGGAGAAAAAAGGGTTAAATTCAGGAAGATCTGCGAAGTCTTATTCTTTCCTAATTTGGCCCACTCTCTTCCCCTTGTATATGTCGCCGGACAGTCATCATTATCCACCGAACTGAGAACCTTGATGTTAAAGTGGACTAGGTAGTGATCATTCCAACTTTGTGGCAATATGTCTATCACCTCTGTCTCAGTCCGTGTGGCAAACAATACATCTAGGATATGCCCTCCTTGGTGGGTGGGTTGCTGAACCAATTGATGTAAATTAAGGTTTGAGCAGGTATTGCTCAGATCTCTCAGATGGCTGCCCAGACTTCCGTTATCCCATAAATTAAAATTTCCCATTATACCCATTCTAGAATGGGTTAGGGTCAGGCTAGTAATAATGCAGACAATTCCCAAAAGTAGCCTACCTTTGGCCTCCTGCAGTGAGAAACCCAGAATTTCAATTCCTTTTACATCATCTATCTCTAGCGGTGCAAAGTTCCATTTCTCCTTAAAAATCAACCCAACCCCTCCTCCCCTCCCCACAGGCCTTGGTTTGTGAAAGACTTTGTCCCCCTCAGGGCAGGCAAATCCCATTTCTACAAAAGAGTCGGGACTAGTCCAAGTCTCAGTTAAGAAGAGGATATCCAGATCCATATCCTCTATCATGCAAAACACCTCCAGATTATGTTTTACTAGGGATCTGCTAATAATCATCCCACAGTTCAAGAACTTTTTATCACGGCCAACTGCAGATGGACGATTATAGTGTCCCCTACCTTCCCTCTTACCTATTTTAAACAACCGTTCCCTTGTATATGTTGTCCGACCTTGTTCTCTATTGGGACATACAGCGTGGCTGGGGCTGAGGGCGTCCAAGGCGCGGACGGGCGCAGATGGGCTTGCCTCTGGTGCACCTCCGGCGCGCCATCGGTGCGCCCCCTGCGCGCGCGCACGCGCTGCACGCTTGCATTGTCTGTCCTAAATAGGCGGGCAAATGCAGTCAGCCAGCCACTAGAGCGCAATTAGAAATGGCGCTCACTAAGGGACAGCTGGCCTCCGATCCCCACACCCAAGATGGCACTGGTCACAGATCGGGAGCCTGGAGGGGGCTAAAATTCCGCTAAGCAGCGGATAAATTAAAGTTATTTTTAAGTGCAAGTAAGTGGGCTTTTGGAGCAATTCAAATACCACAAAATCAAAGATAAAAACGAATTTTTAATTTTAAAAGAAAGTTTGCCAAGTTTTCATGAATGGCAGTACCCTACCCCAGCTTCCCCACAATCAGGTGGTCAGCGTGAAGTCGGATAATTAAGGTCTAGTACGCTGTGCGCTTGCATTGTCTGTCCTAAATAGGCGGGCGAATGCAGTCAGCCAGCCCTAGAGCGCGATCAGAAATGGCGCTCACTAGGAGACAGCTGGCCTCCGATCCCCACACCCAAGATGGCGCTGGTCACAGATCGGGAGCCTCGAGGGGGCTAAAATTAGCGGATGAATTGAAGGTTTTTTTAAATGCAAGTAAGTGGGATTTTGGAGCAATTCAAAGACCACAAAATCAAAGATAAAAACGAATTTTTAATTTTAACCTCATAAGAGCGTCGAACGTTCAGCACCCAGTGCTGAACGTTCGAAGAACGAATGCTGGCCCGTCGGCCAACGGTCGTGCGCAGCACTGGCAAGGTAGTGCTTGCGACGACCATTGGCAGCACTTAAGGGGTTAAAGAAAGTTCGCCGATTTTTCATGAATGACAGTACCCTACCCCAGCTTCCCCACAATCAGGTGGTCAGCGTGAAGTCGGATAATTAAGGTCTAGTTTGTCCACTTTCTTGCTTGCCGACCTCCCTTGTTTTCGTCGAACAGCTTCAGGTTTATCTTTAACTACTTAAACTTTCACCTTCAAGTCCTTTTTAGGTCGAAGGCCTAAAAGGCTGCGCTTTAATGACTCTCAGTAGCGCAGAAGGTCCCGCCTCCCTGCTCTGTCTCTCCACCATTGGCTGGCTTCCTAAATGGAGGCCAGCCATTGGAGGAGAGAGCCGTCCCTCCAAAGAAGCCCCGTCCTTTTCGGATTTGGGGGCGTCATTTTTGCTGTTCTTTAGACAGCGACGTCGTCCGTCACTCAGAACAGCAAAACACGCCCCCAAATCCGAAAAATTTCTAAAGCTTGTGGCCGCCATTTTAAGTCTCCTTAAGATGAGGTAGGCTGCTGTCCTCGTTTCCCGCTGTCTTTTTCCCGTCTCCTCCCGCTGTCCGTCTCTGTTTCCGCCCTCCTCCCGCTGATTAGGTCGGCCGTTGTATTCTTCCCCGCCGTGTCTTTTCCCCGCCCCCCTCCCGCTGTCCGTGTTTGTTCCCGCCGTCCTCCCGCGACTCAAGCTGCCCACGTCACCGCGGCGACGGCCCGCTGCTGAGCCGAGATTGCAACCCGGGCGTTTTGCTGATGGGCCTTTATTTGCAGCCAGGATGGGCGCACAGCTGAGGTGAAGTAAAGTAGGCACCACGTGGGTGCTAGCGGGTAAGTAGCGTGCTCTAAAGATGCACACTTTTAATATGAGCGCATGGTAGAGGAAAAAAAAAACGAGCCTTAGACTGAAACCTTCATGGCCGAGGCTCGCCTCATCTGTCTCTGATCACGGGCTCTCTTTATGTATGATGTGTGTGTGCCGCTAGCCGTGTCTCCTTTCCCGCCCCCCCGTTGTCCATGTCCTTTCCCGCCCCCTCCCGCTGTCCGTGTCTCCTTTCCGGCCACCGCCCCCCCCTCGCTGTCCGTGTCTCCTTTCCTGCACGGGGACCAGGGGGCTGACTGCTGTGCGGTGGGCATTATTGCACGGGGTCCAGGGCGCCGAACTGCTGTGGACACTAGTGCAAGTGAGGCAGTGTCCTTCCTGTACCACTTCGGGACGAGCACCGGTGAGAGGGGCCAGGGGGTTGCTCCGCTCTGTGGGAGCACTAGTGCACGGGAACCTAGGAGCTGGCATCTGTCTTTATGTATGATGTGTGTGTGCCGCTAGCCGTGTCTCCTTTCCCGCCCCCCCGTTGTCCGTGTCCTTTCCTGCCCCCCCCGCTGTCCGTGTCTCCTTTCCAGACCCCCCCCACCCCCTGCTGTCCGTGTCTCCTTTCCTGCACGGGGACCAGGGGGCTGACTGCTGTGCGGTGGGCATTATTGCACGGGGTCCAGGGCGCCGAACTGCTGTGGACACTAGTGCAAGTGAGGCAGTGTCCTTCCTGTACCACTTCGGGACGAGCACCGGTGAGAGGGGCCAGGGGGTTGCTCCGCTCTGTGGGAGCACTAGTGCACGGGAACCTAGGAGCTGGCATCTGTCTTTATGTATGATGTGTGTGTGCCGCTAGCCGTGTCTCCTTTCCCGCCCCCCCGTTGTCCGTGTCCTTTCCCGCCCCCCCCTCCCGCAGTCCGTGTCTCCTTTCCGGCCACCGACCCCCCACCCCCCACCCCCCCCTCGCTGTCCGTGTCTCCTTTCCTGCAAGGGGACCAGGGGGCTGACTGCTGTGCGGTGGGCATTATTGCACGGGGTCCAGGGCGCCAAACTGCTGTGGACACTAGTGCAAGTGAGGCAGTGTCCTTCCTGTACCACTTCGGGACGATCAC